>NC_064620.1:469827108-471077108 GCF_023898315.1 Schistocerca nitens | reverse complement strand
ATTTTACCAGAATTGCTTTAGCCATGACTTATCCTGATCACTGACCTAGACAGGATCCTTACCTCGTATTGTGCAACCCGAGTATCCTGAACTGAAAGTTTATAATTAGTGCAAATGAGAATTATCAGCAATCAAACTTTTGCTATAAAGAAATGCAATAGTTCTGTGAACTATTGCAAATGTTGGTAGAAGTATAAATAAACTGAAAGATAGTCTTTTGAATTGAGTTATCGATGCTATTTAATTAACTTGAGACAGAACTAATGACAGTTAAATTATTCAGAAGCAAAACAAAAGATTAGTTATCCATTGATTGAGAAATTTGAGTGTTAATTTGACTTTTAGTAATTAACAGTTTCAGGGCCCCCCCCTTGTTCTTGTTCATTCTTTCAAACCTTGAAATGTGCTTATCAGATTTGACCAGTAAAGTTAAGTTCTACATTAATCCTAAGTGCATTAGTGTTGTTTTTCAATTTTAATAGTGACATTATATGTAGGCTTCAAAACTGGGTATCCTAGGGCAATCTATGCCCGATTTCAGTCTGATCAATATACAAAAATGCAATTTGTAGTAATCATTGATGTGTGGTGTTGTGTGAATTTGTCTCGTCCAAATTAGTACCAAGATAGAAAGCTTTAGTTCAATGGATTTTTCCGGGTCCAAACTTTGCCATATAACGCATCATTACTACGCGTGACTAGGTTTGTACATGTAACAACTTGTACAAGGAAAAGCTCACTCATTGCCTAAGTAGGCTGGCGACCGAATTATTAATCAAAGGTAGCATCTACTGTGATTACTTCTTGTACATGCGAACGAGCAATTGTGCTTCACATATGTTTGACGCATCACTGTAGTTATTTACTGATTACAAGTCCGATCTTGCTTCTATTAGGTACACGCGGTCAATTTATGTACTAAAATCCTTGTTTATAAGGTGAAGCCCGTGAACTTATTACAGTACAGGCTTTATACAGCTAACGTACGTCCGTATAGGGCGGTAACGTTACATGTGGCTTCCCGGTGACAGGACATCCAGTTGTAGTCGAAGTAAAGATCGAACAGTGGATGTCCAGTGGCACGAATAGCAATAAAGATCAGTAAAATAAATTGCAGGAGCGTCAGGTATAATAGTGTGGTGTAGTTGGTATCTAGTATGGATAGAAACGTAGGCAGGGTAGATGCGCCAAGCGAAATGGAGAATGCGACTGGCAGTAGCAGGAGTTTACGCGGCCAGATAACAGATGGCGTTAGCGGAAGACAATTAGCATACATACAGTACCAAGAACACGTCAACGAGCAGATTGAAATGTCGAGATCGTATCGAACACAGCAAGGGACAAAACAGGAAGTAGAGGATGACTTGGTAGATGATAGTGGGTACGTGAACGAATCCACTGACATGTTTGATTCACCACAGATAAAGAAACAACCGAAAGAGACTGTTGAAGTAGAATCGGAACACATCGATCCTGTAGAACAAAACAGTATAAAAATTTTAAGTATGAATGACTTATTTGAACAATTAACCAAACAAATTGCAGGACAGAATGAACAGCTTAAAACGCACGTTGACGAGCAACTTAAAACGCAGGGCCATCAGCTAAAAACACAGAATGAACAGCTTAAAACACACGTGGATCAAATTAAAGCACAGGTCGAAGGACAGGGAATTAAAATTAGTAAACAAATAGAACAAGTAGAACAGAAAGTGGGTAATTTAAGTTCTGTGGTAAATACTCTGAAATTTGAAATTGATAACATTAACAAAAATATGGATACTGTGCAGGGGGAAATTGTTAACATTAACAGTAGGTTCGATGTTGAAATTCTCAACATACAAGAGAAAGTAGAGCCCCTGGTAGAAACAAAAGTAGACGAAAAAGTTTTCGGTCTCAAAACTGAGATCGTAAACGAATGTCAACACGGAATATCACGATTGGAAAAGGTAGTTTTAGAAACTGAAAGGGATTTAGATAAAAAAGTAACCGGATGTGTTCAAAATTGTGAACAAAATACTACGAAAATTCAAGGCAAAATTTTTGGCCTTGAGAACAAAATTAAAGATAGGCCTGGTGTTGTCTGTAATAGCACACCGATTACGAAGCTGTTAGAAGGCGAGGAACGCTTCGATCCAGCCAAAAAACATAACGGGTGGCATCCGTTAGATTTTATCAAAAATTGCGAGAGAATATTTCCTGAGCACCTGTCTGATCAGGAAAAGATAAACGTTGTAATTAGCGCCTTAGCCGGTGATGCTAAGCGCTGGGGAATAAATTTAAATACCGAACGAATGACGTTCGAAGAATTCAGGCAGAAATTTACGGAAGAATATTGGTCCGAACAAAAGCAGGACCACTTATGGCGGGAGTTCATCATGGCCAAACAGCATGATAACAGGGGCAGAAATTCTTTGAAAGATTTCTGCGAGTATTGGTACCGAAAATTGACACATTTAAGAGGCCGAAGGTCAGATTCAGAAATTATCTGGGAGTTATATAAAAAGCTTCCAGAAGATTCAAAGAGGTATGTAGGAAGCAATCATCGTAGCTTCCAAGCATTTCTAGAAAGAGTCGAAGACGAAGATCATTGGCGCGAAAGTCGTGCCAATTATCGAAATTTTGGTAACCGTGATAACCGACATAATGATGAAAGAAATGACGGCGAAGGATTTCGCGTCAATATGATACAAAGAGGTAGAGGCAGAGGTAGAGGAAGAGGAAATTATTCAGGTCGCGGTAGAGAGTATACCGCGCAACATAATAACGACGCGGGAAACTAATTTCCGCGAACGTTGCGGGCCAAACGGAAGCGGACAATACATACCGGCCCCGATTTGAAAAAAGATACCGGACCGACCGTAATGTAATGAGACAGGCTACGGGCAGGCATGGAATGCCGCGGCGTGTGGTAGCGAAACAAGCGTCAGCTGCGAGCCAGAATGACTCATTTCTGCCGCACAGAACGCTACATGTTAACAGGCGAGTGGAGCATCAGAGGGCAACGGCCCAGCCTAGCAGAACATCTGTTAGGAAAGAAGCCGCTAGAAATACGGCAGCAGTAGATACGAACATAGCCGTCAGGGCTAATGAAAATTTTACGAGTGATAATTCCGTGGCAAAGGAAACGATAAAGGAAACTGTGAATACACAGAGAGGTGCGGTTAGCAGTGTTTGCAATGAGATAAAAGGCGATGATGAATTAGCAGAAGTAACTGATTGGCGTGTGCAGATCGATGATCTGTACAAGGGCCTGAAGCAATGTGAGTGGGAGGATTTTAAGAAGGAATATGAGGCAAAGAAATTAGTTAGTGAAAAAGGAGATAGTAGGGACGTCGATAAGGGGACGTGGCCCGAATTGGAAGAGGAGAGAATAAATAGCGCCGCGCAAAGTACGCGTGCCGCCAATAGGACGCAGATTAAGGGTAGGAAAGATCTGGAGGATGAAATCCTCAGCATTGACGAAGAAATAACTTCTGCTAACAGTCCGCCAATAGTACAAGCTGCTACCGAGAGGCACCGTGGAGAAGGGGCAGATGATTACCTGAAAGTAATCAAAGTCCACGAGGATTACACCGAATATGAAGTAACAGTGGATGTGAATAAAGCTGAGGATGAGGCCGTTTTGCCAGAAGAGGAGATTGAATTGAAATCCAAGCCTGACGACAATACAGAGGAGGAACTTAGTGCCTGTCTCAGAAAAGCTTTTATGTTAGAACCTGAAAGCGATCCGGAATGGTCGGATTCCGACGATAGTTCGGATGATGAAAGGTACGCAAATACGGACGAAAATGAATATACTAACTCTCCCTATTGTGCGAAAGTAGCGTACTTAAGTGAATCTGGTGCTGAGGAAGATAGTAGTGATGACTCCAGTGACGATGAATTTGCAGGTGTAAACGAAAGTGAATATACTTTTACTGAAAGAGGGTATGAGAAAATTAGTGAAAATTTTCCAGAGCAAGTTACAGTAAATAGAAGTGGGCAAAAACCGAATGAATTATTCAGTAATGTAAAACAGGGGCATAATTTGCAGGAACCTCCAGATGATACTATACTGGGGTATGCCTTAATAAATGTTTTGAAGGAGTGCGAATTACAGGAGCAGAAAGAACCACCTGATAAAATGATGGCAGAACAGGGAATGTTGTACCTTGCTAAAGACTTTGAAATTTCAAAACCTAAAAAGCCGCCTGATGAAACGAAACGTTGGCAAGAGCTGAATGACTTAGTGAAAGATGTAGAAAATAAGAGGCCTAAAAAGCCACCAGACTTAAGTGACTGTTTTATGAACCCTAAAAGACTGCCTTGTTAATAAAGAGACTGGGGGCAGGATACTGTATTTGTATATATTATTAGTATTATGCATGACTTTATTATTACTGTATCTCAGCGTTACCTGAAAGTGAATTATTGTTTTGTTGATTTGGAGTCTGGGGCAGATTTATATCGGATTTTGGGAATGTCATGAACACATGACATCATGAAACTACAGGATTCCCACCGGAAGAAATTTTGTTAGGCAGAAGTAGTAAAAGTTTAATTGAAGAAAAACTAGAGTTTCCACCTTGTACAAGTTTGGGGTTGGATCAAAAGAAAGAATTGGTGATAAAAAGGGCAAAGCAAAAAGCTGAAGCTAGATCTAAAAGACACAATAAAAATTTAAAAGTTTCAAAATTTAAAATTGGAGATTATGTTCTTTTAAAAAACCCACGAAAAGTCTAGTGAACTAAACCATGAAATTTCAAAATTTAAATATATTTATAATGGACCATATATAATACAGAATGTTCCACACGACAATGCTTACTACCTGATCTACCCAAAATCCAAAAGACCTTTAGGTGTAAGAAATATTGTGGACCTGAAACTGTATGTTCCTAGAAATGAGTGATATAAGAATAATCAGAAAACGACTAGCAATAAATGTGCTGTATCTTATGCTGAACCCAAGTTATTCTAAAAGTAACTAATCTTTGTAAATGTCTGTATACCCTTGAAAGTGTGCTAATGTAGTTATGTAAGTTTCAGATTACCACTTGTACCGTAACTGTGAAAATGTATGGAGAAGGGATAAAGGCTATAAGCCAGATAAAAGATGGGGCTGTCAAAAATGAAAATGGGCAGTGTATGAACCATAATATGAAGTACTGTCTAATACCAATGAGGACAGATAAATAGTCGATGGAAAATTGTAAATGTGATCCAGGAGATGTGACAATATGAAGTGAAAAGGACTGCCCAAATCCGCACAATAGGCAGCAAATATGTGTAGTTAAATTTTTTGAATATATATGTGTGTGTGTGTTTTGTTTAGTAAGTAAGGAAATGGACTGCTATTCAAAGCAAGCAGCGACAAATTACATTATAGTGTGTGCAAAATATGCAATTGTTTTGTAATTAAATGTTTGTATTCCATAGTTTTAAATTATTTCTTTGATAAATTTAGGAAAAATAATTAAATTACTATTTTAGTAATGTTATGATGATAAGTTGGACTGTGCAAAAGGCACTTGAGTAAATGACAAGTAAATGTTTTTGGTATGTTAAAAAAAATATAGACCTATATAATGTGAGTGAAAGGAAGTAGGTGGTATAAAATTTTGGACATTTACGTAAAAGGATTCAGAACAACTGTATAAATGTAATATTTAGTGTTCCCATTAAATTTACACGTTGTGAAAATTACTGGAAACAGGGGCATGTGTAACGACAACTGTATCTATAATAATTTTTTCCTCTATGAATTTAGATAAGTTAATGTTGGCAGGGTTTTGAACTTCTTTTTCGGCTCGTATAGTGATGTTAAAGAAACTGCGAGTAACTTTTGTAATGAATATTATTATTTATGTTAGATTTCAGAGAATGTGATAATCAAAAGAAAGTGTACTTAATGTTAAAAATATTGTAAAATGTGGAAATTGTAATTTAAACACTTGGTCCATACGTAGGTAATGCATTAGAATATGTGTAATAGAAAACCTGTGGTGAATACCCTACCTGTAGGGGAGCGGGAAAAGGTGGAGGCAGGCGAGCGCGGGAAAACGCACACTGGGCGCGGTTCGGCACAACGGGCTCAGTAGTTAGTCGAAGGCGAGCAATAGTAAGAGTCGGAGTGGTAAATTGATCCGAGGAACAAGTACTGTACCGAGGAGGCTACCTAGGAAAAGTGGATTACATTGAGCCTCGGATGCCCCGATTCCGATGACTACTTGGCATGGCTATATCCTGAGGCACAATATTGGAAAGATTACGACGCTAAGAAGATGGAAAGTGCCTATGTAGCGTGAGCCTTAGCCGCGCTTGTATGTGTGCCGTGCTGCCCGTAACCTCGCTGCCCGCCAACCGCCGCACCGACTTGCACAGGTCAAACCTTTATTTCATCTTTAGAAGTGTAAATGTGTGGACCAGTGTCGAAACTGTTTCTAATTGTGTAATAATAACGTGAATTTTACCAGAATTGCTTTAGCCATGACTTATCCTGATCACTGACCTAGACAGGATCCTTACCTCGTATTGTGCAACCCGAGTATCCTGAACTGAAAGTTTATAATTAGTGCAAATGAGAATTATCAGCAATCAAACTTTTGCTATAAAGAAATGCAATAGTTCTGTGAACTATTGCAAATGTTGGTAGAAGTATAAATAAACTGAAAGATAGTCTTTTGAATTGAGTTATCGATGCTATTTAATTAACTTGAGACAGAACTAATGACAGTTAAATTATTCAGAAGCAAAACAAAAGATTAGTTATCCATTGATTGAGAAATTTGAGTGTTAATTTGACTTTTAGTAATTAACAGTTTCAGGGCCCCCCCCTTGTTCTTGTTCATTCTTTCAAACCTTGAAATGTGCTTATCAGATTTGACCAGTAAAGTTAAGTTCTACATTAATCCTAAGTGCATTAGTGTTGTTTTTCAATTTTAATAGTGACATTATATGTAGGCTTCAAAACTGGGTATCCTAGGGCAATCTATGCCCGATTTCAGTCTGATCAATATACAAAAATGCAATTTGTAGTAATCATTGATGTGTGGTGTTGTGTGAATTTGTCTCGTCCAAATTAGTACCAAGATAGAAAGCTTTAGTTCAGTGGATTTTTCCGGGTCCAAACTTTGCCATATAACGCATCATTACTACGCGTGACTAGGTTTGTACATGTAACAACTTGTACAAGGAAAAGCTCACTCATTGCCTAAGTAGGCTGGCGACCGAATTATTAATCAAAGGTAGCATCTACTGTGATTACTTCTTGTACATGCGAACGAGCAATTGTGCTTCACATATGTTTGACGCATCACTGTAGTTATTTACTGATTACAAGTCCGATCTTGCTTCTATTAGGTACACGCGGTCAATTTATGTACTAAAATCCTTGTTTATAAGGTGAAGCCCGTGAACTTATTACAGTACAGGCTTTATACAGCTAACGTACGTCCGTATAGGGCGGTAACGTTACAAGGGGACGAAATTCATCGAAGACTTTCGGTACAGAACGGGAACAGTTTTTTGCCACATCGAAGTGTCTACGAGTGGACTGAAATATTCCTAAATGGTCGCACAGGTGTTACGCACGATGAAGGAGCCGAGCCGGACGACCGTTTTTCGCCACAAATGAAGAAACCATTGAGCGTTCACTTGAAATGATTCTCCTAGACAGACGATTAACTATTGACGAGGTGCATATCGTCTGCGGATTAGTCAGCGTTATGCCTACGAAATCATCCACAGCACACTTGGGTTTCATAAAGATTGTGCAAGATGGGTCCCAAAACAATTCACACAATTGCATAAACAAATGCGCTTTGACATCTGCAAAAAACATTTGGATCGCTACGGTAAAGAAGGGGACAACTTCTTAGACAGGATCATTGCTGGTGACGAAACATGGAACCATCATTACGAGACGGAGACTAAGAGGCCGAGTATGGTGACGAAACACGGATCTATCATTACGAGACGGAGACTAAGAGGCCGAGTATGGAATGGACACATCCAAATTCGCCGTGCAAGAAAAAGTTCATGCCCCAACCATCCGCAGTAAAACTGATGCTTACGGTTATTAGGGAAGCACAGGGTTCAGTACTGGAACATTATGGGGAAAGGGGCACAACATTAAACAGAGTACGTTACAGTGAGATTCTTACTGCCAGGGTAAAGCCTGCAATTCGAAGCAAACGCCGAGGATTGCTGTCAAAAGGTGTTTGTTGCACAGCAATGCCCGTCCGCATATTGCTGCCCACAGTACTGAAACGCTCCAGAAACTTAAATTTGAAGTACTGGATCATTCACCATATAGTACCGATCTTGCCCCTTCTGACTATCCCTTGTTTGCTCCTTTCAAACAGGCATTAAAGGGCTGGCGATTTGCCTCGGACGAGGCAGTGAAAGAAGCGGTGCATTCCTGGCTTCCATCTCAACCGAGAACCTTCTTTTATGAGGGTATCACGAAGCGTGTACAGCGATGGACAAAGTGCTTTGAAACGCAAGGAGGCTTTGTTGAAAAATGATGTTCTTGTAAGTTTCCTATATGATTAGAATAAAATTTTATAATTGACTTAGCCTCACCTCACAACTCACAAAGATTCAAAACTTCCGTCCGAGAGATATTCAACTGTTAAGCTTTTCGCCATCTTGTTTCTTTAGTTTGTAAACAGTGACAACGAAAATTACTTAGTGCAGATCTTCACAGTGAAGTTAACAGTAAGTGAGACGTAATGCTGACACATATACACACATTCATACACACAGTGTTCCACGTAGAATTAGTGTTACGCATAATCGTAACATTCTCTGACGTAAAATTTCGAATAAAATAACTGTTTTAGGTTAAGTTTTATATGGTTGCAGATGACAAACTATGAAAGAAAACAATTGCAATAAAAAACAGGAAAATCAAGGAAAACCACAGCATGTGGTAACTAGATGTATACACAAGACTTTGTCGGTTTTTCAAATTTGGAAACACTGTCTTAAAAACTCAAATTTATATGTGTTCAAGTAGTAAAGTGCATTTTCCTTGTTCTGTAGAAAGATAATCAAAGTCCACTTATAATGCTGGAACTTCAGTGAAACATATCTGAAAAATAAAATAAAAAATAGAACATGTTTTTCTCAAGGCGGAGCCTCCCCAAGTACAAAGTTACATCCAACGGCGTGATAAGTAATGGACTCATTGATTGTTTGAAGGCTGAATCGATGACTTTTGCTGTGCAGAGTGTCTCTCCTATATAGGAGTGACAATCAATACCGACGAATTCAAAGTAAGTTCTAGCTTCCCCACAATTTAATTTATATATTTCTGGAAAACTAGAATAAACTGTTCTCGGCGAATCTGCTGTATATGTGCATTTAGAAAATTACGCTGTCATACACAGTTTAACAACTCTCCATCACAACACAGTTCCTATTGCTTACTCAGATGCAATTGTATTGACAATCGATACTGTACAACTGACAACCCTTTAATCTTTGAGAAGAGAGGTTTTTCTTTGTACTCTAAAATGAACATAAACAGTCCCGACCGCAATAGTGACTGTTTCTCCTCCGACAACACTTTGCTCGTCGTTCGTTTATAATGGATTGTTTACTTGAGCGTAACTGTATTGATAATCGACAACTTACAATTCGTAACAGTTTGCCTCATCCTTCGTTAGAATTCATCGGCTTACCCTTAGCTGAGTTGCACAATCTGCACTCGCATTTATTATTGTTTAAACTGTGTGTTGCGAGCTAGGTGGCGCAGTGGTTAGCACACTGGACTCGCATTCGGGAGGACGACGGTTCAATCCCGTCTCCGGCCATCCTGATTTAGGTTTTCCGTGATTTCCCTAAATCGTTTCAGGCAAATGCCGGGATGGTTCCTTTGAAAGGGCACGGCCGATTTCCTTCCCAATCCTTCCCTAACCCGAGCTTGCGCTCCGTCTCTAATGACCTCGTTGTCGTCGGGACGTTAAACACTCACCACCACCACCAACTGTGTGTTGCAGAGCTGGGAGAAACAAGAATTGCAGTACCGCATATTATTACGGGGCATTTCGTGTAATAATTTTAGACATTTTTACTTCATAGTTGCCATCAACCGTTGAAATCTGTCATGATTTTGATTGAAGCGTAATTACGTGCTGTTTAACCACTTCGTAGTATATGATGCTGCCCTAGGCGTGTCATGTGTTCCTTCCGTTGATGCCTACCTTAAACACCCGTGACTAACGCCTATCGAAGTGGCATGCGAGGAAAACTTTCTTACCGCTCCCTTGGTATCCCTCTGCATGTGGCGAAAGAATATGTCTGGCCCGCTCCTCGAAATTGGCTTCCCGTGCTAGTAACCGCGGCTGCGAGCTGCAGCTTTCGTCGCCGCCCAGGTAATTTGCCACAAAAAAGTCCCTGGGTCCGCACCGGACCGTCGTATCAGACGAAAACTTTTGCTATCGAACTCTGCAAGAAATCTAATAAAAGTCCCCACAACCTTTCTTCTTCCGCTCTCCATTTCTCTCCCCTTTCTCACATTACTTCCGTCCAACTTTACCGGGACGACTGCCTTCTTTTGAGGTTGGAAGTGAAAAACTAGCTCATTGCTCCCTTGACTTTATTTGAGGACACAGACAGGGACCTCGCTGATACCGTTGTATATTCGTTGTGTAGGATCTCAAGCTGACATCCAGAGAGATATAGGTTGCAGATCTTGGCATGTTTACTAGACAAGCTTCAAACTGTATCACAGTCTGAAACGCACATATCTTACGGATTTTGACAGTCTCATATCACATATTCTCCATTCACTACGCCGGGTACAGCGTTACACTGTCCCACCTCTCTTCACACACTTTGTTCATGAACTACTTCCTTCATTTCGCGTACCTCAGCTTCGGTGATTCCTACATCCACCAATGCAATGGTAGTAGGAGCATGATACACTTAATTCCTGTAAACAGCATTCCTATCTCTGCATTTAACATACCTACAGAGTTACCGTTTTTTATTTTCATAACTTTGTTCAATAACTTTTACACTACTCGTCAAGTCTTACTGCCGTATAATTTGACTTCTGATCAATTCATGCAACTAGTTTTCACATTGCCTTGCGTCATAATCTTCCACTAGATTCACATTTTTCAGTTTACCTAAAGTCTGCAAAGATTCTAGACCCCAATTCTGAAAAGAAACCTTTATTTCTTCGTGATGTTCGTAAAAAGAACTCAGGTGTATGTTTTACCTAATATTTTAAGAATCGATTTGTAAGAGGATACAAGTTATGTCCTTCGGCCTGAAATAGTTACAGTGTAGTGTATAGGTATTACATTCATGATTCTTATGTTCGTGTTAATGTTCGAGCAACAGATGATTACTTTATCCAATAAAATAACAAGACTCTGAGCTGGTCTCGCAGGCGAATACATAGGACAGCAAACAAAAATACCCTATTGTACTAACTACCGTCATAAATAGCAGGTTTTGGGAATGTTCACCATTTTGGCATTTCTTGTGAGACAGTAAACTGGGAAACCTATTATGTACGTTTAAGACACTTCCTACTGCAGAATATAAACTATTCGACAGTCAAGTAGAGTTCCCATGTGTTAATGACTGTTATTGACATTAAATGAAACAACAAGACTACTGTTACCAGTCACCGTTTATTTATCTCCACGACTCGTTTCAAAGGTTTAAGCCTCCATCATCAGGTGGATTTACATTTGTGTGTGTGTTACGATTTTTCGGAGGAACTTGTGGCAGTGTCTAGTGGAGAAACAAAACATTATTTCAGAACAAGGTTTTGGGTCCCTTTTCACAAAAAATAAACGTATATTAAACGGTAAACATAAAATAACTAAAATAACCTCCAGTGGTCACAAGTTCATACCGCTGTCGTAACACATCACAAGTGTACTGTCATATTTTACAAACAAATATGGCGTCCGGAAACTATTGGGTGCAAGGATAGTATAGCAGAAGAGAAAACATTATCACAAAGTACAAAGAATATACATCGTAACGACATTATTACAGAATAAATTTTAAATACTTGGAGGTGCTTGTTCGAGCAGAACAATGGGAGACCCCACACGTCCAGAATTGCTACAGAGTGTCTCCAGGAACAGTCTTCTGAGTTTAAACTCTTTTGCTGCCCACCGAACTCCCCAGACTGGAACATTATTGAGCATATCTGGGATGCCTTGCAACGTGCTTTTCAGAAGAGATCTCCACCCTCTCGTACTCTTACAGACATATGGACAGCCCTGTAGGATTCGTGTTGTCGTTTCCCTCCTGCTCTACTTCAGACATTAGTCGAGTCCAAACCACGTCTTGTTGCGGCACTTCTGCATGCTCGCGGGGACCCTACACGATATTAGGCAAGCGTACCAGTTTCTTTGACTTTCCACTGAATTTCCGTAGTCTGAGAGGGGTAATTTCGGGCGCGACGTATGCTGCTATTTTACTGCTCAAGTATCTTACATTGCCTTCATAAACAATGACAAAAATAAGCCTTAGACAACCGAAATATAACTTCGCAGTGAGAATAAAACTGTAAAGTAAATGTAGCTCCTAGGAGTTTTTTCGTCGGATCCACTTTTCCCATCATCTTCCGGGCGTACATCCGGCATTTTATTAATTCTTCTTCCAGTAATTCGGCTTACATCCTTAAAGCCATTTTCACGGTGAGTCACTTTTAAAATTTTCGTATCACTTAACAAGAACGCCGGACTTAGCCAACATTTTATGCATGTAAGGGTAAAACACAGAAAACACATTAAGCAAATTCACACTGCTATCGAAGTATGGACTTGATGGTTATGGATGACACATGTTGGAATGCCAAAAGAGTGCATTAGTGTTGTTTGTGTTTCATGTTGTTACGAAGCGCAGTAGGTTATATAAGGAGCATAAACAGCATTTGATTTCGAGTGATCAGTGTGGAGGATACGAAGGTGCGGTGTCCTAGTGTGAAATAACAAATCTCGATCTGACAGAGTTCGGAAGTGACTTCCTTATGGGCCTCAAGACTTTATCATGGGTCTCCACTTGGCAAGCTGATCGCGTTAAGCAAAATCTCGATCTGTGGGGCAATTAGATCTGACTGTCGTCCGATGTTGTACTGCATGGGAACCTGACCACAGTCATAATCGCGTTCAAGTTCCCAAACAGCTAAGTATGACCACCACAAGAACGACCACCTTTTTGTTATCCAAGCGCATATTAACTCCTTTCAAACCTGTCTCTGCCATGAGAGGCTGGGCAATGGACTCCCTGAAACAGTTTGTTTCATCTCACCCCATTGATCGGCGACTAACAGCAGCCGGCACAGTGAATTACTGTACCATGCTGAGGCCACAAATAACACCCCAAGACGAAAGGCTGCGTTTGGAGCGGTACAGTGACCGCATAACGTCACTTTATTTACAGTCATGTTTATGCTTTTTTCGTATCTTTGATTGTAGATTTATGGTCCAGAGAAGCGTACGCTGTAGCCATTTCCCCCTAATTGCAGCCTATCTGAAACTGTAAAAGACATAACCGCCATTTAATGTAACACTTTTCTTCGATACCCCACTACTTCGACAGACCCACGTCTGTGAATCTTCTTCTCCAGTAGACAGCTTCTGAGCTAGATTTTGCTTAGGCTTCGGTACGATATGAGAGCTGATTGAGTTTATTAAATAGAATAAATGTTGAGAATTATTTTATGGCAAAATTTCAGACTTTGTGAGTGTAGTTATGCGGAAAGCGTCCTAAGCTAATGGTGTAGGGAAGTAATAAAAGATAATGTCAACTTATCTGTGAATTATTTATCGATCATTATCAATGAAGTGCTTAAAAACACTCATAGCAATTTAACAGTGATTAATTGAAAATATATATGAAAATTTCGTAACGTTGTCCGGAAGAGTAGAATTTCATATACGTTACTTACGCTCGTTTCTGTCTTGTTGATCATTGAACCTGCTACACATGTCAATTACAAACGTTCACACACTCAAATTTAAGTATACAATAATTAGAAGTATTTTCCAATGCCATTTGCCGCCAAATAAGTCGTGCGTTAGTGTCGTACTGAATTTTAGCACTCGGAAACGAAGCAAAGTTTATGTTACTCTCGTAGTAGTCGAAATTTTGTAATAGTACCTGTCAAGTACTAATACACTGCCTTTCCACATTACTATTATCACCTGACAAAATGTTTCGGACCCCAGTGGCGCTGCCAGCGTCTCTAAGTTTCTCGGTTGAGAATCGACGTTGCGCATCGTGTTCGCATAGATTTTCGATTGGAATCACATCCGGTGAGGTGGTGGTCAAGAGCGTTCGGTAAACTCACTCTGGTGCTCTTCGAACCACCACACACGTACACTGCGAGCTGTGTGACACTTTGCATTGTTCTGCTGGCAGAGGCCATCGTGCAGAGGATAAGCAAACTGCATGTAGGGATGGACGTGGTACCGGAGGATAGATGCGTACTTGTGTTGATGCATTGTGCCTTCAATAATGGCGGGGTTACTCAGGGAATGCTACGAATATATTCTCCAGACCATAACGCTCCCATACACGGCCTGCACTCTTCCAAGGACTGTTGCTGAGTCTTTGCTTTCCGTCCGATGAGCATAAAATATGAGTCATCTGGAAAGGTCACCTGTAGCCAGTTAAAAGGACGTCCAGCTGCGGTACTGGTGTGAAAATTCCAGCCTCTGTCGCCAATGAACAGCCGTCAGCGTTGGTGCACGAACCTGACACCTGCTGCAAAGGCAATATGCAAAAGTGTAGGCTGAATGGTCGTTCAGCAGAGACTGAAGGAAGCCCCTTCGTTCATGTGAGGGGTGAATTGTGTAACGTCAGTTCGCCCTTACACATCTTCCCAGCTGTCGTTCACCCCTGTCATTTATGGCACATGGTGCATTACAGTTGCCTCTCTGCCGGTTATGAGTAATGTAATTTAGCCACGCACGTTTAACAGCAAAAATTCAGGCTCATGTTCAGTTTAAAAACTTAGCCGTTTAGGAAATGATTCCACCCCTGGACCGACAGCGAATGATTAAGCCGTTTTGGACATCGGATTAATAGCACCCTTCTACATTATGGCCGGAATGCACTGTTTTCCGCCTCCCCCCGACACTCATTACACTCGTATACCCTCCACTAGTAGGGCTGCCATCAACTGTCTTTGAGTGGTTATTACACGTTCAGTCAAACATAGGCGGTGGTCCCTTAAATGTGACTGGACGTTGTATGACTGGCAGGTATGGGTGAGTGATGAATGGCGTCGTGTTGTGTTCACCTGTTAATCAGGGTTCTGCTCTACCCCAGACGTCCATAGGCATTCGGCATAACGGTGCCCTGGAGAAAGTTTGCTTTCTTCCAGTGGTTTGGAGTGTGTGGTGCTACTCTTGACTTTGGTGTTAGGAGCCATTAATGGCTTCAGGTAACATCTGGTACTAATTGAGGGAACTCTGACGGCACAGCTGTAAGTGACAGACATCTTTTGTCCTCCTTTGTCGCCTGTCGTCCGACTGTATCCAACTACTATTTTTCAACAGGATAACTCTCGGCCAAGTGTCTCAGTGAAATGTCTGCGTGATGTTGAGGCACTTCGGTAGCCAACAGGATCCCAGACCTGCCCTCAATAGAACATGTATGGAACCAGCATAGGTGACAACTCTCTTTCACTGTCAGTATTTATTGTATCACTGACCGGTTACAACAGACAGCCTTCCGCTGGAGATGATACAACGATTTTATGACACATTTCACAAACGAATCAGTGCGTGCATACAGACTTGAAAGGATGCAACGTCAAACTGGTGAGTGGGTTCATACTGCCATGTTCTATGTACATTTGATTCACTGAAACAACACCAGATACGCTCTAGGCACCTGAAGTTTCATTTCGTTTCTTCATCCACTTCTGGAGCTCTATCTTTTTCTCAGGCAGTCTATATAACTAAGAAGTAGTTAATTAATGTTTAACTGTGCATCTCACGTTTACCCAGTAAACTGCAAAATCTGCTCTTGGAACATTAGCACGCTCATGTGGAACAACAGTAGAACACATTTGTCTGTTATTTTAAGAGCTTGTATCTAGAAGCGACCAACTTACATTTAAGTATATGTTTTGTATCTTAACTTATTAAATTTATTGCATCTTTGTGTGCTTACTGGGCACATTCTAGGGTTTTAATAAGGACATGGTGCATAATTCCACTGCCTTTAGTACGGACAGGTTCAGATGCGAGCTCTATTGGTGACCAAATGATCACAATTAGCTTTTCTGTTGGCTTTGGTCAGGCAGTTTGAGGCTGTTGCTAATGGGCACCACAGTGGAGAGTCGGACAGGTGACGTGAAATTTTATGATTTTTATTATTTTGGGTGTGTGTGAGTTACTGCAAACAGTGTAAATAGAATTCGGTACTCCTAATTTTTGAGTCAGAGTGAAGAAAGCGATTGGTAAGCACTTGAGAAATGACGTAGAAAGTAGTGCGTTCCAAAGTGCTTCCATGATTACCACACTAAATGTTATTACAAATAAAGCTCAGAAGACATAGCACCTACACATAGGCGTGGCAGTGACGTCTTTGTGAACGTACACAAAATAATAACTGTGTTACTAAAATGACAGAATAAGGAGAAGATCATCCTTCATGATTTTCTTACAACCATTTTACTCAATGTATCGTCTGTGCAAATCATATACGCTTTTTCCTTTTAAATAGTGTAGTACTCGAAGTCCTGTTGTAAGTAGGCTGTTTAGGTTTTTATTGGTAACGCCACCTCTGTATGAAAATCACAGACTGCACACAGCACAGCCAGTGATTTTCATACAGAGGTGGCGTTACCAATAAAAACCTAAACAGCCTACTTACATACTGAAGGCACTAACTACTGACAGGCATAGTTAGCAAATGAAAGATTTTGATAGAGAACAAACACTGTATTTACCTTAATAGTCATATTATACGAGGGCTATTCCGAAAGTAAGGTCCGATCGGTCACGAAATGGAAACGACTATGAAAATCCGATAAAGCTTTGCACAGATGTGTTGGGTAGTGTCTCTAGTATAACCCCAGTTAGCATCACGTCGCTCTTCTCATTTCTGAGCTCGCAGTGAGTGCGTAAAGATGTCTAGAAAATAGTGTCTGCCGCCAAGTACGGGGGCCTGGTGAGAAATTTCCCCTGAAGCTATGCAGCTAACATTACATAACTGTCGTGCTGTTTCGTCTTCAAGACAATTCTCAGCCGCATTCTGCAGGGGCAATGAAGATGCTCCTGCATCGTTTTCAAATGGAAATGTGAGATTACCCACACTACAGCCCGTAATTGTCTCCCTCTGAGTTTCAGCTCAGGTCACATGAACCGCTGGTTATGAAGACAACATTTCGGCACAAGACAACGAGCCGTAGGCCAGCGTAGAGAATTGGCGGAGAGCACTGGCGGCTGCCTTCTATAGCGAGGGTATGGGAAAGTTGGTACAACGCTACGATACACGTCTAAGTCGGGTCGGCGACTATGGAGATAAGTAGCTGCAAGGTGTATCTAACTGTTGCAAATAAAACATTTTTGATTTTTACCGTGGTTTCCATTTCGCGACCTATCGGACCTTACTTTCGGAATAGCCCTCGTATATAGCAGTTCATGACAGTCTTACAAATTTAAAAACTCCGCCATCTCTCTCCCCACATCCATCACTGCTGGCGGCTCACCTCCAACTGCGCAACGCTACGCGCTGTTCACAGCCAGCTGCCTAACACTACAATGGCGAGTATTACAACAATGCAAAGCAGCCACAGACTGCACACAGCACAGCCAGTGATTTTCATACAGAGGTGGCGTTACCAATAAAAACCTAAACAGCCTACTTACACTGTCACATTTGTCTCTTTTGGAAGGTCACATAAAGGTATCCCAAATTATCCTAGTTCACAGCGGGTACTTTTTAGCAATAGATCAGTGTTCAAAATGTTAACATTTTCACATACTAATATAAAACATAAAGCGAAAAATTTTAATATGATATCTAAAATATTTCATACAAAAATAAAAATTTTTAAGATGGTCGCTCTCACAGCATAATTGTATGGCAGTTACTTACGAGTTTTAAATGATAACTGAGAAAGACGTATTCAGCGAATGGAAATGAGATTTTTAAGAATTACGCCGGGAAATAATAGACAAATAGAGTAAAAACTATACTGTACGAACCTATTTATAATGACTGGTGGGAAAAAATTAAAAGAATAGAGGACACTACGGAATGATCAAATATGTAACTGAGCTACAGAAAATCTACCAAAAGACTTAAGTGCCAGAAGAAATGTAAGAATGTGGCAAGTGTAACAGGCCGTAGTCACCCCATAAGCAAACTGGAAAAGATGAACATTTTCTTGCTTACCTTTGTTTCGAGATATCTATCGATTTTATGGAATTTGCGGTGTTTTTGTCACCAT
The DNA here is from genome assembly GCF_023898315.1 of Schistocerca nitens. NCBI lineage: Eukaryota > Metazoa > Arthropoda > Insecta > Orthoptera > Acrididae > Schistocerca > Schistocerca nitens. The sequence goes on along the minus strand of NC_064620.1, from coordinate 471,058,675 downwards.
TACTAAAAACAAAAAGTGAAACAAAAGCTATTTTATATTCTTTTTTGTAAATAAAGCCACCTTTCCTTGCTGAAACTTAATTAATTTTCCCACACGCGTTTTGCCTTTTTCTTACCCTAAGGCATGTTCAGCGGTATCTAGAAAAATACAGTTTTGTTAGTTTCAGATTGTCAAACAGTTCATGTCACGTTTTTTACGTAAATAAGAAATTACGTACAGTTAGTTGGCATCTGTGTTTCCTCTCATCTGGTCTGAATGTCGCACTACCACATCATTTCCGAAACATAAGCACAATTTTGTATTCCCAACGTTTTCTTTCACTCTGTTCACAATGATTTTCCTACTTCTTTGTGGTGCACTTTTATTCCTTTGCCACTAGTTATAGCTATTCTTTTCGAACGCTGTACTCTTCACGACGTAAATACTGTGAGTTCATTTTGTGTTTCCTATTTTTGGTTTGTTTAGCTAGGTGTTGCCAACCTAACGAAGTATATGTTGAAAACTAACTTTTATTCATGATGTTTATATCTGTGTGTGTGTGTGTGTGTGTGTGTGTGTGTGTGTGTGCGTGTATCAGAGAGAGAGTGTGAGCTGAAGAGTGTATATATGTCTTTATTTATTTATTTATTTATTAGTATACGTGTGTCTGTTGGAGGGGGAAGGGATGTTGGGAAGGCGGGGTTGGTGGTGTTAGTTGTGAAGTGTTGAACATGAATGTAATGTTGCCAGGAAGTGATTGAAAGCTTTGGTGATCATTTGATTTGAGTTTTGGTTTAAATTATCTGTGGAGCGTTCATGGACAAGTGAGTGAAAAAGTATTGGACGGAATTATCATTATTATCCTTTTTTGGAGTGTTATTCGAATATTTTATCTATCCAATTATATACACTAAAAGATAAAATAACACTCCAGAAGAGGATTATTATCATAACAGTAACAATACCACTCAACACCTTTTCACTCACTTGTCCATGAACCTCTGCACATACTGTTTAAACAAAAACTCAAATCAAATGATAACCAAAGTTTTTGACAACTATTACATTCGAATTCAACACTCTACAACTCAGACCATCAACTCTCCACTCCCCTTCCCCCGTCACACACAGTAAAAGAAAAACAAAAGAAAAAACATATACACACTCTTCAGCTAACGCTCTCTCACCTACACACGCACAGATATAAACATCATGAACAGACGTTGGTTTTCAACATGTACTTCGTTAGGTTGGCTACATTTTGGTAAACAAACCAAACAATGGAAACAAATAACAAACTCACAATATTTACGTAGTGAAAAGCACAGTGATAGAACAAGTAGCTATAATTAATGGCAAAAGAATAATAGTGCACCGCAAAGAAGTAGGAAAAATATGGTGAACAGTGTGAAAGAAAAAATTAAGAATGTAAAATTGTGCTTATGTTTCGGATATGAAGTGGTAGTGCGACGTACAGACCAGACGAGAAGAAGTGCAGATGCCAAAAAACTGTGTGTAATTACTTATTTACATGAAAAATGTGACGCGAACTGATGACGATCTAAAGATAACGAAACTGAATCGTCCTAGGTCCCGATGAAGTTGCTTTAGAGTAAGAAAAAGGCGAAATGCATCTGGGAAAAATAAGTTGCAGCCAGAGAAGGCAGCTATATTTACAAAGAGGTATCTCTGTGTTTGCTGCTTAGAATTGCCAGACAGACAAACATACTATTTTTTGTGCTTTATAGTTACCCGTAGCCTCAAAGTAATTCGTGCCCGGGTGGGAAGAAAATGAATACAATGTGACTACAATGCTCTCAATATTGCGTTGTGGCGACCATTGCACGCAGCATAAACATGCAAACGAAATAACTGTAGTTTTGCTACAAACCCGTCCACTAATTGTTGCAACGGTAAAACAAACACTGCTAATTAAAATTACTCGTTTTCGTTCAGCGACGACGTCACAGACAAAACACTGTCTGTTTCACCGGTGTCGGGGGTATTCATTGTTAACACACTGCGCCATCCTATCCAGAAACAAGCGCAGCAGGCGCGCGTGCGCACACACACACTTGCCATAACTCCACATCGACTGTATATAGTAAAAACTGCGTAGGGAAACACTAGAGAAAATAAAATGGGAAATATGGTACCACATTTAAATGAAAAAATTTCATTTACAAGCACCTGAAAAGATAATCATTTTTCGTTGTTCCGAAATATCGGGGTATTTTGTAGAACATCTGGCAGAATCATGACGTTAGCAACGGCATTCCTCACAGGAATAAACTTAATAGTGGAAAAGGTTCAAAAATTATACAGTAAAGAGAATTTTCCACTTGAGAAGGCCGAATAAATATTATGAAAGAGAAAAGATTTTTCATCGTTCTGAAACAGGCGGAAGGAATTATTTGTAAGACATCTTTCTTCACAGAAATATGCCTCATACCTTTTAACGGTGCATGGGGGCTTAATTATATTAAATGAAAATATTTTTAGGAGCTATATGTCCGGTTACGAAGTCTCGTAACCGGTTGGCCCTGAGTAGTATTAGTACGCAATCTGACTGCACAGAATAACAATAAAGAATGGAAGGAAATTTCCATTAACACAATTGATTAATTAAGTCCCCAGCAACTATAAAAGCTACGAAACAACAAAGCACACGTGTAACTGTTCTGTGTGTGGAAGTGTGATTCAACGTACACATCTGGCACGGTTCTTCCTCAATACGACACGATATTTTAAACACCATTTACAGTAAAATAATTAAAAAACCAGAAATAGTATAATTGCATATAGAAACCAGAATTACAGTCTAATACATGAACACAAGCCAGATGCTTTGTTGACTGAACCTGTGACCAAGAGGCATTGCTATTTAGGAAATTTAAAATAAAAAATTTTTTTGATACCTTCATATATATTGACGAAAAATACACTGTGATCATTGCAACATCCCCAATCGAACAGCATCTGCTGTCTCACCCAACAGAACAACTGCACGCGACATGCTCTCAACTAGTACAGCTATCGACATCCTCTCAACAAGCACATCCCACGGCAACCTCTGAACTACCACTGCCCCAGTGGAGGCGGCACAATAATACTCTTTGGCGCAATCTCTGGTGCTGTGACTCAGTGTAGCCACCTTTCAAAGTTTGAAATAGTTACTGCTATAAAGTGAGGAATATAATGGTGACTACAAAGCCGAATTCCCAAAAACGCTACTATGTTCACTATTTTTCAATGTTGACACATAATGAATTTTGATATAGTAATCAAACGAACTAGCTTGCTATCTAGGATGGACCAGACAGAAATAAATCGAAAGTGCTAACGAAGAGTTCTGTAAGGGAACGAGGAAGTAGGCAAACGATCGTACACCCTCCAGCGCGGAAAGCATGTTTCCGTAATCGCTGAGTCCGCACTGCCGGGCAGTTCCCCGCGCGTCAGCTATCCATGCGGAATAAAAGTGGGTCTTCTTACCGGAAGGATGATCGCTGTTGCTGTCGACAGCCACCAGGCTTCAAATGTTCAAATGTGTATGAATTCCGAAGGGATCAAACTGCTTAGGTCATCGGTCCCTAATCTTACACACTACTTAAACTAGCTTAAGCTATGAACGACACACACACCCTTGCCGGAAGGGAGGATTTGAACCTCCGGCGGGAGGGGCAGCGCAATCCGGAACATGGCACCTCATACCGCACGGTCAGTCTCGCTGGCACCGGGCTTCCGCATCGCCTACTAGTCGGTAGGCTACAAGGAAGCTGACCGCTACACAATACATATTAAATCGATTTTAATGAAATCAACGGACGGTATTCGAATGCTGATCACCTGCTCGCCGTAAGAACCTCACACTGATACTGCCATTCATCTTGACCAGCAAAATTCCTTATAGTTCATTTAAGGAGAATTTAATATACTGAATGTGCGACTACGTTCAAAATACGAAAGACCAAGATGGGCCAAATACTTTCCTATTGTATGCGTCAAAAATTTTGCTCAGTGTTTGTCGTAATACATACTTCAATCACCTGAATTAGATCACCGCCTGTCTCCGACGTCAATATACAACAACCATCTGCCAAGGGCAGGCGGCAGTACTAACAATGGAGGGTGTATAACTTTGTCAGGGAGATGCGGAAATCAGTACAGACCTTGTCGTAATGTGGAAACGGAGCGATTTATCTGGCGTCCCAAGGGTCATGATCATTGCTTGTCCGGCCAAGGGGGTGGAATCATTTCCGAAACGGCTAACTATGCAAACTGCTAGCGTACCGCTGTGGTCTAAGTATAACACCCATGGCAAAATGGCGCTAATCATGTAATTTTTACTATCACCGGCTTATGTCTTTGTACGTGGGCCGCCCCGGGTGGCCGAGCGGTTCTAGGCGCTACAGTCTGGAACCGCGCGACCGCTACGGTCGTAGGTTAGAATCCTGCCTCGGGCATGGGTGTGTGTGATGTCCTTATGTTATTTAGGTTTAAGTAGTTCTAAGTTATAAGGGACTGATGACCTCAGAAGTTAAGTACCATAGTGCTCAGAGCCATTTGAACCTATTTTGTGTACATAGGCGTGTTTCTAACTTGAATATTTACTTTACTCTGTGGGTACACTGTCACTCAGGTTATCCGAGCATACGTTTCAAAAAATTCGAAGTATTTCTGACCTTTAGCATCAAATATGCGGTAAAGGAATCTACAAGTATATTATGCTTCATAGAACCAATAATCGGAAGTGAATTTTTCTTTCCGGTCGAGTCTGAGATTGTTTACAATCAACTACAGGAAAATTACTTACTGTCAGAGTCTTTCATTACTGATAACTACTTAGCGTTCAGTCGTATTGCACATGCACGGTCGTTAGAGTCGGTCTTCTTGTCGTTCGCAAGACGATCTGGCTCCGGCAGTACGGTGCACAGCCCCTGTTTGATATTTGTAGTATATTTTTGAGTAATTGAACAGAAAGTGGGGTAACAGTTGAAATGGGACCAATGGTCGGATTCCAGAGCCAGCGCGATCACTGGATATCATTTATTTCTAAATCGATTACATGAAGTCTTGAAGTCTTTAGTAGATGAAGCCCCTGCAGGAATGTAGGAGGCACCCGTAGGTAGGCTCCTAGCTGCCTCTCTCGTTGCAGAATACAGACAACTAGGCGACTGAAGAAAAGGTCGCAAAAATATCATGCGACACTGTAATGTTCCCATTGGGATCGTTAGTTTGGATATTTTGTATGAGGATAAATTGTTGATATCATTTGTAAGTTGCGTATGGCAGTAACATTTTAAATATTTACTACCGCTCAATCTTGCTCCTGATCTTATCTCATCACGGGGTCAGCATGTTAATTTGGATTTGGCAGTATTAGTTGTACAGCGTACCCGGATGGCCACCTGTTCCTTTCTCCATCCACCTGGCTCGGTCTAAGACACACAGTTCCGATACAAGGCACAAAATATCAAATCGTGTGACGACAAGTCAGACATAAAATAAAGTAAAACGAAAACTGTAAAAACTGTAAAAATGCGCGTACAATTAGCTGTCATAACGATAATTTATAACGAAATGAAATAATAACGGATCAAACAGACTCTATAAGAGAACTGTATAGGAACTTTGTGGTAATTAATTCTTCTTTTACTCGTTGGCGAAAGGAATTAAATAAGACCAGCGTTATTACTCACTCACTGTTCAAAACTAAAGGCTAACGCACGCTACGGCGGCCATTTCGCATTTAAGTAGTAAATTTTAAATAATATATGATAATTTATGTCGATTTTGTATTTTTTCTTTCATATGCCTGGTGACCTTCATGCAGAAGTACAAATATTATTTATACGGCTTCCAGACGGCGAGATAAAAGAACAGTCGAACAAATGACCATTCTTGGCAGGAACCTTGCGTAGGAATAATTTCATTATAATTTCATTGCGTTTCGTCATCAGCAGACGCTTCAAAACGCTCGTACCATAATTTTTATAGAAAATTGACTGAATATATTAAAAACAAAAAAAAAACACAAATACACCTGAGTATAAACCAACATACCGGCAAAGAACAGACCTGTGTTGCACAAATTAACTAATAGACACTGGTATCAAGTTATCAGTAACCAAAACTGAGAAGCGATCACAATAACTGAAGCCGCTCTTTACATTCACCTATACAGAAGACCTCGGTGAGACAGGGTCTTCGAACGTCCTCTGTGTGGCGTGTGTCACGTGAAGACTTAACAATTCTTTATTTGCCAAGAGATTACCACAAAATACCAAAGTGCATTTGCAAATCATTTATTGAATATTTCAGTTTTAAAATTATTCATTAGAAACGCATAGCAAGAAAGACAGGGGAGAAATGCACATCTTGCCAACAATACGCTGGCGTGTTATTTAAAAAACATGTCAGAATAAAAATCAACAGGCGAAGTTATATGGTGTCAGATTACAGGACTAGAAAAGAAGAAAAATATACAAATAACATGACATCTAATATAACAGAATTTGTTATAACACAGCAACCGCCATCTGGCTAAGGCCGTCAGAGATGTAAAGTTTTTAATTTACGTAAAATATTACATTGAAACCAGGAAGTCAAATACATAAATAGTGGTAATTATACAATGTATGTCACAATATAGCAGGTCAAAATGCCATGAAACTCATTACGTGTTATTTAAAAAACATTAAGGTTTCAGACTAACAATTTTTTTATCGTATTTAACGACGTGATGAAACACACATCTCATTCATCCCGTTGGAACATGTGAACACTTTATACAAATTAAAAAATCATCGTAATTATGAAAGCAGAATGTTTTAAAAGCACATTGTGGATGTAGAGATCTTTTAGCGCATTCGTGAGTGAAAACGTCTGTTACAAATCGCAAAGAATAAATTATATGTTGGACAGAGACAAGTGTATGAAATACGCTAGCTTAGTAGATGCCTCCACTATCACACTTTTTTTTTTTTTTTTTTTTTACAATCGTATGGACCAACTAGGATCACGTTGACAACTTCAGTTCCTCTTCTTCCTTTGTTGTTGTTTCCTATTATTTATAGAAAAATTTATCATATGATGCAAACAGAACTTGGGTATTAGGAAGCAGTGTTCTCTTTAAAGTGTAAAAGCTTTGTCCCAAATAAATCCATCGCGCTCAAGTTTCAGCAATCCTCAGTTTCGAAACTGAATAGAGAAATGTAGAGGAATTATTACCTGCTGCTAGCGGTCAACAGCTGCAACAGCAGACAGGCGTCAGCTCAGCTGACGACTGAAACAAAACAACATCAGTTGTAAACAGACGATGTGCTGCCTCAGCCAGCACCGACGAACGATTTTCTAGCCGTGTTGCTAGCAAATCTCGAACTGAGAGAAAACAAAAGACAGAAACGTGAAAAAGAGGAACATCTCGAAAGAAAAAAGGCTGTAATAGCTCAAGTGAAGGGGATATTAGAAGCAGAACGCTTAGAGAGAGGAAAGAGAAAAAGCAGAACGCTTGGAAAGGCAAAGGAAAGAAGTGGGACGTGACGAACATTTAGTTGGTCTGATAAACCACTTTTTAGATGGGCGAGGTAAAGTCATTGAGAGAGAGATAGAACAAGTTTCCGGATTGGTAGTACAAGATAAAGGCATTCCAAAGAAAGTTCAGAAACTTGACGAGAGGTAATCGAACTCGACAGAGCGCAACAAGCCCTAGACGGTCAGGTGAAATCGCTGGCTAAAAATCTAGATCAAGCAGGTGACAGTGTAGAAATAAAAATAGAACAAGAAGTAACGAATGCGTTGCAAAAATTAAAAATAGGTGTCGAGTGTGAGAGCCAGGGCTCGATCACGTACACTCAGTCACAAAAGTATTCGGACAGCACGTAACGGCGCATAATTTTGCAGTTTCCCGCATGAAAAAATACAGAAATTGCACTTTGTAATGTATTTGGGACTCTGGGTACGATGTCGCAACGTGAAACACGCGTCAAATACGAAGAATTGTTGTTGGACATGTGTCTGTTACGTAATATTTCCTGAAAACGGCATGCGAAGGTGAAACAAAAGAATTCGGGCAAAGACGGACAACGTGAGAGAATAGTTCATTCCGATATGCACAGAGGGTGAAGCGACTGCAGTGTGTCCGACATTTCCGCGAGACGATAGCGATGATTAGGAAACACGTATCGCGTGCCTTTGCCGGTCGACGATGGGACGCAGAGGAAAGTGTTCAACGTTCGAGCAAAGGCAATTTGTCGTTTATCATCACGCGAAGGGGAAAACCTGCAGGGAAATTGTCGCAATAGTGAACATGAAGAAAAGTACAGTTCACGACATTATTAAACGGTTCGAGAAAGAAGACCGATTGGAATTCCGTTGCAGTACAGGACGGCCACGGACATTTTCACAGAGAGATGAACGTGTGATTGAGCGAAAGGTACAACAGAATCCGAAAATACCTGCCACACGAATTGCAAGAGAGGTGGAGGGCGACCTCGGTATAAAAGTTCATCCCGAAGCTGTGCGGAGAGTACTACGACGATCGCAGTACCATGGTCGAGTGGCACGACGAAAGCCATTCATAAATGCAGTGAACCAGAAGGAACGTATGCGGTTTGCGAGGGAATACGCCGAATACGATCAGGCTTGGTGTAATCGGGTGACATTTTGCGAGGAATGTAAATTTACATTATGGCAAAGCGACGGAAAGGCAAACGTGTGGCGAAAGACCAATGAAGAGCTGAATCCCAGGAACCTCAAACCAAACAGTAAAGTTTGGAGGTGAGGGCATCATGGTGTGGGGATGCATGTCCGGCAATGGTGTGGGTGATTTAGTGTTCATTAATGATACGATGAACAAGGAAGCGTACTTGAATATACTGCGAGGACATTTGAAGCTGAGTGCACGACATTTAGGTATTGCGAACAACTTTCATTTTTATCAGGATAATGATCCCAAGCATACCGCGTATATTGTACAAATGTGGTTGCTCTTCAATTGCTCGAAACTATAGCACCCCCCTCCCCAATCACCGGACCTTAACCCAATCGAAAATTTGTGAGATAAATTGAAACGGACCCTCCGCGCGGACAACATCTATAAGGAGACCTTGAAAGAGACACTGCGCCAAGAATGGGCAAATATAGGCACAGATTTCACGAAAAAAACTCGTGGAAAGTATGCCTAGTAGATTGGACGAGGTATTGAAAATGAAAGGTGGACCCACAAGGTATTGACATCTTCGTCGTACAACTTATGAACATTTAATGGACAGTGTCCGAATACTTCTGTAGCAGCCGGGTGTGCAGGATGTTTCATTTTTGTTGTTAATTTTTCTGTTATTTATGTTTTGGAAACGAAATAATACAATAATTCTTTTGTAATTAATGTAGTTACGCGTATATATCGCTAATAAATAAGTTTGGGTTTCATAGTCAGTGTTTCTCGAGTGCTCATTGTGAAACTTCCCACTGTCCGAATACTTTTGCGACTGAGTGTACTTAAACCCGGAACTAAGTGAGATGCCGAAGCGCACTTCCGCTTTAGATGGGGAAGGTGGTCTTAGGGAACATGATAGCACACCACACATTAGTACCTGTGAATATGTCCAACGGTGAGTAGTCGGCTTGCAATTATGCCAAACAGTATAGCCCGTGCAGTTATGGGAGAATTGTTGGTGCGATAGACGCGTGTGCAGTGTAAACTTTCGAACACGTAAAACATGAGGAGTCGCTTAGTAAGCACAGGCAGTTCCAAATATTGACTGACGAACCAAAGTCAATCCACCCAGTAATATTCATCAAGGGTTTTATTAATGTTTTACCTCCTTCGTGGACAGAGATTTATTTTACAAGCGGAGATGCAGGTCTCTGGGCAATGGCGGCTGCAGAGAATTGTCAGGTGTACTCAGACTTCGAGATAATCATTTTAGCTCGCTTCTGGTAGTCATGTGTACAAGAACGTTTCAGAAAGCAGGTGTATAACCCTGTGTATTTTAATCTCAGGCAAGGCAATCTTCGAAAATACTTCGAAGGATATTTAAACAAGACACGATACTGGGACGAACCCAAGCTTGCGAGCGACGTATTGCGTATATTAAAGGGCAAGTTACCCGTTTCAATTAGGGAAAAGCTTGTTCATGTCCCTGATACGAACGTCGAACAATTTATGACCACCATATATTCTTTAGATTTAATACAAGAAGACGCCAGGCAAAACGAATTTGGCAATGGCGGATCAGGATTGAACAGTAGTAACAATAAGCAAAGAAATCCGAATGGAAACAGTCCCAGATAAGGTGGATAGAATAGCGAAAGTGATTACCGCGCCGACGACAGAAACAACAAACAAAATAGACACAGTGATTCGGCTGGCCACCAATACAACGGAAGTAGTAACTGTTCCCCGAATAAAAACAGAAACGGAAATTTTAGTAGGAAACGGAAGAATGAAGGACGCTTTAACACATCCTTCGCTAACTAAAACATGCGAACTGCAAAAGAGCAGTGGCCCAAATCTGGCCCTGCGAAGTGTCAGAGCCGGCCGGTGGGGCCATGCGGTTCTAGGCGCTTCAGTCTGGAACCGTATGACCGCTACGGTCGCAGGTTCGAATCCTGCATCGGGCATGGATGTGTGTGATGTCCTTAGGTTACTTAGGTTTAAGTAGTTCTAAGTTCTAGGGGACTGATGACCACGGATGTTAAGTCCCATAGTGCTCAGAGCCATTTGAACCATTTTGAAGTGTCAAGACACAACACGCTGTCGACGATCGGAACGTGCCGGTGAATAACATGAATGTTATACCAGTGCCGCCGCGAACTACGCAGTAATATTAGACACCACAATCGCATTATGTCCCAAAACAGCAATAACAGAAACGAAATGAGACAGTACGCTTTGTGGAAGGGGTTGACGAGCCGTAACTCATATGTTCGGGGACTATAAACTCCAACCAACGTATGTAAGCCTCCCACATAGGGTCGGTATGGCACGGAGTATGTGGTGCTGCAAAACGAATCATGCAGTTTAATTTGCGTGCCACAAGTGTGTCCACTTATTACGTCACGTTTCTCGGAGAATACCTGACTATACTCGTTTAGCAGGTTAGTCAGTTCATTCTTTTGGTTAAGGTCGTGTAACTCGATTCCGACACCTTTACTTTGATACCTTGTCTTATTTCTCTTGATGGACTCTCTTATTGTAAGTCCCCTTGTATCAGTCATTTTTCTACATGCAGTACCTTTTGGTCAGAGGTATCCACCTGATTCAGCTTACAATAACTGTTATATGTGGCAGCAGTGTTTATTAGTGCTAGTTCAATAACCTTATTGTGTTTTTTCAAGGAGCACATTCCACGAGGGAGGTCTGTCTTTGCGTTCCCTCACGCAACGTATCCAAACCCAGGGTACAGGATACTGTTAAGTTCCTAACGACGAGAAACGAGCATTTCATCGCTTATTTTTCTATGTCTAGGACGGCGTGAACTTGATTTTTAATTATCTGCACCCGGCCATGTATGGCCCCCACAATTTTACAGTTTTGCACTGGGAAAATTGGCAGTCTCTTAAACTGGTCTAGACATTTATAAAATTCATAATCCGTATCTGAAGCACTTGCTCCTGTATCAATAATGACAGTTACGGGTATTCCCTTTATCTGAGCAGCTTGTACTAACTCAACCTCTTGTTGCTGTGTTTGCCTTGGTTCAGCAATTAATTCCTCCCTAAGGTTTTCACCTTCATTATATCTCAACATGAATGTTTCCACGATTTGCCTGCCTTCGCCCTGTGCCCTCCTAGGGACCGTGCAAATTGCATACATTTCGTTACTCTCATTGTGATTTTATGAAATTTGCACTAACTGTGCCGTACGTGGTCCGCGCTCGTGCCATCTCTTATTTTACATCCTGTTTTTTGTGTTGCCACCTTATTATGTTAGTTTCAGTTTCTGTTGTCACTGTGTTGCTGCTTTGTCTGCCCATCAGTGGCAGCAGCAGCGCCTATCGACATAGCCCTCACGTGTTATCTTTCTTGCACTGTTATTACTTCCCGGTTGTCGTCTGTCGAGGAGTGAGTTCGAACGTGCCAGGAGGGTAGTTCGTGGAGTTAGAGCGCGGCACTAGTGCAGTCGGGTTCGAGCAGCAGTGAGGCCTGGATGTCCATGGCTCGCCCGACCGTTGCCGCTACGCATCACTTGAGCCGGGGACAGTCTTCCTGGAACGTTGGTCGGTCGTCCTACTGGACGACGTGAATTGGCTCGCTGATCGCTTATGGGTTGCCTGTGTGTGTTTATCGACTTCCGATTTGTCTTTGTGATTCCACAGCTACTGCTGAGTGTCATTCAAGTCATCGTGCAAGTGTTTGTCAAACTGTGTGTGTACTTAGTGTCATTTCCGTTAACAACTTGTTTTAAGTGTTGTCGGTGTACTGGCAGTGTCAGAGCGTATGGGGACTGTTCCGAGTGCTACGAGGTTTCTGGCTCACCGACCCTGGACATGAAAGTAGAGGGTGATTTAACTGCCGAAGCCACGTCTGTTCACATTGTCCGCTTGGTTGGTGGTTAGCTGTTGGCGGTATTACTGGGAGCAACAGCGAGTATTCGAGTTGGTGAAGATTTAGCCGCCGTGTGGTGGAATTAACTACATTTGTCGGTTTGAAATTGAAGTGCACCATCGGAATTTTCTGCCTTGTGGCCGTTAGTGTTCCGGTTACCTACCCTGGTCGCTGATGTAAATTCAGGCAGTGTCCTTTTCTCACCTGTTGTCGCTGTCCAACATGGTGTGTAGTTTTTGACAGCTTAATGTATTTTTGGTTGAGGGCGGCTATGACTGTAACGTTTTGGCTTTGGAATTCTCATATGCTAGTCGGTGGTTAGCAAGTCGTCTTGTCGGTGGGACCCTGACTGTCTCTTGGTTGTGATGCCGGCGGATCGAGTGCTGGGCCGACTTCTTGGCTCATCTAAGCGAACGTTAAGATTTCAAGGGCAGACCGAGCGCCGTTGCCTATACTGCCTTTCATGTTGGGGATTAATTGTATATTTTTAATTGCTCATAGCCGATGGTTCTAATTTGTATGCTTGTAATTGTGTTTCTAAAAACAAAGGTTCAAATGGCTCTGAGCACTATAGGACTTAAAATCTATGGTCATCAGTCCCCTAGAACTTAGAACTACTTAAACCTAACTAACCTAAGGACATCACACACATCCATGCCCGAGGCAGGATTCGAACCTGCGACCGTAGCAGTCGCGCGGTTCCGGACTGAGCGCCTAGAACCGCTAGACCACCGCGGCCGGCTAAAAACAAAGGCCTTAAGCCGTTTTAAAAGTAAGTTCGTCTAAATTGGGCAAGTCTTACATTGTCTGAAGATAAGGCTTGGACCTTCTGCCTGTTGAAAATTTATTGTAATTGTGTTATTCTTAAAATGATGGGCCTTCAGCCGCTTCAAAATTTTGGATTCTTACTTATCAGGTCTTACATCACTTGAGCTTAAATACTATTTAAGGTTAAATGCTTTGGGCCTTCTGCCTTGGAAAATTGGTTGCAGTGTCTTTTTTTTTTTTTTTTTTTTTAAAAAAAAGGCCTTCAACAGTTTGAAGTAGGGTTTTTTATTGATCATATATGTTGGTCCTTCTGCCTGTTTAAAGCTTATTGTAGTTATGTTATTTTAAATTTATGGGTCTCCAGCAGCTTTTAAAAACTTAATATATCTGACTCGTCAAGTCTTACAGCGCTTGGCCTTAAATACTATTTAAGATTAAAGCCTAGAGCCTTCCGTCTAAAAAAAATTATAGCAGTTGTATTTAATTCAGCCGTTTTAGAATTAAAGACGTTTTTGTCGATAGTCAAGCTTAAAAGTTGCGCTGTAATGTTTGGACAACTAAATAAAGTGTTATGTTTGGAGTGTAACTGACAGTCGCTCATTCTGGCTCCCTTCCACCATTCCTACTTGTCCTGTCCTGCGGGTTTAGCCAGGTGTTTCACTAACTAATTGCACTGTCCTCATTAGTAATTCACTTTTGTTTCCATAGTTCACATGCCCTCTCACGTATTCATGCAGACATTTTGCTCTCATACACAGACACATAAATATACACATACATAAACATTTAGTCACATATTTACAATACACACACACAACAAAAATACAAGAATGAACCTAAAACTAATTAAATATCCTTACACTACTGTAACTACTTCTGTTTCGTGATCTTCATTTCAGGTCAGGTTCTTACAGACATAATGATTTTGTTACAGTCTCGGGCATCAAACACTAGCCCCATACTTCCATCTGCTTTCGCGACTACGAGCAGAGGGCTGGCATATGGCGACAATGAATGTTCTCTTATTTGCCATTTAAGCATTTATTGAATCTCTTTAGCTACGGCTTGCTTTATAGCCAATTGCACGGAGTGTATAGCGCGTGGCAATGTGTAAGTATTAATGTGAAATTTCTCGTACCTAATAGTTATATGCAGTGTAGAAAACTGTTGAAATATCACACGCATAAAAGTGTTAGATGGACTGTCAAACGGCAGAATCCGCATACGGCAGTGAGTAACATGAAAACACGGGACATCAGAATGCTTGGAGTGACAGGTGGACCAACATACAACAGTACATCGTTACGGTACACGACAACTGTATGAACACTCTAGGAAGCGAAAATGAAGTGCATGTGTGACTGGAGGTGTTGACAAGCTATGAGCTATGCATTTTATTAACGAGTAAGATAGCAGAAGCTTAATCTTATATGTCATAAAAGTGCTGGACTAGTGACGTTCAAAGCATTATTACGATCCTAGATAAAACTATGATCTGTAACTCCAAATAATTGATATATCCTCAGTACTGACTGCGAGAGACATGAATGAGAAGGTTTTTGGTGTTGTATTTATCTGCTAAAAACTATGTTACCTATATAAAGTGGACGTACATTGAAACTTGATGCACTAGAAAAGTGAACGAACTAAGTAAAATTAACCATAAATGAAATATTTTAACACTATATTTCCGATGACATGAATCAGATGTGCAAATTGTAAATATTGTGTAAAACTGTTTCCTGTAAAAATGATCGTCTACAGATCAAGGTAATCAAACGATAACATCATTCACAATAAATACTTGAAAGCAACGGGAGTCTGAACAGTTTGAAGAATCCGGGCGGTGTTTTTTTATCCGTTTTTTTGCCGTCGCTCGTAATCAAAATAGGGGAGTAAAGACATTGTTTACCGGGATAGTTCAATAATGCCAATCTGTTCTCACCCGTCACATAGTGTAAGGATGAAAGGTAGAGGAATGCCCATAGTCGAAATAGATGAAACCTCGTAAAAGGGGAAAATCTTCTTTATAAAAAAATGAATATAAATTATCAACCATTGTACAGTGATATACACTGTATATATACGCATATGTGTAAGAAATAAAAGAGACGTAACGTGATATCTGTCTAAAAAACATACGTCTGAGAAGTAACATGTGTTATTAGAAACGTGGTATGACTTTTCGCAAACCACAAGTGTTTTTGGCCCTTTCATACCAGGGGTTGCTTGTACCGATACACGGAACAAAATATCAAACCGTGCGACAAGTCAGACACAAAATAAAGTAAAATGAAAACTGTAAGAAACTCTGAAAATGCGCGAAGGATTAGCTGACATAACGGTAATTTATAATGAAATGAAGTAATAATTGTGCAAACAGACTCTATAAGATAGCTGTCTAGGAACTTTGTGGTAATTAATTGTTCTTTTCCTCGCTGGCGAAAGAAACTAAAAAAGACCAGCGTTATGACTCACTCTCTGTTCTAGTGTCGAAGCTAACGCACGCTACTGCGGCCGTTTTGCTGTGTAAGTTGTAAATTTTAAATAATATATGGTAATTTATGCCAATTGTGCATTTTTTCTTTCATATGCCTAGTGGTGACCTTCATGCATCTACATCTACATCTACATCCATACTCCGCAAGCCATCTGACGGTGTGTGGCGGAGGGTACACTGAGTACCTCTATCGGTTCTCCCTTCTATTCCAGTCTCGTATTGTTCGTGGAAAGAAGGATTGTCGGTATGCTTCTGTGTGGGCTCTAATCTCTCTGATTTTATCCTCATGGTCTCTTCGCGAGATATACGTAGGAGGGAGCAATATACTGCTTGACTCTTCGGTGAAGGTATGATCTCGAAACTTTAACAAAAGCCCGTACCGAGCTACTGAGCGTCTCTCCTGCAGAGTCTTCCACTGGAGTTTATCTATCATCTCCGTGACGCTTTCGCGATTACTAAATAATCCTGTAACGAAGTGCGCTGCTCTCCGTTGGATCTTCTGTATCACTTCTATCAACCCTATCTGGTACGGATCCCACACTGCTGAGCAGTATTCAAGCAGTGCGCGAACATGCGTACTGTAACCTACTTCCTTTGCTTTCGGATTGCATTTCCTTAGGATTCTTCCAATGAATCTTAGTCTGGCATCTGCTTTACCGACGATCAACTTTATATGATCATTCCGTTTTAAACGAGCTGCTTCCAGTTGCTGACCTGCTATTTTGTAGCTAAATGATAAGAGAACTACCTTTCTATGTATTCGTAGCACATTACACTTGTCTACATTGAGATTCAATTGCCATTCACTGCACCATGCGTCAATTCGCTGCAGATCCTCCTGCATTTCAGTACAATTTTCCATTATTACAACCTCTCGATGCACCACAGCATCATCTGCAGAAAGCCTCAGTGAACTTCCGATGTCATCCACAAGGTCATCTATGTATATTGTGAATAGCAACGGTCCTATGACACTCCCCTGCGGCACACCTGAAATCACTCTTACTTCGGAAGACTTCTCTCCATTGAGAATGACATGCTGCGTTCTGTTATCTAGGAACTCTTCAATCCAATCACACAATTGGTCTGATAGTCCATATGCTCTTACTTTGTTCAATAAACGCCTGTGGGGAACTGTATCGAAAACCTTGCGGAAGTCAAGAAACACGGTATCTACCTGTGAACCCGTGTCTATGGCCCTCTGAGTCTCGTGGACGAATAGCGCGACCTGGGTTTCACACGAACGTCTTTTTCGAA
This sequence comes from Schistocerca nitens, assembly GCF_023898315.1. Classification (NCBI taxonomy): domain Eukaryota; kingdom Metazoa; phylum Arthropoda; class Insecta; order Orthoptera; family Acrididae; genus Schistocerca; species Schistocerca nitens. Next base: position 471,041,622 of record NC_064620.1, on the reverse strand, counting down.
ACCCATGCTGATTCCTACGGAGTAGATTTCTAGTCTCCAGAAAAGTCATTATACTCGAACATAATACGTGTTCCAAAATTCTACAACAGATAGACGTTAGAGATATAGATCTATAGTTCTGCACATCTGTTCGACGTCCCTTCTTGAAAACGGGGATGACCTGTGCCGTTTTCCAATCCTCTGGAACTATCCCATCAGGTCCAGCGGCCTTTCCTCTTTTGAGCGATTTTACTTGTTTCTCTATCCCTCTGTCGTCTATTTCGATATCTACCATTTTATCATCTGTGCGACGATCTAGAGAAGGAACTACAGTGCAGTCTTCCTCTGCGAAACAGCTTTGGAAAAAGACATTTAGTATTTCGGCCTTTAGTCTTTCATCCTCTGTTTCAGTACCATTTTGGTCACAGAGTGTCTGCACATTTTGTTTTGATCCACCTACCGCTTTGACATAAGGCCAAAATATCTTAGGATTTTCAGCCAAGTCAGTACATAGGACTTTACTTTCGAATTCATTGAACGCCTCTCGCATAGCCCTCCTCACACTACATTTCGCTTCTCGTAATTTTTCTTTGTCTGCAAGGCTTTGACTATGTTTATGTTTGCTGTGAAGTTCACAGGTGCAGAAGTAAAAACATTATTTGTAAGGTTTTCAGCACGCGAGATAAACAACAAGAACGGTCGAACAATCAACCATTCTTGGCAGACATCTTGCATAGGAATAATTTCATTGTGTCCCGTCATCAACGGACGCTTTAAAAGACTCGCTCCATAAATTTTATAGAAACTTAAGTGAATATATTAATTATGTTCTATGAAGATAAAAACTAAGAACATTCTCAGTTATGTTCATACATTGGCCACTTCTCGGCAAAACATAGATTATTATGTTTAAAAAGGGTAACATTAATTCAAGGATTTCTTTTAATTAAATTTCGCAACAGTAAAGATATCCTACAGCAAAATTTTAATATGATAACAAGAAATACAGTTCCTGAGATTATGTCTACGTTTCTTTGTCAGTATGAACGCTCCACGTAGACATCAGTTTCAACAAATTCCAAAAGCGCCTCAAGCAGTCCTTTATTAACAATGCGGTGAGTGGCGAGCTGTTAAATAATTAAAGCTCAGGGAACTATTGCCAGGCTATTGCCAGGCGTAAATATCAGCAATGTTATGCGTTAAATTCTTCTTACACTCTCTTCGTCATATTCTTGAGTACACCGTAAGTATATTTGAGACGGTGTCCGCGCCGGGGCAGTAGTGGTACAACACTTCAGACAAATATGTTTTTTGTCAACGTACACAATGTCACATATTGCTTAAATGACATATTACTACGTTTTCTATAATGCAGTGGATGTAGCTGGTATTATAAATGGATTGCAGTAATTCAGTCCCTGGGCCCATTGGAAGTATATCTGAAAATTACTACGGGGTCTGTAATCAGCTAACGTCCACACGACATCATTGTCAATCGGAATGCGTCAGAACATTAAACCTGATTCTGTATTTCAGCTTTGCTCTGATTCCAAATGTACAGTCTAGGTAAATTTCAAGGATCAGCAGTGTCCTCTTGACTTTCTAATATGATGAACACGTATAATCAGGAAAAGATTGGTTTCTTCTTCTATTTATTTTTCCTAATAAAACTTGTTGCGACAAACGATTCTGCATTAAGGTGGCATGATATTGATGTGAGTTGCAAAACTGTACTGTCAGTGGATGCTATTGAAGCTAGGTTTCAATTGAAACCATATGGGCGCAGATATTTTACTAAAATTCATATTAATTAAAATGAAATATTAACTGGACATTTTACAAAGCATGGCGTATTTATTGAAAAAAATGGTTCAAATGGCTCTGAGCACTATGGGACTTAACATCTATGGTCATCAGTCCCCTAGAACTTAGAACTACTTAAACCTAACTAACCTAAGGACAGCACACAACACCCAGCCATCACGAGGCAGAGAAAATCCCTGACCCCGCCGGGAATCGAACCCGGGAACCCGGGCGTGGGAAGCGAGAACGCTACAGCACGACCACGAGATGCGGGCTATTTATTGAAACTAATGTAAATTAATATTACTGTGTGGACGTTACTTGCCTGTTAGGGCTTCTACGACGGCTATTCAAAAAGTAGGGGAAGTTTCCGTCTCACGCCGTTAGACCCGCGCCGATCGCGTATATTTTGGTATGTGCTTGCTCGTCAGCTCAGTTGGCATCCATCCGTGACCGGGCGAACGTCTCTGGGCGTCTGGTTTTTCAATATTCGAAATTGAAATGTGTGGTGCAATCGAAAATCCCGCCAGTTGTTAGGCGAGGTCTGCGGTTTTTGTTGGCAAAAAGCCTAAAATCCATAGAAATTTATCGCAATCTGTGCAAAGTGTACGGAAACAACGTAATGACTGAATGTTCTGTCCGGAAACGGTGCATTCGGTTTAAAAATGGCCGAACCAACCTTCATGATGAAGTGAAGAGTGGACGCCGGAGCATTGTGACTGATGATCTTGTCGCTAAAATTGATAAACGATTCGTGAAAACCGTCGCTTCACAGTAACGGAACTTTCGCTTTGTTTTCCACAAGTTTCACACTCTTTGTTGTTTGAAATTATCACTCAAAAGCTAGGCTACCACAAATTTTGTGCACGATGGGTGCCAAAAATGCTTACAGATCGCCATAAAGAACAGCGAATGGGGGCAACATTATTTCAGGAGGCCTACCACAAACATGGTGATTCATTACTTGATCGAATCGTAACCGGTCACGAGACTTGGTTGATACGCCTCAATTGCGAGACAATAGACACATAAAGTGGGGGCTCACAAGGCTCCCCCAAAAACCAAGAAAATGTTTGCAAACCTTGTCAGCAAGGAAGTTGTTGGCAACAGTGTTTTGCGATAGGCAAGGTGTGTTTCTTATTGATTTTCTCGACCGTGGAGCAACCATAAATTCTGCCCGGTACTGTCAAACTTTGCACAGCCTTAGAAGAGCAGTTCAAAACAAACGCAGAGGAAAGCTCACGTCCAAAATTCTGTTTCTGAACGAGAATGCCCGACCTCACACGGCAAACTGCACTAAAGAACTCCTTAATTCATTCAAATGGGAAATTTTCCCCCATCCGGCCTACAGCCCTGATCTTGCACCAAGCGACTTCCACTTGATTCCCAAGATGAAAAACTGGTTTGCAACGCAGTGGTTTGATGACAACGCGGAACTCCAGGAGGACGTGAATCACTGGCTGAAGTCTCAGGCGGCAGAATTTTACGACTAAGGTCTTTCAAAGCTTGTCCACCGCTATGATAAGTGCCTCTAAGTGTTTTGTGACTATGTGGAAAAGTTGTATGTCAGTCGCTCTTTCAGATATATACAGGGAGGTCCATTGACCGTGACCGGGCCAAATATTTCACGAAATAAGCCTCAAACGAAAAAACTACAAAGAACCAAACGTGTCTGCTGTTACAATAGATAACAGTGTAATAACAACATCACCTACACATTACTATGTCACCACATTCATCAATTCTTCATTTGCTTCCTGCAAACATTTGTATATTCAACTTTTCAACTTTGCCATTATTCTTGCACGGACGTTTTCTAACAAAGACCTTAATTGGTTGCCGGTCGGCGTGGCCGTGCGGTTCTAGGTGCTTCAGCCTGGAACCGCGTGACCGCTACGGTCGCAGGTTCGAATCCTGCCTCGGGCATGGATGTGTGTGATATCCTTAGGTTGGTTAGGTTTAAGTAGTTCTAAGTTCTAGGGGACTGATGACCACAGATATTAAGTCCCATAGTTCTCAGAGCCATTTGAACCATTTGAGCTTAATTGGTTGGTAACTAACTCTCCTAAATGGATAAACTGGTCCAGTTTCCTATTAGCTAAATTTTCTTCCACTTTCTCTGATGCTTGTCTCAAACTTTCCCTGTCTTGTTGCTTTCTTGGTCTTTTGTGGCTACTTGAAGTAGTACTTTAAAACGCGTACGTTTCATATATATTCATTACCAGCGATGGCGAGGCATGACAGAATCTCTGACCAGAGAGTTATTTATCGTTGCTAGTCTGCGCTTGACTGCACGAGAGTTCAGTAGTGTGAGGCGAGTGGGCAGAGAGAGTGGTTCAGTTGCGAGTTGCACTCAGTCGGCAGTAGTTGTAGCGAGTAGATGGTTGTACTGAGCGCGCGTCGGCATGCGTCGGCGGCGTGCTCTCCTTCCATCTCTGGTCACGATTCAGGACGAGGTATATTGTTCTAGAAGGTAATGAAGCAGCATTGAGCTCAGCTAATGATATATGTTAATTGTAATTAATTTGTTCAAGAATTACCCCAATAATAATTTTCTTATAAAGTAACTGTTTTAAACAAAAAGATTCATTTCAAGTCAAGTAATACTTCCTACGCATTCCCTCCAAGAATTAAAATTAAACATGGGCCAGCATTGCACGGAGCTGTGTCGAAAAATAAGAACAGATATTGATGGAGTTTACTGATGTAAGAATTTTGGTTTTTGTGTTCAGATTTAATTATTGCACAGGGCCGAAGGTCAGCACCGCTGCCCTTATAAAATTTGTCAGGTTTAATTACTGCTGTTCAGATATTACATTCAGTTCATCCTTCATTATTTAATTAACATTATTGTGGGTTTAATGGTCAAGTATTATTCTTTAATTTTGTGGGCAGTTTACATTTGGGCCATTATTATTGACATTTAAAATTGTGCGGGGAGGTTACACTTGGCGACATCCGGACCAGGATCGTATTTCTTTGAGAATCTTCTGATAAGTAGTCAGATATCTGCTCTTATTTACTAAATATAATTAGCATTTGGCGCAACGCTTTTGCTAATTTTGTGACTTTCTCTAACAGATCATCGGCAATTCGTTGCTCTTTGTTGTATTTGTGTTTGTTGCATTTTGTATTGTCTTCCTTTCATTATTGAATAATTGTGATTTGAGTAAAAATGCCGCGAAAGACTGTTAATAGTGCATCGCGAGGTATAATGAGTGAAATAACCGAATTAAATAACTTCACCGATAGTACTTGTGACACACAGTGTATTGATGACAATCCTCTGTTTACTGACAATCAGTATGTAGCGACCACTAATAATGATTTTGATCTTAGTGATGAACAGACGAACTCAATTGTGTGCTCTGTTAATTTGACGACAATAGATGACGCGGGGCGTTCTGTTGCAATGAGCGCTGCCCAGCTTAACGCACCCAGTTTGCAGGATTTGCGTGACGAACGGACATATTTTTTTAATGAAAACGAACAGTGTAATCAGAATTCGTCGGATTTATTTAATTCCGAGGTAGTGACTAACAGTGCGCATCCGATGGGCAAACCTTTTGGAGAATCACAGAATAACCAAGTGGTTACACAAAACGTGACAATTGCAGGCACATCATCAAACAGCACAGAGAACAGAGTAGGTAATATTGGCTTGGATCATTGTGGGACTATTGCTACAACGATTTGATGAAAAATTCAAACAACTAGATAACAATTCCAAACAACGGAGTGAAGATCTCAAACAACAACTTAGTGATAATTTCAAACAACAACTTAATGAAAATTCCAAACAACAGAATGAAAGACAAGACGACAATCACAAACAACTTATTCATGAAATTAATGAAAAACTAGACAACAATTCCAAACAGCTTAATGAAAAATTAGACAACAATTCCAGACAGCTTAGTGAACAGATTACAGCCGTTACCGCGCAGTGTCATGATACTAAGGAACAATTACGCGAGGATATTGAGGCTTGTGCTAGGAAAAGTAGCGAAGAAATTAGGTCTGTAGCGCAAGAATTAAGAGATAAGCAAACAACTGCAACAGAATCACTTAGAGACGAAATTAGTGCAGTCGGTAAACAATGCTCTGAGAAGGCAACACAATTACACGACGAGTTTAAGCTAATGACAGCAGAACTTTCGAGCACAATGGATGCAAAGATAGACGCGAAATTCGACCAACAGAACACTAAAATTGACGAACGTTTTGCTCTTCACCTACAAAACAGTGATACGCGTTTCCGCAAATTTATACAGGATCAAAATAAAGTAAAATGTCAAGTCATGGAAACAATTACTGCACAGAGACAAGGAGACAAACGTAAAATGTTTGCGAAGGCAAAAACATACGTAGACAACAATATTGCTACAGTGTCCGACGAAATTAATACCATCAAGCAGTTGAACACAGAATTACGTGATGAAATTTCTGATCTTAAATCAAAAACAGATACATACACAGCAGATATTCAGACAGTGAGAGACAGATTCGAACAATTAGAACTAACACAGGATTCCGATGTCATCAAAGCTGACGTTAAAAAATTGAACGAAACCACACGTAAATTACAAAAACAGATTAATACTTCTGACACTAAAAACGATGATCAGGTAAAAATACTGACTGAAAAATATGATGAATTGGCCAGTCGTATTGACGTTATTGAAAATAATAATGACAGCAAATCAGACGATACTTCACTGGTTTCATTTAATCAAACACCTGAATTCCAAAATCTACAGCAGACAATCAATGAGATCGATTCGTCTAATAACACATTGCGTAGAAAATTGTCAAGTTTACAGCAAGAGGTAACAGAGATAAAAATATTTCAGTTAATAACACATCACAGCAGACGCCACTTTGCGAACATTTGTCAGACTCTCGCAGCGCGTGTAATTTGGGTAATCTAGAGAGAGTGCGGGACTTAGATTCCGAACAGCCACAGTTCAACAGATTCTCATACAATCCTGAACCTGTTCCGTCATACAGAGACGATAATTTTGATTACAAACATTTTCTATCTGTGAGAAAATTTAAAGTGTTTAAAAATGACAGAGCGCAGATTCACCCACTGGATTGGATACAACAATTTAGCTTTGTTTTTCCACCGACTTGGCCCGTAACACACAAACTTGAATTTATTTGTAGTTTTTTGGAAGGCGAACCAGCAACTCGTATGAGACCTATCGCGAGACAATGCTACTCGGTAGAAGAATTTCAGAATGCTTTTCTGTCAGCATATTGGTCGAAGACGACACAGCGCGGAATTAAAGATCAACTAATTAGTTTACCAAATTATGAGAACTCGAATTTTTCCACTGTCACGCAATTTTTTGAGCAAATGGTCCAACAAAACCAGTACTTAAGTGACCCATATAGTGAATCTGCACTCATTCAATTATGCATTTCTAAATTACCACAGTCATTAAGAGTGTTACTTTTAACGGGTCAGCAGAAGGAAAACAATTCGGCATTCAGAGATCTGTTACAGCTTTTGGAAGTGCAGCAATCGGATTATTCCTTTGTAAACAAAAATTTTTCATATAATAACCAAGGTCAACAAACATACAGTAATTATGATCAGGCACGCAATTTCAATAGCAAAGCTAATAGACGCTTTAGGAACGACAACCACCAGAACTTTAATAACAGACACAATTTTAATTATCAATATCGTCAAAATTATCAGAAACAGGAACCACATTTTGGTAACAATAGATGTTTTTCACCGCAACAGCATGAAAGTCAGCCGGTTAGCATACCTAACCAACAATGTAATGCACAAGGTCAACCAAGCTTTAAAGTTTCGCCGCGTGCACGTATAGTCCCAACTACAACAAATAGTAACGCACGCTAGCAAGGAAATAACTACGTGCAGAAAATACAGTATTTCAATTCCTATCGCAATCAACCGTATAGGAATGACTATCACGACAGACGTAAAAATAATGAGCAAAATTTTCAGCGTACATATAATAACAGTCGGTCGTACCAACAGCAAAATCGTCCGCAAGAACATATTCTCATGAATGAACCAGATAGTAGATATCATCCAGAACGTAATACGTCTGGAAGAAATAACAGAACAGTTCAAATAGTCGAAATGCCACAGAATCCTCCTGAAAATAACAACACGCCAGATAGAATTTGACTAAATACAGTACAGGTTGCATCTTCCAGCAACGTAGGCAATACTTCAGATACACAGAATCTTATTCACGAAAATATTATTACTTTCGACGACATCAGAGACACTCTTTTGCAGGAAAGACCAATTGTTCAGAAAACCATTTCACATCCTGTCATCTAAATTAAAATTGGTTCATCGAAATTATCAGCAGTAATCGATTCCGGATCACCTATGTCAGTTATAAATGAAGAAACTTTCAACGAGTGTAACAAAGAGAATACCTATCCTACATTACCATTAGGCAAAACGAAAGTGAAAGGAGCAGTAGCGAGTAAAGGAGTAGACGTTAAATTACAGACACATTTATCATTTTGAATTGCAGATCACACATTTCACTCAAATTTTTGGATTGTTCCTTTATTGACAACAGACGTTATTTTAGGTACGAATTTTCTGGTACAACACGACGCAGTTATTGATTTTCAAAATTCCTATTTAATGGTAAAGGATGAAAATGTACAATTGGCTTTAGAATTTCAGCACTTTTTATCTGCGGAAGAACAAACAATTAATTGTACTGAGGTCATTTCCGTATCACGTGGCATAGACTGTAATTCAACATTGTTCACAGATACGTACGTACATAACTGTAATACTCCAGACGAAGCTGACTACGACGTAATGCAGATAATTTCTGATAAAGTTAAACAGAGTAGTGCAAATATAGACGACGAACACACGCAACTACACAAAATTCTTTTACAGCAACCTCCAGTTTTCGACAACATTCCTGGTACTATGTCCGGTTTTATGTATGAATTTCAAGTCAAACAGCATGATACATTAAAAGCCAAGCATTATCCCATTCCATATATCCATAGAGAACAAGTTAAGAAGTAATTGCAAGATATGCTCGACCAAGGAGTAATTGAACCGGCAGTTAGTCCGTACATAAACCCGCTCCTTATTGTTAAGAAAAAAGATGGTTCACTTCGCCTCGTACTTGATTCACGTCACATCAATGACATAATTATTAATGAAACAGATCGACCACAGACACTAGAGGAACTACTACAGAAATTTCAAGGTACTGCTATTTATTCTACATTAGATCTGAAATCGGGATTTTGGCAAATTCAGCTCAATCCGAACTGCAGAAAGTACACAGCATTTCTCTGTTTTGGTGACTGTTATCAATTTTGTAAATTACCATTCGGTTTAACTATTTCTTCTGCAGCTTTTATTCGCGGTTTGAATACAATACTTTCGGCAGAACTTAAAGACAGAATCACAACGTACGTAGACGACATTCTTATTGCAGAAGCTAACTGGACTGAACACAATCTGATTCTTGAACAACTGTTGCAAACTTTTCGTGCACAAGGACTCACAGTTAATCTCAGTAAATCGCACTTTGGTAAAACTTCTATAAAATTTCTTGGACATGTAATTTCAGCAGAAGGCATTACGCCTGAACCGGGAAAACTTCAAGCTCTACGTGACATTACTGTTCCTACGACGAAGAAACAACTACACAGCTTTTTGGGCTTAATTACCTTTTTTCGTAAATTTATTCATTACTCTGCTTTAGACACCCCTAGATTATGTCAATTGACAGGTAAAAACACTATTTGGTCCTGTGATAAGCAAGCACATTCTGAATTTATGAACCTGAAACATGCTTTGTTGAATGCACCACTTTTATCGCACCCAGATCTTACTAGAAATTTTTCCATTGCCACCGACAGTTCTAACACCGCTTTATGCGTACATATTTTTCAGGAAATTGAAGAGGATGGCTCAACAGTAATTAAAAATATCGCATTTGCAAGTCGCATTCTGTCACCTGCTGAACGAAATTATTCTGTTACAGAACTGGAAACATTATGTGTTGTTTGGGCTTTTACGAGATTTCGGCATTTTCTTTATGGAAGACATACCACAGTTCACACAGACCACAGAGCGATACTACACTCCTGGAAATTGAAATAAGAACACCGTGAATTCATTGTCCCAGGAAGGGGAAACTTTATTGACATATTCCTGGGGTCAGATACATCACATGATCACACTGACAGAACCACAGGCACATAGACACAGGCAACACAGCATGCACAATGTTGGCACTAGTACCAGTGTATATCCACCTTTCGCAGCAATGCAGGCTGCTATTCTCCCATGGAGACGATCGTAGAGATGCTGGATGTAGTCCTGTGGAACGGCTTGCCATGCCATTTCCACCTGGCGCCTCAGTTGGACCAGCGTTCGTGCTGAACGTGCAGACCGCGTGAGACGACGCTTCATCCAGTCCCAAACATGCTCAATGGGGGACAGATCCGGAGATCCTGCTGGCCATGGTAGTTGACTTACACCTTCTAGAGCACGTTGGGTGGCACGGGATACATGCGGACGTGCATTGTCCTGTTTGAACAGCAAGTTCCCTTGCCGGTCTAGGAATGGTAGAACGATGGGTTCGATGACGGTTTGGATGTACCGTGCACTATTCAGTGTCCCCTCGACGATCACCAGTGGTGTACGGCCAGTGTAGGAGATCGCTCCCCACACCATGATGCCGGGTGTTGGCCCTGTGTGCCTCGGTCGTATGCAGTCCTGATTGTGGCGCTCACCTGCACGGCGCCAAACACGCATACGACCATCATTGGCACCAAGGCAGAAGCGACTCTCATCGCTGAAGACGACACGTCTCCATTCGTCCCTCCATTCACGCCTGTCGCGACACCATTGGAGGCGGGCTGCACGATGTTGGGGCGTGAGCGGAAGACGGCCTAACGGTGTGTGGGACCGTAGCCCAGCTTCATGGAGACGGTTGCGAATGGTCCTCGCCGATACCCCAGGAGCAACAGTGTCCCTAATTTGCTGGGAAGTGGCGGTGCGGTCCCCTACGGCACTGCGTAGGATCCTACGGTCTTGGCGTGCATCCGTGCGTCGCTGCGGTCCGGTCCCAGGTCGACGGGCACATGCACCTTCCGCCGACCACTGGCGACAACATCGATGTACTGTGGAGACCTCACGCCCCACGTGTTGAGCAATTCGGCGGTACGTCCACCCGGCCTCCCGCATGCCCACTATACGCCCTCGCTCAATGTCCGTCAACTGCACATACGGTTCACGTCCACGCTGTCGCGGCATGCTACTAGTGTTAAAGACTGCGATGGAGGTCCGTATGCCACGGCAAACTGCCTGACACTGACGGCGGCGGTGCACAAATGCTGCGCAGCTAGCGCCATTCGACGGCCAACACCGCGGTTCCTGGTGTGTCCGCTGTGCCGTGCGTGTGATCATTGCTTGTACAGCCCTCTCGCAGTGTCCAGAGCAAGTATGGTGGGTCTGACACACCGGTATCAATGTGTTCTTTTTTCCATTTCCAGGAGTGTATTTTTACATTCGGCTAAATTCACACACGACAGATTAAGCAGGTGGAAACTTTATTTGCAGGAATTTAATTTCACAATTGTTCACATTCCCGGCACACAAAATGTTGTAGCAGACGCACTATCTCGTTCTCTCGGCAACAATCAGCAAGACATCGCAACCAACTTCTGCAAAGCAAATTTCAGCGTCATGTCCATTCAAACAAGTTGCATTTGAAAATTTTATTTCGTCGTCATTACAGGACATAGCACAAGAGCAAAGTAAAGACAACGTGTGGAAAGAGATTAAACACCTCTGGCAAGATAGGGATAATGTTACCATTAGAAACCATTACATTGTATGCAATGACTTTCTGTTTCGCCGCTCTCATCCTGACAACAATTGATTATTATGCATTCCTGATGAACTTGTTAACAAATTAATCTGGTATACTCATTTAAGTTACGCACATTACGGAGCTAGAAAATGTTTTCTTATACTGAGACAGAACTATTATTTTACGAACATGGAGAAACGTATACGACGAGTTTTAGCGTCATGTAAAATCTGCCAGAAAGCTAAGTCAGACACGACTTCACATATTCCTCCATTATATCCCATTGTACCTGTTAAATTGAGACATATGGCCGCTGTAGACATTTTTGGTCCGATTCACAGAACTAATAGAGGCTTTTGCTACATCGTTGTCGCTGTTGAACTCACTTCAAAATTTGTTACCTTCACTCCGTTACGCAAAGCTACTGCTAAAACTATTTCGAAAGCATTTGTGAAACATTTTCTTTTTCATGTAGGGCATGTGTTGAAAGTAATTTCCGACAATGGATCACAATTTCGATCTGCTATATGGACACGTATGTTACGAGCTAGAAACATTTCTCCGATCTATATATCCAGGTATCATGCTTCTTCGAACCCTTGTGAACGAATAATGAAAGAAATTGATAAACTGTGTAGAATAGACTGCCACAAAAGACATATTGATTGGGACACACACACATACACTGATTCCAGGATGTAATTAATTCCATACCAAATGAATCCACTATGCTATCTCCGTCTGTTATACTGAAAAATGCGGAACCACCTAACAAAATTAAAGAATTAGTAACATTTCCTACATCTCGTCGACTACGACACCATGAAATAATTGACATTGCGCTGAACAACATCAAACGTGCCGCAGAGCGCCGGAGAAGACAGCAAAAACAGATTTGTACACGCCGTGACTTTCACATTCGACAGAAGATATTAGTACGTACACACTACTTATCCAAGAGAGGAAGGAGTAGATGCAGTAAATTTGAGCTTCTATACGCAGGTCCATATCGAATTCGCAGCATTCCTCACCCCAATGCAGCACACGTCGAAACTTTGAGAACCAGAAAATCGAAAGGAAACCATCACGTGTCGAACGTCAAACCTTTTATTGAATGAAGATACTTTATGATTTATCACACTGTAATGCCATTTCCTAATTTTTTTATGACGACTTATGCAATTATATTCACATGAACACCTACTGATGATTATCGCATTTTTTCTTGGCAAGTGCCCGGCAAGGTAAGGTTAGCAGGTCGCTTTTCTTGTCGTTACACATCAGACCGTGCATATTTTTCCAGATGAATTTACACATTTTATGACCACTTATGCAATTATATTTATATGACTACTTACTGATGATTGTCGTATTTTATCTTGGCAGTGCCCGGCAAGGTAAGGTTAGCAGGTCGCTTTTCTTATCATTACACATCAGACCGTGCACATTTTTAATTTTTTTTGTATGTACGATTGTTTTCATGTTTTGTTTGTATGCATTATGAAATAGTTAAGATATAGCAAACACCAGTTGACTTTGACATTTTGCCTTATGATATCTCAACATCGTGACTACTTTACTGCTACATTGTGATATTCTGTGTACATTTTTTCATTTGAACACTGTCTATTTTTTTTGACATATTACGTTTTCTGTCATGCTATGCTGTATGCTCAATTATGTTACTATAAACCAGTTTTTATCTAATGGGTGTATGAATTAAATGCAAGACATTAATCTTTGTTCATCATTTTCAGAAAGAAATAACGTGTAAATGAAATAAATTAAACAGAAATGGGAATTTCACCTTCGGAATGAACGAAAGAGAACGCAATACTTCGTGATGAAGAGTAAATGGATCAGAATTAACAAGCATTAACAAGAATATACTATACACATCGTAGAATAGCAGTCTTAACTAATTTTTTTCTTTCAGAATACGAGGCGATTGATGCAGGCTGTCAGACAGAACTACACATCTTAGTTTTAGTAATGAAATATGATAGAAATAAGGAATAGTTGTATAATGAGTAATGAAGTGATTTTTTGCAGATGATAATGAATGCTGATGAATAATGATGAAGAATATGCTACTATGGGTAATGAAGTTTTTCTTTAAAGGTGATGATAATAATGGAGTTATGATAATATGGATAATGAAGTGATGGATAATGAAGTTTTTTCTTTACAGATGAGGATTTTGTTGAAGTTATGTATTTATGCTATGTAATTATTTAAGTATTTGTTGCAGTTCGTTTTGACAGTAGGTATTATATTGCATAGTATGATGACTGAAGGTTTTGGAAGGGACAGCTATGGAAGACAATTTTATACACATTTCATTACCTGTTAATTAGAAGTTCACTACTTTTCAGCATAAAATGCGTTTCTTCTTTCAGTTTAATAATCCTCTTTTGTATATTTTGCAGGAGAAATTATTTATGAAATTAATGTGCTATAAGCAGTTGTTCATTAAATCTATGTCATTTATGAATGTGATTACATATAGTCTACTTGTTTCATAAGCTTGCTACAGCTGACTCATGACAAATGACGTTACACATTTTCATTTACAGCAACAACCCAACGCATTTTTTTTCCTGTAATTACCCAACGCAATGCATTGCTAGCACAAAAAAAAGTATTACCAGTCCCAAATAATGCTACCAATTTAAAAGAGTTATGAGTAATACTGAATTATGTTTTCCAACCACAGACTTTGAGTAATAGTTACAGTATAATAATAATGCTTTGTAACTGGGAAATGAATGCTACTGATTACTGTAATGAGATGACCAACGAATGCCAATGATTCCTAATAATAATGCTTTGTAACTGGGAAATGAATGCTACTGATTACTGTATTGAGATGACCAATGATTAATTATGAACATTATTATGTAATACTATGTTACTGACTACCTCCTGTTTTATTCTTTGTAACTGGGAAATGAATGCTACTGATTACTGTATTGAGATGACTAATGATTAATTATGAATATTATTCTGTAATACTATGTTATTGACTACCTCCTGTTTTCAGTAATGACTTCTGATGATTTGTAATTAGGAAATGAGTGCCAATGTTCTCTGTAAAACACCACATGAATATAATTATGTAATGACTTCTGATGATTTATAATTAGGCAATGAGTGCCAATGTTCTCTGTAATATGCCACATGAATATTATTATGTAATATAATTAGGCAATGAGTGCCTATGTTCTCTGTAAAACGCCAATCTATGAACATTATTCTGTAATACTACATACATGATACAGAAATGTTCAATAACTGGGCAATGAATGCCGCAAACTACTAATGTAATTCTCAGTGAAGGCTAGTATGTGACTTAATGTCCTTCACCTTCTGACCTAATTACCTTGAATCACTGCAATATCCGTTTGTCCTGTATATCCTCTTGATCATGGAGCACTATATTTGGTTTTTGCACTAATTCTACGTTGGTGTACCTTACAATAACGTGGTGTTGACACGACATGCTGTCTACCACTGTAAGCGATGGAGATGTTATTATGGTCCCACTGTTTGGTGTACCTAATGTACTGCCAAACTGATAACATGGAATATTACTACGACATTTCAGTGTATTGGCTACGCTGATAAATACTTCTGGGAAAAGCACTTCAGATTGTTTCACTTGGTGTTGTGCTCCAGTAGAAAGACATGGACTTTCAGTGCAGCTGCGTGCAACCTAAAGTGCTACAACCATGATGCAATCCTTCCCTTTCCTATCCTAATTCTTGTAACATAGGGAAAATCATTTTTTGCTAATATGATTTGTATTCATGACCAATACATTTTTTTTTTATTTGCTGATATATTCTGAATAATAGTGCGTGTGCACTTTTGTCATGTTTCTAACATGATTTCTACTCATTGTATGTACATTTTTTTGATTTGCTGATATGCTCACTACTTCAGTACATGTGCACTTATGCCATTTGTCAATGAGATTTGTACTCATTATGTGTATTTGTTGTGAAAACTTTGAAGAATTTTTCAGTGCATGTGCACTTATGTCATTTGTTAATATGTTTTGTGCTCACATTTTGTTATTGCCTAATATGTTTTGTACTCGGTGCATGTGCACTATATTTACTTTATGTTCTACATGTGTATATTCTCTGTTTGTAAAGTCAATTAGTTAAGAACCCCCCCAGTGGAGGGTTATGAAACGCGTACGTTTCATATATATTCATTACCAGCGATGGCGAGGCATGACAGAATCTCTGACCAGAGAGTTATTTATCGTTGCTAGTCTGCGCTTGACTGCGCGAGAGTTCAGTAGTGTGAGGCGAGTGGGCAGAGAGAGTGGTTCAGTTGCGAGTTGCACTCAGTCGGCAGTAGTTGTAGCGAGTGGACGGTTGTACTGAGCGGGCGTCGACATGCGTCGGCGGCGTGCTCTCCTTCCATCTCTGGTCACGATTCAGAACGAGGTATATTGTTTTAGATGGTAATGAAGCAGCATTGAGCTCAGCTAATGACATATGTTAATTGTAATTAATTTGTTCAAGAATTGCCAAAATAATAATTTTCTTATAAAGAAACAAAAAGATTCATTTCAAGTCAAGTAATACTTCCTATGCATTCCCTCCAAGAATTAAAATTAAACATGGGCCAGCATTGCATGGAACTGTGCCGAAAAATAAGAGCTGATATGATGGAGTTTACTGATGTAAGAATTTTGGTTTTTGTGTTCAGGTTTAATTATTGCACAGGGCCGAAGGTCAGCACCGCTGCCCTTATAAAATTTGTCAGGTTTAATTATTGCTGTTCAGATATTACATCAGTTCATCCTTCATTATTTAATTAACATTATTGTGGGTTTAATGGTCAAGTATTATTCTTTAATTTTGTGGGCAGTTTAGATTTGGGCCATTATTATTGACATTTAAAATTGTGCGGGGAGGTTACAACTTCCACTTGGGATTGAAGTTGCAAATGCACTGCCAGTTACATTGTCATTTTCTGATTCTCTACGCTGATAAGTTGAGTAGTTTCAACTTCGACAATTTCTTCAAATGTTTAATTATCCACCTCAAGATTTTTATAAAGAAAAATAATTTATCCCCCTTACTTTGGGGTTGAGACTTCGATGACCTTCAAAATATGTAACACATTTTCAAGGCAAAGTGAGCTGTACTTTATATACATTATAATCAAAATAGATAAAGCATTGAAACTGTTTTTGGTAGAATCCGCAAGTAAATGAAATAAAAAATAACAATTTTCTTTCCAGCTTCCGGCTAGTGAAAAGGAGTGGATGGAAACTGCCAAAGGTTAAGAAGGAAAGTAGAATTTCACCACGTGTTTGTGAGCTATAGATGGGAGGCACATTTTCATTGCTGCACTGCTCAGTAGTGGAACAGTTTACTTTAATTATAATGAGCACTTCAGTAACTGCTGATGCTAATTATATAATAATTTATATTAATGTTGGCACACAAGGGCGGATTTCAGTGGTGGTGTGCTTAAAGACCCGACATTTCACAGAATGTTAGAGAACAATACTCCATGTATACCGCCACCGGCTCCTCTTCCTGGTAGGGATTAGCCAGTTCCATATGTTTTCGTGGCAGACGAACCCTTTGGCTCAGCAGAAAATATCATGAAACTGTTTCCAGGTCTGCATCACAAATATAGTTGGCAACGTATTTATAATTATGGATTGTGTGGAGCACATAGAGCTATTGAAAATGTGTTTGGCATTATAAACTCCATTTTATGAGTTTTGAGGAGGTAAATACTGTTAAATTGAAAAAAGGCCACAGTGGCGACACTAGCTTGTGTGTATGTACATAATTTTCTTAAAAACAGAAAGTCTTAAACTAATGTACCACAAGGAACATACGAAAGAGAAGGAGAAAATGTGAACTTAATACCTACGTTTTGGAGGAACAGTCCTAAACTGTCCAGAACTGGTAGAAAAACATCACTGTTAAATGACAACAGGAAATAATATGTGGAATTATTCTGCGTTATTTAGGGCTCCATACAATGGCAGTACAGAAAATAATTTCCTTAAATAACACAATTACTGAAAATACTATAATTATTTAACATTGTACTTACGTAAACTATTGACAGGCGTATAATTAATAAACTGATTTAACAAATTTATATACTGGTACTACTTGCTGAGTACTCCTGACCTGCCAGGGTAGCCTAGAGCGCTAACGCGCTGCTTCCTGGACTCGGGTTGGCACGCTGGCCCCGGATCGAATCCGCCCAGCGGACTAACGACGAGGGCAGGTGTGGTTTCTTAGCGGTTTTCCACATCCTGCTATCTGAATACCAGGCTGGCCCCTACGGTCCGCCTCAGCTACACAACTCTCATATGAAAGAAGTTCGCACTATTCCATGGATTACACTAGACGCAGACAGTTGGTGTACACACATTCCGTCCTGGGGGGGTATGGGGTGGCGAGAAGAAGGGCATCCGGGCACCCCTACAATGAACACGCAAAATCCGGTTAACCATGGCAGCAGACCCAGCTAGTTGGCATTAATGCTTGGACAGAAAGAGAGAGACTACTTGCCGAGCGCTCCTACGAGATAGTGGTCTGTAACTGCTTGTTAGGAAATGAAGACTTTCAAAAGGGTACCAAATGGACTGGTACACATTACTAGCACTACTACCAGATATTCTGCTACTTTTCCACTTAGACAACTCACAACTGTACTGACTTTTTATGTTGTGCCACTTACTTTAACACTCTTTTCTAGACACATTAAATTGTTTTGCAATCTTTCCTCATTTGCCAAACTTTTTTGGCAATTTTATAGTCCACGGGCTTCATATCCAAAATGCAGGCATGTAAGCCTACTGTTTCAATAAAATGAATGTGTTTCGTTCAGCAACTCGTCTGTGCTGGAGACCAATTTCCAAAATGATTACGAGGGAAGTATGTGCACAATGGCCCGCCCGTTTGGCCGAGCGGTTAACGCACGGCCTTCCGGGCAAAAAGGAGCGCCGGCACGAGTCAGCCCGGCAGATTAGTGTCGAGGTCTGGTGAGCCGGCCAGTCTGTAGATGGTTTTTTGGCGGTTTTCCATCTGCCTCGGCGAAAGCGGGCGGGTTACCGTTATTCCGGCTAAGCTACACTACGTTGGCGATTGCCGCGCAAGTTCTCCACGTACGCGTACAGCACCATTACCCGACGACGCGAACATAGGGGCTACACTCGTCTGGTGTGAGACGTTCCCTGTGGGGTCCACCGGGGGCCGAACCGCACAATAATCCTGGGTTCGGTGTGGGGCGGCGGAGGGGTAAAGTGGACTGCGGTAGTCGTCGTGGGGTTGTGGACCACTGCGGCTGCGGCGGGGACGGAGCCTCTCCGTCGTTTCTAGGTCCCCGGTTAACATAACATAACATGTGCAAAATACATTAGGACTACCACGAAAAACAATACCTTCACAGAACACTGAAGAGGGATTACAATGAAACACCTCGCTGAACAACTAACTGGACGTCTCTGTTGTTGGTGCTGACACACTCGTCTACCAGTTGGGGTACTGAAAGGAGCGTGCCCGCTGGGTTCATCGCCGCCTAACAGAGTACCATAAAGAGCAGCTAAGGGCCATCTGTGTGGAATTGCCTGCGCGTTACGATGCTGACTGTGAAAATTCGTTGTCGAATATTGTCACTGGCGGTGAAACATGGATTCATCACTTCCAACAGAAAATAAAGCGACAATTCATTGAGCGCCGCCACTCCGCCTCTCCTCGGAATAAAATGTTCAAAGCCGCACCCTCAGCTGGTAAAGTCATGGCAACGGACTTTAGGGACTCTGAAGGAGTTATTCTGTTCTACATTTTCCCTCACGGCGCTACTATCAGCTCGGACGTATGTTGTGCTACCCTCAGGAATTTCCAGAGAAGACTTCATCGTACAGTCGTCACAAAAATGTGGACGAGTTTTTCCTTTTCCATGACAAAACAAGGCCTCACGCTCAACGAAGAATGCACTTCACGGGAAGCAACACGTGGATTGTGGGAATGTTATTGACGCAATGAGACGTTGGCTCCGACATCGACCAGTAGAGTGATACCATGCGGGCATACAGGCCTTCACAGTAAGTTGACGTTAGGCCATTAACTGAACTGAGACTATGTTCAAAAACAGGATTTTGTAGCCAGAAAAGTGGGGAATAATGTGGTGTATTGGAAACCTGAATAAAACCATCTTGCTATCAGAAAATAAATGTGTCGCAATACACCTCTGAATAATAAACTTCGTTCCTTACTGACTGCGAGTACTGTCCTACCCACAGCTGAGAGAATACCACTGCGACAAGTTTGTATGATCTATGAGTTAGTGCATTTAATTTTGTTACTAAATTTACTGCTGTTGAGCAGCTGATTAGAAAATGATGCTACTGATACTTGAAGTTGCGGAGGGTAGCGTTCTTTTGTAACTAGAAACACCTCTTTGGCGGCATGAATGAGGGTAAATATGGCTTCCCACACTACTTCCAACTCTCACGGCAGCAATGACTTTCATTGAGGGCTAATGCTCACAGTACTATAAGTTTGCTGTGTCTTGCTGTTTTGATCTGTTTCTTTTTGTACAATTTGTTCTAGGGTTAAGTGAGATAGTACAGCAGGCAGCTGTGGCAGGGCGCTTCTAGGTGCTTCAGTCTGGAGCCGCGCGACCGCTACGGTCGCAGGTTCGAATCCTGCCTCCGGCATGGATGTGTGTGATGTCCTCCTTAGATTAGTTAGGTTTAAGGAGTTCTAAGTTCTAGGGGATAATGACGTCAGATGTTAAGTCCCACAGTGCTCAGAGCCATTTGAACAGTTTTGAGATAGTACACAAGGAAAACGTCGAATTCTGGAGGAAGGCCTTTCAATTCCCTGTCCGATCATACGGTTTTCCGCATTTGCCTTAAACTGGTTTAAGAAATTGCAGCGATAATTCTTTGAAGGAGACGCGTCTAATTTTCGTTCCGTCCTTAATGACTCCTATCGTAAACGTGACGCTATTTTCGAATCTTCATTATTTTTGAATGCATGATGTCGACTGTAAAATATTAGGGAACCGTGAGAAGCAAAATAATCAAATTGCACAATCTGTCATATACGCTACTAAATGATGACAAGGGAGTCGGAATGTTGTAGATAACGTTAGTAAATAACTACTTTTGTAGAATGAGACTTAGACGGCCAGTAAACACCGAAATGACAACTATAAGCGGCAATAGAGAGTCTAAATATTTTACAGCCTAAGTTAGAGAAGAGTGGAGGCAACCAGTTTTGATGATGGAACCCACCGGTTTCAGGATGAGATTACAATTTCACCGACGCAATTAGAGGTATTTTTGTAGGATGTCAATAGCATAGTATTACTCGATCACATGCGATGCGGCATATATACAATAACTTCAGTTAAAAATTAATAGGTAGGAAATTATTGTTCTGCAAATTATTATAACAAAGACAAATATTCAAGTAATTTACGAGAATGCAGGCTGGTGACATCGTCAACAACTGCCGGCAAATCATTTTGCCTTGAAAATAACAGGGTGTGCACCCACCGAAATACAGGCGGCTGTCGAGTATGTCACCCGAATGCATTCTAGTACGTTATTTTAACGTTGTATACAAAGGTAAAAAATGTGGCTTCTGTGGTGTCACCGCCAGACACCACACTTGCTAGGTGGTAGCCTTTATATCGGCCGCGGTCCGTTAGTATACGTCGGATCCGCGTGTCGCCACTGTCAGTGATTGCAGACCGAGCGCCACCACACGGCAGGTCTAGTGAGACGTCCTAGCACTCGCTCCAGTTGTACAGCCGACTTTGCTAGGAAAGGTTCACTGACAAATACGCTCTCATTTGCCGAGACGATAGTTAGCATAGCCTTCAGCTACGTCATTTGCTACGACCTAGCAAGGCGCCATTACCAGTTTATATTGCGGTTATAACATGTACCGTCAAGAGCGATGTACACCAATTGTGGATTAAAGTTAAGTATTCTACCAGTTACCTCCTGTTTTGCTAGTCTTATTTCTCTGACCTTGTTCCAGACCTCACGCCAATCTATGTGAGCTTAAAAGCGTGCATTTCGGCCTCCTCTAGCAACACGGTGTTGGCTCTTCTGCCAACACTTCATATGGCGACGAGTATAAAAACGGTCTTCTTTATATTGCACTAATTTACTTGTGTCATGGCTTCGCCACAATCTCCAGATGTACTGTCCGAATTTTATCGCTTGCAGAATCAGCAGACACAGGCCTTATTGGATGCCCTTGGACAGCTCGTCCAGGGTCAACGTGCAATGCAAAACGATGCGGCAGCCGCCGCTCCACCGCTACCGCAGCCACAACACGCAGTTGCACCGCCCTTTCGTCCTTTTGATGTGGCACTGGAAAGCTGGGCGGAGTGGTCACGCCAATTTGGATTCCATCTCGCCGCCTACAGAATTCAAGGTATTGAGCGGCAGCCTTGTTCGCTTTCTTGTGTAGGCGTCCAGATGTACCGAGTGATAGTGAAATTATTTGCCTGACGCGATGTAGCAACTCTGTCCTACGAAGAAAGTTTGTCGGCATTAGATGCATATTTCAAAGAATCAGTCAATGTAGTTGCAAAAAGGTATACTTTCTTTCGTACAAAACGTACGGCCGGTCAAACTAATAGGGAGTGGGTTGCAACATTGCAAGGCCTTACTAGGGATTGTGCTTTTGAGTGTGAATGTCGCCTCCCTTATTCAGATACTATGGTACGTGATGCGATTGCACAGAACTTTTCTGATGTTCGTATACGGGAACAGATTTTGAAACTAGTCAATCCCTCCCTGCAACAAGTGATAGACATATGGGATAGGCAAGACACACTTGACTTTGCTCAGGAATCATTTGAAACTTCGCCCGCCGTGTGTCACGTTAACTGGTCCGCCGGGCGAGCTGCATGGAACAGTAAACAGCCCTCGCGCCCATCCGCGCAGCTGCCGCCAAGCTCTCCGCTACGTGTGCCGCGCAAGCACGCAAATGCAGTGCTCAATTCATGCCCACGGTGTGCTACTAGACATTCGCGTGAGAATTGCCGGCTACGCCAAGCTATTTGCTTTTTCTGTAATAAAAAAGGACATGTTCAGAGTGTTTGCCAGAAAAAGCTCAGATCGGAAACTCACAACCATTCCAGGCCCTTTGCTTCACGCCAGAATCGGAATCGAACCAAGAATACTCAGGCTCGTGAACGTTCGCCCATGGCATTTCATGTAGTTAATTCCACTCCGCCCAGTGCCACTCTCTCTATCAGTGACTCTGTTCGTCCCACAAATAGTGTGCGTCGACATCGCCGGAAATCGCGTCAAGTCGCAAGTGCTTCTGTACCAGTGTGTGCTCACGTTGCACGAGGCAGTCGCTCTTGTCGTCCGCAGGACAATAAACTTTTAGTAGATTTGGACATTAATGGCCACGTGCTTCCGTTCCAGCTCGATACTGGATCTGCAGTTTCACTGATCAATCAAGCCACTTACAAACAACTGGGCACACCTCTGTTGCGTGCTGCAAATTTTAAGTTAACTAGCTATTCCGGTCAGGATATACCTGTGTTAGGACAGTGCAGCCTTCTTGCAACATACAAGGGACACACAAAACTTGTGTCGTTTTACGTTCTTCGTTCTTCTTCTGCAGTGAACTTGTTTGGTTTAGTTTTATTTCAGTTGTTTAACTTGTCTATAGTAAATCATGTCCTCTCAGTGAACCAGACTGTGCCTTCAGCCAGTGTTGCTCGTCTATGTGATTAATTTGCAGACATATTTGCACCGGGCCTTGGTTGCGCTAAGAACTATAAAGCACATTTGGAACTGAAATTAAACGCGCAACTGAAATTTTTCAGAGCGCGCAATGTTCCCCACGCATTGCGTGATGAGGTCGCAAGAACATTACACGATTTGGAATCACAAGGTGTGATTGAACGTGTGCACACTTCTCTCTGGGCTTCGCCCTTAGTAATTTTGCCAAAACCTTCCGGAAAGTTGAGACTTTGTGTGGACTTCAAAGCTACAGTGAATCCACAACTAGTGATTGCAACTTTTCCTTTACCCCGCCCGGAAGACCTTTTTGACAAACTGTGCCCGGGTAAATATTTTTCGAAGTTGGACCTCGCAGATGCGTACTTGCAAATACCGGTGGACGAAGAATCCCAGCGTGTTTTGGTGGTTAACACGCATCTTGGTTTGTATCGATTCAAAAGACTGCCATTCGGGTGTGCATCCGTCCCTGCATTGTTTCAGCAATATCTGCAAACTGTTTGTGCCTCGGTCCCTACTGCAGCAAACTGTCTGGACGACGGAATGCGAACGCGCCTTTCGCCAGTTGAAATCGGCGTTGCTTTCCAATACTTGCCTTACGCCATTAGATCCCCAGAAACCCCTTTTGTTGATGGTAGATGCATCGGATTTCGGGATCGGTGCTGTGCTTGCGCACAAAGATGGATCGCATGATCGCCCTATTGCCTCTGCGTCCAAATTGCTCTCGTCTGCGCAAAGAAATTATTCACAGATAGAGAAAGAAGCTTTGGCTCTCGTATTTGGCGTCACAAAGTTTCATGATTTCTTGTATGGTCGTCACTTTACCATCATCACAGACCACAAACCTTTGACATCGCTTTTTCATCCGACCAAGCCTGTACCTCCACGTACAGTGCAGAAATTCATTCGCTGGTCTATTTTCCTCTCGCAGTACCACTACGATATCTTGTATCGGTCCACTGCTAAGCACGGAAACGCAGATGCGTTGTCCCGTTTGCCTGTTGCTGAGGATAGAGCATTCGATTCTTCAGAACTTGCTTGCATGTTCATTGCTGCGGAAACCGATGACGTCGTCGAATCGTTTCCGATTGATTTTCGTCGTGTGGCTACAGCCACAGCTGCAGACCCTGTCCTTGCTACCGTTTTGCGTTTTGTTGCTACTCAATGGCCCTTGTCAAAGTCACGGATCGAGGATCCGTTGGTTCGCCGATTTTTTGCTCACAAGGAGAGACTTTTTGTACGACGTGGTGTTTTGCTGTTGCGTTCTGATAATGATCAGTCCCTGGTCGTGGTCCCACGTTCGTTACAGTCCTCTGTCTTACGGCTTCACCACCAAGGACATTGGGGTATAGTGCGAACGAAACAACTTGCTCGTCAGCATTGTACTTGGTTCGGAATCGATGCTGCAATTACGAATATGTGGTCTTCTTGCATGGCATGTGCCGACCAACAATCTGCACCACCGCGGAAATTCTTTGCATGGCCAAAATCCACTTCCCCTTGGCAACGCTTACACATCGATTTTGTTGGTCCATTCTGGAATGCTCGATGGTTGGTTGTGGTAGATTCATTCAGTAATTTTCCTTTTGTTAAGATGTCTTCCACGACGTCATCTGCCACCATCCAAGCGTTATCTGCTATCTTTTGCATTGAAGGTCTTCCACAAACTATTGTTTCCGACAATGGCCCACAATTCACGTCCGCAGAATTTCAGTCACTCTGCAAGGCCAATGGTATTCAACATCTGACATCCGCGCTGTTTTCGCCTCAGTCAAACGGTGCCGCTGAACGATTGGTCCGGACTTTCAAGTCACAGATGTTGAAGTTAAACGAGTCGCATTCTCGGGAGGACGCGTTATTGCTCTTCTTGTCCTCGTATCGCTCTCAGCCCCGCGATGGTCGCTCGCCGGCTGAGTTGCTCCACGGTCGTCCTCATCGAACCTTGATGTCTTTGCTACATCCGCCGCATCAGGTTCCTCTGCAGCGGCAGCCACCTGCTTTTGCTCCAGGCGACGTTGTATACTATCGCAACTATCGCGGTTCACAGCGTTGGCTCGCAGGGCGCATTCTTCGCTGCCTCGGCCGCGCTATGTATCTAGTTTTGGGGGCCTCTGGTGAGGTGCGTCGGCATCTCAATCAGCTGCGCCTCTGTCGTCGCACGGGTTCTGCCGCTCCCCGTCTGCTTTCAGCCACGGTGCCGTCCGGTCAGCGCCCTGGGGACCCATGTACTGGCTCGCCTCATCCCCAGGTGTTACCGACGCTGCCTTCCATTTTGCCCCATGGCGACGCGCCGCCGCCGCCGCCTGTTCTCCCTCCGGCGACGCCCACAAAGGACGCGTCGCTGCAACAGCCGGGCGCCTCCCTGGGTCACGCGCCGCCGATCGCTTCCCGTGACCAGCTGTCCTCCGACATGGAACTCTTGCCCGCTCCGGACCAGATGTCGTCTTCGCCCGTCGGGTACCCCGTTCTGGTGCAGGTCGACCCTTCGGCCCCTCCTGTCTCTCTGCGGGCGCATACACCGCATGTTGGCGTGTACCCTGGACTAGGTTTTCAGGCGTTCCCTAGCTCCCCTCGGACCGAATGGCAGGGTGCGGGTGGCACAGCCTCGCCTGTTGTTAGCCTCCCCACCTCGTCGCATACGTCAACATGGGGTCCTCCCCACGGCGGGCGGAAGCCTTATAACACAACCGTTCGCCGATTTGCGGGGGAGGAATGTGGTGTCACCGCCAGACACCACACTTGCTAGGTGGTAGCCGTTAAATCGGCCGCGGTCCGTTAGTATACGTCGGATCCGCGTGTCGCCACTGTCAGTGATTGCAGACCGAGCGCCACCACACGGCAGGTCTAGTGAGACGTCCTAGCACTCGCCCCAGTTGTACAGCCGACTTTGCTATGAAAGGTTCACTGACAAATACGCTCTCATTTGACGAGACGATAGCATAGCCTTCAGCTATGTCATTTGCTACGACCTAGCAAGGCGCCATTACCAGTTTATATTGAGGTTATAACATGTACCGTCAAGAGCGATGTACACCAATTGTGGATTAAAGTTAAGTATTCTACCAGTTACCTCCTGTTTTGCTAGTCTTATTTCTCTGACCTTGTTCCAGACCTCACGCCAATCTACGTGAGCTTAAAAGCGTGCATTTCGGCCTCCTCTAGCAACACGGTGTTGGCTCTTCTGCCAACACTTCAGCTTCACTATAATTAACATGGTTGACACTGTAGGGCAAGCCACCCACTGTGTATCAACGACAGTGATGAGAGAACATTTCAAGAGAATGAGTATGGGGTCACTACGCTTTGTAACAATGAAACTGATAAGAGAACACTTCAAGATAATGAGCACGGAAGTAGCTGAATGCGGGTGTGAACTGTGCTGGCGTACGCCTTCGCCAGCACACCGGTCGACACTAGGAAACATTGTATAGCAGGCGCTGAACTATGCGCCCCTACGACAAGAGAAGACCAAGACGCGTCCCCAGGCTACGCGCCGATAACGCCCCCTGGGCAGCGTGCGTATAGGCCGCTGCCGCCGACCGAGCTCTCTCAATTTTAGTACCTCAGCACGTCATATCGGGACTCAGTTCGCATTGCACCTCAGTACGCCGCACTGTGTTCTAGTCTTCCACAGTGACAGTCATCAACTCTCAAATACTCTCTCTACAACTTCGGTTCTCGGACTGATGCAGGAAACATAACACACACACTGAACACTAGTGTTACCAAAGAAGACCAAAGTCAGAGATATCGATAGTGAGACTGCGAACTCATAGGTGAGGTAGCATTGATCTGTCCTCCTGTTTTTTGACAAGGTTCAAATGGCTCTGAGCACTATGGGACTTAACTTCTGAGGTCATCAGTCCCCTAGAACTTAGACCTACTTAAACCTAACTAACCTAAGGACATCACACACATTCATGCCCGAGGCAGGATTCGAACCTGCGACCGTAGCGGTGGCGCGGTTCCAGACTGAAGCGCCTAGAACCGCTCGGCCACACCTGCCGGCTTTTGACAAAGGAGAGAGCCGGATTCCAAACAGAGTTTAAACAAAAACCTCCATCCCTGTTAACGAGGTTGCTCGCAGCTTTAACCTCAATTACTTCCTTAATAACATTGTCCCAATTTCTGGACGTGCATGCCAGTATCTCGGTTGCATTCCTTGTAGCTGCGGCATAGCATATATTGGTAAAACTATCAGGACGGTGGAGGACTGATGTACTGAGCATAAACGGCACACACGATTACAGCAGCCAAGTAGATCTGCTATTTCCGAACATTGCTTGGATACTGGTCACCCCATATTATATAATAACACAGAGACACTGGCTAGCACGTCCAGCTATCGGGACAGTGTTATTAAGGAGGCAGTTGAGATTAAATTAGCGAGCAACCTTGTTAACAGGGAAGGAAGTTTCTGTTTAAACTCTGTTTGGAATCCGGCTCTCTCCCCATTCAAAAAATAGAGGGACAGAGTCAACGCTACCTCACCTGCGAGTTCGTAGTGTCACTATCGATATCTCTGACTTTGGTCATCTTCAGGTGCACTAGTGTTCAGTGTGTGTGTTATGTTTCCTGCATCAGTCCGAGAACCGATGTTTTAAATTTGCATACACGTCGACTGTCCGTTGCGGTTTACCTTGAAAATGGAAGGGTGTTCTCCCACCGAAATATCGGCGGTCGCTGAAAGTGTTACCTGGCTGAATTCCCGGGAGTTATTTCAAAGTTGTATAGGCCAGGAGATACTCATGTCTCAAGTCATCAACTCGCACTTTAGCTGTCTGTGAGGGAACTTTTGTGCTTGTGATATGGGCACGGACCAGATTCAAGAAGTAGCAAATATTATTAGACGGCTGTTAACCACAGTACTTCATGTTTGCATTTCTGACCAGCGCAAGCTGTTAGAGGGATCGAGAAAGATAGTGGAGCTGTAGAACTCTGGACTAGCATTATGTAAGAACATGGTTAAAATCTCCATCTGTCATCATTAAGTAGGTCTTTTCGTGATACCTCTAGAACACGGTAGAGGAAACTTTTAACTTAATGAGATTTTAAAGTCTAACATTTATCCATAATAAGCCACAGGTGTTTCAGTTTCACTCCAAGATACGCTTCTTATAAGAGCATAACACGACCACCAACTGTATTTGATCTATCCTCCCTAACACTTTAATGTCCTTTGTAAAAGTTTCATTTGAACTTATCTCCGGCTTTAACCTGCTCTCAGCATCTACAACACTTTGTGCTTCAGTACTTTCTATTAGAGACTACTTTCAGTATCTACAACGCTTTGTGCTTCAGTTCTTTCTATTAGAGACCAGAGCTCTGGTTCTGTCCTAACATATCTGAGGCAACTTACTACTATAGTACCCATGGTTGCCAGATCTCATCTTGTCGTGGGTTTAATCACACCGTTTTTGTTCTTTCCTGAGAGTCTCCATGCAAAAAAGAGCCCACAGCCAATTCTACACAGCTTCCACTACCAATGTAGCCGTCTCCTGTATGTGGTGGATCACTGATCTACTAATCGAGAGATCTGCAATGTACACGTGGATGTGATTGAAACCCTCCGTTTGGCTCTGCACCAAATGTATTCGGCTGGTACTGTCGACGATGGTACTTGTATTAAGCTGTGCCTTCACCTCGGAAGCAAGACTGACAGTCTTTACCAATCCACACAGCCATCGGAAACCAGGGAGAATCTTTTCCGATCCACCACACTTCGTTAGTACCGACGTGTCACCTCCTGCCGTTCGCTGGCCCCAGTGCTCATCATGGCATCCGGAAGGACCCGTTCCTTATGTGGAATGACCCCCTTAGAATGCACGCAGAGGACACACATGACTTCTTCCTGTCCATGGCAGCCATATCTCTATGGTGCCCCGTTGAAACTCGTAACTCCCAGTAATTCCAACCTGTGTGACTGCCGGGATCTTAGAGCCTGAAAGGCTTCCTCTGAAACAGAACAAGAGACTACATCTGGCTCAGTATTTTTGTTAGCCACAGATGCCGCCTGTTACCTGTTTGACGGACAAACTATGGTGAATTTTCGACGAGCTCCTGAATATTCTTTCGCTGCGTGATTCACCCTGGAACGACCTCCCACTCGACAACGATTGAGGAATCAAGCTTTGTACGGGCAGTAACTGGGACAGCCACAATAGTGGACCGATCGGAAGCCCCGTGGGATGCGCTAGACGTTCCTTGGATCTCCAAGTCCGCGTCCCCCCTGCTAACACAAACCCCGCCCCCATCCACTCCGCCACCCTTCAGAGTGATGGCGACTGGCTACAGCTCCAGGCTACGTGACCGTAGCCATCACCGTCTGGGCTTGTGAGCGAAGGGCTATCAACAGAGTCCCCATCCAGACACAGCAATCACAGTACCTACCCGTAATGTAGATGTAGATGTACTAAAGACGGCGGACCTATACAATACATAGTTCTGAAAACGCTAGACTGTGCCTCGTAAGCATACAACTGCGAAAGAAATTTGAGAGTTGAACTTCTAAGCACATACGCAACAGAACATAAGTCGTTTCCATTTGATGCTCGTAAATATAATTCAAAAACTAACACTGTACTCGCCTACCCCTTACTAAACAGTAATTGAAAAACGTTGCTCCTATTTGTGAAATAATTCACAAACGAACGCTATACACAGCTGTGCTTGTGGAGTAACGGAAGCTGCTGCCTTACGTTTTATTCTGCGATACAGACAAGCTTCAAAATACATCGAGCGGTCACCTTTGCTGGCAGCTGTGGCCGAGTGGTTCTAGGCGCTTCAGTCCGGAACAGCACTGCTGCTATGCTCGCAGGTTCGAATCCTGCCTCGGACATGGATGTGTGTGATGTCCTTAGGTTAGTTAGGTTTAAGTAGTTCTAAGTTTAGGGGACTGATGACCTCAGACGTTAAGTCTCATAGTGCTTAGAGCCATTTGAACCATTGTTTGGTCACCATGTGAAACGGTAAAAAAGTAGTCCATCAGGAACAGTAACCATAACGTTCACCCTGTACTACGGTGTTGACTGCTGTAGCGGAGGTGTCGCGCTGGGGCAGACTTCGTACTACTTGACACTATATTGACCTCAGCGTGAGGGCGCTGCTATCGGTGGTGTTGGGGTGGGTTGTTTGGGGGAAGTGAGCAAACAGCGAGGTCATCGGTCTCATCGGATTAGGGAAGGACGGGGAAGGAAGTCGGCCGTGCCCTTTCAATGGAACCATCCCGGCATTTGCCTGGAGACGCTACTATGCTGAGAGGTGATGTGTTGTCTTCATGAGCGCTTCCTATACGACGTTGTGGGCTGAAGAGAGCCCTCGCTAATGTCTGTGGAATCGGTTCGTGTTGTCAACTTTTGTGTGGCAAAGCCATCTCTGAACGACACAACATAATTTCAACTATATATACAAGCACAATTGTGAAGAGGACAATTACTGTGGATATTCGTGTAATATACTAATATCGTACATGGAGTACCAATATACGATGCCGACGCGCCATTTCCTACAACCAATATGATTGTTAGGGATCTTTCATCTCGCAAATTTGTCTAAAAAGAACAGTGAACATGTAAGTTTTGTGGTTACCAGACACATGTAACTTAATTACCCCGCAATTTTAATCATAATTCAATAATTTATAAAAGTTACTTTTGTTACTGGTTTTTTCTGTAGAAAAGTATTGTACACAACCAAATACCTCCTATTTTGAAATTGTTTCTTTTCTTGTAGCAGTTACGTGTGTTTCACGATCATCTGTGGTGGTACAGAACTTTTCATTTCATATTTTCTTTATATTTTATTACGTATGATATATATCTGTATAGATTGTCGGGGTTATTTTTTCTGCATCTTTTTCCAAATGCGTGACAAATAACGTGTTGCATTATGCAATGCGGAAGTGAAATCCTGATTCGTACAGTAGTCTTCAATCAGTTAGGGAAGAATACAGACTTTGTGAAAAAATTTAAATCTGGCAAATACGTATTGGCTAGAGACTGTTTACGTCTGAGAACTCGTCATACTATAGAGCCTTTGTAGGAATTTACTTACCTATGTCGGTGAATATCAGTAACTGTTTCAGTCCAAGTGAGTGCAAGATTCCATTTATTATGGAAAGCGTCAAGATTTTGTACTTTTGTTATTGCAAGTTGATACTCTAGGGACTGTATGGCCATTTCATTAGAAATAAGAAAGGTTTTCACCACTTTTAGTAATTCTTGAGCGAATTATGCTTCAATTTGATTGATCAGTTATTTCAGCTATTACATTTTTTATATATGCACGATCCTTCGTTGTTTTTGTGTTACCGTTGATTGTTCTGAAGTACAACGCAAATCGAGCAGGAGACATTCGGTGTGTAAGTAAGTAAAGTGAAAGAAATACGAGTGAGGAACACAGAGTGACTGACTGCTTTGGATACATAGTCTTGTGAGACTTAGAGAGACAAATTCTTTTTACTTTATTTATTTATCTGGAATAAATGAACGAATGTCGAATGGATTTCCCACCTGCCACTTCCTCAGAGTCCAGTGAGAATACACATTCCTATATTATTCAGGAAATATTTCCATGTTTTGAAACGTCCCCTTTGAACAATTTTACACGACTGTGCTTAACCTGACACACAATATTTTTAGCGCAACGCAATCTGACTTTCAAAATTCCCTACAAAAGAATGGCCCTGACTAACATTAAACTATACCTTTCACAAATCACTTACCTCACAAAAATCTTCGCTGCTCAAGCTACTGCAATACAGCGAGTGCCACTACTGCCAGCTAAATAAAAGATTCAAACTATGGAAGGCACTAACTACTGATAGGGATAGTTAGCAAATGAAAGATATTAATAGAGAACAAAGAATGTATTTACCTTGATATCATCATATATATAGCAGTTCATGACAAATTACAAAACTCCGCCATCTCTCTCCCCACATCCACCACTGCTGGCGGCTCACCTCCAACTGCGCAACTCTACGCGCTGTTCACAGCCAGCTGCCTAACACTACAATGGCGAGTATTACAACAATGCAAAGCAGCCACAGACTGCACACAGCACAGCCAGTGATTTTCATACAGAGGTGGCGTTACCAATAAAAAAACCTAAACAGCCTACTTACATAGCCCCCATGCTCCCCACAAAAATTTTTACAAATTGGTTTGGGCAGTGCCCATTACAGATTTGAAAAAAATTTTCATAATTACAATAACAAAGAAATCAAATGCACATACTTATTGATACAATGTTGGTCAAAAGCTAAAATTTTCTCACAGTCCATAAAGACAGTCCTGATCATTCATCACATTGCAGTGTTTTTCTCAAAGTCTGAGCAGTAAAAGAAAATGCACACGGAAGTAGTGGATTTCCATGCAGTCTTGAAGAAGTATAGTTGTCCTTCCAACGGAAAGACAGTGCTGACTCTTGACATACAGACAGGTATTGGTCCACAACAGAGCAAACCCACAGTGGAGTCAGTCGAAGTTTAGAAGAGTATTGGTGGGTAGGTCATCACAGAGCAGACCCACTGTAGTCCTGGTAGAGATTACGGTATTGGTGGGCCACCAGAGGCGCAGACCCACTGCAGTCCTTGTGGAAATAATGGTATTTATGGATCATCAAAGATGCAGACCCACTGTAGTCCTTGTAGAGATGGCCAGCAGCCATCCGTTGTGACTGTGCAGGTGCACAATCACCATGGCTGTGAACAGCGCGTAGCGTTGCGCAGTTGGAGGTGAGCCGCCAGCAGTGGTGGATGTGGGGAGAGAGATGGCGGAGTTTTGTAATTTGTCATGAACTGCTATATATATGATGATATCAAGGTAAATACATTCTTTGTTCTCTATTAATATCTTTCATTTGCTAACTATCCCTATCAGTAGTTAGTGCCTTCCATAGTTTGAATCTTTTATTTAGCTGGCAGTAGTGGCACTCGCTGTATTGCAGTAGCTTGAGCAGCGAAGATTTTTGTGAGGTAAGTGATTTGTGAAAGGTATAGTTTAATGTTAGTCAGGGCCATTCTTTTGTAGGGAATTTTGAAAGTCAGATTGCGTTGCGCTAAAAATATTGTGTGTCAGGTTAAGCACAGTCGTGTAAAATTGTTCAAAGGGGACGTTTCATACGTGCGTTTTGTTGCTGCCAGCGGTGTGAGTCATTGCCTATTGTCTCTTTGTTGGCGCGCGTCGTTATTGGGATTTGGAGACCTAACTTCTACAAATTCACCGTGACGAGAGGGCCCTGCTCTGTTTGAATCCCGCCAGTTCTGATGCAATTCAGGTCTGTCGGTATGTCGGTAGATTTCATAATTTCTTCCTTGTCCTTCACGTGGTGGAGAATTTCTCCCTGAATCGTAACTGCGCGCTGGACCGTTGCGTCTAAAGCTATTCTGTCTCCCGTAATAATAATTATTTTGGTTCCCATATTGTCTGTTTCTCTGATTGTCTCTGTGATAGTCATTACCGCGGAGAGGTGATCTTTCCCTGTAATTATTACTACTCTGACAACGGTTGTCATACGGGTGGTGTCTGTTTCGGTCTCGATTTACGTTGAAAGAATAGCCTTGTCGTGTCCAGTTATTACTTCTTTCATCGCGGAATTGCGACGGATGTGACCTGTAATTGTTGTGCTCCTGGTTTCGCGTTCCGCGATTGTGAGTGTCAATTTCTAATTCTTGTAAGAGTCCCTGAAATGCTTCAATGTCGTCTTTGCAACGTCCTGCTAAAATAATATGTCGTAAATGTTCAGGTAGTTTGATTAAGCAAATGCGGATGAGTTCTGAGGGGCTGTATGGGTTTGAAAGATACTGATTCTTATGCAACATGTCTTCAAAATATTTCATTAGACTGGAAAATTCAGACTGTTCGAAATGTTTCATCATTATGATGCTATGTTTTACTCGGTCTTGTGTGGCTTGAGACCAATATGCTGAGAGGAAGGCATGGTAAAATTCTCCTTCACTGTGGCAATCGTGAATGACCGATCGCATTCTTACAGCTGGTTCATTCTCTAAGTAGCCACACATAAATTCTAATCTGTGTTCTAACGACCAGTTGGGAGGAAAACAATGAGAGAATTGATGGAGCCATGGTTGTGGATGAATGTCGTTGGCAGAATTCTTAAATGTTTTGAATTTACGTGTAGTAATAAATAGCTTATAGTCAAAATCATCGTGTCGGCGAGTAGCATATCGGTCATTGTTAGGTCGTGTCGGCGGTTCCATCTCAAAATTCGGTGCACCTTGCCAATTTCTTTCATAATTTCCGAAGTGTCCTGTGTTATTATCTTGTGGGTGTTCCGTATCTCTAAGTCCCTCTTCCCGTGATGGGGCGCGAGTATCCTCTGAAATACGTAATTCTTGTATTACCTGCGTCAACTGACTTTTTGACATTTCGATTCAATGTGATGTAACTCAGTAGTTAAATCCTCACGTGTTTGTTCAAGAGTTTGCTCCAATGAGTCTAACTTTTGAAGATTTTGTTCCATTGTGTCTAACTGTTGCTGTGTTTGTCTCTGATTTTGTTCCACTGTGTCTAGCTGTTGCTGTGTTTGCCTCTGATTTTGTTTTATTTGTTGCATTAATTGCAATAATAATGTATTAGTGTCTGGAATCTGTTCCTCTATGCTTTTCGGCAGTGCATTTGCACCGGCAACATTCACATTTTGACAAGCAGAAATTGTGTCTTGACTTATTTGAGAAAACGGTGAGGACCCAAAACCTGAATCTACAGTATTTGCAAAATTGTGACCTGTCATTCCCGATTCCTGAGGCGAGCTGTTGCCGACCGATCGATCGATAATGCTTCCCTCTTCACTAATTGTTTCACTGCCTACGCCATTGTTTGCCGCCCGCTCCATTTCCCTATGCACAATTACCAAGTTACTATGTTGAACATTAGTTAATTCATTACACAGTGGCGCTAACACACTGCTTTCGTCTTCGCTGTCATTTCTCAGTTTACTTTGGAGCCTAGTGTTACGTTTTTCACACGCCATTATTGTCACAGTATTTCACACGACAACACAGAAAAACACAATTTGAAGAGCAAAAATAAGAGAACACATTAACATAACACTGACATTAATATCTAGTTAATTGCAGCAGCGAAATACTTGGTGCAAATCTACATGCGTGCCACACCTGTTTTACTGTACAACAATGAAAGACTGCAACTACAAAGGAAATTCTCTCTATGATTACGCGCTAGCAATAAACAATAGCTACACTAATTACACAAACTACAAGAAAAAATCAGAAGATTCCAGTGAGGTATCCTCGGCTAAGGGTCGACATATGAAACGTCCCCTTTGAACAATTTTACACGACTGTGCTTAACCTGACACACAATATTTTTAGCGCAACGCAATCTGACTTTCAAAATTCCCTACAAAAGAATGGCCCTGACTAACATTAAACTATACCTTTCACAAATCACTTACCTCACAAAAATCTTCGCTGCTCAAGCTACTGCAATACAGCGAGTGCCACTACTGCCAGCTAAATAAAAGATTCAAACTATGGAAGGCACTAACTACTGATAGGGATAGTTAGCAAATGAAAGATATTAATAGAGAACAAAGAATGTATTTACCTTGATATCATCATATATATAGCAGTTCATGACAAATTACAAAACTCCGCCATCTCTCTCCCCACATCCACCACTGCTGGCGGCTCACCTCCAACTGCGCAACGCTACGCGCTGTTCACAGCCAGCTGCCTAACACTACAATGGCGAGTATTACAACAATGCAAAGCAGCCACAGACTGCACACAGCACAGCCAGTGATTTTCATACAGAGGTGGCGTTACCAATAAAAAAACCTAAACAGCCTACTTACAGTTTTAGTTTTAAAGACTGAATACGAATTTTGCACTTACGTTTAGCTGAACAGTTAAAATATCTACTATTCTCAGTGAAACAGTAATTTTGATTAATATACAGGATTTGAATCTCTACTTGTTGAGACAAGCCTTGAAACTGTGAAAAGGTACTATGGGTTTTTTGAAGGATAGCTAATGTTCGTTTGGCGTTGCTTCAGTTGTTCTGCAGTGGGTTTTTCATTGCTCATGGCACTACATAAACACGTTCCCTTTTTTAATACTAACTGATAATTACATAAAAGTTTCTACTTAAACATGTACCTTCATTTCTACGTTGTAATGTATTCGTTATTAGACAAACACACTTTTAAGTGTCTGCCTGCGCTCTTCTTTTGAGAGCCGTGTGGCAGCGACTGCAGACCCGAAACACTGTCAAACTGAAGTGAAAGCAGATGTTAGAAAAGGAGGAGGGGGTGACAATCAGACAGAACACAGGAAATCTTTTCTTACTGATAACACGAAGTCTGCTCAGTGAAGGAACTCCACCCACAATAAAGTCAGCATGTTCTCGTCCTTTTCCTTCGTAAGAATTGCGGACGGTACAAAATACCTCACAAGGATGGTGAGCGATAATTTCATCTACCATTAAAAAACAAAATACGAGCCAACCAAACGAGTGTAAGAAGGCGCCCTGCGACCCAGCTCCGGAGAAAGCAAAGTAATGGCCTTGGAGCCACATTAAGGGTCGATGCTCTGGAGAACGCAAAGAGACTTGTGGTCAGGAATACAAAGGCGACACTTCCTAGGGAGAGTCGAGATATGACACGTGGCTCCAGAGCGCTTTCTGCCGCGTCGCTTATGCATTCTGCAGACACGCTTCGCCAGCCGATCTCTTGTCGGTACCGGCAGACGCTGGCAGCCACAGGCAGTGCGTCTACCACCATGCCAACAGCCTGACGATAGCCTGGTAAAAATGCGCGACGGTTCTCGCATTATAGTCGGCCTATCAGTTCCGTTTGTCTCACAGCAACCACAGTTTAAAGTCCCTGGTAACGAGACCTGAGAATCCTGTAACTGGCGATAGCGAAGTATTTGTTTCCTTCCTTATGGGCAAAACAAATTTGCACAACATAATTGAATAACTGAAATGCAGAGATAATGTTGTTCCTAAAAATATATTTCTGTGACTAATTCGCTAACCTTCTGGTTGCTGGCACTCCTAATCCTTTTACAATTTGTACGCAAATGGCGTACTATAGTGCACTTTAAAATACTGTGACTCCTTTGATTCGACAAGTAACTGGTGAAAATTTTAGTACAGAAAAATCTATAGTATTTTATTTCTTTTTTTTCAAAATCTCGGTAGCTTCTCAGTTTTTCTTGATCTCCTGTTGTTTTTCGTTAATGTGACGCATTCAAACCACAAATTACCCGCCTTCGTTTAGTGCCATCATTGTATAGGGATGCGGTCTTTCTATTGGTGGAATTTGGGATACAATTTGAATTTACGGAATTGTTTGTGGTCCAGCACGACATGTTCTACATCGGACTAACGAGATGAAAATTTACTGCAAGATCCAAAGATCTTATAAACAAAAGTGGAAACAATCTCTACATATTTACCATGCATCTCTGAGAAAATCGACACTCTACAGTAGGCATAAGCAATAATTTTCAAAAGAAGTCAACACACATTTAGCAGAAAATCCAAATAAGATCGAAAACAAACAGGCAAAACTCTGAACTAAAAAAATGCATTGAAATATCAACAAAATCCTTATCTATGGCCGGCCGGTGTGGCCGTGCGGTTCTAGGTACTTCAGGCTGGAACCGCGTGACCGGTACGGTCGCAGGTTCGAATCCTGCCTCGGGTATGGATGTTTGTGATGTCCTTAGGTTAGTTAGGTTTAAATAGTTCTAAGTTCTAGGGGACTGATGACCATAGATGTTAAGTCCAATAGTGCTCAGAGCCATTTGAACCATTTGAACCTTAACTATGACATAATTTAGAACGGAAGAGTCCAAAATTTCACATGTAAAATGAATAGAATTCAGTCAAACGGATATTTTTGCTTGTGCATTTTAACAGCAAACCGTAGGTCTGATGTATAGCTCGATAAAGTAACAATCATCCACAAATATAAAAATATGCTAGGTATTCCATGGTTGAGAAATAGCATTTACGATGTTGTAGCGTAAGTAAAAAATTACAGTAGAATCATCCTTTACATATTTTTATCTGCACACACGTATACAAATAATACCATGATTCCGTATAGTTACCGCTTGAAAATGAGATCGGACGAAACCGGTAGCAAAAAAGATATACATAAAAAGCACCTGCAGCTGGCTATCATTGCAATAGTGCACATTTCATATAGTTGAAACCTTTTTTCTTGAAGTAATAAGCATAGACGCAGTGTGCCACGTTATCTCTGTTGGCCTTGTAAGTAGCTTACTTAGTATTAACTATAAATATAGTCACATAAACTGGCACGGTGCCACCAATATCATTACATCATTCAAAGTGATGGATCACAGCAATCAGTAGTCCATTTCTTTCGGTTTTTATTAAGCAAATGTAGTTTTTGGCTAGTGTCTAGTCAGCCTCAATTCACTGTATCATAGTATCAATGCATGTCCTAGAACCTGAGTCCCCTGTTGTTGGGGCTTCTGTCACAGTTTGTTCAAGACAAATCTAGATTTGCTTAATGCAACCTGAATGAAAAGGACGACTGATTGCTGTGTTCCATCGTTTTGAAAGTCATATCAAAGCCGTTAAGAGCACCAACATTCTTAAAGGAAGGTAACTTGATTACGTTATTATCATAAGAATACAACGCAGTGACTGGCCCATTGCAGTTAACTTGATGTCTTCATAATCTGCAATGGTTTCCGGGCGCTCTGCTGGCTGAACCACTGTCAGGTGGCCGTCGAGGTTCACAATGCCTACGACGAAGTACTCCGTTTCCCGGCTGTTTGAAATACTGTGTGACAGCACCTGACTTGCTCAAAACAATTTTAGAGGCATTAATAAAAGGGTTATCCCGCAGCTGGAACCTTCATCCCATCCCTCGGCAAATATTTTTTGAACATCGCCCTGGCCATATCACTTTGCAGCAGGAAATAAAAAAGTTTCACGTACCGCTACAGTATGTTCCACTAGGAAAAAGCTGTCGATATGTACCCCAGCCCCACATTTTTCAAATTAACGACTTTGCCGAGCGTTTCATCAGTGTGAGATAACAAAAGGTATTATTTACCAACGGTTTGTTTTAAAACTCGTATACAATATTTTTGTGTCACTGAACCGGCAGTGTGTCGCTGACTGTCGTTTCTACATCTACATCTACACAGATACTCTGCAAGCCACTTGTGTTCGTGAAACTCGTTGGTTGTCTGTAGCATTTCCTGTGATAGCGCTTGAGTTGTCTGCAAACGTCTTGTCCTTTGACATCCGTTCTGGCTGCTTTTAAATTAGGAACCTGAAGGAAACAGTAAGGGATTTACCTCAAATGATTGATGACAGTTCCTTAGTAAATTCGAGGGACTTGGCCCACACGCATGGATTTCGTTTGCACATATTCTATCTTCAACTTATTATATTTGGGGAAACAGCAATACCTAATAACTGGAACCACGTGTCTATCGAGGAATCGTTCAAATTTATAAACTGCAGCTTATTTTGTGCTCGAAGCAAGTTAAGTCGTTTCTCATGTAATCAATCTTCTTGCGTTGCAACCTGTCCATCCCTACGGTGAAAACTTGAATAACACTACACGATAATTTCTTCTCCACAATGAGGCGCCACTCTTTACCGTGAGACATCTGTTTCATTATAAGACGAGTAGATGAAATAGACATTTGGCCAGAAACAGCTTAATTAACTTAGATATGCCCGAAAGAACAGACACCATATCCATGTAAGTATATAGTTCTGGCAGTACCGGCCATGACCTTCTTCTTCTGCGCCGATGCACACATATTCACCGAACTCTTACGGGACTTGGTAAGAATGTCTTCCACGAGTAATGAGTGTGTTGGGGTGGGACACTACGTATGTAGTGTGTGGACGTACAAGGTGCGAATGTGGGTCTCGCGGGAGGCGTGCATGAGATAGTCCCTGCAATCGCGCTGTCGTTTGTGCCCTCGGTGGCTCAGATGGACAGAGCGTCTGCCATGTAAGCAGAAGATTCCGATTGCGAGTCCCGGTCGTGGCACACATTTTCACCTGTCCCCCCGTTGATATATATCAACGCTCGTCAGCAGCTGCAGGTATTAATGTAATTCTAATTCATTGAGGATTTTCCCTGCCAAACCAATCAACAATGAAACATTTGAATCTTTGCGTTCCAACGCAATGTGCAGTTTGTGAAATCAGTGTTTGTATATATTAACACAGAAACTGTAGCGACATTTACTACAGTAACATATTTAGTTTAAAAGCCCGTCGGACCTAACAATCAGAAGTTTAGGAATGCTTAAGTATCCTTATGAGGACGGGTATCTTCATAGACAATCACGCGGTACTAATGAATTGTAATCGTAATAACCCGTAAAATATCTTCATTTCGGTGAAATACTATAAGCCCGACAACACCTGCATAATTTATCATAAACAACAAAAAAACCACAGATGAAAAAGTATTTCAGCGCGATGCAGAAGTTAACGGAGCATCCGAAATGCATATGTGACAGAAATGCGCTTGTTTTCAGCAGAAACTGCTGTTACTGCTTAAGTCTCAAGGTGTGAAACTAATGTCAGTGCAGAGAGACACGTATGAGATGACTCAAGCAAGAAAAAATGTCTGATGCTGTGAATGGGGGAAGGATTCTGATTGCAAACCGTGTTCCCTAACGACGTTCCCACCCGGCGACACTCCCTGACGTCACGATCGTTGTGCAGTTATTCGATATTAATAAACACTGCCTCCATTGTCACCTGTCTACCATTAAGTTTTAGCACAAGGAAGAAATAACGTTTGACTACATTTCAGAAAGGTGCAGCAATTTTATGGTTCAAATGGCTCTGAGCACTATGGGACTTAACATCTGAGATCGTCAGTCCCCTAGAACTTAGAACTACTTAAACCTAACTAA
This sequence comes from Schistocerca nitens, assembly GCF_023898315.1. NCBI lineage: Eukaryota > Metazoa > Arthropoda > Insecta > Orthoptera > Acrididae > Schistocerca > Schistocerca nitens. Next base: position 471,000,281 of record NC_064620.1, on the reverse strand, counting down.
CCTAAGGACATCACATACATCCATGTCCGAGGCAGGATTCGAACCTGCGACCGTAGTGGTTGTGCGGTTCCAGACTGAAGTGCCTAGAACCGCTCGGCCACACCGGCCGGCTCAATGGTTTTTTGTAGTTTTTATAATTGGCACTGAATGTATCTAAAAAGTTCAATGCTAGCGAAACATCTACTCTCTTGTAAAATGAGTTTTAATAGGTTTAATCCTTCCTATATACAATTTGGAAAGATCAGGTCCATTAAAAACTCGTGGTATGCGAAGTTTGATAAAATCTATGTACCTTAAGTACACTCGACGTTGAATGACAATCTTGTCCCATCGCAAGGCGGGTAAACAGCCCACTGGGCAACGTAAAAAGCTATCTAACGAGTGGAAGTTTGAGGATCAATTTTCTCAGAATTGTACATACTAGAAATCAGCCCTTTGGATGACATAAAAATCATTCGCTTTGTGGGGCAGTGGACCGCTGTTTTAAAAAATCTCGTAATGGCCAATGTCTAGGGGAGCTTTCTCATTGATGGAATAATGTTTGGCGTAAGTTTTGAGCAGAGCATAGTGAAGAAATAGAATATTTGGGCACACTGCAGTGAGATGCAGAAGCAGATGCTTGAGGCTTGGATACATGGAAAAGCGACTACTTTCAAATCGCACAGTGAAAGTCAGGCTTGGATATCTGATGATCAACCGATCACACTGAAGCTCATGACCAGTCTCTGGCACCAGACTCTACTGTCTGTACGACTTGACACTCCAATTCATCATCTAGGCATTTCTTTTTGTTCCCTTGCTACTGGTACTGATCAGGTTTCGTTATTTAACATCTGATTAGCGATTTGAGGGCTCATCCATGACTGACCCGTCTTCGTCATTTGCATGAAGATTTCATATCTCTACCTGTCATGATAAGACCAGTTACTGCAAACCCATACACAGATATTTCCGAAGATGAACTACTGCAACTGTAATTTCTCTAGTCACTCTTGTTCCTTGCAGGCTTTTGCAAACCAACCTACACTTCATTTAACTGCGCTGAAATATTCATAACTGGTATTTCCTCTCACTTAGTGATTTGTTGCTCACTTTAATGTCTAATTATTGCTTTTGTTGATTATATATTAGCTTACAAGTAATAATTGTAATAAACTTGGGTTAAATTGGGAAAGGCTTTTCATTCGGTATTTAGATAAATTTTATTCTTTATAAATAAACTAATCTTTCTTTTAAGAATCAACACAATGAAATCAAAATTGTTAAGGCTTTCGTGGCCACTTGTTGACAAACTGCCTATTGGCTTCTGTCTCGGGTTCTTCGGCCGACGTTCATCTAATGATTTTTCTGACGTTTCGCCAGCACGAGTGGCTGGCATTGTCAAAGCTTCACCCTCCATTGCCGGTGGTGAACTGGAGCCGAGCTCGCTGGCGCAGACTATATGTACCTGGCGCGCCAACGTCCGTGGGCTTCTCCGCGGTCATTTCCGGTGCGGTTCTCCTCTTGCTACCTGCGACGGTCGTTCGCTGCAGTACGGGAAGCCAGGATCCGTTGACCTTAAGGCTTTCCTCTTTCTTGTTCAAACTGTTCGCGTGTTTTTGTATTTCCACAGCTTCTCTGAACAAGCGCGTGTGATAATGCTTCTCTACAGCCAGAACTTCCGTGTCGGCCAATTTTATTACGTGGTCGGTCTCATTCAGTGCGTGCTCTGCCACGGCCGATTTCTCCACCTGCCCCAACCTGCAATGTCGCTTATGCTCTTTGATCTTGGTGTTGATGGATCGTCCAGTCATTCCGACATAAACTTTTCCGCATGTGCATGGTATACGGTATATTCCCGACATTGCAAGTGGGTCTCTTTTCTCCTTCGCCGATCTAAGACACTCTTTGATCTTCCTTGTCGGTTTGAAAATCGTCTTTACGCCATGTTTGCGCAATATACGGCCGATTCTATCCGTCACTCTGGGAATGTATGGCAGAAAGGCCGTACCCGACATTTCTTTTTCTGGTTCCTTACTTCGCCGAGTGTTTGGCTCTGTTACACTTCTAATATAATTTGTGGAGTACCCATTGCTCCTCAGGACAGTTTCCAGGTGTTGCATTTCTCGTTTGAGGTGTTGCGGCTCACATATTCGTCTTGTTCTCGTTACGAGCGTACTAATCATGCCTCTTTTCCGGCTTGGGTGGTGGTTTGACAGTTTGTGCTGGTATCGGTCCGTGTGTGTCGGTTTTCGATACACGATGTGTCCCTGGTTTTCGCCGTCCCTTGTGACCAGCACATCTAGAAATGGCAGTTTCTTGTCCTTTTCTACTTCCATGGTAAATGTTATGTTGGCATGGAGGCTTTTCAAGTGTCTTAGGAAGTCACCGAGCTGTTCTTCACCATGGCTCCACACCACGAAAGTATCATCGACGTACCTGTACCACACCTTAGGTTTGCAAGTCGCCGAGTCCAGTGCCTGTGCTTCGAATTGTTCCATGAAGAAGTTGGCCACCACTGGACTGAGAGGACTACCCATGCCGACGCCTTCTAGCTGTCGTAGAAATCGCCATTCCACGTGAAATAGCTCGTGGTGAGACATGCATGGAAGAGCTTTCTGATGTCCTGCGAGAAAATGGAACCGATGTGCTCCAGAGCGTCACTGAGTGGAACTTTCGTAAATAACGAAACAACATCAAAACTGACCAAGATGTCGTTTGGTGTAAGTTTCAGTTTCTTCAGCTTCTCAATTAAATGTCCTGAGTCCTCAATCAGTTCATTCCACGACTATTGCATTTCCGTACCTGGGTGGATGGTGAGCGATCTGTCATCAGGCACACATCATGGCAGCTAAAACGCTTGCTGTCTCGGTTGGCATCGTACAAATATCGTTTACCCGGGTTCAGTGATATGTTTTACTGGGGTTTTCTCAGGATAAGATCTTTCAGTTAAAAATGCCTTATAACTAAAAAGTCCAAAATGGGAATACAAGGATCATTTATGACTATACGAATGGCTCTGACATACAGTCACGAGACGTTCGGATCAAAGTGATTTCTACGCCGTCAGCTTCGATGCACCAAATTTGCCCAGTGAGCCGTCTCCTGAAACGCTACTTGAAAGGCAGAACACACCATATCAGAGCGCCGGATCCCAGCAGCCTCAGTGCTGTCACCGCTGCTAAACGCTCTGTAAACATCGGATTCGCCGTCGAGTCCACGTGTGCAGCTCAACACGGTATGGTGTGAGTGCTCAGCTTGCGCAGCGCAGATCCCAGACCTCACGTAATAACCTCCCGTCATAGGCGGCGAAATGGCGGTTGGCCTTGAATGCAGTGAAAAGAAGCGCTCCTGGTGAAGACACGCCCAGTGCTCACACATGGGAGGCAAATAGACATCCGGCGCGAAGTTCGGCAATGGGAGGCCACAACTAAGAACCTGTGTGTCACTCTCCACTGGCCGCTTACACGGCACAAACACGTCGAAGGCCTGCAGGATGAATGACTTACACTCGTTGCTAAGCCCGACCACAATCACACAGGTCCTTAGAATAGTTCAGCACAAAACGAGACTGCGCCCAGCTGTATCCAATAACAACGCTATCGACGGTATTTTAAAGTCAAATTTTCCACGTATGACAACACAATTAATTTTTCTTTCTTCTTCCTTTCTTTCTTGGTTAGTTTAATTTCCAATTTCCGTTTGCACATTTGGGCCTAATTTTGTTTCTGTTCTTTTTAGACGTCACACTTGGATTGTAGCAGTTATTTGGAGCTAGGCTTTTAACTGTATCTAATTATGTCTTCATATTTTCTTTGCCATTGGTGACTTCAATCATGCGACCTGTTTCTCAACAAATAATTATATACTTCGTAATACTAATGTTAAAAATAACTTCTTCTATTATACTGTCCATCATCGGTTACTCCGTGCAAAATTATACAATATGATCAAGGACGCCCACCTCGTTAGACTACTCAGCACCCTCCTCCAAAACCGCAGGCTTTTTGTTGAATTTGAAGGACAACGCAGTCGCTGGAGAGCGCAGAAAAATGGTCTACCACAGGGAAGCGTCTTGGCTCCACTTCTCTTCAACATTTATACCAACGACCAGCCATTGACCCCAGGCACAAGGAGATTCTTATATGCAGATGACATAGCCCTTGCTAAGCAGAGCTCATGCTTTGAAAGAGTGGAAAGAAACCTGACAACAGCACTTAGAACACTGTCAAGCTACCACAATCGGAAACAACTCAGACCAAACCCTTCGAAGACACAAGTGTGTGCCTTTAATTTAAGGAACAGGAAGCTAATCGTGAGCTACATATTGCATGGTCAGGCATCCAACTCCAGCATTGTCACGCACCTAAATACTTGGGAGTCACTCTCGATAGAACTCTGACATTCAAAACTCACTGCAAGAACATCAAAATGAAAATCTCCGCTCGAAACAACCTAATTCGCAAACTAGCGAGGGCACAATGGGGATCACATCCACAAACTATTCAATGCTCTGCAATGGCACTGTGCTTTCTACTGCTGAATATGCTTCTCCAGTCTGGTACAGGTCATCTCATGCCAGACAAGTAGACATTGCTCTCAATGAAACCTGCAGGTTGATCACAGGTTGCTTAAGACCTACCCCAACTGATAAGCTCTACTGCCTGGCTGGAATAGCGCCACCATGGGTACCCAGAACAGTGGCTGCCAACAAGGAGAGACTGAAAGTGGAACAGGACAGTGCCCATCCACTACATGGTCATAATCCACCACAGCAACGGCTGAGATCGCGAACGGGCTTACTGAGAACATCCGAGAAGCTCACCATTTCACCAGAGAAGGCACGGCTGGAGTTATGGAAGAAGTCGACGCCTCACCTGCAGACGCCAGAAGCTGAAGAACTACCACCTGGATACAACGAGAGCTGGCTTGTGTGGAAATCTTTAAACAGATTACGATCAGGAGTTGGACGATCCAGAGACAACCTGAAGAGATGGGGCTTCATAACAGAAGATACGTCCTGTGATTGTGGACAAGAACAAACCACAAGCCACATGTTCCAGTGCCTTTTGTGCCCTACATCCTGCACGAAGTTTGATCTCCTGCAAGTCACTCTAAGCGCCTTGGAGGTTGCAAAGTACTGGGCACGTGTAATATAAATACAATTATATATATATATATATATATATATATATATATATATATGATCCATAAGACTGAGTTAAGCATCGCAATGACCCTCCGTCCGCTACTAAATCTTTTATTGATTTCTGACTCTGATTTTCCCTCGATTTCTAAAATGGATCCCAAATAACGGAAAGTGTTTATCTTCTTGATTTTCTTTCCTTCAATGTATAGCTCATCTGAATCATTAGTCAAGTATTCTGTTTTTTGGTAATTAATCTTCAAACCCCAAGTTTTGTATGCTACTCCTAGTTTATTGCACATATAGTTAGCATCCTCCCCATCTTGTGCAACGACTACTTGATCATCAGCAAATAATAAATGATGTAGATACACTACATCTCTTATTTCTAATCCCATACTATTACATTTACGAGACCATTTTCTAAGGCTAATATCTATATAGATTTTAAATAATGATGGTGACATGGGACAGCCCTGTAAAAGGCCTTTGCTTGTTCTAAATTTCTGTGAAAGTTTATTACCAACTTTAACTTGGCAAATGTTATCTTTATACATCTGTTGTATTATTTTAATCAAGGAAGGGTTTATGTTTGCCATATGTAGTGCTCTCCAAAGTAATTTTCTTGGAACAGTATCATACGCTTTTTCTAGATCTATGAAAATTAATCCTATATTTTTTGATTTTTCCCTATGTTTCTCCAAAATCGGTCGTAATGTGAAAATATGGTCTACACATGATCTCCCAGCCGTGAATCCACATTGTTCTTCTTGGGTTCTAAAATTTTTTTCCAGTTTGTTTTTAATTACTTTCGCAAAAGTTCTCATTAATGTGTTTGTAACACAAATTCCTCGATAGTTTGAACAAATTTTGCGATCCCCTGTCTTAAATATTGTATCCATGTAACCTAGCTTCATCTCGTTGGATATTGAATCTCCATGTATCATTTTGTTGAAGAGCTGTGTTATCAGTTTCACAATTTTGTCACCACCATATTTCAGACACTCCAGATTGATATTGCCTGGTCCCGGTGATTTACCATTCGTTCCTGTTCTCAACGCCTGAAGTACTTCACTTTCTAAAATCTGGATTTCATCATCTTCATGTCCTTTATCTTCCCCTGTTCCTTGTTCTAGATATTCTTCTCTGTCCTCATTTAATAATTTTTGGAAATACTCTTCCCATTACTTTTGTGTTATCAGCTGGAGATTAGTTTTGCTGTTTGTATCCTGTCGAAGTCCTTTCAATACTGACCATGCTTCTTTTGCTCTCCAAAATCCTAATTTGCTATTCACCTTGGCACATGTTCTTTCCCATGCTTCATTTTTTGCCATCCTTATTTTTTTCATCACTTCATTCTTCTTTTCCTTGTATATTGACGTTGTTTCTTCTGATTTATCATTCAACCACTGAAGGAATGCATTTCGTTTTTCTCTAACGATGACCTCTAGTTCCTCTGAGCACCACTCTGCTGCACGGTTGTGGTTGCTAACTTTTTTACCCAACACCTCTGTTGCTATGATTTTCACATTAGCTTTTATATAGTCATATATTTCCTCTGTACTTCCTTCAAATGATTCAACCAGTTTCCTTTCCATCCTGGCCGCAAAGAGTGTTCTGATACTTTCGTCTTGTAGGCTGTCAATATTAAAAGGTAAATTTTCATCTTTCTCAGTCTGGCTCGTTTTATTTATGTTACTTGTATCACTCCTTGCATTCTTCCATGGCCAGAAAGACTTCATTTTAACTAGTTAGTGGTCTGATCCACACTGGGCTCCTCTATAAGATCTGACGTCTACTGCCTTGAAACTGCTTGTTTGCCTAATGATAATATAATCTATTATAGAACGAAGTTCTTTGGTGTTCTGTTGCCAAGTATATTTATGAATGTCCTTATGTTTGAAAAATGTGTTGGTAATTTTTAGATCATATTGTTCACAAATTGCAATCAATCGTTCCCCATTGTCATTATATTCGTCCTCTCCATGTTTTCCTACTATTCTACAAGATTCTCTAATTCCTACCCTTCCATTCAGATCTCCCATGATAATCAGTTCCTTTCTTCTTGGGATTTTTTCAATAGTCTCCCTGAGGGTGTCCCAAAATGTATCTTTCTCCTTATCTTTTGTGTAGTTCGTGGGTGCATATACGCCAATAATCACAACTTCCCTAGCAAATAATGTCATTTCAACAGTTATAATACGTTGATTGATGAATGTCCAATTTGTGATTCTTTCTTTCCATGATTGCTTTATCATAATGGAGACTGCTCCTTTGGCTCTTACTGCTTTTGATACCCCACTCCAGATATGTACATAACTATCCAGTTCTTCTTCTCCTTGGCCTTTCTTCTTTGTTTCAGAGTACGACAACATCCATGTTGAACACGTCAAGTTCTGCAGGGAGTAAATTTATTTTAGTGGAAATACCTTGCACATTCCAGCATCCAAACATAATTTTCCGTTTCTCACTGCCAGTTCGTCGTCCAAAGTTCCAATTTTTCCGAGGCATATTATTAGGTTTTTTAGCATTTTTATGTTTTTATGTGAGTGAGGAGCTGGCCCACTGCACAACCCCCAACCCGGAGGACCAGGTAATTTTTACTCAAGGTTTTCTTCCTTTAGCTTTTGATAAGCCAATATCATACTACAAGGCAGCAGTTGCTAGTTTTGGTCCACCCCGGGTATTTTCTTTCCCCGGTACCCACCATATCTGGTGAGCATTCCCCTATCCGCCACCTGGGGAGGCGCCCGATGGGAGACCAGCAAACTCCACACGGGAATGTAATGAGCAGAACTAAAAAATTAATATACAAATCCATATTAGAGAGTGTGGTTCTGTATGGAACGGAGACCTGGACAATTAACATGAAGCACATTAAAAAATTACAAGCTCTAGAGATGGACTTTTGGAGAAGATCGGCAAGAATATCCAGGAAAGAAAAGATAAGGAACACCGAAGTAATAAGGAGAATGGAAATAAAAGAAAGAATATATGACGTAATGGATAGGAAGAAATTACTGTGGTAGGGGCATGTACGACGAATGGAGGAAGCCAGAATACCAAAATTGATACTGGAGTGGGAACCGGAGGGGAGACGAAAAAGAGGACGACCTGTGACCACCTGACTCCAAAATGTACAGCACACAATGAGGAGAATGGGCGCAGAGGAAGAGGACACGCAAGATCGAAACATCTGGAGAAATATTTTGAGAGTATAGTTTAAGAACGTTTATTGTTTGTATTGTAATTTCCAAGTAAATTATTATGTTGGAGATATTACAGTTTTCCAATTCACTAAAGATTTATTGTTGTGACAGTGGATATGGAATACATGAACTGGTCACATTTACAGATCAGTGCCACAAGCGGTTCAGAGGTACTATGCTGGAACACCCGTATTAGTACATTGTGTAATCTCTACTGGTGGAAATTCAGGCACATAGTCTCATATACAGATAATAGTGCAGATTGCGAATACTGTCCTCGGATACGTTATTCTACACCTGCTCGAGATGAATACATAGTTGTGTAACTATTGTTGGTTGATGAGTGGCACGAGTCAAATGGTTCAAATGGCTCTGAGCACTATGGGACTTAACAGCTGTGGTCATCAGTCCCCTAGAACTTAGAACTACTTAAACCTAACTAACCTAAGGACATCACACATATCCATGCCCGAGGCAGGATTCGAACCTGCGACCGTAGCAGTCTCGCGGTTCAGGACTGAGCGCCTAGAACCGCGAGACCACCGCGGCCGGCGGCACGAGTCACTTCTCGTCCCATTATATGTCACACCTGCTCCATTGGAGACAAATTTGGAGATTGTGCTGGCCAGGGAAGTTGCTGCAAGTCTAGCAGAGCACGTTGAGATTTTCGTCCAGTGTGTGGGTGATCATTATGCTCTTGGGACAACACATTACCTTCCTGTTGCGCGAACCGCAATAGAATGGGTGGAACAACATTTTCCACCTACCGAGCGTTGGTTAGCATCCCCACCAGAAACACCAAAGGTGAACAACGGTTGTAGCTTAAATGCTCCCTAAACCTTGAGGTCAGGGGTGGAGCCAGTGGGTCTTGGACGAATGCACTCTAAGAGAGTGCGCTCACCAGGTCTACGCGTAAGTGTAAACGACCACCACTTGCGTGGAGACAGAATGTATTTTCATCGCTGAAGGCCACAGTGCGTGATTCTGTCTTCCAAGTGATCCTCTGACGACAACAGTCGAACAGTGCAGGTCGGTACTTTGGCGTGAGGGCAAGATGGTATAGGGATGTGTGTGTTCATAGTCCCACTGCAAATAACCGGTTCCCAACACATCTGGACCCACAACCCCTTTCATTGTGCTGTGGTAGCTGTACAATCTGCCACTGATACCCTTAGAATACGAAGATTCTGGCGTGCGTCTGTTCCACGTGGACTGCAGAACCTTATCTAACGGTGTGAGAAAGTCACGTGATCACCGATACCATCAGCGTTGCACAGCAGACGTAGCATTCCCAACTTGTGTGACACCACTCCGAAAGGACCATTCCGCAACTCGGAAGGCCACAATTGAAAAACCTTTCAACTCGCTAAATTGACTGTAGGAAGCATGTGTGAGTCTCTCTGGCATGGTTTCATTCTTGCTTCACACATCTGCACCGTAATGAGCCTTCTGGCTGTGAGTATTTAGTATTAAAGGGTAGATACAGACGACGCACTGCTAGCTGAGCCACACGTTATCTTTTGGCGGATGACGTTGAAGCCATTGTCGGTACATCTGCTATCTAGCAGCAGGCATACGCTGTCATCGGATCACTTTCGATGTCATCTTTCCACATGTACCAATTTTTTTTTCCAGCATTGCATACAGAGTAGTTTTTGTTGTTGTGGTCTATAGTCCAGAGACTGGTTTGATGCTGATCTCATGCTACTTTATCCTGTGCAAGCTTCTTCATCTCCCAGTACCTACTGCAACCCACATCCTTTTTAATCTGCTTAGTGTATACATCTCTTGGTCTCCTTCTACGATTTTTACCCTCCACACTGCCCTCCAATACTAAATTAGTGATCCCTTGATGCCTCAGAATGTGTCCTACCAACCGATCCCTTATTCTAGTCAAGTTGTGCCACAAATTTCTCTTCTCCCCAATTCTGGTCAGTACCTCCTCATTAGTTTCGTGATCTACCCATCTAATCTTCAGCATTCTTCTGTAGCACCACATTTCGAAAGCTTCTATTCTCTTCTTGTCTAAACTATCGTCCATGTCTCACTTCCATACATGGTTACACTACATACAAACATTTTCAGAAATGACTTCCTGACTCTTGAATCTATACTCGATGTTAACAAATTTATCTTCTTCAGAAACGATTTCCTTGCCATTGCCAGTCTGTATTTTATATCCTCTCTACTGCAGTTATTTTGCTGCCCAAATAGCAAAACCCATCTACTTCTCTAAGTGTCTCAGTTCCTAATCTAATTCCTTCAACATCACCTGATTAAATTCGACTACACTCCATTGTCCTCATTTTGCTTTTGTTGACGTTCATCTTATATCCTCCTTTCAAGACACTGTCCATTCCGTTCAACTGCTCTTCCAGGTCTTTGCTGTCTCTTACAGAATTACAATGCCATTTATTCTCTGTGGATTTTAATTCCCACTCAAAATTTTTCTGTTATTTCCTTTACTGCTTGTCCAATATACAGATGGAATAACATCGGGCATAGGCTAAAATCCTATCTCACTCGCTTCCCAACCATTGCTTGCGTTCCATGCCCCGCGACTCTTATAGCTTCCGTCTGGTTTCTGTACTAACTGTAGACAGCGTTTCGCTCCCTGTATTCGATAAGTCTTCAAATGCTAGAAATGTAGGTTTGCCTTTCCTTATCTATCTTCTAAGATAAGTCGTAGGGTCAGTATTGCCTCAGGCGTTGAACATGTCAACGGAATAAAAATTCATTCTTCCCCGAAGTCGGCTTCTACTATTTTACCCATTCGATCGTAAAGATATCGTGTTAGTATCTTGTAGCCATGACTTATTAAACGGATAGTGTGGTAATTTTCACACCTTTCAGCAACTGCTTTCTTTGTGATTGGATTTTTTGTAGGTTTCTTGAAGTCTGAGGGAATTTCGCCTGTCTCATACATGTTGCTCACCAGATGGTAGAGTTTTGTCACAGTTGTCTCTCCCAAGGCTATCAGTGGCTCTAACGGAATGTTGTGTACTCTTGGGGTCTTGCTTCGACTTAGATCTTTGAGTTTTCTGTCAAACTATTCACGCAGTATCATATTTCCAATTTCATCTTCATCTACGTCCTCTTCCGTCTGCATAATATTCCCCTCAATTACATCGTCCTTCTATAGACCCTCTATATACTCCTTCCACATTCCTGCCTTCCCTTCTTTGCTGGGAGTATAGCAGCCGCTCTTACTGCCAGCCAAAAACTTTCTGCTTGACTTCGAGACTCCATAATGCAGGCCCAACACGCCTATAAAAGGCTCGGAACTCGCCGCGAACTGCCTATATGCGACACCACGCGTGAAGCAGTTCTTGATAACGATCAAAGAGCGTAACTACATGCTATGTCGATTAGAGCCGACATGGCACAGGTAGATGGACGACGGTGCATCAGATCAGTTCTATAAAATAGCAATGTGTGTGCACTAGTGACTGCACTGAATATTTAAACTGCTACTGGAACTTGATGTCGCGTTAAATTTGTATGGAGTTCTGAGTCGTGAACGTGGAAACTAAGGGAGATAAATGAGAAACTGGACTAATATTCGGTGAATAACGATCCAGTTTCTCGTCTGTCTATGCAGACTTATATTTACCTCGATTTTCCTAAATCTCTTAACGTAAAGCCAGGATTGTCCCATTAAAAAAGCATGGTCAGTTTGATTCCCCCTTCATTTCTCAGTCCATTTATAATGACCTACAAACTAACGAAACGTTAAAACTTAATCATCCTTTTTCTACCGAGTACGGAATCATAGTGAAATATTGTCTAACACTACACTCTAGGATAGAATGAAACGTGCTTACTTGTCACACAGACTTTCAGTACCATGCCAGCTGCGTGATTTTCCCAAATATCCCATAATATACATTGAGAGAAGCTCTTTCTATCCAAGAAAGTGACTGTCAATCTTTGCTCTTGAGTGCTTTCTCTGAATAATTGCACCAGGAGAATTCAGTTTTTAGTGATATGGAAATCTAGGAAGTATGTAAAATCTATGAAAAAAAAGAGTGCGCCACATTCCAGGAAATCGATCTGCCTTCTTCCTTGAAATCGAGACGGTGTCGCTGTCCTGTATAGCGGAGATACTGTGTTAGAGCACAACACTCCACAGATGCAAGTAAAGATGACTCTTGCCCCTGCGTGTCCAACATGGTATTTCAATATGAACAAACACATAAGTCAACAGTAATAGATATATTTACCTCTCTGGGGTGTGCCGTACATTTTTACAAAATAACTCGATAAAAGAGATCCAATGCATAGTAGATCTTATTCTGTTGGGTTAGGGAAGATAATGGGAGACTTTCAAGGATGAACTGTTATGCCCATCCTGCCTGGATTGCAGCCCCTCCTACCTTCCACAAATCCCTTCAAATCCTGGAACGCCATGCACTCCGCCGCGCCTATCACATCCCCCTCCCCTCCGCCATGCAGATCCTCTACGACATAATCCCGTTCCTACACCTCCTCCTTTTCCTCGAACGCATACGGATCCTTTACACCTCCGGCAAACTTAATCCCCCTCATCCGTTTGTCTCTCCCATCCTTTCCCACCCCCGTGTGGTGTCGTGCCTGTACTCCCACATCCCACTCGCCCTCCATCTCTCTGCACTCTCTACCCTTGCCCAAGGTGGCTTCCGCCAACTCCCCCTCCTTGATGATGCCCTCATATCCTCGTACCAACTCTGATCCTCCCCTTCCTCCCCCTGTGTTTTTCCTCCAGAGCACCCTCTTTCCCTTCTCTCCCTCCTCTCTTCCTCCCTCCCACTCCTCCCCCCTCACTGGGCTACTATGCACCCCCCTACCCTCTTCCCTCCCCCTTCCTTCTTATCTCCCACTGGCATCAACCCCTCCCCCTCCCCCTCCTCCTCCCCCTCCTACCCTCACCTCTTTCCTCTGGCAGGACCCCGGCTTTTTTGTGTGAACTGTTCGTCTTCGTGTGCCGGAAATCGTCGCTGCAGTGCTCGTGTTTGTCGTGCCATCGGTGCAGCAGTGTGTCTCCGTCCGAGCTCCTCTGTTCATGTATTCTCTATTCTTTGCAGTGTTAAACGTCTTTTTTTTTTTTTTTTTTTTTTTTTTTTTTACCGGTACAGTACGTCGGTGAACGACTTCGCTTACTTTCACTATGTTTGTCTCCTGTTTTTGTCCTCGATGTATGTTTGTTTTTTTTGTATTCCTGTTATACTGTGTGTCTTTCCTATGGCCTTGTTTGTAAGGTATCAAAATGACAATAAAGAGAAAAAAAAAACAAGGAGGAAGCGAGAACGACCCAGAGCGGGTACATATGAGCCATTCGCTTTCACATTTTTAACGGTTATGTGAAATTTACACACGTTTAAAGATATCAAGGTTTAATTTCGATAGTCCTGTAGGGATCTGAGGCGAGTAAATAATTTGGGGGAAGAGAGAGAGACAGGTAGACATCCATTAAAATTCGAGGAGTTACGGTGTAAGGACTATTGTGAGAAGAAAAAAGTTATGATGAAAAGGTATTGTCAGAAGGTGGGGCTTGTTGGCAACAGACGAGGTCAGGCAGGTACGACAGACGTTCCGTAGCAACCTTGAGGACAAGACTACGACCGCAGGTAAAGTCGCGATTAACAAAACCGATAAGAAAGGAAAGAGGAGATTGACGGCGCTATTTTAAAAAATTTTAATTTGAAATTTACGACAAGTACCGCATTTTAGGAATGTAAATATTAGTTATTAACTAGGTAATATCACAGAGGTGACTTAGGTGGAAAATGAAGCCTCCCGATTAGCTAGTTGATAACGTCTTTCATGGGAGGCAAGCAACGACAGGCTCCAGAGGTAGGTTCGACTACATCGTTATTTGATCCGGAAGGAGGACGCGTCTCTGTTTGTGAACAAAAGAGTATTCTGGCGGTGAAATCTAATGGACGTGGCCACCGATCTGTGATTTCGTTCCCGGCGGAGGTTCTAGTCTTCCCTCGGGCATGGGTGTGTGTGTTTGTCCTTAGGATAATTTAGGTTAAGTAGTGTGTAAGCTTACGGACTGATGACCTTAGCAGTTAAGTCCCATAAGATTTCACATACAGTTGAACTTTTTTTATCGTTAAGGTTAAGTAAAACTTCAAATCAGTTTTAGAGCATATTCATTTCCTCCCACGATTATTTCTACACTGTGGCAATTATTTGATGAGCATGTAGATAATAAATGTAACTTTGTTTACAGACAATGTTTTTGTTCTTTGGTGCACCCCCGTGGAGACTATGCAAGGAATTTAAAATGAATATTTCAATTGTTCCAGCGGCACTTTCCACGGTCGCACTCCAGAACGCATATACCTTATGATGACTCTGTTACGAGAATAAAGCGAAAATAACATAGCGTGAGAAGGAAGAAGCAAAATCACGTATGGGTACCAGTGCAGTAGGTCGAATGAAAAACATTTGTAAACAAGGGCACATTGTCGCCGAAGCGAAACATGCTGATAAATATTCACTAGTGTCGATAGAGTGTTGCTAGCGAATGTCCCTAGAAGTTAGGAAATGACAACTTGGACTTTCCCATCCCTGGCAATACTTCTTTATTCAGTTTGTGAGTGTCGCGTTAGCACGCTTTGCAAAGTGTTTGTAAAGTTGTGCTTGCAAATGCAGGCCAGCGGGAGAGGCAAAGTAGAGCGGCGAGCGGGCGCGCGGCCGGACGAGAAGTTTTATTCGGCTCTCCTAATTAATTTGGCCGAGCGCCAGCGCGCCGTGTACCGCGCAGCCTTGCCGCTAGCCGGCGGCATTGCAAGGCTGCAGGATTTAAGGGGCGTCTGTCTACTGCGAGCCACAGTAGCGATTATCAGCTCCCCAGCCCTGTTAACAGCTTACCGCCCACGCCTGGTTTCGGCTTATAGAGAAGCGAGCGTCTGGCTCACCGTTCTAAGGCTCCAAGCACACACATTACATTAAGAATTGTGTATCGCCGGAGCTGTACAATGGTGCAAAACTACTATGTCGAAAACTGACTTGTTGAGACCACGGAAAAGTCAAAACATACGATATTTATTGGTGCATCCAGAACTCCGCAATCGGACACTGCTAATTGACTTACTAATTATTGGGTTGTTGCAAAAGTCTGTAGCACTTCTTCCACACTTTCAATAAACACAACAGGTAAACAGGAAGGTGACTTCAGTCATCCATAACGTATGCTCATTCACTGTTTACGATAGTCCGTCAACTCTGAGGTAACATTTCGATTCAGGAACTGTAGAAATCACTTGGTTTTGAGGCGAACTCTAGACACATGTTAGGAGTCCATTTTTATACGGAAAGGAAGTTTTGTGAAGATTGTTTGACAGAGAGCGGGAAAGTTGAAAATCTGAAGGCAGGAATCAGATGAATATGATGGACGCTAAATGACACCCCAATCCAACTGATTTATACTGTTTCTACATCTACACACATATTCCACAAGCCACAGTAAGGCGCTTGGTGTGGGGCACGCTGCATCACCACTAGTCATTTCCTTTCCTGTTCCACTCGCAAAAACAGCGACGGAAAAACAATTATCTATACATCTCCGTATGAACCCTAATTTCTCATATGTTAGCTTTGTGGTCCTTACGCGCAAAGTATACTGACGGTAGTAGAAGCGTTTAACAGTCAGCTTCAAGTACCGGTTCTCCAAAGTTTCTCAATAGTGTTTCTAGAAAAGAACGTCGCCTTCCCACCAGGAATCCCATTTGAGTTCCTGAAGCACCTCGGTAACTCTTACATGTTGCTCAAACCTACCAGTAACAAATCCAGCAGCCAGCGTCTCAATTCCTTCGAAGCGATCCTTCAGTACGACCTGCTGCGGATCCCATACAAGAGCAGTACTCAAGAATAGGTCGCACCAGCGACCTATGTGAAGTCTCCATTACACATGAACCACTCTTACTTAAAATTATAGCAATAAAGCGAAGTCGACCTTCACTTTTCCTACCACAGTTCTCACATGCTCCTTCGATTTCATACTGCTTGCAACCGTACGCCCAAGAATTTAAATGACTTCACTGTGTCAAGCAGGACAGTAATAACACTGTGTCCGAACATTCAGGTTTGTTCTTCCTACTCGTCGGCAGTAGCTTATGTACGAGTTCCACATTGAGACCTGGTAGCCATTCATGAAACAGCCGGCCGGAGTGTCCGAGCGGTTCTAGGCGCTACAGTCTGGAACCGCGCGCCCGCTACTGTCGCAGCTTCGAATCCTGCCTCGGGCATGGATGCGTGTGATGTCCTTAGTTAGGTTTAATTAGTTCTGAGTTCTAGGGGACATGATCTTAGAAGTTAAGTGCCATAGCGCTCAGAGCCATTCATGAAACAAACCAGAAATTTTGTCTATGTCTTCTCATATCTTCCTACGTTCACTCAACTTCGATGCCATACCGTATGTCGCAGCATCATCAGAAAACAGCCGCAGATTTGCTGCGCACCCTGTCCGACGAACCATTCATGCTATTGGGAACAACGGCGGACCTATCACACTTCCCGGGGCCCTCCTGACGATACCCTTGTCTCTGATGAACACTCGCCGTCAAGGACAACATACTGATTGAGTTACTCAAGAAGTCGCCTAGCCACTCGCATGGGTTCCAAAAAATAGTGACAACACGGTTATAATTCATAACAAACTTGACTGACGGATTTTACCTTTTTACATACATAAAAAAATGTTTTGCATCACCTCAGTTCCGAGAGTTACGGAACCTGCACATAAAATAGGAATAGAGGTCAACATAAACATCATTTCCGCCCTTTTTAACCAGTAGCATTTCCTCGTGCATTGATGCATGCCAGTATTCGTCCTGGCATACTGTTCACAAGTTCATCAAGGCACTGTTCGTCCAGACCGTCCCGCTCCTCAATGGCGATTCGGCGTAGATCCTTCATATTGGTTGGTGGGTCAAGTCGTCCATAAACAGCCCTTTTCAATCTATCCCAGGTATGTTCGTTAGGGTTCATGTCTGGAGAACATGCTTACCACTCTAGTCGAATGATATCTTTATTCTGAAGGAGGTCATTCACAAGATGTGCACGTGGGGGCGCGAATTGTTGTGCATGAAGAAGAATGTCTCAGCAATATGCTGCCGATATGGTTACACTATCGATCAGAGGATGACATTCACTTATCGTACAGCCGTTACGGCGCCTTCCATGACCACCAGCGGCATACGTCGGCCCCACATAATGCCACCCCAAAACAGCAGGGAACCTCAACCTTGCTGCCCTCGCTGGACAGTGTGTCTCAGGCGTTCAGTTTGAGCGGGTTGCCTCCAAACATGTCTCCGACGATTGCCTGGTTGAAGGCATATGCGACACTCATCGGTGAAGAGAACGTGATGCCAATCCTGAGCGGGCCATTCGGCATGTTCTTCCGTACATCTGTACCGCGCTGCATGGTGTCATGGTTGCAAAGATGAACCTCGTCATGGACGTCGGGAATGGAGTTGCGCATCATCGAGCCTATTGTGCACAGTTTGAGTCGTAACATGACGTCCTGTGGCTGCACGAAAAGCGTTATTCAACATGGTGGCGTTGCTGTCAGGGTTACTCCGAGCCATAATTCGTAGGTAGCGGTAATCCACTGCAGTAGTAGCCCTTGCGCGGCCTGAGCGAGCAATGTCATCAACAGTTCCTGTCCCTCTGTATCTCCTCCATGTTCGAATAACATCACTCTGGTTAACTCCGAGACGCCTGGACACTTCCTTTGTTGAGAGCACTTCCTGGAGGATGCGATCAAACCACGGTATTGACCGTCTAGACATGGTTGAAGTACAGACAACACGAGCCGTGTACCTCCTTCCTGGTGGAATCACTGGAACCGTTCGGCTGTCGGACCCCCTCCGTCTAATGGACACTGCTCATGCATGGTTGTTTACATCTTTGGACGGGTTTAGTGACACCTCTGAACAGTCAAAGGGACCGTGTTAAAATGGTTCAGATGGCTCTAAGCACTATGGGACTTAACATCTGAGATCACCAGTCCCCTAGACTTAGAACTACTTAAACCTAACTGACCTGAGGACATCACACACATCCATGTCCGAAGCAGAATTGGAACCTGCGATCGTAGCAGCAGCGTGGTTCCGGATTGAAGTACCTAGAAACGCTCGGCCACAGCGGCCGGCAAATGGACTGTGTCTGTGATACAATATCAACAGTCAACGTCTATCTTCAGGAGTTCTGAGAACTGGGGTGATGCAAAGCATTTTTGATGTGTTTATATGCCCTCAATGTAAACACTGTCTTGCAAGGACCTACCACTGGCACGGATGATTTCTGTTGTGCTGTGTAGCGTTCCACGAGGTTCTTTCATTTTGGTGACTGGGTCGTAATTGCTCAGACTCATATGGGGTGAGTCCGATGGATGCTCTAATGTCTCCCACCGCAACGTATTCAGGTTCTCCTTCACTGGGTTCGGCGTGTGACTTAGTGTGTTGTTATGAAGGTTGCTGGGATGCAATAGCAGAACGAAAAACTGTTGTACGCTCGAGTATGTACCACTTGAGTCTTGATCCACGCACACTGTTCACGTTTCCTAATCATACTGTTAAGGCGCTTGAACTGGTCTCCGGTACTTTCAGTCAGTTCAAACACAAACTGACTCAAACACAGCCGTTGCCGCTCACTGCACTACTTCAATTCAGATTCTGCTATCAGATGCAGACAGCGGGCATGCTGTGTGACGCACATCCTTCATGTTACGGCAGTGTTGCCACTACGTTTTAATTTATTATCCAAACCATGTAGAACTGAGAGATTTAATATGAATTAAGAAGTGTTTTAATACATATTTCAAAGTGCTGACGTTAAAATTTGGACTCACATAAACACACACACACACACACACACGCCAACACAGAGAGAGAGAGAGAAGCATGTAAGTACATTAGACTAAGTGTATCCTAAAGAAGTATTTTCTCTTCAAGGGGATCTTTTGATTGTGAACATACTGAAAAGTATTTTTGCGAGGTGTTCAGTATTTAATCATCAGTGGGTACTTACGTCCCCGCTGCAGTCAGTGACATAAAAACTGTGTGTGTTTTGATTAAATTGTAGTGCTGAAGTTTCCGGCGTTATTAATCAGCATTGACCGGCTTCTCTCATTTTGTGCACCATTAACAGCTTCTGGGTCTCGTATACCGGGTGCATCACCTAAGAGACGTCACGAGCGTTTTCTCTGGTGTTTTGCAGATCTTTTCAGTTTCGTCTATGTAGATGAGGTCGATCCAACCAAATACTGCTCATCACATGTTTCGTGTTACGCACAGTGGTAAAGAAAAGCTTCCGTTTGTTCCCAGTTACAAAAGCGGAATTTTACGATTCCATTCGATAGAACTGTCCCAGAATAGTCTCATGCGATATTTAGTTTATAGATACCTGTTATCGCGGGAACGTCTTCGTAGTTCAGCTTGTCCCGTCTTGTGTAATTCCCTTGCCTGTGCTGTCTGCTGCTGACATGCAGCAGTGCTACTAAGTATCTGCTGGAGTGCTTGTTATTCTTAATGTTTTACTATCCATGTTAGTATGCAGGCTATTCTAGAAGAGGTGACAGGTGAAAGAGAAGATCAGATCAAACACATTTTGATAATAAACATGTGGTCTCTGAAGTCAATTTGTAATGTGCTGCCGCAAGCTATTACGTCGCTGTCACCGTGTGGGAATGTGCGCTGTCATTCAAAACTGCACTGTGTACTTATGGTTGGCTGTACTGCTTGGATGTATCTGCCTGTTACACAAAGGATGTACTTCCAGCGCGGAAGGTCACCAGCCCATTTCAGCGACGCTTTGAAGAATCATCTGAGGGCCACGTTCGGGATTCGATAAATCGAACACGCTGGCCCTCTGACCTTGACAAACAGGTTAACTGACATGGGCGTATGAAGGAGGTGGTGTACGAAATCGTTGCGGAAACAAAAGAATAACTCGTGGCTAGAATTGCGGTCACTGCTGATACCATGGTGAAAATGCCAGTAACCTTCGAACGGACTCGACAGTCAATGGTCCGACCATGTACTGCGTGCATAAAAACCAATGTTTGTACATCCGAGCAGATCCCGTGAATACCACTGCTGAAAATAGCATACTAAATTACCTTCTGTGTCAATCATCCCTAGCATCGTAAATTTACCTCCGTATGTACCATAAATAAGTATGTTTGTTTTGATATTCTCTACATTTTGTATTAATTTGAAAAAATAGTTTCGTATTACCCTCTCCTACCGCTAAACTGGTTATCACACCATACTAATATGGTCTGCCCTATCCAATGAACGCATAATATCATGCCTTAAAAATAATTTTGTTTCTAAGGATAAACAAATTGAGGCTTTTCGCTGATACTAGGTGACGAGCAGATTAGCCTGGACTTACTTCATCTGGGTATTGCAAAGACGAAAAGAAGTGCTCAAACCCCTGAAAGAAATGCGCCTGAGAATTCTTAGGAGAGACGCTGGATATTTAAACGTGCTGGATGTAACGGGTATATTTGCAGATATTATATCGGTGACGCCGGCCGTTGTGGCCGAGCGGCTCTAGGCGCTACAGTCAGGAACTGCGCGACCGCTACGGTTGCAGGTTCGAATCCTGCCTTGGGCATGGGTGTGTGTGATGTCCTTAGGTTAGTTAGGTTTAAGTAGTTCTAAGTTCTAGGGGCCTGATGACCTCTGATGTTAAGTCCCATAGTGCTCAGGGCCATTTTATGTGAGGGTACTTGTTTTGGTATAGCTGTGCTGCCTGTTGATCTTTTCCAAAAAATGTTTAAATGTGTGTGAATTCCCATGGGACCAAACTGCTGAGGTCATCGGTCCCTAGAGGACTCAAACCTCCGGTGGGAATGACCGACCGATTCGTTACATAGCGCCTGTAAACGCGCGGCCACTCCGCGCGGCTGCGATCTTATTCCATCTGCCGGCCGCTGTGGACGAGCGGTTCTAGGCGCTTCACTCCGGAACCATGCTGCTGCTACGGTAGCAGGTTCGAATCCTGCCTCGGGCATTGATGTGTGTAATGTCCTTAGGTTAGTTAGGTTGAAGTAGTTCTAAGTCTAGTGGACTGTACCTCAGATGTTAAGTCCCATAGTGGTTAGAGCCATTTGAACCATTGTTTTTGTTTCTGCTTAGCTGTACACAAATACCATCTCGGCTTTTTCCCGACGCGCATACCGGATCATTCTGCTCCTTACAGTACGCAGCGTCAATCACACAGCCTCCAATACACAACGAACACACAGCACGTGGTCAGAGGAACTGTCATTCGTCAGCGGCATCTACCGTGGCAACGATGGATTCCCGGACAGTGGCGGATTTACATATAGGCCCACTAGGCACGAGCCTAGGGGCGGCATCTTAAGAGGGGTGGCAGTTTTTGCTCTGTACTCATTTTAACCTTTTACGTTTTGAATGAACTGCTTTAGAAACGACTAAATTTTTTAATATTGTTAGACAACTTGCTAGTTTAAATAAGCCTTAAGAACGAAATAGCTTAGAAATATACATAGTTTACTTGGTGACTGAATGCAAATTTAACATTGGATTTCTGTCTGGTATCGGTTCTAGGCGCTTCAGTCTGGAACCGGGCGACCGCTACGGTCGCCGGTTCGAATCTTTCCTCGGGTATGGATGTGTGTGATGTCCTCAGGTTAGTTAGGTTTCAGTAGTTATAAGTTCTAGGGGAATGATGACCTCAGACGTTAAGTCCCTTAATGCTCAGAGCCATTTGAACCATCTGTCTGGTATCATCTTCAAAATATTTTGAAGTAACTGTCAGGATGGCAGTCTGCAATACAGTGAGAACTTTTAATATTGCAGCGCGTCAGCAATCGTGAATAATTTAATGATTATAAAGAATGCGCCTAGATTGCAACTAGAAACCGATGTTGACCTAGGTTTCGGCGCGGATAACCAAGCCTTCTTCGGAACACACTAAAACTATAAACTGCCTAAACAGGCATGGTCCAACATTAATACAGAACGCCCAAACGGGCAAAAGTCTTGCATAAAATGTAAAATAAACGGTACATGTGTACCATGTCAAAAGCTGTACTTAGCTCAAACGTCAGCAGCGTGCTTCCTCACCCCAGCCAACGTTCGGTGGGTCGCGGGCCCTCAGTTTACCTGAGAGTGGTCTTACAAGACACGCCTACACGATCAGTTACCTACTAGAGACAGAGAGGGAGATTTTTCATCTATGTTATGATGCAACTTCACAAAAATCAGTGAAATTTATTATTTCCCACTTGTATTATTTCCCTAGCCGGCCGCGGTGGTCTAGCGGTTCTAGGCGCGCAGTCCGGAACCACGCGACTGCTACAGTCGCAGGTTCGAATCCTGCCTCGGGCATGGATGTGTGTGATGTCCTTAGGTTAGTTAGGTTTAAGTAGTTCTAAGTTCTAGGGGACTGATGACCACAGTTGTTAAGTCCCATAGTGCTCAGAGCCATTTGAACCATTTGTATTATTTCCCTAATAGAAAGAAATTCCTTGGACAGTTAGCTATTTGTTAGAGTGTCAATCCTTGCTATTCGAAGACAAGATCGGTCCAAACATTACCTGCAGGATAGAAACCCGTAGTTCGACTGATGGACCAGTGACCGAAAACACATAAAATTCAGTATTTCCCAAACCAAAAGATATCATTAATACATTTAGGTATTTATCAGAATAATAACAGTGCGATGTTTGTAAAAGAATTACTTGTTCGTGCAATGCACAATTGCAGCTTCTGGCTGGTCTAAAGCTAGACCAGACCAATGAAAGAAAGTACCACGTAGTGTATAGAAATTCTCTCACAGAAGAAAAGCCTGTACTTACAGAATTAATACAGAAGATATTAGGGTAGCATCTTGACCGTGAGAGCTGAAGGACCAGTCAAAATTATAGGAAAACAAGGGAGGCTACTGAACAAAGTTGAACAAGCATTGCAGGTCACTAAAAATAGAAAGAAATGATCAGGCGCAAACAATGAATGTGAAACCGCGAATTGAAAAGATACCTTATACTGAAAGAAATTGAATCACGAAGAAAGAAAATTTTTGAATACACTATGGTGAACTTAAGCACAATTCTAATAACTGAATCCAACTCATTGCAGAGTGTCTTAAGGACACATCTCTTCTTACCAATAATCCGCGACCAAGTCCTCGTAAGGTTATACTGACGAGTACTCTCGTTGTTAGACGAGGGAGAAGGGTGCAAGCTAACGGTAGCATCTCACAGAAGTGTAAGGACAGTCAATATCGCCCACCTCTCTTAACTACTCGCTACACTCAAGAAGTTAGCCCCAAATAATACGTTCCCGACGCACACGCTAACTGTGAATTGAAACCATGCACACAATCATGCAAACTATTTCTGATACACAGAGTGAGGGGACAGGAAGAGAATACATGTACAGAGAATATAAATTCATACAATAAAACTCTTCCAGAAGTTTGCTGTCATTGCACTAGGTACAAGTCTAGGCTTATGCCACAGGAAATACAGGAATCAGAACAAATGATAAGATTTCTCAATGAAGCGGATCAAATGGAACCGTTTCTAGAATCGCAAGTTCCACTCTATACCAATCCCTTCCTAAAAAAAAGAGCTATAAATCGATAATGAAGAGGCAGACATAATGCCAAACGAGCAAAGAACTGGATGTGCCTCATCACACAATCACTCTAACGTGATGTCTCTCGACACTACACTCTAGATGTCCCACAAAAAGCCGTTAATTTTAATTTATTCAGCTCCAGACAGGCTGGCACAACTAGTGCTTGCTTTGGCGAATCAGGTTCTGGGATTCACTTCCACCTTACTAAAGCCTTTTTATCAACTGTTCGTTCGATTAAAGTAAAATAACTCCCCGAAAGACATGCTGTAACATATCCCCCCCTTTTCCTGCTAGTAATGAATGTAACAACCACTTTTATAGTAAAGAGAACTTCCACAACTGTTAACTTGCGATTTGTCCGTTTCGTATTCCGGCGTTCAGCACTGTATTTTTGGCTACAACATAGGACGTTCAATAGCCAGCACTTACGGCTGTCTGCAGAAGTGCATTGCGACGTATTGGCAGAGGACTATCGTCTCACTGTGTCCCTTTTGATGCGAGCATTCGCCTGGTCGAATAAGCTGCTGTGGCTAGGTCTCATCCTACGACTTGAACTCGTTCTTTCTCTTCACCAAAAGGGCTCGTTACGTTACGTACACCTGCAAGGATGTTTTCCCTTAATCAGTTCCACATGGTTTTCTCGAAACCTGCATAGCCGGGGTATGCAAGACAAATGGCTTTTCTAATCCTTCTACACTCCAACCATAGATTCAGAGAAGTCAATAGCCCATCGCGTGACCAATTTTGCTACCTACAGGCTAAAATTTCCTTAATTTTAGATTCCTCTATAATCCCTATTCTTTCATTTCTTATACAAATTTTTTAAGGTCTTTCCATTACCTTTCCTCCTTTTGTCTAGCCCAGGTATGGGGAAAGGACAAGGGATAACACTTGTGCTTCTGGCATAACCGACCATACTGAGCGTATACTGCCATGTTTTTGTTTTTACTATTTACTACGGGCCTTATAAAGACCGTAGTACCGAAACTGAACCTTTTGTAACATGCAAATACAAAAACATGGTGGCTGTACTTAAGTTAGCTTGAGTTTGACAATGACAAATATTTTGTTCTCTTTGGTTTCGGCGAGTTCTTATACCTAGTGATCACCGCTCCTTTACAATACCATAAAGATCTCAACGATGAAACTATCGGGCATTACAAGCCTTTAACTAATTACAGTCTCTTATCGTAAGCATTAATTAGCTTCTAATTTGTTTCATTTGAACCCACGAATGTTAATAAACATTCACAGAATATGTATGGCAAAAAAGAATGACCTTGAATTACTAAGCGTTTTCGATCGAGGGTTGGCTGCCCTCTGTAGTAAAAACAAAGTACTGAGTGAAGTATTCAACGATAAACTTGAAGGGCGTGTTTTGACCTGTGTCTCCCCCCCCTCCCCCCCTCGCATACTAGACGACGAGAACAACGACGAACAAAATTAGGAAAAAAGGAGGGGGGTAGCGTATTTGAATAGTTCAAAAATGGCTCTGAGCACTATGGGACTTAACAGCTATGGTCATCAGTCCCCTAGAACTTAGAATTACTTAAATCTAACTAACCTAAGGACAGCACACAACACCCAGCCATCACGAGGCAGAGAAAATCCCTGACCCCGCCGGGAATCGAACCCGGGAACCCGGGCGTGGGAAGCGAGAACGCCACCGCACGACCACGAGATGCGGGCTTATTTGAATAGTACTCAAATCTTCCTCGTCCCCGGGTTCGAAACACTTCACTGCTTAACTCTGAGTACAAATCATCAGAAACGGTGCCCAAACACGTAAGATGTAAGAAGTAACTCACATTTCTCCAACGGCCTTGTGAAAGAGGGTGGAGAAGCCGACAGAGGTTAAGGACACACTCGAGTTCTTAGATTGGTAAATTAGCCCTACAAGTTGAAAGATCAGCGTTATGAGAATGCAGAAGGCAACGGAAACCACCGCATTAAAAGTACATAATGTGCAACCAAAGCACATGTGACCTGTAATAGAACAAGCGTCACCATGATCGTTCGATAGGCCAACCATACTATCCCCCCATTCGGAACTCCGTAAGGTGATTGCCAAGAGGGAGGTGACCAAGAGAAAAAGACTGCATAACCAACGAAATGATTACATTCTACGTGTCGGGGCGTGCTATATCAGAAGTTTGGGACACTGTGCGGAAGCTAGAAATTCGGAAAAGGTTATTGCCCATTCTTAATGTTGACATAGTAGGCGTCATTGAAGTGAAATGGAAAGGAGACGACGATTTATAGTCAGACGAGAATTGTATAACATCAACAATAGCATAACAGTAGTATAAGGGGAGTAGGATTCGTTATGTATAGGAAAATAGCGCAGAGAGTGTGTTACTGTCAACAATTCACTGATAGGGTTGTTCTCATCAAAATCGACAGTAAACTAAAACCGAAAACAGTAGTTCAGGTGAACACGCCGACGCCGTAAGCAGAAGATGAAGAGATAGAGACAGTATATAAAGATACCGAATGGATAATACAGTACGTAAACGAAAATGGTACAGTAGTCGTGGCAGATTGGATTGCGGTTGAAGGGAAGGGTTAGAAGAGAGGATTACGGAGAATACGGACTCTCATAACGAATGAGAGACGAGACTGATAGAGTTTTGCAATAAATTTTAACTAGTAACAGGGAATACTATGCCCAACAATTGCAAGAGAAGAAGGTATACTTGGAAAAGATCGGGAGATACGGAAACGTTTCTATTAATTAAATAACGGATAGGTATTGGATTGTAAGGCGTACCCATGAACACATATTGACTTACATCACAATCTCGTATTGATGATGAGTGCTCTGAACTTTGACTAGCCGGGAAGAAACAAAGCGCAAAGATATGTGATATGAAAGTACTAAGGACAGAACAGAAATGTATAAAATTCTCTGAGACTACATAGCTTTGGAAGACTTAAGTTGAAATATGACAGGAGAGGTACATAACATTCCATCTGAATTAGTACAATAACTGTGAGAAGTTGCAACAAAACGAATATTGCTGTATAGAATTTATGCCATTTGCGATTCATCATCAGACTTTCAGAAAAACAGTATCCACACAATTCGGAATATAGCAAGAGCCGACATGTGCGAGAATTATGGTCTCAACTCAACAGCTCATGCATCCAAGTTCCTCACATGAATAATATACAGAAGAATTGATAAAAATATTGAAGTTCCGTTAGATGACGGTCTGGTTGGCTTCAGGAAAGATAAAGGCACCAGAGAGGCAGCTCTGACTTCGCGGTTGAGAACGGAAGCAACACTAAAGAAAAATCAAGACACGTTCATAGCATTTGGAGACCTGGAAAAAGCGAGCGAAAATGTCAAATGGTGCATAAGTTCGAAATTCTCAGGAAATAAGGGTAAATTATAGGGACAGACACGTAATCTACAATATGTACAAGAACCAAGAGGGAACAATACGACTGGAAGAACGAGAACGAAGTGCTCGGATTAAGAGTGTAAGGCAGGTATTTAGACTTTCACCCCTACAGTTCAATCTACACGACGAAGAAACAATGACGAAATTAAAAGAAATGTTCAAGAGCGGGATCAAAATTCAATGTGAAGGAATATCAGTGATAAGATTCGCTGATGACTCGCTATCCTCAGTGAAAGTGAAGGAGAATAATTACAGAACGTGTGAACGGAATGAACAGTCTAATGAATACAGATTATGGTTTGAGAGTAAATTGATGGAAGAAGAAAGTAAAGATAAGTAGCAGAAATAATAACAGTGGGAGGATTATATCATAATTGATGATCACGAAGTATGTGCACTTAAGTAATTCTGCTACGTAGGTAGCAAAACCCCATGAAAGACAGAACAATCAGGGCATAAGAAGCAGACAATTGGTGTTAAAAAGGACATTCCTACTCAATAGAAGTCGATTAATATCAAACATAGGGCTTAATTTGAGGAAGAAATTTCTGAGAATATGTTTTTGGAGCATAGCATTGAATGGAAGTGAAACGTTGTCTGTGTTGAAACCGGAACAGAGAGGTATCGAAGCAAATGAGATATGGTGCTACAGAGGAATGCTGAAAATTAGGTGGTCTGATAAGATGAGGAATAAGAAGGTTCTCCGCAGCGTCGGCGAGGAAAGGAAGACATGGGAAACACTGAGAAGAAGAAGGGACGTAATAATAGGACAATGGTTAAAACACGAGGGAATGACTTATATGGTACTAGAGGGAGTTGTAGAGGGAAGAAACTGTAGATCAAGACAGAATGGAAAATATCCTGCAAATTACTGAGAACGCAGTTTGCAAACATTACTCTAAGCTCTGACAAGAAAAGTTTTTCACAGGAGACGAATTCGTGGTGGGTTGCGTTAAACGTGACATATGACTGATGACGCACGAAAAAGGAAGGAAAAAATGAAAAATGATACGATGTGTCGCAGGCCAGAAAGATGTGTATACACTTTCAGGTCACTGCCCTTTATTAAAAAGGTTAACATTTACTTCAACAACCACACATAAAAAACGTAAAAAACTGCAATTACGAGATATCACACGGGAGTAAAACAAACGTGACACTGGTCTCCAAGTTGATTGGAATCTCTCGTGTCAAAAAAGTGAGTGTAATCAAGTTCATTTCGTCTATCATTCCTTCATCTTTAAAATCGTTAGCTCATCAAACCTACGTATAAATTGTAAAAGACTACAATTACTAGCTAGAAGAAAACAAAGAAAAGTAAACTAGACATTCGCGTTTTAGTTAACTAGAATGTTTCATGCCCGTACAAGAGTGCTTATTCACATTCATGTGATCGATTATTTCTCCTTCTTTTAAAAATAACAGACCTCCACATAAATAAATGAGATCATCTGCAGCTATTAGTTACAACATGGCATTAAAGTAATTTAGACATTAATGTCCGTTAAATATAAATTTTATCATGGGCTATACACTTAGTTTTCAGCATATTTATGAATGCAGTACACTGAAGCACAGCGGTGCCAGCATGGCTCTTCTGCCTATTTCCTTTCGTAGTTCTACATATAATCGACGATCCTCAACTGTCGAAGTTAACAAATAGAGAGATCAAACTGAAGGTGAATGCTGCTGTCGAAACTGGTAGCTGAATAAAAATAAAAAAAAATACTTACGATCATAAACCGTATTGATTTTTATGTATTTAAAACTTTCGATCTGTGTTACGTTCAAGGTGATCTCGTCATCCCTCCTCAAGAATCATGCATGACGAAAATTGTGTAGATTCGTGACATTTCATGTATCAAATTTTCGAGACTCTTAATCCTGTCAGTGCATTTCTCATGGTCTTCGTATGCATATTCGTAGGTATGTAGCAGTCGACCAATGTCTTATCATTTCATTCCCTGCTCCGGAGAACTGGAAGCAGGACGATATTTACGAACGTAGATTGTATTGTTTACCAATCCCCTTGTGGTGTCCATAAATGTCTGAGGCGCTTTATCTAATAGGATTGCCTTATCTTGCGTCATAGTCATTCTGCCAAGTTCTCTTCTTAAAGAATGATGGAAAGTGGGCATCTCTCTCTCTCTCTCTCTCTCTCTCTCTCTCTCTATATATATATATATATATATATATATATATATATATATATATATATATATATATATTCCTCCCTCTTTTCTAGCTTTTGGGGCGTGCCCTTACAGCCACATCAAGAGTGGAATTTTTATTATTACAACACCAAGTCAATGACTGAAGAAAATCCTCAACCGAGCTGGGAATTGAAGCAGGGGCCCTTCAGTTAGAAATCGGACTGACTGCCCAGCTACCGAGGTGGACATGTGAGCGTCTTGACTGGGAAAACCTCGGTAACCACACCTATCTTCTCTGCCAGCAAAATAATGCACACAAGGACAGGCACTGGAGGCAAGACGGACGGTACGTGCGAGAGCGCAGCCCAGATCGGTACAGTGAACTGAGGGGTCAAGCAATGGTATCGGCTCCTCAC
Organism: Schistocerca nitens; assembly: GCF_023898315.1. Lineage (NCBI taxonomy): Eukaryota > Metazoa > Arthropoda > Insecta > Orthoptera > Acrididae > Schistocerca > Schistocerca nitens. The sequence continues at coordinate 470,970,360 of NC_064620.1, read as the reverse complement.
AAGGAGAATGAGTGGGTGCGAGAAAGACCGCAGGAAAGCGCACGCGTAATCGATGCCGCAGGCGTGGGTCATCATGCACAAATGGGCGCTTGGGAGAAGTTCTAGGCTCTGTGACGAGGTGAGAAAAAACTTCCAACCGAAAATGTGTCAGACCAAATAACATCAACCGTTGGTAAAAATTCTGCGCAACCGGTTAGCTGTAATATTGGTCTCACTCAGATAGTCAATTATCTCCGGCTGCGGAAGGAAATACAGATGAAATACGAAAGAAAAGGCCGGTTCCACCATTACAGCAACAAAAGAGCAGTCAGTGTTTACGTTGAGTGCAGGCGGCATTTCTTTTACTTCACACCCTTTTTTATATTTATTAAAGTACTTTTATTTCGATACGAATTAACTAAATTAACTTTATTTTAATTTTTAAAAATTCTTTATTTGTAATAAATGTTATTTATGAAATTTTTCAGGTGTTTAATTTATATTGAAATAAAATTAATTTAATTAATCCGTCTAAAAAATCGGTTTGCAATAAAAACAGGACAACTGTGCTCATGTACCCACCTGCTACTATATAAAAATTCACATCAGTTTTGAATGTACTAAAATTAATTTTTTTAAATAATTTGAGACCCAAAATTAAATCAAAGGTAAAGAAAGTACTGTAATTTAAAACACAATTAAATTTTATTAGTTTTTTCATCTCTAATTGTAATTGATAAGTAAGCCTGTTTAGGGAATTTGAGTGCAAATTCGTTATGATTCTTCTCAAGCTGTCAAAAAATAAACAACATCAGTTTTTAAGAAAAGTGGTAAATTGAGGCAACTCACGTCAGTTAAAAAATTTATTCATGTTCACCTATTTTCCTTTAATAAGGTTTCAAATACTGCTAAACAATCCGCACATTGCTCTCCACAAAACTTTTGTTTCTTTCCGACTCCTCCGACCTTATGCATGTGGCGCTATACAGAAACTAATTTCTGAATTAGCAGGAGCGTTAATAAGTACGTAGGCATGGATTTTAGTTGTTTAAGCCAAATGGTAGCACACTCTACACATTACGTTATATTGACCTCACATATGTAGTAGAGTTTGACTGAAGTAATAATCTCGAATTTGGTATATATAGTTATTATTCCAGTGACAAACTTCATCAAATTACTTCATTTTCAACGTTCAACTGTGGGTGCAAATAAATTATTTTCTTTGTATTGTTGTATTTTGTTTGAAGAGACCAAATGTAATGTGGCTTACAATATTCAAATTAACATTCAAAAAGATTAAGAAAATGAGGTATGTTCCTCTATTAATTTGCATGAATCTTACCTCAACGCCACCTGTTGACAGATTTTCGCAAAACTGTAGCGCAGAATCTTTCTGAGAAGCCAAGTTCAGAGTGCTTGAAATTTGTTTTTGTTATAACCTTATTTATTTTCACAGATGCAGTCCGATTACCTTATTACAGGAGCCTCACCCCTGAAAATCCGCTAGCCGTAATACATGGAAATAAGTTGGCTTGCATAGGTCGCGTGGACAAGGGGCAAATATCATTTTTGATAAATTTCTCAGCCTAATATTGACTGATTTTAAAAATTTAAAAAGCTAACATCATCTTATTGATAAGGAATATCAAAAAAAAATTAATATAATGAATATAATCGGATATCATCTACTGTCTACAATTTTCATTTGTGTATTTCATACATGACTACACAGAAAATTATCTTTAGGTCTCTTATCGTTAAGTGTACCCACCAATTTCATCGTTGTCTTTTGATTTGTAGCAATATTTTTTTAGCAATATTTCTTCTATATGACATGTTAATCATACAAATAGAATAATTTGTTGCTCACATGAGCAGCTTCTTTCAGTGTCAGACAGGTAAGAAAATCACATCGCTATGCTTTCAGCTACCTAGTTTAAACTACCTTACAAAGACAATTAAATCTTACCAATTTTTATAATATTTTTATTATATAATAATACTTTTCATTTATAATATTTCTATTATATTACTTAGATTTTCTTATTTTTGCAATACTTTTACACACGTCAAATTAAATTTTTTTCTGTAAAAATGGAGGTTAGGAATAAAATATATACTACAAACAAAGAGGAATATTCTATAACAGAACTGCTTGGAAATAAAAAGGACAACTAACAAAATTACTTGCTTTATGGTTATTTACAGAAAATTGAAATCATTATAATCTGATTACAAATATTGGAGGTATTTACTGCACAAAAGGAGAAAAAACTTAGAAGAATTTATGACAATTACAGTACCATTTTGCGACAGCATTATGATTTTTAAAATAACAGACTGATATTGAGAACTGGAAAACAATAGATTTCTTGTAAATAATCGGAATATGTTAGTTTTAACAGTTTTTTAAAACCTAAATTTACTGCGTATAATTCAGCTGGACATGGAGTTAAAGTAAAAACTCTTTATTTATTTGTTTCAAATGTACCAAAATTAATGGTGTTAAAGAAATAATTAATTAATATATAGAAATATAAAAATCCTATTGATATTCTTAATAAAATAGTATTAGCAGATATGAAATTAGATGCATTATTAAAGGAATTATAAAATTCCGACGTTTCCACGACTATTGCAAGACGGTTCATCAGGGTGTACTGCTAACGGCTGAATGGACGCTATTATTTATATACTATGGAGGCGTGCGGTCATTTTACATGAGGGTGTGGAGAAGAGTATTAGGTGTTCTTTTATTGGTCTTTGTATTGCTTGTTATCACGCCCATTTCCGCCAGTGAAAACACGTAATAGAAAGACCAAAAAAAGAACACCTAATACCCTTCCATCTCACCCTCATATCCAATGATAGCACTGCTCCAAACCATTTAAGTAATCAAAATAGCGCCCATTGAGCAGTTAGCAATACACCCTGATGAACCGTCTAGCAATATATGTGGAAACGTCAGAATTTTATAGTTGACAATGCGATCACGAACCCAGAAGAATTTTATTGACTGTGACAACGGCCTCGGAAGCCTACGTTTACATGATTAGCATTGTTAAATCATCGAGCTTTTAACTGGTCATTGAGATACTGATTTGACTCCGTCCGAACAGGCCTCAGAAGGCCCAGCCGTACCTGTCACCGCCGTGTCATCCTTAACTGATAGTCGTCACTGGATGCGGATGTGGAGGAGTGTATGGTCAGCACACTGCTCTTCCGGCCGTTTTTAGGTTCCGTTGATGGAGCCACTACTTCTCGACCAAGTAGCTCTTATCTAGCCTCACAGGGGCCGAGCGCACCTCACTTACCAACAGAGCTCAGAGTCGGGCGATCTCCCATCCAAGTGCTGGCCAAGACCAACAGAGCTTAATTTCGGCGATGTGATAAGAACCGGTGTCTTCACTGCGGCAACGCCTTTGACGCACATACTGATTTAGTTCTCAATACTCAAGAGAGAAACCTTTCAAACTCGGGTAGACATTCCTGGCAAACATCCGCTCTTGCATTGTTTAGACACGGACACCTTCCTGTTTCTAAGTCAACCAAACTGTTTCCAAAAACTTTTCCTCCAATTCTCTTAACGTGCAGCGCAAGTCAGCCACCTTTAGACCCCATGACCATACCCTTTCCTGTAAACTACTAACTACATAGCTAACATATCTCCTTTACTCCAGCCGGCCGCTGAAGCCGAACGGTTCTAGGCTCTTCAGTCCGGAACCCCGCTGCTGCTACGGTCGCAGGTTCGAATCCTACCTCGGGCATGGATGTGTGTGATGTCCTTAGGTTAGTTACGTTTAAGAAGTTCTACGACCTCAGATATTAAGTCCCATAGTGCTTAGAGCCATTTGAACCTCCTTCACTCCGTTCGATCGGTTACAGTCGTTGAAACTGCGTTACGAAAGCTGTCTGATGCATTATATTTGACGGTCGATATGTGTGCAGTGCACAGAGAGGAATCTTTCCAAACCGTGTGCGCCTCCACTTCTGTTAATCCATGTATCATTAATTATATCTAGTGTAATCTGTAGTAATACTACACCGCTGTAACCTGTACAATACATTTGAACTTTTCGCCTGCCCCTTGAATAACATTACGTTTTCCCGATTGTCATGTTTAAGAGGAATAACTATTTAACAACAAATATATTCTAACACATGTTGTCAAAAAGCAGAGGTTGTATTATTTACGAAAAATATATAATATCGAAACCTTGGAAAGATAAATTTTGTTAGATGTTTTTGGTCTTTTTTTATTCATGCTCTGTAGTGTCTTCAACTAAGGAACAATAGTTTTCTGCTAACGTGTTGCAGTTCCGCCGCCCCACCAACCGTTTTTCCATTATCACAACGTGTCGTATTTTCCAAGTTGTCCAGGACAAAGTCAAAATGGCAATGGAAAAAATTTAAATCTGGTGACATATGGCACTATGTGCTTTGGGAACATCTTTTGAGGTTATTCACAATGTCGTTAAAGTCTTTTGTGATTTCTAGGAAAGTGCCTACACGATGGCTTGAAAGCATTCCATCTATCCTCATCAAACTCACTTAAGGAGATAATGAAATCTACGTCTTGCATAAGTTGTCGTATTTGGCGGCCAGTAAATACTTCCTCTTGAAGTTTTTCACTGCTCATATGGAGAAAATTTTTCTTCAGGTCGGCAAAACCTTCCCCGTGCCTGCCCAGCGCTTCTACAGATACCTATATTAACCTAAATTTAATACTTTATTTTAATATTTTATTTTATATTTACTATCTGCTCGTATGACACACTCAGTTTGCCTGGTATGTAGGAGTTTCACTCGGGACACTCTTTATGTACGTAATGTTCTTTCTTTTTCTGACTACCCTACTCGCACAGAAAGCAGTAGTACTTCGCGTTACGTGGTTGCGTACCTGTCAGTAGCCGTATTGCTTTTAGAACAGAACATAATATCCAGTTATGTCAAAGAGTAAGTATTTGAGCAAATTTCGCATGGATTCATAGTATCCTTCTTGTTAACCGAGTATCCGACTCGAATTGAGGAATATTTAATACCATTATTAAGGAGGACTGCCTTTAAATTTGATTTCGATGAATCAAGAAAGTGTGTCCATGACTCAGGCTTGTGAACATGAGGCAGCGCTCCAAACAAGCCAGTGATGTCACTACAGTACAAAAACTTAATGGAGGAAGAGAAAAACGTTTCAGAGTCACTCTGGTGCCTCGTACATTAACACTCCGAGCAAGCAAATTCCACCACTGCAATTGCGAAGCCAGTTATTTAGAGTGTGCCTCTGGTAGATTCAAGTACCTATAGAGGTCGTTAAGTTCTCCCTGCGTAATTACTTGAGGTGATGTTAATTATGATAGCAAATACACCGGATCCGGACCAACAGGTGCTGTGCTGATTACGGCCCCTGTTTTCTAAACATTCTTGTCGGATAACATCTGTATACGTTATTCATCAACGGTCAAATCATTTGGTGGCTTAGCCGGTAGAGAAACAACATGAAGAACTGACAGCATGTATCAGGGCATGTTTAGATGATGATTATCATGTTTCGATTTTGGCAGAATACTCTTTCACTTCGGTCACGCAAAAATACTACACAGTGGCATGATCCTTCCCATCAAGTCTCACCAATCATACCGTAAGTGGCATTAATGCTGGAGAATCTGCAGTTATTTAAGCAAGTTACTCGCCAATGTGCCACAATAAAAATAGGGAACAAAAAGTCTACCTTGGTCCCCAAATCTATAGCCAAAGTACAACTCGTATGCCTTCTTAAATACAAGAGTAAGACTGTGGCTTTGGTCTTTCACTTTATATTCCCCTCATATATAATAAAATCTATTGACATTATTTAAGCATTGTCTAGACCTTTAGCACAGAAATTTCTCACAGTATGTTCGTATATTGCAACTTCACCTAAGCGCAACATACTATGTATCAGTGACTGCCATTATAGTGTAACACCAATAATCTTTCTCAGAAATTGCATGAAAACTGACCAGGTGGCAGAATTACGACTTCTGTTTATCGTAGGTAACGCTACATGGACAAATACAGAGTTCAAAATACACATAGAGAAGAAAGTTTCGCTGTTGTATGTGAACTGAAACTCAGTTCAATTAAATAAAAGCATCTACCAGTGACTGTGAAAAAAATGAAATCCAGAAGAAACCGTAAGTGATGGATAGAAACTAAAATGAAATCTCAATTTAGGCTAAGAAAATTAGTCAAAACCACCTATTTTCACACATACGGCGACAAGTGTGTTGCGCAGTATTACCTGTGCAAACGGTGCTTCGCTATTGCGATAGTCAACCGCTATCCGTTCAGCGTGGTCAGTTATTTGTTATTTATAAGCAGTTATTTGCTCAGGGATTCTCTTCGATCGTTATCGCTCCTTTAAGTTTCTGAAAGTTTTCAGTAACTGAAAATTTGTGGCATGTTCCTAAGGGACCAAATTGCTGAGGTAATCGGTTCCTAGGCTTGCACACTTTTTAATCTAACTTAAACTAACTTACAATAAAGACAACACACACACACACACACACACACACCCATGCCCGAGGGAGGATCCGAACCTCCGGCGGGTTGAGCCGAGCGTACCGTGGCAAGGCCACCTAGACCGCACGGCTAGCCCACGCGGAAATTTTTCAGTAACTTGTGTTGCAAACTCGTTAGGAAAGAATATCGACTCAGAATTAACTACATGATTTCCTTTCGCCAGTTTGTAGAGTTCTGTTCTACGTCCTTTTCAACTTGTGCAGTACAACACCCAGCTTGCTCTTGTTCAAGCGCAGCAGTGCGGTCGTTAACTACCGAGATCGTCTGCCGGAATCCACCACTTTTTTCAGATGTTCTTTCCATGTCTTCTAATATTCGATCACAGCTTATTTTCTTTCCATTTCCCTCTGCTGACGTATTGCGTCTCTTTTAGCCGATTCGATCACTAATGTTATTTTTTAAGTAATTCTTCAAACACTCTTTTGTCTCTTATTGAGACACACAAAACATTATTTACTAATTATTCTTTTCTCTGATATATTTCCACACATTTCGCTCCAGAAGACGCACGAGAAATTATGCCATACATACACGAAAGGTTGCCTCTGCGTAGTAAACGTACAATATTGCTTCTCCAAAAGCACAAATGTCTGCATGTATCTTAAAATATTACTGAATGGCACTTTTCTTGAAACACATTGGTTTTCCCAAATATTGTGTATAACTTCCTCACTAAAAACCAGCTTTACTGTTGCTTTAATGCTGCTGATGCATTATCACTCAATTAGTTCACTGTTGTGCATGTCACAGCTAATCACTCAACACTGCTAAATCACTGACTGTCAATCAAGAATCACGTCTCACTGTCTACTGGTCCCTTCCTTTAAAACTCACTAAACTACGACTCGATAGTTAACAAGAAGATATAAGCCAAACGGGCCAAGTATTGGACGTATCACACGTCACTAGCGCAGCACACCACTCAAATGTGACATAGTCTCTGCTCACCTGTATCTCTCGATATGCCAGCAACAAGTGTCTTTTCGAACTATTCATCTCGATACAGGCTCGCATAACCGATAACGGCATTATCTAGGTTGGAGTCGACACTACCCTCCACTATAATAAAAGTAAAAATCCTCCACCGACCTTAAACTAGAACGTAGCCCTTCTTTGTCGTTTGGAAATTAAAATAACAACCCTTTTTATGGTAAAGAGAACCTTCGCAGCATTTGAGATGTGGTGCTATAGACGAATGTTGAAAATTAGGTGGACTGATAAGGAAAGGAATGAGGAGGTTCTACGCAGAATCGGAGAGGAAAGGAATATGTGGAAAACACTGATACGGAGAAGGGACAGGATGATAGGACATCTGCTAAGACATGAGGGAATGACTTCCATGGAACTAGAGGGAGCTTCGATTCTCTTCTGTTCCGGTTTTCCCACAGTCCATGTTTCACTACCATACAATGCTGTACTCCAGGCGTACATCCACAGAAATTTCTTCCTCAAAATAAGGCCGGTGTTTGATATTAGTAGACTTCTCTTGGCCAGAAATGCCTTTTTTGCCATAACGATTCTGCTTTTGATGTCCTCCTTGCTCCGTCCGTCATTGGTTATTTTACTGCCTAGGTAGCAGAATTCCTTAACTTCATTGACTTCGTGACCATCAATTATGATATTAAGTTTCTCGCTGTTCTCATTTCTACTACTTCTCATTACCTTCGTCTTTCTCCGATTTACTCTCAAACCATACTGTGTACTCATTAGACTGTTCATTCCCTTCAGCAGATCATTTAATTCTTCTTTACTTTCACTCAGGATAGCAATGTCATCAGCGAATCGTATCATTGATGTCCTTTCACCTTGTATTTTAATTCCACTCCTGTACCTTTCTTTTATATCCATCATTGCTTCCTCGATGCACAGATTGAAGAGTAGGGGTGAAAGGCTACAGCCTTGTCTTACACCCTTCTTAATAAGAGCACTTCGTTCTTGATCGTCCATTCTTATTATTCCTTCTTGGTTGTTGTACATATTGTATATGACCCGTCTCTCCCTATAGCTTACCCCTACTTTTTTCAGAATCTCGAACAGCTTGCACCATTTTATGTTGTCTAACGCTTTTTCCAGGTCGACAAATCCTATGAAAGTGTCCTGATTTTTCTTTAGCCTTGATTCCATTATTAGCCGTAACGTCAGAATTGCCTCTCTCGTCCCTTTACTTTTCCTAAAGCCAAACTGATCGTCACCTAGCGCATTCTCAATTTTCTTTTCTATTCTTCTTTATATTATTCTTGTAAGCAGCTTCGATGCATGAGCTGTTAAGCTGATTGTGCGATAATTCTCGCACTTGTCAGCTCTTTCCGTCTTCGGAATTGTGTGGATGCTGCTTTTCCTAAAGTCAGATGGTATATCGCCAGACTCGTGTATTCTACACACCAACGTGAATAGTCGTTTTCTAGCCACTTCCCGCAATCATTTTAGAAATTCTGATGGAACGTTATCTATCCCTTCTGCCTTATTTGGCCGTAAGTCCTCCAAAGCTCTTTTAAATTCCAATACTGGATCCTCTATCTCTTCTAAATCGACTCCTGTTTCTTCTTCTACCACATGAGACAAATCTTCACCCTCATAGAGGCTTTCAATGTATTCTTTCCACCTATCTGCTCTCTCCTCTGCATTTAACAGTAGAATTGCCGTTGCACTCTTAATGTTACCGTTGCTTTTAATGTCACCAAAGGTTGTTTTGACTTTCCACTATGCTGAGTCTGTCCTTCAGACAATCATATCTTTTTCGATGTCTTCACATTTTTCCTGCAGCCATTTCGTCTTAGCTTCCCTGCACTTCCTATTTATTTCATTCCTCAGCGACTTGTATTTCTGTATTCCTGATTTTCCCGGAACATGTTTGTACTTCCTCCTTTCATCAATCAACTGAAGTATTTCTTCTGTTACCCATGGTTTCTTCGCAGCTATCTTCTTTGTAACTATGTTTTCCTTCCCAACTTCTGTGATGGCCCTTTTAGAGATGTCCATTCCTCTTCAACTGTACTGCCTACTGCGCTATTCCTTATTGCTGTATCTATAGCGTTAGAGAACTTCAAACATATCTCGTCATTCCTTAGTACTTCCGTATCCCACTTCTTTGCGGATTGATTCTTCCTGACTAATGTCTTGAACTTCAGCCCACTCTTCATCACTACTATATTGTGATCTGAGTCTATATCTGTTCCTGGGTACGCCTTACAATCCAGTATCTGATTTCGGAATCTCTGCCTGACCATGATGTAATCTAATTGAAATCTTCCCGTATCTCCCGGCCTTTTCCAAGTATACCTCCTCCTCTTGTGATTCTTGAACAAGGTATTCGCTATTACTAGCTGAAACTTGTTGCAGAACTCAATTAGTCTTTCTCCTCTTTCATTCCTTGTCCCAAGCCCATATTCTCCTGTAACTTTTTCTTCTACTCCTTCCCCTACAACTGCATTCCAGTCGTCCATGACTATTAGATTTTCGTCCCCCTTTACATACTGCATTACCCTTTCAATATCCTCATACACTTTCTCTATCTGTTCATCTTCAGCTTGCGACGTCGGCATGTATACCCGAACTATCGTTGTCGGTGTTGGTCTGCTGTCGATTCTGATTAGAACAACCCGGTCACTGAACTGTTCACAGTAACACACCCTCTGCCCTACCTTCCTATTCATAACGAAACCTGCACCTGTTATACCATTTTCTGCTGCTGTTGATATTACCCGATACTCATCTGACCAGAAATCCTTGTCTTCCTTCCACTTCACTTCACTGACCCCTACCATATCTAGATTGAGCCTTTGCATTTCCCTTTTCAGATTTTCTAGTTTCCCTACCACGTTCAAGCTTCTGACATTCCACGCCCCGACTCGTAGAACGTTATCCTTTCGTTGATTATTCAATCTTTTTCTCATGGTAACCTCCCCCTTGGCAGTCCCCTCCCGGAGATCCGAATGGGGGACTATTCCGGAATCTTTTGCCAATGGAGAGATCATCATGACACTTCTTCAATTACAGACCACATGTCCTGTGGATACACGTTACGTGTCTTTAATGCATTGGTTTCCATTGCCTTCTGCATCCTCATGTCGTTGATCATTGCTGATTCTTCCGCCTTTTGGGGAAATTTCCCACCCCTAGGACAAGAGAGTGCCCTGAACCTCTATCCGCTCCTCGCCCTCTTTGACAAGGCCGTTGGCAGAATGAGGCTGACTTCTTATGCCGGAAGTCTTCGGCCACCAATGCTGATTATTTATCAAAATTTAGGCAGTGGCGGGGATCGAACCCGGGACCGAAGACGTGTTGATTATGAATTAAAGACGCTACCCTTAGACCACGGGTAGAACAATAAACCAACCAATTAGTAACAAATAGAGCGAGGGACATGGTTCGGTCTTTAGACGACGATCCGCAGGTAAAATAAACTGAAAGTAATACATACTTACGTAAAAGTAAATGGACATGAAACCCATCCGTCGTAAAGGTACATAAAATGGGACGTGGACACAAACAGTAACTGGATATTTAACCACCCGTCATAAAATCATCAAATCCGAAGCATACCTTGTTGAAAGAAAAGAAAACCTCCAGTTTATCATCAGGAAGTTACAGAGACATGCCGGAAAAATTTCACCGGCTATCGCATGTTACCTTGAACACTAATTAGTTTTATGTAGATTTTGTATTTCGTAAATGTGCCTTAAGCCGCTCATGGGCACCACTAGTCACACTAATCATGGTGTTTGCGTCAAAATCTGTGACACTAGTACTGTGTACACGCCAAAGGGACAATGTGCTGCGTGCTGCATGCGGCTCATACCGCGATTCTTATTTCAGCGTGGATCTGTTTTGTACTCTAATGGCAGGGCCAGCTGAAGCGTTCCTCTGATTTGATTGGTTTCTTGTTTTTATAGACAATCTGGTGATGGCCCAGGAGGGTGAAACACGTCAATGATATTAAATAATTTCATAACCGAGACTGTTTTTATTTTGAAACAGGCCTACTGATTTTTTCAAAGAGAATCTTGCTTTCAGACATCGATAGCTCGGTAGAATGTCTTTGCCGGTTGTCTGCTATAGGTGACGCACGAAATGTGTTACCATTTTGTTTTTGAATATAAACTTTATTGTCAATACAATCTGAAAGGAACATATACTACAATGAAGAGCCGTCCATGGAGATTTGTTCTAACTCAGCACATGCTCAATATGTCCACCATTTCGTTTCCTGACTTCCTTCAAACGAACACTGAAGTTCGTGATTACCCTACGGCACATGTCTTCCGTAATTTCACTGCAAGCTTGAAGAATAAGTCTTCTGAGCTCCATTAAATCACGTGGACATTTCGGGAAAATTTTTTCCTTTAGGTACCCCCAAAGAAAAAAGTCACATGGATTGAGGTCTGGACTATTGGGGGGCCAATTTTGTCCGTCATTGAAGCGACCTGGAAACCTGAATGAAATAATCCGCATGTCGAAATGCTCGTGTAAAAACTCCAACACAGTGTTTGCAGTATGTGGCCTTTCTCCATCTTGCATGAACCACTGCGTGTTGAAGGGCAAGGCAGTAGCAAGAAGCTGTGGAATGAAGCTATTGCGAAGCATGCTCAAATAACGCTCGCTGTTCACAGTTTCTTCAAAGAAAAATGGTCCAATAAGTCCGTGACTGAAAATTACTGCCCACGCTGTAATCCTCGGAGCATAATGTTGTCGTTCATGAAGCACTTTTGGGTTTTCAGTGGCCCAAAAGCGTAAATTTTGTTTGTTAACCAAACGTTTGTTTCTTAACCAAACGTTGTTGAGAGTTTCTTCCCTAACCTCCGCCCACTGAGCAAACAGTAGTCTCTGCTGCTTGTGTTCTTCAGTGAGCTTCTGTGCCCATGGTCATCTTGTATGGGTACTGGAGTTCACTTTTAAGAATGCGTTGAACGGAGCGTCTGGATATTCCCAGTTGCACTGCTGCCTTCCTAAACGATTTCCCGGAACTTCTCTGTACAGCAACTCGTACTGCTTCAATATACTCCGGCGAACAAACAGACTTAGGCCGAGGTCGCTTCGCTTCATATACTGTTCCTTCCTGTACAAATTTATCGTAAAACCTGTGGATGGTCTTCTTGCAAGGGACCCATCGTGTGTTAAACTGTTGTCAAAAACTCTTCTGAGTCACAACAAGGCAGCCAACCTTCAATTCCATTACTGGTAACCACATTATATGCTTTACTCTACACGAAGATGATAGATTTGTCGTACATAATTTGGCATTTCAGTATTCCTGTAAGCAACAGGAGAACCCGATTCGCTGGAAATTGAAGTCTGCTTTTATCTTCCCTCTTGTTGCAACTCCCCAACACGTGTTCACTTTCGTAGTCAGTCTACAGAACGAGATGTGTGCGTAGCAAGTCCGTAAATGGTGTCCTGTAGTTCTATACCACGTGCTGTGTGACACAGAGGCCGACTTCTGTTCCGGTTCATAGGATTTGGGACGGAGCCAATATCACCGCCAGTTAACTTTTATTCGCGTCGCAATTAGTGTCAGCTCTTCTCATAGCGTAGATTGCAGCTCACGAGACCGATCAGCCTTCAGCTCGGGTTCGGCTCTGATTACTGTGATAAGTCAATTTTTGTACCTCTTTCTTGCTCGGTTTTAGGAAACAAAGGAGGAACACGTTTGACGACGTTGTCTCTTGTCGGCTTCTCGAATTTTCACGCGCAACCGCCTGATTGGCTAACTTCAATTAATTAACTCGGGACGGCACAGAGTAAGGAGATCTCTTCCTTAACAATTAATTCTTAGCATAACTTACTCTCCAATACCCGTACAAGCTTTTCAGACTTTTTCTGACCGACCTGTATATCGTCATTCAGATTAACTGTTATACCTAATATAAGCATATTTGCCAACAGTTTGTATTTTATCTTTTACCACCAATGTAGCGGAAATAACGTATTTTTTTTTATACCTCAGTCCCGCCACCTGGCGGCAGTCTCTGTGAGATACTGTTTGTAAAGCTGTTTATTGAATCGTGTATAATATTGTTTTATTATATTTTTAGGTTTTTACTTAGATTTAGCTTTATATTTTTAGTAAAAGGATGTTCAGCTAGTTCTACGGGTAGAAAAAGCGGCAGTGTTCTTATACATTCACGCCGCTGGCGGCAAGTGATATCGGTTAAGCTTTGTAATGCCATCGTGCTATCAATTAAGTTCCGATACTAATGGGTAACATGCATGACTGCGTAGTCTGTATAAAAACATTGTTCTTATTTGTGGTAAGTTCACTCCTGTACTTTATGTAACATCTTTTGTAAAATTAACTCAAATGATTTATTATTAATTACATTTGTGGTTATCAGCTTGCATGTTTCCTTGGCAGGCATTTCCGACGACGGGCAGAGACGAAAACGGGTCAATAAACCACTTCTCAGTGGGAAAATTAATATTAATTTTGGTGGCCTATTCAGCAATGTATAGAGAATTAAATCTCTGTACGTCCATCTCTTTAGAGATGGCTGCAGGACTCGGCTGTTCGGTACAGGATGTCAAATGTCGGGATGTCATAATTAAGTTGCCATACGAAACTTAGATTCATATTCTGTTGCCTCTGAAACCAGAACCGTGTTCCAAGCTACACACAACCACTATAACTTCAGTTCTCAACTCATACTAATTCTGAGGGCTCTCTACGGTTGATCTGCATTTAACTAACTCTATATTATCTTCTCTTTGTCTCTTGCAGGCTGAAACGTTTATCAGCTAACTACAGTGACTGATCACTTCCTCCCTTAAAATATGGGCATAGTTGATCATTTCGCACATACAGGTGTTTCTTATATCTAAAGCGTCCGTAACTGATACGGTAGGAGTGTGGGTGCTTCGTGTAACCAATTATCGATATTACCTATAGTGGTCTTATCTAATTGTAAATTATTTTTCTGTTTTTACCTAACGTGACTTTTGGGTAAATGTGCTCTTTGATGTAACATCGATGTATATGTTTTATTCTTTACATACGATAATTTATAAAATTGTAATTAATCTATGAATCTAATTTCAAAAGTAATTTGCTGTAAATGTTTCTAAAAGCTAAAGATTTAATTGTAATACTAGCTCATGCATAGTGAAAGTGGGTTTGTCACAATGTAAAACTTGGAGGGAAGTCACGCCGCAACGCCAGGCGGGAATAGAAAAGGCGGATCTGGCGGTCGAACTGTAGAGCTCCTTTGTGGCATGGGTCAGAAGGTGGCTAGCAGGCAATGGATGCGCCTCTTGTGAACTGAAAGAGGCGAGAAGAACTGCAAGATAGCCTCGGATGCAGAAGTAAGCGGTTTATTATTCATGGTATACTCTGGTTAGCTCTTTACTATGAAAATCCGACGCCTAGAAGAGAATTCTCAGAGCTCGTCACACAGGAGGAGCCTTGGATACTTTGCCGCCCTTTTTCGAATGGCACAGGAGATCAACGCTGCCACCACCTCCGTCTCACATAAGGAGTTGAGTACTGAATATTTGCATGGACCAGTTACATGGTTTAGCTTCCAATGGTAATTTCGTGACCTGTAAACGTTGTGTTCAGCCACGATATTTGATCCATTGTCATTTACCAGGAAAGGGTCCTATCCCTATCCGATTAATCCGTGTACCCTGTTTTATTGAACTGAAAAAAAAAATATTTTCCGTAACAAAAGTCATAGAACTTCATGGAATTATAAAGTACGTACTATTTAGTGGGCATAAGTTTTGAAATACTCCACATAGTTACAGAACTTTAAGAAGTTGTGAAGTACTTGCTACTTAGTGAGCATAAATTTTGAAATACTAAACGTAGTAGACTGGACAGTTAAATCATATATTTCAGAGTTTATTTTAATTGAAATAATCGTATTTACTATTTCATGTGTAATGTAGTTAAAACTGTTTTCAATTTTTTTGTGACTAAAGTGTTCAGCCACAATCTGAATCTACTGATAAATTAATTTCTCTGTCCCCAGGCTGGTTGTTGAGCCAAATTTAAATGTCGTATTGCAATAACAACTATCAAAAGTCCACAACTGGTTACAATTATTGAAAAACTGCTAGATCCAGGTGCCACATATTCCATTTGAGCTAAATAATTGAAGGTAGAGAACATTCAAGACAAAATTTATTATTAATTCATAACTATTTCAAAAGTAATAATTTCCTATAACTAAACTGACAAAAGAATCTTTTTTCCATATCAATAGTGCTCCACCATTAATAATCACTTACCTATAATTATTATTATTTTCCTAGCGTAATACACAGATCCAGTTGTTGCCTAAACAGAAAAATACCTCTCCAGTGTACTTCAAATCAATTCACAGGAATCAAATCACTGGAAAGCTACTTGATAAATGGTGTTACTGTTCTGCATCTTATTAGCAAAACAGAAGTTTAGTATCAGGTAAAGTCAACCCATATAGTTATCTCTCCTTATGAATCTTACTAAACTGAGTACAAGCTTGCCTAATTAGGCTGGCGCCGTTTCTTGTCACGTATCTACGGTTTGCTTTGTTACTAGTAGAAGCTCGACTCGATTCCTGTTCATTTTCCTATTGTTTCCTCTCGATAAAAATCTTCCCAGAATCTAAAAACAGTGCTACACGTTTACATTACACATAGTCACGGTCACAAAATATTTTCACAGGTGTAACATTATCGGTATAGTACTAGTATAGCAGCCGTTAGTGTTATATCCGGAATGGAACGTGCTGTGGGCTTTACTGGACATTGTAACACCACTTTACACTTGAGAGCGATTTTACAAACATCAATCACTACCGAATTATATAGGCGTTTGCATTTTGTCGCATTGACGAATAAGTTAAACAAACATATTATCTTGTCAAACACGAAAAAACGTTCACAAATTAGTTCTTCATAACATTAAAACATAAAATGAAAACAAGAAAACCTCCTCGGCACACGTTTTAAAATATGCGTAAAAATATACTAAATTATTTCAGAGATTTTAAACGCTTCACATAACTTTCGTGCAATAAGCACTCTAAAACTTACTAGACCGGCAGTTATCAAAACAGTCACCTGAAACTTTGAATCATGGTACTTCTCTCACACACATGGTACCATCCATATTCAGTCTCTCCGCTACCAGAGCAAAAAATTAAAAAAAAAATGGGGCCTCATTCCTTAACTCACGGAACATCTGATTTTCTTACATCACTTTAAGACATACGTAATGGCCGAAGCCGGAAACTAAACTTAATATTATTGAAAATAGCGAAAGGACAAGGAAAAATCTCGTCATCGTAAAAATCTCACATTTGTGGTAGATAGTTATTACACTAAAATATATAGTTAAGAAAGACAAGAATTCACTGTAGTATGTAACACCAAGGTGAAGCAAAAAAATTATCACAAAACCGCTACTGCCAAGACGCGGTAATAGACGACAGCTAAAATTAATGTCGTTCATACACAGTTGCTGTTCGAGAACACTTTTGCACACAAGCGAATTATCATTTGGTGTCCCCTATCCCTCTACTCGCTCGTGCTTTCTCACCTGTGTCCATTTTCGCTACCAATTGCAATACGCGTACTACACATGAATTTGGGTGCCAGGGGCGTCACAAGTGGCCGTTACTGATTGTAATAGTCCTGCATAGAAATATTACTGTTGTGGCGCCTCTGACACCCTCTCAATTTGTCTCGCGAAGCGGCGGTTTTCGTCGCGTGGGCCTTAAACTGCCTCCCAAATAACATCACTGAACACGTAACAATACAATGACCGCCCACAACGACGCTTAAACAGTGCTCTCCCACACTCTGGGTAAACGCCACACTGCTGCACGAACATGCAGCACTAAATAGAAAAATAGGCAGACAGCCTCTACCAAAAGAGATTCTCGATGAACCACAACAAACTGACCAAGACTACACTCTGGTACCACCGGCGTGTTGATTATTTGTGCTCTTGCAACCACAGCCAAACACCATGCTAGCATGTTCCCTTCCGCATCAAAAATGGTTCAAATGGCTCTGAGCACTATGGGACTTAACATCTGAGGTCATCAGTCCCCTAGAACTTAGAACTACTTAAACCTAACTAACCTAAGGACATCACACACATCGATGCCCGGGGCAGGATTCGAACCTGCGACCGTAGCGGTTGCGCGGTTCCAGACTAAAGCGCCTAGATCCGCTCGGCCACACAAGCCAGCCCTTTCGCATCAATCTAAATGTGACAAACAATGCATTAACTGGAGTGCCTTACATGCGCTCGGCACTGAGAGATGGCAGACAGAGTGCCGGCATTCGCTGCCTGCAATTCGGCATCTACTCGGTAATTTTACTCTGTACACGGAAATGAGAACGTGAGGCATACAGCGCACTTTCGTTTCCAGCATCTGAGCACCATCCATCCAGAACCGAATTCCATATGCGGTCTCACCACGGAAACTCCGCACATCGTGTGTCGACTTCCTCGTCCACGGGTAGACAGTCGCTGGCGCTCCGTCCAAGCTTGCGTTGTTCCACTCCTGCCTTAGGCACAGAAAACACTCGCTACACTGATTCCACGGCAAACCGCTCTGATATCGACGGCAGAGACGTTACTGGAAGGCCTCAACAAGCGACCTGCAAATTAGGCAGACAAGTGATTCCACTTGTTTACAATAAAGTATTTGTGAGAGAGCTAACACTAATGTTCCTACCTATTACTTAATTTGTTTGCGTCGTTTAGTAAATAACCTCAACTTCAATGTTTCGGTCTCCTTGCTGTGAATACCTTCAGGCAGAACAGTTCTGTGCTTCGCGACTGGAAATCACCTGTGTTAATAATGTCTACGAAAGAAAAGAAAACGCAGCACGAAGAAATTCTCTAAGAGTTACAGAAATCGGTAGATGTGTTATAAATGTACAGACAAACAATTACCCTTACAGAAAAATTTGGATCATTTATTCAGGAGAAACAATTTCAAAAATTGAGCAAATCAGTAACTTGCTGCAAGCGTCTATTCGTCTCGACACTGAGTGATAGAGCTGTTGGATGGCCTCTTGCGAGGTATCGTGCCAAATTTTGCCCAAATGGCTCATTTGATTGTCAATATCCTGAGGTGGTTGAAGGGCCCTTCCCCTAATGCTCCATGCGTCGTCAATTGGCGAGAGGTTCGGTGACACTGGTGGCAAAGGTAGACTTTTGCAATCCGCCTTGTGCGGGTGGGCATTACCTTGCTCAACTGTAACCCAGGATGGCCTGCCGTGATGGGCAACAAAATAAGGGGTAGAATATAGTCGAACTACCGCTGTGTTGTGAGGGTGCCCCAGATGACAACCACAGGGTTCTTGATATTAAAAGAAAAAGCACCAAAATGTATGGTTGTAGGGCCATATGGTTCATGACAGTCAGGCTGGTATCCTACCAGTGTCGGGGGCATCTCCAGACACGTCTTAGGCCTATAATCTTACAAACTAGAGTAAAATTGTCTTCAGTGATGATCGAACTGATCTCCAATGACAAGCGAAGACGTGGCTGTAGATTTGACTGCCACCAGCCACACGGCCCGATAATTACGAGAGATGGTCTTGGGTTCCATGTATTTTCATAACGGGAACCATTTGGTTGTCATCCGCAGCACCCTTACTGCATAGCGGAATGTCGAGGATATTCTACGCTTCGTTTTGTTGCCTTCATGTTAAGCCATATTTGGCTTATATTTCAGCAACACAATGCCGGTCCTCGCACCACGAAAGTTTCTATCGATTGCCTTCGTGCTTGCCAAACTCTACTCGACCTGGAAGATCACTGGATCTATCCCCAGCTGAGGACGTTAGGGGCATTGTGGACAGTATCTTCCAACTATGTCTTTATTTTGATGATCTAAAGCGCCAATTGGACAGAACTTGGCACGATATCCAGTAGGAACAGGTCCAACTACTCTGTCAAACAATGCCAAGCCGATAAACTGCTTGTATAAGTACCGGAGGTGGTCCAACGCATTACTGAATTGTTCAAGTTATGAAACTCTTTCTTTTGAATAAATCATCCAATTATTCTGAAACTGTAATCATTTGTTTGCTGTATATGTACATCTACCTATTTCCTTCCCATTCATATAATTCCTTTGTGGTGGGACTTTCTTTGCTTTTCCTTTTTCTTGCCTTTGGGTGTACAACTAGTGTTTCAAATTACAGCGTCTAGTCCTCTGGGGCATGCTGTCCAGTATCGTCCTTTTTTTTAGGTGATCTCTTACTGGAGGCTTGCTGCAAGCATCAGAATAGCTGTAGCTTGGAGCCAGAGCCATGGGCAGCTGCTGGGCAACAACACACGGATAACGACGCCTAATGGACAGATGACGCGCTATTCGCCGATGACTTGCAATCCAAGAAATCCATTCGTGAGTTAACTGTGAAGCTGCAGAAGATCCAGAACTAATGTCGTGTTCATGTGGAGCCGACTGGCAGTTAGTGGCTGACGGTACAAGAGAGAGGTCCCGAAGGCTAGGAAGATGGGTCATACGTTTTTCATATTAAATGCATTGTTCTGCCGGCTACTCCATATCAGCGAAGTCAGTAGTCATTACACACCGTGAAAGAGCAGAATGGGGCGCTCCGCGGAACTCACGGACTTCGAATGTGCTCAGGCGATTGGGTGTCATTTGAGGCCGCTCGGTGTAGTCGCGCGGTCACGGGCTCCTTGTCACGGTCTGCGCGGCTTCGATTCCTCCCTCGGGCGTTGGTGTGTGTGTGTTGTACTTAGCGTAAGTTAGTTTAAGTTAGATAAGTAGTGTGTAAGCATAGGGACCGATGACCTCAGCAGTTTGGTCACATAAGATCTTACCACCAATTTCCTAATTTGTCACTTGTCTCATACGTCTGTACGCTAGATTTTCACACTCCTAAACATGCCTAGGTCCACTGTTTCCGATGTGATAGTGAAGTGGAAACGTGAAGGGATGAGTACAGAACAAAGCGTACAGGCCGACCTCGTCTGTTGACTGACAGAGAGACCGCCGACAGTTGAAGATGGTCCCAGTCTGTAATAAGACCATCACACAGGAATTCTAAACTGCATCAGGGTCCACTGCAAGTACTACGACAGTTAGGCGGGATGTAAGAAAACTTGGATTTCATCGTTGAGCTGCTGCTCGTAAGACACACATCATGCCGGTAAATGCCAAACGACACCTCGCTTGGTGTAAAGGAGAGTAAACATTGGACGACTGAACAGTGGAAAAACGTTGTATGGAGAGACGAATCACAGTACATAATGTGGTGATCAGATGGCAGGGTGTGAGCAAGGTGACTGCCTGGTGAACGTCATCTTCCGGCGTGTGTAGTGCCAAAAGTAAAATTCGGAGGCGGCGGTGTTATGGTGTGGACTTGTTTTCCATGGACGGGGCTGGCACCCCTTGTTATTTTGCGTGGCACTATCACAGCACAGGCCTACAATGATGTTTTAAGCACCTTTTTGCTTCCCACTCTTGAAGAGCAATTCGGGGATGGCGACTGCATCTTTCAACAAGATCGAGCAACTGTTCATAATGCACGGCCTGTAGCGGAGTGGTTACACGACAATAACATCTCTTTCATGGACTGGCCTGCACCGAGTCCTGACCTGATTCCTATAGAACACCTTTGGGAAGTTTTGGAACGCAGACTTCGTGCCAGGCTTCACCGACTGGCATCGATACCTCTCCACGAAGAATGGGCTGCCATTCCACAAGAAACCTTCCAGCACATGACAACGCATCTGACTGAACGTATGCCTGCGAGAGTGGAAGCTGTCATCAAGAATTCCAGCATTACCGATGGAGTGTGCCACGTACTTGTAAGTCATTTTCAGCCAGGTGTCCAGTACTTTTGATCACACAGCGTACGAATAGGAAGTAGAATAGGCCCTAGTGCTACAAAGTTTACAAGGGCATTGATTTTGTATTAACTGATCATGTAATAATGCTGACTTTAATTGGTTTATGGGTAGTTATATGGGACTGGCTGGCGGAAGATGATGTGCCACTGAGCCTAGTTAAAATTTAATTGTTTTTTGTTCTGGGGGTTTCCAGGACATGAACTGTAGCGCGAGTTCTATGAGTTTATTGTTCTAGGATCTAATATTATTTGTTATTCTGTTTTTAGAGACATTAGATGAATCATTTTAATTATACTTTTGTTTATTTCATAGTGAATTTTAATTACTGTACGTCGATCTTAGGCATTGGTTTGGCATATTGTAATTCTTTTGTTTTTGGTGTAGCTAACATTGACTTTGCACTCAACTTTTCCATTCTTTGTGCTTTACTGCTTAGAAATACATCGCAGGTATAACGGAGGGTTGTTGCGTTTGCTGCAATAGGACATCGAGTGGATATTGTATCACATAAAATATTAGTTCCTAAGATATTAGTTCCCTTTGTTACCAAATATATCTGATGAATTACTTAACTTTGTATAGACCCTTTAAATATTTACCACAGTCTCTGAACATAAACATATCGCTTGATTCAGATGATATACAAATCTCTCACTCAAGTTACATTTAACAGTAGCCTTCACGTAGTGTCCTGTCAAATGCAGTGATCACACAGCTAGCATACTAGAAGACCATTCTGTCGCCTTTGTTGATGACAGCGGACAAGTGCTGAGCGATGTTCCACTTGGCCGCAAGTAGAAGATCCGTTGCGGCGGCGTAGCGGAAAGTTTCTGGTTGGTTCAGTCAACTGGTATTCATATTTGCTTTCTTGTAGGAGGTCGGCTTCACAATGAAAATCGCATACAATCCAAAATTTTCACACTTCATGCGAGTTTTCCCTCTTATCATAAAACCTATGCGTTTTACGAAGATGACCACTCGATATAAAATCAAAACGCGTAATATTTCCTACAAAATGCACGAGTAAAGTTTGATTTTACGACGAGCAGTATCGATGTCAGAGAATGCGCAATTTTGGTGGCCCTTCCACAGAAACGTTAGAAACGGCCACTCCCGCCACCTACAACTCGAAAAATATACAAGTTGTCAACACAAATTTCTACACCTTGTGTAAATACGTTCAATTTTCCTAGAAGCGAGGTCTGTAACATCCAGTTTTATCGTAAGCGGGGAGTGTGCAACGTGAAAATCACGAAAAATGCCTCGTACGCTTTACAGCCAAACGTCCCAACTCACCTTTTCATTTCTTGTCGGCACAGTATTGTCAGTGCATTATTCTTACAACAGGCTGATTTGCACGAATTGATGAGAAATTATTTCTGACGAAAACATTAATAAATTACATTTATAACCTATTAGATACGGGCCACTGAATATAAAGATGAACATGTCAACTCTATGTAGTAAGGGGTATGTGGCATGAAATACCGAATTGAGGACTGGGTCAGCACTTCGTGTATGTTCTCCATCCGCTAAAGAAAGAAGGCATTTAGTGACAGAATATGTATGCATAAGATTAATAAGCTCTACACTGAACAATCGATGTATGAAGAAATACCGGTACTGATATCATGTAGCCAGTCTTTTATTCGTCTTTTTTTGGTGGCTGGTGATCCAGGCGATACTTCTTGGACACCAGAAAGTCAAATGAGGGGAGAAATGGAAGGTCTGGGGCTGTGGAAGGTCCGGGCTTAAAGGTGAGGTGTTGCTGTTAAACTGAAAAATTTGTAAATGTTTTATTAATGCGATGATGGAGAAGAACTGGTTAGTAAAGATGTATAATACTGCAAAATATTACATGAGCAAATGCCTTTCCCCGCCTCAGCAGCAAGGGGATCGTCCAGGTCATTTCGCTTTCTGCCCCCCTTCGTGTAATTGGTACAGTTTCAGACATTACGGTCCAACTCGTCTGCACCCAATCAGATCTTGGAAATCAATCTTGCATTACCAAAACATAAATAAGAGAATTCTTAGTAGTAATGAGAACTACCCATTTTGTCAACTTCCATCGCCACTGCTCTGGATTCAGTTAGTTATGGTGGCTTTTTGTTGTCAGACTCGTATGGTCGAGTGGGCATTCCTTCGAGCTAATGTGGGACTCATATATCTGTTAAGCACCTATTAATTACAATTAAGATGTACTAATTGTCTTCGATGGATACTCGGGAAGACTGACTCTGTGGAAGTTGACAAAAATGGGTTGGCGTCCAATACCACATGGAAATTCACGGTTCCCGAGAGGCTTCTTCATCTTATATCTTTCAAATACAAGTCAGATTGCCCAGGTCAGTGTGGGTGTAGACAAGCAGGACTGTTGTGCACAAAACCGCTCCAGCAAAGTGAATGGTCGCAGTCCAACATAGACGACCATTTGGATCTAGAAGACGAAGACGACTTAGACGTGCCCCTATGTTGGGATCGACAATGAATCATTTCATGACACTTGTTCATAAATACTACGTTGTTCCTTGAGTCATCATTCGTTTGACTGGTCTCATGCGGCCAGCCACGAATTCCTCTCCTGTGCCAATCTCAGAGTAGCACTTGCAACCTAGGCGTGTAATTACTTGATGGGTGTTTTCCAATCTCTGTCTTCCTCTACAGGTTTTGCCCTCTACAGCTCCCTATAGTACCACGGAAGCCAGGCCCTAATGTCTTAGCAGATGTCCTATCATCCTGTTCCTTCTCCTGTGTGAGTGTTTTCCACATATAACTTTTCTCTCCGATTGTGCGCAGAACCTCCTCATTCCTTATCTTATCAGTCCATATAATTTTCAACATTCGTCTGTAGCACCACATTCCAAATTCTTCGATTCTCTTCTGTTCCGGTTTTCCCACAGTCCATGTTTCACCACGGTACAATGTTGCGCTTCAGATGCACACTCTCAGAAATTTCTTCCTCAAATTAAGGTCTATGTTTGACACCGGTAGATTTCTTTTTTAAGGAATGCCCTTTTGCCAGTCCTAGCCTGCTTCTGACATCCTCCGTGCTCTGTCCGTCATTGGTGATTTTGCTGTCTAGGTAATATGGTTCAAATGGCTCTGAGCACTATGGGACTCAACTGCTGTGGTCATCAGTCCCCTAGAACTTAGAACTACTTAAACCTAACTAACCTAAGGACATCACACACAGCCATGCCCGAGGCAGGATTCGAACCTGCGACCGTAGCAGTCGCACAGTTCCGGACTGCGCGCCTAGAACCGCGAGACCACCGCGGCCGGCCCTAGGTAATAGAATTCCTTAAGTTCATCTACTTCTTGACCAGAAATCCTCATTTCTGGCACTTCTCATAACTTTCGTCTTTCTTCATTTTACTCTTAATCCATATTCTGTACTCATTAGACTGTTCGTTGTAGTCAGCAGATCATATAATTCTTCTTCAATTTCATTCAGAATTGGAATGTCATAAGCGAATCGTTTTACTGATGTCAATCCACCATGAATTTTAATTTTTCTTCTGAATTTTCCTTTTCTTTTCATCATTGCTTCTTCGATGTGCAGATTGAACAGCAGCGGCGAAGAACTACATCGCTGGTTTGCCCCCTTTTGAATCCGAGCATTTCGTTCTTGTTTGTCCACTCTTATTATTCCCTCTTAGCTCTTGTCCATATTTTATATTACGCGTCCCTCCCTAAAGCTTACACATATTTTTCTCAGAATTTCGAACATCTTGCCAAGTTTTACTTTGTGGGATGTTTTTTCAAGGTCGTCAAATCCTATGAGCGCGTTTTGATTTTTCTTTAGTCTTGCTTCCAATATCGACCGGAACGTCAGTTTCGCCCCTCTTGTGCCTTTACCTTTCCTAAGGCCAAACTGATCGTTATCTAACAAGTCCTCAATTTTCTCTTCCATTCTTAGTGTATTATTCATGTCAGAAACTAGGTTGCATGATCTGTTAAGCTGATTGTGCAATAATACACTTGTTAGCTCTTGCTTTCTTCGGAATTTTGTGGATGATATTTTTGCGAAAGTCAGATGGTATGTCGCCAGACTCATACATTATAAAAACCAATATCAGTAATGTTTTTGTTGCCACTTAACCCAATGATGTTAGAAATCCTGATGGAACGTTATCTATCCATTCAGCCTTATTTGACCTTACGTCCTCCAAAGCTATCTTAATTTCTAATTCTAATACTGGATCCCCAGTGTCTTCTATATGGACGTCTGCTTCTTCTTGTATCAAATCAGACAATCATCCCCCTCACAGATGCCTTAAATATACTATTTCCACCTACTTGCTCTCTCCTGTGCATTTAACAGTGGAATTCCCGTTGTACTCTTAATGGTATCACCCTTGCTTTTAATTTCACTGAAGGTTGTTTTGAGTTTCCTTTACGCTGAGTCAATCCTTCCGACAATCATTTTTTTCCGACTTCTTCCCATTTTTCATGCAGCCATTTCGTCTTAGAGTCCTGCATTTTCTATTTATTCCATTCCGCAGCGATTTGTTTTTAAGCATTCCTGAATTTCCCGAAACATTTTTATACTTACTAAGTACATTTTTGTACTTACTACATACATAACTCCTTATATTCGTCTTTATATATAGTGCCACGTACGTAGTATGTCATAAAAGTAATTTATTAATGTTTTCGTCAAACATGGTTTCTCATTAATCCGCGCGAAATAGCCTGTTTTAATAATGATGCACTTGAAATTGTAACACCGATGAGAGACAAAAAAGTGAAAGGTGTCGTTTGGCTGTACGGCGCACAAGGCATTTTTCGTAATTTTTGCTTTGCACACTCCCCGCTTCTGAGACAACTTTCACGCGAAACAAAAGTTTTTGTTGATATAACATAAATTTTTCGAGTTAAATGGCGTATGAGGTGGCGTTTTTTACTTTTTCGCAGCAGGGCCAAAAACGCATTGCCTTTCATTGCTCTATAGCGTCGGAACGACCAGTCGAAAAAGCAAACCTTTCAGAGTGGAAAGCGTTTGACCAGGTGTTCCATACTGAGCTATGGGATTAAAATAACTTGTAAATGTTAACGATCTCAGTGTCACTATAATGATCCTGGCACCTCGAGTTCTGCTGTCGTTCAATAATAGCATCTTCGTCTCCATGTCTCTCTCCATCCACATACAAGTTTGCAGTTTAAGCCCCGTAATTATGTTATAGCTAAAGTTTAGTCTAAGGAACACACTTGCACCGTTTAGCGCCGCGGTGTTAGTACTTAAGATGCAGTTTCAATACTCCTATAAGAGTAATACCCTCCTAGTAGAATTAACGTGTATAAAGGCGTTTGTCTGCCATTCGTCAGCTTCATATATTTCCTCTAAGGCGCTTTATTTCGGCCGTTCTGTGTCAGAATACGTGCCTATAAACTCTATGCGTCTGTCGCTTCAAAAGGAGACAAGTAGCAGTTCATTACTTCTTAGATTATCAAAGACGTTACGAATATAAAACAAGCATCTTCACGAGAAACGCGTTAGTTACAACTTCATTTTCCAAGAGCAGTGAATCACTTAGAGCTCTTGAGTCCGACAACTGTTCTCGCAAGATAATTGTAAACAATAAAATGAATGCGCATGTGAGTATGCGAGGCCTTATTTATGATCTGCAAACCACTACATTGGATTTGTGGTGATGAACCTACGGACAAATTACGTTATAACCAGACAGTGAAAACTGCATACAATAATATTTTAATAGCCTATAACGCATCATTTCAGGTTTGTAATGTAATTACACATAATTTCATACAATTTATGATGTAATGAATTAATGAGATTTTAAAATATATTTCGTTTCGTGCTTCGTCATTTAAATTACTAGTCCTTTACTTCGTACTTTATGATCTTCCGTAATTATAGATTAGTGGTAGCTAAATCTCTGCAGATGGCTGTTCCTAATGTGAACCACTGGGTCACTTCAACACTAAGGAAATTATATTCTTCCGCAGTCCTGTGTTAATCAGAAATGCGATGCGATGTGCCTTCGGATTTTCATGCATGTCCGGAGGAAGAGGCCCAGTGGGAATATAGCCGGCACGAGATATATGAAATGAATGTATTCGCAGCTACTAATATGGCCAACCAACAGCTGTATAATGAAGCGCAGGAAATATCGGAAACAATCAACTTCAGGTTCGCACTAGGTGAAGATAAGATGGGTAGGGGTCGAATGTCGAATCCCAAGGCCTGGCCACGATGCTTTCCACTACCCCCCTCCCCCCAGTCACTATGTTGGTCCCTCACACCGATCGACTTGCTTTTTATTTTTCTTTGTTTTATTTTGTTTGTGTTTTGGATTTTTTGGAGCCTTACAACTTGCTTCTCGAAAAAGAATGAAACGAAAGCGGAGTTAAATCTACATAGCTTCCGCCGCTTAAAAAAGAAAAGAAACTTTCAGTTCCAGTCTTTACCTGCAACAATCTTTAGTTTACATTTTTATTAGTGACAAAAAGGTAAGGCAGACAGGACCACAAAATGAAATAAGCTGAGTAACAGTACACCAGAAAATACCTACGTACATAATACACACATACATAGACTACATACATACACACATACGAGGGTAGACGAACCGATACTCTGACGCAGAAATACAAGTTTCAACGTATTTGTGTCGCGATACCGTGGCAGGCGCAAAGACTTCCAGTACGGTGTGGACATAGTTTGGTTGGAACGTGGGCGGATCCCTGCCGCCCTCTAGATCTACGACGTAATGAACACAGGGGCCTAACAACCATGCAATGGTTTCTGACTTCGCCCTCGGAAAGAAGGAGTGGTCTGGCCGCAGGAGGGTATCAGCTGAAAAGTCTGTGGGATCCAGTTAGAAAAACTAATTGTTTTTTAAGCAAGAGCTAGTTTGTTTCGTGATCATGACAGGTAAGTCTATGGCGGCACAGAAAATGCACTGATCCGTGAGAGTCAGTCCAGTTCGAAATGGGCGCTCCTTAGTGGATGACAGGCAACGGCCTCGCCGCAAGGGATAGACCGTTTCCCGTGAGATCACCGAAGTTAAGCGCTGTCGGGAGTGGCTGGCACTTGGATGGGTGACCGTACGGGCCGCCATGCACTGTTGCCATTTTTCGGGGTGCACTCAGCCACGTGATGCCAATTGAGGAGTTACTCAGCTGAGCATTAGCGGCTCCGGTCAAACAAAACCATCATAACGGCCGAGAGAGCGGTGTGCTGACCACACTCCCCTCATATCCGCATCCGCAACTGAGCATGACGCGGCGGTCGGATGGTCCCACTGGGCTACTTTCGGCCTGAAGACGGAGTGCTTGGTGGATAACACATCGTGTACCAAAAGTGTGCGGTGACACACGTTCAGCCGGAGCAGTACAGTCAATCTCTGTCCTCCGCATAAATAAAAATGTAATGAGATGCTGCCTCCGTAGAATATCAGCACCCAAATAAATGACAGCAATATAATATTCACCGACATGCTTTAACTCGAAATTAACTTGACCAACATCGACAGCCAGATCAAGACTGCCCGCTCACTGACAGTGAAATAACCGAAACGTGAATATGTGGATACCTGAGAGGTCTGCACGCTGCACAGAACGAATAACACAGACGCTGTTCTCTGAATATCGGAAAGTCTCAGATCCCTGAGAGAACGCACACGAGCAACGACCTCGCATCTTAATTGAAAACTGTGATACTTGCATAAAAAAACGATTAGACAGCTGTTTTAGTATCCTAGCCATCGTAGCTGTAAGCGGAAAAATCTGAGCGTTGTAATATGCTTTGTCGAAAACGTAGACATCCAGAATACGAACTTTCTGAAGTAAGTTAAGGGAACGCTGTTCATGTTTCAGAATTGCTCCTTGTAACTTCTCCGTAACCAACTTCCAATTAGTGTACCCATTTGGAGTGGAGAGCGGTCAGTTCCAGTATTTTCATGTCTACCGACCATCACGTTCACGAGATGATAGCATTATGAAAACTCCACAATTTCATCGATCGACATTTGTCTTCATAGATGCAACCACCAGATGCAGAGGAAAATACATGCAATGAAGCCTTGAGCAATGGAATCTCAGCGGGAGAACGAACACCACCACATCAACCGCGTATGAGCGGACAGAAGTCGTCTCGAACAAGAGTGTCTATTATTGGAAATGAGTGACGATTCTTCGAAGAAAGGGAACAAGTGATAAAGCAAACAACACGACATGGAAAGAGGATTTCCTAGAGGAGGTATTAACAGCGTTCTTTATTGAAATAAACAGGATGCTACTTAAGATAGTCCAGGTGTTGTGGTACAACCTCTTCATAATGCTGGTGAAATACAAGTCCGCTATGTACACTGCTCTAGTCGCTATGTGCTGCCTGAGACTTAGACTCTGATTGCGACGGCAACTGTCTGCGATTGCAAGTGAATGGGCTGCGACTGATGACTCGACTCCATGACTCACTGGATGGCTGACTGACTGGACCCTCAAATCCACAGCGGCGATTTAAATACTGGCGGCCGAGAGAGCGTTAACGACACGTTTCTTATGAGTCTGTCTTTGGCTCTCTGCTGACAGGCTCTCTTGCTCTGGTGCTTACTATCGATCTTCTCGCAGCCTCTTTGCCCATCAGAGTGTTGGTGACAGCTTACTCCAGCAAACACACTTCGACGACGAATCTGATAAGGCATCAGATGTTATAAAGAATCCTATTCATCTGCTACCACGTAATGTGCTTTGCATCACATCCTTCACCTTTCATTTCACGCTGCTTCAACCCGTAAGAGTTGTGGTTTTAGTCGCCCAGCGTTTGCAATCGTAGTGTAGCTTAATGAGCTTTTTCACAAAGGTCAGGTAAGAGAGAGCAGTACAATATTTGGTATGTCCGAAATTCCTGTGCTCTATCAGCGTACTATCATAACAACATTTGTCTGAGCATCAGCTTTGCCAGTTGAACCCACCATTCCAAAACAAAGGCGTATCACGGAACTGAATGGAGTCTATGGTCTCACACCTCATCGAAAGAGGCATCCTGCAAGTATACCACATTCGACATCTAAGGCGATCGAAAAACCGGCGGTCGATAGTGATTTAAAGTAACGCTCACTGCACAGTGGTCAGTGACGATGGAAGGGATGATTTCGAGAGCCAAAATTCTATCACTCATCTATCAGATAAATAAAATTTTCAAGCCTACAACTAGAAGTAGCAATAAAATAGATATACACTCCTGGCAATGGAAAAAAGAACACATTGACACCGGTGTGTCAGACCCACCATACTTGCTCCGGACACTGCGAGAGGGCTGTACAAGCAATGATCACACGCACGCCACAGCGGACACACCAGGAACCGCGGTGTTGGCCGTCGAATGGCGCTAGCTGCGCAGCATTTGTGCACCGCCGCCGTCAGTGTCAGCCGGTTTGCCGTGGCATACGGAGCTCCATCGCAGTCTTTAACACTGGTAGCATGCCGCGACAGCGAGGACGTGAACCGTATGTGCAGTTGACGGACTTTGAGCGAGGGCGTATAGTGGGCATGCGGGAGGCCGGGTGGACGTACCGCCAAATTGCTCAACACGTGGGGCCCGAGGTCTCCACAGTACATCGATGTTGTCGCCAGTGGTCGGCGGAAGGTGCACGTGCCCGTCGACCTGGGACCGGACCGCAGCGACGCACGGATGCACGCCAAGACCGTAGGATCCTACGCAGTGCCGTAGGGGACCGCACCGCCACTTCCCAGCAAATTAGGGACACTGTTGCTCCTGGGGTATCGGCGAGGACCATTCGCAACCGTCTCCATCAAGCTGGGCTACGGTCCCGCACACCGTTAGGCCGTCTTCCGCTCACGCCCCAACATCGTGCAGCCCGCCTCCAGTGGTGTCGCGACAGGCGTGAATGGAGGGACGAATGGAGACGTGTCGTCTTCAGCGATGAGAGTCGCTTCTGCCTTGGTGCCAATGATGGTCGTATGCGTGTTTGGCGCCGTGCAGGTGAGCGCCACAATCAGGACTGCATACGACCGAGGCACACAGGGCCAACACCCGGCGTCATGGTGTGGGGAGCGATCTCCTACACTGGCCGTACACCACTGGTGATCGTCGAGGGGACACTGAATAGTGCACGGTACATCCAAACCGTCATCGAACCCATCGTTCTACCATTCCTAGACCGGCAAGGGAACTTGCTGTTCCAACAGGACAATGCACGTCCGCAATTATCCCGTGCCACCCAACGTGCTCTAGAAGGTGTAAGTCAACTGCCCTGGCCAGCAAGATCTCCGGATCTGTCCCCCATTGAGCATGTTTGGGACTGGATGAAGCGTCGTCTCACGCGGTCTGCACGTCCAGCACGAACGCTGGTCCAACTGAGGCGCCAGGTGGAAATGGCATGGCAAGCCGTTCCACAGGACTACATCCAGCATCTCTACGATCGTCTCCATGGGAGAATAGCAGCCTGCATTGCTGCGAAAGGTGGATATACACTGTACTAGTGCCGACATTGTGCATGCTCTGTTGCCTGTGTCTATGTGCCTGTGGTTCTGTCAGTGTGATCATGTGATGTATCTGACCCCAGGAATGTGTCAATAAAGTTTCCCCTTCCTGGGACAATGAATTCACGGTGTTCTTATTTCAATTTCCAGGAGTGTATTTGAAAAGAATCGGATTTATACAGACCCAAAAGTCTTTCACATACCGACAGGATGTGACTGATCTACAGGACGGAACACACAGTTAAAGTCACCGCCTATGAACACATACTGCGGACTTTTCCGTAACAATTGAACCACTTCTTCATTATAAAAAGATTTCCTTATAAAATTGATGTTGGTCCAAAGTGCTTCCGGTACAGGGCGGTGCATGAAGGAGAATCAGCGTGAGGTGAAGACAAATATATCCTGTTCCTCTACAATTACTTAGAACTTCAGCCCTTTCACAGGGAGAGGAAAGCGACTAAATTGAAAACACGACGTTCATACAAGAATCATACATAAACCGACGCAATAAATCGAGCTGCAGGACCGTTTCCAACCTATTAACGGTCAAAGAAAGAAACATATAAAGCTGCGTATTTTACAACGAGAAACTAAATTCGAGCTGCCGACCAATTCAGTTACGTAATCAATGTGTATCAAGATCAATTGTAGACTCCAGTCATGAGTCAGATAGTGGGGGTAGCGCCCATCCCCGCATCTTCTTCTTTTTACGGGCCACCGCTCGCTCAGGTTGGACACGTCGTTTACAATGCCTGGGGGGCAACAGAGCATCGGCAGTCGGGGTCGTAGACGGTTCTTCAACATTAACCAAATTAGGTGGCAAACGAGGAGCCACAGAGGCCCACTCCGTAGTATAGGATCCTTGCAGTTCAAAGAGACATACAGGAGAGGGGTCAGGCATCCGGACAGACAGGTAGAATTTCATGGCCACCAATCGCCTCCACTTGACTAACAACAGTTGATGGTTCCGGCTTCACCTATATGGTTGACATCAAAGAGACAGGCAATTTTAGGTGCAGCTTAATCTGCTGTTATTGAATCACTGGTACTACAGAAGGCTCAACGGATTCTCTGCCCTTGTGTAGTTCCAAAGAAGTTACCCCAACCGAGGGAGGAATACTAAGAAGCAGTAGAGACCTCAGAAGCTGTTTACGCACTATCGACTACATCAGGAACACAGGATTCCGCGCTACAAGGTACATCAGAGGACAAAGTTACTTCATGGAGGGGTGGATGACAATAATCATAGACGTGTCCAATTCCTTATCATCCTGCTTACCACACTACGAACATAGCGCGGGTTCAAGACCGGAATCTGTTACAACCGGTTTCATATCCAGTGTCAGGTCACACACTCGGGTACTTGCTTGCCTCACTCCCTGACCCCAGGCAACCACCGGAAATTCATCAAGGCCACCCAAGAGAGGCACCCAGATAATTGTATCATGTGACATAAAAATGGCGGGAGCCCCCTGCGCTCCGATATTGAACAATGTGGATCGAGCATCCCCCCCCCCCCCCCCCAACCTTCATTTTTTATAACTGGAACACCTATGAGGGAGTGGTTACTCTGCCTCTGGACGGCATAGGGAAAGGATGTATCTACTTGTTACTAACAAATTACGTTATGTCACGTCCCTCAAGTTTTATTTGTTAACAGCAATACTACGTGACACCAAAAGAGGCGACACCAGGACAGATGTGTAAGTACTCAGACTTTTATGTAATTTTCAACAGTTTTACGTGTTTTCCACAATTTTCTTATTTTGTAACTAGGAGCTCTCTGGTGCTTAGGGAGGGGTTGTGTCTATTTGTTTATAACAAATTACATCAGTTGAGTGCTATTTGTTAATAAGAATACTAAGTGCCACAAGCAGAAAAAAATGGCTCAGAGCTCTATGGGACTTAACTTCTGAGGTCATCAGTCCCCTAGAACTTAGAACTACTTAAACCCAACTAACCTAAGGACATCACACACATCCATGCCCGAGGCAGGATTCGAACCTGCGACCGTTGCGGTCACGCGGTTCCCGATTGTAGCGCCTAGAAGCGCTCGGCCACTCCGACCGGTCCACTAGCAGAGTCTTCACCTAGACATACATGTAAGCCCTTTCAGTTTTACGAATTTAGCGCATTTTCCTCAATTTTACGTATTTTTACCGTTTCTTCCACAGTTTTACTATTTTGTCCAATCACGCAACACTGTTCCCGATGTCACGTTCATGTCAAGATTCTCTCAGCTGCCTACCCCTCAAATATAGGGTGCGTAGTAAACATGCTATCTCGGTTCGCTAGACAACAATTCAAGCAAATCGTATGAATAATTTTTTTTAAAAAAGTAAGATAAATGACAACACTTTGAAAATTTACGATGGTGTGTGGCAAGCAACGGGCGAGAGCCCAAATAAGAATGCTCATCATCATAGATAATGCCTAACACAAATGGAATTATACAATTCCTAAGTTTCTGCTGTAGAGTTCGTAGAACGTATAGCCTTCAACTAGGCCGCGGCCAGGCGGCGCAGTGCTTATGTTCTCTTCGCGTGGAGGCCGCTGATGTCTCGTTGTCGTCCTAGAGAGTGTTCGGTCAGTCTACTGTTGGCTGACGTCCTCTTCACAGCCGCCTCTGCTTTAACGTTTCTGAACTGGGTGCCGGCGCTTGACTTTACGCCGGAACACAGGCCTTCACAATACAAATTAGATATCACTGACACTATGGCACACATCCCAAGCTTTATCTTATATAACAGGAGAGATCCCGCAGGGTAGAGAGAGGTTGTATCTGTTTGTTTACTACAAAATATGTCACTCTGGGTCTATTTATTTAATACTTCGAGGAGCCATCACCGCCACACCCAAACATATAATATGTAGGTACTCTCAGTTTTACGAATTCTCCACAATTTAGCGCATTGTACCCAATGAAGCGAGTTATGAGCGAGCTTTGCGTCGTGTCGTCTGACGAGGTCGCGAAACAGTGTCTCGTAGCGTCACTTAGCATCACAAGTCACAACTCGTCATGTCTACGTCATTATGTTATCATCATTCGTCCTGATTTATGTATCATTCCTAAGCCACCGTTCTATTACTGGTGTGTGACCCCATAGCGTTAGCAAAGAATATGTTAGTGGGAATAGGAGCGTCATAGACAACTCTAAATCCAAAGATATTGTGTATAAATACCACACCACATTAATATCGTGACGTCATAGTAAAATCATGAAGCTTCCAAACGAAGGTACTCTATTTGTGGCACATCTCTAGAGATGGTCGTACAATGTCTGTGACAACCACAGCGAAAGTCATCTCGCCTGCTGGATGGTAGATCACTCCCCTCAGACATCGACATGTGGCTGTGTAGGCGTGAACGCCGACGATTGGGGATACAGTGACCTGCAATTACCGACAAATTTGTGGTTGGTGCCTAGCATTTCCGCTATATCAGTTCTGGCCGAGAGATCTCGCACTCGCGTTAATAACGGCAAGCACAACCCAAGTCGTAGATGGAAATAATAATGGAAGGTTCACACATAGATTATGAGGAAGTCCTCACCTGTATTCTCCGAATAATACCGATGCGGAAAGGAAACCCGTGTACGACGGTTGCCAATAGCTCACGAACGGGAGAGATCCACTTGTCTGTTTTGCAAAAATTTGCAAAATGTATGTGTAATCACCTACAACCCATTAGCTGTCACAAAATAGAGCTCACTGGTCCGGTGAGAGAGCGTCCACAGCAAATGACTGTCGTAACTTGTAGACGCTTTTGCAGATAAACAATGTCAAGGGCTTAAGCTCCAAACACTCCCCCTCCTCGCTCCTCTGTAATTTCTCTAAGGAACCCTTAGAAAAACCAGTCTTAACTCGTAGACAACTACATGTCCACTAGAGAAAATCTGTGGACTCCTCTACGGATGACCACTGCTAACTGTTTCAGTGCCAAACACAACTCTTACGACCAACCTTACTTTCCGGACCAATGAGAAACATAATTCCGTCCAGCAGTCATGCTTTTGAAACTAGCATGGATGACACCATTTTCAGCTAGGTGGGCTCCAAGGTGGAATGAAGACTCGTAAATATATATGTGACATTATTATAGGCCTCGTATACTAACCACCGGAACATCTGATTATGGTATGTAATTTCGACTAATCCGTAGAACACTGATGTGTTTGCTACGAAAACTTATCCGTGCATTAATAATGAGTATTCCTCAGGCGAGGTCTTCAATGGTTCAACAGACGTGGCCTTCCTCCACTACACGTGTTCCATACCTGGTGCATCGAGGAAAAAACTTAGCGACCAAATATAAACCTAGGTAGACATCCCCAGCAGGCTAGATCTGTCAAACATGTAACACTATGTTGCGTCCCAAGAATGGGTTTTGCCTGAGATTGAGCGACACGGTTCGTAACCACAACTTGGTTGGCCTTAGCGAAAGGGAGACTTCGACGTGACTAAGAAGTGACGATAAATGACGGGAAGGTAACAAAAGGCTGAGAGATAACCAGGCAACTATCCAGAACGTTCAACAATCTGAAGTTTATTAGAAAATGTACAGACTGATCCCTACAGCTCTGGCGGAGATGTGTCATATGAGCGGCCAAGTCTGATAAAGAGACGGCATAATGACACTGTCGTTCCGTCTACTCTCAGAATGCGATCCACACTAAAATCAGAGTGCCACAGCTGCTGCCTATCGACAGCTGCAGACTATCTCCTGAAGACCTCGCACATTGACTGCCTCTTCCGACTAACTCCCTGCCTCTCTAACTCTGTCTACTTTCTTCTCTCGGAGCGTCTTGCTGCCGATTTTTATATCATTTTCTCTTCGACCCCACCGACTATTGCCGTGACGTAATGTCGAGGGCTGCTTGCCTCCTTATTGGCTGTTGTTGTGCATTATTCTTCAGTGGTTCTTCAGCAGCTGGGTGGAGGCGTTGAGATGCTTCTCTTAATATGGTCATACACGGAGTCCGAAGCCCCGTATTGGCTTCTCCTGACGTAGTGCTGTCCCCACCAGAAGACCATCTCTCTTTCTCCCTCTCGTAACGCGTTCTCTAATTATTAGTGCTGTTTGCGTATTAACTTTAATTCCACTTCTTCTCAAGGTCCCGTTACCACAAGTGTACACAGAGCCCTCCTTGTGCCATTATGGCTTATTGCTTTTAGCTTGCTGTCAACACGGCTGCACGTCAGCCTGGCACCGCTAGTCAGCCAGCCTCAACAGTTCCCCGTTTTGTTGTCACTAGCGCAATCCAGACTTGATTTCACTCACGGATATAACAACTAGCAACACTACGTCGCTATAAGAAAGGTACATATCTGCAGAATTAATTATATACGACATCGCCACACACAAACGAGACAGAGAAATGGCCACAGTGCACCAGATAAATAAAGTCTTCCCACGTGCAAAGTTAAAGATAAGTGACAGAGGTCATTTTACTATAAAATGTGACCTTAGAGACAAGCACCGTATACCGATAAACCGCTTCTTCAAAGACCAATAACCAACACGATTAGAGACACAATGACTGCTGTGAAAAACGGGTCACACTAACCTGGTAATATTGCAGTTCACTCCGTATTGAAGACAAGAAGATTGGGTTGTTTGGGGAAGAAGACCAGACAGCGAGGTCATCGGTCTCATCAGATTAGGGAAGGATGGGGAAGGAAGTCGGCCGTGCCTTTTGAAAGGAATTATCCCGGCATTTGCCTGGAGCGATTTAGGGAAATCACGGAAAACCTAAATCAGGATGGCCGGACGCGGGATTGAACCGTCGTCCTCCCGAATAAGACAAGAAGATGTGTGGCTCTGTCAACCCAGGTTAGTGACTCCTACAGAGGTCACTGTGAGCCTGCAGCCATCTCTGTGAATAAAGAACATACTTTGGCAGTGCAACACACCCCATACACATGTCCGGTATTCATAGGGAAGAGCCATCTCTTTGGCTCCAAGTAACTGCGGGAAAAATCATATGCAAACCGAGAGATGGGTGGAATAAACGACGAGTAACGCACCCGAATTCTTTTCCAATTGCTTTCATTTGATAACAAACACCGAATCTGTTGCAATGCTCCCACGCACCGCATTTGATCAGCAGAGACCCGTTTGGCTCAAATGGTTCAAATGGCTCTGAGCACTATGGGACTTAACTTCTGAGGTCATCAGTCCCCTAGAACTTAGAACTACTTAAACCTAACTAACCTAAGGACATCACACACATCCATGCCCGAGGCAGGATTCGAACCTGCGACCGTAGCGGTCGCGCGGTTCCAGACTGTATCGCCCAGAACCGCTCGGCCACCCCTGCCGGCGAGACCCGTTTGAAAACGCCACCAGTGTGTCGCCCACAGGCGTGAAGCAGACGTCAGGGACTGTCAGAATAAAAGCGTTCTAAATTTAATTTATCGGAAACATCTGTAAGCTGCAGCATACAATCATTTTAACAAAAAAGTATTATGCACTACGAAAAACAAAAACATATTTTTATTTATTCCAATAATATCAGCAGAGGTTGGAGGTTAAGATTCTGCTACTAAACCGCCTCTGACATATCGTTAGTGCTGCGGGAGCACGATTTCAGGACCGTGTTGCGAGGGCAGACCCTGTAAGTCGGCAGTAGTAAGCGGCGCATCCCTCTGCTGTTCCATTGTACCAGAGGAAGGCGTGCAACCATCCTCGTTAACAGTAAAAACAAGATCAGCTTACGTCTATTTTCGACGCTGTTCGCTACAGATAACTCGCCGTGGGCTACTAGTTTTAAGGTTTCATTGGAAAGAAAGCATGTACCAATTTGCCCAACTACTGAGCACTATGGGACTTAACTTCTGAGGTCATCAGTCCCCTAGAACTTAGAACTACTTAAACCTAACCAACCTAAGGACATCACACACATCCATGTCCGAGGCAGGATTCGAACCTGCGACCATAACAGCAGCGCGGTTCCGGATTGAAGTGCCTAGAACCGCTCGGCCACAGTGGCCGGCAATTATGAAAATATAAATAGGTAGTATGAACCTGATTAAATGTTACAAGAATTGTATCAACGAGCCAATCATGAATCTCGAAAGGTCCGGGCTGCACGGAACCCGTGGATTTGTCGAAACCAAAGCTGACTGTACCTTTTCTAGGAACGTACTTGGAATGCATGATGGAGATTAAGAGCGAACTACGCCGCTGCCAACGGATGCACATAAAAATCTATTGCTACGGACCTAACAACGATGTGACATTCAACAAGACTGAATAAAAGCTGTTCAGGTGCGCACGACGCTGCGATGAGGCGATAAACTAACGACCTTCCCGCTCGGCGCTCTAGGCAGAAAAAATTATTAGGCTATCCGAGTACGATACACGGCCCGACCAACCTTCCATATCTCGTCACGCAAGCAAGTCCGAAGGTTCATCGTAATTCTGAACAACATAGGTTCCGCACTATATCGGTAGTACTTACTATCTGACACCGGGCAAGTGACTTTCAATTAAAATGTCTCTTCCGTACGGAAATATAAGTAGCAGTGCAGGATAAAAGACACTTTGTGGACAACTTATGGAAGTTTGGTTCTGGACAGGGAGTATGCTCGAATAGCCTAGTAGTAAGAGGACCATTCGCGATAATCGGAAAATATGGGTTCGAGTCCCTGTCTGGCACAATTTTTCACTGTCGTCATCCCACTCCACAACTGATGGTCTTAAATATTCGCTTCTATGAATACATTTCATGTATTACATTCTTAAGGTAAGTGCTGTTGCAGAGTTTTGCATACGTGTGATCTACCCTGACAGTTCTTACGTCTATGTGAATCGATTCCCGATAGCTGAGCACTAAATGGTAACTCTCTAGGATCTATTTCTATGAAACCAGTACAGTCCCAAATAGTCCCAAACCCACAACATGCAAGCCTTTAGATTGGGCCATAGGTGAGCTAGGGCCGTCTTCGAGAGTGCCCATGAGGATGGGACTAAAACCCATTGACCCACCCCCAACTCCAATGTAGTCTTAATGGGCAACTGAAACTGTGATTCATTCTGCTGCCTCGGCCGTAGCTTCCACTTTGTTGGCTACACATCCACTGCTTGTAGTCGACATCTCTGTATGTATTACTGGCGTCGGTTAAATTCACTGCATTAACAATACACACTTCAGCACTGTCATCTACTATCACGGTTTCTCTCACAGTGACATTACGTACGTTTTTAAATACTTTCCGGTATGACCTCATTCAATTGT
The DNA here is from genome assembly GCF_023898315.1 of Schistocerca nitens. Classification (NCBI taxonomy): domain Eukaryota; kingdom Metazoa; phylum Arthropoda; class Insecta; order Orthoptera; family Acrididae; genus Schistocerca; species Schistocerca nitens. The sequence continues at coordinate 470,930,277 of NC_064620.1, read as the reverse complement.
AGTTGTCTAGTCATAACTATGGGTTCTTCTATTGCGTTGGGGATGAATGACCAAACCGGGTGCATGCTCGAATAGTCTAGTAGTAAGAGGACCATTCGCGATAAGCGGAAAATCTGGGTTCGAGTCCCTGTGTGGTACAATTTTTCACTTTCGTCATCCCACTCCACAACTGATGGTCGTCCATTACAAGAATGATAAAAATATCTACTTCACTTGAAGCAAGCCACTTTCACATGAATTATGAGAATATTTACAACTGTCTTTGAACAGTAATGCACCACTTTAGTCACACAATTACAAATACTGCTCTTGAAATGAAAGTTCAACGTTTACAAAACTATAGTTACATCCTAGATTTGACTAGCTGTGTTCTGTCTTATCGCAGTTTGATTGCCATAATGCTGGCTCCAAACACAAAGATAGCAGTAATGGTTGCAGCATAAGAGGGTCTACATTCGACGGTTCTTGCTCTTACCAACCACTACATAACTTTCCCATCTTTGTGATATATCTAAGAGGTATGTGTGTGAGGATTGCGCTTCTCATCAAGTTTATACACAAATACGTTAATATCTAGAATTGGATTTTCACTCAGCAGCGGAGTGTGCGCTGATGTGAAACTTCCTGGCAGGTTAAATATGCGTGCCAAGCCGAGACTCGAACTCGGGACCTTTGCCTTTCGCGGGCAAGTGCTCTACCAAGTGAGCTACCCAAGCACGACTCACGCCCCGTCCTCACAGCTTTACTTGTGCCAGTGCCTCGTCTCCTACCTTTCAAACTTTTCAGAAGCTCTCCTGCGAACACAGTTTTAATCTGCCAAGAAGTTTTACTTTAATATCTCACTGGAGCGTACCTGATCCCCCAAAATGTGAAAGATTCTGCAAGTGTTAGAGGCTGCGTTTTCTTAGTTACTAACTGAGCACTACTTTTGTATCCGAGTGAGCACATGACATGGTTACCTTTCCTGACTGGCACTTATGTCCTGTACCACCGGAAAAATATGTCATCGGTACAGGATATGACTAATACTTGAGTGATTTAATTCAGTGTTGTTTCATATCGCTAAAGACTATGGTGCCTTCAACCCGACCCATATAAAAAACTCTTAGGACAACACCCACTATTTTACTACAGATTTTGCCCCACGCCACAGCACGACTTACACTCTGGAAAGCTCTTGTATAAACATTTTGGGACAACGGTTGTCTCCGAAGGACAAGTGTCGCAAGCCACCCTAAATTGTTAAAGACGCTCGGAGTGTCAACGACGAGGTCTCCGACATACATTTGTCCACAGTGCTAAAGCACGGTTTATTCCGTCGTCTTTGGAATGAGGCGATTGAATCATGTAACGTTTGAAACAAAGGCGTCACCACAAAATACTCCAGAGAGAAAAAAAAATGGTTCAAATGGCTCTGAGCACTAAGGGACATAACATCTATGGTCATCAGTCCCCTATAACTTAGAACTACTTAAACCTAAATAACGTAAGGACGTCACACAACACCCAGTCATCACGAGGCAGAGAAAATCCCTGACCCCGCCGGGAATCGAACCCGGGAACCCGGGTGTGGGAAGCGAGAACCACGCCAGAGAGACACGAGAGGTATACTTAACACTCGGATGGCACGACCAGTCGACTTTTACAGACTACGTGCAAAAATCACTCGAGTGCGCTTTACGTCTTGAACGAGCACATTGGGTGACGTCCGAGTTTTTCTATACATATACAACCACCTTATCATCCGCCTCGACAGCTGCAGCGTCAGTGTGGCGGATTGTTAAACTAATGGTTTGATTCCCCAATGCGTGAAAGATTTCCTCCGTTCGGGGACTCTGTGTGACGGTGGTCGTTCGATTTTAACTGTAAAAGGTGCAGTGCCGTAGTCTCAACGCAGTCATAACTGAACTGCACCTGATGTGACACAGCACGCAAATCTCTTCCTGTTACTGTGCTATCGCCAACTGGGCAAGACGCGCTTGTGTAATGAACGTGAAACGTCCCCTTAGAAAAATTAATGAATTACTGTGCTGATAAACCTCTTACATTATTTGATTTACAAACAGCTAAGCAGAACTGAACGTACTCAGACATTTCGCTCTTTACCTATTGTGATCAACACTAAACTGACACACAATATTTTTAGCGCAACGCAGTCTGACTTTCAATAATCCCTACAAAAGAATGGCCATGACTAATATTAACATATACCTTTCACAAATCACTTACCTCACAAAAATCTTCGTTACTCGAACTACTGCAATACAGCGAGCGCCACTACTGCCAGCTAAACAAAAGATTCTAACTACTGAAGTCACTAACTACTGATAGGCATAGTTAGCAAATGAAAGATTTTGATAGAGAACAAACCATGTGTATACCTTAATAGCGTTCAAAAGTCATTATATATATATATATATATATATATATATATATATATCAGTTTATGACATCCAGTCTTACAAATATACTCTCTCTCTGATGGACACACGTCCAGATCATCCGCTCTCAAAACTGCCATCTCTCTGCTCACATCCACCACTGCTGGCGGCTCACCTCCAACTGCGCAACGCTACGCGCTGTTAACATCCAACTGCCCAACACTACAATAGCATATACTCCAACAATGCAAACCAACCACGGCCTTCACACAGCACAGTCAGTGATTTCCATATAGAGCGCTACGTGGCGTTACCAACATAAAAAAATAACCAACCTACTTACAAACGAACTAGTCACCGAGCTATTTGATCCTGAGAAGCCGGCCGGTTTCTTGCAACTGACGCCTAGCTAAACTTTTAGTTTCGATGAATAAGTAAAAGCTTCCCCCAAGTTCCTGTTAACAATCATGTACAAGAATGAAATTGGGTGAAACGTTTTGGATCATACTGTATAGTGAGAAATAAATAATTAGTTGTATTGTGATGCCTGATTAAGGGAATGCTTTTAATCTCTGTAAAAGGAATGGTTCGGTGACCACAGAAGCGTGAGGAAGCGGCTAGTGGTGAGATAACGCCCGAGGGAGCACGGATTGTGGGAGAGGAAGGCCGCGACGGACAGCAGAGCAACAAACGCAGCTGCGAATAATCACGACACGGCCTAGAGGAGCGCCGGAAGCCATGTATAATGGAGGCGGAAGGCAGGGCGCCGGCCAGGCGCGCTAAGTGAAACCACAGAGGACACGGCGCGCCGCCGCCTCCGCAGCCCCCGCGCAAGAGTGGTCCCTGGAGGCGGCCCGGCTGTCCGCAATCCGCTGGAGTGGCCGCCGGCGCTGGACAGGGGCGTAGGCCGCTTTGCGGAGGGTCGCCGGGCCATGAACTGCCCCTACCTCCCACCTCCTCCAGTGGGGACGTGCTAGCTGTTCCAGCTCCAGCTGCAGCTCCATTCCTGGGGCAGTGAGCCGTCGCGCCAGTTACGTTGGAGCCGGCAGCCGACAGAAGCCGGGCGTTTATTAGCATTCATTAACGCTGACCGCCTCTGTTAACTAAGTGATTCCGCAACGACCCTAGTAAAAGGATCGTAAGAACCACTACTGACATGAATAGTAGTCAGAACAATGGGAACGCTAAATTGGGGGCTTGTTGGATAACGATCAGTTTCAGTTTAGGATAGGCAAAGGAAACAATGAGACAGATCTGATATTGCGACTGTGATTCTGAATAGCATGAGCGGGATCGGTAACAAGCGAGGAGCTGGGAGTGGGAAGGTGCCAGGCCACAAAAACATAACACTTCATCCAGAAATGAGATAAATTCTTATAATTTTCAACATAGCGGTGAGCCAGCAAGTGTAGAAGTATATGATTTGTATAATACATGCAACCGGTTGCATCAGACCTGGTTCCGACACATGCATTTGGCGTCTTCATCAGAAAATCCAAAACAAACTAACACGTAGTACCAGATGAACAGATTTACAAACAAAACTCTCTCGTCATATTTCATCATATAAAAATTAGTGACATCGCAACTCACATAAAATTGGTAATTGCCAGCAAAATTGTAGCTACTAGACATAGCTAACGGCTATAAGACGAAACAGGGAGAGGAGGTGCTATAATATTGCTGGCAGTCACCAATTTTATGTCAGTTTCATGTCTATGATTTTTATATCGTTTAGAAGTGATCTTCTCATGAAGTAATTTTATATGACTAGAGCATTTTGATCGAAAATCCATTCATCTGATATCATATGTAATTTTTCTGGAGTTGTGATGAAGCCTTAAAACGAGGTTTAAGTAAAAATTGTAGCAAACCCGTTTAGTGTATTATAAATATCCTTTTATTAATGGAGTTGTGAAAACTTCTTAAAAATTTATTTCTACATGAGAAATTTGCTAAATATCAATTATAAACCTTTGGAATTTATATTTACTAAGATGGTATCTGTTCTTTCGGACATGTCCGAAAGTTAAGGCTCACCGGCCACTTGACCATCTTCTTCTTCTATGCGAATGCACAAACAGTGCACGAACTCTTACGGGAATCGGCAACGCGCCGCGAGTAATGAGCACAATGGGCGGGGGCACTACGAATGTAGTGCGGGACAATATGTTGAGAATGTGGGTTTCGCGGGAGGCATGCCAGAGATAAATCCCTGCAGTCGCGGAATCCTCTGTGTCCTCGGTTGCTCAGATGGACAGAGCGTCTGCCATGCAAGCAGGAGATCCAGGGTTCGAGTCTCGGTCGGGGCACACATTTTCATCTGTCCCCGTTGACGTATGTCAACGCCTGTAAGCAGGTAAGTGTATTCATTTCATTGTGATTCCATTTTGAATTTAATTTGAGACAGCGAATTACGACCTTTTGTAGAGTTTGACCTCAGTAAGGTGGTGTGTCTGAAATACAATTAACCACAGTATGAAATCAGGTGCTAGTAGAACAGACAGAACAACACTTCAAGTAACAAAATTTCCAGAACAATACAATAGACATCAATAAACATTTAGCTAATGCATCAGTTAACACTTGTAACATGCCATGAGCAACTTTAAAATATTTTACCTAAATCAGATGAAGGTTATTTAACGTCTCAGAACAGTCTTTTAGAAGATAACGAAAAATTAGCCAAACATAGAATTCGGTGGGCTGGTAATCTCAGTCAAGGGAGGATGTACAAATGTGCTTAAATTGATTTTGACTTGTGACAAATGTCTCTAATTCTGGGGAAAAATGAAAAATGTTGATGTGAATTTTAAACAACAACACCAACATGACTTAAAGTAAAACTGCAGGTAACGTAATGGAACTTACATTAAGCTGGAGTAGAAGTTAAATTACATTTAAGATTAGAAAGGAATACGACAACTCACCCAGAATAACTACGACACAAATCATTTTACCTTTGTAACGTAGCAAAGATGTAACCGGGTTAAACTTAAAACAATATAACACATACAGCTAAAAACTCTAACGGCACAGCAGACAGCTCCAAAAAATAGTCTTACGCACTACACACTGAAGTTCTCACCAAATAAGCCCAACAGTTGACAATGATGACGGATCACTTAACCCTCTTTGCCCACGAATATTTAGTCACAAATAGCAGACAAAGCTCCTAAGATATTGAGCCCTAGCTCCCTCCGATATCCATCGCTCGCACTGCTTTATTTCAAACAGAAGTTTGCTGGAATCGCTGCGGTTGATTGATGGTGGAGTAAAGACAGGGTGAGGCGGCTCGCGATGGATTGAGTCGGTTCCCGCCATTGGGCAGCTAGTGGCACGGCGGTTAGTTTGGCAGCACGTCTCTGTGGGAGAACGTGTCGTCACGTCCTCCTGATCTTGAAAAATAAATTGGAATACGGGCATTAGCTTATAACTGTGAAGACAATTCGACCACTAGTGCACTCGCTCACGACAGTGCCTAGCTTGTAAATTGCCTACTGACTGATATAGCAATGTTAAGTTGCTTTAGCAACTTCTGTATGTTAATAGTGTTTTCATATGTCTACACTAAGCAGATTCAGAAGGATATAGGTTGTAGTAGGTACTGGGAGATGAAGAACCTTGCACAGGATAGAGTAGCATGGAGAGCTGCATCAAACCAGTCTCAGGACTGAAGACCATAACAACAACATGTCTGAGATCTAGCTGTTCTTAGTCTAAGTGTCCTTCCTAGGGCGTAGAGCCTACTTGTGTGACCAAGTCGTCTAAGCGACGTGTGCTGTCGTAAACGACGACGCACAACGAGCCTGTGAGGTGTGGATTTTTTTTTTTTAATGAAAGAAAACATTTTTGGTTTTGTTAGTAGTATTCGTAACTGTATTTCATCCATGAGATGAACATTTGGAAAAAGGGTTTACTGTTTTTAATTAACACCAAGTGGTGGACGCAGGATTAGCTCTTCAGCTCTAACCAGTCTTACGCCGATTCTTTTAATCCTCGAGTATGGTAACCAGAAAGGTTTCCTAGAATTAAGTTTGTGCCTGGTTGTAAAATAATTGCTTTCCCGCTTTTTAATTTGATCGTTATTGAAAATGATATCAGTGCAAAGCAACGTTTGTGTGATGAATTTCTTTTATTATTAGTTGTCATGCACAAATCTTTCTTGATGAATGGCTTCTTAAATTGTTTGGTCAATAGTAATCTTTGTTGTTGTTCTCTCAGAATTTAGTGTTAATAGTGGTCTGCAACTATTTTTATAAAATTGAGCAACAATTTATCTAGCTAATGGCTATTGGAGCAAAGAAAAGAGGACAAACAATAATATTGCTTAACTGCTGCTGAGCGAATATATTTTTTAAAAGGGCAGCCTTTTGTGAGGTTGTTACCTTGTCGTTTTTTCCAGCACCTCCAGCGCCCTGTTTTTCTACCTACCAGTAATAGCAGGGTACGGTTGCGTTTCATGGGATGAGAATAAAAAATGGTATACTGGTGCTACAATAACGGTGTGGTTGTTATTGTATATTATATTTGCTCTTGTTTCCGCAGCTCTTGTCGCATTGTATTGCTCTATGTTTCAGTATGGGTACCACTGGAGTAAGGAAAGTCATTGGTGGGGCAGCATCCGAAGCTATGTGTCCAATGTGAGGTGCGCATACGTAAAGAGGAAGTGTTGGTGAACTCTGGCAACGATTTCCTGCTACCATGACGTTGCCAATAAACAATTTCGGGCGAATCAGTGGGAGAAGTGAGTGAGTTGATTCTACAGGGTGAGTCACGTAGAATAACTCCGGAAGTATAGTAGATGCTGAAAAGTTTGTGTCAGATGCACGTTAGATGGATACGCCGTATTTAGCGAATATTTACTATTTGCACGATATACGAGAGAGAATAGTCAGAGTACGTGCTTCGATAAATGCCGAAGTGATAAGTAATACCACTCAATCCACGATAAAGAGATAGCATGGTCATCACTTCGAACACCTTCTGTAAATGGACGTTCATGCCACTTCTCTGACCTTCGTTGACCTTCAAAGACCTTACTGTTACACATCATTGGGTTCGTCTCGATAGCCGCCATCAGAAAATAAGTACCAAACTATAGCATCCCATTTAAGAAAACGAAGTTGATCTTCAAATCTCTGAAGCGACCCGACCTAGCAACAAAAAACCAGCGTCATATTATTGCCCACGTTGTCCCATGTAACTTTTGTCCCACAAACTTTTCAGCTGTTGTCATACATTAGGAGTTATTCTTGATGGCAGTAGTTAGTATTTTGCAAAAATTTGTTAGGGTATCTCCAGGATAATGTGTCAGCATTCGAAGTTATCTCCCCGTCTCGTAAGCAAATTTGTCGAGTACAGGCCCTCCACGATCATTTGGCTGACAGGATCCGTGATGTTTGCACTTTCAGTAAAGATACCTTGGTGTCAACTGAAACTCAAAAATTGAAGGATGAAGTTTTCTTCCTGCAATTACACAAGTTATGACTAAGTTGGTAAGATGGATAACGGAATGCTGATATTCATTTCAATGTCGTCAAACGTGAACTGAAACTTTATAATTATTTCGGAAGGTTACCTAATAGACTAATGACTACTCTCAAGGAATGATGAGTTTATCTCTTGATGGTACTGACCAATTAACGGGAATTTTGTAGTTATTGGTTAAATTACATGAACTGGCGAATGTGTAGCAGGCTAATCATTGTGTCGTGTTGCAATTTGTTTATCCATTAGTCATGTTTCGTTTGCCCAGGACTACTGCAGAGGCGTTAGAGAATAAGGAATTGGAATTTCCGGAAGTCACTTTTGATTAAATGTTTTGGGAGTCACGAGAAGAAAGCGTTGCTAAATAAACACGTGCAAAGGGTGCAATGCTAAAATGAACCCTTAGCTTTCAATATCAATGAAGCCGATTACCAAGCCTTGAGCTGGATGTTGGCCCGCCCTCGTAAGAGCAGACGGATAGCGCGATGGACAGTGAAGATTTCCACTGAACATCAGAGGTGGGCAAAACAAAGTTGTTGACGCCTTAAGTCGCAAGTTTCAAGAGGGTGAGGCCGAGCAAGAGCCGGAGTCTCCAGCGAAGCGAAGTGCACGATGGTAGTTATAACAGAAATAACATACTTATCTGCCAATCTTAAGGAGGAATGGCGAAGTGATCAAGAATTGAAATCCATCCTTATTAAGCTAAATGAGGTTTAAATGCTGGGCGGTTATTTCATGCAGAAGGACTTGTTATGTTTCCAGGCCCATGGTATGAAGTGACCTCATCTGTGTGTACCCAGTAGTTTAGTCCCCGGTGTATTTTAGTACTTCCGTCAGTCCGAGTTTGGGGTCATTTTGGGTATCATAAAACATTCCTCAAGGTGAGGGAGTAGCTAACTTCAGAGAGTATGGACCGCAACATTCGCAGATTGGTAGCGGAATGTTTACCATTTAAGGCTGCAAGACCTGATACTTATGCCGCGGTGGCCGAGCGGTTCTAGGCGCTACAGTCTGCAACCGCGCGACCGCTACGGTCGCAGGTTCGAATCCTGCCTCGGGCATGGTTATGTGTGATGTCCTTAGGTTAGTTAGGTTTAAGTAGTTCTAAGTTCTAGGGGACTGATGACCTCAGAAGTTAAGTCCCATACTGTTGAAAGCCATTTGCAAATTGTTCTAAAGCTGATGCACCACACATCACATCAGTCTACACAAAAGAAGGATCGTGAATGCGTCAGTTAGATCCGCTATTAAAATAATGTTATATTCTTAGGTGTACTTCAGATGATGTCACTGCACAATCCGAAATTGAGACTAAAGTCTCGAATCTCATTAGCGAGGTAAGTAAGTTGTCTCTGGGGCAGAGTCAGAATGTGACACAAGAGCTAACTGCTCAGGGAGAAAAATATGATAAAGCATCGGTTTCTAAAAACGATAGCGAAATAACGAAAAAGGTTGAACAAAAAATATGTCCCGCGGTTCAATCCTTAAGAGCGGAAATTGTGTCCGATCCGGATCGAATGAGTTGTTAACACGCCGCGTGACAAAATACACAAGCCCACACACATGCCGTAAACGTACGGGTATGTACTGATGTACAACAAGCAAGCGCAAAATGAAACAGGATCTTATGGTACTGGTGCATGATGCAGTTACCAACATTAGCAGCCGTGCTTTTGGAAGAAAGCCTTCTTAACCACAGGCAGTTTCATGTGTTTATTCCAGAAAAAAGTTTTTCACATCCGGTGATATTTATTCTTAAACCAATATAAAAAACTTCAAGCACCTCTTAAGATGTAAAGTATTCAACCAGGACACTTACAATGCTAAGCAAGTGTTCGGAAATATTTTGAAAAGTATATTGGAAAGACAAGGTGCTGGGACAATCCTATATTAGAGGAAGATATGATAGGAATTTAAAAAAGGAAATTGACAAAGAATGTTCGGGACAAGCTATTACATGGGCCAGAAGACACTTTGCAAAACATTATATCTGTGGTGGATTCGCTTGATTTAATTCAAGAAGACGTGAGAAGTATGACCTGCAACAGTTATGAAGGCCCGCACCATAACGCTAACCACAACAATGGTAGGAATCATGCTGGGAACGGCAACGGAGCCACGACCACTGGTGAGCACAGGAATGACAGCGTGCACGCTCAAAACCACACCGGTTCCGAATTTGTGGGTAGAAATAAAAATAATAGCCACACCTATAACCACGGGTATCAGAATAACAGACACTCGCAAAATCAGGAATATTGGGGTAAAACCAAAACCAAACCGAGTCAGTGGCAGCCTAATAATTTTCGTGGTACGCCGCCGGCAAATATTTCACAACCGCCTCCCTGCTAAAAAGACCAGCAGCATGAAGCCAGATATAATAACCAACCCATATAAATAGTTGGTTTACCGATCAACAACATCAACAACATATACAGGTGTCAGACTAAAAGCGGTCCTATCATCCTCCCGGAAATCGGATGCGTAATGGAATGAAGCCGGAATAAATGTTATGGCGAACATGAATCGTTATAAGGAGAAGGAAGTGACGTAAGGGATGAGTTATCTAACGATCCATATTGGAGAACAGTTTGTTACGAAGAGCAATTTCAGGCAGCAGCAAACGCTGTAGTAGGTGGAATACCAAACACTGTCATTACATATACAGGGGCGAAATTAAATCTACTTGCTTTAAATTTTTTTATAAGATATGTGGCTCCAGAAAGGTTCCGACTTAGCCTTTGGAGAATTGTGTTGTCTCGGGAGCCATTCAAATGGTTCAAATGGCTCTGAGCACTATGGGACTCAACTGCTGTGGTCATAAGTCCCCTAGAACTTAGAACTACTTAAACCTAACTAACCTAAGGACAGCACACAACACCCAGCCATCACGAGGCAGAGAAAATCCCTGACCCCGCCGGGAATCGAACCCGGGAACCCAGGTGTGGGAAGCAAGAACGCTATCGCACGACCACGAGATGTGGGCTCGGGAGCCATTGGTGGAGAGACAAAAAAGATTGAAAAGCAGGCACAGATCGAAGTATTATTTGAAAATGGAGCTACAGAATGCTCGTTTTTCTTCGTTTACCTCCTATTGTGTTTCAAACAGAAACACACAGATTGTGAATGCGTCAGTTAGACCCGCTATAAAAATAATGTTATATTCTTAGGTGTACTTCAAAATATGTTTTCTTGGTCTATTTTATGTAGGAAAACCGGCACTGAAACTTATCGACATTTGTTGAATATAATTATTACAAAGTAAAAATTATTTACAATTTTTTTCCAAAAATGAATTATTCTTAGAGGGTATTTCAAAATACCTTTTTGCAGAAAAACACACATTGGAGCTTAAGTTTCAACAATTATAGCAGACAATAACTAAATTGCAAAATTTGACTTTGAAGAACCGTACTGAACTCAATTTGCATGCACATCGCATCAACTTATGTGATTCTTGCAGTAAATGACTGCATGTTCTTGACAGAGGATCGGCTGACATGTATTACACATTTTGTTTGTCTTTCGGTCTTTCTTAGGTCTACACTCTTTTCACCAGCCCCTGTTCTTCTGTTATTTTGCTCCTGAACTCGTTGCTGCAATACTCTCCAAATTAATTTTGATCTTCTTAGAAAGATTTTTGGTCATCCCTTCCTCTCGCATTGGTTTCAATAGCTCATATCCAAGTTCTCTAAGAAATAGCCGCCTTCTGTACAGTTTCTTCTGACAGTACTCTGGACTGATGTGTACATACAACACATAAACATTTATTGGAGCAATATCTGGCATGTTATAGAACAAATAAAGAGCCCATCGTTTAGTATACCTTTAGCAGTAATAAGTACTGGTGAGTTTATCTGCTGTGTCAGCTCTTTCTACCGTTTTGTTGTAGCGTAGTAATATTTCAGGCTTCTTATGCACTCCTGAAGGCAAACTACATTCACGATGCATTGTAGAGTAAACTGTTTTTTTTTTCTTGGCACCAACGTTACGTACCCCTGAAACACAAAGATTGTTGGAAGTACCGATCTACTATTGTTTGGCTGCGTTTCCTTCGTAGTCTTAGCTTTGTTCTTTCTGAGAGTTTCTACTAATGTTAAATTTTTCTTGAGAAGTTCTTTGCACACGGTGTAGTCCGTAAAGAAATTATCGGTTTTAATGTTTCGCCCGGTTTTCTCAGTTCTTTCAGTAAGCCTCCAAACAACATTTCTGCCTTGATTTGTCTCTCGTGGCACATTATCTGGTTTTCCTGGCTACATTTCTGACGCACAAACATAAGCTGTCTTTACGTCATGTGACAACCATAATTTAATTCTCTATTATCCTCAGCATTTTGAAGGTTTATATTGCCGGAAGGAACACCTTCCTCTGAATGGATCCCATTGCTCATCCACTGTGACATACTGGTAAGGAACGAACATTTAGGCAACAGTTCCAGAAACATTTAGAGAGAGTCCTGATAGCAGCCAGTTTATCGTGACGTCGTCTAGCTGGTCGATCTCCTCTTTTTTCTAATCTGAGAAATCTGCTCGCTGCATGGAAACGCTGAAATGGGATCGTTGCACGAAAAACTGCCCGACCAATCATGTTGCCCCCTGATTCTTCAGCAGATCTGTACACACCAGATTACGTAAGAAATCCTAAATAAGCATTCGGTTCCTGACTTGTAATAGGAGTGTATGTCGCATCTTTCACTTGTAATACCCGTGTACTGTTCTGTTTGTTTCACTCAAAATCACTTTTGACTTCTCTTCAGTTATGAACAGGAGTAAATTACGATAGTTTCGTTTTGTCAGTAAGTTGAAGAGCAAACTGTGCATGGCATGGAAAGGGACAGGAATATTGGCAGCCCTAAAATAAAAATGTAAAATAAAGGAAAATGAAATAAACTAGAGTTAAAGACAATGCAATAAAAGAAATAACAGAGAAACACATAAAAATCTAAACCTGGCAATAAGTAAAAAGTAAACATATACTGCGTACAAGCCCAAAGGACGGATGGATGATAGAGGTTTTCACTTTTGTAGGCAAGGAAGCCTGTCCCAGCGCCGTGTTCCCCACTAAAACAATCACCTATGGATGAGTTTCGAACCCATGAGCACAACGGTGACAGCCCAGCACGCTAGTCACTAGACTACGAAGCAGTGGAATAATAATAATTGCAACAGTATACCCATGAAACACATTTACGTATATTTATTATGCTCACCTTGCTCTTAACCTTGCTGTAGGATTTGCAGACCACTCTGTAACATTAGGCGACCTACACTATGTGGCCAAAACCATCCGGACACATGGATGAAAATAACTTACAAGTCCGTGGCGCCCTCCATCGGTAATGCTAGAATTCAGTGTGTTGTTGGCCCACCACTAGCCTTGATGACAGCTTCCACTGTCGCAGGCGTACATTCAATCAGGTGCTAGAAGGCTTCTTGGGGAATGACAGCCCACTCTTCAAGGACTGCTGCACCCAGGAGAGGTACAGATGTCTGTCGGTGAGGCCTTCCAAAACTTCCCACAGGTGTTCTATAGGATTCAGGTAAGGACTCTGTCCAGGCCAGTCCATTACAGGGACATTATTGTCGTGTAACCACTCCGCCACAGGTCGTGCATTATGAACAGGTCCTCGATCGTGGTGAAACATGCAGTCGCCATCCTCGAATTGCTCTTTAACAGTGGGAAGCAGGAAAGTGCTTAAAACATCAATGTAGGCCTGTGCTGTATTAGTGCCAAGAAAAGCAATGGGGTGCAAGCGCAATCCATGAAAACCACGACCACATCGTAACACCACTGCCTCCGAATCTTACTGTTGGCACTACACACTCTGGGAGGTGACGTTCACCGAGCATTCGCCATACTCGCACCCTGCCATCGGATCACCACGTTGTGTACCGTGGTTCGTCATTCCACACAACGTTTTTCCACTCTTCAATCGTCCAATGTTTACGCTTGTTACACCAAGCGAGGCGTCGTTTGGCATTTACCGGCGTGATGTGTGGCTTACGAGCAGCCGTTCTACCATGAAATCAAAGTTTTCTCACCTCCTGCCGAACTGTCATAGCACTTGCAGTCGATCCTGATGCAGTTTGGAATTCCTGTTTGATGGTCTGTATAGATGTCAGCCTATTACACATTACGACTCTCTTCAACCGTTGTCGATCTCTGTCAGTCAACAGACGAAGCCGGCCTGTACGCTTTTGTGCTGTACGTGTCCCTTCACGTTTCCACTTCACTATCACATCGGAAGCAGTGGACCTAGGGATGTTTAGGAATGTTGAAATCTCGCCTACAGACGTATGACACAAATGAGACTCAATCACCTGACCGTGTTAGAAGTCCGTGAGTTCCGTCGAGTGCCCCATTCTGCTCTCTCACGATGTCTAATGACTACTGATGTTGCTGATATGGAGTATCTGGCAGTAGGTGACAGCACAATGCCCCTAACATGAAAAAGGTATGTTTTTGGGGTGTCCTGATACTTTTAATCACATGGTGACAGCACAATGCCCCTAATATGAAAAACGTATGTTTTGGGGTGTCCTGACACTTTTTATCACATAGTGTATATATATCCCCAACTACATTAGTTTCTTTAAACAATGATACTCTACCTTCATGTATTTCAATCCCATCGCTCTCCTCACTTTCAGCCGACACGTTATCGTCATCACTTGAACCATCAAGAAGACCTTGAATATCAGGATCACTGACAGAATGATACACCATTTCATCGTCTGATACATACAAAGGTCTTTCTAACTGATCATCAGTTAGTTAGAAAACGTCTAGCCACTTCGACACACAAAATCAGACTAATGATGGAACTGTTACACTTGTACCTATTCTTACAACAATTTGAAATTCCTCTGAACCATTGTAGAACACACGACAACAATGGAATTCATTTCATATAGAATTTTGTTAGAATTCAAATGTCCGCAGCTCGTGGTCGTGCGGTAGCGTTCTCGCTTCCCGCGCCCGGGTTCCCGGGTTCGATTCCCGGCGGGGTCAGGGATTTTCTCTGCCTCGTGCTGACTGGATGTTGTGTGCTGTCCTTAGGTTGGTTAGGTTTAAGTAGTTCTAAGTTCTAGGGGACTGATGACCATAGCTGTTAAGTCCCATAGTGCTCAGAGCCATTTGAACAATTTTTAGAATTCAAATGACAATTTCTCAGTTGTTGAAAATGATCCATTCAGAATAAGAGTGTCAAAGCTGTGTGTCTCCTAAATTATTTTAGACTTTGAAATAAACTTTGAGGACAACGTAAATTATTGCATATCTGAGTATTACCTATGGCCCTGCTAGAGTACAAACATTAATTTCGGTTTTATATTGATTTCAGTAAACGATCTGCCTTAGTTAGGCCCATTCACAATAGCAAGTTTAAGGGCTTATCTGTGTCTTGGCAGTTAAGTATGGAATTTATATGAAGGGGGGATGATAAGATCGACCTCCGGAGTGGAAACTGCCAAAAAAATTAAAAAATGTTGGAGGTAGAGTTTATTTTGAATTAGTTGTTCACTAAGGCACGTCAAGACTAATTTTGTCAGAGCCTTAAATTGAAGATTATAGTTTTCAAGGTGTTGTAGGCAGACAATTATCTGGTTGACTATGAACATGGTAAGCACGTATCCAATCATATAAATGAAGTTTTACCTGATTCTAACAAGATATTCTTTAAGACACTAGAATCAGAATACCTTAGCGAACAGCAGAAAGCTCAGCCATCTTATCCGTCATTATTCTTCGTAAATGTGTTTTCTTGTAAACCTAGAGTCATATAAGGAAACGTTTACAAGATGAATGTTGTTTCACGTGAGACATTTTCACGTCAAGCATAATCCATTACGTGGTCGAAAAGGGAGACAGTTAAACGGGAAATGCAAAAGATACGTGCCTGGAATATTATAGAAGCCATCCATAATAATCCTTGCTTCAAGAAAAAAAAGCAAGAAATGGAAAACAATGCACAACGGTCCATTCAAAATTGTCAACATTACTCATGAAGGATCATATTTGCTGGCATGGCCAGACACAAACAAGATCATAGGATTGTACCACCACCGCTATCTGAAAAGATTTATCCAGCATTTTGAAAAACTTGTCAATAACCTGTTCTTGTATAATTATTTTGTCATGTATGAATGTGTTTATTTTGTTTTTTGACTTATACTATTTCGTGTTGTCTTAATTGTCAAGATACTATTATTTGTAATGTGTGAAAGATTGCATGCCATGTTGACGAAGTGTGTCTCACCAGTAAAAGCTGAAAAACTGAAAACAAGTGTCACAATAATGCAATTTATTCATGTCATCATCATTAACCCAGAGCGGTATCCACCAGCATTAAATCTCTGCACTGAGCAGCGGCGCACCATTACACACGGCCGAGAAACGCATCGTTGGCTTCACTTCTCCATGCGCGGCCTGCCGCTAACGTCGCACGTCTCATTCGTGCGCATGAGCTTCAAAACACAGCGTTTGGCCACCCCTTACGCTCGTCGATTGGCTGCCCAAAGTATACAGCGACCGCAGCCTCTGGCTCCACTAACAATGGAGCCTTATTTAACGCCACTCCTGACGTCTGCAAGCCAGTTCTCATCGTGCTACTCCACAACTCGGAAGTGCTACGCTGCGATTGACCTGCTGTTCACTGTTGATTCGCCTGCGCTCTGGACTTAGGATCCGAATCCTATACTGGAACTTGGACTTCAACGGTAACTAGGTTTAGTATGTCAACGTACTTGTGGTTTCCGCCGGAATTCTGCATTTCACTTCCACTTCCCAGGCATTGGTATAACCACCATCAATTTACATAATTTTTCGTAAAGGGTTCACGTACAACTTGGCGCTTGGTAACATGATTATTTTTATCGGTGTTGTGTGAATAAAACGTAGGACGGTGATATTTTTGCTGTGTTATTCCTAGTTGCAACACAGTAATGTGGCGACAATCCAGCAACCATCAACAACGGAAGTTCTACTCACGCAAATTATTCATCATCAGGACGAGAACCAGAAGCTGCTATTCAACGCACTCTAACCATTTTTTCAAAGTGCCGGATTTCCCTTCCTTTCATAAGGCTTTAGGGAATTGGGAAGCTTACGAATCCAGATTGCTGGAGCGTTTCAGTGCATTCAAGGTAGCAGGCGCCAGACTCATCAAATCTTTGTTTGCCGGCCGCTGTGACCGAGCTGTTCTAGGCGCTTCAGTCCGGAACCGCGCGACTGCTATGGTCGCAGTTTTGAATCCTGCCTCGGGCATGGATGTGTGTGATGTCCTTAGGTTAGTTAGGTTTAAGTAGTTCTATGTTCTAGGGGACTGATGACCTCAGATGTCAAGTCCCACAATGATCAGAGCCATTTGAAACATTTGAACCAAATCTTTGTTTTTGTCAGGATCAAAAACTGAGATCTGCCGGTTTCTGTGAAACCTGGGCCCTTTATCTAAGTCTTCAGAGCACAGCTTTTCAAATATTCGTTCGTTGGTGACTAAATACTAATAGCGGCAAACCCATGTCATTTCCTCCCTGATGGCATTTTACTAATGCAAGAAACAGCCAAACCAATAGCACAGAGAATGGGCCGCAGAGCTGCAAGGTTCAGGGCGAAAATGTCATTTTGTTACCCCTAAAAGTAAGGAGTCATATCGTATTATCGAAAATTCTTACCCACTGTAGCAACAGAAACCGCCTCCTTTTCCCACGTATGAAAGAGGGGGGTGCTTTTCCAGTGGACACCAGCTTGCGAGCGCTCCTTCCACAGGTTGAAAATCTAGTTGTTGATGGCGCCCGTGCCTCGTATGTTTTGATCCAACAAAGCAGATAGTTATTGCAACGGGCGCATTTGATACTGGCGTCGGAGCGGTCCTGGCACACAGGCAGGCGGATGGCTTTAAACACCTTGTGGCCTATGCAACGAAAATATTGACTGACACCCAACGCAGATACAACCAAACATGAAAAGAAGCGCTGGTTATGACGTTTTTCTTTATGGCACAAATTTTCAACTCGTCGCAGATTATAAACTGCTGATCTCTCTATTTAATCCACCAGAGAAGTTTCCAGGCAGGACTGCTCACCGTCTCCAGCGCAAGGCTTTATTTTTGGCGCGCTACCAGCATGAGCGCAGAAACCGCAAAACTGCAGAGGATGACACACATTGGACTACATCCAGCAAATCCGTTGGCATCTTGGCTTACATGTACTCGCCCTTGGGAGTGGGTACACACTGATTTTGTGAGGCCACTGCCTAACACCATGTTCTTGATAGTGATTGATGCTTACTCCAGATTTCCGTACATTGTCCGATGCAATGCCACCTCAACACCATCACTACCTTAGAAAAAATTTTGCGATTGAAGGTCTTCTGGAAGTGCTCGTAACTTACAACGGTCCACAATTCCATAGAGATGAAATTTGTGGTGTCTGTGGCCAGCATGGCACTCGCCGTCTTCCATCGACCCCCTTCCATCGTAATCGAATGGAGAACGCGAGAGGATGGTCCGCACTTTCCATACTGACATGAAGAAATACCTCCATAGTCACTCCACTGATGAATCACTAACTTTTTTTGAGTAGTTACAGGTCCACACCCATTGGACTCAAAGTCCTGCGGAACTTCACGGACGGCAGCCCCTGACCCTCTTGAGTCTGCTCATGGTAGCACCACCACTGACTACTTCCACATTCCGCTCTGGGACCTCGATGTGGGCGCAATGTCTTGGCCAGCAACCAGCTTGGGACAACCGGGAACAA
Source organism: Schistocerca nitens (assembly GCF_023898315.1). NCBI lineage: Eukaryota > Metazoa > Arthropoda > Insecta > Orthoptera > Acrididae > Schistocerca > Schistocerca nitens. The sequence continues at coordinate 470,911,649 of NC_064620.1, read as the reverse complement.
TCGTCCAGCACCGGTGCTGGAAGGTCTTCGTGGTGCAGTTTCCGGACTGCGAGCTTCTGCGATATGCAAATCAACTTTGTCCACGACTAGTATGGCAACAGTTATCTCCGTCCCACTCTCTGCACCACCATTGCCAGTCACCTAGTTCCCATCTTACCGCAAGCCTCCCAGGCAGATTAATACCAGACTTAAACATGCCTTTTGCCCACAGCCAACTGACCAGCACTATGCCCCAACAAGAGCGACTTACCTCAGATGTCGCCCACCCCTAGAGGCTTCCCTTTCTGGAATTGATGTCTCCCAGTCACCAAGCACAAGTAACTTCGGATGAAGATGAAGACATGCTGCTAGTTCCAGCTCCACCGGCTCCCGTGTCGACGTCCTTACCATACAACCTTCACCCACGGCCGGGGCGTTTCCGTCCGTGTGCTCCTGTGCCCCGAGTCTGCAACGCGGCTGAAGACTTCATGGATGTCGCTTTCATTCGCAGCAGATGGTTCCCCGCTTCCCCAAGGGTGAAGGGGCATGGTATCCACCACTATTAAATCTCCGCACTGAGCAGTGGCGCGGTCCATTTTGCGCCGCCGAGATGTGCATCGTTGGCCGCACCCTCCGGGCGCGGCCTGCTGCTAACATCGCAGGCCCCCTCGCGCGCGCTCGCATCGAAATATTTGGAAATTTGTTGTACGGTCTGATGTGACCAAACTGCTGGGGTCATCGGTCGCTAACTGTACACACAATTTAATCAAACTTAAACTAACTTACGCTAAGGACGACACACACATCCACGCCCGAGGGAGGATTCGAACCTCCGACGGGGGGAGCTAGCTTCGAAACATGGCGATTGGCCACCCATAACACTCAACGATTGGCCGCCCAGCATATACAGCGACCCCAGATGCCGGCTCCATTAACTATGGAGCCTTACTTGGCGCCACTCTTAATGTCTATAAGACAGTTCTCATCGTGCTGTGTTTCTATTCCACAATTCGGATGTGCTACGCGGTTATAGACCTGCTGTTCGACGTTAAATCGGCTGCGCTCTGGACTTACTATACTTGGACTTCTGCGTTTACTAGGCTATATGTAAACAGACTTGTTATTTCAGCCGGAATTCTGCATTTCACTTGCTTTTCCCGGAAATTTATATAGTCACCATCAGTTTATATATTTTTCCATAAAGTGTTCATCTGCTACAACCTGGTGGTTTGTAACACAATTATTTGTATCAGTGTTGAGTCAAGAAAACACGCCAGGGCAGCCGAGAGCACTAACGCGTTACTGCCTGGACTCGGGTAGGTGCGCTGGTCACAGATCAAATCCGCCTGGCGGATTAACGACGAGGGCCGGTGTGCCAACGAGCCTGGATGTGGTTTTTACGCTGTTTTTCACATCCCGCTAGGTGAATACCGGGCTGGTCCCCACCTTCCACCTCAGTTACATGTCTCGCAGACATTTGAACACATTCGTATTCCATGGATTCCACTAGATACAGACAGTTGGGGTACACGAATTTCTTCCCGGAGGGTACAGGTTGGCTACAGGAGGGGCATCCGGCCATCCCTTCAAATTCACATGCCGCATCCTATTAACCAGCATACCCTGAGAGTCGGGATGAATGCTTGGAAAGAGAGAGAGAGTGGTGTGTCAAGAAACTATAGGACGGTGACATACATACTGTGTTATTCCTATTTGTAATATCTAGATGTCAGTCTTTTATTCTTATCAGATGGAAGAACTTTAAACAAACCTGCGACAAACGAGAGAAACCCAGCACATGCTTTCAATGAAAAAAGAGAGGTGCTAGGTACAAAACAAAAACAAAGACTTTTGTAAAATGCAAATTCCATACAAGACTATGTTTACATGATAGTACACAGTACGCACATAATTTTTTGGTTAGATTTAGAAGCTGGTAAGCAAATGGTATGTCTATGGCAGAAAATGTATTACTTGTTTCCCATTTTATTATTTGTATTAGAAATAAGACCTGAATGTGTTTCTCTTTGTATATTTATTGAATTGTTCTCACATGTGTATATATGTCATGGTATCCAAGTAGGGATGAGCCCTGCCTTATTTACGTAAAATATGAAAATGATTAGGATTTGATTCTTTGCCATGACCGTTTGTCTCATTCGCGCTTTCCTGACACTTCGTCAATTATATTTTCGTCTTGTAAAGCTGGGAGCCTTGTGTCACGTAACAGCCAGTGCTACAAAAATCTGGGTCCTAGCCTTTGCTCTCGAACTAGGTAAATGTAGAGCAGACTGGTGCAACAAAAGGTATCTGACCGTAGGATCATACACAGGAGAGCATGAAAGTGTCAGAACCAGAGCAAACAAATTGTAAGTTTTGTAAACTGTAAAACTAAATACCACGAAGTAATGCAAGGAGGAGACAAAACTCTCTGCAAACAGTTATGTAAGTGAAATTGCATGGACAATATAGCCGTGAAAAACGCACCTGCGGAATGCAGAACAGACTGTGAAAAACACTTAAATGTGACACTCTGCTACCGATGTGAAACTAGCGAGACCAGTGAATGTGCGACCTGCTATGTAAGTCAAGCAAGTGTAAACAGTGCAGTACTCACCTTTGCCAATCTGTGACGCGAAGAGACAAATGATAAAAACGCAAACACAGTAGGCTGGTGTCGACGTGGTGCTAGAAAACACAGGCACAATTCATAAAACACTCGTACGTATGCAAACGAACTGTTTCCATAAACGTTTGTCGGTCAGTTCTTGTACCGACAGCACTGTGGAGTTCTACAGAGACTAATTGTTAGCGTGCGGTGTTGAGTGCGTGTTTAAAATGAAACTGTTACCATGCGTGGGCGACTAAATGAACAAATAACAAGATACTCGTGTGCACACTGTAATAATAATGTTAGTACAATGTATGAACTGTAAAAAACGATCTCCTACTTCAGCGAATAACAAACACTGTTTCTTGCTGTGTGGCCTAACTTGCCCACTAACGCATTCCTTACCGATTGTACTAAAATGAACAACACAAGTTTACATAAATGTCTAAATAGCGATCCATAAACTAAAATCGAGTGCAGTATACGCAGATAAACAGTCAGTCAGCGATTACAGTATGTGCAGCTTTGCGTTTTAAGCAACTATCAAATATCTGGTACTGCTATTTTATCTTTTCCATAAACAACCTGGGACGCTAGGGAACGAATTGGCAACACTGCAGCTGCTCGTGTCTCGCCATGGCTGCTGCGAAAGTAAGATGTCACAGCAAGCTGACAGCTGAGGCAGTCAAGTGCTGGCGACATGCAGGTGTAAACATTCCATCAGAAGGGGGCGGGGCGCCTCCCACATCTCAACGACGTGCTCAGACCTGGTGTCGCGGTTCTGCAAAACACTATAACAGACCTTTGTAATTCCGTCTACCGACGAATTCATATCGACGAAACTCTACTGCGGCACACCTACACCCTCCGACCATCAAGACAACAACAAACCATTGTAATTCCATCATGTGGTATAAATTCTGCGTTCCATCCCTATAACCATCGATCTTGAAGACGTCACAAAAATTTTGAAAATCCTTCCCACGAGGAAAACGAAATCAACAAAAAGAGACTATAATCAAACAACAAAACTCTATGAAACCGATGGTTTATGTAAAACCATTATCATTCTACATTTACTCTGATTTACTGCACTTCGACTTGTATAACTGATGTAATGTTTTATTAGCTATACATGTGTATATGTAAGTATTTTTTATATGACACTTATGTGGAAGTGTGTACAAACAATTTTAAATGCTCAAATATTTTTTACAACCAAAAATGTCATTTTCAACAGTACCAAAAAGAATTTAAACATTTGTCAAGTTATGTGGCCAAGCCTTGAAGGGAATTTAAAAATAAAGTAGCATCAAGCGTTCTGGGGTGCATGACGCATTACATGGACAGATCCACGTAATTCCATCAAAATTTATCGTCGCAAGAACGACAGAAAGAACGAATGAAGTGCATTATCCACTTATTTACAGTAAATAACTACAAATCTAAATAACTAACTTAATTAATTTGATGAAATGCAATTATTATTTCACTTATTTCACAAATAATATTTCAAAGATACAGCGGGTTGATTGCTGTCGATTGTAACACGTTTTTTTACTTTTAAAAAGTAATGAAGAGCGTTCCTGCTCGGATCCCTCCCTCTCGTCTGTTAGCCTTCATACTGATAGGACGCGCTATAGTTGCGTTCCTTGTGTATCACTAATTTATCTTTCTTTTGTGTTGACAAATGTAATTTGGCATGTATTAGCTTTAGAACAATTTGCAATTAAATTAAACTCATGAGTTCTCAGTTTAACAGTTCTCCCAATAGATATATGATATGTGATATGTCTTAATGCTTTACTGTTAAAGCCTACAACCAGTACCAGCTTAACTTATCGTGGCGTGGAGTCGCAATGGCCCAATGCAATTAGTATTCTGCCATTTATTCAATTGCAACATCTGCAGCGTTCCTGAGATTAATTGCCTATCATCAAGAAGCGTTTTGCCAACTTGAATGCAAGCGTGGAACCTCAAATGATCTGGCCATAGTCTCCAAACTATTATTCCTTTTTCCCTGTTTATAACAGATAACGGTTCCGCGAAACTGATGGTGGTATTACTGGTAAAAGATTAATATTTTCTAAATATAACAGCATTTTCCTTGAAGTCAATATGATCACCAAAAAAAATTGCATCCACCATCAGCAATATCCATCTGCTCTAGTTTCATTTCTGTAATTAACTTCAATTTCTAATTAAAAGCAAATTATCATTCCTTTTAGTAATCTGTCATGATCAGAGGCCCCAGACCCATGAAGCGCTTAAGACTACACCCACCAAGTTTATGTTCGCGCTTCCTTTGAATTCCCTGTTGACCAAACTTTAGTCAGGTAATGATCTCCTGCATCAACAGCTGAATCCAAAAGAGATCAAGCAAAAATGGAGGCAACCAATAATATTTAGCTGGAGTAATACCGGGAGAGGATTAGATACATCATGGCCAGACGGGTCTCCTTTATTCTGGTCGGGGCAGGGTTTTCTTGAAAATGTGTAGGAGGCAGAGTAAGGGCAGCAAGGAATTACCGAGAAGTTATTGCCCAGATTCGTGGGTTATATTGCGGCCACAACACTCCCACTGGAGAATTTCCTCCTCTGCGATACCCAGTGGGGGAAGAGCAATAGGGTGCACCTGAGGTGGATCAAGAAGGAGTTTACGGGCGATGCACCTAAGCCTCAGTTCCACTCTGAGGGAGATAAGTTGAGCCTAACCCCCGTCGATATCCTTGGTCCGCGCTGGTTTATCTGAAAGAGTATAGAAGAAGGCAGGCAGCCGCTATGGTTGGTTGGTGGCGGATTAAAGACAGGGAGTGGCAGCTCACGATGGGCGCAGACGACATCGAGTATTGGGCAGTGAGTGGCATGGCGGTTAGTTTGGCAGCACTGCTCTGCTGGACAACGTGGCGTGGCGCCTTCCTGACTGTGGAGCCGCTGTTGGAGCCAGAAGCATGCGCGAATGCTGCTAAGGGCTGTCAGTGTTTGATGCGCCCGCCCGCAGTCGGTCTGGAGAAGAGGCAGAGTTGCTGCGCTGCTCGAATCGAACACAAACGGTGAGCCACATTCACTGCTCCACATCTGACTATCTAATGGGGTCGAGCTCTACGCTGTTATGGCGTTAAACGCCGTTCTATCCAGTACTGATGGTGGCATGAATATGGTGCCTCGTCCGAGTTCGATTTTTGGTTCTGACTGTGCCAGAGCTGTTCTGACAGAAGCGTTAAGAATATAGAAAGGAAACTGATTAGACTTCCTTCCGATAAAGGCACACATTTCCTTCCCTGAGCTCTCTGATGCGATTCTTAAAAAAGTCTTTGCCAGTTGTTACTGTGGGAATGGCCCAGTTAATACGTTAAACAACTGTGGTCGAAGTAGAGGTCAAAATTGTTTGGTGGGTTGACATTTCTAGCGGTTGTTTAAGCCATGTATAAAAGGCGCTGTAATGGAATAGCATACTTGAAAGTTACTGGAGCAAGATTTGTATTCGGTGGCACGTTTAAGGTTCGTGCTTCTCTGTTCCATTTAAAAATAATTTGGAACACGGGCACAAGTTGTAACTGTCCAGATAATTGAACCACTAGTGCTCTTGTTCACTGCAGTGACCAAGCTTGTAAATTGCCTACAAACTGATATCGCAACGTTCAGTTTCTGAAGCAACTTCTGTATGATACTAGTGGTTTTCTATTTTTTTAGATCTAGCTGTTCGTAGCCCAAGTGTCCTACCCAGGGCGCAGTTTCGGTTGTGTGACCAAGTTGGCTAGGCGCTACTTATGGCGTCGTAACCGAACACGCACAACGAGACTGTAAGCTGTTGATTATCTTCTTCTTCTTTTTTAATAAAAGGGAAGATTTTTCGCTCTTGCTAGTAGTATTAGTAATATTAGTTTGTGTATAAGATGAAAATTTGTAAAAGTGAGAAGAGGTTCATTGTTTTTCATTAACGCCAAGTGGTGGGAGCCAGTTGGTTGTTCAGCTGCAACTTCTTTTCTCCCAGTTTGCTTAACCTATGGTTACCAGATTGGTTTTTAGAAGTAAGTTTTGCTCTAGTTGTAAAATGATTCCTTCCTCGCTTCCTAATTTGATCTTTTTGAGATTCAGATCAGAGCAAGACAATATTTCTGTGAGTATTATCCTTCATTTTTAGTTGTCACGCACATATGTTGCAGAAGGTTCAAAATGGTTCAAATGGCTCTGAGCACTATGGGACTCAACTGCTGAGGTCATAAGTCCCCTAGAACTTAGAACTACTTAAACCTAACTAATCTAAGGACAACACACACATCCACAAATGTGTCATGCCCGAGGCAGGATTCGAACCTGCGACCGTAGCGGTCGCGCGGTTCCAGACTGTAGCGCCAGAACCGCTCGGCCACCAGCGGCCGGCTGTTACAGAAGGAATGTCTCGTTAGACTGAGAGGCCAGTTATAGTCTTTGTTGCTATTACCTGTTAATTTCTCGTTAGTAGATGTCGGAAATTGTTTCTATGAAACTGAGCTACAATTCTTTACATCCTAAGGCTAGTGAAGCAAAGAACAGGGAGAAACGACGATTTTGTTTAACTTTTGTTAATTTAAAAGAAAAAGGTGAGAAGAATTTCTTAAGAGTGTGGCCTGTTGTAACGTTGTTGCCTTTCCGCTCTATTTAATGCTAATTTAACCATAAGTAATTCATGATGTTGGATAAGCCCGCCCGGCTAGCCGCGCGGTCTAACGCGCTTCTTCCCGAGCGGAAAGGCGTGCCAGTCCCTGGTACGAATTCGCCTGTTCATTAGTGTCGGGGTCCGGTGTGCCGGCCAGCGTGTGGATGGTTTTTAAGGCAGTTTTCCATATACCTCGGGGAATGCGGACTGGTTCCTCTTTTTCCACCTCAGTTACACTATGTCTACGATTGCTGCGCAGACACTGTCTCCACCTACACGTACACCATAATTAGTCTACCACGTAAACATTTGGGGTTACTTTCGCCTGGTATGAGACGTTCCCGGGGGAGGGATTCACTAAGGGCCGAACCGCACAATAACCCTATATTCGGCATGGGGCGGCAGTGGGACGGGTGGACTGTTGTGGCGTGTTGTGGGGTTGTGAACCACTGAGGGCTATAGCGGGACGAAGCATCTCCGTTGTTTCTAGGTCCCTGGATTAAATACATAATACACAATCATGTTGGATATTAGTTAATCAATCAATTATGTTAGTACCAGTTAAGCTAGTCTCACGTTTTTTGGAATAAACTGAAAACTAAATTCTGTATCCTCTACTGAGGTCATTTTTTGTATTCCAACAGACCTTGTGGCCTTCTTTCCCACCAAATATTCTCCAGGAAATTTGCAGAGCGACGTGCTTTTCTGGCTCGCAGGTTGATGCATTAGAGAATTACACAGCTGCTCAAAGTCAAAATCCACTTTCTCAACAGCTCATTTATTGTTTCGTCTAAGTTGCACATTTTTGATAACCTGTGGCAGCAACTCGTCTTGTCTGCTCAGAACCACGTACCATAGCTGTCTGATATGAAGTTCTAGGTAGACAAGACGAGTTGCTGACTCAGTTACATACATCTGAAGATGACCCTGAGTCATGCAATCAAATAAAAAATGTGCTACTAGCTAGCATCAAGGAATGAGAGATTTTTCAAATATCTATAGCGTTGTTGATTCTCACAAAACAAATGTGTCAGATGTAGTGAAAATCAACTTTAACCAATGCTCTTACCATTATAGCATAGTCTCCGAAAAAAGTAATGTAAATTAACTTATCGATATTCATCAACAATGGAAGCGCTCTCTGCAACCTTAGATGTGTAATAATTACTATCTCCGTATCGTAGTATATATGGAAAGGACATTAATGTTTCTTTGTCTTTTCCTTTGTCTTCCTGGTCTTGTTGGTTCTGACGTCCTATTGGACGGTCGCATAGGGATCAAGGTCTGTAAATAAGTAATATAATTATCTGTAGCTTTATTATCAATTTTGTCAAATCTATATGCAATTATTTATAGTAGAATGTGTTTTTGTTGATAGCAAAAAGTATCTTCTCTGACCCATGATTCATTTACCTAATAATTAAATGTTGCCCTAGGCATTTTGTGTAAGTTAATTGTTGTAGCAACGCCATTAATGATAAAATGATAAAAATGCTTTTAATAGTCATTTCTTGCAAGAAGTATTAAAGTTAATAATCTTAATAAATACAGAACGGCGTCTTGTAATATTTTCCATTTCATTTTTTAGGCCAGGGGTACAGTTTTATGAATAATAATTTTTACTGATGTATACGCTACCATTGCACACAGGCAGCTTTACTGGAGCATCAAGCCTCACAGAAAAAGAAATAATTAAGCAGTTTATTTAACTGGTTTATCGCGTAACATAAAAGAAAGATTTTTAAAAATCCATCATGAGTAAGGCGGATGTCTTCACGTTGGAATACGTATGATATTTCTGGCGATAGCGGCCTGAGAGACAATTAGCCGTGGCTTTTAATCAACATAAAAGAGAATTTGTAACAAAATATTTTCATTTCCAATTATCAGAATAATTTATTTCATTCTCTTTTGAAAAAATGTTACGCGATAACTGGCGCCCAACGTGGGATTCGATGTTCCAGAAAATTTATGTATATGTAAAGAATATATTTTTAAGATAAGAAAATTAATGCTGGTACATGTAACCTGTTTCATGTTTAAGTGGTTTATTAATTTCGATGTTAAGATAAAACCGAAGACCTGGAACCTACCTTCCTATCAGATCTGAATTATAAGAATAAAGCCGAGAGTAAGAATGAAGGTACGGGCTTCTGAAAATATCTCTTGCTTTCGTGTGTCGTGTTGTGTGCCAGTATTCATGGTTAGTACCGACTGGTAGTGTTTGGCAAATAGTAATTCCAGTAGGCAAGGACATGTATATTTGTTATGGATTTTGTGTAGAATTAGAAATTTTGGATTGTATTATTATTATTTTTGTGGTAATTACCGTATAAAGATAGTTGTGCTAAAATGATGTCCTGTTCAGAATGCATGAGATTACGTGGCAAGGCTTCTCTACCGATATAGAAGCAAATTCACGAGAGGATAGTGATCAAGAATTAGAGAAAATTACCATGGGATCTATCTCGCACAGAAATATGAAAGGCAATATCACTAATTTTGAAACCGAGACTGCACATCACCGCGCAGAGATTGAGCTTCGTTCTGATGGCAGTGTGTTGCCAACTGTTGCGGGTGAAACTGCCGCGGCCGCAACTAAACAACAGTTATGTGAGCTGCCCAGGGTTACGACGCCGTAACTGCTATTTTGATGAAATTAGATCAGTTCGAAAGGAACTGGCGGAGAGAGAAAGAGAGAGAGGAGAAAGGGAAAAAGAAAGGGAAAACAGAATATGCGAACAACTGAAAAGTTTCAAAGTCATGAAAGCAGACATAGCCAGCTTAAAACGACCGTACCAAGAATTACCAAATTTGGTAACCAGTCTAACGACAGATGTACAAAATCTGCAGATGGAACAAAATAGCATGACGGAAGATATCCATAACATAAACGAAAGGGTAGAAAACGTAGGAATAGGAAATGAAGAAAAGATACAGAACTGCTTAGCTGAACACACTAAAAAGGTCGTAGAAAAAGTAGAACAATGGCTAGATGACAAAGAGAAACAAATAGACGAGAAAATACAGACAATACTGACAGGCGCTATCAGCGCAGTTCACTCAACTGGTCCGATGAATCAGACACAACAGGAAAGGGTAAACAACAAGAGAATGGATGGTAATTATATGCCTTCTTCTCATGTTTCACACGATAATCTGCCGTTCGTTGCCACCTATAAGACACTTTATGGGGTATAGGAAGGAACGTATAGTCCTAACAGTGAATTACTGAATTGTTCGGGGGCTGTGCCTACTGTATCTTCAATAATGATGGAGGAAATTTTAATAAAACACCGGCAGTTTGAAACCCTCTCCACCGATAAGAAAAACATTCACCCTGTAGTATTCATAGTTTTCAAAATATACTGCCCAGTGAAAGGACCGAGAAACAAAAGATACAGTTTATTGTTTCGCACATAGCAGGAGATGCTGCTCTATGGGCAACAGATGCAGCTGAAACTAGCTACACCTGTGAACAGTTTGAGACGGCATTTCTAATTAAATACTGGTCACTCTGTGTTCAGGAAAGACTTAGAAAAGAAATATAGAGTCCGTAGGCATATAGTCCTAAACAAGGAAGCCTAAGAAAGTGTTTAGAAAAATGTATTAAAAAAAGTGATATTGGGACGAACCGATCTCAAATTGTTATGTGATCAGACTATTAAAATCCCAAATTCCATCCGATATTAGAGAAAAACTAATCCATGTACCAGACAATGATTTGGATAACTTCTTGTCTGTCTTGAATCCATATCTAATCCAGGAAGACTTAAAGTTGTAAAGTAGCAATCCAAATGCTTACTAGTATAAAGGGAAGAACAAAAATAGGCAAAATAGTTGAAAAAATTGTGGTAATTGTTCTAATGGGCGAAAACACAATGGTAAACCTATGAATGAAAATCAGTCACTTAACAGCCATCCGAATGATGACAAAGCTAATAACAATAGACCGGCTTGTGGATACAGTTCACCTCAACATAGACGAAAACGAAAATATGAGGAAAGGTTAGGCCCAGGAGGTGGCAATCAACAGCAAATGCGAGACGCAGGCCCGCAGGCAAAGTATAGGTTTTCAATGCCATGGTATCCGACACAGGATAATCAGAATAACAACGAAAGATATTCAAACAGTAGTAACAATTGGAACGAACTTGGGCAAGCATGTACTTCAAACAACCCGGCTAGGTAGAACCAGAATCAAAATGTGAGAATGGTTGATGTGACGAGCGACAATCGTCCCACATCGACTGATTCGACAAACCAAAGACGGCCGCAATTAGCTCTCCGTTGTTGACCGTAGGACGGGGGGAGAGCTCACAAAAGAGTAAGGGGAAACAGGATATAGTCAATATTGTAAGAAATAACGACGGTTTTCGAATGAAGGAGGAACTTTTAACAGAGAATAAGAGATGTAACCAAGTAGATAACGAGTTGATACAGGCTATGGTTCAAGCTAAAGTTCTAGGTATACCTGTCAATACCATAATAGATACAGGAACCCCTATTAATATGATGAGTTATGATTTCTATAAGAAGTTGTGCCAATTGCATAAAGTGCCAGTGTTGCAAGTTCAGAATTGTAAAGTATCAGGTGCCATTGGTGTCCAAGCAAAGGTAGTTAAGAGCCAGGTACAGGAGGACGTATTTATGGGAAAACGAGCGTTTAATTGCACGTTCCTAGCAGTAAAGGGATTGAGAGTCGTCTGTATTCTGGGTTGGGAATTTGCGAGAGAAAGGAATGCTAATGTGAACCTCTCTCAAGGTATTTGCAGTCTAGAGATTGGACAAGTAAGAGTGCAACTGGAATTGCTACGCACAAAAGCTGTACACGGCAATTATTGTCACAATGTCAAAGAAAAGAGTAACCTGCCAAAAATACTGCATATGCAGCAGTGTTTTGGCGGGCGAGATTACAACTAACACAGTGGAGAGAATTTTGGTACCACAGAATCCCGTCAATCAACAAAAGATAATGTATAGGAATCCACATATCTGAAACCAGAGCAACAATTACAGTTATCTCAGCTGTTAACGGAACATATACAAGTATCCTCTGGGAGACCAGGGGTCAACAGAGGTTATATGTACAACATTGATGTGATACCACATAAAACATTTTGAAATGCTATTTACTCCATTCCATAGTCGAAAAAGGAGGCAGTAAAATTAGAAATATGTAAGATGGTACACTGGGGAATAATTGAGCCGCCGGACGGGGTGGCCGAGCGGTTCTGGGCGTTACAGTCTGGAACCGTGCGACCGCTACGGTCGCAGGTTCGAATCCTGCCTCGGGCATGGATGTGTGTGATGTCCTTAGGTTAGTTAGGTTTAAGTAGTTCTAAGTTCTAGGGGACTGATGACCTTAGAAGTTAAGTCCCATAGTGCTCAGAGTGATTTGAACCATTTGAACAATTGAGCCGTCAATGTCACTTTACAGCAGCCTGTTACTAGCCGTTAAAATATACCCATATAAGGACTTGAAATTTTGTTATAAATAATATATACATCTAATAGATGTAAGTTTAAGTTTAATAGTGGTTCATTTCATTAATGAATTTTGACTTTATTTGTATTCAAAATGAAAGTTTTTTTTTGTAGTATCTAGTCAAAGTTTTATACACTGAATATCGTTATAGAATTTCTTAGAAAGATGTAATGACAAATCCAATGGCATATCTCGAATCTTCGAAAAGGCTAAAGAATTTATGAATTGGTCATGAGCGTAGTTCACCTAACGGTACAAGCCATGAATCAACTAAAAGGATGAATAGCTACACCTAGATAGTTTTACGTACTTAATATATTAAGATATGACGTCACTATGATCCGTTCACGATTTCAGTGAACCGAACTGTCAAGCAGAGTGATTTTAAAGAATAACGCGGAAGCAGAGACATAATCAGAAGTCGTGTATTCAGATAATATATCTATCTATTTGTATATATCCTAGGATGTGACAACCTTAGCTATTGTAAAAACCAGATCAGTGTCGTAAAGTCCAAAAAATGGTCTAATTGACCCAGAAAATGTAACAAGGACCTAATGTACATTCTAATAAGTTATAATGTGCATCAGAATACATTGTGTATTTCTTCATGTAAACAAAATGTTAAAGTTGCATTAAGAATTCAGTGTACCACAAAAGTCCTTAAAGAACAGTGTCTTTGTGTGGATAGGCCCGAATGAACGTTATGTCAACAATCTCTATTCAGTGTGACGAAAAATAACGTCATACTTGGGAACTACAGTGATGAACAGTGTTCATGAATCAATATGAACGGTACAACACCAGAGACGTTGGTTTCATTATGGGGTATAAAGTTTAATTCAAGTCAATAGCTTACAGACCGTGGCTACCTAAAAAGTGTAATTCGAACAAGGATGTTATTTAACGCAGTCGAGACACAGCTGATTTAAACGGACGTCAGCATATCAATGAAGGGGCTAGAGGAAGTCAACAATGGGAATCAGCCCGTGCAAGCGAACAGAACAGCTGATTTGAGCAAGCGTGTCCGGAAAAACCTGCTTGTGACGTGAGAAACAGTTTGGTGTGTGACCGAAGTAGTGAGACTGTATAAACAGCCTACTCTGAGGCACAACAACTGTGTGAAGCTAAGGTTAACGTGTGACAAACTATGCATTTGAACATTGTCATACAGCAATACGAAACTGAAATATAAACTTCAACAAACGTGTGATGTACTATTAATTTAAACAGTGTCATACAGTGGACTTCGTATGTATAAATAAATAAACGATTAATTCATACGCAAACCGACGTAAACTAGTGCCGAATGACACAATAAAACAGGACGAATAACCCTGTGTTTCCCCATCTACAGGAATAAACATTTATTGATTTGTAATGAACTGAGGCTGCTGCTGTTCTTGAATTTCATGAAATATCGCTATGGAGCGGTGGCGGAGAACAGCTGCAAGGAGGGTAGAAGACAACGCACGTCCGGTACGCGGTTGGTTGCGGCTCGTCGCTGTCGCGCGTCAGCTGATCGCTCGCCTCGGTGACGTCACGACCTGCAGTACGCGCTGTCGGGGGCGACGTCCAGCGCCCCCGCCTTCACCACCTCAGCAGCTCACCGCGGAAGCAGATTAACAGTAAATATTCTGATATTGTAAGCTCATTAACGAACGTTCTGATTTTTTGTGAAACCACTAATGAACATTCTGATTTTGTAAACCCATTAATGAAAATTTTGATTTTTGTAAAACCATTAGTGAACATTTGGATTTCCTGTGAAAACATTAATGAACAGAAATGGACCATGTGTATAATCATGTATGTAATTGTTTAGTTAGAGTACAGTGTTATAGCTCTGCCCTGGTTTTCCCTAGGTTTCCCAGTGGCTTTTACACGAATGGGGCAGCGTAAAGTACACACCATTCCGAGGAAAGATAGTAAAAATACTGCACTCAACTTCAAAGGCAAATATATTACGTACAAGAATTTCAACTGTAAGAAAGTACCGGTATTACCATAACTATAGAAATCTCATAAACCTGTCGTCCCTGTTTGGACGCAGACGAATTCAATCACTCAGTAATAATAAAAAGGAATCAAATAAGTCTGTCGTAACCTGTTTGGGTGCAGAGAAACGTAAAGTCTATTAATATCCCGATTAAATCAAGTATGTCTACCGTCACCTCTTGGACGTAGACCTTTATATGCTATCGTGGAATGCCATTCACAAGACTGTACGTAACTATGCAAATGGAATTCCAGGGAGCTATTATAGCATAGCCTCCGGAAAAAAGTAGTGTAAATTGACTTATTGATATTCATCAACAATGGAAGAGCTCTCTGCGCCCTTGTTGTTGTCTTCAGTCCTGAGACTGGTTTGATGCAGCTCTCCATGCTACTCTATCCTGTGCAAGCTTCTTCATCTCCCAGTACCTACTGCAACCTACATCCTTCTGAATCTGCTTAGTGTATTCATCTCTTGGTCTCCCTCTACGATTTTTACCCCACACGCTGCCCTCCAATGCTAAATTTGTGATCCCTTGATGCCTCAGAACATATCCTACCAACCGGTCCCTTCTTCTTTTCAAGTTGTACCACAGACTTCTCTTCTCCCTAATCCTATTCAATACCTCCTCATTAGTTATGTGATCTACCCACCTTATCTTCAGCATTCTTCTGTAGCACCACATTTCGAAAGCTTCTATTCTCTTCTTGTCCAAACTATTTATCGTCCATGTTTCACTTCGATACATGGCTACACTCCATACAAATACTTTCAGAAACGACTTCCTGACACTTAAATCTATACTCGATGTTAACAAATTTCTCTTCTTCAGAAACGTTTTCCTTGCCATTGCTAGTCTACATTTTATATCCTCTCTACTTCGACCATCATTAGTTATTTTGCTCCCCAAATAGCAAAACTCATTTACTACTTTAAGCGTCTCATTTCCTAATCTAATACCTTCAGCATCACCCGATTTAATTCGACTACATTCCATTATGCTCGTTTTGCTTTTGTTGATGTTCATCTTATATCCTCCTTTCAAGACACTGTCCATTCCGTTCAGCTGCTCCTCCAGGTCCTTTGCTGTCTCTGACAGAATTACAATGTCATCGGCGAACCTCAAAGTTTTAATTTCTTCTCCATGGATTTTAAGTCCTACTACGAATTGTTCTTTTGCTTGCTTCACTGCTTGCTCAATGTACAGATTGAATAACAGCGGGCACAGGCTACAACCCTGTCTCACTCCCTTCCCAACCGCTGCTTCCCTTTCATACCCCTCGACTCTTATAACAGCCATCTGGTTTCTGTACAAATTGTAAATGCCCTTTCGCTCCCTGTATTTTAGCCCTGCCACTTTTAGAATTTGAAAGAGAGTATTCCAGTCAACATCATCAAAAGCTTTCTCTAAGTTTACAAATGCTAGAAATGTAGGTTTGCCTTTCCTTAATCTATTTTCTAAGATAAGTCGCAGGGTCAGTATTGCCTCACGTGTTCCAACATTTCTGCGGAATCCAAACTGATCTTCGCCGAGGTCGGCTTCTACCAGTTTCTCCAATCGTCTGTAAAGAATTCGTGTTAGTATTTTGCAGCTGTGTCTTATTAAACTGATAGTTCGGTAATTTGCACATCTGTCAACACCTGCTATCTTTGGGGTTGGAATTATTATATTCTTCTTGAAGTCTGAGGGTATTTCGCCTGTCTCATACATCTTGCTCACCAGATGGTAGAGTTTTGTCAGGACTGGCTCTCCCAAGACTGTCAGTAGTTCAAATGGAATGTTGTCTACTCCCTGGGCCTTGTTTCGACTAAGGTCTTTCAGTGCTCTGTCAAACTCTTCACGCAGTATCGTATCTCCCATTTCATCTTCATCTACATCCTCTTCCATTTCCATAATATCGTACTCAAGTACATCGCCCTTGTATAGACCCTCCATATACTCATTCCACCTTTCTGCTTTCCCTTCTTTGCTTAGAACTGGGTTTCCATCTGAGCTCTTGATATTCATACAAGTGGCTCTCTTTTCTCCAAAGGTCTCTTTAATTTTCCTGTAGGCAGTATCTATCTTACCCCTAGTGATACTCGCCTCTACATCCTTACATTTGTCCTCTAGCCGACCCTGCTTAGCCATTTTTGCACTTCCTGTCGATCTCATTTTTGAGACGTTTGTATTCCCTTTTGCCTGCTTCATTTACTGCGTTTTTATATTTTCTCCTTTCATCAATTAAATTCAGTATCTCTTCTGTTACCCAAGGATTTCTACTGGCCCTCGTCTTCTTACCTACTTGATCCTCTGCTGCCTTCAGTACTTCATCCCTCAGAGCTACCCATTCTTCTTCTACTGTATTTCTTTCCCCCATTCCTATCAATTGTTCCCTTATGCTCTCCCTGAAACCCTGTACAGCCTCTGGTTTAGTCAGTTTATCCAGGTCCCATCTCCTTAAATTCCCACCATTTTGCAGTTTCTTCAGTTTTAATCTACAGTTCATAACCAATAGATTGTGGTCAGAGTGCACATCTGCCCCTGGAAATGTCTTACAATTTAAAACCTGGTTCCTTGTCTTACCATGATATAATCTATCCGATACCTTCTAGTACCTCCATGATTCTTCCATGTATACAACCTTCTTTTATGATTCTTGAAGCAAGTGTTAGCTATGATTAAGTTATACTCTGTGCAAAATTTTACCAGACGGCTTCCTCTTTCATTTCTCTCCCCCAATCCATATTCACCCACTATGTTTCCTTCTCTCCCTTTTCCTACTCTCGAATTCCAGTCACCCATGACTATTAAATTTTCGTCTTCCTTCATTACCTGAATAATTTCTTTTATCTCATCATACAATTCATCAATTTCTTCATCATCTGCAGAGCTAGTTGGCATATAAACTTGTACTACTGTAGTAGGCATGGGCTTCGTGTCTATCTTGGCCACAATAATGCGTTCACTATGCTGTGGGTAGTAGCTTACCCGCACTCCTATTTTTTATTCATTAATAAACCTACTCCTGCATTACCCCTATTTGATTTTGTATTTATAACCCAGTATTCACCTGACCAAAAGTCTTGTTCCTCCTGCCACCGAACTTCACTAATTCCCACTTTAACCTATCCATTTACCGTTTTAAATTTTATAATCTACCTGCCCGATTAAGGGATCTGACATTCCACACATCGATCTGTAGAACGCTAGTTTTCTTTCTCCTGATAACGACGTCCTCTTGTGTAGTCCCCGCCCGGAGATCCGAATGGGGGACTATTTTACCTCCGGAATATTTTACCCAAGAGGAGGCCATCACAATTTAACCATACAGTAAAGCTGCATGCCCTCGGGAAAAATTACGGCTGTAGTTTCCCCTTACTGTCAGCTGTTCGCAGTACTAGCACAGCAAGGCCGTTTTGGTTAGTGTTGCAAGGCCAGATCAGTCAATCATCCAGACTGTTGCCCCTGCAACTACTGAAAAGGCTGCTGCCCCTCTTCAGGAACCACACGTTTGTCTGGCCTCTCAACAGATACCCCTCCGTTGTGGTTGCACCTACGGTACGGCCATCTGTATCGCTGAGGCACGCAAGCCTCCCCACCAATGGCAAGGTCCATGGTTCATGGGGGTAGGTCTGCGCCCTTAGATGTGCAATAATTACTTGTGCAATAATTACTATCCCTGTATCGTAGCATATAAGAAAAATATATTTTTTTTTCTTCTTCTTTGCATTCCTGGACTCATTGGGTCTGATGTCCTATCGGACGGTCGCATAGAGTTCACGGTCCTTAAACAATTAATATAATTATGTGTAGCATTATTATCAAATTTGTCAAACACATATGCAATTATTTATGGTAGAACGTGTTTTTAGTTGGTAGCAAAAAGTTCCATCTCTGACCCATGATTCGTTTACGTAATAATTAAATGTTGCCCTGGCCATTTCGCGTAAGTAAATTGTTGTAGTGATGCCATTAATTATAAAATGATAAAAATGCTATTGATAATCTTTTCTTGCAAGAATTATTAAAGGTAATAATCTTAATAAATACAGAACACCGTATTGTGATATTTTGAACTTCATTTTTTAGGCCAGAGGTACAGTTTTATGAATTATAATTTTTATTAATGTATACGCTGCCATTTCACATAGGGTGCTATGCTGGAGCATCAAGCCTCACAGAAAAAGAAATTATTAAGCAGTTTATTTAACTGGTTTATCGCGTAACATAAAAGAAAGATTTTTTTTAAGAACCACCGTGAGTAAGGCGGATGTCTTCACGTTGGAATACGTATGATAGTTCTGGCGATAGCGCCCTGGGAACAATTATCCCAACATAAAAGAGAATTTTTAACAAAACATTTCCATTTCCAATTATCAGAATTATTTCATTCTCTTTTTAAAAAACGTTACGCGATACCATCGTCATCCCACGTTACGGACAGTCCTTCTCCTTGGATGGCCATCGTGCACTTATTGGTGGTAATGACTGAAAGTAAACTCATTCAGAGTGCTGTTTGCTGTTAAGTCGGCATGGCGAACAGCACCCATGACTCCAGGCATGGCGGTACGGGGTTGCCTACTTAGTTAGAAAGGTAAGCAGGTTATACCATAGTTTTGGGATAACATCGAGGCCCTGCACGGTTGAAAGACTTACGAAAAATAAATACACCACCATAGAATTTGCCGACCAGAAAACAGCGTTCTACGGTGAAAAATAGGTAATGGTGTTTGAAATGAGGAAGAAAAAACGTTGAAAGTAACATAGGACAAACAGTAGCATACAGAACGTACAAGAGCCAAGAGGGGTAAATAAGGATGGGAGTTCCAGAAAGTAGTGTACAGATAAAAAGAAGTCTGTAATCTTTCGCTCAGATTATTCAGTCAATGGAACGTTGAGGCAACGACAAGAATAAAAGAGATTCAAGAGGAGGTTTACGATTCTGGGTGCAAATATCGATGACAAGATATGCTGCTGGCATTGCTATCCTTAGTGAAAGTGAGCGAGAAATACAGAATCTGTTGAATGGAATGAACTTCTAAATTATCAGCTGAAGTTCCCAAAATAAAATCGAATGGAATATACTCGTAAGTCTCCAACATGGGTTGCCACAGGATGCCTTCCTGTTGCTTGCTTGATGACAAGCCTTCGATGATTGCCGTGACAGGTAAAATTCGAGCTCAGTAAAGGCCCCCAGTCACAGGTTTCTCTGCCTTCTCTGCGACACGGTAAGTCAAGACAGAAATTCACTTCTTTAATATAAGAAAAAAAGAAAAAAAAGAAATAGTGACGTCACGATAGTGGTCAGAAACACCTGGAAGTAACCACATTCCACTCATTTACACGCTACATCTACATCTACATCTACATGGATACTCTGCAAATCACATTTAAGTGCCTGGCAGAGGGTTCATCAAACCACTTTCACAATTCTCTATTATTCCAATCTCGTATAGTGCTCGGAAAGAACAAACACCTATATCTTTCCGTACGAGCTCTGATTTCCCTTATTTTATCATGGTGATCGTTCCTCCCTATGTAGGTCGGTGTAAACAAAATATTTTCGCATTCGAAGGAGAAACTTGGTGATTGGAATTTCGTGAGCAGTTTCCGTTGCAACGAAAAACGCCTTTCTTTTAATGATGTCCATTCCAAATCCTGTATTATTTCTGTGACAATCTCTCTGATATTTCGCGAAAATACAAAACGTGTTGCCCTTCTTTGAACTTTTTCGATGTACTCCGTCAGTCCTATCTGGTAAGGATCCCACACCGCGCAACAGTGTTCTAAAAGATGACGGACAAGCCTAGTGTCGGCAGTCTCGTTAGTAGGTCTGTTACATTTTCCAAGTGCTGCCCATAAAACGCAGATATTGGTTAGCCTTCGCCACAACATTTTCTATCTGTTTCTTCCAATTTAAGTTGTTCGTAATTGTAACACATAGTGTAATCATAGTTTCTACACCAGTGTTCACAGTCGTTGGACTTGGCGAGGTACTAATAACTGCAAGTGCGCATTTCGTTTTATATCGCTTATGACAACAAAGTCATCAGAGTTTGCAGCTGTTGTAGCTGTCAAATTAATTTTGTGACACAACAACTTCTGAAAGTTACAGACGTATGCATTTAAAATGCACTGTCTCATTGCCAATCAGACTCGAGTAGTCAGCTTTTAGCTGTTGTGCTGATTGTGGCAGTATTTTCTGAAGTACACTCCATGATATTGGCGAGGGTCTTTCCCCAGCAGAGGCAGGGACAGACGTTCTGAGTTGTTTCTTACGGAAGGGCGTGCACGGCACGGGCTGTCTGTAGACGGGTAGGTCACGGCAGGGGTGACTTGGCTCTTTTAGGGACTGAACGCCGTAGCTACAGCGTGGCCAGTTAGTCGAAACATTTTGTGACTGCGTAATTTTAAATTTGCAAAAATTATTACCTGAAAAAAGTGAGCGCGCAGGGAATTAAATATGAAATGAAGTTTCTTTCTCATCAGACTCGATGCAAGTTGGCGAACATGGTGAAAAAAAATCCGCAAAATTGCAAAACGGTTTTTCTTAAAGAAGTAAAAATCTGCAGCTGTGATTGGAAAAATGTTAAAGTTGTACAGAAAATCGTAGGACTTAGAAAGATGTATCAAGAGGTTTTTTATGTGATTTCCTATTCATGTTTCAAGATATATATAAAAAAACTTAAAAATCGAGTTCCCTATAACTCAATACACTCTTTCACATACTTGCTATTTACTGCAAGTGTCGCCTGAGGTAAGTAGGAAGAGTACTTGTTTGAAAAAGTAAAAATATATTATTTTGCTTTCGAGATATAGCGATTTCTTTAAAAAACGAGGCTATTTCAATAATTGACCGTATCATCTCAGTGGATGGTGCTACAGTTCCAGTAGCAGCTGCTGTGGAGCCGCCACGTAACGTGTGTGTGTGTGTGTGTGTGTGTGTCGGAGTAAAATTAGTGACACAGCACCGTACTGTCTGTTCCGAAGTGTAAAGATAGTAATTTGCCCTCTACTACAACTCTCGTTGCAGAATTTGTCATTCCAGAGTTGTCCCCCGCTCTCTCTGCAGTCCTCTCATTGCCGTCCTTTAGGGACTCGTCATGCCTTGTAGAGTGACCGTGCTGTCGGGCAGGGCTCTGGCCCTGGGATGTTACAGATTGCTGTGGAAGTGGCCTACGCTGCCGACTGCGGTGGCTATTATGCCTCATAGCCGGCAGTTTCACGCAAAACAACCAAGTGTAAGGTTCAAATGGTTCAAATGCCTCTGTGCACTATGGGACTTAACATCTGAGGTCATCGGTCCCCTAGACTTAGAACTACTTAAACCTAACCAGCCTAAGGACATCACACACGTCCATGCCCGAAGCAGGATTCGGACCTGCGACCGTAGCAGCAGCTCGGTTCGGGACTGAAGCGCCTACAACCGCTCGGTCACAGCGGCCGGCTCAAGGATTCAGTTGCAGCCGGTATTGGCTTCCCCATCCGCTGGTTTGTCCCTGGACACCGCTCTATGGACTTTGAGGAACGACTGGTGGAATAGTCACGCTGCTCTGTTGGTATTGCTCATATATGACTCCTGTTGGGCTACCTTGTTCCTGCAGAATGTTCTATGTATCACGTTCCTTGTCCTTGGATTTCGAACTGCTGTTTTTAACGTGGCGCCGGAAGTTTCAACGGAAACTGCCTTACTCTTTTGGGAATTTTTCCATTGCTGAGGTAGAGGTGCTAGACTCTTGTTGTGGGATCGGGCGTATATATTTTGAACTCACCGTAATTCTATTATATACAACATCTGTTTCTGGTCGCACAGTGGAACGTTCTCGTTTTCATGAAAAAGAGGTTATTTCTCTTTTACGTAGGAGTCCTCGGGGTGTGTCGGTGGGAGATGATTTTATCAGTGTTCTGTGTCCTGCTGATCGGTCTCCCCATTTTAATTGTCGTCGGGATTTAAAAGAATCGATACGCTTGATACACTAGAAAGATTTTTGGGAGTGTATGCATATTACGTTCGTCAAAATTTACTCAACTTAATGCGACTTCTAATAGCAGAACTGACTGATTCTACTTATTGGATTTGATGCCCGATCGCATTCTTGCAGTCAACGTTGCAGCTGCTAGCTTGTCTGAGCACCGTGCCTTGGCTGGTACTCTTCGACTTGATCGGCAGCAGGCGAGAATGCTCCATTCCCTGTGGATGTTAAATGTTGCTCACATGGGAAATCTTTCTCGCGACGATCCGTCTTCGATCCTCTGGGAGGTTCACTCCCACTCTGGAGTGGCGGACTGCCCTAAGTAAACCTAATCTCCGTAAATCTCTGATTATGTATTGTGCTGCTAGGGCGAGGGCTTTTCGGAGGGCTCATGACTTTTATTATTATCTCTCGTGCGACTTGTATGATGGTGCTGATCGCCTCACACTCCACGCGGATTGCAGATATACATTTTACTAAAAGAAAGTTGTTGCAATTGAAGCAGCGATGGATGGAAGGGTTGTATGTGAGGTCGAAACTAAGATCATTTTGTTATACCATCTGCTCCGGCGACAATTTCGGAAGTGCGAGTTGACGAATTTACTCCTTACATCTGTTGTTTACAACGTGGAATTTTCCTTCGACCCGGCTATTGGGACTTTAAGTAAGCCATATATTTTTTGTGAAAGCCTGATCGTTTGATTTTAAGAGCTTTATTCCAATTACTAGTTTCGGCAGAATTGTGCTTCATCTTCAGAATATAACTCCACTGTATGAAAAGAAAATAGTTAATCGATAACCTGCAACAGATAAAACCACTTTCTGTGTGACCTAAATTTTGCAGAAACTTTTACATACCTTTCTGTGTATTTTCACATACATGTGATGTCGACATTTTGACAATAAAATGTCAGTACATTAAAAAACTCTAGATGGTTTGTCATTTATGACATAGAATGCTCCCAGACTGGTTGTCTAATGAATTAAATGTTAAAGTACAACATCCACAGCACCAATAGGGTTAAAACTATACGACATGTCTATACGACATGTTGACGACCTCATGTAAACTAAAGCTGAGGCATCGTGGACCACCTGTGACAGGTGGCACCATCGTATTAACCAGCGATGTATTAAAATATTTTGAAATTAGTCCCATGAAAATTTTTACATACCTTCAAAAGCACGTTATATTTTATGGGAATTACAATGGTAAATCTTCATACCTGATCCATATACACACATATAGCTCTTTTCACCAATATAAATTACATATTTGGAAAAGCAATATGGTAACAAATATTTGTAATTCTCCTAGTTTGTCATTATGTGATACCAGGTGCACGATACACCACAACTGCGTTAAGCTCGCCCACTCTACACGTCAATTTTTTATTGATACCCTATGCATACTACTTACCAATCCAACCAAGGCTATTCATACAAAAGAAATTATTATAAGCATCATAGAACAATAAATCCAAAAAGCATGGAGAGTGGATGGGCGGATGGGATCATAGGAGGGTAAGGGGGGCCATATGAGAGGGGAGTACAGGAGGAGGGTAGGAGAAAGGTTGGGGGAAAGAAGGGAAGGGAGGTAATGAGAGAAGGAGGATGGGAAGGGGAAGGCAATCTAGAGCAATAGGGAAGTGAGTAGGAAAAGGGGGCAGTGAGATGAGGGTGGGGAGGGAAGAAAAAGGGGCAGGTGCAGTGCCTCGTGGTTAAAAAGTTATTTGTCATGACATGTTTGCAAAGATCAATAGTGAAAATATGCTACTTAAAAGGAATTAATAATATATTAATACCATAGTGTCCATGAACTATCATAATCATAAGAGCTGGATGATAGCTAAGCAGTTATACAGTTCTATTGTTGGTGTACCACTTGCAGTAACCTAGGCTCACGCACAGGTCCGAGAAATATAGATGTATCGGTATTTTGATGAACCAGTAACAATACTGTATAACCAATGGTGAACAGATTGCACAATATGCTAACATAAACACTGATTATTATTTATAGAACAAAAATGGTATCAAGGGACATAGTTGTAAAAATAATAATTGTGTAGTAGTCATTGGTGAACAGTATGCATAACATGGTATCTAAATATTCATTGTCTGTTATAAACAGAAGAATGCTGCCAAGTGTAATAATTATAACACATAAAATACACATGTATAAGTACATGTTACTATTTTTTTGTAAATATGAGTGAAACATAATATGTTAACTGGATAAACACAAGGAGGGGTGTTTAAAGAAAGGGTTCAAATTTTTGACGTTACAAATAATAACTAATCATGCAATAACGTAACCTGTCGGCGAGGGGAATGGGGTAGGGGGATGGGTGGACGGCTGGTGGGGTGGGAGGGGAGGTGATAGTTAGACCTACTTAGTACATTTAAAACCATATATACAGCAGCAGCATAAAATATCTATACAAAGGAATAGCATACAGCAGCTGCATAAAATATCTATACACAGGAATAGCTCAATATAACTGAAGATGCGTATGCGTATATTAACCGTTTGCGCCTTACGGTTCCCGGCGCTTACACACGCCAAGGCTGCGGTGCACAACGCCTGGTGGCGTCGGAAGTCGTGCAGACGCCTTCGGGATTTGTAAGTACGTGTGTGAGATGCCAGTAACGTGACATTTCTACAGGTATCGTAAATAATGACGATTAGTTGCCCATTGGAAACGAAACATTCACTGTCTCAAACTCAACGATATATTCACAAACGTTTTATTTTCCTTTATGAGCAAAGATACATTGATGAAATACATCTTAATAACAATATTCACAACAATCCAATGATCTAAGACTATATAATATTTTGTTCAAAACATTCTGGGACCTGTTACGTTAGTACGTTGGCAAACATATTTTCAAACGCAAAAATCTTCACAATGATATGTACACGAATTTAATACTCTTCGATTGCATGATGACGTTCAAAACAATCTGGCACATATAGTGCAACCCTGCACTCTTTGCATTCCCATGTTGTTTTCCTGCGTCATTTATGCTTTCTGCACGCTACACAAGCTCCCTCAAGATTTACTTTTGATGGTGTTGGATCAATATGTTTGGGAAAATGTGCCCAATGTTGTGCGTGCAGTCTTTGTGGTATATCGACGGATGCTAATCGTCCCTTCCGATTATATTCCGGTAAAGGTGTAGTTTTCAACAATGATTCTGCAATGTGAATCCTATATTATGCGTAGCTCTGTGTGTGCCGCAATGTATTTTGTAATACAAAATGTACGTGTTAAATAAAGCAACATCAAATAGGTAAAAGAATATCTTGTGGTATCCTTTCATACATTTTCTCATCACAGTGAAGCATGCGAGCATCTGATATTGGCGGTCAATTCCAATAATATCTCTATTGTATTCGACGACACATTTCGGTTCCCACGACGCATTGCGGAGAGGTGTGTCTGTGGCAATCATTTCTGCTGTTGAATGTTTTGTGGAAAGCATGTGAACGTCTCGTTCATATTTCCATTTTAGTGCCAATATTCCATTACAACTCCTCACTGTACATTCTCCCGTCTTTAATTTCGCCTTCAGGAAGTCTGTGGGCATATTTTTTTCTGTTTGAGCGGACTGTTCCAATCACATTAGTTTTATTGGTGAGAAGAGTTTTGAGAAGTTTCTGTGAAGAAAACGAGTTATCTAAATATAGAGTATGTTCTTCGCGTAATACCGCTGCGATAGTTCTAGAGCTACACTTTCAGAGGCACTACCGCTAGCATCACGTTTGTCACTACCCGTGTATATCTTAAAATCACAGCAGCATACTGAACTTGACTCACACAATTTCTAAATTTTAATACCAAACCTCGCTCTCTTTGATGGGTTACATTGTTTGTAGGATAAGCGCCCCTTAAATTTCATTAATGATTCATCAATGGCAATATTTTCTTGCATTGTGTATACTTCTTTAAATTTTTGATTGAACATATCTATGACTGGCCTTAGTTTGTACAGCTTATCTGTGTTGTTGCCTACTCTGTTATTCGCTAGATACAGAAATCTAATTATGTGCAGAAAACTACTGAGTGGCATGGTCTTCCTAAATATCGGCGTTTCTATAACGGCCCTTCTTGACCAATACATCTGAATCGACGGTTTCCTTACTTCATCCATGATTATACATAGCCCAATGTACATCTTTATTTCATTACAGCCGACAGGATGTTGAGTACGTCTTGTGCATATCTATTCGTCCCAGTTACGATGTTTTCCCAAAATGTACTACTAAATATTACATAGAAAACGTCTAATTCTATTGTGGTTGTACTCACGTGCTGTAAAGCTGCTCGCTTTATTCCGGTAATTTCCGTATCGTCCAGATTGTTGGTTCATTGTCTTTCTTTTGCCACATCCACGACTCTGATTGTTGCTGGAAGGTTTGCTCTTCTTCGTCAGTATCATCTTCAATGACCAGCCGTTTATACCGTTTTCGTACAGGACGTAAAACGTCGCTACCACTGCTACTGCCGCTGCCAAAATATCCTGCAAAATCATTGGTGGCTATGCCACCACATGTCTCCCTTTCCTCGTGAACACGTTTGCTACACGTAGGGAACATTGTGAAAGTATTTTTGTAATGTTGGCAGGTTCCAATGCGGCGAAGAACACTTCGTGTATGCCGCGTGTATTTGATCAGCTCCACAACATGTCAGAGACGTTTTGTTTACATTTGGCGCGGCTGACCGACGACGTCTCTCACACGACATGCGCTTGTTCGGCGCGGTAAACATACCACGTCTCTGATACGTCTAGGTGATCTTTGGCCAGACCGGCACACTACGTCTCTCACACGACATTGTAAGCCAATGGGTTAATAGGACTTCATCAGTCTGAGTGAAGTAGGGACGATATATCTTAAAAGGACCATGTTAATTACACTAAAATAACAAAGGTAACAGTATTACTGATGGTGTAGTGAGCACACCATGTCATAAGCTGTCCTACGCGAGGAGGAAATTTCTGGTTAATGAGGTTATATATTTGAGTAACACCACTTCAAAGTGAGACAAAAAATTATTTACAACAATCTCCTAAAAACATATAAAATCAGTATAAAAAGAAGGAAACACTTTGAAACAGGTATGGGACTGAAACATATACTCAGAGCAGGTACACAGAAATTAAAAATGCTGGGTGGGGAGAATATGAAAACGATGCAAAGTCTACAACCCAATGCCCTTCACCTCATATTACATTATTATATGATTACTTGCTATTGGTAGTGCCAGATACTTGTACCTTTTCGTTAAACATCCCTATTGGTGTTTATCAAGTTACCATATTACGTTTCATAAACATAAATAAAAGTATTTCATAACACATGTGAATATATTTATATGGTATGTCTTATGATTATTACACTTGACTGAATTTTCTGTTTATATCTGACAATGGGTGTTTAGGTAGCATATTAGACATACTGCTCACCTTCGTCTACACAGTTATTATTGTCATAACTATTACACTTGATACCATTTTTTGTTTTGTAAATGATAACCTGTGGTCATGTTAGCATGTTGTGAAATCTGTTCTTCACTGTATATACGGTGTTGTCACTGGTTCATCAAAACATGCAGACATTATCACTTATCACACTCTTATATTTCTCCGACCTGTCTCTAAACCTAGGTAACTGCGAGTACTACAACAACAATAGAAATTTTATTCTGCTTTGCTATCCTCCTGCTCTTGTGATTATGTATTTCATGCACACTATGGGATTGGTATATTGTTATTTCCTTTTAGCGCCATGTTTTAACTGATGATCATTACAAACATACTGTAGAGTCAACGTGACAAGCAAACGTTTTTATCCTTATCATGAGAGATAACTTTTAACCAGGTACTACCCCAACTCCCCCCCCTTTTCTACCCTCTAACCCTTTCCTCTTTCTACCCCCTTTCCCTAACCCTCTAACATTCCTTTCCCTTTGCGCCTCACTTCCCTCATTACCTCCCTCCCCCCTTTCCCACAACCTTTCCCTCTCCCCCTCCCCCTATCCTCCCCATCCACTCAGCCAGCCCATTCTCGCTATCTTCACATCCTCCCACCCATCCCCCATGGTTTTTGGATTTTTTCTTCTATTGTGCCTACAGCAATTTTTTTTGTATAGCTAGGTTTTTATGTATTGGTGAATGGTATATATAGAGTATAAACGGAAAGATCGTCAAGTGCAGAGGGCGTGTGGTGTACTGGGCGCCTTGTAGCACATTATGACGGTCTAGGAGAATTGCAAATTTTTGTTACCATTACGTTTTTCCATACATGTAATTAATTACAAACATACATGTGATTGATTACAAACTGAGAGACATTCGAAGGTCGAAATGGCTGTCCGCTATATGGGAGCTGACATATTGCAGCGGCCAATACTCAGGACCAATATTTTGCTGGTAAACAGGAAAGGGATTCCCTGCCCCAATTGAATCGAACTATTATCACCATGAATGTCCTGTAACACTACATTATGTGATCAAAAGTATCCGGATTCCCTTAAAAACATACGTTTTTTCCTATTAGATGCAGTGTGCTGCCGCCCACGGCCAGGTACTCCATATCAGCGACCTCAATAGTCATTAGACATCGTGAGAGAGCAGAATGGAGCGCCCCGCGGAACTTACGGACTTCGAAAGTGGTCAGTTGATTGGGTGTCACTTCTGTCATACGTCTGTACAGGTTGACCTCGTCTGTTGACTGACAGAGACCGCCGAAAGTTGAAGAGGGTCGTAATGTGTAATAGGCAGACATCTACCCAGACCATACACAGAAGTTACAAACTGCATCATGATCCACTGCAACTGCTATGACAGTTAGGCGGCAGGTGAGAAAACTTGCATTTCATCGTCGAGCGGCTGCTCATAAGTCACACATCACGCCGGTAAACGCCAAAGGAGCGTAAACATTGGACGGTTGAACAGTGGAAAAATGTTGTGTGGAGTGACGAATCAACGTAAACAAAGTGGCGATCCGATGGCAGGGTGTGCATATGGCGAATGCCCGGTGAACGTCATCTGCCAGCGTGTGTAGTGTCAACAATAAAATTCGAAGGCTATGGTGTTATGGTGTGCTCGTGTTTTTCATGGAGGGGTCTTGCACTCCTTGTTGTTTTTCGTGGCACTATCACAGCACAGGGCTACATTAAAGTTTTAAGCACCTTCTTGTTTCCAGCTGTTGAAGAGCTATTCGAAGATGGCGACTGCATCTTTCAACACCATCGAGTACCTTCTCATGATGCACGGCCTGTGGCGGAGTGGTTATTCGACAATAACATCCCTGTTATGGACTGGTCTGCACAGGGTCCTGACCTGAATCCTGCACAACACGAAGTAGATGAAGTTAAGGAATTCTGCTGCCTAGGCAGCAAAATATCCAGCGACGGGCGGAGCAAGGAGGAAAACAAGAGCAGACCAGCACAGGTAAAAAGAGCATTTCTGGCTAAGGGAAGTCTACTAGTATCAAACACCTGAGGCAGATATTTCTGAGACTGTACCTTCGGAGCAAAGCATGGTATGATAGTGAAGCTTGGACTGCCGTAAAATCTGGTCAGAATGGAATCGAGAATTTGAGATATGGTGCTACAGCTGAATGTTGAAAATTAGGTGGACTGATAAAATAAGGAATGAAGAGGTTCTGCCCTGAATCAGGGAAGGAAAGGAATATGTGGAAAACACTGAAAAGAAGAAGGGACAGGATGAAAGGACATCTGTTAATACATCAGGGAATAACTTCCATGGTGCTAGAGGGAGCTGTAAAGAGTAAGATCCATAGGTGAAGATAGAGGTTCGAATACATCCACCAAACAACTGAGGACTTAGGTTGCAACTGGTACTCTGAGATGAAGAGTTTAGCACAGGAGAGAAATTCGTAGAGGGCGGAATCAAACCACTCGGAAGACTAATGACACACAAAAAATAATACCAACCCCAAGAAGTTTTTCGTTGTTTGTGGTTGACCTTCGTAACTTGCAACCAGTTTGCTGAACATTCCTCATGAGGGACTTCCAGAGTATCATGTCGTACGAATTTACTTTAGTAATTTTCGAAAGGGGTTAATGAAATTAAGGCGTGCTAATTGACAGCTGAAGTAAAAACAGAAAACTAAATAACTTTTATTCTCCATGAATTGACATGCCAGGTGGCTAAATTTTAAACGTGGACAAAAGAATCTTAAGAGTACCGTTATAACTAAGATCAACACTTGAGTTCTACACAGTAGAAGAAATCAGTATAAAGGTATGGATATTTGTAGAAAAATTAACATTGTCAGCTGAAATAGTTGTGCACGGTTTATATCCAAAGTATGAGATGCAATATACTGACAAACGTAGTCAAATACTATCGCAATTGAAGTCAGTAATATAGCATGTAACAAGGCATCAACGATTCAGGTGGTCGAGGGTGGAACTCGCTCTAAAGGGAATTGGCATGTGCGGTTTTAGTGTGTGCGTACGTGCCTTTCCTGCAGAAAGGAAACGAACACCAAAACCAAAGTGTAGAAGGAAGTGGGACTCCACAATCGTGAAATCTCCAAGAAACTGGAATGTTCAAGTACAGTGATTTGTAATTTAGTTAGATTGGGCGCACTATATAGACAGAATGGAAAATATGGCAAGGCAGAAAATTGTTGGAAGCATCATTCTCAACGATTACTTTTGCGTCAAGAAGGACAACAAAGCGCAGTTCTTCTCAACGTGTTGCTCATTTACAGTTGCCAGTACTGTCAGACGTGAACGCCAGTTTGGTCGAGTGATAAACGTCTTACAGTGAAGAAGCGACTGCAGACATCTGCTTTAATAGCTAAACATAAACAGGCTATATGGAAGTTTGCTGAAAAATATCTGTCATGCACTTGCGATTGGGATACAATGATATTCAGTGATGAGAATGCGTTTCACTTAGATGGGCCGCATGGACTTCAGTGTGATTTGCGTGATCTGAGAACAGAGCAGCGAGTAAGAATGAGCAAAAACTTTGACGGCGGAGGTGTAATGATCTGTAGAGCCATCCCCACAACATGTGAATCACGCACTGCTTGGGCTAGCATTAAAATGGGCTCTAATATGTACTCTGAGATGCTACAGAGAGAATGGATTAGAATGCTTGTGGACCTAGAGGACGAAAGTCTAATGTTTCAACAAAACAATGCATTTGTACATGTTCCAGCAACAATAACATGTCTTGTCCTGGTCTGAATGTAGCCTGGCTGCAGCCAATGGAAAACCTTCCGGGAATAGTTGAAAGACGTGTTTATCTCAATGGAACGCGATTTGAGGCTGTATGTGACCTGAAAAGAGCGATGCCAGAAGAGTGGGTGAGAATTTCAATGCGAGAACTAAAAATCCTAAAAAATCAATGCTAAATAGAATTTTTTAGGTAATTAGGAAGAACGGAGGTTGAACAAAGAACTAACAACGGAATAACGCAAAAGGACAGAGTGTGCCTTTGTATCAATTTCCATTCATGAAATGCAAACGACTGATTTTGTTGCTGGTGTTATGAAGGAAACTATGTAGTTCCGTCATGATCTACTACTTTCATAATAAATTCGTTACACACATACATCCCTGACTATGCTGATTTCCACTGCTGTAGACCACGAACATATGCCGTATATAACGACAGGTAGCGCATATGGGTAGAAGTAGCATTTATCACGGTGAACCAGAGCATGAGGCTAAAACGAAAATGTTGCACTCTGACACCTGGATATGATAATAGCTATCACTTACAATTAGATTAACTTATATGACCAGTTTTTAATCCTAGAATTTATTTAGTTATTTAATTAACGTTCTTTTTCTTCTCTTTTTCTGAGTTATATTATTGTCAGTAGTGGTTCTGCTGTTTGCTTTTGTGAGCCGTAGCGCTCTTCGTCCTATCGATTCTCCTACAGATATCGGGCCCTCCTGGCGCTTGTGATGCGGTCGCGAGGTCGTGCGAGCGAGAGAGGATTGGACGAGCGTAGGTGCAGAGCGAGATGGAGGTAGTAAAGGCGTATGTTGGTAGTGAACACGAGAGGCAACCTTGGCGCCGAATACAGTAGCTATGAAAACGTCTATTTGGATCAGCGTCGGGATGGACCGCGTAGCGAAGAAGCTTGGTGGTGGTTAGCCGATTACATGATGTTGCGGGTTCTGACTCGTGATGTACCTTTCCGATGCTGTTGGACTCGGCCTTCAACTGACGTAATAATGTGATATAGTTGTATTTACGCAATTCACTGACGACACGTTTCCTGCCCTCCGTGTTGCAAGTGCGATGAACCTGAGACAGATTACTGCTTCATTACCAAACACGAAGCTTTGTGCACAATTTATCTTGTGGTTCGCCCATACGACAGTAGCAATGACTGTAGCAATTCATTTTGGCATCTGATTACGCCGACATTATAGTTTAGCATTTAAAACTTGGGGGCTACTGTGTATTATTTCTTAATTTTAGTGTCCAGTCTGTTACAGCAATTACTGTATATCACATAACGCACCGATGCACCAGCGTATGGCTATTCCACCAGATCTGTCTGTGGGGTCTTGAACGTTTGGATCCATTGAAGACAGGTAATTATTCTAAGGCCAATTAATCGTTTTATGCCTTCCCTTGAGACAATCCGACTTTGGAGTGATTTGAATTTCTTGTTTAAAATGCCTGGGGTTTGAGTGTGGTTTGGTTACTGCCTGGAGCCTGTGACAATTTGTTAAAAGTGTTCTCGTACAAAATTGACGTTGTTTCATCTAATATTGTTCTAAGTGCACCGCCTTGGCTTTACTAGGCTAGGAGTATTTATATAAGGAGTTTAAGCTGTAGCGTGTTCGTTATCGCATTAGGACCCGCGATTTAGTGAATCATAATCTCTTACGATTTGTTGTATGTCTGAGCCTGGGTTGTGGGTTTGACCTACGCCTTCAGCCCATTGTCCCCTATTCAATTTGAATCTATGTAGCAAACCAGAGACATGATGGCAAATAAAAAAAAAATAAAATAAACTAGAAGAGTTGAGTGACTTTTGATATTGCAGAAGTTGCGAAGCAGATCGATAGCGAAGGTGGAGGATTGATACAGTGCCAACGACTGCACTATGGAATGTGACATTCTTTAACAAGAAACAAATGCTACATCCAGTAGTATAAACCCTTACACCACAAAGTCTTCATTGAAAGCTACGTTCGGAGCATAACTCCCTATCTGCGCGAAACATGGACAATGGACAGGCCGGAAATTAAACAAATAGAAGCCTTTGATCTGCGCGGAAGCAACCAAAACAACAACTTGCAGAATTCCAACAGCTTTGAGTCACGGTTTTTTTCTGTCGAGCCTATATTTCGAGGGTGCTTTTTTTTTTGACAGCTGATTTCATGGCCATTTTCATGGTTCATTGTTTTGGCGTTGTACGGGTTGGTTCTCTGCCGCCAGAAATATTGTGCTCATAACACTACCGTAAGAGGACGCCATGACAGATAATTTGTAATTAACCTACAGGATGCAGTTGAGGTGAACATTACATTCCGTTTAGACCTAATAGAATTGATGTCTGAGTGACTTTTTTTGCAGGTGGGAGGGACGCAGGAATCTCCTAGTAAAGGACAACAGTAAAATATCGACAGACACGATATGGCAAGGCACAGAAAAAGTAACAATGCATACATTATATGAATTCAGTATGTACCTGAAGTCAGAAAACAAGCGTGATTATCAGCAATGTATGATCAGCCGGATGTAACCCCTCTGTTTTGACAAAACTCTGTGCTGTTCGTTATTGTTAATCGAATAAGATAGCGGTCTGTGGTCACATTCAGATGCCCTATAATCGTAACAGTATCTCCCTTTTCACAATTTCTCTTTTCCCCATTTATTCTACCAAGGTTAGCTGTCATAGTACCCAAATTTCGGACTTATACAGACACTGGTTTATGACGTTCTTCGTCGACGATTCATTGCTTTCTAGCATCATGGTCCCTCAGTAGCTGACATCTACGTAACATTGATCGTTGTGTTCACAGGAACATAGGGCCCAGCTGAACAAGCGTACGTGCATTAGTTTTGCTATTTAATCACCTGTTGTCGGAACTCTGTTCTAGCCTGGTCGAGTAGCTTGGCTACATGTTGGCTTGTCAGGCAGTCAGGCAGACTCACACTCACTTCACGTGCTGTATCGACGAAAAATTGCTAAATGGCTCCCAACTTCCGTCTCATACAAATATGATAACAGAACAGTTAAAATACGATAACTCACCTACGTTTACAGTTTTGACAGACATGCGGTGTAAACTTATCCTTTCTCCGTCCCCCTCCCCACTCACATCCCTTTTATCTCCAGTTAAGCTAACAATCAAGATAGAAATGAAAGTCAGTCATAAGGTTAAAATAAAATTTAAGAAAAAAAAATGAATCTGTGGACCCACCAGATGTAATAGAAATGCTACTGCAAAAATATTGCAAGTACTTTGTTCCAAACTAAATCGGACTTTAACACATTCAAATCATTCTTTTCGCATGCAGCAATTTATACAGTGTAATTACATTTTCTTACTTGCAGAAATAGCGAGGTAGAAACAACTTATTAAAGTAATAGTACGTATTTTCTAAGACTGGCAAAAAACAAGTTGTGTGTTTTCCGTGCTGTTTTATCATTTTCCACTTTCAGAATAACTGTCCACATACAGAGAATTTCTGGTCATTCTGTCATATGTCTGCTTCATTAATATAAGTAATTTCCCATATTTCTTATCCAAACCCTGCAACATTTCAATTTCACTTTCCAAAAAAATAGTAAATAGCATATTCAAAGGATGGAACACATGTTACACTTTTCTACCATACCTCCATCTGGCACGGTCAGTTCCTGTTTCAAGGAATACTGTCGGAAAAATAAACATAATTACATGACTATAATGCTCATATTACTGTGTTGAAAAGTTATTTATGTTCACGGATTACCCTTATTTTGGAGAACGATAAAAATCAACATGAATCTCACCATGAACTAGAAGGTGACATGTTTAGCCGTGGCCAGGTTATTTGGGCTTCCGCAAGCTGCTCGATACATCTCCTCGCTTCCGTCTACTCATAAGAATACGAGCTTACAAAGAATCACACCAAAATTGTGTCTGGACTCGAAACTTCGTAACTAGGACAACTCAACAGGTCCTCCTGGTGACCAAATGGAAAGATGTAAAATTTCTTTCGGGCATACTTGAAAAAGGCGATGTAGGCACATAACTTCTTATAATACTTTTGTAAATTCTGTTGTGGAAGGTTATAAGTTCACTGACCATGAAGGACTGGCAATAGGGCAGGAATATAAATCAGTGTGAAATATTTTTCGGAAATGCATGAAGATATCAAACACTGTTCGATTGTATTACGGTTGTGTGCGTCATTCGCAACAGTTATAACGACTAAACACATGTAACTAATCTTCCAGAGGAAACGAAAACATAAAAATAATCCCGGTAACAAAACATTTCACATTGAGATACAGAGCATGCATCTCAAGGAAAAGTAATTCGCCTATGATATATGTAAATAAGACACTGTTTGACTGGATAAAGAAAAGCTTAAGGGGGGGGGGGGGGGGGGGTAGGACGTCAAACGGGCCGACTTGGAGCAGGAGAGGCATCACAGGACATTTTAATTTCGAGTGTCTATACTTTTACAAATAAATTCATAATATTTTGTCAGCATCACCAAGAAGGATTCAGGATTCACACTCATTGAAGTGGAAGTTCGAAAACATAACAAAATAAATTTTTTTACGTGTGAAATTTCATCATATTTTCACTTACTAATGGCTGCATTTGTTGCTATATGTACACTTTTCTTCATAAGTCAGAGAGATTCTTCGACGAATTTTCCACATCATACATACTATACTCACAGGTGTATGAAACTCTAGAATTTATTTAATTTATGAAAAAACGAATGAACTGTTATATTTTAAACTTCATGTTTAGGAAAAACACAAATTTTATAGTTAATTAGCTAAATTTTTACCACAGTTTTTAATAGATGTCGAAAATTCTAGACTTCCATACACCATTAAGTATGGTTTGTTTGCTGTGCACAATTCATCGAAGAATCTCTCTTCCTTATGAAGAAAAGTGTACCTATAGCAACAAATACTGCCATTAGTAAGTGAAAAAAATGATGAAATTTGAAATGTAAAAAAAATTATTTCGTTATGCTTTAGAACTTCCACTGCTATGAGTGTGAATTCTGTATCCTTCCTGGTCATGCTGACAAAGTTTTATGAATTTTTTTATAAAAGTATAGACAGTGGAAATTGAAATGTCCTGTGGTGCCTCTCCTGCTCCAAGTCGGTCCGTTTGACGTCCTATCCCCCGTAAGCTTTAATATGCATTTAACCATCCAGTGTGGTCTAGAAAGATGCAGTATCTTAACATATATGAAACGATCTCTGATCCTTAATAATCTATACTATAAAAATTAGTGACAACCCTCCCCCCCCCCCCCCCACACACACACACACACAGACGCATACTGAAAATATTCCGCTGTCAGATATATTTCGTACAGTGCAGTTATGCCTGTGTCAGTGTCCACTCGCATGTCTCAAAGAACCAGCGGTCAGTTCTGCTTCTGCGACGGTAGTTTATTTTCACATAAAGACTGTGAGTATGCGGCTTAGGTGAGATTGGCGGCGGAATCGGTTAACATGGCGGCATGGTCAGCGGACAAAAGAACGCCCTCTGCTTCCGTTAGGTTGTGCTTACGGCTTTAGTACACACGCTCTCTCTTGTTAGATTGAAATGGGTAGATTTAAGCGACTTCGTATGTATTATTATGGAATCGTTGTTGGCTTGCTCTCTGTCTGCGTAATTGCGAGTTACGTGTTTTACATTACCTTTGTGTGTGTCTATGTGTGTGTGTGTGTGTGTGTGTGTGTGTGTGTGTGTGGAGAGAGATTGAATATGATGCTTCACCTGTGTTATGTTAAATGTAATGTTTAGGTATGGAGGTAATTTCATGATACGTACTTCCAGCGAGGGATCCTTCGAGATGAAGTACTGCTACAAATCTTCCTGGGATCTTTCATATTTATTAGTATTTGTAAGACACAGACAACATAAACATCTGTGTTACACATATTGTATCAGAAAGATGTACTTTATACCGACATACACTGAACAGCTGCACGAGATCTGTTGTAAGACAGATGTTTTCTGTTTTTTCTTGTCTTAGCTTTTGTTTAAGTATGTTGAAGTATGCCGTTGAGCTACGAGGAAGATCCTGTCATCACGATATTTAAAAATAAAAGTTAGTCCAGTTGTGTTAATCACATATGGGCCAGATTTAATGTACATTAGTAATGTTTCCGGGCATTGAAAACCGGTGTCATAGTCGCTTTTGATCTTGTGATGATCACACATGAATCCATTTCCTGTTTAAAGGTACCTGTAAAATGAACATTCACATATTTCACAGTGCATCTAGTATTGCCATACATTACGCAACCTCCCTG
This sequence comes from Schistocerca nitens, assembly GCF_023898315.1. Classification (NCBI taxonomy): domain Eukaryota; kingdom Metazoa; phylum Arthropoda; class Insecta; order Orthoptera; family Acrididae; genus Schistocerca; species Schistocerca nitens. The sequence continues at coordinate 470,873,454 of NC_064620.1, read as the reverse complement.
TACTTTCTTGTAGGTACCAACAGGCTAATGAAATATCCAGTAGAACGTGACCCCTATTGCTGCCTATTGCCACTTGCACGACCAGCGAACGTGTAACGTCCTTTTTCTGTGCACAGCCAGTATTCTTCACCTCGTCGAGATATGTGAGGGCGAGGCGACACTATACTGTCTGTTATTGCAGTCAGTATTAGTCAATTATGTCCGCTCTTTGCGCTAATTTGAATCATTATCTATTATTAAAAAGCTTAGATTCAAATTATTACTATGGGCTAGCAGCGTTGTTTAGCGGTTGCCGTCAAAGATGCACATTAACAGTTACTAGGGGACCCATTCGCTTTTTCAAAATCAATTGATATATTCGATTTGCGTAGCACATATACATCGAATTAATTCCTTCAAAGTCACTTGGTTCCTTTAACACCGCACGATGATTTGTCCGTTGAAAACTATTCCCTTTAATATTAATGTAAAATAAACTATTACTGTTATTATTGTTCAGAGGTAATAGAATACACGGTTCACTTCTCGCTATATTCTGTTCGAAATCGTAGGACACTACAGTTTTCCTTTTGTTCGGTTTTTATTAACACAGTTCTTTTGATATCATTCACTACTATGAACGGTCACATTTCATCCCGATAATAAATGATCAAACAGGGTCTATAATCGAAAGTCAAGTTGCTACGCGATGTTTGAATAGTAGCTATGGCAACAACTGAACTTCTGAAATTGGAATTAATGATATAGATCTTTTATCGATTGAGAGGTTAGCGTTATCTCAGTTCAGATTCTTTTGGTACTACCGACAATAAATTAAACGTACAGAAATTTACTTTTATTAGCCCGACTTGCAATGAAATTAATAGTTTCACGCAGTGGCGCATTAATGTAAGAGACGCCAATACTCAGGTCTCAAACACTAAAAGCTCGGACATTAAAATCTCGAAAACAACGACTCCCAGCGGCTAAAGACGTTAACAATACGTGCGTTGAGTTTATGTAGTAGTTGCGAAACGAAAGAGAGTTTCGTTAGATACTCTTTGAATAAAGCCCCTTGCTTCTTTGCATGTAATAATCTATTATTCTCTTATTTAATTTTGTCTACTTCAAAACGGGAATTTTTGACTTAATATGAAATACGTGAATTGTTCATGGCCAGTTCGAATAAATATTAGTTTCAAAACAGACCAGATGTGTTACGAGAGGTTACACAGCCCCTCGACGATGACTATTTTAGTCAAGTTATCGTTTCAAGTTACTGCGGGATAAGCTAACATTACGCCTATTGCTCGGTCACGTTCCACCAATAGTTTGCAAGGCGACCGAACGAACACATGACCGCGACACCCTCGGTCTACGTCGTGGAACGCCTCGCAGGTCATGGTTTCCGTTTCTACAGCCGTACGGCGAAAATATGTCTGGCCCCACATGATAACAGCAGCAACCCCCCACACTGTTTGGGCTGCAGGCTCAGCGACGGGTAAGATGACTTTTAAAATGCTCCAGATGACGAATATAGAACATAAAGAACACATAGAGGCATGAAATCTAAACATAATGTCCATTAATGTCGCTCATTAAATTCTACCCACAGCAATCAACGTTCTTGTTTAGTAACGTATGCTGTCTCTCAGCCTTTCTAATAGTTCATAGCCTTCATTTTATCATCAGTGTCAGACACTAACTGTTTGCACATGCGATATTTTATTGTTTCACAGTTATTCTTTTTACTCCAATCATCGTCATTTCCAGCCGGAAGGAGTGGCCGTGCGGTTCTGGGCGTTACAGTCTGGAGCCGAGCGACTGCTACGGTCGCAGGTTCGAATCCGGCCTCGGGCATGGATGTGTGTGATGTCCTTAGGTTAGTTAGGTTTAATTAGTTCTACGTTCTAGGCGACTGATGACCTCAGAAGTTAAGTCGCATAGTGCTCAGAGCCATTTGAGCCATCATCATTTCCGCAGGTTGCGTTGACATTTGCGATTCTGTCCAATTCAGTTCCAGGCGCAATTGTATTTAAGTAATTGACACATCACTGGGCCACCAGCACCGAGACAGTTTAATATGCATCTAAATTCAATAACTCATTGCGGTTGTTCATAATCTAAGGTCTCTGTTCACTGATAGTTTCATGTGAAGCACTCAACGAAATTACAGAACTAAGTATTAACAACTGCATTATCACTAATTAGTATACTATTTAACAGAGAATGCATTTATATACAATAGGATCGGAACAGTATTACCAAAATAAATTTTAATATTACTAAACTACGAGAACTACTTAGGCAAAGCTTAAAATTCAGTGTCCCATTAACTGTCACTAAAGTTCTCATCTATAAAATCTCTTCAGATATTTGTGAGGAAACAAACCCTTGATTTGCCCCTCCCCCCCCCTCCCCATTATCCTCATTAGCTAACAAATAGATTCACACATGCAGGACGCAAATAATCTGGTAAGATCCGGAGTAAACATTTTGCCATTTCTTGTTTAACCTCTTAAGAGCCGATGACTTAGGGTGTTTTCTTAATAAGACCTTATCGCCAATGGTATGTGTTATAGCTCTAGCCAATTTAGTATAGAATTTGGTTGTACTCACTGGCGCAACATGCTTTAGTGATACACGCACGTCGTCGAACAACGACTTCCTATCATTGTTTGAATCAGTCAAAATCGGTAAAGGTTTAATTCACACATTATATTCTGGTGTGTTATATATTATCTCTGCTGGTGTATGCCTGATGGGTGAGTGTGGCGTGTTATTGTCAATCTCTTCAAAAACTCACACGTACTCTACCCACATACATTGTTGTGTTGCAGTGTAACTGTGAATAAATCTGTTAAAGTCTCTAAATATATGTTCAAGTGGCGATGCTTCTGCATGAGATCGTGATATCTAGATATTCTTTATGTGTAGTTTTAGTATACAATCCTCCCAACCGTTGCTGGTATAATATGATACATTATCTGACAGAATTAAACTAGCCTGAGCAAATTTAGTTGTGTACTCTCTAATTAAGTGGTTCCACATAGGCTTAACATAAGTGGGCTTTATTGGGCACATTTTAACGTATTTTGAAAACAAGTCGTAAAAGGCAGTTACCTATTTAATCTACCTCTTGCAGTCAGAAGTGACTCGATCACAACGCTAGGTAGTATCGCTAAAGTTTCTGATGAAACTATTGGGTGTGGTACTAACTTAATGCTGTAATTAATAGGTTTTACCTTTTGACGTAGGGTGCACACCTTAATAAACATACACTATATCTATACAAGGTGGTCCATTGATCGTGACCGGGCCGAAAATCTCACGAAATAAGCGTCAAACGAAAAAACTACAAAGAACGAAACTTGTCTAGCTTGCAGGGGTAAACCAGATGGCGCTATGGTTGGTCCGCTAGATGGCGCTGCCATAGGTAAAACGGATATCAACTGCGTATTTTTAAATAGGAACCCCCCCCCCATTTTTATTACATATTCGTGAAGTGCGTAAAGAAATATGAATGTTTTAGTTGAACCACTTTTTTCGCATTGTGATGGATGGCGCTGTAATAGTCACAAACATATGGCTCATAATTTTAGACGAACAGTTGGTAACAGGTAGGTTTTTTAATTTAAATTACAGAACGTAGGTACGTTTGAACATTTTATTTCGGTTGTTCCAATGTGATACATGTACCTTTGTGAACTTATCATTTCTGAGAACGCATGCTGTTACTGTGTGATTACCTGTAAATACCACATTAATGCAATAAATGCTCAAAATGATGTCCGTCAACCTCAATGCATTTGGCAATACGTTTAACGACATTCCTCTCAACAGCGAGTATTTCGCCTTCCGTAATGTTCACACATGCATTGACAATGCGCTGACGCACGTTGTCAGGGTTGTCGGTGGATCACAATAGCAAATATCCTTCAACTTTCCCCACAGAAAGAAATCCAGGGATGTCAGATCCGGTAAACGTGCGGGCCATGGTATGGTGCTTCGACGACCAATCCACCTGTCACGAAATATGCTATTCAATACCGCTTAAACCGTACGCGAGATATGCCGGACATCCATCATGTTGGAAGTACATCGCCATTCTGTCATGCAGTGGAACATCTTGTAGTAACATCGGTAGAACATTACGTAGGAAATCAGCATACATTGAACCATTTAGATTGCCGTCGTTAAAATGGGGGCCAATTATCCTTCCTCCCATAACGCCGCACCATACATTAACCCGCCAGGGTCGCTGATGTTCCACTTGTCGCAGCCATCGTGGATTTTCCGTTGCCCAGTAGTGAATATTATGCCGGTTTAGGTTACCGCTGTTGGTGAATGACGCTTCGTCGCTAAATAGAACGCGAGCAAAAAATTTGTAATCGTCCCGTAATTTCTCTTGTGTCCAGTGGCAGAACTGTACACCTCGTTCAAAGTCGTCGCCATGCAATTCCTGGTGCATAGAAATACGGTACGGGTGTAATCGATGTTGACGTAGCATTCTCAACACCGACGTTTTTGAGATTCCAGATTCTAGCGCAATTTGTCTGCTACTGATGTGCGGATTAGCCGCGACAGCAGCTAAAACACCTACTTGGGCATCATCATTTGTTGCCGGTCATGGCTGACGTTTCACGTGTGGCTAAACACTTCCTGTTTCCTTAAATAACGTAACTATCCGGCGAACGGTCCGGACACTTGGATGATGTCGTCCAGGATACCGAGCAGCATGCATACCACAAGCCCGTTGGGCATTTTGTTCACAATAGCCAAACATCAAGTCGATATCGACCTTTTCCGCAATTGGTAAACGGTCCATTTTAATAAGAGTAAAGTATCACGAAGCAAATACCGTCCGCACTGGCGGAATGTTACGTGCTACCACGTACTTATAGGTTTGTGACTATTACAGCGCCATGTATCACAAAGCGAAAAAAGTTGTCCAACTTAAACATTCATATTTCTTTACGTACTACACCAATATGTAATAAGAACGGGGGTTACTATTTAAGAAAACGCAGGCTGATATCCGTTTGACCTATGGCAGCGTCATCTAGCGGGCTAACCACAGCGCCATCTGGTTTCCCCCTTCAAGCTAGAGGAGTTTCGTTCTTTGTAGTTTTTTCGTTTGATGCTTATTTCTTAAGATATTTGGCCCGGTCACTATCAGTGGACTACCCTGTATAGTGTGTGTGTAAAGGTATGTATAAAAGCCGGAATCGGCCTACAGATCAATTAAGCAGTTCATTGGAAATAGACAAATAAAATTCAGTGGAATCCAAAATGAAGATGAGATAGTATTATGTGAGCAGAAAGACACATGGTAGAAATGTGGGGACAATACCTTGGGAAACGTTCTGCAGGAAATAATGAAGACCTGGAACTGGAGAATGCTGAGGAAATCGATTTGGAAGAAGAGGTAGAGTTTATCTTGCGCGATGAGTTCAGTCTTGCCGTCAGGCAGCTAAAAACTGGGGAAACCATTGGAGGTGATGATACACCAGCAGAACTCATGAAGACTGGAGAAGAACAGCTACGTGAAGGAGTGTTCCAATTCATGCATGCTATATACGAACCGAAGCGTGCTTACAACAGACTTGAAAAAGTGAATCACAGTTCCAATACGAAAGAGAGCATCTTCATAGAAGTGTGAACAATATATCACCCTCAAATTGTATCTAAGAACTTGATCTCCGTTATTCTGAGGCGGTTAGAAGGCAGGGTGGATGCAATTGTCAGAGACGACCAGTTCAGCCTTAGAAGAAGTATAGGTACACAAGAACAAATTCCCAGATAGGGATTAATTCTTGAGAAGAAACTTAAGAAGGGTCGAGACCCATATATTGCCCTCTTCCACCCGAAAAAGCATTCAGCAGGGCAGACTGGCGACAGCTTTTAAGACGCTGAGCGAAACTGGTATAAAGCATAAGGGCAGAAGAATAATACGGAGTCTGTATAGAGAAGAGGTGAATGTGGTAACGTGAGGAGAACATCAAGTAGAAACTACTGTTACACAGGGCGTATGACAAGGCTGCTCGCAGTCTCCTGTCCTCTTTGATGGATACATTAAGAAGGTATTGGGTAGTGACAGTGAGAAACTCGGAGACATTGGAGAAATTAAAACTCATATTAAGAAAATAGACATCCTGAGATTTGCTGATGATACCACAGAGTTAAGTGAAGTTGCAGAAAAATTAGAAGCGATGCTGGTCCAGGTGGAAATCACCCTCAGCTCTTTCTATTACATGAAAATTAATAAATGTAATACAAAAACGTTAGTGCTGAGAAGACAAAACAAGGTTGCCCAATGCTCACTTAACAAAGAGCGACTGGAGACCGTCGAATCCTTTGCCTAGCGAGGGAGCAAAATTACATCAGACGGAAGGTCAAGGAATGATATTGGAAGCCGAAACCTACAGGCAAAAATTACTTTTCACAAGAGAGGAAACCTTTCCAACTCCAGCAACATAAACAAACATCTCAAGAAAAATCTCATAACGACGTATGGCTGGAGTATGCTGCTTAACAGAAGTGAAGCCTGGCCACTCGGAGAAGCATAAAAACATAAAATAACAGCCATATATTTGTGGTACTACTTCACAATGGTCACGATTTCCTGGGCAGACGAGATATCAAGGGAAGAGGTGCTCAACAGAGTGGAGGAAGAGAAGCCTCGAAGGTAATCGAACACAGAAGGAACACATTGATTGGGCTTCTGTTGAGACGTAGTATCAGTAAAAGAATCATTAAAGGAAAAGTAGAAGGAAAAAATTAAAAAAGGCAGACGAGATTAGAATATGTCTATCATATATTGGAACGTAGCACCTGCATCTCCTATACTGCTCTCATGAGGAAGGCTGAAGACAGAAATGAATGGGCAAATGCTGCTAACCAATATACGGTTGAAGAACTGAGAAGAAAGAAACATCATGCCCAGCAATGCGAACTCTCGCGCTTGGTCTCACTTCTAAACTATTGTAGTAAACTTGTAACTGACAACGAAATCACGTGTCAAGTTTCCGGACAAATGGACAGTGGCGGAGAATCGCGAGTCAAGTCTCCGAGCATACGTAGTCGGTGAGTTCGAAAATAACGTCATAGCGCCTACTGACGAGTTTAATGAGTATATACGGAGCTCATTTACGATCTCTACTAGACAGCTGCTAAGCACAGATAATACCAACAAATCCCAGGGACCCACCTCGACAGAAAGAAAAACATTAATATTACGGCTTTTGGCATATTATGGTAACACTGCGCCTCCTTGCTTTGCCTTCTGTAGGTGCCTAACATATAATGATGGCGTATAAATTATTGCTTGTTGTATTTATGCACACAACACTGGCGTTCGACTGTTCTTAGCCAACCATGGAAACAAGAAGAACTTTGAGGAAGATGCCAGCTTCGATCAGAGAAGTTCGCTGAAAAACTCTGAGGGGAAAATTTCGCAGCTTTTTACGGCTCGTTTTTCTAATGCATGTTTTTGACAATTAAATTTTTAACTCGAGCTGTAAGTCTTTTTCTAATTTTTATAAAGTTTGGCCTGGGTAACCCACCAACAATAGAGACCTAAAATGAAAATATCCTGAAATTAGTAATTTCCCATCTGAAGAGTTATCACCGAGATCCCAGATTACGCATCTGTTTCAGACAATAATATGGCGCCGCTCCGGTTGCGAGTCAGCTCCAGTGAATACCAACTGTTAAAACACATAATAAATGAATGTCAGTAACTACTACTAAAAAGTGCACGCCATTGGAAATAAGTAATTACACAGTCACATTTACCCTCTCTGTAAGATAAACGACCGTTCATTGAACTAAAAATTTAAATACGGTCTGGCATCAATATTACAATCTCTTCACCTTGTAAGGTTGTCACACGGTTTTAAATCAGTCTTACTAATGATAGAAGTATCTCTAGCCTGACGAAACCAAAAAGGTAGACTATACAAATATGTGACTGACAAACATGTGTTATGTCATCATTCTAATTTAGATTCGGCAGCAACATGCAGGGGACTCCATGCTGTAAGGTGATGTTTCCACGCCTCCGTCATCTGCTACTGCATTGCCTCGAATTCGACCCTGGGCCATAGAATGGACACTACACAGAAAACAAAGCTGGGAGCGGCTCCTTTGATTTGTATGAAGTGAAGTGTTTCGCTCGACGCCGTATTGAAACAGAGTAAACGCAACATGCCAGCCGATAAGTAATACGACTCGAAATTAACATTCTTACGAAATGTAAGTAATGTAACCGACTAAATGTTAACTTCAACGGATGAGACCGTAGATGAAACAAGTTGTGATATACACTCCTGGAAATTGAAATAAGAACACCGTGAATTCATTGTCCCAGGAAGGGGAAGCTTTATTGACACATTCCTGGGGTCAGATACATCACATGATCACACTGACAGAACCACAGGCACATAGACACAGGCAACAGAGCATGCACAATGTCGGCACTAGTACAGTGTATATCCACCTTTCGCAGCAATGCAGGCTGCTATTCTTCCATGGAGGCGATCGTAGAGATGCTGGATGTAGTCCTGTGGAACGGCTTACCATGCCATTTCCACCTGGCGCCTCAGTTGGACCAGCGTTCGTGCTGGACGTGCAGACCGCGTGAGACGACGCTTCATCCAGTCCCAAACATGCTCAATGGGGGACAGATCCGGAGATCTTGCTGGCCAGGGTAGTTGACTTACACCTTCTAGAGCACGCTGGGTGGCACGGGATACATGCGGACGTGCATTGTCCTGTTGGAACAGCAAGTTCCCTTGCCGGTCTAGGAATGGTAGAACGATGGGTTCGATGACGGTTTGGATGTACCGTGCACTATTCAGTGTCCCCTCGACGATCACCAGTGGTGTACGGCCAGTGTAGGAGATCGCTCCCCACACCATGATGCCGGGTGTTGGCCCTGTGTGCCTCGGTCGTATGCAGTCCTGATTGTGGCGCTCACCTGCACGGCGCCAAACACGCATACGACCATCATTGGCACCAAGGCAGAAGCGACTCTCATCGCTGAAGACGACACGTCTCCATTCGTCCCTCCATTCACGCCTGTCGCGACACCACTGGAGGCGGGCTGAACGTGTTGGGGCGTGAGCGGAAGACGGCCTAACGGTGTGCGGGACCGTAGCCCAGCTTCATGGAGACGGTTGCGAATGGTCCTCGCCGATACCCCAGGAGCAACAGTGTCCCTAATTTGCTGGGAAGTGGCGGTGCGGTCCCCTACGGCACTGCGTAGGATCCTACGGTCTTGGCGTGCATCCGTGCGTCGCTGCGGTCCGGTCCCAGGTCGACGGGCACGTGCACCTTCCGCCGACCACTGGCGACAACATCGATGTACTGTGGAGACCTCACGCCCCACGTGTTGAGCAATTCGGCGGTACGTCCACCCGGCCTCCCGCATGCCCACTATACGCCCTCGCTCAAAGTCCGTCAACTGCACATACGGTTCACGTCCACGCTGTCGCGGCATCCTACCAGTGTTAAAGACTGCGATGGAGCTCCGTATGCCACGGCAAACTGGCTGACACTGACGGCGGCGGTGCACAAATGCTGCGCAGCTAGCGCCATTCGACGGCCAACACCGCGGTTCCTGGTGTGTCCGCTGTGCCGTGCGTGTGATCATTGCTTGTACAGACCTCTCGCAGTGTCCGGAGCAAGTATGGTGGGTCTGACACAACGGTGTCAATGTGTTCTTTTTTCCATTTCCAGGAGTGTATATTTAATTAAATGTTATCACCAAAGCTTTTCGATTGATTAGTGTTGAACTGTGCAGGTTATGAACTGCCACTGTGTTTAGTTTACATGACCATGAAATTACTTTCTTTTGAAAATACCGTTTTTTTCTTTGCAGTAGTTTTACTTCTTAATTTTTTTATTTATTTTTATTTATTTATTTATTTATTTATTTTTTGCTGAGACATTGAGGCGATAAATTAACTTCACCTCTAACAGAAAGATCTGTTTTGGGACACTACAGTACGATCAGTGTTAGTTTCAGGTTGAAAACATGACTGAAAATTCCAGCTCTGGCTCAACCACATAGGTATTATGCATTTGCATATTTACATAATTTTCATTAACGACTGTTGACAACCGTCCGAAATTAATTCGAAGTAAACAGGTATGTACCGATAATTAAAGTCGTTAATGCAGCCACTCGTGATAAGCAGGAATCCAGGTTCGAGTCGCAGTCCACAATGAATTCTCAAATATCGCTAATAGGTAGAACATCTATACATTACACAGCTGGAGCCAGGATCTTCGCACTTACAGAATTTAATTCGATGTATCTCATGTAGTAATATATGAATCATATTAATTTAATAAATGACTGTTGATAAGATATGTGTTCTAAGGAAACGTTCGTCAAGCATTCTGCCAAATGTGAAATATATTTCAGATTTCCCTTTTGTAACGCGTGGCGCGAAATATATTCTTCTTTATTATTTCCTTCCAACGGTAAGTACAGCAATAAATCACGATCATGAATGTGATAAACGTGCGTCTACTTCGACGAACCATTCAGCTGCACGATATTTGCATGCAGTACCGACAGGGACTACGCTCAAATAAAATATTTCAGCTTCTACTTTCTCCATACTGTAGCGAGATGCAGCTTTCCTTGCAACTTAAAACACAATCTCGTTATGTTAGCTACGTTTATTACACAGGAAAATGTCACCTAAAATGAACAAAGCGTGAAATAGACACCGAGCGTATTTTTATAAAAAAACTTTCAAATTTTATGCTGCAGTGAACTAGAAAGGTAAGTATCTCAGTAGCTATGAGCAATATGGATAAATAGATACTTCATCATCGAGTTGTGATACGAAGTAGAAAGGTGTGGGAGATATCAGTTTTACGTCCCATTTACTTTCATCCTCATCGAATGATTGATAATATATACAGCTATGAAGCAAACGTGCAAATGAGAAGCAATTTGTTTTATGTGTATAGACCGAAGTGGCGGGTAAAAATTTTTACCCAAGGAGAGAAATCGAACCCAGGTCTCCCACTTACATGGCAGGTGGACTAGTCTCTGAGCCACCTCGGCACAGCAGTTGGCACAACTGCATGGATTACACTGGCATGTCTCCCTCCTCGACCCCAATTCTTTCGTGTAAGGGGAAATTTAAAACAGACTGGTGACGCAGTGAGAATTTCGATCGAGGAGACAGACGTGCCAGGGTGGTCCAACCAGTTGTGTGAATCGCTCTGTCAATGTAGCTTAATGGCCAGCATAAATGCCTAGTAAGCAGGGAAATAGGGTTCGATCCCTCCACTTGGTACAAAAGTTTTACTCGCCGCTTCACTTTATATGATAAATTAATGCCTGTATGAGACCAGTAAAGTCACTGAAATCGTCATTGCATTTGCGTAAGTAGGATTTAATTTTTTGATGCAAAACGTGAACCTCTGCCGAATAACAAACACCAGCAAATATGTAGCTTTGCTCCATTCAGATAAAGAACCTTTTACAGTTTAGCGAGTGTTATTACTTACAGCAAGAGAATCGGAAAACTCGTTTTAGTCATGTACTATCGGCTGGTTTGTAGAAAACGCTCATCACTTTTCCGTGTAGTCATATTTCTCACCACTCCTCATTGTATATGTCTAATTTTTACAGTACATCAAACACCGGTTTACTTGTAGGTAAGCTCAGAACATAAAATGCGCATTCAATAAAATGGACAAAACGTATCCGCTTGCCTTTGGCTTTAGACACATCTGTTTACTCAGTTTTGTACATACACACTAAATTTTGGCGCATGGAGTGCAGCCCAATTTCCATTCTCCCCTCTATGCTGCCTCTTGGCGGCTGCCTGGAAGTTCTTTGATGGCGATCTTAATGAGGATTTTTCCAAAAAATTTAACGAAAGTATTTCGTCTCAATTTCAGGCATTCAGGCAACACACGCAAACAATTTGGAATTACTGTTTGCCCTAACATATGTTCGGAATTCATTCTTCATAGAGGATTTCTAAAGTGGTGTGTAAATGCACCATTAAAAGCTTTAGTATACAAAGTATTTTATTTCATTGATAAAAGCCGCTAAATCTTGCACTGTTTTATGCGTCGTATCATTTATAAGGTGAAGAGATAGGTTAAATATATAGAAAACACGTACGATGTATGTCGACTCTTGAATATGCGTAGTTTTTCTTATGGACTGCACGGCCAAATTTCTGCGGAACTACTCGGAAATTGTTCACAATTGGTTTTTCACTATGCTGCGGATGATATTGTTCGAACATATTATGTGTATTATCCGTTGCATGGGCATCGATTGTCCTTTACTATGTTCCACGAGAGACGGGATTTGTGTCTCCTTGTTCGACAATGTTGATGAACCATATGGCTCAACACCTCTTCCGGTATCACTTTCAATTGTTGATAACTGTCTTTGTACTCCTCATGCACCTCGTCCACACATGTGAGTGACACCACATGTTCCAGCGACTCATCTTGAAGAGACGCTACAATTTCGTCTGCCACATCTCTGTAACTCTGTAAAATTCCTACTATTCTACGTAGCCTCACGCTGTGATCACCACTGGATACTTCCCGTCAAGCAGTTAGCAGCCAATATGGTGTTTGCACGGTAGGCAACATGTGGGACGTCGAAAGCTGTAAACATCAATCGCTTTTCGCCGCCCCGCACCGAAGTGGTTCCTTATTAGACCACTGACTGCAATGTTTGACGTGGAGATCATAAAGGACTGGTCCTACAGAATGTTCGTTTGTAGCTATTTCACTTTTGCGGCCACCACTATCTCAACAGGTGAATCTCTTTGTACCATTCACTCGTATTTCATCTTCTATATTTAGGGTAGTCCATATGTAGTTTTTAAGGCAAACTACTACCTGATCTGTGTCTATAAATTAATTTACCCTCCAGCTTCCACTCATTGTATATTGTGGATAAACTCATGAACTGCTTCAGGGATTTTGATATGATTTTCGCTAACAGACTGATTCACCAAGAGGGTTTATGTATTTAATTTGTTGATAGTAATGATGGGTTTGTAACATATGTAATGCTATCTGTTTCATATTTAATTGTCGTTTTCAGAGACATGTCGTTGCAATGGCAGGGGCTACAAACTAGCCAGTTTGAGACGCGCGGTATTTAGAGAGAAGTGCAATAAACTAAGGTCTCCAGCAACTCCAGAGGGCAGTGAAGATTGTCCAGGATCTGTATAAATTATAAACTGAAATCTTCGTCACTTTTATCCGTCCATTTGTTACGGCTGCTATACGGAAACAATGTTAGGATCTTGATACTGAGAAGTATTAGACATTTTATCAGATTGGTCGCCTTATTTAAAAGGGAGGATTGTATGTACGTCTACACATTGGAAACAAGTCGTGCAGACGTTAATAGTGGGACGCTAGGTTTGTGTCGTTAGTTTAACATAGCAGGAATATAACGGTTAACTTTAAAATATATGAATTTCATTCAGAACATTGAAAAGATGGCAAGCCAGTTACAATCCTGCCAAACTAAAATGTGCCGGGATGTTCGCTGAATAAGGAAAGGATAGCCACGCATTCTGACATACACTGGGAGTCTAGGTTTGAGTCCAGACAACACGTAAATTTATAAATGTTTGTGCAGTCACGTGTCATCGACACATAAAATCGATGGCATGCCTCTAATACTACTTATGTGCTCTGTCTTGTTATATTACAACAGGCATCGCATTAAAATAACGCGTGCTCAAAGCGTTGGTCGCAAGCACTGCAGACGGATGAGTCATTTGTCGGAGTGCAGATGACAAGAGTATCCTCGCATATGGAATTGGTAGGTAAGACTCCGAATAAGAAGTGGGATACGAATGACTCACTCATTGTGCCCACAAAGCGTTTGGTACATCCCTACCAGACATACTTGCAACACCACAAAGGAAAGCAAGACACAGTTTCTTGACAGACCATACCTAAAGCTACATTCACCTTACCAGCACTACGCCCAACTACTCTCTTCTACCACCTGTAGCATATGTTTGGGATGGAGTGGCGTTTTGTTCTGGGATCGTTTTACAACAGAACTGGACAACCTATGTATTTGGCATTAAATACAGTGACATAATAAGACTGATTTGAAGTAATAGGAAACAATCCCTGTTTCTTCTACAAAGGTTCCTGAGTTAACAGTGGCGTCACACATCAGTAAATAGCAAATAAGAAACTTATCCCAAACAAACAGAATTTGTACAAAGTGAATTTGTACAAAGTGAAATTGTCACACCAATGGAAACCAGCGTAGCATAGAAAACACAAACTAAAGTACAGTGCGTCATAATATCAACGTCCAACATCCAGTATTACAACAGATACGTAACTGTAGTAATAGTATGGTACAACAGAAAGCTTACAGATGGCCCCTGGATGCCACATGGTCGTCAACTCCACTTCGACTTAAGTAGTAATGTAAACTATTAAAATACTTTCTTGTTCATAAATAAGATCTAAATAAGATTCATTATCACATCACATACAAGTGCACTTCAAAATGGCTTCATAATGCGAAACTGGCAATCTTATTGTCTACTAATATCTGACCAAAGTCTTCTGACGAGATTACGGTAGGGTGTTAAAAGGAAGTGTCACGGGAAGGTGTCAAAAAGTGGCATTTTTGCACTATGCTCACCCCAACTACTTCTGCACAGTACACGGTCACGCGTGCTGTCCCTTTGGAATATGAGTTCGTCCCATCACCCGTACTGTTTTGAAATGGCACGCAGTGACTTCGTCGTCTTGCTCTCGATGAAGAAATCGGGAATCACGTGACTGGCGACTTGGTGGAACCTTCCCTGATCTGCCAAACTGCAGACTAGTTCAACAAAAGTCTACGCCGAGTCATTCAGCGTTGGAACAAATGCATTTCATTGATTGGTGATTGTACAGACAAGGACTGACATCAAGTTTGATGATCACAGCCTGACTTATTCGGGTTGTTAACTAAATCTTTAAGACTTTTAATTTACAAAAACATTTTATGTGACCACATAGAAATTAAATCATTGGGTTTCTTGGGAACTCTCATTACCGGCTGGCATAAATAATCATACTAACTTTCTCTAGAATGGATTTTACAAAGTAAATGAGGCCCACACATTCAGACTCGGCTGGCGGATGAAACCCGAGATAAAAACTCCCCAATGGGCCTCGCCAGACTGGTTGTAATTACCATATTCAGCAAAACAGCGGAATTTTGAATCAAACATGTTGGTTTTCAGCAAGAATAAACAAATTTACTGTTAGTAAGGAACCAAAAAAGTACAGAAAATTGTTTAAATATTCGCAGAACTGTTTAGACTCTTTGAAAACGGAGTTATTTACAAAACACAAGATTATTGATATGATGTCCACGATTCGGTGACAATTTCTATGATGTCGACGGTGCGATGCCGATGGTACAGCAGGATGGTGAGAAGCTGCAAGACATCGGGATGGAATGCTGGTCGGTGGTGATAGCTGGTCATGTAATTAGATGGAAAGCTGTTAGTGAAGGACTGGATGCTGGAATGAGGTTTACAACGCCAAGATAGAAGTTCTCGCGACATGCAAAAAGGTACAAAAGAATGAGCAAGGACAAAAAGACCAACTACAGCGCCTATCTGAAATAAAACTGGTTATCGCTCAAATCTACCCAATTCGCTCCTGTGTATAAACAGTCCACTTCGGTTCGTTTTTGCACTTGCACTCCAGAGTGTCCAACAAACAATCAAAACAAGTTACAGTACGCTGAAAACAATGTAAACTGAGTTATCTTCTCAACAGCAGATACGTTGTCCAGAGTATCCACAGTTACATTATCAAATGACACCAGAGTTCTTCAGAGAAGATTAGCGCAAAGAGTCACAAGTGTACTAGCGACTGAGGAGGGTGGATCACTGTCTTTGCGTAGTAAGACTAGTCTGCCTAACACCATAAAAACCACATCACTGTCAATCGACAACACTTCCATTGAAGTTTCACTGTCGGACAGCACACAGCCTTAAAATAACTCACAGTAACAAAGTTCACTGTCTTTATATCGCTGAATGCGATTTCAGAACAGTCACTAGTTAGCATGGGACACAATAGTCCCGACAAAATACAGCACAGAGTTTTACAGTAGAGTTATGTATAAAATAATATTTCCAAGTTGTACCTTCGCAGTCAAACAGTAACAATGTTCCCGTCTGCGATCTAATATGTATAAAAATCAGAAACTTGCAGAAAAGGGCATAACCTACAGAATCAAGAAAACAATATGCAGATTATCCTACACGTAGTAACAACAGACAAGAAAAACAAGCATGGTGAAAGAAACCATAACTGAACCACATAGTTATATCCCTACATCTGGATTGAAAGTTCACTCATTTTAGAACACTAGTTCATGTCAAACAATGGTGGTATATTATCATCATATGTCATAGGAAACAAACTACATAACTTAAATAACTACTAATTACAGATCATACAGTTACACAAAATAGACGTGTCAAGATATCTCAATAATTTTATTTTTACATGAAAGCCTGCACCTTAATCTACTTTTCTACATAATTTCCGTCAATATTGAGGCACTTATCATAACTTTGTACCAGTTTTTGAATACCTTCCTCATAGAAGCCTGCCGCCTGACTTGTTAACCACCGCATTACCATTGTTTTGTCTTAGTCATGAAGACGCTGACGGCACAGGTGTTTCTTCCAGTGCCGGTACAGATGGTAGTCACTGGGCTCAAGATCGGGCCTGTACAGAGGATGATCTAGAGTTTCCACCGAAAAGATGTCATGACATCTTTGGTCTGATTCGCCACACGCGGACGGGCATTGTCTTGCAGCAAAACGATGCCCTTGCACAACTTGCCTCGTCTTTTGTTCTGAATTAAACGGCGCAGATTGTGCGATGTCTCACAGCAAGCTGCTGCATTGATAGCCTCATTACGAGGCAGAAATTCCACAAGCAATACTCCTTTTATGTCCCAAAAAACTGTGCATATGATTTTCCGGGCAGAAACTGTTTGCTTAAACTTCACTTTTCTGCGTGAATCTGAATGCCACCATTCTATGGACTGTTCCTTTGATTATGGTGTGACGTAGCCCACCCTTGTTTCATCTTGAAGAAGCACCTTGGCGGCCAGCGTCTTCAAGACGATGACGAAGTCAAAATAGTGGTTATGCAGTGGTTAACAAGTCAGGCGGCAGACTTCTATGAGGAGGGTATGAAAAACTGGTACAACGTTATGACAAGTGCCTCAATATTGAGGGAAATTATGTAGAAAAGTAGATTAAGGTACAGGCTTTCATGTAAAAATAAAATTATTGAGATATCTTAGCACGTCTTTTTTTAATTTCAGAACGGTGCTAACTTAAAAAACACGGCTCTTTATTTTCCATGTCTTTGCATATGCCAACAGATATGCACGTGGATGTGGCAGTTTTATAATAACATATGGTCCATGGTGTATTCTTTGCCACTTCTTGGTCTTCTTCTCCAGAAGCGAAGATTTTGAATAAGATCTCAATAGTACCACATCTCCAACATTATAGTATTGTCTTCTCTTTAATCCCTCGTCGTGTCTCTTCTTTCTCAAAAGAGCTTTGTCTTTCACGTCGAGGTAAGCATATAGCATTTTTTCTTATTCAAATGTGTGTAAAATCTTATGGGACTTAACTGCTAAGGTCATCAGTCGCTAAGCTTATACACTACTTAACCTAAATTAGCCTAAGGACAAACACACACACCCACGCCCGAGGGAGGACTCGAAACTTCGCCGGGACCAGCCGCACAGTCGATGACTGTAGCGCCCTAGACCGCTCGGCTAATCCCGCGCGGCATTTTCTCTTCCCACGAGATGCTATTTCGGGGTATCTTCGGTAACGCTTGCACTCACTCATTGTTTTCTTACGTATTTAGGAATAATTCTTCCGGAGTATAGCCAGTAGTTATATGCGGTAGGTTATTCACGATTGTAGTGAAGTCTTGCAACAGATCAGCCCACTTGGTTTGCTTCGTTGAGCAGTTGGTTCTCATATAACTATTTAACTCTCTAAATACACGTTCGATGGGACTCGCTCCAGGTTGTAACACGACGTTTTGACATGTTTAATATTTGCCTTCGTGAAAATCGTTGCATTGTCTGTCAGAATAGTTCATGGCTTCCCAACATATGGAATAAAATCAGAACACAATTTCTCGATAACGGATTTGGTGGTGGCTGATCGGGTTGTGTACAACATTACATACATAGAAAACGTATCTAAAAATCCAACTATGTATTTTGTGGTGTCACTGCCAGACACCACACTTGCTAGGTGGTAGCTTAAATCGGCCGCGGTCCATTAGTACATGTCGGACCCGCGTGTCGCCACTGTGTGATCGCAGACCGAGCGCCACCACACGGAAGGTCTCGAGAGACGTACGAGAACTCGCCCCAGTTGTACGACGACGTTGCTAGCGCCTATACGGACGAAGCCTTTGCTCTCATTTGCCGAGAGACAGAATAGCCTTCAGCTAAGTTAATGGCTACGACTTAGCAAGGCGCCATTAGCCTTACATAGTTTGATAGTTATCGTATGAAATGTCTCATCAAGAATGCTGTATTCACAACAAGGATAAATAAAAGTTAAGTATTAGAGGAGCTGCATACTTTTCTTATTAGAATTCACTACTTATTCTGTTCCAGAATTCACGCCCGTCTGCGTTAGATAGCGTGCATTTCGGCCTCCTCTATCTACAAGGTGTTGGCACATTCACCAGCACATCATTGGCGACGAGGGAAAAGTGTTCTTTCTGGTTGCTTACATTTACTTGTGTCATGGCTTCGCCAGATGTACTGTCCGAATTTTATCGCTTGCAGAATCAGCAGACGCAGGCGTTATTGGATGCCCTGGGACAGCTCGTCCAGGGTCAACGTGCGCTGCAAACCGATGCGGCCGCCGCCGCTTCATCGCTACCGCAGCCACAACACGCCGGGGCGCCGTCCTTCCGTAATTTTGATTCAACCCACGAGACCTGGCAAGAATGGTCTCGACAGATCGGCTTCCATCTAGCCGCCTACAGAATTCAAGGTAATGAGCGGCAGCCGTTTTTGCTTTCTTGTGTCGGTGTGTCCACCTACCGTGTGATAGTGAAATTGTTTCCCCGACGCGACGTCGCAACTCTGTCCTACGAAGAAATTTTGTCTGCTTTAGATGCCTATTTCAAGGAAACAGTTAATGTGGTTGCAAAACGGTATACATTCTTTCGTACCAAACGTACGGCCGGTCAGACTAATAGGGAGTGGGTTGCCACTTTGCAAGGACTTACTAGGGATTGTGATTTTGCATGTGAATGTGGACTTCCGTATTCAGATACTATGGTGCGTGATGCAATAGCACAGAACGTTTCTGATGTTCGCATACGGGAACAGATTTTGAAACTAGTTAATCCCTCCCTTCAACAAGTGATAGACATATTGGATAGGCAAGACACACTTGCTTTGCTACGGAATCATTTGAAACTTCGCCAGCAGTGTGTCGCATTGACCGACCCGACGGGCGCGCAGCACGGGACGCTAAACGGCCCTCGCGCACGTCTGCGCAGCTGCAGCCTAGCTCGCAAACACGTGTGCCGCGTAAGCATGCCAATGCTGTGCTCAAATCATGCCCGCGGTGTGCAACTAGACATTCGTGTGACAATTGCCCGTCACGCCAAGCTATTTGTTTTTACTGTCATAAGAAAGGCCATGTTCAAAGTGTTTGCCAGAAAAAGCTAAGATCAGACAATCACAACCATTCCAGGCCCTTTGCTTCGCGCCGGAATCGAACCAGGGACGATCAGGCTCGTGGACATTCGCCCATGGACATTCATGTCGTTAATTCCACCCCGTCCAGTGCCACTTTATCTAACAGTGACTGTGTTCGTCCCACAAAGAGTGTGCATCGACGTCGCCGGAATTCCCGTAAAGTCGCAAGTGCTTCTGTACCTGTATCAGTTCAAATTGCACCTGAAAGTTGCTCTTGTCGTCAGCAGGACAATAAACTTTTTGTAGACTTAGACATTGGAGGCAAAGTGATACCATTCCAGCTCGATACTGGAGCTGCAGTTTCATTGCTCAATCAAGACATGTACAAACACCTGGGCAAACCTCCGTTGCGTGCCGCAAATGTTCAGCTCAGTAGTTATTTAGGACAGCAGATACCTGTGTTAGGACGGTGCAGCCTTTTTGCCACATACAAGGGACAAACAAAACTTGTGTCATTTTACGTTCTTCGTTCTCCTTCTGCAGTGAACTTGTTTGGGTTAGATTTATTTCAGTTGTTTAACATGTCTATCGTAAATCAGGTCCTATCAGTGAATCAGACTGTGCCTTCCGCCAGTCTTTCTAGTCTTTGTGAAGAATTTGCAGACATTTTTGCACTGGGCCTTGGTTGCGCTAAGAACTATGAAGCACATTTGGAACTGAAAGAAAACGCGCAACCGAAATTTTTCAGAGCGCGCAATGTTCCCCACGCATTGCGTGATGAGGTCGCAAGAACTTTACACGATTTAGAATCTCAAGGTGTAATTGAACGTGTGCAGGCTTCTCTATGGGCATCGCCCTTAGTAATTTTGCCAAAACCTTCCGGAAAATTGAGACTTTGCGTGGACTTCAAGGCAACTGTGAATCCACAACTTGTGACTGCAACTTTTCCTTTGCCCCGTCCGGAAGATCTTTTTGATAAACTGTGTCCGGGTAAATACTTTTGAGAAATTGGACCTAGCAGATGCGTACTTGCAAATATCGGTGGACGAAGACGTTTTTTCGTAGAAGCTGGTGTAATGGCTCTGCATTCATCACCTGTTTGTTTAAAAATCGCCTATAGAAGGTAGTCATTCCTATGAAAGATTTTTACTGCTTCTTGTTTGATGGTGTGAGAAAATTCTTGATGGCGCTCACCGTTGCTGAATCCCCCATTATTTCCTTATTGTCTGTTATATGCCCGAGGAAACCGACCCGTTCGAGTGAAAAATTAGATTTTTGCAGGTTAGGCGTTACGCCTGCTTTACTAAATGCACTTATGACTCTGGCCAAGAGGTTAATCTGTTCTTCCCAAGAATACGTAGCAATGAGAATGTCATCAACAAAAGCGTAAGTTGACTGCGCAGTTCAGGACCTAAAACAGCATCTAACGCCTGGATAAACACGCCAGAGCTAACATTTAGGCCGAATGGAAGACCCTTAAAACGATAGCTTCTCCTAGCTTAAACAAATGCTGTGTACTTCCTCGATTCAGGACTTAGCATTATCTACCAGTAAGAACTTCTGAGATCACAAGTTGAAAAAAATTTCTTGCCATGAAACTTCTGTATAACCTCATCGATATTTTGTGGATGAGTGCGGATAGGAACTATAATCTTATTTATCTATCTTGCATCCAAAACTATTCCAACATTGTCCTCTGGTTTAGGGACAACCAATAAAGTACTACAGTAAAGGCTTGTGGATGGCTCAGTCAGCTTCCAATCCATCATTCGTTGCAACTCTTGACCGACAGATCGTCGTAGTCGCCAAGGTAGAGGGTAAAAACTTTGGCAATATGTTCTATGTGGGTGCCCGTCTAAATTGCACACATAACCTTTCACTATACCCGTTTTTTCACTAATGACATCGATATTCTGCTGCAATAAGATTGCCAATTGTCTTCGCTGCCTATCGTTCAAACAGATTCGGACATCTTTTGAGATATAGCATCAGTTAATGTGCATACTTGATAAACCTCTCCTGAATTTGATCCCCAATTCTTCTTGAAACACCATACAAGCTTAAATGTTGAACCCCGACAATATCTTCCGTGGCTTCACCATCAATCTTAAACAGGCACATTCCGCAGAGAAGTCGAATTTTACTTCCTTCTCCCGAATACTCTCAATACCCAAAATACAATCCTCTATTAATTTATTTATGACTAAGAACGTGCATAAAGACGCTACATTCCCTATTCTTAATTCAATAAGTGTCTGTATCTTTACCTTCTGTGCCCTGGTACCGATTGCACCTGTAACTTCAAAATTACTCACGGGAAAGACTGATAGCTTCCGGTGTCGTGCCAACCTCTCAACCAGTGCTGCTGAGATTGCATTCACATTTGCACCTGTATCAAGAATTACTTTAATGGTATGGCTATATGGCCGCATTTATTGCCGGTATAGGAACTGACATACGCTTGCCTGTACAATGCTGGACGTCAAGCGTAAGTTCATCTACTAGTCTCTCTCCGTCATTGCATTGGAACATAACAACTCTCTTGCCAGAACCCCTACATCACACCCGACCGATAATCCGGGGCACGATCAGGTCCTCTTTAGTTTAACGGATGGGTTCTGGGTTCATCAGTGACATCCGTAATCACTGGCGGTTGCTCTCTCCAGTCATTTATATTCAGAGATTGCTGGTTAATATTTTGTGGTTGCCAGTTCGGATTACTACCGTGGAATTGCTGATTATTCTGACTATGTATGTTGTGGTTATTTTGCTTCGTGGTTTGCATCTGGTTGAATCTTCGCTCTTCAGGTTCACTTTTCACCCAGCGAGGTTGGATGACCACCGCATTGGCATTCAATCTCTGGCCGCCGTCCAGCTATTGTTTGTTATGCAGAGCTAGGAAGCCTGAGATCTTCTACGCTCTACTATTATTACGGCCGCTCGGTCAGGGGTGATATGCAAGGTTCTTGTTCGACGCCCATTCCCATGATTTGTAGCTCTTATGTCTTCGTTTAATAGATCGATGGTGTCGAAGGCAGAGAGAAAGTCTTCAACATTGTCTTCGGAAGCGTACATGAGTTTTTCACGTACCTCGATCGGTAACTTTGCCTTAATATTCTTCAAAATATCCACCTGTGGGACTGGACTATCCTAATATCTACTTTTATTCAGGTACTTCTCGAAGTACCGACGCAAGTTCTCACTCCGGACTGAAAATGGTTCTGAGTTATAAATCACTTTTTTCAGTTGTTCTTTAATTCCCTAATACCAACTCAAGAACGCTAGCTCAGAATCCTCGTAAGGGCCACAAGTTTCCATAATATCCGTGCACAATAAACTATCTTCCGCTTGTACATAGCCAGCGACAAAATAAATCTTTTGCGCATCATTCTATGCACGGGATAAAACCCTTCTGAACCCGCGAATGTAAACGACGGGGTTAAGAGTTTACTTCTCGGGACAGAAAACTTGGAACCGCCGGTGCTTTAGGAGCTTCTCCTCTATTAACGTTTGGGCGTATACATTGTTAGGTGGTATGTTGCCATAAATATTCTTCAAAATATCCACCTGTGGGACTGGACTATCCTAATATCTACTTTTATTCAGGTACTTCTCGAAGTACCGACGCAAGTTCTCACTCCGGACTGAAAATGGTTCTGAGTTATAAATCACTTTTTTCAGTTGTTCTTTAATTCCCTAATACCAACTCAAGAACGCTAGCTCAGAATCCTCGTAAGGGCCACAAGTTTCCATAATATCCGTGCACAATAAACTATCTTCCGCTTGTACATAGCCAGCGACAAAATAAATCTTTTGCGCATCATTCTATGCACGGGATAAAACCCTTCTGAACCCGCGAATGTAAACGACGGGGTTAAGAGTTTACTTCTCGGGACAGAAAGCTTGGAACCGCCGGTGCTTTAGGAGCTTCTCCTCTATTAACGTTTGGGCGTATACACTGTTAGGTGGTATGTTGCCATAAATAGTCAGACACCACAAGTGCACTTTTTGTCGTAGGCATCGGCCTACTCGTCACTGACGCCGAATTCATCACATTTTGCTTCGGTTCGTCGGAAAATGTGACATACGTGTCAGAACGACTCGCTCTCATTTTCTTTAGTGACTTGGAACATTCTTCAACCGATTTGGTTATATTGTCTTTCCACTTCGAGAACTCTTGACCAAATTGTTGGCTCATCACTGCACTATCAGTGTGGATCGTCGTGGAATCTGATACAATAGCCAGTTGAACGTTTTGCACATCTTGTTGCAGTTGTTCATTAACACATTGTGTCACCCTCTCTTCTTTGACTGCGACACAATCTGATTTAACAAGTTCCAGTTTGGACACAATCCAGTTTGGATTTTGGATACTTCCTCAGGAATTTTCTCCTGGGACAGCTTACGATTTGCCATTCCCGTAGCAAGATCACTTTGCTGAATGCTCAGACTCTCAAAACCTTGTTTGTTTGGCAATGACTCAAAGCCTCCTGCTGCTTAACGAGACCGTCTTGTTTAGCACAGAGACTTGCCTGTTCTATTGCTACAGTATGAATTATAGAAGGAATTTTGTCTTGTTCTGCTGCCACTGACTCTTGTGCGGAAGCTATCTTAGACTGTTTAGTTACTATAGATTGCATTTTAGCAGATATCGATTGCTGATATGCAGTTAACGTCTGCACCGCTTGGGATATACTAAGTAAAAGATCTTTAATATCAAACTCCTCAGTTCTATCTGTGGCCATTACAGGTACTGAACTATCAGTGGAAGGGACTTCCTCAACTGACTGAATATTGTCCGTTGTATTCTGTTCCCATTCCATTCTCGACTGGGCGCGTGTCCTAACCATAAATCACTAAACAAAAGTCTTCACACAACGCACGTAGTTTAAAAATACACATGAAAAATCATTACAAATCTACACATG
Organism: Schistocerca nitens; assembly: GCF_023898315.1. NCBI lineage: Eukaryota > Metazoa > Arthropoda > Insecta > Orthoptera > Acrididae > Schistocerca > Schistocerca nitens. The sequence continues at coordinate 470,848,788 of NC_064620.1, read as the reverse complement.
AGTTTTTTTTTTAAATATACATCTATAACTAACAGAAATAGGAAGACTGTACATAAAAGGACAGTATTAGATTCCAGATGGGTAGACTTGCTGTTGCTTGCCTGCAGCCTGGACATTCTGGTGATATGTTGAGATGAACCATACAGCATTAGTCTGCCGGCCCTTGTGTCCCACCTGAGGTCTCGAACAAGTACAGGTTATGCAACACAGAAACACACGTTATAATACACTTCTTATCAATAGCATACATACATGGAAATGATAAAAAATCCTAACAGGTGCCCTAACTTTGCAAGCAGTCCTGTAAACTGGTCGTCACTTTAAAATGAACACATCTACGCCGTAAAGAAACTGTTATTATTTAATTAACTTGCTCTTGACTTTTCTCTTTGACAAAGATAAGACAGGTATTGCATTGAAAAAACTCTCTTTTGAATTTTTTGCCTAGATGCATACATTATAAATTTTTTACCTGTCTGATGCAAACCATCTGTGAAAAAATTTGTCTATAGATGAATGTATTTCCTTCGTGGCTGCTGTAAGGGGAGAACGGGTTAGGTACAGGATGAGTTGGCTGTCGGGAGTTTCTGCTTCTCCGGTTCTCAGAGAACGATAAGCAAATTCGGAGAAAACTGCTACAACTCGCGATGAAGGCGCCGTCTCCCTTAGCAGCTACAATATTCACAGTCGCTGTAAGATTTTTTTTTCTGGAAACACTTTCATAGGGAAGGTCTTGAACGTACAAGCTGATGGAGAAATATTGCGCGTCGTTCGGACCATGATAGTAGCAGTTTCGCCCAGTATTGCTAATTCGCGAAGAAATCACTATGCTCTGTACTGTCAAACACACCAACAGTTTTCATAAAGGTACGAGGATCCAATATCGAATAAAGGTTCGTAAAGATGTTTATCTTTTTTTCCACAAATTCAATGTTTTATTCTTGATAATCGCGATTACATGTTGACTTCTGCACTTCAGATTACTGCTATATGCAAACTTATCTCCAACAATTACAAGAAAAACATAGATGCTCCTCTTTTTTTTCAGCAAAGAGCGTTATCGTCAGAGCAAAGAGCGTTGTCGTATCAGAGTACGATAGCTCATCATCGCTGGTACTCGCAGCCGGAGTATTACAATCATATTACATTACCTAGGGACATCACAGGTTGTTCTTTGTATATGGGGTGCTTAAATTGAATGCTGTTATTGCCATAGATGATACTGTGACGGTTAGTTGATAGAAGAACACTGATTGGCGAGAGCGCTATGACCACTTACCTAGCAAGTGACACGCCCACATTTTCCACGAGTAAAGCCGGTGACACGTTGTGGCATGGAAGTTGTGGGGCCTCTCAAGGTCGCTGGAGGGAGATCGCACCACATCCGCACATGCAAGTGCCCTAGTTCCCATAAAATCCTCGAGAGGGGCGATGAGCTCTGAAGCCACGTCCAGTCATATCCCAGATGTGTTCGACCGAGTTCAGAGCTGGAGGGCTAGGCACCACATCCGCACATGCAAGTGCCCTAGTTCCCGTAAAATCCTCGAGAGGGGCGATGAGCTCTGAAGCCACGTCCAATCATATCCCAGATGCGTTCGACCGAGTTCAGAGCTGGAGGGCTAGCACATCAATTGTTACTCGTAGCCTTGTTCCTTGAACCACTACATTAAACTTCTGGCCTAGTGACATCTTGAAAAATACCACTGCCATTGAGAAATATGATCCTCAAGAAGGGTTGTACGTGGTCTGCAAACAGTACGATAATCCTTGGCCGCCATGGTGCCTTGCAATAAATCCACTGGACCCACAATGCCCACGTGAATGTTCCCCAGAGCACAATGGAGCCGCCGACAGCTTGCCTCCGTTCCGCAGTACAGGTGTCAAGGAGCTGTTTCATTGAAAGACAACGCGTTCGCGCCCTCCCATCGGCATGATGAAGAAGGTATCTGGATTCATCAGAACCTGCAACGCTCTGTCACTGCGCCAACGTTCAGTGGCAGTCGTAGTTTTTGATGTCTTGATGTTAGACTGGAACATGCATGCGTCGTCGGCTGCGGAGGCGCACCGTTAGGAATGTTCAGTGCACTGTGTGTTCGGACACATTTATAGTCCGACCAGAATTAAAGTCTGTTGTTAGTTCCGCCACAGTTCACCACCTGTCCAGTTTTAGCAATCTCCCAAGCCTACGACGTCCGTCATCTGTAATGAGGGAATTGGCCACTCAATCCCAAGACGTCTGGAGGTGGTTCCACCACATGCTGAAGACACTCACCATGGTACTCTTAGAACACCCGACAAGTCGTGCAGTTTCCGAAATGCTCGTGCCGAACCTCTGAGCTACACAATAGATAGAGCGTGCTCCTTCCCCATTCTACACACGTGCAGCACTATCACTGATACTACATACACCGTGTGTGTGTCTGACTAGCGGGCATTCCTCGCCAGCTGGTGCTGCTATCACCTGAACTGGTTTATATCGAAGGTAGTTGTCATCATGCTCTGCTAGTCACTATATTATTTACTACACATTTGATGAAGTTGCGTCTCGAAAAATCAGTCGAATGAACAGATGATATAAATGTACTACAGATTAACTAATAAAGAATATTCGATAACGCTAGTTTCTGATGATTAGTTAACGATCACAGTAGCGACCAGGACTACATCTCTTATGGCTGTGCAACTTGGTAACACACATCACAATGGGGGGCCAGTAACGTTTTATGAAAATCTGAGCATGGGCCTTTAAGCACCTATGGAGATGTACAGCATAACGCTTTATATCTCTGGAAAGGAGAGGTATTCACCACATAAGAATATATGTGCTCTATGGGGTTGAACTGGATAGAAAATCAGTGAAAACTATATTCCGCCTCGAAAACTTACTCCAGTGAGTATCTTGAGTACTTCACGCGGAAAATAATTTTTATCTTACCCTTTCATACTAATTCATCACTTTTGGTTCCTAATCTTTTCTGTAAAGGCCTGTGAATTAGTAACTTGACACATCGCATAAATTACATATTACGTATCAACAGAACCCTAAGTCCACCACTATTGACTAAACTGTAGTTGTTTCGTCATTACCTCACACCTTGTGTGGTTGCAGGCACCCCATGCAACTGTGGAAACCGGAGTGTTTTGAGAGGAACAGTAAGGTTGCCCACATTTCTTTTTATCATTATCACATTGACTCAGTTTCACGACACGTCGTATTTGACGTTGAGATCTAATGTCAGTGGCATGCAGGAGTACTCGCTATGCACGATAGTTATTCAGAACTGTCAAATTAGCCCAATATCGGTGTACTTGCGCTGCAGAGACATGCGATTAGAAATAAATAAACAAACAGAACGCCAATGACCAACTCGTTTTACAGTTCGGAAATATGACTCCATTTCACCTTAACAACGAGATACAACGCATACAAATTGTGCCGACGCACGTTTCCTGAGATGTGACGCCTTGTGTATAGTAAAAAACAGAAAAAGGTGACTGGTGTTGTTGACAGCGATTCCAGAAAAACCAATGGCAAAGATCAGTTTATCTGGTCTATTTCCTATGACTAAAGTTGGTGATCCACGTTTTACATACGATGCGCCAGACCGTTTTGAACGTCACGGAAGTTGTTAGTGCAATATATTCCATCAGAACTGGGGACCACGAAGTAAATGAAGAAAAGGAATTCTACAACCTAGGAAGCAAAATACATGACAGACAAAGCAAGGACGAAACTAAGAAACTCAAGCACAGGCAAAACTAACATTACTAGACAGAAGTAGTCTTCTAATATCAAACATCGGCCTTATTTTGAAAACAATTTTTTGTGAGTGTACGTTTCGAGCACAGCATTGTACGGACGTGTATCATGTACTGTGAGAAAACCGGAAAAGAAGAGAATCGGATCATTTAACATGTTAAGATGTAGTGCTATAGAACTATGCCCTAACTTGTAAATGGTGTGATGCGGCCCGCCGAAAATTCCTCTCGTGTGCCAACCTCTTCGTCTCAGAGTAGCATTGCCGGACGTATTCCAGACTCTGTTTTCCTCTACAGTTTTTTTTCCTCTACAGCTCCTTCACGTAGCATGACAGATGCCCTCTCATCCTGTTCCTTCCCCTTGTCAATGTTTCCCGCATATTCCTTTCCTCTCCTTCCTCTCTCCCCTCTCCATTCCTCTCATTTCCGTAGCTTAACAGACCAGATAATTTTCAACATTCTAATGTATTACCACATCTCAAATGCTTAGATTCTCTTCCACTCCGGTATTCCCACAGTCCATAATTGACTACCATACAACGCTGTGCTCCAAACGTACACTCTCAGAAAATTCATCCTCCAATTAAGGCCTATGTTTGATATTAGTAGCCTTCCATTTGCCGGGAATACCAGTTTGGCCAGTGATAGTCTGCTTTTGATGTCTACTTTGCTCCGTCCGTCATTGGTTATTTTCTTGCCTAGGCAGTAGGATTTCTTACCTTCATCTACTTCGTGACCATTCGTCCTGATGTTAAGTTTCTCGCTATTCTCATTTCTGCTGCTTCTCGTTACATTCGTCTTTCTTCGATTTACTCTCAAACCATGTTCTGTACTGATCTGACAGTTCACTCCTTTCATAGATCATGTAATTCTTTTTCACATTCACTGAGGATAACAATGTCATCAGCGAATTCCATCATTGATATCCTTTAGCCTTGAATTTTAATTTCAATTATTTCCATAATTTCTTCTTTCATGTTTAGATTGAACAGCGGGGTGAAAGACCACATTCCTGTCTTACAGACTTTCTAATCCGAGCACTTAGCGCTTGGTCTTATTCCCTCTTGGCTCTTGCACGTATTGCATGTTTCCCGTCTCTACCTATAGCTTACCTTATTTTTCCACAAAATTTCGAACATTTTCTATCATTTCAAATTATCCAAGGTTTTCTCAAGGTCGACAGATCCTACGAAAAAGTCTTGATTTTTATTCAGTCTTGCTTGCATTATCAGCCGGAACGTCAGACTTGCCCCTTTGGTGTCTTTTACATTGTCTAAAGCCATCGTCAATTTTATTTTCCATTTTTCTGTATATTGCCAACAACTGGGATGCATGAGCTGTTAAGCTGTTTGTGCGATAATTCTAGCACTTATCAGCTCTTGCAGCCTTCAGAATCCTGTGGATGATATTTTTCTGAAAGTCAAATGGTATATCGCCAGGCTCATACGTTCTACACACCAACGTTAATATTCGTTTTGTCGTCACTTCCACCAATGATAAATTCTGAAGGGATGTTATATATTATTTCTGCCTGATTTTATCGTAACTCTTTTGATTGTAGTCATCATCATCAGTTATCTGCTATATTAGCAGGTCCTTTGCCTCTCCATTTTCTGCGATCCATTGCTTCCTTCTTAAGGCTGCTGTATGTTGTACCGTCCATAATGTCATCCAGTATCTGGAATCTCTTCCTTCCTCGCTTCCTTTTCCCTTCTACATAACCTTCTAAAACTGTTTTTATCAGTCCGTCATTCTTTCTTAATATATGTCCAATCCAATTTCTTTTTCTTCTCTTTATTACATCTAGTAACTGTCCTTTCTCTCCCACTCTTCTCAGTACCTCTTCATTTTTTACTCTGTCCATCCAACTTATTCTTTCCATCTTCCGCCATGTCCTGATCTCAAAAGCCTCCAGCCTTTCTTTGTCTTTTTTCCTCATAGTCCATGTTTCAGCGCCATATAGAAGAACACTCCATACAAGACATTTTATGAGTCTCTTTCTGGGTTCTCTGTCCAGACCGCTGCAGAAGATTCTCCTTTTCTTATAAAACGCCTCTTTTGCCATTGCTATCCTTGTTTTAATTTCTGTGGTGCACTTCCAGTCGGTGTCTATCCTGCTTCCAAGATACTTAAAATTTTGCACCTGTTCTAGTGTTTCTCCATTCAGCACAATTTTTATTTCCTTATTTCCTCCTATTGCCAATACTTTTGTTTTATTTGTGTTAATTTTCATTCCATATTTTTTCCGTTAGTTGCAATGGTGTCCACCAAATCCTGTAATTCTTTTTCCCCTGTGGCTAGAAGGACCATGTCATCAGCTAATCTCAAGCATCCTACTCTTCTTCCTCCAATTTCTACTCCTTTGTCATCTAATGAGCATTGGTCAATCATATTTTCCAAGTACAGGTTGAAAAGAGTAGGTGATAAACAGCTTCCTTGTCTTACTCCTTTCCCTAGTCTGATCCAGTTTGTACTTTCTCCTCTCACTTTAACTGAAACTTTTTGATTAAGGTATAATGAGTTTATAAGTCTTCTGGTTTTCCAGTCCACTCTCTTTCCCTCATAATAGTCGCCAGCTTGTCCCAAACCACATTGTCAAATGCCTTTTCTAAATCGATGAAGCACATATATAGGTCTCTTCCTTTTTCAATAAACCTTTCTCCCAAGATTCGTAGGAGCCCTATTGCATCTCTGGTGCCCGTATTCCGTCTAAAGCCAAACTGCTCCTCGCCGAGATTCTCCTCTATTACTTTTTCAAGTCTTTTATTAATTATTCTTAACATCACTTTGGCTGCATGTGAAATGAGGCTGATTGTCCTGTGCTCGCTGCATTTCTTGGTTCCTTGTTTTTTCGGTAATGGAATCATTACTGTTGTCAAAAAGTCCTCAGGCCATTCACCACTGTCATATATTTTATTACATAACCTCAATATTTCTCTTATACCATTGTGATTCAAGCATTTTAGTATTTCTCCCGGTATTGTATCTGTACCTACTGCTTTGCCATTTTTCATTGCAGCAATGGCAGACTTTACTTCTTCCATTATGATGGTCGGTCCTTTCTCTTCATCACTTACACTGTTGTGTGATTCAAGTTCCAGAGTTTCTGGTTTGCTAGTTGTGTCATATAGCTCTTTTATATATTCTTCCCATCTGTGGAGGACATCGTCACGATATTTGTACACTATCTCTTCGTCTTAACTCAAAATTTCCATAGTAGCACTTCCTGCTCTGTTTTGTTCCCATGTCATAGTCTTTACTCTGTTGTATAGTAAGTCGTATCTTCCCTTCCTGTCCTGTTCTTCAATTTCACCGCATTCCTCTTTTAGCCATTTTTTCCTAGCCTGCTCTGTTTCTCTTCGCAATTCATTATTTAACCTTCGGTATATCTTTCTTGCATCTTCAGTGTTCTTGTTTTTCAATTTTCTTCTCTCCTCCATCTTGGAAATCATTTCTTGTGTGAGCCATGGTTTTTTTGACCTTTTCCCTTTTACATATCCTATATTTTGCTGTCCTGCTTTAATGATTCCTTCTTTCAGCATGTTCCAGTACTCGTTGGCATTATCAGGTGCTTCTTTGTCTCGTAATGTGTTTAGAAAGTCCCGAGACAGCATTTCTGTAATTTGTTCTTTGTTGGACCTTATCTTCTCTAAATCCCACTTCTTCACCATTGTCGCCTTTTTCAGTTTTTTCATTCTTATTTCTATTTCTGCCATAAGTAAGTTGTGGTCACTATTAATATCTGCACCTGGTAATGTGTGCACCTTCTTGATTCCATTGCTGTATCTTTCTTCTACCAGTATAAAATCGATTTGGTTTCTGTATTTATCCCCTGGTGATTTACAAGTGTAGAGCCTCCTCTTATGGTTCTTGAACCATGTGTTTGCCGCTATCAGCTGCCTTTCCCTGCAGAAGTCAATTAACCATTCACCTGTCATTTCTCTTTCCAAGACCATGACTGCCTACTATGTTTCCCTCTTTTCCTTCTCCCACAATGGCGTTCCAGTCTCCCATTACTATTTTGCAGCATTTTTTAATTTTCGTCCATTATTCTCTCTATTACAACGTACGTTTCCTCTACAATTTGGTCATCATGTTCTGAAGTTGGCATATACACCTGGACAATCAGTAAATCTTTCTGTGCTCCTTTCAGCCTTGTAGTAGTGGATCCGCAAACTCTTCCCAATGGACGCCTATTTTTTCTTCTGTCTCCTCATACACATCTCCCCCCTCATAAAGGCCATCAATGAACTTTTTCCATCTATCCGCTCTCTCTTTTGCATGTAATATTGGTATTCCCGCTGCACACAATGACCCACGCTTTCGGTTTCACTTAAGCTTGTTTTGACTTTCCTATATGCTGGAGTCAGTCTTTCCGACAATGTTTCTTCCGATTTCTTCACATTTTTCATGCAGCCATTTAGTCTTAGCTTTCCATAACTTCCAGTTTATTTTGTTCCTCAGCGATTTGTTTTTCTGAATTCCTAAATATTCTTGACGTTTTTGTGCTTCCATCTTTCATCGATCGACTGAAGCATTTCCACTGTTACCTCCTTTGTACCTGCGTTTTTATTTCCAGTTTACCTAGAAATTTGAGGCAGTGGTCTGCACACTGTACTCCCATTCTGGAGGACGGCGATTCAAACACCGCATCGGGCCATCCTGATTTACACTACGTGATAAGTGTCCGGACACCTGGCTCAAAATGACTTACAAGTTCGTGGCGACCTCCAACGGTAATGCTGGAGTTCAGTATGGTGTTGACCCACCCATAGCCTTGATGACAGCTTCCACTGTCGCAGGCATACTTTCGGTCAGGTACTGGAAGGTGTCTTGGGGAATGGCAGCCCATTCTTCACGGAGTGCTGCACTGAGGAGAGGTACCGATGTCGCTCTGTGAGGCCTGACACGAAGTCGGCGTTCCAAAATATTCCAGAGGTGTTCTATAGGATTCAGGTCAGGACTGTGTGCAGACACAGTTTTAGTTCCACTCTTCAGTCATCCACTGTTTACACTCCTTGCACCAAGCGAGGCGTCGTTTGACATTTACCGGCGTGATGTGTGGCTTATGAACAGCCGCTCGAACATGAAATCCAAGTTCTCTCACCTCCCGCCTAACTGTCATAGTACTTGCAGTGGATCCTGATGCAGTTTGGAATTCCTGTGTGATTGTCTGTGTAGATATCTGCCTATTACACATTACGACCCTCTTCAACTGTCGGTGGTCTCTGTCAATCAACTGACGAGGCCGACCTGTACACTTTCCTACTCTACGTGTCCCTTCTCATTTCCACTTCACTATCAGACCGGGAACAATGGACGTAGGGATGTTTAGGAATGTGAAAATCTCGCGTGCAGACGTATGACACAAGTGACAACGTATCACCTGACCACGTTTGAAGTCCTTGAGTTCCGCGGTACGCTCCATTCTGCTCTCTCACGATGTCTAATGACTACGAGACCACAGATATGGAATACCTGGCAGTAGGTGGCAGCACAATGAACCTAATATGAAAAACGTATGTTTTTGGTGGTGTCCGGATGCTTTTGAACAAAAAGATTATGGTTTTCGTGATTTTTCTAAATAATTTGAGGCAAATGCTTGCATGGTTCCTTTGAAAGGGTACTACCGACTTCCTTCCCCATCCTTCCCTTTTCCAATTGGACCGATGACTCACTGTTTGGTCCCCTCCCCAAAATTAACCAAACAACCACTTTCCAGCTTCTGCGGCTGGCCTTTTTAGACACGTCTATTCCTCTGCTGAGCTATTCCCTTTTGCAGCATATAAAGCGCTAGACAACTTGAAGCGTTTCCCATCATTCCTTAGTACTTCCGTATCACATTTCTTCGCATATTGATTCTTCCTAACATCTTGAATTTCAGCCTGTTCTTCATCACTACTATATTGTGACACGGGTTTACATCTGTTCGAGTGCCCGCCTTACAGTCAAGTATCAGGTTTCGGAATCTCTGCCTGACAGTTGAGTATCCTAAGTGAAATCTTCCCGTATCTTCCGGTCTTTTCCAAGTATACCTCCTCCTATTCAGATTCTTGAATAAGATATTCGTTATTATTAACTGAAATTTATTACGGAACTCAGTTAGTCTTTCTCCTTTCTCATACCTGGAACCAAATTCATATTCTCCTGTAACACTTTCCTCTGCTCCTTCCCGTACAACCGCATTCCGTCCCTCATGTCTAATAGACTTTCATCTCTTTTTACGTATTTCATTATCCATTCAAGATCCTCATATGCTTCCTCTGTCTCTTCCTCTTCAGCTTGCGACGTCGGCTTGTATACCTGAACTATTGTTGTCGGTGTTTGTTTGCTGTCGATTTCGATGAGAACAACTCTTATCACTGAACTGTTCACATTGCCACTGTCTGTCCTACTGCCCTTTCCATACCAAATGCTTTTCCCGTTATACCATTTTCTGCTGCTGTAGATATTACCTTATACTAATACGAGCTGAAACTCGTGGCTTCTTTCTATTTCACTTACTGACCCTACTATATCTAAACTGTGCCGTTGTGTGTCAATTTTCAGATTTTCTAGCTTCCCAACCACGTTGAAACTTCTGACGTACCACTTCCGGACTCGCAGAACTTTATCCTTTCTTTGGTTATTCAGTCTTTTTCTCATGGTCACCTCCCCGTTCCGGAGATCTGAATGGGAAACTATTCCTGAATCTTTTACCAGTGGAGAGATCATCATGACAATTTTTCTATTACAGGCCACTTGTGTCTTTAATACCGCGGTTTCCATCGCGTACTGCATTCTCATTCAATTGATCATTGCTGATTCTTCCGCCTTTAGGAGCAGTTTTGCACGCCAAGAGGAACAGACCGTCCTAAACCTCTGTCTACTTCTCCGCCCTCTTTTCCAAGGCCGTTGGTAGCATGAGGATGACTTCTTATGCCAGAAATTTTCATCCGCCAATGCTAACTGTTGTTCAGTATTACGGCAATCGAACCCGGGACAGTGGACGTTTTGATTACTAATCAAAGAAGCTCCCATTAAACTACGGGGGCTGATAAGCTAAGCAATGAGAAGATTCCCTGCAGAAAGAAATACGTGGAATGCATTGACAAGAAGATCTGCAGAAGATTAAAAAATGGTTCAAATGGCTCTGAGCACTTTGTGATTTAACATCTGAGGCCATAAGTCCCCTAGAACTTACAACTACTTGAACCCGATTAACCTAAGGACATCACACACATTCATACCCGAGGCAGGATTCGAACCTGCGACCGTAGCGGTTGCTCGGTTCCAGACTGAAGCGCCTAGAACCGCTCGGCTACACAGGCCGGTAGAAGATAAAACTGCAGCTGAAAGCAGAGATTGCAATATATCCACAAATTATTGAATATGGTGGATGCAATTACTACTTTGAAACGTAGGGATTGAACCGGACAGGAAGTTGTGATGGGCTGCAACATACCAGTCAGACAACTGAAGGAAAAATGAAGCAGATGTAAGAAGCGAAAATTTTTATTTGTTTCAGCTGTCTGCAAAAATGGAGAAAAACCGTCAGTAATCGACATAGTTAGGAAAAAGTAATTACATACAAAAATGACATTTTGCGATAGTTTGAGATCACACCTGAAGCAAGTAACAAAAGCTGTTAGAATTACAGATGGAAAGAGTAATGAAAAGCGTGTTATCTGTGTCAAGAAACAGCCAACAATTTGGCTTGAGATGATGAGAGAGAGGTATTTTCCGAAGGCCTCATTACAGAGCAGCATGGAGCCGTCTTAGTTACCGTCTTGCACTACATGCTGCTATACAATTCTTTTCTAAGGAATACAAACGAAGTGATACGTTCCTCGTAGCGACGAAACTTTGGCGGGGATGCTGCGCAGCCCGACGCCTCCGGTCCCAAGGCGGCAGCTGCCGTCTTACTCCTCTTCGGAGGGCCATTTGCGTCCGGGAGAGGCAGCCGACTGCAGCGCTCCCAGCGGCACTCTGCGAGATCCAGTCCCACCGCGCCATCTGACAAGCATCAGCCCACGAGGCTCCTCTGCGTGGGCTTTAAGCACGGGGCTAACCTGCCAAATGCACCGGGTGACAAATGCTCTTCACCACTGAACCTGTACTTACTTTCTGTTGCACTCCCTTACTGAAAAGCCAGGTAATATACTGTTTTTCTCTCATTACAACTACGCGACGTAAAAAGTCTGGAAGAATTCCATCAGAAAACTGTCATCCAGGACAGAAAGAAGGTCAGAATCGGTCGGTGGCAATGTTATCTTTCTTACTGCACTTTAGATTTAGTTTTCAACTGAGAGTGCAACTACAATCACAGCGTTATACATAGCAAACTAGACTGCTGTCTTACACCTCTTCAGAGACAGCAGCTACGGCAGTTGGACATTACGACCAAAGCTGATCTTCTCTCTCCCATGGATTACATCACGCTCGTGAAACACAGCCGTTCCCAAGGAATTGAACGTGAGAAAAATGTTACACATAGAAACTGGGCCACAAAACAAATTTGTTTTACTGGCAGCAACAAGATACATAAGAATATAAAATTCACAATTGAAGGAGAACAGAACAACCAAATTAACTTTCTAGATATAACAATCAAAAAACAAAACAATAAGCATATGTTTGAAATTTACCGTAAACCCACGGCAACAGACATTATCATTCCCCAATCCTCGAACCACCCACACGCACAAAAGCAAGCAGCACTTCGACTCATGCTCCATAGACTCAACACAGTACCACTCACCAAAGAAACCTACCAAAAAGAGCTGGACATAATAATGCAGATAGCACAAAATAATGGTTACAATAATAACACAGTCACAAAGCTAAACAACAAAATTAAAAGTAAAATAAAAGCAGAAAGCTCCAAACCACAGACAACAGCAGAACAGAACCAAACACAAACACGCAGTCCCATAACAACTACACAGGACAATCAGAAAAAGATGAAAGAAAACAGAAGATGGTACACAATGACATACAAACACGAACTCGCCCATAAAATCACCAACATTTTGAAAACACAGGGAATAAACATAGCATACACAACACACAATTCTATACAAAAATACACACCGAAACTAACAAAAAACAGAGACATATACCAGAAATCAGGTATATATCAGCTACAGTGTAACACTTGTGAAGGTACATACATAGGGCAAACAGGGAGAACATTTGATGTCAGATACTAGGAACATCTGAGAGCCTGGAAATATGTGACAAACCACTCCACATTTGCAGAACACCTAAGAGAAAATGACCACAAACCACTAGAGAAGATAACATGAAAATAATTAGAATCCACAATAAAAAACACCTCCTGACCACTCAAGAAAATTACCACATACATAAAACCAAAGCAGAGGGGAAAATCCTGTTGAATGATCAAGTACACATGGCAAGCAATTCATTGTTTAAACTAATAGACAAAATAATAGAATAATGATCGCAAAAATTATTAATATAATAATACTGTCCAATGTAATAATAATAGAACCCAACATCTTTTCACTCACTCATCCATGAACCCGTCCACAGAATATTGAAACGAAAAGTCAAAACAGCTGTCACCAAAGGTTTCAGCCACTCGCTAACAGCTAGTACACCCACCACCCCCCACCACAAAAAAGAAAGGTTGACTCTATCCCCCTCCCTCTCACACTCATACACACACATCATAAATAGAAGTTTATCATATACTTCGTTAGGTTGGCAACAAATAGGTAAACATACGAAAGAAGATGAAATACGTAATGGAGGCGCAATATTTACGCTGTGAAAAGAAGTGTACGACGAAATAGTTGTATAGAGTGATAAAAGAACAATAGTCCACCACAAAAAAACTGAGAAACATGGTGAAAAGTGTGCGGAAGGCGAGAACACAAAGATGTGATTATATGGCAATGATAAAAGTGGTAGTGCGACCTTCAGACCAGATGTGAGGAAACGCAGATGAGCAAATCGTAAGTAATTACTTTTTTTTCCAAAAAATCGAGAAGTGAACTGTTTGATAAGCTATAACTAATAAAAATATATAGTTCTAGATCCCAGTGATGATGCCTTAGAACAGGAGAAGGCGAAACGCGTATGGGATAAATAAAGCAAGTAGCAGGAGGAAAAGGCAGTTGTATTTACAAATGTTCATAACATTAAAGTTACATCCTGTGAATGGTCCTCTCCTTAACACATATGTTCGTCCATTATTATATAGGAGTCTCTCGTGCTTCGCTGTGACGTTTCAGCTGAGAAAATATGATTATCATCTTAAACTCTCTTCATTATTCCACTGTCCTTGGACTTCTCTCTGAAAAGGGGTTACATCTGAATCTAGCTTTTAACCATAAACACGCCCTCTGTCTTGCATGGTGACAGTATGTGGCATTATCGATGCTGACCGCTTCATTCCTTTGGTACACGTACGTCGGAGGGTTTCACTGCTGTTGTAGAGGGTTGGACTATTTGCTTACATCTGATGCTATTCTCCAAATGCCTTTCTCGTTGTAATGTTCCTTCCGTTGCACTCTCGTTTCTTGCCATGGTGCAGAAATCTTACTTCTCTCTTTTCCCAAAACAGAATACGGTAAGAATGAGGAAACTTATTGAATTGCCTTACACGGTATTTCCGATTGATAGCTGGAAACGGGTCAGGATGGCTCACATTATTCCTTGATTTTGTCTTGGGTTTGGGTTGTTTGGGGGAAGAGACCAAACAGCGAGGTCATCGGTCTCATCGGATTAGGGAAGGACGGGGAAGGAAGTTAGCCGTGCCCTTTCAGAGGAACCATCCCGGCACTGACCTGGAGCGATTTAGGGAAATCACGGAAAACCTAAATCAGGATGGCCGGACGCGGGATTGAACCGTCGTCCTCCCGAATGCGAGTCCAGTGTGCTAACCACTGCGCCACCTCGCTCGGTTTGATTTTGTCGGCTTGTATTTTGAATGCCTCCATTGATCTTTCTATGTTGAAACACTGGTTCATTCTTTTAGCACCTATGCAAGCAAGTTATTGCGGCTTATCATTGTTTCTACATTCATAATAAATATTTAGTACACTAATACATTCGAGACCACCCTACTACTGGGTAAAAAGTGAGCCAGTAACAAAAGTAAGTTGACCAACATGATTTCATCGTTTGATTTAGTTATGTTATTGATTATTTAATGAAAATATATCGACTTTAATACAGTCAGTTTGTTTTAACACAATATTTTGCCGCATTATGCCCAAAACTAAAATCATAAATTGCGTTATCGTTATTGTAATGAAAGTTTGGCAGAAAATAATGTCTAAAATTTTTATCAATCTACCTCTGAATACGGGTGAATACATTCCTCTCCTTCAGTGCTATCAGATAATGGTAAGACACCTAAGTCACAGGTTATCCTCATTCTCATGTTCTTCATCTTGACGAAACAGCTGCACTTTATTTAATGATTTTTATCATGTGATTCAGTTTGACTACGGCCATTTTCTTTTTAAAAACAAAGAAATCTGTTCTTTAAATTATCTTAAACCATAGCCATTTTACAGTTTCAGAGGGTTCTAAATTTTCGTGTTTATTGCAGTCCCTCTCTAAACCGTTTCTAGGAATGATTGACTATTGGCTGACTTCCCTATATGATGTTTAATGCCTTCATATTTGCATCACTGTTAACCTCGTAGCTGTTTTAGAACCATTTCCACTTTCAGTTTTCTTTTTATGATTTCGAGCCATCCTAAAACCTAAACGGCAACACGACAATGAATGAAAATGACTACATTGGAAGATTCACGTCGATTTGATACTTATATGTCCTGCAAAGTTCCATAAGTAATAATTTTAAATTTATATCACAGTCCTAGCAAAAGACCTCAAAAAATTATGGGTTTCGGAAGAGGACAAGAAGAAATGCAACTTCGCGTAAACGTTTTGGTTTAAAATCAGTGCAGGACACAATATGACAAAGTAAAAATTACGCGGGTATCCTCCAGACTTTGACTACGTTGAATTTATAGAAATTAATAAGAGTACTTACCTACAAAAAGACAGTGAGCAGGTTGGCCATGTGGGTCGACGTACCATTAATCAATATCACCAAATGGGAATTATTTTAGTTAGTTGACTGACGCGGTCCAAACGTTTGGTGGCGTCTACAGTGTAAATATAACTCCTAATCTGTGAATATTATTCGTTGTATTTACTTGATTAGAAAGAGTATTGTTTTAGGGCATACATAATATTCATTGAACAAGCAAAATTTATTTTCACTAACAGAAAACATAGAATTTGTGCCAGTCCTCGCCCGACAATTTAACAAGCATTGGCGCGTTTGTGGAAAGACGACGGTATTCTACTCCCTGGTTGGTGGAGTATTCCAACAGCAGGTTAACGAAATGAAACCAATTGGCCGTCGTGCTTCTATGGGCAATGTTCCCCGGTCTCGTCTAATAACAATTTAACATATTCGTACTTTTTTCCACTATGATCAAACTTCAGTGAGCGCTGCGAGTATATGCAACTGCTGTTATATTAAGTACCTGATTTGTAATTGTGCTAAGTCTTGAACCATTTCGTGTGACCAACTTTCTTATAACCAACAGTGGAATCGCCAACCACTCACTTCCAACGGTCACCAACCAGTCTGTTGGCCGATTCGTACTAAAATGGAAGGATAACAAGGGGAGATGGCGATATGGACTCAAAGCGTATGTTGCTCTGAAGCCGAGCCGACGCCGACATATCACACGCCCCAAAACGTTAGTAGACCACTGTTTAAGACCGCTTCTTGTTCTTAATTTCTGTTGTGTGCACGTAACAGTTGTTTTAAATAGAAAATGTAGCAAAGCTTTTGTAAATAACACTGTGTCGAGAGGCTATTTTCAGATGCTTTTCTGGCCTAAAATGCATATTTAATGCAGTGATACAGCGCGTTCCTCCTCGATAAATTAACTTTCTTCTTGTTATACGTTTGGAATAACCAAGGAAAAATGCATGTGCTATGAAACCGCTGCTTCCGTAATCCAGCATTTTCGTTAACGAAGAAAGTAGTGTACGGTCTATGTCCATTCCCAAAAATGCTGAGAGTATACTCTGCTATGTTTGGTTGGTTTCCATTCTTTCCTTCTGACAGGGATTCTTCAGAGAGCGTTTCTATTAGGACTGACAGCAAATGTCAGGTCGAATGACAGAAATAAAACTGCCACCAAAATTAATGTACACGCTACAGGTTATCGCTTCAGATACACTATTAAGAATAAAATATAATTCCTTTGCAATTTAGTCTATATTCTGAATCATTAATACATCCGTAAATGACGCAAGCTGGTAATTTTGATCGGAACACTTCCGTCAGAAGGTAATGTTTACGGCGGCTAACACAGCGGACGTCAGTCTCAAGTTTGTGCCATCAAGACAGCTCCCTTTGTTACATCTCGATACCCACTACCACCGGGCGCTAACCGTAGGGCAAAACCCACCCACTGTTATGGCCAAAGATATATCTTTATTTACTCTCACAACTTATCGATGCTACTGCTCGCAAGGGTCGTAAGTATCTATCGATATTCACATGAGTTGTCAGCACAGTAATCTCACAACTAAACACAACACAAACATGACACTACGTTCACAAACATTCATTACGCAATCTAAAAAAACTTTCACTTTTAGATAGGAATTTGTGAGGCTGAAGTCCTCCTTAATTGACAGTAGTTAGAGGAATATGGTCCTGAAATCGTAGCTGTAAAAGTAACGAAACAGACTCTAATGTCCTGCTGTTATTTGGTACTGAGACAAGTTCTCTTGTGTTGCACATCTAGCTTTCCCTATGTTGTACATCTAGCATACGTAAGGTGAGTGCCATCTAAGAATGTAATCGAAGTGTGCAATGTTTAGAGCCTCCTTTCTAAAATATAAAGAATAGTTAAAACGTTATGTTATGGCTTAGTGGGACATTATTTTCTCATGCGTATTAACTGCTAACATCAACAATCGTACTATTATATAGTAGCTAAAGATACTCATTTTACATTGCCCACTCAAAACACCTCCACCCTTCACAATATCATCTGTCCGAAGGCCCTACTGGACCCAGAATATATGACAGTATCCAATGTCGTTTTTAAAATCAGACGTCTCAAAGCAGCGGAAAACTGACAACGCAGAAGTTGCAGAATACTGCGAAATCTTTGTATGATATCTGAGACAGTTAGTGCCTTCACTGTACATTTTTAAAAGAAAGATTCGATTGTCACATTTGATGGAAGCCCGTTATGTGATGTTGTCTTGTAGCTGTATGGGTTTCATTAATTTCTTTACTCTTACCTTCATCATCATCATCGTCATCATCAGAATGAGCACCACCACTACCAAAAATTTTTAGCCCCTTACCCTTGTCCCAAATTCCTATTCATTACCATTATTCCTTGCCTATTATGTTAATTCTCCTTATTCAAGCAACTCGTTAGAGGAATAAGTGCCTCGCGCTTACTGTTGCTCGTTCGGAAATTCGTTGTTATGCTTTACGTTTATCTTCACTAATTGGCACGCTACCACAAGGAATCCGTTGTAGTTAGTTCTCGCACGATCCGACGCTTCTAACGAGGAAAGTTTAAATCAGCATGGAGAATACGGTCCACGCTCTTTTAGTATACCTCACTGTAACTGCTTGGTCAGGGAAATAATCATCTACATGAGTGAAATGCGTACACAGTTGATGTACCTCACCAGTATATCAACAATGTTATTGGTGTGATTAGATTTTCTCGTCAGGGCCTATTTTCTTCGTGCACTAATCTCCAACGTATGAATTATCGTTTAGGAGATGCGCTACCAGGGTCATTACTGAGCATGCTGAATAAAAATATTGCTAAATGATCTGATTTGAGCTACCTATGTGAAGCCGTATATTTAGGTGCTAAAAATCGGATTAAAAATGTGTTTCAGTTTAAATTCCCGCGAGATGTACAAAATTAGGACGAAAACGTTACAATTCTCTCAACAGAGATTTTTTATATAAGACGCTTACCAACGGAGAAGGAAACACTAGCAAATAAGATAAAATTTTCTTCGGTGCATCGTTGGTGCTTTACTAACAGATTAAGCAGCTGTTCTTGAATATATTAAAGCAGATTGTTTTTATCTAAGTCAGAGGAGGAGCCCACATATAATCATATTACTTGTAAAACCTCGGGAATACCCTGCTTATACCCCTAAAATGAATGAAAGGTGACTCTCTAGACCAATTTTTGCTCTTTTGCTTGCATAATGAACGCAGGCTGTCAAGGAGTGGTGTGATGTGCCTGCCCTGCCACAACCACTACAAACTGAGACGTATTGTCCCTGCAGGGGCCTGGGAGGTGGCAGTGTTGCAGACGGCAGTGTCCTGTTCTTTTATTAGCGCCGCTTCTTTCCATCTGAATTACTGGCATAATGTCTTCCTTCGTCCTGTATAAGGTATCACCTGCCGTAGCTTCGTGGTTTGTACTGCCAACCGTTCGCTTTCGTACTGACACAGGATCTTTCTTCAGAACTGTGATCTAAATACAACGCAGTGGAAAGGCAGACTGCGTCATCCTGTGTCCCACAGAGGACATCTGGATGCACTGACAGCTTAATCAATCCTATGGAGTCCCGTACGCTCTGGTACACACATGAATGGCAGCTCTTGACCCTGTAGAAGAAGATTATCCGGGAGATTAGCTATTAGTTTGCTCACCGGCTACAGTCTTTGCAGGGATGGTCACTGAGGGAATCTGAGAAATCGATGATATTCGTGTTCCATCTTTCCTCAATCGTTACAGCACTTTTACACAATGGTTCTGTCCAATTTAGGAAACCCCGTGCAGGGTGCAGGTAGGCATCTACATAGGAAATGTCTAATAAAGCCACAGAGCCGCTGAAAAAATATCATATTGTTTTAAATAAGTGCATTTTTTAATATTTTTTGCATATCTTAGAAACAGACTTGTATGCAATCTTCAAGTGCAAATTTATGTGTACAACACATTTCTGTTGATAAAAGTAATAGAAATCTATTCATAACATACAGCATTGTAAGGCATACCCAGGAACAGATAAGGACTCAGAGCACAATTAAGTAATAGTGAAGGGTAGGTTGAAGTTAAAGTGAATAGTCAGGAAGAATCAATGTGCAGAGAAGTGGATGTAGAGGTACTACAGAATGATGAGAGATGCTCGAAGTTCTCGGAGGCTATAGATAATGCGTTAAGGGTAACTCAGTAAACGGTTCAGTTGAAGAGCATCGGATAACTATTAGAAGGGCAATCACACAAAAATATAGGTACAAAGAAGGTAACTGCGAAGAAACGTAGAGAAACGGAGGAAATACTTTAGTTGATCTATGAGAGAGGGAAGTCCAAAAATGTCCAGGGAAATTAAGGAATACAGAAATACGAGTCACTTAGGAATAAAAAATTATTGGAAGTGCAGGGAGGCTAAGGTGAAATCGCTGCATGTAGAATACGAAGAGATCGGAAAAGAAATGACTGTCGTAAGTTCTCACACATCATACAGAATAGTCAAAACAACTTTCGGCGAAATTAGGATCAATGGTGGTAACATTAAGAGAGCAATGTGAATTCCACAGTTAGATACAGACGAGGAAGCGGATTGGTGGAAACAGTACAATGGAGACCCCTATGAGGGAAAGGTGAAGAAACAGGAGTCGATGTAGAAGAGAGAGGGAATCTAATATTAGAATTTAAAAAAGAAACGTCATAAAATTCTGAAGACTGCAGGTGCCGATAAGTACGAATATTCCGCACAATCAGCTTAACAGCTGAAGCATCCAACTGCTGACATGGGGAATATACAGAAGAATGGAGAAGGAAACTGAGGATCTGCTACAAGTTGATCAGTTTGACTTTATGAAAAGTAAAGGCGCTAGAGAGGCAGTGCTGGGACTGTAGTTGTTAATGGAAGCAAGACTAAAGGAAAATCAGTACACTGACATAGGACTTGTCGGCCTGCAGAAAGTGTTCGACAATGTTCGATAGTGCCAGATGATCGAAATCCTGAGAAACAATAATGGTACGCTTTAGGGAAAGACTGGTAATATACTCTACAATACGTACGAGAGCTAAGAGAGAGTGATCAGATTAGAAGTCCAAGAACGAAGTGGAATAAAAGTTCAACGTGCAATATTATCGCTGAAAAGATTCGCTGATGACATTGATACTGAGTGAAAGCGAAGAAGAATAATAGCACCTGCTGAAAGAAATGAATATTCTAATTTGTACAGAATATGCATTGAGAGTTAATCAAAGAAAGACGAAACGATCGATTACGAATTAGATGAACTTAAGGAATTGTGCTGCCTAGGCAGAGCCATGACGGTCGGAGCAGACTAGTACTGACAAAAAGGGAAGTATGCTACTATCATAGTCCTAAATTTGAGGGAGGAATTTCTGAGAATGCATGTATGGGGAACAGTACTGTATAGTAGTTAAACATGGACTGTGGTAAAACTGGAATCGAAGCATTTGAGATGCGGTACTACAAAAGAATGCTGAAAATTATGTGAACTGGTAAGGTAAGAAAGAAGGAGGTTCTCAGGAGAACCGGCAAGGAAAGGAACATAAGGAAAACCCTGACATGAAGACGGGACAGGATAGTAGGTCATCTGATATAATTCAGGGAATAAAGTCCATGGTACTGGAAGGTACTGTAGATGGTAAAAAATGTATAGGGAAACATGGATTGATGTTGGGAGATCATTGTGAAAAACATGAGGATACCTCGTAGTGGTGTGAGACTCTGTTCTCGGCACGTTACATGTTGGACAGGGACTCGTTGTCGGTCTACATTTGGCCCGCTGGTCGAATCGTTCAGTATGCAGATTTGTGGGGCATTCGGATGACACAGTGAACAGATTTCGACGATGTGGAAGTGAGGCAGGCTTAACGTTCTCAAACTTCCGGTCGACCATGTCTGCCCACCATAAGAGATGACAACCACATTGAGCACCAAGCATATCAAAATACCTCCACAACTGTGTCTCTCCTCCAAGAACATTCTGTGCCATCGTACACCATTGTTAAGAGACTAGTAGCAGATGGACTAGGGAATGCTTTGACACTCGTTAACATAACAGATACGGCTTTGCTTGAAGTGATACCGCTACCACTAATCATGTACCGCTATTGATGGGCGTCGCACTACTTTCAGCGATGTTGCACTGTCCTGCTCTACCCTTCATTCCGTCTCCCTTACTCCACCTCTCACTTTTTTACTACTGGAGTTAATTTTATTCGGCTTGTGGTTTTATTTATTTAGATATGATTATATATGTGTAGCAGCGGGTAAGTTGGTACATGGTAACTTGTAACTTTGCTTTACGATATTAAAGTTTGGATTTGCAGCCGGCCGCGGTGGTCTAGCAGTTCTGGCGCTGCAGTCCGGAACCGCGGGACTGCTACGGTCGCAGGTTCGAATCCTGCCTCGGGCATGGGTGTGTGTGATGTCCTTAGGTTAGTTAGGTTTAAGTAGTTCTAAGTTCTAGGGGACTTATGACCTAAGATGTTGAGTCCCATAGTGCTCAGAGCCATTTGGATTTGCAATGTTCAGACTGATATAAAACTGAAACTGAGAGTTGATGGCAGTACACAAAATTAATTGTAACAAGTTGCTATGGTTTTGATTCAATGTTATTACACTGTGTTTACTTAGTAATTCTTCCTTCATAAAAGCAAGTAACTTTGAGTAATGTTGAATAAATATTTCACTTTGGATGTATGAGTCACACTAGCACATATATGTTAAGTTCAGACATGGAGTGGGAGAGGGAATAAATACTTTCATCATAAATGTGGCACACCGTGGATCAAATTATTGGTTTTCCACATCTGCTCTGGATAATCATGTAGGGAACATTCACTTGCTACTGTAACGTAATCAAGAAAGAAAGAAAACTGTGTCTCAACTCACTACCTTGCATAGTATTCACAAAAATTAGTAATGAAATTCAATTGATCGTTACAGCACTGAATGTTGGTTACGTTATGCTGTGGATTTTTGAATAATGTTAATTAGAACAGGCGCGCGGATAGCCCGCGTTCTCTTAATCTCAGGGGAAAAAAAGTAAAATATTGCTTTAGTTCCACAGAGCAGGGCCGGCCGGTTTGCCCGTGCGGTTCTAGGTCCTTCAGTCTGGAACCACGTGACCGCTATGGTGGCAAGTTCGAATCCTGCCTCGGGCATGGATGTGTGTGATGTCCTTAGGTTAGTTAGGTTTAAGTAGTTCTAAGTTCTAGGGGACTGATGACCACAGATGTTAAGTCCCATAGTGCTCAGAGCCATTTGAATCATTTTTCACAGAGCAGACCTTGCCACAAAATGTGGAAATGATTAAGTCATAACACAGTTATTCATTATATTTTTGTGCCCGCATGGAACATGTCGTACAGTACCTTCCAAATCAAACTGAGAAATGTACTGAATAACATTATATAGTCTGCCGGCACAGTTGGAAGCTGTAAGAAAATGTTAAACATTATTATGTTACCTCGCGTTACCGGCGAGGCGACTGCGACGCCTGAAATAAATATTTTTTTAAATGTGCCTCGTCTGCGGCCGTTGCCCTCGCAGGTTGGTACAGCGGCTTCCGCTAAATTAAATGCTGAAAATGTCTAAATTATTTACGGGACGAATGGCTGGCAACTTTACGAATTATTTGAAAAACATATTTGCTCAAACTCTATATATTCAAACAAAAATGCTTCAATTTTACATACATTTTTACAACAACTCGCCTAATGGTGGATCTCAAGCTTCACGAACAAAAGACTCACGGCCAGCATATACATTTCGTTAACACGCAAGTGTTACTCGTAACGAAACCCAAAGACAAGAGAGAGATTGTTACAATGCTTTTTACGATTTATACATGTGCTGAATTGTCCTTTTTATCTGTGGCACAGATCATAATCACTAATTCATTTAACAAGAATGCGATTTGCAAAGATAATATTATGTCATGGATTCAAAGTTAAAAAATGCATAAAACGTAAAATAATTATGAATGTTCCACATACGCACATAATACATTCGTGAAATGTTTACACAGTCTTACTTTATTGCTTCACTTGGTGATGTTTATTCGTGTTTAAATTATTTCTCTTTCGCCGTGTGCGTGGCACTATATCGATAAATGTTAACTTGTCTCACACACACGGAAAACATTCTGTCACACGCTTTTTATGACGACTGGCCAGGAGACGCTACACCTTGATGCCCATCATCGGCGACGATCAGAGGAAAAGACCCATTTTTCCAATGTTTTGGAGAGGTGCAGCTATGTTACTACTGCCATCATGGTGTGGGGACTCATCGGGTCACGGCAGGTAGTAATTGAACTCTGACGGCACAATGGTACGTCACGGACACCATGCTTTCTCGTGTGTTACCTCTCATGGGGCAGTATGATGGAGCTGTCTTTTGAGTGGACAGACATGACACGTGTCTTATGAAACGTCTACGCGATGTTGAGGTGCACCCATGGTCATTAAGGTTCCCTGATTTGTTCCAGAGACAACATAGAACACGTGTGGGGCCAACTAGCACGTCAACACCCTCCCAGCCTCAATGTTAAAACTTTCAAGGACCATTTACGACGGATTACGCCATCTTACCTCACGAGACGATATGACTGCTATGTGACGACATTTCCAAACGAATCAGTTCATGCATCCTGGCAGTATGGAGTACAGCGTCATACTGTTAAGTGGGTTGATATTGGAAAGCTCTTAGTAAATTTGTTTCTTGTTCGTAATCACTGAAATAATATCCCATGCCGGCCGAAGTGGCCGTGCGGTTAAAGGCGCTGCAGTCTGGAACCGCAAGACTGCTACGGTCGCAGGTTCGAATCCTGCCTCGGGCATGGATGTTTGTGATGTCCTTAGTTTAGTTAGGTTTAACTAGTTCTAAGTTCTAGGGGACTAATAACCTCAGCAGTTGAGTCCCATAGTGCTCAGAGCCATTTGAACCAATATCCCATACCCACTCATATGGCGAAGCTTCACTTGTTTCTTCGTCCCCTTCAGGGTGCTTAATGTTTTTGGCAGGCAGTGTAAATAAATTCTATAATGGAATCTGCATTGGTTTATTTATATGAAATAAACGCAAATAATTACATAGCAATGCAGATCAATGCCTGCATCAAAACTAGAATCCATTTTGTTGTGAAGACAACACTCTGTTAAACACGTTATTTACCACTTTACGTTTAATATAACGCATTTCGATAGTGATGGAGGAAAACATTATGACAGTAATATAAAAAGTTATTTGTCTGCGTGAAACTGTAATGACAACTATTTACAGAGTATATAGCAGAGAGCTGTTGTTATAAATTTCATTCTACTGACAACACACGGCGGTGAGTAGGAAAGCTTGTTTAGGCCACAGTTGTCAGCCACGCTAGCGCTGCGCTAAACCCAGCAGCATTAATCAACTCCCATCTCTGACCGCAATATTCTGCAACAAAGCGTAACGCTATTACGCGCGCTATACACGCGCTGCGTGTACCTCGTATTGTGATGAGCTTTTAATGGTGGTTATTTAACACTTTAATTTTCGGTTCACCTGTGTAGCGGAAGCCACGGAGTTAGCCTTTTGTGATTTACAGACCGCTATTTGTTAAGCGGCAGCCACGTAAACTGCTTAAAGACTGCTATAAATTCACAACGTAAGAGGCTTTGCGGTATTTGAGTTCGCTGGTGACGTCTTCCTATAATTTATGTTGTTCCTCGCTCACAGACTGCAAGTGTATTGTCTCGAACAGAATTTATTGTACGTCTCTATCGACTTATCGGAAGGAATAACGCTCTAGGTACCAGATGCGCTAGATGTTTAACGTGAAACGAGCCACTGTTAGATGATGAGTTGCAGATGTATGTTGCCAGGATATTGTAAGAAAGGTTAAAATTTATCATCTTGTTTGTATTACAGGTGCAATGTTTATTCAGTTGAGTAAATGAAGGTTAAACAGATCGCTCCGCCATGCGTTTGATGTGATGTAGCGGCACTCCGAAAAATAGACTACTGGGGTTTAAACATTATCCTTGAGTAATGTCAGTTTCGTTACAGAGTGCACATTCCCGCCAGGAATGTCCTCACAGCTTGCAATTACCTAGTCCGCTCTCAACCAAACAGTAAAAATGAAAGGAAAAGTTTCAAGTTCAAGTAACTTGATTCACTTAAACTAGAGAGAGATGATGAAGTCCAAGATGACATGAAATAGTTCAAATGGCTCTGAGCACTATGGCACTTAACATCTGTGGTCATCAGTCCCCTAGAACTTAGAACTACTTAAACCTAACTAACCTAAGGACATCACACACATCCATGCCCGAGGCAGGATTCGAACCTGCGACCGTAGCGGTCACGCGGTTCCAGACTGAAGCGCCTAGAACCGCACGGCCACACCAGCCGGCCAAGATGACATAAATCGGACTTTTATAGTATGTAAGAATTACAGAAATGGGAATAAAAATAATGCGCTAATGTTTTGTGAAAGCATGTGTCTAACAGTAAGAAACGAAAAAGGTTACAGAAACAACAATATCGGAATTGTGAGTCCGCCTTGATGCAAGACAGCGCGTATGCTGGTGTTAAAACGTTAAAAACGCTTTTCTTGGAATTTTTGGTAAGTTTCTACTGCTCATCTTTTCCACTATTACGCACATATTTTCCACGCCTGACCCACCAAATTCGTAACCTAACTTCAAACCTTTTCGTGACAAGAGTATGCATTTCTCCTCATTCAAGAGAAAAAATAAAACATGTATTATGACGAATTACACCTGGTGATGGACCCACAGGGTACGAAATGCATCGTGTACTGAAGGCGTTTTTTTAATTTATACCTCCAGTACCTTGTTATTTGTTTACTTATTTATTTCCCAAACTAGTTTCGGCGACAAATATCACCATCATCAGTGGGTTCATTAAATCTAAAACACACATTTAGCGCATCTGGCACGGCCGGCACGGTAGCTCAGCGTGTTCGGTCAGAGAGCTGGTTGGCCTCTATAATAAAAGAAACTGGGTGGAAGGATCAACAAACTAACTTGAACGGATGCAATGTGACGTCCGCAACGACCAAACACAACAATCACTAATAAACAAAATTAAAAAAAAAAGATGCTAGAGCACTTGGCCGCGAAAGGCAAAGGTCCCGAGTTCGAGTCTCAGTTCTGCACAAAGTTTTAATCTGCCTGGAACTTACACAGTAACACATTATTACAATCTTACTGTTAGTTTTTTTGAAATATGGTTTTCTATGGATACTTTCATGGTACCTTATTTATTCTACACTGTTGTTGTTGTTGTGGTCTTCAGTCCTGAGACTGGTTTGATGCAGCTCTCCATGCTACTCTATCCTGTGCAAGCTTCTTCATCTCCCAGTACCTACTGCAACCTACATCCTTCTGAATCTGCTTAGTGTATTGATCTCTTGGTCTCCCTCTACGATTTTTACCCTCCACGCTGCCCTCCAATGCTAAATTTGTGATCCCTTGATGCCTCAAAACATGTCCTACCAACCGATCCCTTCTTCTAGTCAAGTTGTGCCACAAACTTCTCTTCTCCCCAATCCTATTCAATACCTCCTCATTAGTTACGTTATATACCCACCTTATCTTCAGCATTCTTCTGTAGCACCACATTTCGAAAGCTTCTATTGTCTTCTTGTCCAAACTGGTTATCGTCCATGTTTCACTTCCATACATGGCTACACTCCATACAATTACTTTCAGAAACGACTTCCTGACACTTAAATCTATACTCGATGTTAACAAATTTCTCTTCTTCAGAAACGATTTCCTTGCCATTGCCAGTCTACATTTTATATCCTCTCTACTTCGACCATCATCAGTTATTTTACTCCCTAAATAGCAAAACTCCTTTACTACTTTAAGTGTCTCATTTCCTAATCTAATCCCCTCAGCATCACCCGATTTAATTTGACTCATTCCATTATCCTCGTTTTGCTTTTGTTGATGTTCATCTTATATCCTCCTTTCAAGACACTGTCCATTCCGTTCAACTGCTGTTCCAAGTCCTTTGCTGTCTCTGACAGAATTACAATGTCATCGGCGAACCTCAAAGTTTTTACTTCTTCTCCATGAATTTTAATACCTACTCCGAATTATTCTTTTGTTTCCTTTACTGCTTGCTCAATATACAGATTGAATAACATCGGGGAGAGGATACAACCCTGTCTCACTCCTTTCTCAACCACTGCTTCCCTTTCATGCCCCTCGACTCTTATAACTGCCATCTGGTTTCTGTACAAATTGTAAATAGCCTTTCGCTCCCTGTATTTTACCCCTGCCACCTTCAGAATTTGAAAGAGTATTCTACACTATTGGCCATTAAAATTGCTACACCAAGAAGAAATGCAGATGATAAACGGGTATTCATTGGACAAATATATTATACTACAACTGACATGTGATTACATTTTCACGCAATTTAGGTGCATAGATACTGAGAAATCAGTACCCAGAACAACCACCTCTGGCCGTAATAACGGTCTTGATACCCCTGGGCAATGAGTCAAACAGAGGTTGAATGGCGTGTACAAGTACAGCTGCCCATGTAGCTTCAACACGATACCACAGTTCATCATGAGTAGTGACTGGCGTATTGTGACAAGACAGTTGCTCGGCCACCATTGACCAGACGTTTTCAATTGGTGAGAGATCTGGAGAACTTACGGGCCAGGGCAGCAGTCGAACATTTTCTGTATCCCCCAAGGCCCGTAGAGGACCTGCAACATGCGGGCGTGCATTATCCTGCTGAAATGTAAGGTTTCGCAGGGATCGAATGAAGGGTAGAGCTACGGGTCGTAACACTTCTGAAATGTAACGTCCACTGTTCAAAGTGCCGTCAATGAGAACAAGAGGTGACCGAAACGTGTAACTAATGGCACCCCATACCATCACGTCGGATGGTACGCCAGTATGGCGATGACGATTATACGCTTCCAATGTGCGTTCACCGCGATGTCCCCAAACGCGGATGCGACTATCGTGATGCTGTAAACAGAACCTGGATTCATCCGAAAAAATGACGTTTTGACATTCGTGCACCCAGGTCCGTCGTCGAGTACACCATCGCAAGCGCTCCTGTCTGTGATGCAGCGTCGAAGGGTAACCGCAGCCACGGTCTCCGAGCTGATAGTCCATGCTGCTGCAAACGTCGTCGAACTGTACGTGCTGATGGTTGTTGTCTTGCAAACGTCGCCATCTGTTGACTCAGGCATCGAGACGTGGCTGAACCACCCGTTACAGCCATCCGAATAAGATGCCAGTCATCTCGACTGCTAGTGATACGAGGCCGTTGGGATCCAGCACGGCGTTCCGTATTACCCTCCTGAGTCCACCGATTCCATATTCTGCTAACAGTCATTGGATCTCGACCAACGCGAGCAGCAATGTCGCGATACGGTAAACCGCAATCGCGTTATCCTACAATCCGACCTTTATCAAAGTCGGAAACGCGATGGTAGGCATTTCTCCTCCTTACACGAGGCATCACAACAACTTTTCACCAGGCAACGCCGGTCAACTCCTGTTTGTGTATGAGAAATCGATTGGAAACTTTCCTCCTGTCAGCACGTTGTAGGCGTCGCCACCGGCGCCAACCTAGTGTGAATGCTCTGAAAAGTTAATCATTTGCATATCACAGCATCTTCTTCCTGTCGGTAAAATTTCGCGTCTGTACCACGTCATCTTCGTGGTGTAGCAATTTTAATGGCAAGTAGTGTATGTCATGGTACCTTTTAAGAATTACTGTCACTGTTTGCGTCACATTATTCACCGTATAGTACTCGGTTACTATCAGCCGCTCACACAGTTGCAGATGACGTGATGTACGCTGAGGAGAAACGGCAACGAGAAAAAGCGCAGAAAATGTAACGCAAACAGCGACAACAACTCTTAAAAACCTACCATAACATAAAATAAATAGGGCAGCATGACAGTATCTGTAGAAAACTACATTTTAGTGTTACTTTCACATCCGATATTATCGGCAGTATTTGTAAAAACTATCTATGTATCGATTAACTATCGACTGTTTTGGACAGGAATTTCAAATGAAAAATTGCTTTTTAAGAATTTTGATTACTTAAAATATAGCAATACAAGATATGCAAAATTTGCTTTATAAAAAGGTATTTGAATTCATTAAATTCCTTTAGTCTGTTGTTTAAAATACAACATTAAAACACATACGTAAGGTGTTTAAATTCTTCTCCTTTAGTCTGTTGCGTTTTTAAGTAATTATTTATCCTGCCTTGGACCAAACCCTCTCTGCAAGAACTGAAGTCGCTGGACACCATAAAAATTTAATGGTCATTACATGAACCATTCTATTAGATTTTGCACAATATTGTAATAACATTCATACTTGTATATTACAGGTATTTGAAGATATTGATGCACGTGAATTATGGAATCACTGACTGGTCTAACGACATCAACGTTACGCTGTTGGTAATTGGGCAAAAGAAAGTAGATCATCCGATTTGAAACTGTTAGACGTATCAGTAGAAGTACTGTATTAGCACTGCTCATGGATGGACCTGTTTCAGGTATTATTCTTGTAGCATACTTTTGCTAAAGTACTTGCCATTTCTTACGCAAAGAAATGCGCCTTGAAGATATGAAAATTTTGACACTTCTTCAGTATCTTGTTTGATACAATTAAATATTTTTTTCGGAACATAATCTCAAATGGATCCGTTTCCCAATCTACTTTTGGCTACTAAATTGAAACAAAATTCTCTCTTAAATCGTTATCTTTTTTTAATTACTTTAACCACGTTCAAAAGTAAGCCGTTTTTCCTGCAAAACTAGACCTCACACTGGTCAGTTTGACACAGTTTGGCATCCCATTTGTCCATTTTTCCACCCTTCTTTTGGTTATGAAAATCAGGACAATAATTCGTTTTGTAATTGTACTCTCAAATTGCTAAGATTTTCTTAATTACTCTGATTACTTTGAAACACTTAAATTATTTTTTTTTTAAACTAGACTCTACACTAGTCAATTCGGTACCCCTTATCTCCATTTCCCGCTCTTAATTTGGCTACGAAAATTCGGAAAATATTTTTAGAGAAATCGCTCATTATTTTTTAAGTACCCTGATTACTTTAAGGTAATGATCCCATCATTGCGAATCTAGACGGTTTGATTCCCATGTGCGCGTTTTCCATTTTTCTACTGGCTATGAAAATTTGGACAGCTAAACAGTTCGTAACTTATAGGGAGGCTTGTTTTCTAGCTGCTCTATCATTTGACCAAGCAGTGGTATTTGTGTGGGAAATGAGTCAGCTGTATAAAGTTAACGGGTTGAAAATTATGTATACCTCAATTGTGCTATTACTGAAATTCGTGGAAGTAGCCTATTTATTCCACGGATAAATGAAAAACCGGAAACTCAAAATAACACACTTGTTTTGCTTCAGTACAGTGGTAAGATTGCAGTGAAAGCGCAGTGGTCTGGTATCTTTTCGTGAGTAATTTTACCAACACATTTCAACTAGTTTTAATGTCATTCTATTCCCTTTGGGTTTCTACCAGTACCCCTGCTCATCAGGCAAAGGTGGCTATGAAACATTTCATATTTCCTCAACAAACAGCCATTACTGTACGAAAAATGTAGTCCTGTTCAAAAGGTAATTCACAAGGACTCGACTTTACAAGGAATTGCTAAGTCTTGTTGCTTAACTATATGAATGAAGCAGCAGACTTGTAACGCGCAAGTAGGTGGTCCTACGTTGCCCTCTATGATCTTCCGTTAGGCGGTGAGACATGCAACGAGCACACACATCTGAGTAACCCAGGGCATGATTCGGTTGGTTACAGACAGTTCTCAGCCAATATGGAGGTGGAATGCTAGAAATGCTTTGACGTTGATTTTCATAAATATCTTGATGATTATTTCGGTTCCACACTATACATTTATTTCCTATCCCAAATATATGCCTGTTACGTAGCTAATCGTAAGCAGGAGCCTTCAGAGGGTTTCCGGTAGGCTACCGAATGAGATAAATATTCTCGTAGAAAATCTTTATTAATTTCTATATATACATTTCCAAAGAGAAAAATAACTGTTTCTATATTGGTGCAGTTTTGATAACATTCACCTTAAGTCATAATCATAATTTAAATCTTGATTAGAATCATCTAGTAATTTCTACAACAAGTAATCTAAGTAGTACAAAGAACGAATGTTATCGAATTTCAGTAAGCATCTAAGTTCCTTCCTGTCGAGAGCATTCAGGGATTTTAATTTTAACTCCTATTTCCTGCATAGCACTGAAGTGAAAACATTCCACACCTTTCAGGAAGTTCTCTGGCAGGTCTCCCACCCCACATTAGTTGTCGTGGTGACAGTCCGACCATCATGATGGGATAATTAATTAAGCTTCTTGGTTACACATATAGTACTAAACTGCTCCTTCTATCACATATCAAGCTTCAAGATGTGACAATATATTGGTTCCCACATTATGTTGCCCAATACTCAGGTTTTAATTGCTGATCGTCATAATCTGTCTCAATGTACCGTTAGTACAAGGTAACATCAGAAAAAAACCAACAACCTGACGTGATTTAATCAATAGTGTCAATATGAGATAGAAATTTTTAGAAGTAATAGCTTCAAGTAGCCTTATGATCCGTGAGGAACTTATTAGAACTAAGCAATCAAGCATTACAATCTTAAGCGAGCTCACAAAAAAAGAACAATATATTGTCCAACGGTGAGTACGCTTCTTGTTAATACGGTTTCGCACAAACCTAATTACGTATGTAGACAGTTGATAAATTCTGCGAATCGAGAATCTCGGAGACTTTTAGCATGTCATTAGCGTTTATATTGGCAAGATACCTTTCCCACAATTTGTGGAACTGTAAGTAGGTTGATTAGGTTTTTATGTTAGTAACGCCACATAGCGCTCTGTTTGAAAATCACTGGCTGTGCTGTGTGCAGTCTGTGGCTGGTTTGTATTGTTGGAATATTTGCTGTTGTAGTGTTGGGCAGTTGGATGTGAACAGCGCGTATATATATATATATATATATATATATATATATATATATATATATATATATATATTGTTTGTTCCTTATCAAAATCTTTCATTTGATAACTATGCCTATCAGTAGTTAGTGCCTTCAGTAGTTAGAATCTTTTATTTAGCTGGCAGTATTGGCACTCGCTGTATTGCAGTAGTTCGAGTAACGAAGATTTTTGTGAGGTAAGTGATTCATGAAAGATATAGGTTACTGTTAGTCAGGGCCATTCTTTTGTAGGGATTACTGAAGGTCAGACTGCGTTGCGCTAAAAATATTGTGTGTCAGTTTATTGATGATCAGAATAAGTAAAGAGAGAAATGTCTGAGCACGTTCAGTTTTGCTCAGCTGTTTGAAAATCAAATAACATATGGGGTTTAGCAGCACTGTCATTTATAAAATTTTTCCAAGGGAATGTTTCAAAACTTTCGAGAACGTTCTAATTTTAAGTTGAAATTTCGCACGTAATTTCGAATTTGCTGTTGTAATTCCTGAGAGAAAGGGGTTTTAGCAGCCAGAAAGCCAGAGAGTCGGATTACACTTGACAAAAAATATTTTGTCTCCTCACGTGATTAGAAAATAATTTTCCTTTTACTGATAAATCTTGCTTCTTGCAGAATTGTATGATGCTTGGTCTTGCAGCCTGCCTAATTTCATGATTTTAGGCCAACGGGAAGTACCTTAAAACTTTGACAGGTGAGTTTGCGAGTATCAAAATACATGTCATAAATGGCTGTATCCTTTGATTATACTGCTTAGCAGCTGAAATTTTTTACATCTCAACTGGAAGTGTTTGACACAAATTTCAACTTGATATGTTAGTTCGTAAATGAGAAAAGGATTCTTAACAATCAGACACACAGACAGACGTTTATATAGTACACCACTAGCTCTAGCACCATGTTACCAAAGCGGGAACTGTAAAGAAATTCTAATATCGGTCTGCCTGATGAATTATTTCTGGAGACAGACATTCTGTGTACGGAATGAATTATAATGTTACGTTATGGAGAGATTGCGTATTACACGAATTATGTAAATCATATAATTTCTTCTGTCCTATACATTCTGTTCCCCCCCCCCCCCCCCCCCCCCCCAAGAGTCATTAGTAGGTTAGTAAAGTGTATGAGATGCCTCTGGCATAATACACTCACATCACAAAGCACCTCTTAATGGATGATACGGAAACACATACAATATTCACATTCCAATAATGGCGTGCCCCAAAAGCTCTTGGCTACGTCTACACTAGTTCTCTTGCATTTGTATCCTGATTGGACTAATATGCTGCGCGGGATTAGCAGAGCGGTCTTTGCGCTGCAGTCATGGACCGTGTGGCTGATCCTGGCGGAGGTTTGAGTCCTCCCTCGGTGTGTGTGTTTGTCTTTATGATAATTTAGGTTAAGCATCGTGTAAGCATAGGGACTGATGACCTTAGCTGTTAAGTCCCATAAGATCTCACACAAATTTGAACTTTTTTTAGGACTAATACGTGACACAGCACGTTTAACTAAGCCCGGCTAAGCATCGGAGGCTGCTGTTTTCGATCGCACATTTTTACAGGTTTTTCCAAATTTCTATAAATTTTCAATGCATATATACACAAGAATATACGTGCTGTCCCTCATGTTTCAAGTATCGTGTTTGTGTACTGCCTGCAGCATACTTTCTTTGACTTTTGCACCATTCGCCTAAGCATCATCGCATGCTTGGAAAACTTTTAGTATAGAAACACGATGACTATGTGTACCATCAGGAAATGCTTCTTGTTGATGACGATTGTCCATAGCAGAAGCAAAAAACCATTGTAAGTAGGAGCTGTAGCCAGTGAATCACAGCAAATAAAATAGATACGTGTTTCAAAGTTTTACTACCCTTCAAAATGGTCACCAGCATTGTGTATAACCCGTTGCCAGCGACGTGGAAGTCGTAGATACTCTTAGCAGTGCCAGTTGTGTTGTCAGTTCGAGTGGTGTGGTCTATCGCCTGACGAATCTGTAGCAGTTCTGAAGCGAATGCCGTGAAGTGTTTCCTTCAGTTTAGAAATCGAGTTGAACTTACAATGTCTTAAATCAGGGGAGTGCAGTAGGTGGTATAGCACTTAGCAGCCCCATCAGTCAAACAAATCAGTAATATCTTTCACTGTAAATGCTTGAGCATTGTCCGGCAAAATAATGGTCAGGTCCTCCAGAAAGTGTCATCACTTCTGTCTCTAAGCTGGTCGCAGGTTGACTTCCAAAAATGAACATCATAGAGACAGAAATGATGACACTCTCTGCAGGACCTGACCATCATTTTGCAGGTCAGTGCTGAAGCCCGTACACTTACTATTGACGATTTGTTTGACTGATGGGGCTGCTGAGTGCTATACGAACTACTGAACTCCCCTGACTGAAGCCCTTGTGGGTTCAGCTCGATTTCTAAACAGTAGGAAACACTTCACAGCATTCGCTTCAGAACTGCTACAGATTCGTCGGGCAATAGACAGCGCCGCTCGAACTGTCAACATAACTATCCTACGATTTCCACATCGCTGGCAACGGGTTATACACAAAGCTGGTGACTACTTTGAAGGTCAATAAAAATTTGAAACACTTATCTATTTAGTACGAGTTGCAAAAAATAAATAGTTGCCACTATTAAAGTTCCAACTCTCGTACATAGTTTTCCGTCAGCGACTCTATAATGTGATCTGGGCCTTAGTGACTTTGCCTACAGGTTATTTCAAAAGTCGTCCAAGAGGGACGAACTTTTGGATGTTGATTTACAGTATTACGGAGCTGAGTGTCCCGCACTGAGGAAAATACTCGTATGCTTCTCCACCTAGTACTATTCCGCGCAGTAATACCTCCCGCCATTAACAAATTTTAAGCACAACAAATTTCAAACACGGTAATGTTGTGCGTCACACCCCCTGCCACCATTATAAAAATTTCCGTAAAAGAATTAAAATGTTCTACTATATACATTCTCCCTTCTGAATTTGAAATGCAGTTAGTTTACAAAGAATTCCCAGCACTCCAGCAGAGCAATGTGATTGGATGCATAACTTAGACTGCCACATACTTTATTTGCAAATAATTAAAAATCTATAGGCAGCCAAAGCACAGATTATAAATTGTGCTGAATCATGACCGTCCAGAGATATGTACTTCTAGACAGCCGTGTGTTCATCATATTATTTCTGGACAACAGCGCCACGTATGTGGAGTTAGGTCACGACCAGTTCCCGTTTGTAACAAAAGTGTATCTAACTGTCAAACATTGTAACCATAAGATGCCGATAGGCTGTCGCTGGCGCCTAGATAGATAGCGTTGATCGTCAGCTCTCTCGATGCACCAGAAACAGTACTGACCTGATGCATGGAGATGTGATATGGACGGGAATCGCGCGAACTAAATCTCGCAGTCAATCTTCTCCCAAAAATTGGTCAATTTCAAATCGAAATCAGTCAGTTGTATGTGTTGAAAGCGGCGAGGGTTCCATCACTGATGCTGCCAGAGAGAACAAGCATAAAAAGAGTAAAAACTGCGATAAATGTTGTAAAATTAGGCAAACGCTTCACTATTAAATGTCTGGTACTCACGTTGGACACTGAGCACTTATCTCCTCTATCAGCAAAGGTCTTGTGAGTTTGGCAGTAGTGACGTCAATATGTGACCAATGTGTCTATTTCTATTCGTTCTTATGAATTCATTCCACTTTAGTTTGCGTCAAATATCTTCCGATTCAAAATACATGACACAGCCCGCGTGTATTTGGAGAGAATACCACAGCATTCAGAGTCCAAGTAAAGAGTCTTAAATCAATCTAACATCAGTATTAAAACGACTCGAAATAATAAGACTTAGCACATGTTAATAACTTTTATTTTCTCCATATATATGTAAGGAGATTTAGAAAACGAGTAGATGCCTCCCACCTTGCATCCAAATAGAATCTTATGGCAGGGAACGTATTGTAAATACTGATATCTAATTTGAAAGAATGTGTAGTAGGCCTTGTGTGCAATTCTGTTAGAGCGTGTATTAACAACTTGTTCCTATTTTGAGGGTAAATACAGAATAACATTATCTTTGCACTGGTAGTCTTCCTCTTGTTCAAGAAGTCGTGGTTTGATGTTTAGCAGTCACACAGCACCATATCGATAAAGAAATTTCAGTTGAAGTCTGGCCTTATATCCATGAAGCTGACGCAATAGTCAAGGCACTTGACCCATTAGAACATGCATTTGATGTTGACGTAGCTGCAGGCCATTTTTATATTTTCCTCGTCATGGTTTTCAGCGCTTCCCTGCCAAAAGTCATCCTATATACCTACAGATGTTGCATATGATTCACTTGTAGAGGAATATAGTAATTTTGTCATGGTACTATGTTCCTCACGAATTTCACCAATTAAAACACATACCACATCTCTCCCCTATCTCTGACTCGTGGTTACATAACAATTCCTTCCATAATTTCGAATTGCCCGTTCTGTATAATGCTTTTCCTCAGTGTATGTGTTGTGTGACTCGCCTCCTATATATCCAGTTTTACGCCACCAAATTTCGTTTAGCCCCTCTGTATAAATACAAATGATCATGATTTCCCGTAGTTTTCCATATTTTCCCAAAAATTTATTTTTTCCTAATTTTCTCTTATTCTCTTTTTTCCATATTTTCATCCAGATTATATGAGTCAATATGCAAGACTCTATGCTCTTATTGCATACCCTACCAATTTTCCATAGCACCAAATAGTGATTTGGATCCCTCCACTGAGACAAAGTGTCTGGAAGATCACTTCTTCCTGCAAATAACAACACAGGAAAAACACGCACACGCTTCGACTGCTGACTTTAGATAAGTTAAAATAGAGCTTTATGCCTAATGATTCCTACAAAATATCATTCCATGACCATCTAATAACGACGTCAACTATTTATACTTTCTCGTATGATAATACTACAGAATACAGTCTAAGATCACTTCTTCCTGCAAATAACAACACAGGAAAAACACGCACACGCTTCGACTGCTGACTTTAGATAAGTTAAAATAGAGCTTTATGCCTAATGATTCCTACAAAATATCATTCCATGACCATCTAATAACGACGTCAACTATTTATACTTTCTCGTATGATAATAATACAGAATACAGTCTAACTACGGCTGGCAAAGCTTCACATATCTAAGGCAACAATGACCATGAAATAGATGGAAATGATGGTGATGCAGATGACGATGATGATGATTGTTATTGTCTACATCTACATCTACATCTACATTTATACTCCGCAAGCCACCCAACGGTGTGTGGCGGAGGGCACCTTACGTGCCACTGTCATTACCTCCCTTTCCTGTTCCAGTCGCGGGAAGAACGACTGTCTGAAAGCCTCCGTGCGCGCTCTAATCTCTCTAATTTTACATTCGTGATCTCCTCGGGAGGTATAAGTAGGGGGAAGCAATATATTCGATACCTCATCCAGAAACGCACCCTCTCGAAACCTGGCGCGCAAGCTACACCGCGATGCAGAGCGCCTCTCTTGCAGAGTCTGCCACTTGAGTTTCTTAAACATCTCCGTAACGCTATCACGGTTACCAAATAACCCTGTGACGAAACGCGCCGCTCTTCTTTGGATCTTCTCTATCTCCTCCGTCAACCCGATCTGGTACGGATCCCACACTGATGAGCAATACTCAAGTATAGGTCGGACGAGTGTTTTGTAAGCCACCTCCTTTGTTGATGGACTACATTTTCTAAGGACTCACCCAATGAATCTCAACCTGGTACCCGCCTTACCAACAATTAATTTTATATGATCGTTCCACTTCAAATCGTTCCGCACGCATACTCCCAGATATTTTACAGAAGTAACTGCTACCAGTGTTTGTTCCGCTATCATATAATCATACAATAAAGGATCCTTCTTTCTATGTATTCGCAATACATTACGTTTGTCTATGTTAAGGGTCAGTTGCCACTCCCTGCACCAAGTGCCTATCCGCTGCAGATCTTCCTGCATTTCGCTACAATTTTCTAATGCTGCAACTTCTCTCTATACTACAGCATCATCCGCGAAAAGCCGCATGGGACTTCCGACACTATCTACTAGGTCATTTATATATATTGTGAAAAGCAATGGTCCCATAACACTCCCCTGTGGCACGCCAGAGGTTACTTTAACGTCTGTAGACGTCTCTCCATTGATAACAACATGCTGTGTTCTGTTTGCTAAAAACTCATCAATCCAGCCACACAGCTGGTCTGATATTCCGTAGGCTCTTACTTTGTTTATCAGGCGACAGTGCGGAACTGTATCGAACGCCTTCCGGAAGTCAAGAAAAATAGCATCTACCTGGGAGCCTGTATCTAATATTTTCTGGGTCTCATGAACAAATAAAGCGAGTTGGGTCTCACACGATCGCTGTTTCCGGAATCCATGTTGATTCCTACATAGTAGATTCTGGGTTTCCAAAAACGACATGATACTCGAGCAAAAAACATGTTCTAAAATTCTACAACAGATCGACGTCAGAGATATAGGTCTATAGTTTTGCGCATCTGCTCGACGACCCTTCTTGAAGACTGGGACTACCTGTGCTCTTTTACAATCATTTGGAACCTTCCATTCCTCTAGAGACTTGCGGTACACGGCTGTTAGAAGGGGGGCAAGTTCTTTCGCGTACTCTGTGTAGAATCGAATTGGTATCCCGTCAGTTCCAGTGGATTTTCCTCGGTTGAGTGATTCCAGTTTCTTTTCTATTCCCTGGACACT
Organism: Schistocerca nitens; assembly: GCF_023898315.1. NCBI lineage: Eukaryota > Metazoa > Arthropoda > Insecta > Orthoptera > Acrididae > Schistocerca > Schistocerca nitens. The sequence goes on along the minus strand of NC_064620.1, from coordinate 470,809,178 downwards.
TATTTCGATGTCAGCCATTTTTTCGTTGGTGCGAGGAGTTAGAGAAGGAAATGCAGTGCGGTCTTTCTTTGTGAAACAGCTTTGGAAAAAGGTGTTTAGTATTTCAGCTTTACGCGTGTCATCCTCTGTTTCAATGCCATCATCATCCCGGAGTATCTGGATATGCTGTTTCGAGCCACTTACTGATTTAACATAAGACCAGAACTTCCTAGGATTTTCTGTCAAGTCGGTACATAGAATTTTACTTTCGAATTCACTGAACGCTTCACGCATACCCTCCTTACGCTAACTTTGACAATGTTTAGCTTCTGTTTGTCTGAGAGGTTTTGGCTGCGTTTAAACTTAGAGTGAAGTTCTCTTTGCTTTCGCAGTAGTTTCCTAACTTTGTTGTTGTACCACGGTGGGTTTTTCCCGTCCCTCACAGTTTTACTCGGCACGTACCTGTCTAAAACGCATTTCACGATTAACTTGAACTTTTTCCATAAACACTCAACATTGTCAGTGTCGAAACAGAAATTTTCGTTTTGATCTGTTAGGTAGTCTGAAATCTGCCTTCTATTACTCTTGCTAAACAGATAAACCTTCCTCCCTTTTTTTATATTCCTACTAACTTCCATATTCAGGGATGCTGCAACGGCCTTATGATCACTGATTCCCTGTTCTGTACATACAGAGTCGAAAAGTTCGGGTCTGTTTGTTATCAGTAGGTCCAAGATGTTATCTCCACGAGTCGGTTCTCTGTTTAATTGCTCGAGGTAATTTTCGGATAGTGCACTCAGTATAATGTCACTCAATGCTCTGTCCCTACCACCCGTCCTAAACATCTGAGTGTCCCAGTCTATATCTGGTAAATTGAAATCTCCACCTAAGACTATAACATGCTGAGAAAATTTATGTGAAATGTATTCCAAATTTTCTCTCAGTTGTTCTGCCACTAATGCTGCTGAGTTGGGAGGTCGGTAAAAGGAGCCAATTATTAACCTAGCTCGGTTGTTGAGTGTAACCTCCATCCATAATAATTCACAGGAACTATCCATTCTACACTCCTGGAAATGGAAAAAAGAACACATTGACACCGGTGTGTCAGACCCACCATACTTGCTCCGGACACTGCGAGAGGGCTGTACAAGCAATGATCACACGCTCGGCACAGCGGACACACCAGGAACCGCGGTGTTGGCCGTCGAATGGCGCTAGCTGCGCAGCATTTGTGCACCGCCGCCGTCAGTGTCAGACAGTTTGCCGTGGCATACGGAGCTCCATCGCAGTCTTTAACACTGGTAGCATGCCGCGACAGCGTGGACGTGAACCGTATGTGCAGTTGACGTGAACCGTATGTGCAGTTGACGGACTTTGAGCGAGGGCGTATAGTGGGCATGCGGGAGGCCGGGTGGACGTACCGCCGAATTGCTCAACACGTGGGTCGTGAGGTCTCCACAGTACATCGATGTTGTCGCCAGTGGTCGGCGGAAGGTGCACGTGCCCGTCGACCTGGGACCGGACCGCAGCGACGCACGGATGCACGCCAAGACCGTAGGATCCTACGCAGTGCCGTAGGGGACCGCACCGCCACTTCCCAGCAAATTAGGGACACTGTTGCTCCTCGGGTATCGGCGAGGACCATTCGCAACCGTCTCCATGAAGCTGGGCTACGGTCCCGCACACCGTTAGGCCGTCTTCCGCTCACGCCCCAACATCGTGCAGCCCGCCTCCAGTGGTGTCGCGACAGGCGTGAATGGAGGGACGAATGGAGACGTGTCATCTTCAGCGATGAGAGTCGCTTCTGCCTTGGTGCCAATAATGGTCGTATGCGTGTTTGGCGCCGTGCAGGTGAGCGCCACAATCAGGACTGCATACGACCGAGGCACACAGGGCCAACACCCGGCATCATGGTGTGGGGAGCGATCTCCTACACTGGCCGTACACCACTGGTGATCGTCGAGGGGACACTGAATAGTGCACGGTACATCCAAACCGTCATCGAACCCATCGTTCTACCATTCCTAGACCGGCAAGGGAACTTGGTGTTCCAACAGGACAATGCACGTCCGCATGTATCCCGTGACACCCAACGTGCTCTAGAAGGTGTAAGTCAACTACCCTGGCCAGCAAGATCTCCGGATCTGTCCCCCATTGAGCATGTTTGGGACTGGATGAAGCGTCATCTCACGCGGTCTGCACGTCCAGCACGAACGCTGGTCCAACTGAGGCGCCAGGTGGAAATGGCATGGCAAGCCGTTCCACAGGACTACATCCAGCATCTCTACGATCGTCTCCATGGGAGAATAGCAGCCTGCATTGCTGCGAAAGGTGGATATACACTGTATTAGTGCCGACATTGTGCATGCTCTGTTGCCTGTGTCTATGTGCCTGTGGTTCTGTCAGTGTGATCATGTGATGTATCTGACGCCAGGAATGTGTCAATAAAGTTTCCCCTTCCTGGGACAATGAATTCACGGTGTTCTTATTTCAATTTCCAGGACTGTATTTCACTACAGGATTGTAATGATAGAGGAGTTGTCTTTATACGGTGTGGCCGTTTGTTGTATTAACTGGTTAATACAAGCTTCGGCTGTGTTTCGACAGGTTCGTTAAGACAATCTTAGGACTCAAATGATATCCTAGTGTCTCTGCTTTCCTGTTTGTTTAAGTAAATATGTGAAGGACATTAAAAGCTCGAAAATATTCCTAGTGCCGCAATTCCTTATTAATACAATATCTATCTCCACTAATTTCTTTCTGTCTCCCACCACACAGACATGAAAAATTGTAGCCTGATTCTGTCGCTGTCTCGCCCCCTGTATGTAGCCTCTCGCGTGTTTGAGACGAATGACCTCAAATCGCACTTAACCTACAGTTTCACTGCGAGATTCGAAGTAGGTAATTTGCGACCCACATCGAATTAAGACAATTTAAAAGGGAATCAATCTCAAAGAAGAATGAAGATGTATTATATAGTGAGTTGAAGCAAAAGGCATTGTGTAAGAGGACCAGTTGGTTGGGGAAAGTCAATGAGAAATACCGGCAGACTTTGGAAACAATAATTCGGTAAGTACTACACAGAGACATGGCACTGGAATAATTGAACGATGCAACCTGGGCGAATTTAAGAGGAGAGCCATCTACATCAGAATGAGAACTGGAACACTCGTAACTATATTGTCCTTACAAGGCACAAGGGTTGGGGGTTGGGTTGGGTTGTTTTGGGGAAGGAGACAGACAGCGAGGTCTCAGTCCCATCGGATTAGGGAAGGATGGGTAAGGAAGTCGGCCGTGCCCTTTGAAAGGAACCATCCCGGCATTTGCCTGGAGCGATTTAGGGAAATCACGGAAAACCTAAATCAGGATGGCCGGACGCGGGATTGAACCGTCGTCCTCCCGAATGCGAGTCCAGTGTGAAGGAACAAGGAACCTGTATAGAAAAGTGATTACCCAAAACACAAAATCATTAATTTCTTCTGCCTCTAAAGTAGCTATTAATCGGATGAGGATGCTTACCAAGAAAGAATGTGAATACCTTTCAGAGGTCGATGAAAGGGTTCATGAGTAGATTATGAGAAAAGCTGCTAGGAAGAGGCAAAGCGTAAGATACAATGACACGGAAGCTTTCAAAGAGAGTTTCTACACGAAAACCAAATTTAAACTACGTGGTGAGACAAGAGACTGCGCAGATATCTTGTATTTGTACATTTCCTCCAGAGACACCAAATGTATAGTACTTCTGAATAAACGCAGCTTACTACAAGGATGTGATAAGTGAAAGGCTCAATACCAGAAATGAGAACTGGAACACATCCGAGTCCGAACACGCCTAACTATATTCTTCTGTGCCCATGTGCACATAGAGTGGTAAGGTACTGAGCACACAATAAATTTCCAGTTTTCGAGAAATAATGCATTAAGCGCAATCAGTTTGAGACAACTGAGGTGTCGCTTAGACACTTGAAGAAAATTTATGTGGTATTCTAATACAAAAAAGAGGATATTATTTTAGGACCACTGCAACACAAACGCAATAATATCTAGGTGCGCTAAGGGTTTCATGTTAGACATCTGGAGAAGTGTGATGTTTCTCTTGAAACAGGTCTGTTCGGAGTTTGTTGTTTGCTTTTCTGAAATCTGCACATACTATGTATGTCTCAAACGCTAGGTAAGAATTTTGAAATTGTTGATTATTTGCGCGCAGTCTTTGGTCAGAGTATCTGTGTCGTTGAAAGACGTGCTTGCTTTGTCATCGCTGCTTGTCAGGGAAAAGCGCAGGAGTTCTGTCGTTAGAGGAGCAGTGAGTAACTCTCCGAGCAGAATACTCTTGTCAGTGTAGACGTAAAGTTAAGTGTATCTGTGTATAGGTACAATGATGTATGTGTGTGTTTGAATGCTGAGAAACAGAGGAGGAAGATTCGATTAGTGATTTAGAATGTAATAAGATTAGAAAAGCAAATAAAGAAGAATGAAGGTAATATTTTGTTATTTAGTCGCACGCAGTTTGGATCCATTTTTTAATCACACATCGACATCAGGGAACTTTAGATTTTTCATAGAAGATTGAGTAACATTCACTGTACGGTATTTTTCTTATTTGGTAATTATTTGTCTAACATTTGGTAGAGAAAGAGCTTGCTATCAGCGTTGCACTTCGCCAACGTTAATGAGTGTTGCATCATGAATTTCAAACAAGTATTAACATATCAGCTAATTTAAAAAACTGTTTTTTAAAGAAATATTTTACGTAAGAGAATTGTCGACATCCTCGTTCTAAGCCGTTTCTATTTAGACAGCGTCTCACTCAATGATTCGTATAAATAGTTCACTTTTTGTCTGGAGCATTGCACTAGTCACTCAGCCATTGTAGTTAGAAATTTGCAACTTGCACACAGAGGGCAGAAAGCATCGCATTTCCAATCAATTACAGAGTCGAAACAAGTCCCCCGGAGTAGACAACATTCCATTAGAACTACTGACGGTCTTAGGAGAGCCAATCCTGACAAAACTATACCATCTGGCGAGCATAGATGTATGAGACAGGCGAAATACCCTCAGGCTTCAAGAAGAATATAATAATTCCAATCCCAAAGAAATCAGGTGTTGAAAGATGTGAAAATTACCGAACTATCAATTTAATAAGTCACAGCTGCAAAATACTAACACGAATTCTTTACAGACGAATGGAAAAACTGGTAGAAGCCGACCTCGTAGAAGATCAGTTTGGATTCCGTAGAAATATTGGAACACGTGAGGCAATACTGACCTCACGACTTATCTTAGCAGAAAGATTGAGGAAAGGCAAACCTACGTTTCTAGCATTTGTAGACTTAGAGAAAGCTTTTTACAATGTTGACTGGGATACTCTCTTTCAAATTATAAAGGTGGCAGGGGTAAAATACAGGGAGCGAAAGACTATTTACAATTTGTACAGAAGCCAGACGGCAGTTTTAAGAGTCGAGGGGCATGAAAGGGAAGCAGTGGTTGGGAAGGGAGTGTGACAGGGTTGTAGCCTCTCCCCCATGTTATTCAATCTGTAAAGGAAACAAGAGAAAAATTCGGAGTAGGTATTAAAATCCATGAAGAAGAAATAAAAACTTTTTAGGTTCGCCGATGAAATTGTAATTCTGTCAGAGACAGCGAAGGACTTGGAAGAGCAGTTGAACGGAATGGACAGTATCTTGAAAGGAGGGTATAAGATGAACATCAACAAAAGCAAAACGAGGATAATGGTATGTAGTTGAATTAAGTCGGATGATGCTGAGGGAAATAAGACACTTAAAGTAGTAAAGGGGTTTTGCTATTTGGGGAGCAAAATAACTGATGATGGTAGAAGTAGAGATGATATAAAATGTAGATTGGCAATGGCAAGGAAAGCATTTCTGAAGAAGAGAAAATTGTTAAGATCGAGTATAGATTTAAGTGTCAGGAAGTCTTTTCTGAAAGTATTTGTATGGAGTGTAGGCATGTATAGAATTGAAACATGGACGATAAATAGTTTGGACAAGAAGAGAATAGAAGCTTTCGAAATGTGGTGCTACAGAAGAATGCTGAAGATTAGATGGGTAGATCACATAACTAATGGTTAGTAGAACATGATCTGAAGCAACAATGGATCACAAATTTAGCATTGGAGGGCGGCGTGGAGGGTAAAAATCGTAGAGGGAGACCAAGAGATGAGTACACTAAGCTGATTCAGAAGGATGTAGGTTGCAGTAGGTACTGGGAGATGGAGAAGCTTGCACAGGATAGGGTAACATGGAGAGCTGCATCAAATCAGTCTCAGGACTGAAGACCACAACAACAACAACAACATTGCGAGGTAAGATATTTTTACTTCAGGAATAGTTTACTACGAAAATTATTAACGTACAGGGTCCATTTCATGAACAGCATTATCAGGCAGAATTTGTTTTTTTGCAATTGGAAAGTCACCCAAAGCCAAACAACAACTAAATTACAACGAAGCATGAACGCCAGTACACAGTATACAGCAGAAAGCATTTTCTTAAGACCACGACAGTCCACGATACCTGGACATCCATTTTAGGTGTTACGGTACGAGTCGGTGCATGTTATTGGCTTCCTAGGCTCAGAGGTATAATACAATGATAAAACGGAGGTTGCAGTCGAAGAGATTTTGACAATAAATTACGAGTCAATATGACACGCGCGACGTTTACATGAGCCACCAAATCCGCTTTTCATAAACCGCTTTCCAATGACGCTTCTGATTTGTCTGGTAAACACTTCGTTATCGACTCCTGGAAAGCAGGCTTGGCTACAAGATCGCTCATTCCACCATCTGTTTTCGCTGCATGTAAACTGTTCTATCGAATTTGAGTCTTTACTGGGGTGACAGGTCGCTAATCGCTATTCATAAGGTAGGTTAAAATAGGCGAAGTGATTTTATGCGCAGAGGAAGAATTGATGAAATACCTTCTAAAGTTACTCGTTTCTTTCTTTAGGTAACGAAAATCGTGTATTATTTTTAAGAGATGGTTACAGATTTTTTTAAGTTTCTGGGTAGTTAAATGTGAGTTTATCGTTATTTAAATTAGGAACTGAATAACTTTTCAGTCAGTTCAGGACTTTTCTATTCCTGTACATAAAATCATTAATGTCCGTTTTGGGAAACAATTCTGGAAAGAAGTTTGTTTTTGACGCTGTATAAAGTAAATTAGAAAAATGAAAATGGCAACAATTCTACATAGCGCGTAGCTCGTTATTTCTACATTGTTATACATCCACTCGAGTTTAGTGGCAAAGACATTCATACATAAGCGATGGTTAGAAACTAAATTATCTGTTCGCACGATTAGGAATGTATTTTTATTCATCAGGATGTAAGGGACGATCAAAAATTTCGAGGTCGTTGCTACAGCGTATATGCACCGTTAAGTCGACTGTGATGCGTGTATCGCTGTATAAAGCCCCGACATGCAGGCAAGCATTAGTGCATTTATGTCTTTCGGACGTGTGTGTGATAAATATGAAAACGTGACCTGTGGCTAGGTTACTGCCACATGAGTCCAAACAATACCGAATGCTGTTACTATATTCTTGGTGACTATAGCGACGTTGTTACCAAATGCATCCAGAAAGGGCCAACGTGCTGTTACTCTCTTCTTGGATGCCGAAGGATAAACAGCAGTAGATATTTATCTGTCGGAAACCACAGTTGTGGAATAGAGCGACAAGGGTACTGTTGCTTTACGATAACGAACGTCCCATATCGCAAATGTTGTAACTCAGAGGTTACGCCAACTCAACTTACAGACATTCGTCCTACAGCCCTTATATCTCTCAATGTGATTATCAGACCTTCGGTCTACTAAGAAAAGGCCTTGAAGGGTTCGCGATACCAGAAGAACGAGGACTTGCAGCAGGTAGTTACGTTTTCTTCAAGCAGCAGCAGAAGGCACTTTACCAGGTGGTTATCCTTCAAGCTGGTCCATCGGTGGGATAACTGCTTAAAGCTCACTGCGATTTTGCTTGACTGGCGTGCCGGTTCTGTGTTGTACAGCCTTATAACGAAAACATTTTTAATCGCTGCTTATATTAGAGTAGTAAAATCTACCGTCAATGGTCAGTTGGCACTTTGTACCACTACATGCGTGCGTTTGTTGGGTATAAAATAGTTTGGAAGTCATTAACTGGTGGAGGGTAATATTCGTAAGCGTCTCTTCTTGTAAATCCCTCTACATTTCCTCAGTGACAACCACAAAAAACATCTTTTCTGTGTCGCAGAATTAAAACTTTTATGAGGGAACTGATTACCATCGCGAAGAAATTGTGTCAACTGACTTACTAACAACGTAACAACTGTTGCCCGCGATTTCGGTATTTTCATCTGGTTACCAAAACCAATACAGTTCTTAACACGTAAACAGAAAAGCTAAAAAATTTTTACGAAAATCGGTATTCAACATCTGCATGTTCTGTCACAAGGAGATAGGGCAATAGCGTTCTTTAGATATCAGATAGCTGTCCACAAAATTACGCAGGGTTCATATTAGGGAGGAATGTTATTGGTATGTGTGTATTTAGATCATCACGGTAACAGAGTGCTTACGCAACAGCAAATATAATGGCCAAGAAGTATTTTTACCTATTGGAGGATAGATTGCAGCTGGATAGTTTGATTTATAGAATCACCCGTAACAAACGATACATATAATTTGGAGCGAGATGTGTTGAATAAGTAAAACTTTTTTGCTTGGACTTTGGTGAACATCTTGACGTCTGCGTTGATTGTGGAAGCACACAACGGCGTAGCACTGATAGTACATTAGACCTTACCTAATGTCCAATTGACACCTACTAATGATTTGCACTTTTCTGTGGGTCTTCTATCTTCTGACTAGTTTGAAGCAACCCGTCTCGAATTCCTTTCCCGTAACATCTACGCCTACAGCTACATCTATACTCCACAGGTCACCTTACCATGGTGTGTGACGATGCAAAGGAAGAGCAATAGTAAGAAATTTCTGTGTGAAACGGTTTCGGAGAAAATCGTTTGTCATTTCCGTATTTTTGCCTCTGCCATTTTTAGTTTCGATGCCAATACGGTCACAGACTGTTCGGACAAATGGCGTTTATTGATTTAACACATGACAAAAACAGATTAGGATGTTCTTTTACTTTCGAAGTCATTGAACGCTTCACGAAAGGCTACCTGTAGGTCAGCTTTGGTTGCGTTAAGCTGTCAGGTTTCGGCTGCATGTAAATTTGCAGTGAAGGTTTCTCTACTTCCGTGGTAGTTTTTTTTAACATGGTTGTCGAACCACGGTGTGTGTTTTCTGTCATAACGCTGTTCTGCAGATTCCTGTCTAAGACATATTGTGCAATACTATTGAACTTTATCCCTTGATGTTTTACGTTTTGGGATTGCAGCTGAATTCTTCATTTTGACCACTGAAGTAATCCTAAATCAGTTTTTTGTCCCTCTTGCTAAGAGAAAATACTTTCCTACCTATCTTTAAATTCCTATTTCCAAACGTATTCAGTGGTAGTGTATCTATCTCATGAAAAATTATTCTCTTTTCTGCTCTGAGATGGTTTGGGTCTTCTTCAGTCGGTTCTCTAACAGGATGCTCAAGTAATTTTTGGATAAAGCGTTTCGAACAATATCACACGATTCTCCCACCTACAATCCACCTTAATTCAGTCTATAGATGGTAGGTTGAATTACGCAAAATCTGCTCCATGTTTTCCCTGATATGTTCGGCCACTACTGCTCCTGAGGCAGAATATCTAGACAAGCATTCGACGACTATGTTTTATCCTCTTTCCCGGGTTCGATTCCCGGCGGGGATAGGGATTTTCTCTGCCTCGTGATGACTGGGTGTTGTGTGCTGTCCTTAGGTTAGTTAGGTTTAAGTAGTTCTAAGTTCTAAGGGACTGATGACCATAGATGTTAAGTCCCATAGTGCTCAGAGCCATTTGAACCCTTTCTTATCCTCTGTTAACCCTTATACTCATACAAATTAGTAGTGTGTTCTAACCTCACTAGATGTTATCGTAATTCAGCAATAAACACCTCCTACCACCATCCTTCAACCTATCTTCACGATATAGATTCAAAACGGACTTTATGGTTTCACTGATATCGATTTCATACTGCAGCCATTTTTTTGTTTCTAGTACTATGTGGGCATTGCTATCGGTTAAAAGCGAGATTAGTTGTGAGTTACTGTTCTTCTCTGTCTGAAAAAATAAGGTGTCTAATGGGATCTGTGGAAGGATTAATGTATCCTAAAAAACCATTTGATGCACACAAACGTACTCTACTTTACTAGCTGCTTTCTGCGTGTAGTGCACGCCTAACTTATTACTAGCGGGTCCTAAAATTCTCCACCCGGTAACAGAGGTCGAGAAACCCACGTCCAAGATCTTTAAACAGTTGTCTGAGTTTCGGGTTTAATTGAGCTTTGTGCTTAGCTCCAAGCCAGACGACAGCGATCGGTTCTGGGGACAATGGTGCCAGACGCTATCTCTGCTTCCACGCAATGGGCGAGTCTAGCTGTCTTCAGGAAAGCGACAAGTTGCCTGTAGGAACTCAGGTAGCGATCTCCATTCGAGTTCATATTAGCCGGCCTTCGCAGCTGGGTGCACCAAGTGTGGTGGTATTGCTCTCCGCAAAGCCTCCTCAAAATCTCGAGCTTGAACCTCCTACAAGAAAACAGAGTGGAATCTGGCCTTCCTCAGCAACCTGCCCCTATTCCCCTAAGAGACACCTTCATACATCTAACTTCGGAGTGCCCAGTGGCAACATATTTCACCATTTGCGCTTTTTCGTAACTTTCAGGGAGACGCCCACGTCCCAACAGGCGAACCATTGCGTGTTTGCTTACATGTACTTTTAGCAGTTGACAGTACCTCCAGCCTGTCAACAAGGAATAAGGGGCAGCTGTGTGTCCAGTACCACCTTACGCCTTCCACCCAGACGTTCACTCCCTGACACTGTTCATTGTTCAATATGAAGAGAGATTCGACTTGCCAGGACCACTGAACTGGAAGCGACGCTATATGTGCTACAGGCAGTGGTCAAATCCCTTTGCACCCGTACAGAACAGGCTGAATTCCTATCCACCTTTAAAAGATGTTCGTCTAAACAAATAATATAAGACTACCGCAAGTAGTCGCTGTATACAATCAAGTACTTCTGCTGCGCTACTTCTGGTTTATTTATTTATTTCTCTGGAGTCACAACCATCTGACTGGTTTGATACGTACGCCACGAATTCCTCGCATGCGCCAACCTCTTCGTGTCAGAGTAGCACTTGCAACCTGTGTGCTCAATTATTTGCTGCGTGAATTCCAATCAATAACAAAACAATGACAATACTATTTGTTGAATTTAAGAAAGGCCATGACAATATATCCACAGATAGGTTGTGGAAGAAAATGGGAGATTCTGAATACCGAATGTTGTGGTTGTTGTTGTTGTTGTGGTCTTCAGTCCTGAGACTGGTTTGATGCAGCTCTCCATGCTACTCTATCCTGTGCTAGCTTCTTCATCTCCCAGTACCTACTGCAGCCTACATCCTTCTGAATCTGCTTAGTGTGCTTATCTCTCTTGGCCTCCCTCTACGGTTTTTACCCTCCACGCTGCCCTCCAGTACTAAATTTGTGATCCCTTGATGCCTCAGAACATGTCCTACCAACCGATCCCTTCTTCTAGTTAACTTGTGCCACAAATTCCTCTTCTCGCCAATTCTATTCAATATATCCTCATTAGTTATGTGGTCTATCCATCTAATCTTCAGCATTCTTCTGTAGCACCACATTTCGAAAGCTTCTATTCTCTTTTTGCGTAAACTATTTATCGTCCACGTTTCACTTCCATACGTGGAAACACCCCATACAAATACTTTTAGAAACGACTTCCCAGCTCTTAAATCAATACTCAATGTTAACAATTTCCTCTTCTTCAGAAACGCCTTCCTTGCCATTGCCAGTCTACATTTTATATCCTCTCTACTTCGACCATCATCAGTTATTTTGCTCCCCAAATAGCAAAACTCCTTTACGACTTTAAGCGTCTCATTTCCTAATCTAATTCCCTCGGCATCACCTGACTTAACTCGATTACATTCCATTATCCTTGTTTTGCTTTTGTTGATGTTCATCTTATACCCTCCTTTGAAGACACTGTCCATTTCGTTCAACTGCTCTTCCAAGTCCTTTGCTGTTTCTGATAGAATTACGTCATCGGCGAACCTCAAAGTTTTTATTTCTTGTCCATGGATTTTAATACCTACTCCGAACTTTCTTTTGATTCCTTTACTGCTTGCTCAATATACAGATTGAATAGTATCGGGGAGAGGATACAATCCTGTCTCATTCCATTCCCAACCACTGCTTCCCTTTCATGTCCCTCGACTCTTATAACCGCCACCTGGTTTCTGTACAAATTGTAAATAGCCTTCCGCTCCCTGTATTTTACCCCTGTCACCTTCAGAATTTTAAAGAGAGTATTCCAGTCAACATTGTCAAAAGCTTTCTCTAAGTCTACAAATGCTAGAAACGTAGGTCTTCCTTTCCTTAATCTTTCTTCTAAGGTAAGTCGTAGGGTCAGTATTGCCTCACGTGTTCCAACATTTCTACGGAATCCAAACCGAAGGAGATTATAAATCATGTCAATGTGACACTGAAAGGCTCGAAACGGTAATGAAAATGGGTGGAGAATATTCCAAGGCGTTTGATATACAGAACAGCAGTCATGTAAGGAGATGGAATAACACTCCTCTTGTTCAACATGGTAATACAGGAAGCGCTGGACGCAGCAAGTGAAGCAGGAGAGGTACTTAAAATAGCAACAGAAATAAATGTACTGACCTTTGCAGATAACGTTGTACCAATCGTTGAAGTGACCTTAAAATGTGGCAGAACGACTCTTTTAAAAATCAAAGCCTACTCGATTAAAAGTAAACAATGATAAAACAAAATTCATGAGGGTAGAAAGAAACTACAGAACCAAACGACGGGAAACTCTTCAGATCGATAACCACATGTTTCAAGGAGTAGATCAGTAAAAATATGTGGGTTCCGTTGATCTGGGGAGGAGAACAAACTGCGAGCTCATCGGTCTCGAAAAATATTTGGGGTAGTGTAAAACAACAAAAACGATGAGAAGCAAGAAACACAGGCGAGGATGAAAGCTCCACCCAGAACGTCATACTCACTCAACAAACTCCTGCCATCTAAAAATTTTTTCAAGAAGAACAAAAGTAAGAATATGTAAACTACCTTAGGTGAAATTAAAAGGAAAGGTGGTATCATTAAGTGTGGAATAGGAATACCACCGTCAAATACAGAGGAGAGAGCGGATAGGTGAAAATAGTACATTACAGGTCCCTATGAAGGGGAAGACTTGCATGGTTTGTTGTAGGGAGACACACAAAACTATATAGAACGAATAGGGGATCCAGCATTAGAATCAGCATCTAAAAGAGCGTTGGAAGACTTGAGGCCAAATAAGGCAAAAGGGATAAATAACTTTGCATCAGAACTTCTGCAGTCTCTGGGGGAAGTTGCAACAAAACCATTATACACGATGGTGTGTAGAATTTGTCAGTCTGCCTATATACCATTTGCCTTTCGGAAAAATTTCATCCACATGGCTCCGAAGACTGCAACATCTGCCAAATCCGAAAATTATCGCAAAATCAACTGAACGAATCATGCATCCAACTTGCTGACACGAATAGTATACAGAAGAATGGAAGAGAAAACTGAACATGTGGTAGATGACGATCATTATGGTTTAGGAAAGGTAAAGGCACCAGAGAGGCAATTCTGACCTTGTGGTTGATAATGGGAGTGAAACTAAAGAAAAATCAAAACAAGAGCGTTTGACAATGTAAAATGTGCAAGGTGTTCGAGATTGTGGGAACATTTGGGTAAGCTACAGGGAGAGATGAGTCATATACAACTTGTGTAAGAACCAAGGAGGAACTAAGAATGAAGTACACGGATTAAACAGTGCGCAAGACAGGGCTGTAGTCCTTCGTCCATATTGTTCGATCTGTACAACGAACAAACGACGATGAAAGTAAATGAGAGGTTCAAGGGTAAAATAAAAATTAAAAGTGAAAGAATATCAATGATAAGATTCGCTGAGCGTATTTCTGTCCTCAGTAAAAGTGAAGAAGAATTACAGGATCTGCTGAAAGGAATGTGCAGGCAAATGACAATAGAATATGGCTTGAGAGGAAATCGAAGAAAGACGAAAGTAGTGGAAAATAGCAGAAACGAGAACAGCGAGAAACTTAACGTCACGAAATAGACCAAATTGAGGCAGTCAGCTACCTAGGTAGCAAAATAATCCATGATGGATCGAGCGCGGAGGACATCTGAAGTAGACTAGCAATGGCAAAAGGGGCACTACTGGCCAAGAGAATTCTACTGGTATCAAACATATGCCTTAATTAGAGGAAGAAATGTTTGAGAATTTACGTTTGGAGGAGAGCACTGTATGGCAGTGAAACATGGACTGTGGAAAAACCGGAACAGACGAGATTAGAAACATTTGAGATGTGATGCTATGGACAAATGTTGAAAATTAGATGAACTGATAAGGTAAAGAATAAGGAGGTTCAGCGTAGAATCGGAGAAGGAAGGAATATAGGGGAAACACTGACAAGAAGAAGCGACAGGATGTTAGGACATCTTTTAAGACATCAGGGAATAACTTCCATGATACTTGAGGGTGCTGTAAAGGGTAAAAGCTCTAGAGATTGGAATACATACTTATTTACTCGTACTCTCCTGTCCCCACAAATCGCAGTCGGATTCTGACCTTATCAAGTAGCCTCTTCCATAGTACTCTTTCTTTGGCATCCTCTTTGCCTGCTCCCAATACCTGCAGATCCTTGGCAACAAGGTACCTCCATCTAATCTTCGTCCTGGCCAAAGGTCTTCGTCCTTCCGGTTTATTCTCTGATACTTCTCTCAGTAGAGATCGCTGCTCTCTTCTACAGACGTGGCCAGCCCGTCTTAGTCTTCATGTCTTGGCTTCCGCAACTACATCAGGTTCATTTTATAGCTCCTGAGCTCCTTGTTCTTTCTTCTTCGTCATTCTTCTCCCTCATAGATTGGTCCAAATATCTTTCACGGTATTTTATTTTCAGAAACCTTTAGCTCTCTCTCCGTGTATCTATCTATTCTCCATATTTCTGCCCATATAGTAATGCTGGTCTGATTATGGTTTTATATATTCTGAGTCAGTCCAATTGTTTCCTTTTTCAGTTTATTCACATTCTTCATGTATCCATTTCGCGCTATCTTCCCAGCACTACCTATTTATTTCACAACTAAGTGATTAGTGTTTTTTTTTTTTTTTTTTTTTTTTTTTTTTGCAGTTACCTTTTTCGTACCCATAATTTTCCATCCAACTTCCGTGATGACCCTTTTTAGAGGTGCCCATTTCTCTTCAACTGAACTGCCTACTGAGTTACTCATTACGGCAATATCTATAGCCTTATAGAACTTCAAGCGTATATCATCTTTCCTTAGGACTTCTGTACGCCACTTCTCTGCGGATTGATTAGTCCAGATTAGTCTCTTAAGCTTCAGCCTTCTCTTCAACACTGATAAATTGTGATCTGAACCTATATCTGTTCCTGGGTATGCCTTACAACCCAGTTTCCCCTTCGGAATCTCTGACTGACCATTTCTAAATGAAATCTTCCCGTATCCACCAACCTTTTCCAACTATACTTCATCTTCTTGTGATTCTTGACAGAGTATTCGCTATTAATATTTGAAATTTTTTGCACGACTCAGTTAGTCTAACTGTTCTCCCATTTGTACTACCAAGTCCCGGTTCTCCAGTAACCCTTTCCCCTACTCCTTCCTCTATAACAGCATTCCAGTCCCGGATGACTATAAGATTTTCATCTCCCTTTACTTGCTGAATTACCCGTTCAATATCCTCATATGCTTTTTGTATCTCCTCATATGCAGATTGCGACGTCAGCATGTATACCTGAACTTTCACTGTCGGTGTTGATTTGCTGTCGATTCTGATGAGAACAATCCTGTCACTGAACTGTTCACATTAACACACTCTCTGACCTAGTTTCCTATTCATGACGAATTCCACGCGAGCTAGACCAAGTTCTTCTGATGTTGATATTATCCTATATTCATCTGCCCGGAAATCAAAAATGGTTTAAATGGCTCTGAGCGCTATGGGACTTAACATCTGAGGTCATCAGTCCCCTAGAACTTAGAACTACTTAAACCTAACTAACCTAAGGACATCACACACATCCATGCCCGAGCTAGGATTCGAACCTGCGACCTTAGCAGTCGCGCGGCTCCGGACTGAAGCGCCTAGAACCGGTCGGGCACCGCGGCCGGCTGTCCGGAAATCATTGTCTTCTTTCCATTTCACTTCATTGACCCACTACTACATCTAGATTGAGCCTTAGGATTTCCTTTTTCAGATTTTGTACGTTTCCTACAACGTGGCGTGGTTCGAATCCGTTACCGAGGATGTTTTGTTTGTTAATGATAGACTCTACCCCTTTCTTTCCGTGGGAACCTTACTGGCGCCAAAAAAGAGGGGTTGGTGCAAAGTGGCCAGGCCGGGCCTCAATAACCCGTTCGCATCCTCCAGGCACCAAGAAACCGTAGGGAACGTGGAGTAGAGATACAATGAACTTCATTTATTTATTTTTTCATTTTATTTGTTTATTTACTTATTTATTGTTTTCAACATCAATACCACCGAGAATAGCAGGAAACTGCCACCACAAGGAGGAGGGCACAGCAAGTCGTCAGACTCATTGAGACTATCGACAGATAGTTTTTCCGAGAAGAACATTCCGTTGACCTGAGAATATAGCGGTTCTAAATGTAGAAGAACCGGGGATCAACTCTTCACGACAGGAACACCCCATCTATGGGATGGGTTAAGGAAGACAATTCAAGGGAAACTGGATAAAAATTGTCTGTATTTATGATTGCGGACAACAGCACAATGGTATTCATCAAGGAAGTGCCAAAATTTGAGGATACTTTCTCCGCCATTAGCAAACAGGTAGGGAGCTGCGTGTCCACAATTCCACTTCACAGAGTTCGTTTTCGCTTGCGGGAAGTATTCTGTCTTCGGAAAGAGGAGCAGTTGAGTAGGTATCTGATGACGAGTCGTACGCGTAATTAGGGGCAAAATCTGTCGCACCAAGAACCAGACACTTATTGCCGATCTGCACACAAGGCGATGCTCGTCTGTGTTCAGAACATCACAGGCGGGGTGTCGGCGAGGTGAATCCTGTGTAGGCGTGACAGTAAGGTACCATGCAGACTAGACATCAGTGTCAAGATATGGAGGGCACACCGATCACCAAACGGCACTCCAGTCGACGTGGGGATGATTCCCAACTACATTCGGTGACCTGTGCTGCTGATGGCAACCATGGATCGCCTTCGTGGATGGCAAGTGCTGGACGTACGACGGTACGGACGTAACTGAGTTCAAGGAAAATGTGGGGGAAGTAAAGGAAGGGCGATGGGACTTCCGCAACGTGGCTCGGTGCTGAGAGAGAGAGAGAGAGAGAGAGAGAGAGAGAGAGAGAGAGTAGTGTAAGGGCCTCCAGAAATAGGCAAGTAAGGCACGTAGGACAATGGAGCCACAACGTCAAGTGAAAGCCAATGAACCGTCGGGGTAGCTGCGCGGTCTTGGTCGCCTTGCCACGGTTCTCGCGGCTCTCCCCGTCAGAGGTACGAATCCTCCCTCGGGCATGGGTGTGTGTGTGTTGTTCTTAGCGTAAGTCAGCCTAAGATTAAGCAATGTGTACGCCTAGGGACCGATGACCTCAGGGTCTCGTACTCATCTTGAACAGCAAGCTATGGCAAACAAATGAACCTAATGTCATCAGCATGAAATAGGCCGTGTTTGATGCAGTAGGAAATGTCTAAAGCACGAGGAGGGGGGGGGGGTTATGTGTCGCCTAGTATACGTTTACAAATTGTTGTCCGTTGCTGAAGATCAAGTGGTCGTAAACGATGATCTAAGAGCCTAGCTCTTAGTTGGGAAAGTAGGCGCCGGCAGTTGAGGACATTTGTCTGCGGCAGATCGCTCGCGAAATGGAGTCCCAAGCATTATTAGCTATACGCAAAGGAGCAGCGCTATCTGCAGGAAGACCGAACCTCTAGCCATGGCGTTCGACTTGAGGACATTATGGCAGGTACCAGAAGCTTAGCCGATGTCAGTGACTCCGTGATCTCAGCACCGCCACGAAGAACGTTGACGAGATCGTCAGCATAAGCACAGCAGCTGGCTCCAGAAGAGGATGAAATGTCCGATTAAACTCCTGTGGGAGGCTGTGGGAGCCCCACAACCTGTTCGTAGAACCCCATGAATACATCATGTACTTCGTCCTCTGTGACGTTAGCAAGCAGATCCATGGTCGCATCCAAGAGAACGGAGCCAAACGGGAGCCTGAAGACCGCAGTAATGTTGGCCGGGTGGTGACGTTGTTCAGCGTACAGCATAAAATAATGTGCATGGAGGACAGACCTGATATCCAATCGGTAGTAAGAACGTTAATCAAAGTGTCGTTCCGCTATGACATAATACACAGATGGGCGCTCTTGCTTTAACCCATCGTGTGTTCGCGCCCTCACCTTTGCTCCTTCAAGATTGCGGCCGGAGAGGGGTATGAGTTGTGCCTTGGCACGATTCACCATCACCTGACGCTCTGGCGGACACGGCCTCATAGTACATTACTGGAGAATGGTGAAATAGAATTCCTGAGTCCATCGCCGACAGGCCGCAAGCTCCCTTCCGTAACCAATCGAGGCCTTGTGGAGAGCAGGCTTTGCTCAAAGCACTCACCAGGGCAGACTGACAGGCATCAGGGCGTCGACGACAAGCTGTCCATGTCATCTCGATGATCTGCTCGCAGTCGGGTGAAGTAAGGTGCATCGTGTTCACTTTCCATGGTCCACGGCCCCGCCACACCACTTGGCGGCCGAGACTGGTGGCGAAGATATATACGTCACGGTCAAAGAATGCAACGGGCTGAACAGCAGCCTATACCACACTGACAATATCGCGGTAGATGTAAACACGGTCGAGTCGACTGGAAGAATGGCTAGTAAAATGCGTAAACACCCGACGATCGCCATGAATATACTCCCAAGAATCCACTAGGCTGAGGTGCTGGAGAATTGTCGTTAGCGCCGTGCACAGAGAATGAGGTGGTAGTTGGTTTTTGGGTGCCTGGGGGCTGTTGATCAATACACCCAGGCATAGACAGATGGAGCATAGACACTGACGATCCTGACGCCACTAAACGTGAGAGCCATACCTTTTGCATCAGGGAGTTAGGCAACTGCATCAGCGAGGATACCGTCACGTAAGAGGATCGCCACCCCACTATCAGTAGGTAAGCATGAGAGACATGTGCCGTAAAATCATGGAAAGCACAGAAAAATGCAATGTGCATCTCCTGAAGAAGAGCAACGTCAACGTCCGTGGTATAAATCATGTCATGGAGTAAAGCCAGTTTGCGGCGTACGCGAATGGTGTTGACACTCACGGTGGCTATGCGATAAGTCTGGAGAGCTGCCATCGACAGAAGGATGGGCGATTCAGACACTGGAGAATCACAGGTAATTCCCTGTTAGGCCCCTGTGGAAGGGCACATCACGAGGAGGGAGCTGACCCCACCAACCTCAGCATCATCGTCCGCCCAGGAGGCACACATGTCATCCGGCGGGTTCAGAGGAACACTTCAGAGGTACGCCCATAGGTAGCGTCAGACAGAGAAAGGGAGGCAACCGCATCAGATGCTGGCGGGTGAAGGTCGGTGTCCGGAGGTGGACGCTGACAGGATATGGAGGCGGGTAAGGACGTCGCGTCGTCAGGTGGCAGGGCGCCAGAGGACAGAGCATCATCAGTAGCAGTTTCGTCATACTGTGCAGACATTCGATGGAGACAGCCATCGGAAGGGGTGCGACGTTCGCTCTTCCGTTTCCTTGGCGACCGTTGCTTCCGAACATGCTGCTCCGTGTCGAATGGCGGACGGCTATCGTCCAACATGTTGTCAGATGGCAGCAAAGCGGAGGTGGGTACAGCTCCATGGTCAACAACATTGGGATCGGGAGAGACAGCTTGTGCCTGCTGACGGTAATCGTTCATTTGTATTGGCTCCGGCAGGGGTGTAGGAGAGACAGGCAAATCTTACATCGCATCGTCGAGAGGAGTTGACGCCTGTACCGACTGATTCAGAGGGGGAGCAGCTGGCAGCACCGCTGCAGACGCATAAGATAGAGGAAACACAATGGGTGCTGCAGGAAGAGCAACGTCTCTGATCGTCTACGTCTGAGACATTTAGGACGGACATGGCCTTCCCGGTCAGAAACTGAAAAGGTGCGCGGCTGGCCATCGTACATGGCGACAGCCTTGCAGCAGGAAATAGAAAAGTAGGAAGTAGCTCCTGGAAGAGCTAAAAAAATAGCAAATTCCAGTGTTACATTGTTGATTTTCTTTGTTTAAACTTACGACTTGTCTCCAGAATATGGTTTTTTTTACATTTCATTTTATCTCTTTATAATATCGTGTTAAAATTTCATGTGTTGACTCGTTCCTTGATCATGAAGACTTCTCCTTAATTTGGTCCCACGGAACAATAAATAAATAAATAAGGAAGGCACGTGTTTCCGTAGTTCAGTTTGTATCTAACGCCTACCATTGATTTTATCAAAACTAGACATGATTGTCTTAATGGGATTTCCGCGATCGTTCATTAAATAAAAATATTTCATTTCAGTCTTTGATCACTATTTTTTATTTTCAATGACCGGTTTCGGGCTAGCTGCCCATCTTCAGATCTATTAGACAAAGTTAACAGACGGTATGTTGACGACACTAATTTATTATTAAAAGAGAAAAAAGAAGAAGTAGAGGAAATGACTAAAGTTTTAAACGAGCAGCATCCGAAAATTCGATTCACGCTAGAAGTGGAGAACAATGGGGCCATTAACTATTTAGATTTGACCGTCAGAAAGGAGGGAGGCAGGCACGTTTTCGGCGTCTATAGAAAAGACACTTGCTCCGACAACATCATAGAAGCGACGTCGCACCACCCGGCACAGCATAAAAGAGCGTACTTTCATGCTATGTGCAACAGAGCCCTGAGATTGCCACTAAAGGAAGATGAGTTGCAGAAAGAACTAGGTATTATCAAGCAAGTAGCAGCAACTAATGTATAGAGGACACAAGATGTTACGTTGGCATTTAATACGTTCCAAAACGTCTTTTTTGTAAATTAAGATATTTCTATCACTAACTGTATCTCTCTTGTTAATTATACTTTTTTAACTTTATCTAACAGATCGGAAGATGGACAGCTAGCCCGAAACCGGTCATTGAAAATAAAAAATAGCGATCAAAGACTGAAATGAAACATTTTTATTGCATACCATTGATGTTGCGGTACGTTTCGAACGTCTTCCATCTTTCAGCCACGTGACTGGTGACGTTGCCATAAGGTTTAAAGACGGCCACCACAACGCACGACGGACCTCAAACGGGAGTTCGAAAACCCGCAACGTTCGGAGGCCAAAACTAGCGTGATCCGTCACGACAGTCCCTGTAAGTCCGTCAGAGTAACGGAACTTGAGATAGTTAGCGTGGCGTTGCCCGACGTCGGCGCACAGCTCGTCATTCGCCAGCTTTATGTACATAGTAGTACTGAGAATCGAAAAATGAATTTCAAGAACATCTTGTGCCGGGAGACGCATTTCATCCCGTATAAAACGCTCTACTTCATACGCCTTCGGTCGTTCGTGATCCAAAGGAAAAATTAATTTGATTGTGGCTTGGCAGTAAGAAAACGCCATGATAGTTGATGACGTTGGACTCCGAGACAAGCCGCTACGCGGTAGTAAACAAACGCGCGCTCGCTCGCAAGCAGCACAACAGTCGAGACGCAAACAAGGCGTGCACCCCTGACCAAAGCCAAATGCCGACTGCCACTAGACCACGCTTGTTACGCTGCTCTGTGCAACAGTCCAAAGGAAGCCACAGATGTAAAATGTGCTAAAATTTATGCAACAACTGAGAATAAGCGAACATAAACTAGTCAACACAGCAAAATACATAGAAAACATTTACTTTTTCACTGGAGAACAACAGAAAGTAATTTAAATGAAATTCTGTGTAAAAAGAGAAAATGATGCTGCTTCTGGCGTGTCCCCTAGGTTTTCCAGTTGTACATACTGCAATCTCTGTCTTTCCCCATAGTTCTTACCCTCAAATCTCCCTCGAATATCGTCGAAGGAATTCCTTAATTTTAAGTGCACGTCGTATCGCTCGGTTCCTTCTTTATGTCAGTGTCTTCCACATGTTCTTATCCTCTCCGATTTTGCTGAGGCACTCCAGATTCGTGATATTGCATCATTTTCTGTTGTCATAAGCGTTTTCTGCGTCGAAAAATCGTGTGATAGTGTTGGGATTTTTCTTAAGTTTAGGTTCCATTGTCGAACGCAACATCACGAACTCTAACGCACCTAAATAAGTGTCTGTTTGCTAGTGTTCCGTTTCTGTCAAAGCATTAATGCCATGCTCTGAAGAGATTTATTAATATGAAGGGGTTAATATGCTTTTTATCTTTTTTTTAAACTTAATTAGTGATATAATGATGTTTATTGCTCCAGAAATAGTGTCATGAAGTCTGATTGAGTAGAATCTGGGAGTATGATAAACTTATGGAAAAGAAATGATTTATGTGCACAGGCTTTGCATACAAGTACGGAGTCACCACGAGAAGTGTATGTTTGAACAAAAACGCTGGTGCCAGCGAAGCCTGCAGGTTTCAGTGCTGTATTTGACCACGAGGAGCCGGTCGGGGTGGCCGAGCGGTTCTAGGCGCTACTGTCTGGAACCGCGCGACCGCTACGGTCGCAGGTTGGAATCCTGCCTAGAGCATGGATGACCTCAGAAGTTAAGTCTTCCCATTTTGACCACGAGGAGCACCTATCCAATGTCCTCGATACGTTTCAAGCACCAGTCGTGGTCAGAACTGTGTTATGGGAAGTTTCGAGTGCATTGTGTCGGAGCTAAGTGAATTCGAACGTGGGTAAATTGAGGGACTTTCGTAAGGTATGTGCTTCCGCAACCAACGGCGCCAAAGTGTTTTGTCTCTGTATGTCCATCTTTTCGCAGATGGTTTAAGGGATCTCGACTGTTCAGTACAGAATGTCAAGTCAAACTCCTTTCAGACGCCTAAATTTCCATATTGTTATTTTATTGGCTTAGCAGTTTCTGCGATATACTACGCCATCTTTATACCACCTGGCTGACGTTTACGAAGATTCCCACCTTTGGTCCAGCATTCAATGACTGATATCTGTAGATTTTTGAGACAGCGATCACTTTAACGTCGAGATTTCCTCCGCACATAGGGAAAGAGGAAAACGTCATCCACTAGGTCACAAAGTGACAAAACGTATGTTCACTATCGTGACGGAAATCATTGAAGAGAATAGTGAGGAAAAATAAGGGGACGACTCGTGCAAAATCACTGCAGAACATTTACGTCGCACTCGCAAACACTGTCAGCACTAAAATAAAAACAGGAATGCTCCATAAGTACGGAATAAGTGCAGGGAGAGCAGGAATTCCAAAACCACTCGTCGGTGATGTCAATATCCGGAACAGGAAAATGTGGTGTCGAAGCCATAAAACCTGCACTAAATAGCTACGGAAGATGTTATTTGGTCGGATGAGTTTTGTTTCACACTAAATTTGATCCACTTCACGTCCCAAGTGTGCAACATGGTCGGATTTCGGTGACGATCCGTGCAACAATATCATGGTATTTTATGGGCCCCAAGACTGCTAAGGATTATGTGACTAATTTGGCTGATCAGGTTCATTGTTTTCCCCAATGCTGATGCTATATTCCAAGACGAAATGGCCACTGTTCAACTGCTTGCTTCATCGAGGGCTGTTTTTTTTTTTTTTTTTTTTTTTTTTTTTTTTTTTTTTTTTAGTACGAGAATGAACTATCGTGTCTGCCCTGGCCACCACAGTCACCAGTATTGTTGATCCCTTTGGTCACGTTTGGAGGAAAGGGTACGTGATCGCTATCCAACTCCTTTATCGTTACGTGACCTTCCCACTAACTTATATAGGAAAGCATACAGGGTCTGTATTTATCCATTCCCAGACGATTGAAGCTTGTTTAGGATGAAAACAAGTTTCCTACATCATGGTATGGCATGGTAATATGTAGTGTGTTAGGTTATTTCATATTTTTGTCGACCCCAATATTTTAATTACACTACTGGCCATTAAAATTGCTACACCAAGAAGAAATGCAGATGATAAACGGGTATTCATTGGGCAAATATATTTTACTAGAACTGACATGTGATTACATTTTCACGCAATTTGGAAGCATAGATCCTGAGAAATCAGTACCAAAAACAACCACCTCTGGCCGTAATAACAGCCTTGATACGCCTGGGCATTGAGTCAAACAGAGCTTGGATGTCGGGTACAAGTACAGCTGCCCATGCAGCTTCAACACGATACCACAGTTCATCAAAAGTAGTAACTGACGTATTGTGACGAGACAGTTGCTCGGCCATTATTGACCAGACGTTTTCAGTTGGTGAGAGATCTGGAGAATGTGCTGGCCAGGACAGCAGTCGAACATTTTCTGTATCCAGAAAGGCCCGTAATGGACCTGCAACATGCGGTCGTGTATTATCCTGCTGAAATGTAGGGTTTCATAAGGATCGAATTAAGGGTAGAGCCACGAGTCGTAAGACATCTGAAATGTAACGTCCACTGTTCAAAGTGCCGTCAATGAGAACAAGAGGTGACCGAGATGTGTAACCAATGGCACCACATACCATCACTCCGGGTGATACGCCAGTATGGCGATGGTGAATACACGCTTCCAATACGCGTTCATCGCGATGTTGCCATCCGAAAACATGACGTTTTGCGATTCGTGCCTCCAGGTTCGTCGTTGAGTACACCATCGCAGGCGCTCCTGTCTGTGATGCAGCGTCAATGGTAACCGCAGCCATGGTCTCCGTGCTGATAGTCCATGCTGCTGCAAACGTCGTCGAACTGTTCGTGCAGATGGTTGTTGTGTTGCAAATGTCCCCATCTGTTGACTCATGGATCGAGGCGTGGCTGCACGATCCGTTACAGCCGTGCGGATAAGATGCTTGTCATTTCGACTGCTAGTGATACGAGGCCGTTGGGATCCAGCTCGGCGTTCCGTATTACCCTCCTGAACCCACCGATTTCATATTCTGCTAACAGTCATTGGATCTCGCCCAACTGGAGCAGCAATGTCGCGATACCTTAAAGCGGAATCGCGATAGGCTACAATCCGACCTTTATCAAAGTCGAAAATGTGATGGTACGTGTTTCTCCTCCTTACACGAGGCATCGCAACAACGTTTCACCAGGCAACGCCGGTCAGCTGTTGTTTGTGTATGAGAAATCGGTTGGAAACTTTCCTCATGTCAGCACGTTGTATGTGTCGTCAACGGAGCCAACCTTGTGTGGATGCTCTGAAAAGCTAATCATTTGCATATCACGGCATCTTCTTCCTGTCGGTTAAATTTCGCGTCTGTAGCACGTCATCTTCGTGGTGTAGCAATTTCAATGGCCACTAATGTACGTTCTAGAATATGGTACACTTAGTCCCGATATTTGAAATTGATTAGAAATGCTGCAGTCTAGGGTGGCTAGAAAGTAACGAATATAAATGTTGGTTTGTCACGATGAACGGTGACAGAAGCGTATCAGGTCGGAGAAATGCCTTATTGGAGTTAACAAAGTACTCGCTGGGCAGGAATGCTAAAAGCGACTATATATCTCTTGAGTAGTGAAAATATATGCTGTGTTATCTTTCCTAAGGAATGATGTTACTTTTGCAGTTAGCAATTCTCGCTTAGTAGCATTATCCTGAACGAACATATTAAAAAATTAGTGAAAGGGTAGTTTCAAGGTGGTCTTTATTGCTGTTGTTGTTGTCGTTGTTGTTGATATGCTGTTAGGTTCTAAAATTTGTAGAATGAAGCTCTCCGTCTAGCTATTACAGTCTACATCCACTTTAATTGAAAGTAGTGGACCCTAATCAGAAACGTCACGAGATTATTCCATTTCCTGCTGCTTTCGCTTTTTTGGTTCTGGTGGAAATGCGTGGAGTTACTTCTATGTTATGTGAGCGATGATTTCGATTGTTTGACGTTGCGATATTGATGTTCTATTGTCGGGTTAAATCACACTGTTCGCAATATCTTACCATTCTTCTTCATAAACACAGTCTGAAGAGTTCACGATTTTGCAACTTCTTCTATGTGCATTATTTTCAATTCCATGTACGGTAGATCTTGTGGACGTGTTACATGACGCTCAGTTTGGCGTTAGGAAAGGTAAGTGCACAAGAGAGACAGATCTGGCCGGCCGCTGTGGCCGAGCGGTTCTTGGCGCTTCAGTCCGGAACCGTGCGACTGGTATGGTCGCAGGCTCGAATCCTGCCTCGGGCATGAATGTGTGTGATGTTCTTAGGTTATTTAGGTTTGAGTAGTTCTTAGTTCTAGGGGACTGATGACCTCAGATGTTAAGTTCCATAGTGCTCGGAGCCATTTGAACCATTTGAGACAAATCTGACGTTGCGATTTATAATGGAAGCAAGTTCAAAGACGCATTCAGAGGATCTGTCGGCATGGAAAACCAGTTCCATAAGACGTTCGAAATCTTTAGTCAAACGGAAGTAAGCTATAGGGATAGGCGGATATTATAGAATGTTAGTGAACGCAGAAATGCTTCGTAATTGTTAAATAGTAATGAGATTCAGATGTGCGTCTAGAGTGTAGTTGTGTACACAGCAGCAGCCTAGTGAAGAAAACAAGAAAAAGATAGGAAAAAAACCGATCTGCGGAGGATGAAGATGATCTGTGACGACATCCAACAAAAACAGATGATGTGGTTTGAGCACGTGAATAGGATTGATGACGACAGCATACCATCCCAGTGGAAGAAAAAGGGTCGCCCACAAAGCGTCTGACAAAATGATGTGGAGGAACCGATTAAAGCAAGGAATAAGAACGTTGATAATAGCCGAGACAGAAGAAGACGGCGACTGGGGGCGGAGAAGCAGCGCTAGCCGTTTATAATTAGCAAGACGATGAACACGAAGGAGGAGGAGGATGTACATTGTACTTTGTTATGGTATAATTGACAACTGTGTCAGGATTTAAATTCCGGGTTGTCTTCGCGACTTCACCTACTTTCGAGGTAAGGAACTGGAAATTATGAAAAAAAAGTATAGGTTATGCATGAAGAGGGCTGCTTTGTTTTCGTTTTACTGTTCAAACTGTTTTTACGTTTTTTTTAAAAAATTGTGCGTAATACAGTTACAGAAGTTAATAATACACAACATTTTCCGTTCTTTGGCTGCTCTGTGGTAAGAGACTTTGGCAAACTCGTTCTTGTTACAGTGAACATGAACACGGTTTTGGTTTAACAAGCGCTGTTCCTCCTACTCGATGTGGCATAGGTGACGAAACCTGTGGACTCTCTACATATCCTTATGAGGGCATTTTCATGGCTAGAAGCAGCATTACACGGCATTAGCCTGATTTTTCCTCTGGGAGTGTTTATTACGTGTGTTAAATTACATTGTATATTTCTTTGAATTTCGCAGAAATCCAGATATAATATAGAGCTGTATTATTAGTCTTTTTGTTATATAAATCTGATGTCTGTTCTTTCAGACACCCACGTTCGAAAGAACAGACCCAGAACCTATACAGGGTGTTACAAAAAGGCACGGTCAAACTTTCAGGAAACATTCCTCACACACAAAGAAAGAAAATATGTGATGTGGAGATGTGTCCGGAAACGATTACTTTCCATGTTAGAGCCCATTTTATTACTTCTCTTCGAATCACATTAATCATGGAATGGAAACACACAGCAACAGAACGTACCAGCTTGACTTCACTTTGTTATAGGAAATGTTCAAAATGTCCTCCGTTAGCGATGATACATGCATCCACCCTCCGTCGCATGGAATCCCTGATGCGCTGATGCAGCCCTGGAGAATGGCGTATTGTATCACAGCCGTCCACAATACGAGCACGAAGAGTCTCCACATTTGGTACCGGGGTTGCGTAGACAAGATCTTTCAAATGCCCCCATAAATGAAAGTCAAGAGGGTTGAGGTCAGGAGAGCGTGGAGGCCATGGAATTGGTCCGCCTCTACCAATCCATTGGTCACCGAATCTGTTGTTGAGACGCTTACGAACACTTCGACTGAAATGTGCAGGAGCTCCTTCGTGCATGAACCACATGTTGTATCGTACTTGTAAAGGCACATGTTCTAGCAGCACAGGTAGAGTATCCCGTATGAAATCATGGCGGTGAATCGAGGAAGTTACAGTACATATTGACGAAATGAGTTTGACGAATGAGCTCTAACATGGAAAGTAAGCGTTTCCGGACACATGTCCACATAACATCTTTCCTTTATTTGTGTGTGAGGAATGTTTCCTGAAAGTTTGGCCGTACCTTTTTGTAACACCCTGTATAATAAGTCCCCTTCACGGTATATAGATTTTCCAGTGCAGATGCACAATAATGTCCACCCTCTCGTACGAATGCAGTAACGCTACGGGAGAAATAGCGCACTTTACTCTGTAGTGCGTGGCATATGGAGATTTGGGTCGGAAGGGAGAGGTGTTCGGATAGCCGAAGCGGTTAAGATGTCCATTCGTGAGAAGCAAGAAATCCGGTTTCGAATCCTAGTTCGGCACAAATTTTCGTCTGTCGGCAGAATTTCAGAACCCCAATTTAACAAAAGTCGAAAATTTCTTTCATCAATTTATTTTTGTGTATCATGTAACTTATCTTGGAAGAACATTAAAGTCACCTCACTTATCCTACTTACATTGACGATTGTAAGCTGTAATTTTAGTGCCGAATACAAATATGTTATAATACGTAAAGAGTTAGCTGAAGTGTCCGTGATACTATTCGTAAATTAAAATTAAGTTATACCATTTTCAGAAATCAGTGAGGTCTCTTTGCCTAGAAATCTAGCCTTTTCTCTTGCTAGTTCAGATCGAGGACCCACAATGGCGTCAGCACCAGCTTTGTGTTCGCCGACGACTGAATGGGGCGGCATTATTTCAGAAACCGAGGCGAGGCATCGCTGCTGACGTCAAATATTCTGGCCACGGGGAGGAGCTGGGGTTGGGTGGTTGGGGTGGGTGGGACGGTATCAAAAGGGAGAGGCGGCAGGGACTGTTGACTGACGACCCAGGCAGGCCCGACGGTTCCCCGTCCGCCGCCCTCTGTCAGCCGCCTCGCGACGACTGGATCAACATCGAGAGGTTTCACCCGCAGACGCTCTAAATCCTCTGCCGCCGCTAGGAGGAAGTGCTGGCCGTCTGGATGGAGGGCACTCGTTGCGCGATGAATGGCCAGGCTCGCCTGTTCGTGCCTTCCGATACAGCTGCCGACCTCAATGAGTTAAGTGCTGCGCTAATTCCCTACACCTACTTCACCACAGCTACTACACATTTCACGGCTTGGCGATGTGAGACTAACGTGTCCATTGCGAACAGTCTGTTAAAATTTGTAGCAGGCTACTTCATAATTCGGTATGACACTATGCAGAAAGCACAATATGAGTACCTCAGAATATATTTTTGCGATCTTTTTATACTGGGGAAAGAAAATGGATCCCCCAGTTCAACGACATAAAATTAATTGACACATAAAACTTGTTCCAAACAAAACTTTTAACTTTCACTCTATTCTTATGCTCTGGAAGAAGCCATACGCAGAACTGTCCGGCATCCCAATTTAAGGGGGATAGGACGTCAAACAGGCCGGCTTGGAGCAGGAGAGGCACCACAGGACATTTACATTTCCACTGTCTATACTTTTACAAATAAATTCATAAAAGTTTCTCAGCATGACCGGGAAGGATTCATAATTAACACTAATAGCAGTGGAAGTTCTAAAACATAACGAAGTAATTATTTAACTTCTAAATTTCATCATTTTTTCAGTTACTAATGGCAGCATTTGTTGCTGTAGGTACACATTTCTTCATAAGTAAGAGAGATTCTTCGATGAATTTTGCACACCATACAGACCATACTCAAAGAAGTATGAAACTCTAGAATTATCCAAATCTATTAAAAACTGTGGTAAAAATTGAGGTAATTAACTATAAAATTTGTGTTTTTTTCTAAACATGAAGTTTAAAATACAACAGTTCATTCGTTTTTTCATAAATTAAATAAATTATAGAGTTTCATACACCTATGAGTATGGTATGTATGCTGTGCAAAATTCATCGAAGAATCTCTCTAACTTATGAAGAAAAGTGCAACTATAGCATCAAATGCAGCCATTAGTAAGTGAAAACATGATGAAATTTCTCACGTAAAAAAAAAAAAAATATTTTCCAATGTTTTCGAACTTCCACTGCGATGAGTGTGAATCCTGAATCCTTCCCGGTGATGCTGACAAAGTTTTATGAATTTATTTGTAAAAGTATAGACACTGGAAATTAAAATGTCCTGAGATGCCTCTTCTGCTCCAAGTCGGTCTGTTTGACGTCCTACTCCCCCGTAAGTGGCTCTGTCCCAGTTTTAGTTTTGAACACACACATCCTGACTAAACCATGTAGAGATGCGTAAGAAACGAAAAACATGCCACGTAATGTAACTTGTTAGTAGTACAAGTGTTTAAATTTCGGTTGTAAGGTAAATCACAGAGTTTAATAGTCGCCGACGGCAAGAAACCTAGGCATTATGAACAAATGAAAATGAAACATAAGGTGGAGAATATTGTTTGGAGGGCAAAGAAAATGACTACGTTTTATTGACATAACACATACAGACCTAATGGAGTGCCTATACCATGCATTTCCGTCCTCCTCAGTAAAATTACTGCGCGGTATCATCAATAAGGTCCAAAGAAAGGAAGCAATCTCAATTTCGAGCACCAACTCTCTCCTCGGAGTGCCAAGCTAGAGGCAAATGACCGCCGTAATAAAGAAAAGAGTATTCAGAGCTCGCAAGGAAATAGTTAGCTGTTCATTTTCGGACGTTAAATAAATAGCCTGAAAGTTATTCTATGAAAGCTCTGCCATACAATTAGGTGTGATTTCGAATCACGTAAATTATGCCCTTTAAACGCACGCGAGGAAAAAATTTTGTTGTTGGTCTGTACAGAGTTAATCTGGGAAACCAGCCCTCAGTTGCATTTAGCAACGAGTCCAAAGTAAATCAGAGCGATTGGAGACTGTTAATGTGCATTTTACAGTTACTGAATCATTTTTAGAAATACATGCATCGTCAGTCAGCGAAACTAATCAAATGCCAGTGACGGGAAAGAACGTGAAGTTTAAATTGAAATTTATCTTTAACAGCGGTGTAAAATTTGGTGAAGGCTTAACTGAAGGGAAGACCATGCTGAACAGTGGTGTAAAATTTAGTGATGACTTAACAGAAGGTAACACTGTTATAATGCAAACTGTACTGCTTGCCTATCAGTTTTAGTGTGTGCCGAGCTGGCAAAACTGATGATAAAAAAGTCACGTATGTGCTGCACCACATAAGAATTCCATTAATCATTGGGCCTCAAAAACTAAAATAGAAGTACTTAGTATAGAAAAAGAAACAGTGAAACGAGTCATAGTTCTGTGTGAACTGCGACGGAAATTTATTCCCGTACGTTTTTTCACATTCATAAATCTCTGCAAAATATACATCTATGTGCAAGAAACGTCATGGGCCTTTACAGTTGAAGGCCTGTACCTTATTCGTTCTTTTCGGCTGCATTCAATTTAATAGCTTTCCAGTCCCATCATTGTACCACTTCAAGGACAGCGGACCGGTAGTTTTAGGATATATAATTGAATTAGAGTCCTGTATGTGCTAACTGTAGCTTTAGAAATGCCACAGTTTAGAAAAATCTCCACCTTGTTTATAAGTGTGTTGTTAGTAAAAAAAATTACGACTTAGCTTAGAAACGACTTGGAAAACCTGCCTCCACACGAACGTGCCAAAAGTACTGAAATCCTACTCCATAATATATTAAAAGTAACTCACAAAGAAAAGCACATTCGATATGCTACTCAAGCTGCAGCGCCGGTCCTTGCCTTTCAAGGCTCCAATAAGTTTCCATCCGGAGCAAAAAGCTTCAAGTTCTCGTGCTGCATACATTCAGCTAATTTATGACAGCTGTATTTAATTAGCAACAAGTTGCTTCTGGCTGGCGTCACTCGAGACTGCTGTATAAGAGTTATACTCTCCGTACTGTAATGTATGACCGCATTACGCCATCTAACAGCATGCTATGCAAGTCGTAAGTAGCCAGTGCCTCCTTAAGATTAATACCACCCAACATTAGCCGTAAAATATAGACGCTTTTATCCTAGTTAATTCCCGCCCCTTTAACTGACAACATTTTACACCAAGTCCTATTTACAGTGCTTAGTCGTATAATATAGGAATAGATGCTCAATTTCAGAAATATTAGCGAACGATTTGTCCGCATTAAATCATGTCAATATTGTATCGCATTTTTCCAGTTTTTGAAAATACTGGACGCAAAAGAAGTTACACATCGCAACAGACACTGTTTAAGATAACATTTAGTGTGAATTTGGACCAGTCTTAAAAAGGTAAAATTTTTGTTATATCTAAACGTCTTGGAGTATTTATGTCATTTCAAAATGATATCAAGCGTTAATAAGAAGTAAACGTAAACAGTGTTAATTCCGTAACGCATGCTTACTTTGAAATATCAGGATATTTGTATAAACGTGCATTGCTCAACTTAAACCACTGTCGCAGAAACTCCCTTCACAGCCAAAGAAATTCAAGCATAATAACAAGCCTGAGAGGTTGTATGAAGTTGGAAGGACTACTGATATGCTTACTAGAAAGCACAGAGCTAAATATGGCAAATAGGTGGAGCAGCAGCCATTTGAAACAAAATTGCTGACTGGTATAAAGTTAACCTGATTGACTGTATTGAAATAACATGTTTTTGATATTCTGTCTCACTGCCTTCTTGCACAGCCTGCTGTAATGTCAATTGTTACTGCAAACATTCGCACATTTCAGCAGGCTAGTATCTCTTTCTTTTTCCGAGTCTACGCTCTTTTTTTCTTTTAAATTTATATGGTATTGCATTTATTTATCTCTAGTTTCTGCTTAAAAATACAGTGCTTAATTTATTCTGTGGTCCTTTGGGATAAATGAAATAAAATAAATTGAATGAAATAAAATAAATTGAGCAAAATGAATCATTCTATAAACATTAGGCAGAAAAATTATTTCCCAAAAACAGCAATAAGATGATTGAGACACTTAGCTTCGCTTTTCCAGCTCAACATTTAGAAATATTTACCTCACTGTGCGTCGGTAATCAAATAGTATTGATCAGTATTTGTAGAAATATATGAATAATCAATCTAGGACAGGAGCGAACTTTGTATTTGGATTTATTTGTCTTTCGACTGTATTGTTGCTTATCTTTTTTTCCATAGTTCTTTAATGTTTTAATCTGTAACTATATACGAAACTTCTTCCGTAAACAGTTTGCATATTGGGATCACTGGCTGCAAGTATAGTTTGTCCTTTTTTCTGCTGCCGCTGTTACCAAATAAAAGAAACAGTTTTCATTTCGCACCTCTCTCATCTTAGTTTCAGAGTCTTATTTTTCGCCAGGTTATAATTGTTTTCTATTTTTCGTCACGTATTTTCAAATATATCACGTAAAACTTTCATACAAGTCCCGAGAGAGGTAATACAGTAGCCAGCACAGAGGACTCGCATTCGGGAGGACGACGGTTCAGTTCCCCTACCAGCTGTCATAATTTAGGTTCTCCGTCATTTCCGTAAATAATTTGAGGCAAATTCCGTGAAAAACAAAAAGGAACAGTGGCTCACCAAAGACTAACTTTTTCACTGGCCTCCTCTACTTCTGACGAGACGCATCTCATGTTGACGCTGTGAAATCCAACAGGAGCAAGATCTCGCCGGCTGCCGATGAATAGCGGGTGTGGATAAGGCTATGCAAACACGCCAAGGGCGTGCGAGATTTTACGCTGGTGCCACAGAAGGTAGACCAGACGTAAGGCTCAGGGAATGGAGTCGGATCAGAAGAGCTCTCTCACTGCACGCCTCCGCACAAACGCTCTAACTTCCACACCGTCTTCCATTTCCAGCCAATCCAGGCACTCACCATCTTACAATTTCCACTAATCCTACCGCGCAGCAATGTAAAAATCGCTGTGCGGATGCTATGGTTCCCACAATAAGATTCAATATGTTTACTCAATACCCAAGTCCGAAAACCGACTTTGGAATCTGAAAGTTTACGGATATTCCTATTGCCAGCAAAGAATAACGAGATGTCACACAAAAATTCTCTTTGTAAAGACATTCCGCGCACATCACGAAGTGTATTCTGTAGGTCTATTAGTATCATCAATCGGAATAAACAAGAAATGTAAATGTATAAGTCATACATCATACATTTAATATAAC
The DNA here is from genome assembly GCF_023898315.1 of Schistocerca nitens. Classification (NCBI taxonomy): domain Eukaryota; kingdom Metazoa; phylum Arthropoda; class Insecta; order Orthoptera; family Acrididae; genus Schistocerca; species Schistocerca nitens. The sequence continues at coordinate 470,774,624 of NC_064620.1, read as the reverse complement.
GAAAACCACGTACTCACGGAAAAATGTGTTTTACGTCACTATGCTAGATAATAGTGTGTCTAATACCGAAATATACATCGCCGATTAGGGGGAAGTCACTAAGTACGGAGTTTTTTATGATAGTTTCCATTGGTAGATGGGTGAATAAGTATTGGATTTATTATGAATAATAACCTGTTGAATATTATCACGAAACAGGTGATTATTTGACTCATCTCCTTAATAAAATTCAGGACGGTGAAAAATAGGTGGCGATAAACAGCCTTGGACGTCTTCCCACGTTAAGTTTTGGTAAGGCCTCAAGCTTTCGACGATTACCACCAACTTCTTCTTCAGGAGCAACTGACGGTCACGATTTATGCGCGCTTCTGACTTTGTTGAGGCTTCCTGCTATCTTGTACGTGACCGACATTCGATGTGGTTTCCCAGACTGCTGATTCACACACTGACGCGTAGGGTTCTCTTGCGCGTGCCGGAATCTTTAAACGATATGGTCTAGTTGCTTTGTCGGGAAATCCCTCTGAATTGGCAAAGCATGCTTGAAGCCTTTGTTTCGCGACTGTTTGCAGCGACTTGACTGTGGCTGCAGTGGCGTTTCCACATACCATAACAGCGTACTCGAGCGCTGACTTACAAGTGCCAGTGGTCCAGTAAGGTATGAAATATTGCTTGGATTAGGTGGGGTAGAAGATTATACTTTTCTAGCTCGTTCATATGGGTGGAAATATTGGGAAACCAAGTTTTACTAAAAGAACTAGGCCGCTAAGTTTGCTGTAGTCAAGAATCATTCAAATTTTGGAACTTTTTTAAGGTTCTTCCAAAAATTTTGTTTCTTGTGCTCTTAGCGCTTTGGCGTCCACTTCCTTTTTAAAAGAGCACAAAATGTGATAATGACAACTTTTATTCAGCACCCAATACCATGGGTACTACAGTTCGTCAAAAATAACTAAGTTAACTGATCTAGCGCTAAATGACAGTATAGCAAGTTTTTGAGCACTTTTATTTCAGTTCCTGATTATATAGGTCTGTTATATTATATGTAATAGTATACATTGCAACTGAACGTCTCACTTCGCAGTATTCAATGACTATGCGTGCTATCAGGTGATTCCGGGCATGCATCTATTGTGATTCGTATATCACTAGACGAAATTAAGCTCCAGAATACTTCAGTCGTGACTGATGCTTATTTATAAAACAGCACCGTTTACTAATTATGTTACATGAATATAAACGTTGGTCACATTGGATGTCCATTTCCTCAATAATTTCCATAAAATCTACTTCGTATCTTCTTTCCTAGCATAAAAATTACGGCACGTTTTCACAGCTGACTCCACAGCAGTTCTTGACAATGTAAGAACATTTAAAACCTGCTTTTCTAAAGGAGGAGATTGCTCGTTGAGCATATTTGTACTAATAGAAACTGACTATAGCAGAAACACGCAAAACATTGCGAAGGTAATTCGTGACTGAAGGAATTAAAAAATACTGTGACCCAAAACTGAAATTGCAAATGAATAGAATATTTTGAAAATTGTCTCTTGTAACACTAATTACTCGTTGTAGAATGTCTACATTAGTTTAAGAGTTTTGTCGCAACAGCTCAGCATTTTTCCAGCTTTTGGTTGTTGAAGGTCATGGGAGCCTTCTGGTCGTCTAGCTTCCCATTGTGGACGTCAGTCTGGCAAGAGAGTGGCATAAAGCTTTTACACTGAAGCTAGTCGTCGGATAGCGGTATGCCCATAAAGAGAGATGGCGGTACTGTCGGTTACACAAATTATGAAAGTTCAGTACGTTATCGGAGCTGTCGTTTGTACTCAGCTGATTCACATGAAAAGGTTTCCGATGTGATTATGGGAACTTGACGGGAATTAACTGGCTTTTAACGCGGAATGATAGTTGGAGCTAGACGCATGGGACATTCCATTTAGGAAATCGTTAGGGAATTCAGTATTCCAAGATCCACAGTGTCACGAGTGTGCCGAGAATACCAAATTTCACGCATTACGTTTAACCATGGACAATGCAGTGGACGACGGCCTTCGCTTAACGATCCAGAGCAGCGGCGTTTCCACAGAATTGACGGTGTTGCGTGAAATAACCAGAGAAATAAATGGGGGACAAATGACGAACGTATCCGTTAGGGCAGTGTGGCAAAATTTGGCGTTAATGGTCTCTGACAGAAGACGACCGACGCTAGTGCCTTTCCTAACAGCACATCGGCTGCATCACCTGAGCCCCTGACCATATAGGTTGGATGCTAGACTATTGGAAAGCCGTGGCCTCGTCAGATGAGTCCCGATTTCAGTTGGTGAGAGCTGACGGTAGGGATCGGGTGTGGCGCACACCGCACGAAGCCGTATACCGAAGTTGTCTACAAAGCACTGCTCAGGCTGGTGGTGGCTCCATAATGGTGTGGGCTCTACGTGGAATGGGCTGGGACTTCTGGTCCCACTGAACCGAGTATTGACTACAAATTGGTGTATTCTGCTACTTGGAGAACACTGCAGCCATTCATGGACCTCATGTTTCCAAACACGGATGGAATTTTATGGACGACATCGCAGCGTGTCACCAAACCGAGCTGTTCGCGATTGGTTTGAAGAGCATTATGGACAATTCGAATGAATGATTTGACCACCTAGGTAGCCCAACATTAATCCCATCGAACATTCATGGCATATAATCTAGAGGTCAGTTCATGCACAAAATCCTGCTCTAACAACACTTTCTCAATTATGGACGGCTATAGAAATAGGAAGGCTCTAAATTTCGCGCGGGACTGCCAACGACTTGTTGAGTTCATATCACGTCGGATTGCTGCACCACGCCTGACTGAAAAAGTTCCGACACGACATTAAGAGATATCCCAAGACTTTTCTCACCTCACTGTAAATGTATGAAAGAAATACTATCACTTGCAACAATATTTACTCCACTTTAATAAAACTGATTTTACGTTCCTTTTTCACAGCATCATTTTAAAGAGTAAATCCGCAATGAGGCGCGAAGCGTAGCGGAACGGTGGCCGACTCCTGCTGTTTTCGGCGTCATTTTGGTCCTGTATTGAGGGCATGGAATCACTACCCCTCGTCACCTCACATACCGTACAATCCTTGCTTCTCATTCATGTAGTACGTCAACTGCCCTCATGAGGCAGATTAAAACATCCCACTCCAGCCTTCCCTATAGGAAACATTCTCTGGCCAAAGTAAGAGCTGAACGCTGGTCTTTCACATAATTGTAGGACACACTGATCGCGCTCAGCCTTAGAACGGATGCAGCATAGTTAAAGATTAAATGATACTGTGTTTGAGATAATTCACGTACTTGTGAAACAAGGTGTTAGTTTGAGACATTAACTTGGTCCAGCCTTACGTCTGCGTGTTGTTTCCTGTATCTTCGTTTATGCCCTGCATTACACAGGGCTCAAGAAACAAGTGTACTAAATTTTAGTGTGTTTAGAGCATACAGGAACAGTTTTTACTGCATGAAGAAAATGAAGGTTTTTACGCTAGTGATCTTCAAGGACAGTGCTCTAAGTACCGTGTGAAGAATATTGCTTTCGATATGTTGCTGAAAATGCCGTCCGTTTACATTCATGCTAAACTGGTATCATTGCACTGATGATTACCTAATAGGTTCACAACTGCCATTGTTTCACGAATAATGGCTGAACATTCACCAGAGCGGGCAACCAGCTCTTTTGGGCGTTTACCTATTGGAGAATGTCCTGTCAGCAGTCAGGCAACTACTACGCCGGAAAACATTTAGACGATCCCCAATTCTTGACCTGGGTGATATGGGCCAGTGCAGTGAACTTCACGTTCTGCCGACCACACTCCTGCGGATTTCTTCCGGTGCGGGAAGCTGAAGTGTCTGGTGCGTGAGACGGCGATAGACACTAAAGAAGAGGCGGCTGTCCCTTTGGCTGAACCTGCAGCAATTATTCGAGATTCAACTCGTTGCTTCGAGTGTGACGGACAAACATTAGATGAAGATGTCAGTTGTGTACTAATATACGCGGACGACATTTTCAGCAACATCTCCAAAACATTTGTCATCACACAGAAATCTGAACACCGCCTCTCAACAACACTAGAGTCGAACCCTTCAATGACCACCAGCGGAGTTAACGTTCCACCTGTGACATTTTTATCTAAAGAAATATTCCTGTTTGTCTCCTGTAAGCATGTAAAATTCAGTGTACGTAGCTTTTTTACACTCTATATGAATACTTTGTATGAATCGAGTGCAGTGGTGTATCACATATGTTCCCTACTTTCTATGTATTTCTTCGCTGCACATTGTCGAAAGCCTTTGACTCATTTATGAACACGACTGCCTTTCTTATGAACCTCGCATTCCTTTTATTTTTCTTATACTAAAAACGTTATCGATTCAGGATCGCCTTTCCAAGCAATAAGTTTTCTATTTTATACGATATATGACATTGGGTATAATTTATGTCATACTCCTATATTCAGAAGGCTTGGTCGTGAAATTCTGGACAAAAGTCAGTTCTTTCATTTAACGATGCGACTAACGAAAATTATTTCCATACTCTACAGATTCTGGGTGCCCTGATAGTCACATTACTTTACCACTTGAAAACTTTCCAAAAGGTCGTATAACGAAATTCTCTAGCCACCAACCACAAACTGTTAGTTTTGCATACATGGTGATCCCGCGAAGACGTCACAAACTTTAAGGGATGATGAAAAATAAATTTCCTTTGTTTCAGGTCTATGGTCACAAACTTTTTGTCATGAGACTACCGGTTTTGGTCTGTAATGACCATCTTCTGCTCTTTTTTATGAAAACGTGTCCTAATATACTGGACTACTTTTTTTTAAAAAAAATTTAACAGATCTGAAGTTGGTCTTTATAGACGGAAACCGGCAGTCTGATGACAAAAAGAAAATTGTGACCATAGGCGTGAAGTAAAGGAAATTTATTATATGTTAGGGTCACTGTCCAATTCGCGACTATGTCGCAGGTTGTGGAACGACAAAAATGGTAAAAGCATCAATATCATGTAAGGGACCCTGATGCGGAAAGAACCGATTCGAAAGTTATAAGTGAAAATAGTAGTCATACATCCGATAGTGGATCTTTCATAACTGCAACCTTTTCGTTTTCCATGTTGTCGGAGGAGGTAGTATGGACCAAAACAAAACAAAATTTTCGAGTAACGTCGACTCTAAGAAAACGCATACCTTATGAGCTTTGAACGCTTATTCAGTAGAAGGGATGTGTTTTCGTAGCAGCAAAGGTGAACGAGTGGCCGTTGTTCTTAAGGTATGCACTGTAGAGCCCACACTATCTCCTCCCAAAATATAGAAGGGACAGAGCTTCCAGTAGAAGAGGTCCAATGTCAGACATATCAGAACGATATTCACTTACAATGTTTCCGGACCGTAGTTCTATACCTCAAATTGTTACAGGTATCCTATTCAATTCTACCTGAAGGTTTGTGTCAATGACACGGAATCACCCACTACATCTATATCTCCGTCTTCTTTTAGTAAAATAAAATGCAGACAGGCCTGTGAGCCCTGTGAACTACACAGTGATCGAACATGTTGGAGCTATGCTTTCCAAATCGGGTCACACAAGCTTGGACCACTTGTCTCTGTTCCCATTTATTTTTCACCGAACGGTACGGCCTCTGCAATGCGGATGGTATTTATTTACCTCTAACGCAGATACCGTTAATGCCTGTATATTTTATTTGACACATTTCATACAAAATGGAAAAGATCGCTGCTGTTAGGTACACATTAAAATGAAGTAAATATTGTAAAACTTACACACACAACAAAATTAAATGGCACTTCGAGCTTCGAGAATCCTCTTATTAATGCAAACGGATGACAAATTTATTTAACTCTAAGAATGCGCTGCTGCATTTTAAAGGTCTTTTTAACTAATGATTGCTGGAGAAGATATCATGCTGTTCGTAGCATCTTAAGTTATATGCCGAATTAATAAGCATACCTTAAACGTGAAGGAAATTACTTGTACTATGATGAAATTCATTTATAGCAGAGAAGTTAGCCATTGGATATCAGACGTTGTTTTGTATTCTAACGACTTCTAATTTTCTCAGTACGCTGCCTTTAGTCCCCACAGCACGGCACCGGTCTCACATAATTATGCTACGTATATGCCAAATGTTGCGTTCTAAAGTTTTTAATGAGAATCAGCTGCCATACTTGCTGACATGTGCCACATCACTGCAACGTAAAAATTGTGTTCTCTATTACGAAATGATATACTTTCTGATTGGGTCAGTTGTAACGGCATAATGCCTTTGGTAAGACGATATCTTTTACATTTAATCATTTTAGAGACTAATTCTGTATGCAAATATTGTTTCATTTTCACAGCCTCTCCTCTCTGTTAATATAAGTATATTCAGTTTTATGACCATCGCTCAATTACATTGGCCACGACCGATTAAAAGAGGTTTTTAGTTATGTCATGTATTGATACTGGCATTTTAAGAAAGTTGTGCGAAGCCGTAATAAGAGCTACACTAATCAAGAAAGTTTTCTGATCTGAAGATGGCTAGATCGTTAACTTAAACTAGTAATCCAATTCCTAAAACGAAAAAAGGCTTGAAGTTAGTTTATTTTACTTAATGTTCTATGTCATCCTTTGAAGTGCAGCAGAATATCTTCGGGATAAAGCATTATTTGAAAGAAAATTAATTAATTTTCTTGATTAATTTTGTATTCTTACACATATAACGTATGATCTTTTGCCCCCTTAGTGAGCAGGTTGTGCTCCAGTCAGCTTTTGTTTGTTGCTGCATGAACGTCAAGTTATGTTGACAAGGTTAGTGACGACAACAAGTAGTTCGACATTTAGTCTACAGAAATCAAAAGGACCGTGAAAACTACAAACGCCGTTCTTTAAAATAAATATGCGTATCTCTTTATTCCAAAATACTTAAGGATGATACACATTTAGTTCTGTAAGCAACATAACCAGATAAGAGCCTTTTTATTCTTTACTCTCAGCGAGGATACTTAATAAATGTAGCTGGGCTCCCAGGAACAGCTTTTAATGGAGACTATGGCGTGGTGGTAGCAAATGTGAGGATCGGTAAAATAGAAAAAATAATGGCAGAAATGGAGAGGAAAATAACTGAGGAAACTAAAATATAAGATTTTACAAGAAAACTACAGGAGTTATTTAAGCTTAAATTCGCAGTCAGTGAATTTGGAAGTGAGGAGGAGGAATGATGTAAGTTTCAGAATATCTGGAAGGGCGAAGGATAGGGAGACTAAAAGTTAGAATGAGCAGGTGAAGTAAGCTGTAAATGAAGAGTCAAAAACTTGAAAAGAATGTAACAGAGCCAAAAAGGGAAGTAACAAAAGCATAAAATGAGAGAAACAAAGAGAAATGCAAGAAAATGGTAGCGCAAGAAAAGACGAAAGCTCGGGATAAGGTTGTTAACTGGGTTATAAGAATGCTGTATAGAATTATAAGAAGTAAAAGGAAGGGAAGCATGTACACAAAACTGCTAAAACGAGAAAATGGTTAGCTAATAACGCAAGACATGCGACATAAGGGAAAAATGAAAAGAGTGCTATGACAAATTACTATTGGCGATGATGACACACTTTGGGAAACCAGCAGTGAAGGTCTACAAGAACAGCTACACATACCAAATAGAAAAAGTTGAGAAATTGGCATAAACTGCAGTGTGGAGAAAGGTAAGACTATGGTTCCAACTAGAGGGAATAGGGAAGGGAAGGGCCACATTAATGGTAAAGAGTAAGATATAAATATTATGGACTAACTTAAGTATGTAGGAAGCGAGACAATGCAGACTGCGATGATGGAGGTAGAAATTAGGAAAAGGATAAAACAGAGCAATACATTTTACCCGTGTGTGAGGGGCTTAGTCTAGGGGAAAATGTGACAACGAAATGTAAAGAAGTGCCTTAGAATAAAGTACTTGACACTCATATTGACAAATCCATCGGAGACCTGGATAATGACAGGAATTCCGAGACAGTGAAACAAAATTCCTAAAAACGTATGTGAGGGAAAATGGGGAGGGACAGGGTGAGAAATTAGGATGATTTGAAGGAAACCGAACTAGAAAAACTGAATATCATTATTGAGAAGAATAGGTTGAAATGGCTCGTATCCGTTAAGGGAATGAAATATACCAAAACGAATGAAGAGGCCAAATTCGAGGGCTAGACTACAAGATGAAGACCCGGAGCAATAGATATTGACTAGATCAAAACCTCTTTGTTGTTGTTGCGGTCTTCAGTCCTGAGACTGGTTTGATGCAGCCCTCCATGCTACTCTATCCTGTGTAAGCTTCTTCATCTCCCAGTAACTACTGCAGCCTACATCCTTCTGAATCTGCTTAGTGTATTCATCTCTTGGTCTCCCTCTAGGCTTTATACCCTCCACGCTGCCCTCCAATACTAAATTGGTGATCCCTCGATGTCTCAGAACATGTCCTACCAACCGATCCCTTCTTCTAGTGAAGTTGTGCCACAAGCACCTCTTCTCCCCAATTCAATTCAATACCTCCTCATTAGTTATGTGATCTACCCATCTAATCTTCAGCATTCTTCTGTAGCACCACATTTCGAAAGCTTCTATTCTCTTCTTGTCTAAACTATGTATCGTCAATGTGTCACTTCCATACATGGCTACACTCCATACAAATACTTTCCGAAACGACTTCTTGACACTTAAGTCTATACTCGACGTTAACAAATTTCTCTTCTTCAGATACGCTTTCCTTGCCATTGCCAGTCTACATTTTATATCCTCTCTACTTCGACCATCATCAGTTATTTTGCTCCCCAAATAGCAAAACTCCTTTACTACTTTAAGTATCGCATTTCCTAATCTAATTCCCTCAGCATCAGCCGACTTATTTCGACTGCATTCCATTATCCTCGTTTTGCTTTTGTTGATGTTCATCTTATACTCTCCGTTCAAGACATTGTCCATTCCATTCATCTGCTCTTCCAAGCCCTTTGCTGTCTCTGACAGAATTACAATGTCATTGGCGAACCTCAAAGTTTTTATTTCTTCTCCATGTATTTTAGTACCTATTCCCAATTTTTCTTTTGTTTCCTTTACTGCTTGCTTAATATACAGATTGAATAACATCGGGCATAGGCTACAACCCTGTCTCACTCCCTTCCCAATCACTACTTCCCTTTCATAGCCCTCGACTCTTATAACTGTCATCTGCTTTCTGTACAAATTGTGAATAGTCTTTCGCTCCCTGTATTTTACCCCTGTCACCTTCAGATTTTGAAAGAGAGTATTCCTAGCAACATTGTCAAAAGCTTTCTCTAAGTCTACAAATGCTACAAACGTAGGTTTTCCTTTCCTTAATCTTTCTTCTAAGATAAGTCGTAGGGTCAGTATTGCCTCACGTGTTCCAACATTTCTAAGGAATTCAAACTGATCTTCCCCGAGGTCGGCTTCTAGCAGTTTTTCCATTCGTCTGTAAAGAATTCGCGTTAGTATTTTGCAGCTGTGACTTATTAAACTGATAGTTCAGTAATTTTCACATCTGTCGACGCCTACTTCCTTTGGGATTAGAATTATTATATTCTATTTGAAGTATGAGGGAATTTCGCCTGTCTCATGCATCGTGCTCACAAGAAGGCAGAGTTTCGTCAGGACTGGCTCTCCCAAGGTTATCTGTAGTTCTAATGGAATATTGTCTACTCCGGGGGCCTTGTTTCGACTCAGGTCTTTCAGTGCTCTGTCAAACTCTTCACGCAGTATCATATCTCCAATTCCATCTTCATCTACATCCTCTTCCATTTCCATAATATTGTCCTCAAGTACATCGCCCTTGTATAGACCCTCTATATACTTCCTTCTCTCTGCTTTCCCTTCTTTGCTTAGAACTGGGTTTCCATCTGAGCTCATGATATTCATACAAGTGGTTCTCTTTTGAACCAAGTGTCAGCTATGATTAAGTTATGCTCTGCGCAAAATTCTACCAGGCGGCTTCCTCTTTCATTTCTTAGCCCCATCCATATTCACCTACTATGTCTCCATCTCCCCCTTTTCCTACTCTAGAATTCCAGTCACCGATGACTATTAAATTTTCGTCTCCCTTCACTATCTGAATAATTTCTTTTATCTCATCATACATTTCATCAATTTCTTCGTCATCTGCAGAGCTAGTTGGCATATAAACTTGTACTACTGAAGTAGACGTGGGCGTCGTGTCTATCTTGTCCACAATAATGCGTTCACTATGTCGTTTGTAGTAGCTTACCCGTACTCCTATTTTATTATTCATTATTAAACCTACCCCTGCATTACCCCTATTTGATTTTGTATTTATAACCCTGTATTCACCTGACCAAAAGTCTTGTTCCTCCTGCCACCGAACTTCACTAATTCCCACTATATCTAACTTTAACCTATCCATTTCCCTTTTTAAATTTTCTAACCTACCTGCCCGATCAAGGGATCTGACATTCCACGCTCCGATCCTTAGAACGCCAGTTTTCTTTCTCCTGATAACGACGTCCTCTTGAGTAGTCCTCGCCCGGAGATCCGAATGGGGGACTATTTTACCTCCGGAACATTTTACCTAAGAGGATGCCAACATCATTTAATCATACAGTAAAGCTGCATGTCCTCAGGAAAAATTACGGCTGTAGTTTCCCCGTGCTTTCAGCCGTTCGCAGTACCAGAACAGCAACGCCATTTTGGTTAGTGTTACAAGGCCAGATCAGTCAATCATCCAGACCGTTGCCCCTGCAACTACCGAAAAGGCTGCTGCCCCTCTTCAGGAACCACACGTTTGTCTGGCCTCTCAACAGATACCCCTCCGTTGTGGTTGCACCTACGGTACGGCTATCTGTATCGTTGAGGCACGCAAGCCTCCCCACCAACGGCAAGGTCCATGGTTCACCTGTTTCGGAAGAACGAATTTGGTCTGAAACAAAACAGCTGTAGAAGAAAACAAAGTGAAGCAGGGAAGTACTATAAATATACTAAATCCCGCCTAATTCCGGATGAAGAGGAAACGAAGACGAGTTACACGGATAAAATTGGCAATATCAGAAAGAAAATACTGGAACAATGCTACATTTGAGGAAAGGAATAAATATTAGGATTACCGATTATCAAAACGTCTATCAAAGAGTTATTTCATCATATATTATCGTGTGACGTAGCATGTAAATTGGCTAATTAGTTCAATGAGTAACTCTTAAAACCTGCACATTCAGTTTTGACGAAATCTCCGCCACATTCACATCTTGTAGTCTCCAGCTGTCCAGTACAACAGTCGTGGCTGCCGCATCGCGGTCGCGAAGTGGGGCCGAGGCAGTTTCAGATAAGATTTTACAGTCTGACGATAATTTATGGATTTGTTGTTTTAGCTTGACGATGTCAAGTATGCACAAACTGTAGTTACTGTTATTCTGAAGAAGGTTGCGTTATGCCGACTGAAACCTAGGTAAATTCTAGGTAAACGGTGCAACTGAGGCTGTTAGTTATTAAATTAAAATTAACTGCTATACCATCTGGACCGGAAGAAGCTTTTGTTAGTGTTTCACTACACCAAGGATACCTACGTCTACGTTACTTATGTTTGCAGCTGATCTTGATTAGAATTCTGGAATATTTCCTTTTCTTCTTTGGTCAAGGAATTTCTGAAGCCTGTGTATAGTAACTCTGCTTTGGAATCACTGTCTTCGATAGTATCTCCATTGCTATTGTTCAGAGAAGGCATTGACCGTTTCTTGGCGCTAGCACACTTCGCATAAGGCTAGAATCTTCGGAATTTCAGCCAGGTTTCGAGACAAAGTTTCGTTGTGGAAACTATTATAAGCATCTCGCACTGAAATTCGAGTTTCTGTCCAAGATCACCAATTTGGGATATTTTGCGTCCGTTTAAATTTGGATTTTTTTTCGATGTTTCTGCAACAATGTTCCGACCCGTTTTGTGTACCAAGGGGGATCATCTCCGGCGTTTGTTAATTTGGTAAAAATCTCTTAGTTGCTGCCGATACTATTTCTTTGAATTCAAGTTAAATTTTGGAAGGCGTCAAGTGGATTTTTATCTGTTTATTTGCAACGGTATATTTGACGCTTGTTTTTGGAGGATTTTGCACTTACAATATTCAGTCTCGCTTCGACATCCCTGTCTTGATTAATCGCTGTTTCCATTTTTATTCTAGTTAATAGCTCCGGATATTTGCTGCTAAGAGATCAAGTGTGTTTTCACAACCGCTTACTATTCGCTTGGGCTCGTGAACTAACAGCTCGAAACAATTTTTAGAGACGTTTTTTAGCACAATTTCTGATGTTTTATGCATTTCTCCAGATTTCAACATGTATTTTTGCCAACATATCGAGGTTAATTTAAAGTCATCACCAACAATAATTGTATGAGACAGTTACGTGTTTGAAATCAAACTCATCTTTTCTTTGAACCTTTCAGCAATTGTATGATCTCAGTTGGGAGGTCGGTAAAACGATCCAATTATTATTTTATTCTGGTTGCCAAGAACGACCTCTGCCCATTCTAACTTACGTTAACTATCTACTTCAATTTCGCAACAAGGTAATCTACTTGTAACAGCAACAATCACATAACTGCCAACTGCGTTTAGCCCATCCTCCCGGAACACCGTTAGGTTCTTCGCAAAAATTTCGGCTGAACTTATCTCCGGCTTTAGCAAGCTTTTAGTGCCTATAAGTATTTGAGCATCGTAAGTTTTCTAATGCCTATCCATTCTCTGTTGTATTTACAGTTTTTGTTTTCTTTATACTGATTTGCATCCGGTAGTTCTTTCTTTTAGGTTTGATGACATCCATTGTGTCGTGCAATTCTTTTTCATCCGTTACTATAAATAGCATGTCAAAGACAAACAAACACCATACCCTTCTTTCTTCAACGTTTAGCCTTTGTCGTATGGTGGGCAGTGCTAAACCGTACTGTGCTGAAAGGGTTGAGTGGCAGGTAGCAGCCTTTGTTAGTCTTCTTAGTAATTCAATCGGTTTGGTACTTTGTATTCTCACTGACGCTTTTTGCTATAAATATTGTGAGATTATAAGTTGATTTATTTTCCAGCCACTCTCTTATCCCTCATAACATTGGCAAACATACTCCGATTCTCAATGTAAAATGCTTTTCGTGAAATTTATAAAAAGCACTCTGTCGTCAGGCCACGAGTGGCCTACCGGGACCATCCGACCCCCGTGTCATCCTCAGTGGAGAATGCGGATAGGAGGGGCGTGGGATCAGCACACTGCTCTCCCGGTCGTTATGATGGTATTCTTAACCGAAGCCGCTACTATTCGGTCGAGTAGCTCCTCAATTGGCATCACGAGGCTGAGCGCACCCCGAAAAATGGCAACAGCACATGGCGGCCTGGATGGTCACCCATCCAAGCGCCGACCACGCCCGACAGCGCTTAACTTCGGTGATCTCACGGGAACCAGTGCATCCACTGCGGCAAGGCCGTTTCCGAAATATATAAAAGGTATGTATAATTCTTCTACATTCGCCGCAGATCTCTGTCTCAAAATTCTCAAAAATTATTTTTCATCTCTGTGTCCATAATCAAATAAAACCGAACTGGAAGGTCCAAAGCTTTTCTATGCTGATGAAAAAAAATAAAAATAAAAAAATAATAAAAAAATCCCAACATCAAGATATAATCAACGTGTGGCTACGACACTTCGGAAAAACATTTATCTAAGAAAATTCTTAAGTTATTAACGTTCCAAGATCAGAGGTTAATGTAGGCTCGAGGAAAGCCATTGTAAATGTGAGGTGCTGGAACATTAATAACCGGTAACACAGCCAGAGCGTTGAATGCAGTCGTACAACCCTGCATGCAATGCCTCGTACAGGTGCCGAGCTGTTCTAGGCGCTTCAGTCCGGAAACGCGCTGCTGCTATGGTCGCAGGTTCGAAACCTTGCTCGGGAATGGATGTGTGTGATGTCCTTAGGTTAGTTAGGTTTAAGTAGTTCTGTCTAGGGGACTGATGAGCTCAGATGTTAAGTCCCATACTGCTTAGAGCCATTAGAAACATTTTTGTCAGTCTGTGGGAAGAAGTTCTAGGCCTGTTGCACTTTGTCAATACAGGGACAGTTAGTGCTAGGTGTGGATGACGCTGAAGCTGTCCTCCAATGATATCCCATATTTGCTCGATTGGAGGCAGATCTTATGATCGAGCAGGCCAAGGTAACATGTCGATACTTTCTAGAGCTTTTTGGGTTACAACAGTGGTACATCGGCAAGCGTTTTCCTATTGAAAAGCACCCCTGAAATACTGTCATGAATGGCAGCACAGTAGGGTTTGCAGTCAGGGTGCGTGGCCCTGCTATCAAACGAAATCGCGTTCCGGCTATAACTCCAGGTGTAGGTCAAGTGTGTTTAGGCGACAGACATATCGGTTGCAGGTGCTCACCTTGCCTCCACCTAATGAACACGCGGCTATCATTGGCACGGAGACAGAACCGTCTTTCATCAGAAATCACAACAGATCTCCACCCTGCCCTCCAATGAGCTCTCGCTTGATACCACGCAATTCGCCAACGGCTGTGTCTGGGGTCAGTGGAATGCACGCTTCAGGCTGTTTGTCTACTTGAATTAACCGATTTGTAAAAATTCGTTGTGTCTCTGGCGTGTCGATTTCTCCTCGAGTTGCTGCTGCAGACGCGGTACGAAGCGCCACAGACATCCACTAAACACTGAACACGACGGTCTTCCCTTCTGATAGTGCCGCGTGTACGTCTAGAATCCAGTCTTCATGCGACCTCACCGCTTACAGTCCGTATTTAGAAAAATCCTGATATACTCGTACATCCTCATAGTGGCACTTCTAACGCTGCTATTACGTGACTGGAAATTTGGGTAGACTTCCAACTGTAGAAACATGCCTACCAAATTTCGTTTATCTCTCACGACACGTTCTTGGCGTTGGCATAGTTTTTTCCTTCTATGTAACTGTTTGAATGCATTTAATCCTCTATAAATGCTTCTCCAGTTGAAGAATTCGATCTTCATGACCACGTTAGATAAACGGCGTATTTTTAACACCAAGTAAGAGACAGTATTGCCTTCTTCAAAAGTAAATGTTTCATTAAAAGAAAACCTCGTGATATGTTTGCCTGTTAAATGTTAAAAAAGAAAGAAACGCGAAGCACATCTCGGATGCCCCTGAGCGGCGATGGACTTAGCCGAGTTAACTTGCTGTCGATCTGGCTAGCCAGGCAGGGGGGATTTGCATGTCAACGTGGTCAGCCGGGACTCGGGCTGCCACCGCGGCTGCAGTGACACGCGCCGTTATTCAAATTCCCAGCGTTCCGCATCAAGATGAAAGCGCCTCCGCATATTTGAATTTATGCGCCGCGAGGAAGCAGCCTTCAGCCAGTGGGTCGGCTGTCGGCTCGCATTTTTCTGCGGTTTGAAAAGTATTCATCTGGCTCTGTGCTCCCTCACTCTGCTTGTAATCTTGCCGTGGAAGCGGTGAGCAAGAATTGCCCCACAGCAAACAGCCCTGTAATAGAACCGGCGGTTCGAGAGAGTACCACGATGAAATGTTTCCTCTAAACGCAACACATTCTCGACGAATTTTGTCGAGCGCGAAAGAGTCTTTTTCTCTTCTGGTATGAGTGTAGAACATTTAGTACAAAAATGGAATTGTTAAAGTGATTACAGTCCGCCAAAACGAATTTTTACAGTTGTGAAAGAGAATTCTCTCCGTATCATTAAAATCTGGACTGGTTACTAAAAGAAGCGTAACATCATCTACCATAACAGCATGTTTGCCTACATGGCCAGATCTGCGTTTTAATCTATATTCGTACTGCTTGAATGTCGATTATTCAGTCAGTACCTTCCGTCGGTGTTCATTACCTAGTGTACAATGTGATCATAAATCGCGATTATATTTACATAAACATCTACTGAGGGTAGCATAATAGCAAAGATGGAAGTCCGTCAACTGCAAGAAATTTAGATAAACGTCATTTTTTCTTTCGAAATTTGCAGTTGATACATTTTTATGATGATTTAGCATAATTAACTTTAGTACTACAGGAATGGTATCTGCAAAGTACCCAATACCATTTTAATTAAATAAACCCCTTATAATTATGTTTGAAAACACAGGTGTCCGCCTTTTAAACCAGAATGTGTAGATATCCACTGCACAGCAATTAACTTCATAGGGCTCTGTATGTTTCACAAGAGTATCAGCTGGGAAATTTAGACGCAAAGTGAAAGAAATTAAGTTTGCAACTGTATCACCTTCTTGAAAAAGTGAAAAACCTAAAAAATCACAATAATTCTTTTCGTACTACATACAAAATAATGCATAAATTTTAACAATATTTTTACATGTTCTGCTTAATTAAAGGATTTTGAGTAGTAATGAAACTTTTTCTGTATTTTAAAAATCTTAGACTATAAGGAAATTGCCAGAGGAATTTCGAATTTTAATTGATATTGGGAAATCAGACTTCAAACAGGCGTGAATCTGATGCTAAACAGACATTAAAACGAGATCATTGCCAAAATCTGTCTGCTGTGTTTCCCTTTCACATTGATCGTGAGGCAGATCTAACTCTCGAGCTGGTCTCTGTAGTACATTTTTGCACCACTCATGAGTGGGAAGATTCCTCCAGTTTTCCCCAAAATACTTGAGTAGCAACCTATTAACATCTCGAAGTTTTTCTGTCTTGACTAGTAAACCAATGTGAATGTTCAAACAGTTTATGTTCTCCAGTTTACTGTTGACCTTTGGAACTAGTTTCTCTACGTTGTAAGCAAATTTTCCTTTGATTCCCATTTTTTCCAGTCTTCATTTTCCGGAAAATTTTGCGCTTGCTTGCTGACAGCTTGAAGTAGATCTGACATACTGACTTCGTATGCCCCTTGGTTTGCTCTTTTCCAATCTTGAGATACCCAACTTCCTCAAATCTGTTCCAGAATTCCATACTTCTCAAAAACTATGTGATACACAGCTTTATTAAATATGGTAACTTTTTCCTTAGATCTCTTTCTATTAAACCAAATACTCTGTTAACTTAGGAAAGTTTGACCAGTAACTGCCGGCCGCGGTGGCCGAGCGTTTCTAGGCGTTACAGTCTGGAACCGCGCTACCGCTACGGTCCCAGGTTCGAATCCTGCCTCGGGCATGGATGTGAGTGATGTCCATAGGTTAGTTAGGTTTAATTAGTTCTAAGTTCTAGAGGACTGATGACCTCAGAAGTTAAGTCCCATAGTGCTCAGAGCCATTTGAACCATTTACCCAGTAACTAGAAGAACTATTTCAGTATTCATTATATTTGCAGCTGCTCAGCTAGCCAGGAACTCGGTAAACATTTGGCCTGCACATCCATCCGCCAGATCCAACAGCTTTCATCTTATTGCATGTGAGCATGTGATGGAAGCCACCTGCTTCGAGGATTTCTCGCCTCCAGCTTCCATTGAGCTGTTTATTAACACATTAGCACTTGACAAGTCCTGAAAAACTGGAAGGTTGCAGCAAAAAAAATTATTTGAAATAGGAGACACTTTGGTCTCTACCTTAAGGACAAGAATGCTCTTTTAACGGTAGGAGCTCAAGAGAAAACAAACTGTTGGTTTTCATATGCAAGTGCAGGAAGAAAGCTTCTTATTTCTTCTTGCGTAGCTCCAGTTTAATTTGCAATCTAGACTTATCATTTTCATTTAGTACTACTGGTATTCTGTTTCCTAGTTCAATGCAGTTCCTAAACTCATCTCTACTTGGGCAAGATAATTCGATGTTAAATTGTGTGTGTCGCTCTTTCTTTACTGAACATTCTCCTTAGTTTGCTGATGCTGAGTTCTGTAGGCAGGTAAAAATGGGATTCTTTTTTCTCTGTAATAATACGATTCATAGTAAATTAGACTTTAAATGAAGTTCTTCGCCACTTCCCTAAGTGGGTCAAATTGGATCTAGATCTGAATTCCACCTCGGGTTTCTACAGGGCATGAGAGTCACTTTTCTTGATGTTTCTGACCCCTATCATCCTGTGCATGGTTACTGGAGTCAACATCTTAAGAAATGTTCGACGACACCCTTTTGATCTGCGGTCTTTCTTAGTCGAAATGCCATTAGAAAACCAGAAACAACTTAGCGTCATCCACAACTAGCACTAACGGTCCCTGTATTGACCAAATGCAACAGGCCTAGAACTCCCGACAGACTGACATTCGCCACCTGTACGACGCAGTGCGTACAGGTTCGTCAGGTTTGTACAGCTGCATTCAACGCTCTGGCTGTGATACCGGTTATTAGCGTTGCAGCATCTCACATTTATAACGGATTTCCTCGAGCCTACATTAACCTCTGACTTGGCTTGGCTCTGAGCACTATGGGACTCAACATCTTAGGTCATAAGTCCCCTAGAACTTAGAACTACTTAAACCTAACTAACCTAAGGACAGCACACACACCCATGCCCGAGGCAGGATTCGAACCTGCGACCGTAGCAGTCCCGCGGTTCCGGACTGCAGCGCCAGAACCGCTAGACCACCGCGGCCGGCTACATTAACCTCTGATGTTAGAGCGTTAATAACTTAAGAATTTTTCCTAGACAAATGTTTTCCCGAAATGTCGTAGGCACACATTGATTATACCTTGGTGCAGGAATCTTTTTTTTTTTTCATCAGCGTAGAAAAGCGTTGGACTTTACAGTTCGGTTTTATTTGATTATGGACACAGAGATGCAAAATAATTTTTGCAAATTTTGGGACAGAGATCTGCAGCGAACGGACAAGAATTATACATACATTTTATAAATTTCGCGAAAAGCATTTTATATTGAGAAATGGAGTATGTTTGCCGATATTATGAGAGATAAGAGAGTGGCCAGAAAATAATTCAACTTATAATCTCACACGGTGGTTCATGGTGTGGGTTCCTGGTTTCATGTCCTAGTTCATGAACCACGGGCAACGTATGAGTGGCCAAGTAAGTGGTCCTGACAGTCGGGACACCAGTTTCTTTGGAATAAGGCTGGGCATCTCGGACATATTCCGAGTCGTGGCCACCTTTGTGCTCAGACGGCAAAGACTACCAAATCCACCGGTTAGTCCCTCAACCGTTAGGGGTAAAACTCAATGGGACCCGGGGCAAGTAAGGCTAGCAAACTTCTTCCCTGGTACTATAAATATGATGCTGGCAACAATCAGAGCAAAATGGCTCGGACCATTGCAGGTGACGGAGTCCCACCTCTAATTGACAAACCAGTGACTCCTAAGATACGACTCGGCAAACGAATGGTAACGAGATGGGGAGCTATTAATATTAATGGGGGCTACTCTGGGAAGAAGGTAGAGCTGGCAGAGGCTGAAAGTAAGATGCGGTTGGACGTTTTAGCTCTTAGTGACATTCGGGTAAGGGGTGAGAAAGAAGAGGAAGTGGGAGAATACAAGGTCTACCTGTCAGGAATTAAAGCAGGAATAGCACAATGAGGTGTAGGGCTTTTCATCAGGAAAGAAATGGAACCCAGCGTAGTTGCAATAAGGTATGTAAACGAACGACTGATGTGGATAGATTTGACAGTGTCTAGCAAGAAAATTAGGATTGTGTCAGTATATTCGCATTGTGAAGGGACAGATCAAGATAAGATGGATAGTTTTTATGACGCACTCAGTGATGTAGTTGTTAGAGTAAAGGACAAGGACAGTGTTCTGCTCATGGGTGATTTTAATGCCAGGATTGGAAATCGAACAGAAGGGTATGGAAAGGTTATGGGTAAATTTGGAGAGGATATGGAGGCCAACAGGAACGGGAAACAGCTCTTGGATTTCTATGCCAGTACGGGCTTAGTAATCACAAACTCCATTTTTAAACATAAGAACATTCACCGGTATACTTGGGAAGGCAGGGGAACCAGATCTATCATTGACTATAAAATAACAGATCAGGAATTCAGAAAGGCTGTGAGGGACACACGTGTATTCAGGGGATTCTTTGATGACACTGATCACTATTTAATCTGCAGTGAAATTGGTATTGTGAGGCCGAAAGTGCAGGAGGTCAGGTCCATGTGTAGGAGGATAAGAGTGGAGAAACTTCAGGATAAGGAAATCAGACACAAGTACATAACAGAGATCTCAGAAAGGTACCAGTTAGTTGAATGTAGTCAATTGCAGTCACGGGAAAAGGAATGGACAAGGTACAGGGACACAGTACTAGAAGTGGCCAAAGAATGTCTTGGAACAGTAGTGTGTAAAGTTAGGATGAAGCAAACAGCTTGGTGGAATGACACAGTCAAGGCAGCCTGTGAAAGGAAAAAGAAGGCATGTCAAAAATGGCTACATACTAGAACTCAGGTAGACAGAGAAAGTTATGTTGAAGAAAGAAACAAAGCCAAACAGATAATTACAGCATCCAAGAAGAAATCTTGGGAAGACTTTGG
Organism: Schistocerca nitens; assembly: GCF_023898315.1. Lineage (NCBI taxonomy): Eukaryota > Metazoa > Arthropoda > Insecta > Orthoptera > Acrididae > Schistocerca > Schistocerca nitens. The sequence goes on along the minus strand of NC_064620.1, from coordinate 470,754,184 downwards.
AAACAGGTTGGAGACCTTGGGTTGAGCTGCTGGAGAACCATTCTGGAGTGTAATTAGAAGTCTTCGAAATGGAGGTAACAAGGAAATGACAAGTATTTTGGACAGGTCAGGAAAACTGCTGGTGAATCCTGTTGATGCCTTGGGCAGATGGAGGGAACATTTTGAAGAGTTGCTCAATGTAGGTGAAAATACGATCAGTAATGTTTCAGATTTCGATGTACAATGGGACAGGAATTATGATGGAAATTGTATCACATTTGAGGAAGTGGAGAAAATGGTCAGTAGATTGCAGTGCAATAAAGCGGCTGGGGTGGATGAAATTAAGTCGGAACTCATCAAATACAGTGGAATGTCAGGTCTTAAATGGCTACACAGGATAACTGAAATGGCGTGAGAGTCGGGATAGGTTCCATCAGACTGGACGAAAACAGTAATCACACCAATCAATAAACATGGAAACAGAAAAGATTGTAACAACTACAGAGGTATCTCTTTGATCAGCGTTGTGGGTAAAATCTTCACAGGTATTGTTGAAAGGAAAGTGCGAGTATTAGTTGAGGACAAATTGGATGAAAATCTGTGTGGGTTTATGCCTCTTAGAGGTTGTCAGGACCAGATCTTTAGCTTACGGCAAATAATGGAGAAGTGTTACGAGTGGAACAGGGAATTGTATCTATGTTTTATAGATCTAGAAAAGGCATATGACCGGGTTCCTAGGAGGAAGTTATTGTCTGTTCTACAAGATTATGGAATAGGAGGCAAACTTTTGCAAGCAATTAAAGGTCTTTACATGGATGGTCAGGCAGCAGTTAGAGTTGACGGTAAATTGAGTTCGTGGTTCAGAGTAGTTTCAGGGGTAAGACAAGGCTGCAACCTGTCTCCACTCTTGTTCATATTATTTATGGATCATATGTTGAAAACAATAGACTGGCTGGGTGAGATTAAGATAGGTGAACACAAAATAAGCAGTCTCGCATATGCGGATGACTTAGTTGTGATGGCAGATTCAAAAAAAATGGCTCTGAGCACTATGGGACTCAACTGCTGTGGTCATAAGTCCCCTAGAACTTAGAACTACTTAAACCTAACTAACCTAAGGACATCACACACATCCATGCCCGAGGCAGGATTCGAACCTGCGACCGTAGCGGTCGTGCGGTTCCAGACTGTAGCGCCTTTAACCGCTCGGCCACTCCGGCCGGCAATGGCAGATTCGATTGAAAGTTTGCAAAGTAATATTTCAGAGCTACATCAGAAATGTAAGGACTATGGTATGAAGATTAGCACCTCCAAAACAAAAGTAATGTCAGTGGGAAAGAGATATAAACGGATTGAGTGCCAAATAGGAAGAACAAAGTTAGAACAGGTGGACGGTTTCAAGTACTTAGGATGCATATTCTCACAGGATGGCAACATAGTGAAAGAACTGGAAGCGAGGTGTAACAAAGCTAATGCAGTGAGCGCTCAGCTACGATCTACTCTCTTCTGCAAGAAGGAAGTCAATACCAAGACTAAGTTATCTGTGCACCGTTCTATCTTTCGACCAACTTCGTTGTATGGAAGCGAAAGCTGGGTGGATTCAGGTTACCTTATCAATAAGGTTGAGGTTACGGATATGAAAGTAGCTAGGATGATTGCAGGTACTAGCAGATGGGAACAATGGCAGGAGGGTCTGCACAATGAAGAAATCAAAGAAAAACTGGGAATGAACTCTATAGATGTAGCAGTCAGGGCGAACAGGCTTAGATGGTGGGGTCATGTTACACGCATGGGAGAAGCAAGGTTACCCAAGAGACTCATGGGTTCAGCAGTAGAGGGTAGGAGGAGTCGGGGTAGACCAAGGAGAAGGTACCTGGATTCGGTTAAGAACGATTTTGAAGTAATTGGCTTAACATCAGAAGAGGCACCAATGTTAGCACTGAATAGGGGATCATGGAGGAATTTTATAAGGGTGACTATGCTCCAGACTGAACGCTGAAAGGCATAATCAGTCTTAAATGATGATGATGATGATGATGATGATAATCTCACAACATTTATAGCAAAAAGCGTCAGTGGGAATACAAAGCGCCAATCCCACTGAATTACTAAGAAGAATAACACAAGGCTGCTACCTGCCACTCACCCCTTTCAGCACAGTACGGTTTAGTACTGCCCACCATACGACAAAGGCTAAATTCTGAAGGATAGAAGGGTATTGTGTTTGATGTTTGCCGTCGACACGCTCTGTACAGTAACGGGTGAAAAAGAATTGCACGACACTGTGGATGTCTTCAAACCTAAAAGAAAGAACTATCGGATGCAAATCAGTGTAAAGAAAACGAAATCCGTAAATAAAACAGAGAATGGATAGACATTACAAAACTTTCGATGCTCACATGCACTACTGGCCATTAAAATTGATACACCACGAAGATGACGTGCTACAGACGCGAAATTTAACAGACAGGAAGAAAATGTTGTGATATGCAAATAATTCGCTTTTTAGAGCATTCACACAAGGTTGGCGCCGGTGGCGACACCTACAACGTGCTGACATGAGGAAAGTTTCCAACCGATTTCTCATACACAAACAGCAGTTGACCGGCGTTGCCTGATGAAACGTTGTTGTGATGCCTCGTGTAACGAGGAGAAATGCGTACCATCACGTTTTCGACTTTGATAAAGGTCGGATTGTAGCCTATCGCGATTGCGGTTTATCGTATCGTGACATTGCTGCTCGCGTTGTTCGAGATCAAATGACTGTTAGCAGAATATGGAATCGGTCGGTTCAGGAGGGTAAAACGGAACTCCGTGCTTGATCCCAACGGTCTCGTTTCACTAGCAGTGGAGATGACAGGCATTTTGTCCGCATGGCTTTAACGGATCGTGCAGCCACGTCTCGATCCCTAGGTCAACAGATGGGGACGTTTGCAAGATAACAACCATGTGCAGGAACAGTTCGACGACGTTAGCAGCAATTTGGACTATGGCTGCGGTTACCCTTGATGCTGCATCACAGACAGGAGCGCCTGCGATGCTGTACTCAACGACGAACCTGGGCGCACCAATGGCAGAACGTCATTTTTTCGGATGAATCCAGGTTCTGTTTACAGCATCATGATGGTCGCATCCGTGTTTGGCGACATCGCGGTGATCACTCAATGGAAGCGTGTATTCGTCATCGCCATACTGGCGTATCACGCGGCGTGATGGTATGGGGTGCCACTGGTTACACGTCTCGGTCATTTCTCGTTCGCATTGACGGCACTTTGAACATTGGACGTTACATTTCAGATGTGTTACGACCCGTGGCTCTACCCTTCATTAGATCTCTGCGACGCCCTATATTTCAGCAGGATAATGCACGACCGCATGTTGCAGGTCCTGTACGGGCCTTTCTGGATACAGAAAATGTTCGATTGCTGTCCTGGACAGCACATTCTCCAGATCTCTCCCCAATTTAAAACGTCTGGTCAATGGTGGCCGAGCAACTTGCTCGTCACAATAAGCCAGTCACTACTGTTGATGAACTGTGGTATCGTGTTGAAGCTCCATGGGCAGCTGTACCTGTACACGCCATCCAAGCTCTGTTTGACCCTATGCCCAGGCGTATCAAGGCCGTTATTACGGCCAGAGGTGGTTGTTCTGGGTACTGGTTTCTCAGTATCTATGTACCCAAATTGAGTGAAAATTAAATAACATGCCAGTTCCAGTATAATATATTTTTCCAATGAATACCCGTTCATCATCTGCATTTCGTCTTGGTGTAGCGATTTTAATGGCCAGTAGTATAGTTATAGGCACGGAAAGCCGGCTAAAGCCGGATATAAGTTCAGCCGAAATTTTTACGAAGCACCTAACGGTGGTCCGCGAGGATGGTATAAACGTAGTTGTCGGTTGCGTGTTTCTTGCTGTTACAAGTAGTTTACCTTGTCGCGAAATAGAAGTAGATAGTTACATTGAGTTAGTATGGGTAGAGGTCATTTTTGGCAACCGGAATGAGATAATAATTGGATCCTTTTACCGTCCTCCCAATTCAGATGACACAATTGCTGGAAGGTACAAAAACAAACAAACAGAAAAAAAACCGTGAGTTGATTTCAAACACGTAACCGTGTCATACAATTATGGTTGGTAGTGACTATATTTTAACCTCGATGTGTTGGCAGAAATACATGTTAAAATACAGAGGAAGACATAAAACATCATCAGACATTGTGCTAAACGACGTCTCTGAAAATTATTTCGAGCAGTTAGTTCATGAACCCAAGCGAATGGTAAACGGTTGTGAAAACACACTTGACCTCTTAGCAACAAATTATCCTGAGCTCTTAACTAGAATAAAAAGGGAAAAGGGGATTAATCAAGATAGGGATGTCGTAGCGAGACTGAATATCGTATGTCCGGAAACCTCCAAAGACAAATGTAAAATGTATCTTTGCAAATAAACAGATAGAAATCCACTTGATGCCTTCCAAATTAACTTGAATTCAGAGAAATAGCATCTCCTGAAATTAAAAGTTTTATACCAAATAAATTAACAAATGACGCAGCTGATCCTACATGGTACACGAAACGGGTCAGAACATTGTTGCAGAAACATCGAAAAAAACATGCCAAATTAAAAACAGACACAAAATCTCAAAGATTTGTGATCTTTTATAGACGCTCGAAATTTATCACGAACTTCAGCCGAGATGATTATAATAGTTTCCACAACGAAACTTTGCCTCGCAACCTGGCAGAACTTCCAAAGAGATTCTGACCGTGTGTGAAGTACGCTAACGGTAAGACACAATCATGCCTTCTCTGAGCGACAGCAATGGAGATACTATCGAAGACAGTGATTCCAAAGCAGAGTTACTAAACACAGACTTCCTAAATGTTACATAATTCGAATCAAGAACAGCTGCCAACATGAGTAACATAGAAGTAGATATACTCGGTGTAGTGAAACAACTTAAATCACTTAACAAAAGCAAGTCTTCCGGTCCATACTGAATACCAGTTAGGTTCGTTTCAGAGTATGCTGATACAATAGCTCCATACTTAACATGCAACCTGTCGTTCAGCGAAAGATCCGTACCCAAAGACTGGAAATTTGCACAGGTCACACCAGTATTCGAGAAAGGTACTAGGAGTAACATACTAAATTACAGGCCTATATCATTAACTTATATTTGCAGCAGAATTTTGGAACACATATTGTTTTCGAACATTATGAACTACCTCAAAGAAAACGGTCAACTGATACACAGCCAACACGGATTTATAAAACATTGTTCTTGTGAAACACAACTAGCTCTTTACTCGCACGAAGTGTTTAGTGCTATTGACAGGGGATTTCAAATTGATTCCGTATTTCTTGATTTCCGGGAGTCTTTTGACATTGTACCACACAAGCGCCTTGAAGTGAAATTGCGTGCTTATTGAATATCGTCTCAATTATGTGACTGGATTCGTGATTTTCTGTTTGAGAGGTCACAGTTCGAAGTAATTGACGGAAAGTCATCGAGTAAAACAGAAGTGATTTCTGGCGCGTCCCGAGGTAGTGTTATAGGCCTTCCGCTGTTCCTTGTCTATACAAAGGATTTGGGAGACAATATGAGCAACCGTCTGAGGTTGTTTGCAGATGACGCTGTCGTTTATTTGATCAGTAGATCAAAACAAATTGCAAAACGATTTTCCAAAGATACGAGGGCCGTTCAGAAAGTAACCTCCGGTTGATTTTAAAAAATACACCAAGTTAAATAAAAATATTTTAATATATACATCTTACAACTACATCTTTGCACTATTTTTCTACATAGTCTCCATAGCGATTGAGGCACTTATCGTATCTCTTCACAAGCTTTGAAATTCCTTCTGCATAAAAATCACCCGCTTGTGCCTGGAGCCAGCCTGTGACCGCATCTCTGAGCTCTTCGTCGTCATCAAACTGCTGTGACCCGAGCCATTTCTTCAAATGCATGAAGAGGTGATAATCACTTGGCGCCAGGTCTGGGCTGTAAGTTGGATGGTTGATAACGTCCCACTTGAAGGACTCAAGAAGGGCCGTTGTTCTGCGAGCAGAGTGAGGACGGGCGTTATCGTGCAAAAAAACGATACCGGAAGTCAGCATACCACGGCGTTTGTTCTGTATAGCCCGTCGTAACTTTTTTATTGTTTCACAGTACACGTCTTGATTAATGGTCGTACCACGTTCCATGAATTCAACCAACAACACCCCTTTGGCATCCCAAAACACCGTTGTCATCAGTTTTCTGGCAGAAAAATCTTGCGAGGCTTTTCTTGGTTTGGTAGGCGAATTTGAATGTGCCCACATCTTTGATTGTTCTTTTGTCTCAGGGTTCACGTACTTAATCCAGGTTTCGTCACCGGTCACGATTTTGTTTAACAATGGTTCTCCTTCGTCCTCATAACGTGACAGAAAGTCTAATGCAGAGGCCATTCTTTGAGTTTTGTGGTGGTCGGTAAGAATTTTGGGCACCCATCGTGCACAGAACTTACGGTAACCCAATCTTGCTGTCACTATCTCGTACAAGAGAGTCTTAGAAATCTGTGGAAAACCAGTAGACAACTCCGACATTGAGAAACGTCGATTTTCACGAACTTTTGCATCAACTGTCTGAACGAGTTCGTCAGTCACCAATGATGGTCTACCACTCCTCTCTTCATCATGAACGTTTTCTCGTCCACTTTTAAATAAACGTACCCATTCACGGACAACTCCTTCACTCATAACTCTTGGTCCGTACACGGCACAAAGCTCACGATGAATAGCTGCTGCAGAATATCCTTTGGCTGTAAAAAACCTTATGACAGCACGCACTTCACATTTGGCGGGGTTTTCTATTGCAGCACACATTTCAAACTGCCACAAAAACTAAACTAGCGCAGGTACGACGTTCACTCGACCACGGCTTGATGCCGACTGACCTGTTGAGTGCGTGAACGGACAGATGGCGTCGCTACTCCCCCCACAACCCGCACTGTGACCAATCGGAGGTTACTTTCTGAACCGCCCTCGTATCTGTATGGTGTGAAAATTGGAAACTGGCCCCAAATAACGAAAAGTGTGATGTCATCCACACAAGTGCTAAAAGGAACCCGTTATACTTCGGTTACACGATAAATCAGTCAAATCTAAACGCAGTAAATTCATCTAAATACCTAGACATTACAATTATGAACAACGTAAGTTGGAAAGAACACATAGAAAATGTTGAGGGCAAGACTAACCAAAGACTGCGTTTTACTGGGAGTGCGGGTAAGCTACTACAAACAGCATAGCGAACGCCTTATTGTGGCCAAGATAGACACGAAGCCCATGCCTACTACAGTAGTACAAGTTTATAAGCCAACTAGCTCTGCTAATGACGAAGAAATTGAAGAAATGTATGATGAAATAAAAGAAATTATTCAGATAGTGAAGGGAGACGACAGTTTAATAGTCATGGGAGACTGGAATTCGATAGTAGAAAAAGCAAGAGAAGGAAACGTAGTAGATGATTATGGATTGGGGGTAAGAAATGAAAGAGGAAGCCGCCTGGTAGAATTTTGCACAGAGCATAACTTAAACATAGCTAACACTTGGTTCAAGAATCATGATAGAAGTTGTGTACATGGAAGAAGCCTGGAGATACTAGAAGGCATCAGATAGCTTATATAATGGTAAGACAGAGATTCAAGAACCAAGTTTTAAATTGTAAGACTTTTCCAGTTGCAGATGTGTCTCTGACGACAATCTATTGGTTACGAACTGTAGATTAAAACTGAAGAAACTGCAAAAAGATGGAAACTTAAGGAGATGGGACTTGGATAAACTGACTAAACCAGAGGTTGTACAGAGTTTCAGAGAGAGCATAAAGGAACAATTGACAAGAATGGGGGAAAAAAAATACAGTACAAGAAGAATGGGTAGCTTTGAGGGATGAAGTAAGGAAGGCAGCAGACGATCAAGTAGGTAAAAAGACGAGGGCTAGTAGAAATCTTTGGGTAACAGAAGGAATATTGAATTTAACTGATGAAAGGAGAAAATATAAAAATGCAATAAATGAAGATGTTGCGGAAGTTAACCAGGTACGATAACTGGACGGACAGATTATGTGCCTAACTAGCATCGAAAAATTTTTTGCTCGTCAAAGAAAGGGTTATCAGAGATAATGCTATACTGGAAGATGTGCACTGTGCAGTCACTTTAATGCGGCCATGCATCAGAAGCCTGAATAACTATCTTTTGCAGTGCATACCAGTGCGAGGAGCGTAAGAAGAAGGTCAATGAGGTTCAAGAAGAAAACGACAGTGATGTGGAGTCATGCTGATTACTGTGCCTTGGCCAGATGCGCCAGGTTACTCGGTTGGGGATCCATGGCTCGAACAGCCTGATCGAGATGCTCTAATCGGATTAAAAGCTGGAAGTTTGGCGGCGACTCATCCTGCTGCTCTTCGAATCGCGTATGTACACTGCGAGCCGTGTGACAGGTGGCATCGCCCTGGTGATAGATGCCATCGTGTCGAGGAAAAACAAGCTGCTTATAGGATTGTACAGTCCCCTTGGATAGATTCCCCCAGGGGGCTCGCCACTCTTTGGTAGGTTCGTGCTTGGCTACTTCGGGGCAGCAGCCTTTGCAGCATCGTTTCCCTTCCGTCTGCATGACTATTCTCTTGCTATTTTTTCTCTCCTTTGGGGAAGGTGTCTGGGGTGTTACTGGGAATGTTCCGCACTATCTGTCACTGACGTAAGAACAGCCTCATCACTGTCTTTCGTTCCCTTTTCCTTTCTTTGTTTCCCTTCTCTCGTTCCTCCGCTTTGGCGTTTGAGGTTCCTCTTTCTCTTCTTCCTCCGTGTGCGCTCCCGAAGATCAGTCCACGCGTCTCACGCACAACAGGAATCTGGGTAACGCGCAATTCCCGGCGCCAGATCGACAGGTAGGCTTTGCGCGTACCCCCTGGTACAGGCCAGGCCCAGGGATGGGTAATTACCGGAGCTGCAACCTTCCAAAATTGCCGATTGGTCCCTCTGTCAGGTGTTCGTGAGGTATGACCTGAGGTGTGAACAATCACGTAAGGCCGGTGCGCCCCCGTGTGAAGGGGACAACCATTTGGAAGGATCATGGCATCAAAGACGCTGGCATTCATGGGGGATTTCCTCGCAATGAGTCAATCATCTTCCAATCAACGTCTACGAAACGTAGACATGAAGCAAACGATTCAAAGACCTTTCCCGCTGCACCACTGTTCCTTGGGGTTTCACATACTGAGGATGGTCAGTCCCTCTCCACTGTAAATCCATTTATTATTCAGAAAGGTATTGTTGCAGTTGCCGGCCCTGTGAAACCCTGCTCTTGTTTACGGAATGGCACTTTGATTTTGGAGGCTACTTCTGATTCTCAAGTACAACTGCCTGCCGCCTCGCTTTTCCATGGCTACCCTGTTCCTGTTGAGGCCAATAGAACTTTGAATTCGTCCCGTGGTGTTGTTCACACTAGGCTGCTCAACGGTCTAACTGTGGCCGAAATCAATTTTACTTCTCTGATCAGGGTGCCATTGCTGTCCACCAGGTAGTGTAAAAGGTAGATTCCTCCTTATTGCCCACCCACACTCTTCCTCACATTTGATAGAGTGGCGCTTATGTCCATCATCAATACAGGCTATGAAATTATCACAGTCTGGCCCCACATTCATAATCCGATGCACTACAACCACTGTCATCGTTTGAACGAAGTAGGAACAGCTACCTGTGGTAGGGATGTGCACGAGGGCGATTGCCCCCTCCTTCTCCCCAATGTATCAACTCCAATGGCGGCCATGACGCCCCCTCTCTGGATTGTCTCGTGTATCTTGATGAGTGGGCTGTCCAAGAGATCCAGGTAAAAGAAAAAGTGCCGTAGCCAGTCGCTCGCAAGTTATTGCTAGTTGCAACCCTGCGTTCTCCCCTCTGCCAACTATAGTTCTTGATACCCCTCGCTCCATGAAGGACATGACCACACAGACATGCCACCTCCAATTCAGCTCTGAGGTTGCGAAATCGCTCAGTGCCAAGGCAGCATCGCCATCGCCCGATCCAGCTGTGCAACAAGCCATCAAACTCTCGCCTCAAGAGGCGAAGCCACCAGCTACATTACCTGTAGTCCGGACAGGACAGAAGGAGTACACCCGTGAGGACTTCCGATGTCCCTCCAGCCAACGAACACCCGAGTCTTCCTCTAACCGGAAAGGCTCAAAGAAGTCCACCAAAGGCAAACGGTCCTCTTCACCAACTGGAAGATCCTTTTCGACGGTGTCGCCACGTGATACCTTAGCGCAGACAGCCTCCGTGTCGCCTGTGCGCACCACCAACCGTTTTTCAGCGTTGGATCCTCAGAGCGACAGCACAAGTAAGCCGATACTTCTGTGGACGTCATGGATCAGGATCCTGATGCTTCTATGCCCTGTAGTAGCGACTTTTCACAGGCTGTCACACGGCAGCCGCCGAGGTGACACCCCTATATTGCTCTGTCACCATAACTCTTCTCCAATGGTATGTTCGCGGCCTTCGGTCCACAAAGAGGATTTATGGCTGCTTTTACCATCGCAGCGTCCCCTTGTTCGCCGCCTTCAGGAAACGGAATTGCGCACTCACGACTGCTTTGAGCTTTCACGTTTCTTACCGTTTCGTTTTGACCTTCCCCCTGAGGTCGGCATTTTATCTCATGGGGGCGTCATGCTGCTCATATGGGATGACAGTCATAGTCAGCCTATCTCCCTGATTACCCACCTTCAAGCTGTTGCAGTTCGCCTTTTCCTCCCTCATCTGGCTTTTTCCCTCTGTACCATTTATGTCTCTGGTACCGCGCGCCGCGGAATTTGAATCCCCGGACGTCGAAGATTCATAGAGGTCTCTGTACCATCGCGCCGTAAGCTGCGGCGGCGCGCGCCACCTGGCCCGCATTTAGAGTGAGGGCGCCACAGTGGAACACGTCGTTGTAGCGGCCAATAGCGGCGTCCCCGATCGAGTACTTACGCGCCTGCCTGTCGCTCAGTCTACCAGTCTAACCTTACGTACGTCTCAGGACATATCGCCTCGCATTAGACAGCGTATTGACTTTCGTGTTTTCTTTACGAGTGGACGTGGTTGTCTTGTTTGGTTTTCGTAACTCTGTTGTCCGTTCTTGTTGTGTCGTAAGGTCCTTCGTTGGTCGTGTCCGTCCTCGCCCGTTGTGTTGTTGTTCGCAGGCCGCTCCGCGGGTCCCGTAGCGTTTCCGTCACTACAACGCCGCGACTGTTCTGGTCGCCGTTACAACAATGTCCCTCTGTCATTCGATGTGGATATGGCAGACTTCCTTCAGCTTATTTAGCAGCTACCTTCAATTTAATGTGCATCATCCCCTTTGGGATTCTCCCAGGACCTGTCAGAGAGGTACCCTCTTGGCTGACATTCTTAACCAACTTAACCTCTTCTGCCCTAGCACTGGGGCCCCCACCTTCCCTTCTGACTCCTTGCACACCGATTCCCATTTGGACCTGTCCTTCTGCATTGCCCACTTGCCCATCGTCTTGAGTGGTCCATTCTTTCTGACAACTACTGGAGCTAACATTTCCCATGTGCTATCCGTTTGCTGACTCCTACCCCATCTGCGTGCACACCCAAATGTCAGCTTATTAAGGCTGACTGGCAGTTATACTCCTCCCACGCCACCATCGAAGAACAGTTGTGATGACCAGGTGGAATTTCCCACAAACGTTATGCTTACTGCTGTAAACGTTCCATTTATCGTACTTCCTCTTTACCCCATGGTGTCCCTGTCCCTTGGTGGACTGAGGCTTGCAGCTACGCACTTCGCGTATGGCGACGTGATCTCCGCGTTTTTAACCGTCAGCCTAAGATGGGAAACTGCATTCATTATAAACGAATGCGTGCAAAGTGTCGTCGCGTTCGTGGGGATAGCAAAAGAGGTAGCTGTATTTCATTGACTAGTTCTTTTAACAGTTCCACCCCTTTCTCAGTCGTGTGGGCCGACCTCCCACAGCTCTCTGGGACCAATCAACCAATTTCCGGCCTGACAGTAGCAGACGATGTCATCGAGGACCCTATTCCTATCTCGAACACCTTGGGTCGCCATTTTGCAGACTTTTCGAGCTCTCCCCACCATCACCCAGCCTTCCTCCATCGGAAACGAGCGTGGAGGCTCGGGCGATACCATTCTCTTCTCGGAATTGAGTGCTACAATGCCGCCTTTACTGTGAGGGAGCTAGATCATGCTCTCAGTTCATCCCGATCCACTATCCCAGGACCAGAGACCGCCCACATTCATGTGTTGCATCACCTTTCTCTAGCGGGCAAGCGCTTTCTACTTAACTCGTACAACCCCATCTCAGCAGACGGCACATTTCTCAGACGTTTGCGTGAAACCTATGTCACACCCATACCGAAGCCCAGTAAGGACAAAATCCTTCCTTCTAGCTACCGTCCCATCTCTCTCACTAGCTGAGTTTGCAAGACGATGGAGCATATGATTCATGCCCCACTGGTTTGGTGACTCGAACCTCGCAATTTACTGACTTATGCACAGTGTGGATTTAGAGCGCGGCGTTCTGCAGTTGACCATCTCGTTACTTTGTCCGCCTATGTCATGGATGGTTTTTGGCGGAAATCCCAGACCTTGGCCATATTTTTCGATTTGGAGAAGGCCTACGACACCTGCTATGGGACTGGTATCGTCAGTACTCTTTAGACATGGGGCTTCCGTAGCCGCTAGCCTTGTTTCCTTCAGAAATTTTTGAAAGATCATGTTTTCAAGGCGAGTGTGCGTTCTGCCTTGTCGGACACCTTTATCCTCAAGGTTTCATTCTCAGCATCGTCCTGCCGGGCATATCTTGTTCCTTTTTTTGTTGACGATTATGCCATCTGTTGTAGTTATCCACGGACCTGTCTCAAAGAGCGGCGTCTTCAGCGATGTCTTGATCGTCTTTGCTCCTAGATCATAGACAATGACTTTGGTTTTTTCACTCACAAAACCGTCTGAATGATTTTCTGGCGACGCAAATGGTTTCTTTCGCCATCTTTACATCTTGGGCTGGTCGCTCCTCCGTTAGTTGAAACTACCAAATTCCTTAGTCCTCCCATGTGTCTTATCTGTCTTGCTGTACACAGTTCCTCAATGCCCTATGTGTCCTCAGTGGTACATCCTGGGGTGCCGATCTGACCACCCTCCTCCGTTTCTACCGGTATCTTGTCCGTTCAAAACTCGACTGTGGGCGCTTTGTTTATGCGTCTGCACGTCCATCCCTCTTACGCTGTTTCAACGCTATCCACCATCGTGGCATCCGTTTGACAACTGGCGCCTTCTACACTGGTCCGGTTGAGATTCTGTATGCTGAAGCTACTGAACTACCACTGTCCTACCGCAGTGAATTTCTCCTCAGCAGGTATGCATGCCGTTAGTCTGCTAAGCGTGGCACCCATCCTATGCCTCCTTCTTCGATGATTCGTTTCATCGCCAGAAAGGGGCGCGTCGCCTTTCCTGTCACCTCCTGGAGTCCACCTACAGCGCTTGCTACGACGGCTAAGCTTCACACTACCAGCAACTTGCCCAGTGGGTGTGAACCCTTCACCACCTTGACTTCGTGAAGCTGCCCACGTTAACCTTGGCCTTCATTCGCTTCCCAAGGACACTGCTCCAGCCTCGCTCTATCGCCTTCAGTTTCTCGACCTTAACGTGGAACTTCGTGATAGTACCTTCCTATATACTGATGGCTCTCGGACTAACCGTGGGGTCGCGTATGCCTTCGACATTGGCACCTGTGTCTTTCTATATCGGCTTCCAGCACACTGCTCAGTATTTACAGCCGAGCTCTTCGCACTGTATCAGACCACAGAGTACATCAGACGACACAGACTTTTCAGTCTTGTCCTCTGCTCAGACTCACTCAGCGCCCTTCAAAGTCTATGTGCGCTGAACACCGCCCATCCCTTAGTGCAGTGGGTCCAGGAAAACTGTCACTTGCTCACTCTAAATGGAGACAGTGTGATGTTTCTGTAGGTTAATGGTCATCTCGCTCCGCCAGGAAACGAGGCTACTGACACTGCAGCCAAGGCTACAGTCCTAGTACCTCAGCCCCCTAGTTCATGTATTCCCTCTGACGATCTCTGTGTTGCCGTCTGTCATGGCGTCCCTTTGGCATCGCCAATGGTCGTCCCTTCATGGAAGTAAGCTCCGGCTTATTAAGCCTCTGCCAACGGCCTTGCCGCAGTGGTAACACCGGTTCCCGTCAGATCACCGCATTTAAGCGCTGTCGGGCTGGGCTAGCTGTTGGATGGGTGGCCAGCCTGTCTGCCGAGCGCTGTTGGCAAGCAGGGTGGACTCAGCACTTGTGAGGCAAACTGTGGAGCTACTTGATTGAGACGTAGCGGCTCCGGTCTCGAAAACTGACATATGGCTGGGAGAGAGGTGTGCTGACCACATGCCCCTCCACAACCGCATCCAGTGACGCCTGTGGGATGAGTATGACACGGCGGCCGGTCGGTACCTTTGAGCCTTCATGGCCTGTTCGGGAGGAGTTTTATTAAGCCTCTCCCAGCGGCTTGGACAACCTCCTCTCGACCCTCCCGCCGGGAGGAGATCATCTTAACTATTCTGCGTATTGGGCACTACCTTTTTAGCCATTGTCATTTGATAAGTGGTGCTACCCCACCACATTGTTCACATTGCGCCGTCCGGCAGTTCTGGCCGAGTGGTTGTAGGCGCTTCAGTCTGGAACCATGGGACCGCTATTGTCCCTGGTTCGAACCCTGCCTCGGGCATGGATGTGTGTGATGTCCTTAGGTTAGTTAGGTTTAAGTAGTTCTAATTCTAGGGGACTCATGACCTCAGATGTTAAGTCCCATAGTGTTCAGAGCCATTTTCAACCATTCACATTGCGCCCAAGTTCACCACTTCCTGACGGAATGCCCTTTTCTTAACCGTTTACGTTCCCGCATGTGTTTGCTGTCTAAGTTATCGGCCGTTTTAGCAAATGACGCGTAGGCTTTTGACCACGTTTTACTTCTTATCCGCCAAAAGCAATACGGCGAAGGCCATTTAATGTTTAGTTTGGGACCTACTTTTCTGTATGGTGTCCTTTTTAGCCCTTTCTCCACGTGCCTGTTTTTAGCTGTCTTATGTCAGTTGGGCCTAGCGTATAGTCGTTTCTTAACTCCTCTCTGTTTTCGTGTTCTATAGTTTTGACTTGGGCGCATATGACCCCAGTTGGTTTTTGTGCAGTAGAGCAAAATAGAACCAAAACCCTTGGATAGATTCATCCTTGTGTTGATCCATTGTGCCTTCCAGAATGACGAGGTCATCCGCGAGATGCCACGAAATAATTCCTCAGCCAATAACCCTTCCTCCTTTTAGTCTTTCCGACGTTTCACGCCGTACACGCCAATGGCCAACTGTTGGATTGCGAAACTTGACTCATCTGCCAGGACCATCTGCCACCGCACAGTGGAGTCCAGTTACGGTACTGGCGTGCAGTTTTCAGTCTTTGACACTGATGAACAGTTGTCGGTATGGATGCTTGGAACAGTGTGTGCTGTGGAGTCCCATTTGCACCAACGTTCGCTGAACGGTCGTTCAGAAGACATTGTTCGCAAACCGTTGGTTCATCTGGACGGCCGGTTGCTCAACAGTTGTAAATTATTCGCAAATACACACCTCTGCAACCGTCGTTCACTCCTGCCGTCTACGGCACTCGGTGCACCGCAGTTGCCTCGAAGTCAGTTTCGAATAGTGCCGTGCAAGGTATAATGTAACCACGGTTGTATGCAACTGCTTCACTGCTTCAGGCATGTTTCCATCCTTGGCCCGAAAGCCAATGATCATGCTCTGTTCTATATCAGATAAATCATTCTGTCTCCATGTTAAGACAACGACTGCAGTGGTTTCCGCGTCTCCCTTGACGCTTTATATATCCTCTTCTGCTAGTACTGCTACATGCCATCAGCGAGTCGTTATTGCATTTTGACGTCAAACATGGACGATGGTAACCTTAATGTGATTGGACTGTACATTTTCAGGTACCGTATGATATACTTTTATTGATAAATGTGTCCAAGTGAAAAAAATGATAGAAAGTGTGGTGTGCGTACTGTAAGACCTTCAGTACACACACCATCAGATTATTTGACTTGTCGCTCTAACGAAGAAGGCGAGTGTCAGCAATATGTCTCCTGGTCTTATCGTGGCGTGTTTATCTTCCGTCGTTAGATCAGACGATATAAATGCCACTTGCACGCTTAGAGTAGCAGATTGACAGTGACCATCTTTAAACAGAACTTGATTAATTTTCACACAGATTTATTAAAATAATAACAAGCATAAAAATTACTTACCTTGGTTCTGGATGCTATTTACAATTGACAATCTGAATTTCCTTTAGTATTGGTACGTTAATCTTATTCTCACATATATGTCTGATACTTAACAAAAGTGTCTATACATTTATCTCCATGGCTATCTACAGGAATATGGTAATCTTATTAGGTGCAGACTGAAACTTGACTATAGACTGGTAAAGACAAATGTAGAACTCGTACAGACTGGTACAGACTAATGCAGACTGGTACAGACTGATGCAGACTAATGCAGAGTAATGCAGACTGACTAATCGGAGGTCTGTACACTAGTTATGATACCTCGCACGTTCATGTTTCACTGCGTGGGTGTGATCCGCAAGGAGAAAAGGTTCTACGTTTGCAGCAATCTCATTGGCTGCGTTACATATTAATACATGGGTGGGCGGAAGCAGAATTTGGCCCGTCTCCATGGCAGCGCCATCTCGTATTGCGGAGACGGACGAGCACTGCGCTTGCGTTGTTGTGCTTAGCAGGGCGCGCTCTAGTGGGAAAGTTGTGGACGCGATGACTACACGGAACTATGTACACAACAGAAAGTGAAGCCTTATTTAACCTGCTGGAAGATGAGCTGCCTTTAAATAAACAATATAAAATAGAATAAATCTGAGAAAGTTTGTAGGTGAATTAAATATCACTACTTTATAATTCACATATAACATTATCGTAAAATTTTGTGGTACTAATAAGTTTGCGAAACACGGATGGTTAGATGTAATCGTTTCGAAAGCTTGATCAAAGTTGCTGACACCAAAAGCTTATTAGAATTGTTGTGAAGCTGCCATACAAGTCGAAGCACGAACTGACAAATGGTCGGTCGGTGAAACAGATTCACTCACAAATGTGAAATAAGCCATCGATCCTCCGCCATTTTGATGTAGATTCTTGTGTGCCCTTCGTTTGAGAAACAAATCTTCTTCCTCCACGCCTGACTCTCCAGTATTTCATTTCACTAACTCGTGAATTTTTCAGAAGCACGGAAATGAGCACCTTCTTCTTTCTCCTTATACAGTCGCTTCGATCGTGATATCTAAATCAGTATCCATTTAAGTTCTCAGCGGATATACTGTTTGATTTTGCATATGTTTTCAATAGTTGAAGCTATTTTAAAACTTTCAGAAGAGACATTTCTATACTTCCTTGAATGACTGTAAGAAATTAGTTATGCAATACCTCGTTGCTGATCGTTTTTCCAGTGACTAAATTGGACTAATAATGTCGTCGCCACGAGGATATCGTTACTTCCTGTATACGCTATTGATGTGCATTTGATACTAAATATCGAAAATGTGAGTAAATAAATAGCGACCAAAATGTTGTCCATGAATGAATTTGTTTGCATAAAAGAAGATTTCAAATGAACCGCATTCTTTCTAGACAGCATTCTCAATAGTTAAATGAGCCAAATCTTAGTTTGCACAGTTGAGAAAAGCTTTTATTAATATTGTTTCTTATTCTACGAGAAAATCCCATTTTGTGAATGAGCTCATGGCGAAATGGATGAATTTTTCTCAAGCGAGTTTCCGTTTTAAATCAGCAATTGCCTAAAATGTATTACTTGTGCTACATCTCCATCTTTTCTTCAGACTTCTTCGTGAAGAAAAGTGCCTCCATGAAAAGGTTCTTGGAGAAAATCTGCATAAATTTAATGTGTCTCCTCACAAACACTGCGACTGTTCGTTTTCATTCTTTTCCTTGTTCTTGCCGGAATTTCAACAGCATAATTAATCAAGAATGTGCATGAACGCCAAATTATGTTTGTGATTTATTGTAACGTATTTCTTTATCCATTCTTAAAAGTACATACAAAGGTTGATTATAAATTCTGTGGCAGTTATTTTCAAAATTCCTTTCCCCTAATGGGTCTGGCAGCTGCTAACTATAAACTCCTTATTTCTTCTGGAACTTTTTATTCATTTCACAGTAATATCAAAGGCGTATTTAGTAAAGAATTTGTCATAAGCGTTTCAGAACCAAATGTTGATATCATTATAGCTTCGCGGTTATGAAGATTAATGTTCACACCCTAAGTCGGTAACCAAAATTTCAGTTTTCAGTGGATTCGCATATGGGTTAATAGAAAAACTATGATGGTGTATGAAGAATACATCGATGTGCCTACCAATCCTGCCCAAACCATAGGTTGTCTTTCTCCTCTAGTAACACTATCTTTGACGGGACGTTGACCCCTAATCTTGATTTATTTCACTGCAGTCGAGTAGTAATACAGCAGATATAATAGGGTAAGTTAATTATTATCAGCAATTTACTTACATTTTTGGTTATTTTGGTAGTACAGTCGTTTTACGTTGATAACGCATGCTTTGTTTATTTGCTGTTATATCTTTGCAATTTTCAAGCTGCTTGGTTAGTTTCGTTATCGCCACCGTGCTGTTAATCATGGCTGCCCTGCTATCTATTTGCACCAAAGAAGAGCAACGTTCAGTAATCCGTTTTTTGTGGTCGGAAGGCATATCAGGGGCCGAAATTCATCGAAGACTTTCGGTACAGTACGGGAACAGTACGGAGTGTCTACGAATAGAAATTCCGTAATGGTCGCACAAGTGTTACGCACGATGGAGGAGCCGGATGACCGTTTGCCGCCACAAATGAAGAAACCATTGAGCGTTCACGTGAAATGATTCTCTTGGACAGACGATTAACTATTGACGAAGTGGCACATCATCTGCAAAGTAGCCACTGTTCTGCTACGAAATCAACCACAACAGACTTGATTTTCATAAAGTTTGTGTAAGACGGGTCCCAAAACAACTCACACAGTTGCATAAACAAACGCGCTTGGACATCTGCGAAAAACATTTGGATCGCTATGGTAACTAAGGTGACAACTTCTTAGACAGGATTATTACTGGTGACGAAACATGGATCCATCATCACGAGACGGACAGTAAACAGCAGACTATGAAATGGACACATCCAATTTCGCCGTGCAAGAAAAAGTTCAAGACCCAACCGTCCGCAGGAAAACTGATGCTTACAGGTTTTTGCGACGCACAAGGTCCAGTACTGGAAGATTATGGTGAAAGGGGCACAACAATAAACAGTGTACGTCACAGTGATATGCTTCGAAGCAAACGCCGAGGACTGCTGTCAAGAGATGTTGTGTTGTTGTATGAGAATGCCCATCCGCATACTGCTGCCCACAGGGCTGAAATGCTCCAGAAACTGAAATTTGAAGTAGTGGATCATCCTCCATATAGTCCCGATGTTGCCCCTTATGACTATCACTTGTTTAGTCCTCCCGGACAGACATTAAGGGGTCGTCAATTTGCCTCGGACGAAGTAGTGAAAGAAACGGTGCATTCCTGGCTCGCAGCTCAACCGAAAACCTTCTTTTATGAGGGCATCAGGAAGCTTGTGCAACTATGGACCAAGTGCGTTGAAACGCAAGGAGACTATGTCGAAAAATGATGTTCTTGTAAGTTCCCTATTTGATTGAAATTATTTTTTTAACTACTTACCCTCGTTATACGGTATAAAGGGAAATCTTCCCTCACTAATGCACTATTCTTGCAATATACTAACAAAGCATGGAAGCGGTTCCAATAGTTCAGTTTCGTGTATTTTAGATCGCCTTGGTGCTCGTGAAGAACCTTATGACACTTAAGGATTGATGCAAATGAACAAGAGCTCCTCGGTTGTTTAGAAAATCGTGTGAGCAATAAAGTCATGTTGTTAGAAACGTTATGTGCAGAAAGATCCTTATTGATGCGTCCAGACAGATCAGTTGTAGGACTGGATGAGTTACCGGAGAGCTGTGGAATGATATAGAGGAAGAGTGCAGCCAACAGACAGTATGTGTCTTCGAAGTACCAGGCTGCCTCCTCTGTATGCTAGAACTCGGTAGAAACAGTCTCTGCGACGCAACGAAGTCGTGCCGCGATATTTCGGCACATGCTGAAGTGACCGCGAAAGGTTTGCATAACTCCAGCGTGCAGGGAAATATGGGATAGTAACCCACTTCAGATTTTGATGTAGAAAGAGGCACCTATAACGGACACTTATTTAATTGGTGACCGCTTTCGGGTTTTACCCGTTCTCAAAGCAATCAGTGTTTGCTAAGTCGAATTTCCTACCAAAATAGCAATAAATAAAGTGGGTGCATTTGTATATGATGCCAATTATCGAACATTAGTGGGGTCCATGCACATATATACCTACTTTATTTACTGATATTTTGGACGGACCTTTTACCTGGAAAACATTGGTTGGTTTGAGAATGGGTAATGCCCAGAACCGGCCCCCAACTAAATAAACATCCATATTCGTTGTAACTCTGTCTCTTTTTACACCACAATAGAAATATTTGTCTAGATAGCTTCCAAAACAGGGTTGTATGGGGCGCCTAGTTCTTGCTGCACAGTGCATTGTTATCACAGTAAAGGACTGCTGCTATCTTTCTTGCATGGTATTAAGGGCATGCTCAGACAGTTTCGTTCTGTGTTGGCCCAGCACCTGGAGCACTGGAATCAATGTATGGTGTCTAGATTGACGGCTGTTGATTTCGTTTCTGGCGTTTGGCTTGTGGGCTGCACATCTGACTGTGAGCGCTTGAGGGAGATCTTACGATGTTACAAGGCAAGATTACATACGAAAATTTTGTAATAGCAAGCCAGCTGAGACTAAAAATCCATGGCAATATTATCTTCTATACAATACCTCTCTGAATAGCCCTCGTATCCAGACAATTCAGTATCTAACCAGTGGATTGCTCGAAATCGTGTACGCTATGCAAACGGACACAACCTACATCAGAGGCATGCCTAGCAAAGCACAGCAGTTGAAACCAAAGTTTACGATACATCCGCATCAGCTTAAATGGCGCTAGGCTATTTTTCCAGTTGTGGAAATATCTCCCAAATGTTCTCTCCCTTGGAATAGTATCCTGTTTGGCATTTTGACCC
Organism: Schistocerca nitens; assembly: GCF_023898315.1. NCBI lineage: Eukaryota > Metazoa > Arthropoda > Insecta > Orthoptera > Acrididae > Schistocerca > Schistocerca nitens. The sequence goes on along the minus strand of NC_064620.1, from coordinate 470,732,902 downwards.
TGATACACACAAATCTTCCGAAGTGGTTCCAAGCCATAGTTCTGAATAAATTTAGTTTCCACGTATTATGCTAGTTGTACATTCGTAACGGATTACCCACTTCTGAAATGCTTGGAAATTAGCGTGCTCGTATGTCAACCGGTGCAGGTAGTTCTCTCCTACAATGGCTATGTCTGAGACTTATTCACGCAATTGCCACATATTCATGCATTTATGTTATTTAATACTTTATTTATTGTTGCTTACTTATTTCACACTTACCGGATTTGAACGAATGCTTAATTACATCAGCCTAACAGGTTGTGTTACGCGAAAGCTACTTGTTACTTTTGCACTTTTTGCTAAAGCTACTGGTGAACAGTCGTTGCGGATGTTGCTCATTAACGCAGTTCTGAATGACGTTCTCACCATATTAGACTCGATCAGCGATTTTAAGTCTCGTCTAGTGTACCACTGAAGCCCACCATTCCACTGCGATGCTGTACTCTTTCAAAAGTGTATTGTTGACTGAGAATACCCACAGTTCATGTTTCCCGTGCGAGAAAAATGAAATCTGACAACTGACGGAAAATGTATATAGCATTTTGTTCAAATGGTTCAAATGACTCTGACCACCATTGGACTTAACTTCTGAGGTCATCAGTCCCCTAGAACTTAGAACTACTTAAACCTAACTAACCTAAGGACATCGCACACATCCATGCCCGAGGCAGGATTCGAACCTGCGACCGTAGCGGTCGTGGTGTTCCACACTGTAGCGCCCAGAACCGCTCGGCCGCTAGTATTTTATATTTTGTGGAGGCGCAAGCAGAAACTGAAGGATCTATGGGAGTGGGAGACAATAACCAATAGATTGCGGGAAAGCGAGAGATATCTCTGACAAGTAAAAACGTTGACGATTAGCGGGGTGGTTTTTTCTTACCAATGAACCAAAACAGAGGACTGCTGATGTCTCAGAAAATACAGTGGAGTAATTCTTGCCTCTTCAGTTGAAACACGCACCTGTCATAAAAAATTGCTTCAGGGTCATTGTTCGTTACAGGCCTAGGCTACTATTTTCGGAAGCCCAGCCAATTTATAGAAGCTGTCTGTGTGTAACACTAGGCCAACACGCAACAGTCTTATGACCAGTACCAGCCTCTACCCTGGTTATAGTCATTCTTTCGGCCATAACCGCATCTCGTCCGCTAAGAGGCGCCATGTTAATTACCACAGCTGTTTCCACAACTTGCTACTAGTTCCTCAGCATCCCCTTTTTTCCAAGCAACAAAGCGGGAGTTCTCTTTTAAGGGCAGAAAACAGAAGCCACTGAATGACACATTGTTCCAACGTTCTTAAGAATCCCATTAATTAGTTCATTTTATCAAGGGACATGATAAAATAATGTCGAAATATTTCAATATGGTATTTATCTCCCATTTAATTTTCAAAAGAGACCAGTAGCTATATTTTGCGTTCAAGTTACGCTTCCAGTTATATCATGTAACATGAGGAGTGACCTTTAAAAAATTATGGCATCTTTATTTACTGTAGTGTGAAGCATTATGCATAATGCATTTCACATGAATCTGAATTTTTCTATAAAACTACATACAATGCCGAGTTCTTAATCGGTGTATTGCAGCATTTCTGCTGGAACTCACACTGCTTCTGTGGCTAATAATCTACGTGTACCGTAAATGATGCTGCGAATGCCTCATTTCGTGTTTACTAAGTCGGTAAATAGGAGCTTTTATTAAATAATTACTCTCCCGTTCCACGGCAGCCGTTAAAGTCTGAGTGACGCATCACTTCACCACTTAAGGATTTGCGCAGTAATGTTTTAAATTACCGACTTACGACTACGAAGTCTCTTAAGAGCATTTATGTGGACTGCAGTGTTTCAGGTTAGAGGCGCACAGTCTTAACTCGAAAGCCAGTTTATAGCTTCATCAACTATAAAAAAAATGGATCCGACAGCATTATCTGTAACGCAGTCATCTCTAATACAAAAGTTATAACCGACAAGGAAACGACTACCGATGCACTAACATGTTGTAGCTGTTAAACCGGTTTAAGAGTGACAACATAAATTGAGATTAAAGGGTTGACTACAATAATACATTTAAAAAAAAATCCGTTTCACCTCATGCACTGGTGACATCACCACATAAGAGACAGCAGCGGTAGTGCAGGTACACATGCTGCAGTCACAAGCTGAAGATGAAGGGACAGGGGAAGTATATGAAGATACTGAAAGGTTAATACAGTACGTAAAGGGAGACGAAAATCTAATAGTCATGGGTGACTGGAAAGCAGTGTTAGGGGAAGGAGACGAAGGAAAGACTACAGGAGAATATGGGCTTGGGACAAGGAATGAGAGAGAGGAAAGGTTAAGTGACTTGTGAAATACATTTCAGCTAGTAATAGCGAATACTGTGTTCTATAATCACAAGAGGAGGAGGTAGACATGGAAAAAGGCGGGTGATACTGGAAGATTTCAGTTAGATTCCATCATGGTCAGACAGAATTTCGAAATCGGGTACTGGATTGTAAGGCGTACGCAAGAGCAGATATAGAGATCACAATGTAGTAGTGATGAATTGTAGGCGAAATTTGTCAGGAAGCGGGATACAGAAGCTCTGGGGAATGACGATATCCACATGAAGTTCTCTAAGGCTGTAGATACAGCAACAAAGAATAGCCCAGTAGGCAGAACAGTTGGAGAGTGATTGACATCTCTAAAACACGGAAGTTGGAAAGAAAAACATAGGTACAGAGAATGTAACTACGAAGGATCCATGGGTAACGGATGAAATTCTTCAGTTGGAGAATGAAAGACGAAAGTACAAAAATGTTCAGGGAATTTCAGGAACACAGAAATGCAAGTCACTGAGGAATCAAATAATAGGAAGTGCAGGGAAATTAAGACGTAATGGCTCCATGAAAACTGTGAATAAATCGAAAGAGAAATCATTGTCACAAGGAGTGAGTCAACATACAGGAAAGACAAAACGACCTTAGGTGAAATTAAAAGCAAGGCTGTAACATTAAGAGTGCAAAGGGAACTCCATGGTTAAATGCAGAGGAGAGAGCGGATAAACGGAAAGCGTAAATTGAAGGACCCTATGAGGGGTAAGATTTGTGCGATGTGATAGAAGAAGAAACAGGAACAGATAGGGAATCCAGTAGCAGAATCCAAATTTAAGAGAGCTTCGGAGGACTGAAAATCAAATACGGCAGAATGGATAGATAACATTCCATCATAATTTCTAAAATCATTGGGCGAAGTGCGAACAAAACGACTATTCACGTTGGTGTGTAGAATGTATGAGTCTGGCTACATATCATCAGAGTTTCGGAAAAATATCATCCACACAATTCCGAAGACTAAAAGGGCACACAAGTGCGAGAACTGTCGCAAAATCAACTTAACAACTCATGCATATAAGTTGCTTACAAGAGTAATACACAGAAGAATGGAAAAGAAAACTGCGGATGTGTTAGATGATGATCAGTTTGTCATTTGGATAGATAAATGCACCAGATAGGAAATTCAGACGTTACGGTTGATAATGGAAGCAAGACTAAAGAAGAATTAAGGTACGTTCTTAGGATTTGTCGACGTGGAAAAAGAGTTCGACAAAGTAAAATGCTGTAAGATGCTCGAAATTTCGAGAAAAATAGGGGTAAGCTGTAGGGAGAGACGGGTAATGTACAGTGTGTACAAGTGCGAAGAGGAAATAATAAAAGTGGACGACCAAGAACGAAGAGCTCGGATTAAAAAGGGTGTAAGACAGGGATGTAGTCTTTCGCCCCTACTGTTCGGTAGACATATTATACGATTCACTGATGAGATTGCTATCCTCAGTCGAAGTAAAGAAGAATTGCGTGGTATATTGAATGAAACGAACTGGCTGATGAGTACAGAATATGGACTAAGAGTAAATCGAAATAAGACGAAAGTAATGAGAAGTAGCAGAAATGAGAACAGAGGGAAACCTAACGTCTTAATTGATGGTCACAAAGTAGATGAAGTTTAGGAATTCTACTACCTAGCCAGCAAAATAACCAGTGACGAACGGAGCAAGGAGAACATAAAAAGCAGACTAGCACTGACATTCTTGGCCATGAGAAGTCTACTAGTATGAAACATAGGCCTTAATTTGAGGAAGAAATTTCTGAGATTGTACTTTTGCAGGACAGCATTGCACGGCACTGAAACATGGTCTGTGGGAAAACCGGAACAGAAGAGAATTGAAGCGTTTGAGATGTGGTGCTGTAGGCGATTGTTAAAAATTAAGCGGACTGATAAGGTGGGGAATGAGGAGGTTCTGCGCAGAATCGAAGAGGGAAGGAATACGTTGAAAACACTGACAAGCAGAAGATACCGGATGATAGGACATCGTTATGGCATCAGGTAATGACTTCCACTGTTCTAAAAGGCGCTGTGGAAGGCAAAAACTATAGAGGAAGCAGAGACTGGGATACATCCGACAAATAACTGACGACGTTGGTGGCAAGTGCTACTCTGGAATGAAGAGGGTGGCACAGCATAGGAATTCGTGGCGGGCCGCATCAAACCAGTCAGAAGATTGATGAGCAAAAAAAAGTGATATAATACCTCGTTGGAAGAGAGCGATGGCGTCAGTATATTAATTCTTTGTACAGCACAGAACTTGCAGAAGCCGTTGATGACAATATTGAGGCGATGAATTAAATTCCAATGCATTCGATGTTGTTTGATTGCATGCTTTTGAAGCTAATGCTAATCCCTTACTGCGCCAGACCACATTAATTAATAATGATATGGAACTTCACAGTGTTTGATTTACCAGAAGGGATAACTATATGTTGTGAGGTACAGTGAGTGTAATTATGGTTTGAGAATAGACTGTAAAGCTCAGTGTTCAGTAGTGTACGGTTTCATTTTACCAGTCGACAGAGCTGGGTGAATGTATAGTGGTTTATTTTTGAATTTGGCTATTACAGCTTTATTTAGTTTTCATTTAACGCACGATATGTGCTATACGGAGAGATAATTATTTTTTGTGAGACGTGCGTGCGTTAGTATCGATATCCGCTACTCGTTAAAATTCTCTGTACTTGGTATCATAGCGACGGTTTAGGCAGTGTGCCAGCTGAGGCAACGTAGCTGCGCACTGAGCTGGTTTAACTGCACACAAGCTCTATTAAACCGAAGAGTTTGCTTGCTGATCGGCATGGTAGCTTGGGTAGCTCACCGAGGACTAGGTCCTGTCCGTCGAGTTGTGGATGGTGATGTTTTATCGTGGAATGTATGCCTAACATCACTGAAGGGTGACTGCTTCCCTCTGCCAACTGGTCGGAAGTTTGTATCTCACAAAGGAACCTCCCCATCGCACCCCACTCAGATGTAGTTATAAGTTGGCACAGCTGATAGGACTTGAAAAACTGAACACAGATCTATCGAGAAAACAGGAAGAAGTTGTGCGTAACTATGAAAAAAAATAAGCAAAATATACGAACTGAGTAGTTCATGCACAACATAGGCAATTTTAAGGAGCAAGTGATCTCACGAGGGCCGTGGTCCCGTGGTTAGCGTGAGCAGCTGCGGAATGAGAGGTCTTTGGTTCAAGTGTCCCTCGCGTGAAAATTTTATTTTTTTTATTTTCAGACAATTATTATCTGTCCGTCCGATGCGAGGTAACTGCGCCGTAGTATGGGGATGCTACACCTAAACAAACTTCGAAACACACGACGTCAGTCGACTACAACGCACGGAAAAGAGAGTATTCCTCCTAACGAGGCTCCCTGGCTGGCAGTTGACTGTTCGCTACTTTGGACGAGAGTGCATTAAATACGTGAGATGTATTCCGTGGGCAATATTAATCCAGCAAATATAGCGGACAGACGGAGAGACAATAATTGGCAGAAAATAAAAAAAATTAAAATTTTCATCCGAGGGAAAACTTGAACCACGGACCTCTTACTCCGCAGTTGCTCACGCTAACCACGGGACCACGGCGCTCCTGAGCTTGTGTTATCATTGATGTTGCATATGTGGGTGTGGACTACTCAGTTTGTATATTTTGCTTATTTTTTTCATAGTTCCACATAACGTCTTCCTGTTTTCTCGATTGATCTGTGTTCAGTTTTTCAAGGCCTATCCACTTTGCCAACTTATAACTAAATCTGAGGGGGGTGCGATGGGGAGGTTCCCTTGTCAGAAGTCGGCGTGTTTCTTATTTCTGCCACTTTGGTTTGTGGACAGTGAGTTGCAAGCCAAGGACTGAAGTAGAAAGTAAAACGGTGAGCATCTTTTACTATGTGTGACTAAAGTACTGGTTGTCACTCGCGAAAACCCTCGTTCTTTGAGTGAGACTACGTTATAGAAATTTAATATCTATTAACGCGTGTGACACTGCCTAACTTTGATTGACGACCGTCACATTGGTCTTATTCCCCAGTGCGGATCAGCATTCCGAGTTTCCACTACATGGCAGAGTTACTTTAAGCCTCCTCTCTTGTAAAGATCAAAGATAAATTGAACTATAATTGTAGCGTGGCACTATAGTAAATCTGCGAGCTCAGGAATGGGGAACCGTGGTGGGAGGGGGGAGGGGGGAAGTGAATTGGAGAGAAATGAGCATTGTTCGTTTGAAACATTTGGAAATTTAGTGGCCCACCTAATTGTTATTGCAAATCGAAAATGAGTACCAGATAATTATTTTGAATTAAAGTAATTTTAACAAGGTGTAACCTCCCCACAAAAATATTTTTAAAAAAAATATGAACCATGTGTAAACTTCCCACAAAATTATTTAAATAAAAATATGAACCATGTGTAAACTCCCCACGGAAATAATAATTAAATGAATTTTTTAAATATTGTTACTTCTGAACAAAATTGGCTCCCATTTATAATCTCTGTGCAGAAATGCATTCACATTTGATGTACCCACAAAATTCTTTTCTCATTTAATGTTAAGCTCGAAACAGAAAAATTCCTAAACCAAAAAATAAAAAAATTCAATAACCTGTTAAATTTTATGACGACAGCAGCGCTGCGCCACGGCCCTGCACTCTGAATAAAAAAGCAAAAATTCTTACCTCAATAAAAACTGCCAATATATCTGCTCTTACCTAAAACAATTTTCGCCACAGCTCCGTGCAATGCTGGCGTATGCTTTGTGATTCCTGAAAGGAATAATTATTCATTGGATAAAATCTTTAAATTGAAATGAATACTTTTTTAAAAAAATTACTTTATATTATAAAAATTATTATTGGGGCATTTTTTTAAAGAAATTGGATGACAATTAACATACATTACTAGATATGCGCAAGATTGCTTCTTTACCTTCTACAATAATACTCATCCTCCAGAGTCCCGACCAGAACAGACTGCAGACAAGCGCAAACACGCGCCGACTACTGACTCACACAGACTACGCAGACTACTGCAGACTAACACAGACTAATGCCGACTAGCAACAAGCAACAACTAACTACATACTACTCTCTGGTCAAAGAGACTCTCCTATGTCTTGCCTGTTGCAGGCAGCGCATACATCGCATACCTCTTACAAAGGGAATCATTATTACACTGGAAAGCACACAAGACATAACTATTAAGACTTACAAGATAGTTAACAGAATTTGGGAGCTCTTTCAAGACTCGTTTAAGTTTTATCCGAACGTCCTAAATAACATGTTGAAGATTCTTCAGTTAGTAAAAAAGTAAACTTTAAAAATGGTAAAAATACCGAAAATAACTACAGAATGCAGACAGAAGTGGTGTCAGGCGCGATCGCCAGCAGTGTGTGTCCTAAGACCGATCAACGCTCCCAACTGACATGTACTTAAAACAGGCACAAGGTCTGCCCAGGCCGCGCAACCAGATGCCAAATGCTGACGTGACGCACCACATTATGATTGACTTCCGTAACAGAACAAAACCCTTTAAGACAAGTGGGAAAACGCGTATTACTACCAAACTTTTTATCGTAAATAAAAAAAAGGAGTTACCTTGAGATAAGTTGTAGCTTTTAACAAAATTCAAACACAAAATGCCATAAGATGCTCAAATAGCCCAACATACTTAAAAAAACACTTACACCAAGTACACTAGCCCGGATATGATAAGGTGTACACTGATAAGTCAGAACGTTATCGATATAAACCCGTCCTGGTGATGGCAGCGCCACCTGGCAAGGAATGACTGCTAGTCAGACACACACACACAAGCACACGCGCGCACACACACACACACACACACACACACACACACACACACACACACAGACACACACACACACACACACACACACACACACACACACATATATATATATATATATATATATATATATATATATATTATTGGTGTTTTGCCCTTAAAGAGCGCATTTGGACTAAACTACATGGCCAGTTCCTTTTGCTGCCTTCCTTGCTGCCCAAACTTCCCTCATTCGCTCGCTGTGTTTCTGTTTCCGGTCCTCTGTCCATGCTTCTTGTCGGCTTTGTGTCTTCGGCTTCATCTTGATTGCCTTTTTGGTTGCCCATATCTCTTTCATCTTCTGGCTGTGATCTTGCTTGCGTTCTTCAGTCCATTTTATGCCTGTTCGTTTGTCGCATTGTATCTCATGTAGTTTACTTTTCTTAATGATGTTTCTGAACTTTATTCTGTCGTTTATTGTGTCTGCTGTTATGTTGAGCTGGTTCAGGTCGTTTTCTACCTCTGCCACCCATTTGTTGTTTCTAGTGGTTACCCAGTCAAAGATCTGTTTGGTCAGCCTGTGTGATGGCATTCTGTATAGGTGTCCATAGAATTGTAGTCTGCGTTTTCTAATCTTTTCTGTGATTGTCTCCGTATGTTTGTACAGTTCCTTTGTAGGTTTCTTGATCCATATTCCATTGTTCTTAGTTGCGCCAAATATTTTCCTAAGTATTTTCCGTTCTACTTTTTCTAATTGTCTGATACGTGTATGCCCTAGGATTAGTGTGGTCTCTACTGCATATAGTGCCTCGGGGAGCACCACCGTGTCGTAATGGCGTAATTTGGCTTTTTGTGAGATAGACTTCTTGTTGTAATGATTCCACACTACTTTGTATGCCTTGTCCAGTTTAGTCTTTCTTTCTTCGTTTGAGTCTCTGTTATGTCCACTCATTTGTAGTGTTTCACCGAGGTATTTGAAGTTTGACGTTTTGTAAATCGTGCCATACTTTGTGTTCAGAGATGAGAGTTTCTTTGTGCTCATAAACTGTGTCTTTTCGTAAGAGATCTGTAGTCCAGTTTTGGCAGCGATTTCGTGCAGTTTTTCAATAGCGTCTTTTGTTTCCTTTATACCTTTCGTGACAATCGCCAAATCGTCTGCAAAAGCCAGGCATTTAATCTGTAGGTTTCCTAAGGTTATCCCCTGTTGTGATGTTTCCCATTCTTTTATGACCTTATCTAACACCAGATTGAAAAGGAGAGGTGAGAGGCCATCGCCTTGTCGGACACCTGTGCGAATTTCAAAGGGCTCTGATAGTTCCCCACAGAACTTTACTTTGGAGGTCGTGTTGGTTAAAGTTTGCTCTATGATAGCCCGTGTTTTGTTGTCTACTTTGTATTCTGCTAGAATTTTGAAGAGAGTTTTCCGGTCGATAGAGTCGTACGCCTTTTTGAAGTCAACAAAGGTAATGATCAGGTTCTGTTTGTGTTGTAAAATCATTTTCAGGTTCCAAATTTGTTCCGCACAAGACCGCCCTTTACGGAAGCCTGCTTGGTATTCCCCAATCAAGTGGTCGGTTTGGCATTCTAGTCTGTTCAGTAAAGCTTTAGAGAGGATCTTGTATGTGACCGGTAATGGGGATATTCCTCTGTAATTGTTCGGGTTAGTCTTGTCACCTTTTTTGTGTAGTGGGTGTATCAGGGCAGTTTTCCAGTCGTCAGGAATTTTCATGGTCTTCCAGATGTCTTCCAAGATCCTGTGGATGTCTTTGGTGAGTTCTGGGTCTTGTAACTTCCAGATTTCCGCGATGATGCCATCTTCTCCTGGTGCTCTACGATTCTTGAGTGACTTTATTATTTCTTTAACTTCTTCTAGAGTTGGAGATTCACTATCTGGATTGTATGTGCTCGTTTCTGTCATCATTTCTTCCATGGGGGGGTCAGTGTTGAGCAGTTTTTCAAAGTACTTTGCCAGAATGTCACAATTGTTTTTGGTATTGGTTTCTAGGGTTCCATCCGGTCTTCTGAAGCACAAGTTGGGTGGTTGATATCCAATCATATTTTCTCTGAACGTTCTGTAGAAGTTTCTTGTATTGTTCTTCATGAAGTCCGATTCGATCTCTGTCAGTCGCCGTTTGTCATACTGTCGTTTTTCACTGCGAATGATTTTGCTTGATTGCTTCTGTGTTTTCAAGAAGTTCATCCAATTCTCTTGGGATTTATGGCAACTAAATTTTTTCCATGCACTGATTCGTTGGTCAATAGCTTGGTCACATGTGTGGTTCCACCAACGGTGTTTCCGTGTTCGTGGTGCTTGTGCTAGTTTCATGGCCTCTCGGATTCTTCGTGAAAGTTGTGTCCAGTCTGTCGTTTTCTCCATTTTAATTTTATGTAATATTTGTGTCTGGTTTAAAGTAACGTATTCTGGATCTGGTCGAACAATTTTGTTCTTCTGGAGCTTTTTCTTGGGCAAAAGACGAATCCTGATCTGTAGTAGGTGGTGGTCTGAGTCGAAGTAGCCTTTACGGGTGTCTATGTTCAAAATTTCTTTTTGTGAGTCTTTCTGCACTATTACGTGGTCGATTTGTAGTTCTTGCTTTCCGCTGGGGAATTTCCATGTGGTAAGTTTTCGTGTTGGTTTCTTGAATTTTGTTGACATAATGGCGAGGTCGTGGCTTTTGCAAAAGTCTATCAGATGTTTTCCGTTTTTGTTGGTGTCCTTGTGTGGAGTATGTTTTCCTGTGATATGTCTGTATATCATTTCTTTTCCGAGTTTGGCGTTGAAGTCTCCCAGTATTATTTTGACTCTATGTGCAGGAATTTTTCTGATAGTTTCTTCCATTGTCGTCCAGAAGTCATCAATTTCGTCCGGATTTTTCCTGTTGTAGTCATTAGTCGGTGCATGTGCGTTGATTATTGTGTAGGATGTATTGGCTGATTTCACTGTGATGGTGCTGATTCTTTCGTTTGGTGACGAAAAGTCGATTATGCTGTCCGTGATGGACCTGTGTACTGCAAATCCTGTGCCAAAAAGCCTTAGGTTTTTCAGTTGTCTCGATGGTTTTCCTTTGTATATTCTGAAATTCTCCGTGTTGAAATGGTCTTCGTCTGTGAATCGTGTTTCTTGCAGTGCACATATTTTGATTTGAAATTTTTCGAGAGTGTCTGTCAGTTGTTTCATCTTTCCTGTCTTCATCAGTGTGTTCACGTTGAGTGTGCCGATGTAGTGTTTGCGTTTAGTCTTGAGGGAGTTTGAGAAGCTCCAATTCTTCTCATGATGTCCGTGAGCCCCCGGAATCCGATGCTCACGACGATCCCAGTCTATTGACTGGGGCCCGGGGTAGTGAGATTTTTCTCGTTGTACCATCATGATGTTTAGTAGTTGGATGTATGGCATGCTGCCGACTACAACCTGACTTTCCAGATCAGGAGGTTGGTTGAGGCCGCCACTGACATGTGGAGCAGACGCCTTTTGTAGCCGCCCACTGTGGGAACAGACGCTACTAGTAGTTTTGGTCCGCCCCGAGTATTTCATTTCCTCGGTACCACCTATATCTAGGAGGCATTCCCCTATCCGCCACCTGGGGAGGCGCTCGGTTGCGGGTCTACTAACCGCCCCGATATATATATATATATATATATATATATATATATATATATATATATATATAGGAGATCCCGGGTTCGAGTCCTGGTCGGGGCACACATTTTCAACTGCCCCGTTCATATTTATCAACTCCTGTTAGCAGCTAAAGGTCTGGATTTCATTGTAATTTCGTGTAACACACATATAGTATAATAGGGCGTGTTGTTCGTGTGTAGAATGTGGAAAGCGCGCGATCTATCTGTGACCAAGGGCACATTTTGATGGCCCAGAGGCTCGGCACGAGCATTTCGGAAGCTGAACGAATCGAAGATTGCTGTAGTTGGTGTATTCAACACGTGGCGAAACCAGGATGAAACCACGTCCAGCCGTCGTGGGGTTGGCCCGCCAAACCTCATGACGGACATCGGACGTCGTAGGCTGGGCAGAATGGCAAAACATAACAGGGGGCGAGCTGTGGCGGAAATAACGTCAGACTTTAATGACAGGCAGAGTACAAGTGTGACTGAACAAACTATGCAAAGAACACACCTAACTATGTGACTCCGCAGCCGACACACATGGGTGTGTCAATGTCGACATCACGATATCGGCAACTACGGCTGAAATGGGCACGTGACCATAGGCGCTGAACGTTGGCGCATTGGCAGAGCGTCAGATGAATCCCGGTACCTTCTACATCACGCTGATCGCAGGGAGAGAATCCGTCGACTTCCAGGGGAACACTTCCTTGATACCAGTATTGCGGGTCTGACAAGATGGCGGGGGCTCCATTATGCTCTGGAAAACATTCACGTAGCCATCGATGGGTGGAGCTCGTGCAAGATTTTGTGTTAGCAGAAGAGCCAACACCGTGTTACGAGTGGAGACCGAAATGCACGCGCTTTAGCTCACGCAGGCTGGTGTGAGGAGGAAAGAACTATACTGACGCGAGGTCTAGAACATGATAAGGAATGAGAATTCAGAAAGCGGACATAATTAGTTTGATACTTAACTTTAATCCATTAATGACGAATGTCGCTCTTGACGGTACATGATTCACAATATTATCTGTACAGAATACATTCTTGAAGTAATTATAGTAACTGAATATGGAGACTTGCTAGGTCGCAGCAAATGATGTAGCTGAAGGCTATGCTAAACTGTCGCCTCTGTAAATCAGAGCGTATAAAGACAGTGAACCATCGCTAGCAAAGTCGGCTTTACAAATGGGGCGAGTGCTAGGGTCTCTCTAGACTAGACCTGCCGTGTGGCGGCGCTCGGTCTGCAATCACTGATAGTGGCGACACGCGGGTCTGACGTATACTAACGGACCGCGGCCGATTTAAAGGCTACCACCTAGCAAGTGTGGTGTCTGGCGGTGACTCCACACAAGGCACCAAGGATTATCATACACTCGTTGCAGACTACGCAATTTTCAACATGATAATGCGCCTTATCGCAAGGCGAGGAGTATGATAGAGTGGTTTGAGGAACAGACGACGAGTTACAGCTGATATGGTGGCCTTTCAGATCGCTGGATCTGAACCTGATCAAACACATCTGGGACGTGATCGAACGTGGCGTCAGAGCTCACCGCCGTCATCCGCGGAATTTACGAGAATTACGCGACTTGTGTGGGCAGATGTGGTGCCAACTCCCTTCAGCGACATATTAAAGCCCCACTGCTTCCATGCCACAACGCGTCACCACTGTTATCCATACCATAGATGGACATACCGGCTATTAGGTAACAGGTCATAATGTTCTGGATGATCTCTCCAAAGCCCAGTCAACAGTTGAACACAATAAGACAGAAACGCTTCGCAATAGAAGCCGAAAAGAAAATAAATTACATCCAAGGCGGAGGCCGAACATTGCGTTGCTATATAGACATGAACACGCCAAAGGCGCACAAATAAGCAATACTGGCACATTTCGAAGTAAAGAGGAAATTGACGCATCCGAACACAACAAACGGGCAAGCTGCCGAATAATATTCCACGAACTGTGGAAAACGCACCACTACCCGGAACTGACGAAAACCGGCAATGCACCAGAATAATTACAGTATTCACTCAGTCTTAATAAGTCCAGGAGGAGCAAGGCTGTATCCTCCAGATAAAAGAACACCAACAGCGAGATCTGGAAAATACACTCCTGGAAATTGAAATAAGAACACCGTGAATTCATTGTCCCAGGAAGGGGAAACTTTATTGACACATTCCTGGGGTCAGATACATCACATGATCACACTGACAGAACCACAGGCACATAGACACAGGCAACAGAGCATGCACAATGTCGGCACTAGTACAGTGTATATCCACCTTTCGCAGCAATGCAAGCTGCTATTCTCCCATGGAGACGATCGTAGAGATGCTGGATATAGTACTGTGGAAAGGCTTGCCATGCCATTTCCACCTGGCGCCTCAGTTGGACCAGCGTTCGTGCTGGACGTGCAGACCGCGTGAGACGACGCTTCATCCAGTCCCAAACATGCTCAATGGGGGACAGATCCCGAGATCTTGCTGGCCAGGGTAGTTGACTTACTCCTTCTAGAGCACGTTGGGTGGCACAGGATACATGCGGACGTGCATTGTCCTGTTGGAACAGCAAGTTCCCTTGCCGGTCTAGGAATGGTAGAACGATGGGTTCGATGGCGGTTTGGATGTACCGTGCACTATTCAGTGTCCCCTCGACGATCACCAGTGGTGTACGGCTAGTGTAGGAGATCGCTCCCCACACCATGATGCCGGGTGTTGGCCCTGTGTGCCTCGGTCGTATGCAGTCCTGATTGTGGCGCTCACCTGCACGGCGCCAAACACGCATACGACCATCATTGGCACCAAGGCAGAAGCGACTCTCATCGCTGAAGACGACGCGTCTCCATTCGTCCCTCCATTCACGCCTGTCGCGACACCACTGGAGGCGGGCTGCACGATGTTGGGGCGTGAGCGGAAGACGGCCTAACGGTGTGCGGGACTGTAGCCCAGCTTCATGGAGACGGTTGCGAATGGTCCTCGCCGATACCCCAGGAGCTAATTTGCTGGGAAGTGGCGGTGCGGTCCCCTACGGCACTGCGTAGGATCCTGCGGTCTTGGCGTGCATCCGTGCGTCGCTGCGGTCCGGTCCCAGGTAGACGGGCACGTGCACCTTCCGCCGACCACTGGCGACAACATCGATGTACTGTGGAGACCTCACGCCCCACGTGTTGAGCAATTCGGCGGTACGTCCACCCGGCCTCCCGCATGCCCACTATACGCCCTCGCTCAAAGTCCGTCAACTGCACATACGGTTCGCGTCCACGCTGTCGCGGCATGCTACCAGTGTTAAAGACTGCGATGGAGCTCCGTATGCCACGGCAAACTGGCTGACACTGACGGCGGCGGTGCACAAATGCTGCGCAGCTAGCGCCATTCGCCTGCGAACACCGCGGTTCCTGGTGTGTCCGCTGTGCCGTGCGTGTGATCATTGCTTGTACAGCCCTCTCGCAGTGTCCGGAGCAAGTATGGTGGGTCTGACACACCGGTGTCAATGTGTTCTTTTTTCCATTTCCAGGAGTGTATAAGCTGCCAGAGGCTGCACGCTTCTGGTCGCGGCGCGTCCCCGCTGTAGGGATGTCCGACATGGCGTGTTTACTCTGTTTCTTCTTTGCCCAGCGAGCTCCAAACAGAGTCCTTCCGCACCGAGCACTGAAACGTCCCCTTAGAAAAATTAATGAGTTACTGTGCTGATAAACCTCTTACATTATTTGCTTTTCAAACAGCTGAGCAAAACTGAACGTACTCAGACATTACTCTCTTTACTTATTCTGATCAACACTAAACTGACACACAATATTTTTAGCGCAACGCAATCTGACTTTCAAAAATCCCTACAAAAGAATGGCCCTGACTAACAATAACCTATACCTTTCATGAATGACTTACCTCACAAAAATCTTCGTTACTCAAACTACTGAAATACAGCGAGCGCCACTACTGCCAGCCAAATAAAAAATTCTAAGTACTGAAGGCAGTAACTACTGAGAGTCATAGTTAGCAAATGAAAGATTTTGATAGAAAACAAACAATGTATTTACCTTAATAGTGTTCAAAAGTCATTATATATATATATATATATATATATATATATATATATATATATATATAAATATATATATATATATATACTCCTGGAAATGGAAAAAAGAACACGTTGACACCGGTGTGTCAGACCCACCATACTTGCTCCGGACACTGCGAGAGGGCTGTACAAGCAATGATCACACGCACGGCACAGCGGACACACCAGGAACCGCGGTGTTGGCCGTCGAATGGCGCTAGCTGCGCAGCATTTGTGCACCGCCGCCGTCAGTGTCAGCCAGTTTGCCGTGGCATACGGAGCTCCATCGCAGTCTTTAACACTGGTAGCATGCCGCGACAGCGTGGACGTGAACCGTATGTGCAGTTGACGGACTTTGAGCAAGGGCGTATAGTGGGCATGCGGGAGGCCGGGTGGACGTACCGCCGAATTGCTCAACACGTGGGGCGTGAGGTCTCCACAGTACATCGATGTTGTCGCCAGTGGTCGGCGGAAGGTGCACGTGCCCGTCGACCTGGGACCGGACCGCAGCGACGCACGGATGCACGCCAAGACCGTAGGATCCTACGCAGTGCCGTAGGGGACCGCACCGCCACTTCCCAGCAAATTAGGGACACTGTTGCTCCTGGGGTATCGGCGAGGACCATTCGCAACCGTCTCCATGAAGCTGGGCTACGGTCCCGCACACCGTTAGGCCGTCTTCCGCTCACGCCCCAACATCGTGCAGCCCGCCTCCAGTGGTGTCGCGACAGGCGTGAATGGAGGGACGAATGGAGACGTGTCGTCTTCAGCGATGAGAGTCGCTTCTGCCTTGGTGCCAATGATGGTCGTATGCGTGTTTGGCGCCGTGCAGGTGAGCGCCACAATCGGGACTGCATACGACCGAGGCACACAGGGCCAACACCCGGCATCATGGTGTGGGGAGCGATCTCCTACACTGGCCGTACACCACTGGTGATCGTCGAGGGGACACTGAATAGTGCACGGTACATCCAAACCGTCATCGAACCCATCGTTCTACCATTCCTAGACCGGCAAGGGAACGTGCTGTTCCAACAGGACAATCCACGTCCGCATGTATCCCGTGCCACCCAACGTGCTCTAGAAGGTGTAAGTCAACTACCCTGGCCAGCAAGATCTCCGGATCTGTCCCCCATTGAGCATGTTTGGGACTGGATGAAGCGTCGTCTCACGCGGTCTGCACGTCCAGCACGAACGCTGGTCCAACTGAGGCGCCAGGTGGAAATGGCATGGCAAGCCGTTCCACAGGACTACATCCAGCATCTCTACGATCGTCTCCATGGGAGAATAGCAGCCTGCATTGCTGCGAAAGGTGGATATACACTGTACTAGTGCCGACATTGTGCATGCTCTGTTGCCTGTGTCTATGTGCCTGTGGTTCTGTCAGTGTTATCATGTGATGTATCTGACCCCAGGAATGTGTCAATAAAGTTTCCCCTTCCTCGGACAATGAATTCACGGTGTTCTTATTTCAATTTCCAGGAGTATATATATATATATATATATATATATATATATATATATATATATATATATATATATTGAAAGGTGGCTACACTGAGCCACAGCGCCAGAGATCGCTAGAGAGCATTGTTCCGCCGCCTCCACGGGCTGTCATTATTGAGATGTGCTAGAAGTCAGTGCTTGTCGAGGACTCGTAGTAGTCAGTTCGTGTTGAGATGTGCTAGTAAGGAGTGCTTGCTGAGATGTGATACTGAAAAGTTCTTGTTGAGATGTGGTAATAGCGAGTCGGTGTGGAGATATATTGTAATTATGAGAGTGATTTTGGTCAATATATGAAGGTAACGAAACTTGATTTATTTTTCATTATTTCCATGTTTTAAATAATGTGTCATTACAGGTTCAGTCAACAAAGCATCTGGCTTGTGTTCTTGGATTAGAGTGTAATTGTGGTTCTCTTGAGTAATTATGGTATTTCTATTTTCTTTAATTAACTCAGTATAAATGGTATTTGAAATTCTTGTCTTTTGAAGAAGAACCGTGCCAGATGTGTACGTTGAGTCACACTCCCACACACAGAACAGTTACACTTGTGCTTTGGTTTCGTAGGTTTTATAGTTGCTGGGGACTTAATTAATTAATTGTGTTAATGAAAATTTTCATTTCATTCTTTGTTGTTGTTCTATGCAGTCAGATAGCGTAATAATACTAGTCAGGGCCAACCGTTACGAGACTTCGTAATCGGACAGACAGCTACTAAATCAGAAAAATAAAATTATTTTCATTACATTTAATTAAGCCCCCATGCACGTGGCGACCGCTGCTTCGGATCGTCCCTTGGAATTCTTCTGATTGTAGAAATAGTAGACAGTAGGATTGTTGTAGTAATTTGTAGTTAGTAATTGTAGTCTATATTGCATGTGTAGATTTTGTAATTAGCATTCTTCTAATGGTATTTTTCAAAATTTAATTTTTATTGCCTTGTATACGCGTTTGACGATTTAGTGCAATTATTTCAATTGTTCGTTAATCGTGTTTGAGGGAAACATTTCGAGTGAATGGTATTGTTGGAGATAAGGAGTCATTGTGTGTAATTTCCGTACAGTGACGAGTTTTGTATGCTTTGTAAATGATTACGCGATCGATGAAAAAGGCAAAAATGATGAATAGTGAGAATGACGAAATTGTTGACATGGCGAACTCGCCAACAGAGGAAAACAGTATCATGAATAATGAAGTGGAAAACAGTTTAATAAGTCGGGAAAATAGTCCGGAACCATTTCAAAATTTTTCTCAATCAGAAAATTCACAGAATACGAGATTAACGATAGAAGATTCTGAAATAGTATCGAACACAGATAGCTTTACAGCTATGACGAAGGAAACTGGTTTTGCGGGAAATGTTAGGGGCGAAAGGAGTTTCGAATCAGTTACACTGGGACAGTTGATGAGTGCTATATTAAAAATGGAAACACGGTTTGGATCTGAATTAAAAACACAAATGGGAACAATGGAGCAGTTTCGATCTGAATCAAAAACACAGATGGAAACAATGGAAACACGGTTAAGCTCACTGGGATCACAGTTACGATCTGAATTAAAAACAGATAGGGAAACAATGGAAACACGGTTAGACTCACTGGGATCACAAATAGGAACAATCAAAACCGAGATGGGAACCTTGGGATCTGAATTAAAAACTGATATGGAAACAATGGAAACACGGTTTGGATCTGAATTAAAAACACAGATGGGAACAATGGAAACACGGTTAGACTCACGAATAGGGACATGTTTCAAAAACATGAAAGATGAATTAAAGAAAGAAATCAGAGAAGAAGTACAACCGATTTTGAATGCTCACAATAATAGATTAATTGCAGTAGAGATTAGACAAAGGGAACAGGATAGAGAACAGGAGGAAAGAGATCGCGTGATAGTGCAGAAATTTTCAGAGTTAAATTTACAACGTGCACACGATAAGGAAGAAATATTTGAGAGAATCGAGGAATCCGTACCAAATGACAGATTAAATAACCTAACACAACAATATGAACAGTTAACTACCAAATGTGTTAACACTGAAACCCGAGTCGCGACACTTACGGAAGACGTAGGTAAACAGAAAGAAAAAATAGGTGACTTATCGGAAAGAGTTGAGGAGATTTCAGATAAATTGACAAATCTTAGTTTACATGGGGACAGAGATTCAGATGATACAGCACCATTGCCATTTGCAGAAACCGAAGAGTACCAGAACATAAGTAAGCATGTTGAAAATCAGGGAAAATTTAATGAACGTGTTAAAAGGGAAGTTGAGGCATTACGAAAGCAAGTCAAACAAATTGAAGGGGAAATTGTAGGAAAAGACAGCAAAAGAAATTTGGAATCACAGATAGCAGAGGGGTTTGAAGAAAATAATTTGTTTCATTTACGGGATGCAACAAGAGAGCGCCAGGCGCGCGAACTTGACAATAATCGACATTCAAACTGGGACAGACGCGGTAGGTCTTTGTCGCCACGAGGCGAAAACTTTGACTACAAACACTTTTTGACCGTTCGGAAATTTAAGATCTTCCGCAATTCTAAGAATGACATACATCCATGTGCATGGCTAGATCAATTTATGTATGCACTCCCACCAAATTGGCCACTAAGTCACAAACTGGAATTTATGTGTGGATATTTAGAAAACGAACCGGCGACGCGGATGCGCGCACTCATTAGAGATTGTAATAACCTAAATGATTTTTATCATGCATTTCTATCGGCATATTGGTCCGAAAACACGCAAGACAGAGTCAAACACAGTCTTATTATGCAGCGTAATTTCAAACAGTCTGAGTTCCGCACGCCAGCGGAATATTTTGAAGACATGATTCGAAAGAATCAGTTCCTTTCCAACCCTTATAGCCCGACTGAATTAATTCGCATTTGTTTAACTAAGCTGCCACAATCCATAAGACAAATTGCTTTAGCTGGAAGATGTAAAGACGACATTGAGACTTTTAAGACTTTGTTACAAGAACTTGAGTATGACAACGACGACGGGACTTCTTGTAATTTTTTCAGTAGCAGTAATTACAATACATTTTCAGAGAAAAGGGATAGTGATCGGAACGGACGTTATTTGGGTAACTTTGAGAATGACAGACGTAACAGACAGGACAATAGATACCAGCCTTATGACAATAACAGACGTTCTAACAGAGATTACACAGACAATTATAATAGCGGTAATTCTTACCGGAATGATCAATCATACGGAAACAGTAATCGGTATCATCAAGACAGAAATTATTCATACAATAATAGAAACTCTTACTACAGAAATAACCAGGGTAGTAGGTCTAACAATAATTTCAGAAGTGACAGTCGAAATTATACAAGAAGTAGTTATGCAGACAGACAGGAAAACAGAAATTTTAATAACAGACACAACCAAGAATTTGCATCTAACAGACAGGAAGGACCTAATTGGCATCCTCCGCGTGACAGAAATTCAGAGAGACAAGTGGAAATAGTAGAAATTGATCCGCGAAATGTCGGGAATAATCAAAGACGTGACGCAAACAATCGACAATGACTAGCAGCTTCGGCTTCTGGCAGCAATATAGACGGTTCAGAAAGTAATGACACTACGACTTTACACTACGTACGCCTGGAAGACATGAGAGACATTTTGCTAGATGAAAAGGAAAATAATGTAGACGCATTTTTACATCCTGTTATTGAAGTATGTGTGGGTAAGAATAAGTTCACTGCAGTTTTAGATTCTGGGAGCCCATTGAACGTCATTAGTGAATCAGTTTTTCATATATGTAAAAGAACTATTGCCTGTCCTGTGTTACCTATTTCTAAAACTACAATTCGAGGCGCTATTTCTGGAAAAGGTGTGGAAGTTAAACAACAGACCAACCTAAATTTCATTTGTCAAGGATACGAATTTTCTGCTAATTTTATTATTGTTCCATTACTCAGTACACAGATTATTTTAGGTATGGAGTTTCTTAACGCACATAAGGCAATTTTGAACTTTAAAGAAGGAAGTGTGAATTTGACTGTTGCCGGAATGCCGAAATGTTTGAAATTTTTCGAGTGTTTAGCAAGATCTGAATCAGATACAAAATGTTTAAGGTTTCTTACTTCTGATGCTTTTGTTGAGCGTTATGACGACAGTGTGTTTATTCATGACAATGACAATAGATACAGAGACGCGATGGAGGATATAATTAATAGCGAAGAATTAATTAATGAAAAGGTTAAGAAAGCTGAAGTGCCAGATGACGTTGCAAGAGAAGAGCTGCACCACATTTTGACTTCACATGATACAGTGTTTAGTCATCACACAGGAACTATACAAGGCTTACAATATTTATTTAAAGTAAAAGAACACACACCATTTCGCGGGAAAACGTACGCTATTCCTTTGGCTTACAGAGACAAGGTTAAGAATGAACTTCAATACATGTTAGATCAGGGCATTATTGAGCCAGCAGTCAGCCCTTTTACCAGCCCATTACACGTTGTTCTTAAAAAGGATGGGTCAATTCGTTTGGTTCTGGATTCCAGACAGATAAATAATATTATTATTCCTGAAACTGACCGTCCACAAAATTTAGATGAACTTCTTCAACATTTCCATGGAATTAAAGTTTTATCCACGATTGATATGCGCGCAAGTTTTTGGCAAATAGAACTCCACCCTGATTGTAGAAAATATACTGCCTTTTTAGCCTTTGGTAACTGTTACCAGTTTCGGAAATTACCGTTTGGACTTACTGTATCTTCTGCAGCATTCATTCGTAGTTTAAATGAAATTTTACCTGTTTATCTTCGTGACAATATTACTTTATATGTTGACGATATTCTTATTGCTAAACGTTCTTGGAGTGAGCACAACAAAATTTTGGATTCATTATTACGTATTTTTGCACGAGTTGGCATGACAGTGAACTTGGAAAAATCTGAATTTGGTCGATCTCAGGTGAAATTTCTCGGTCACATTATTTCTACAGAAGGTATTCTTCCTGATCCAGAAAAATTAGACGCTATTCGTAATTACGCTGTTCCTACCACAAAACGTGATGTACGTAGTTTCCTTGGTGTCTGTAATTTTCTTAGACGCTTTGTTAGATTGGACAATTTGGCCACACCTCGTTTATGTGAACTATCTGGAAAGAAATCTAATTGGTGTTGGGATGAGGAAGCTCAGTCAGAATTTGAACAACTTCGTGATGCTTTAGTTGCTGCCCCACTTCTTTCACATCCGGATTTATCTAAAGATTTTTGTTTGGCGACGGACTCATCATACAAAGGCCTAGGTGCACATTTATTTCAAGAGATAGAAGAAAACGGCGTTGTAGTACAGAAGACTATTGCATTTGGAAGTCGTGTTCTCTCTAAATCCGAAAAGAATTATTCGATTACGGAACTTGAAGCTTTGGCTGTTGTTTGGTCTTTCACAAAATTTCGCACATTTTTGTTTGGCAGACATACTAAGGTTTACACCGATCATCGAGCTCTGGAATTTCTTATGTCGACAAAATTAACTCATGGCAGATTGTCACGATGGGCGTTGTACCTACAGGAATTTGATTTTCGTATTGTTTACATACAGGGATCTTCAAATATTGTTGCTGATGCTTTATCACGTGCACCTATGGGTTTGAAACAATGTGCTGAAGAGGACTGCAAAGAAAACCATTATTGTTTGATGTACATTCAAGGTGTTGCGTTTGAGAACTTTATTTCGTCTTCGCTCCAGGACATCGCTAAGGAGCAAAATAAGGATCCAATCTGGAAGGACATTAAGGAGAAGTGGAGGAGAAAGGAAAGCGTAGCGATTAGACAGCATTATTTAGTTCGCAATGACATTCTTTTCAAACGAAAATCGGTCGACAACTCTGTTTGGTTAGTTTGTATTCCTGATGAGTGGGTCAATAAATTGATTTGGTACACACATTTCAGTTATGCGCATTTTGGTCCCAGAAAATGCTTTCATAAATTACGAGAAAATTGTTACTTCAGTAATATGGAAAAACGTATTCGATCTGTTCTTGCCAAATGCAAATTATGTCAAAAGGCTAAGCCGCCAACGGTTTCTCACAGAGCACCGTTGTTTCCTATCATTCCAGCGAAATTAAAGGAGATGGCTGCAGTCGATTTGTTCGGTCCAGTGGTTCGTTCTACTAATGGTTTTGCGTACATTTTCGTAGCAGTGGAGTTGACATCAAAATATGTGTGTTTTACACCTTTACGCAAAGCAACAGCTCGTTCAGTATCTAACGCTTTCATCAAACATTTTTTTAAAGAAGTTGGTCATGTTGATAAGGTTATATCAGATAATGGATCACAGTTTCGCTCTAAAATTTGGCTTAGTACTCTACGGCGTCGTAAAATTAAACCAATTTTCATTTCACTTTTTCACCCTCAATCTAATGCTTCAGAGAGATGGATGAAGGAAATCAATAAATTGTGCCGTCTTTATTGTCATCAGAATCACAGAACTTGGGATCAGTATCTTCATATTTTTCAAAACATTCTGAATGAACTTCCTAATGACTCAACTTCTTTACCGCCTCTATTGATATTAAAAAATAAAGTACCAACAAATCGCATTTCTGAAATCGTTCCTTTTCCGCCTTCACGGAAACTGCGGCATTCTGAAGTTGTCAACCTGGCTCTACAAAATATTGCATCGGCGGCTGCTAGAAGAGAGAAATCAGCTAAGCGTCCTGGTCGTTTAAAAATCTTGTCAGTTGGCCAGAAGGTGTTAATTAAGTCCCACCGT
Organism: Schistocerca nitens; assembly: GCF_023898315.1. Lineage (NCBI taxonomy): Eukaryota > Metazoa > Arthropoda > Insecta > Orthoptera > Acrididae > Schistocerca > Schistocerca nitens. The sequence continues at coordinate 470,708,782 of NC_064620.1, read as the reverse complement.
TTGTCTCATAAAGGAAAAGGCTTGTGTCGCAAATTTTTTCTGCTTTATAACGGTCCATATAGAGTTCGCAAAATTATTCATGATAACACTGTTGAAGTAGAAACTCTTAAATCACGACGCTCTAAAGGAATACATCATATATCAAACGTAAAATTTTTTGTGGAATGACCTACTTGTGAGAAACCAACAGTTTACGTAATCATGGAGAGAGTACAAGGATACCGCGCTGTGTTTTGGCGGCGGCACATACTCAAAGCAACAGTCAGTCTGCGCGCCGTACAAGGCAGTCGTTGACCGCAAACAATCACTTCCTACGTCACGCGCCTACAGCTGATCGAGCGCTCAGTGCGAATGCACTGACAGACGTAAATAAATACACAGTTTAATTTCTCCGAATAAATTCTGTATAAAGCTATAAGGACTTCATAAATTATGTTATTAACGTTCAGTATTTTTCAGGATACGGTTGTATAAAGTATTTAAGACCTTCAGGTAAATTCTGTGCGTGTCCGACGTTAAGACGACTTGCTTTGGAGAAAATTTTCAGGAAGAAGGTCATTTCGAAGAAGAAAGTAATAAACAAAAAAAGGTAACGGTTAATTGAGTTTATTTTTCAGGTAACATAATTCCACTTAGGTACGTACTTCAGACGTAATTTGCTGCTTGCGATTACATGATTCATACTTTGTGCTAATTTCATGTTCTATGAATTTACTAGTGAAGCGACGTGCTTACGCATATTAACTGATTTTGACAATGATTAATTAATGAACAGGGTTGTTATTTGTATATATTATGCATCGCTTGGCTGCTATGCTTTTTCACTGATGTCATATTTTTCTATTATGTGACTGCTGTGCTTATTTATTTAAATTATAATTGTCACCTGAGTAATTGTGCTGATGTGGTTAGATATGTAAGTTATACTTTGTGATTTATCTGCTTGCGCCTTCATGTTTACTTATTAAGATTACATATAAACATTTATTTGCTTATGCTGATATGATGCTAATGACCTGTTTATTATGATAGATAACATATTTGCTGCCTTGCTTATGGATTGCATATTTACACATTTCTGTTTTGTTGTCATAACTACTCTTCAATTTAGTATATAGAAATGCTGATATACTGTGTACAAACATAGAGACTAGGTTACACTATGGTATTAATTGTAGATTGTTCGCTTGGCAGAGCCTTGTTATAGGGATTGTGCTGCATCCACTTGTTGACATTCTGTTCTCTACTGGTATATTTACTCGCTATTGCATGTTTTGCTTACGCTCAGTGCCTTATATTTTTAAGATAAGAAAATGAACTGCTATAATTCGACGAACGACATTAGTACAAGAAAGTCATAGAAGTCACATTAGCTGAGGTTTTATGGAATCTGTATAAATTTATGCTAATAGGAAGGAAGCTAACGACATGACAGACCAAAACTAGGTTTAGACCATTGACAGTATTACACTGCATTTTCGTGAGCAATTGAAATAGGAAGTGACACTTGACACAAAAAATACTCCATATGTTTGCTTCTGCTATGATTCTTGAAGTGGTGTACACACTGTGAAATATTATGATCATTCACACTCCGTAATCGTACTTAATTACTGAGAGTTATTCGAACTAAGTCTGTTAGAGGTCATGTATGCATTTCTTTTATTTAATGATGGACAAGGAACCAAAATGTATCTTATAATTTATAATGAGTAGAAAATTTGGGTCAGATGGATTACACAGAGGTTGTGTGTGGACACTGTGTCTTCGGATTGCATGGGATGCTGAATTGAAGTTGCACTAGGATTTTGTCTGTACTTCTTCGAGGAGACTGACTAGAGGAAAGAGTTGTTATGGAAGTGAAATGATATTGGTGCTGAGGTTTATATGTATCGACGTATTATTGAGGTATTGAGATTATGTGAAGTTGATGATTATTCGAGTTTCGTGGACAAGAGGTAAGGTAAATGAGGTATTATTGAAGTATTGAGATTATGCGATGCTGATTATTATTGGAGTTTGGTGAATAAGAGGTAAGTGAGGAGCATATTTTTTTTGTTGGTTTATATGGAACAAGGAGGATGAAGATGGCAGACTCGAACACTTAAGTAGAAGGAAGATTGTCTACACACACACTTTGTTAAATCAATAAGCAGTATACACTTTTTTTTGAAGAGAGGAAGTATTTGCATATATTGGGTCACTGACAGTTGTTCAGCAACAGTACATTTTGATCTGGCTTGGCAAACATTGGTCTTGACATGATGACTATGACATTGACTAACTATTATTGACTGTTATACATTGCTGCCACTACTACTTCATACACATGATGAACATAAAATTTTGACAGAATTGCATTTACACAGTTAACACTATTCAATTACACAGTAGCACTAATGTGGATGAAAGATGAGTGAGTGTGTTTTGTGTGTTTTCCGTTTATAATCCCAGAGAAGTGATCCCAACCTATCTCCTAAATATTATTTCACTTGTTTGTTGTGGCTTGCACTGACACCCACAAATATTATAGGTTAACTGTTATTATGTACTGTAATAGTTAATGTGACAATTAACTGATATCATTTGTGTGTTTATTATGATTTGTATGTTTAGTGTAAGAGCATTGATTATATTTTGTTAAAGAAATTGTATGTGCATTCAAACTATTGTTCATGACTGAACTGTCTCAGTAGTTATGGTGAATAGTATGGACTGTTACTTGCACCTTTTCTACATGATTGGTGCTACAAGGATATGTTTAATTTCTGCTGATGAACTGTGTGATCAGTGATTGTAAAAAAAATTATGGACTGTTACTTGTACCTTCTCTACATGATTGGTGCCACTAGGACATGTTTAATTTCTGCTTATAAACTCTGATGAACAGTGTGATCAGTGATACTAGATTTTATGGAACTGCTTCTGCTGAGAAATGTGACCTGTTGCTGTGTGCACCTGATCAACATTGCTGGTGCCACTAATGGACTGCTTCTACTGAAATGGTGTTACTTGTTGGTGTCTGTACCTACTCAACATTTCTGGGTGCCACTGATGGACTGCTTCTACTGAAATGAAGTCACCTGTTGCTGTGTGCACCTGATCAACATTGCTGGGTGCGACTAATGGACTGCTTCTACTGAAATGGTGTTACTTGTTGATGTCTGCACCTGCTCAACATTGCTGGGTGCCACTGATGGATTGCTTCTACTGAAATGAAGTCACCTGTTGATGTCTGCACCTGCTCAACATTGCTGGGTGCCACTAATGGACTGCTTCTACTGAAATGGTGTTACTTGTTGGTGTCTGCACCTATTCAACAGTACTAGGTGCCACTGATGGACTGTTTCTATTGAAAAAATGTTACTTGTTGGTATTTGCACCTGTTGACCATTGCTGGGTGCTACTGCTGGAACTGTCAACTGCTTATTCTTGAGCTATGGAAAGCGTTTATGTGAATATTTGTATAAACTGATTTTTTGTGTATTACTGTTAGTGAAAAATTATGAGACTCTTACTTGCACATATTCGTCATTGCTGACGCTATTGATTGAACTGTTTAACCACATAATACTTGTGTAAACTATTATGTAAAGTCACATGTATGAAAGAATTTGTATTGCTTACTGTATTTTATATATTAGGTTATTGAAAGGTCAGTGCAAAGCCAAAATTTTATCTAGTTATATGATATTTACGTATTAATATTATCTTTTATTTTTGTCTGTATTTTTTTGACGAATTTGGTGGTATTTTCACCACCAATGCTGGCAAAAATACCATCAAATTCTAGCCGTGGAGGAAGGGCATATGAAAGGTGGCTACACTGAGCCACAGCGCCAGAGATCGCTAGAGAGCATTGTTCCGCCGCCTCCACGGGCTGTCATTATTGAGATGTGCTAGAAGTCAGTGCTTGTCGAGGACTCGTAGTAGTCAGTTCGTGTTGAGATGTGCTAGTAAGGAGTGCTTGCTGAGATGTGATACTGAAAAGTTCTTGTTGAGATGTGGTAATAGCGAGTCGGTGTGGAGATATATTGTAATTATGAGAGTGATTTTGGTCAATATATGAAGGTAACGAAACTTGATTTATTTTTCATTATTTCCATGTTTTAAATAATGTGTCATTACAGGTTCAGTCAACAAAGCATCTGGCTTGTGTTCTTGGATTAGAGTGTAATTGTGGTTCTCTTGAGTAATTATGGTATTTCTATTTTCTTTAATTAACTCAGTATAAATGGTATTTGAAATTCTTGTCTTTTGAAGAAGAACCGTGCCAGATGTGTACGTTGAGTCACACTCCCACACACAGAACAGTTACACTTGTGCTTTGGTTTCGTAGGTTTTATAGTTGCTGGGGACTTAATTAATTAATTGTGTTAATGAAAATTTTCATTTCATTCTTTGTTGTTGTTCTATGCAGTCAGATAGCGTAATAATACTAGTCAGGGCCAACCGTTACGAGACTTCGTAATCGGACAGACAGCTACTAAATCAGAAAAATAAAATTGTTTTCATTTCATTTAATTAAGCCCCCATGCAATATATATATATATATATATATATATATATATATATATATATATATATATATATATATATATATATATCAGTTCCACCACTGCTGGCGGCTCACCTACAACTGCCCAACGCTACGTGCTGTTAACAGCCAACTGCCCAACACTACAATAGCGACTATGCCAACAGTGCCACCCAGCCACAGACTGCACACAGCACAGCCAGTGATTTTCATACAGAGCGCTACGTGGTGTTACCAATGTAAAAACCTAAACAGCCTACTTACATATCCCCATGCTCCCCACAAAAAAATTTACTAATTGTTTTGGGCAATGGCCAATACAGATTTGAAAAAAATTTTTATAATTACAATAACAAAGGAATCAAATGCACACACTTATAGATACAATGTTGGTCAAAAGCTAAAATTTTCTCACAGTTCATAAAGACAGTCCTGATCATTCATCACAGTAAAATTGCAGTGTTTTTTCCAATGTTTGAGCAGTAAAAGAAAATGCACACGGAAGAAGTGGAGTTCCATGCTGTCTTGAAGAAGTAGTGTTGTCCTTCCAACGGAAAGACAGTGCTGACTCTTCACATGCAGACAGATAATGGACCACAACAGAGCAAACCCACAGCAGAGTCAGTCGAAGTTGAAGAATATTGGTAGGTAGTAGGTAGGTTCAAAAAATGGTTCAAATGGCTCTGAGCACTATGGGACTCAACATCTTAGGTCATAAGTCCCCTAGAACTTAGAACTACTTAAACCTAACTAACCTAAGGACATCACACACACCCATGCCCGAGGCAGGATTCGAACCTGCGACCGTAGCAGTCCCGCGGTTCCGGACTGCAGCGCCAGAACCGCTAGACCACCGCGGCCGGCAGTAGGTAGGTCATCACAGAGCAGACCCACTGCAGTTCTGGTAGAGATTTCAGTATTGGTGGGTCACCAGAGGTGCAGATCCAATGTTCTCCTTGTAGAGACAATGGTATTGGTGGGCGATCAAAGAAGCAGGCCTACTGTAGTCCTTGTAGAGATAATGGTATTGGTGGGCCATCAAAGAACAAGACCCACTGTCGTTCTTGTAGAGACTGCCAGCAGTCATCTGTTGTGACTGTGCAGGTGCGCAATCACCATTGAGGAGTCTTGCATTCAATATCGCAAGTCCATAAACCATCACTTGTGCAGTCACAAAGTTTTTGGAATTGTCCTTAGAATTACAAATGCTGTTAACCAGTCCCTTGCTGAATTATTAACACACGTGCAAACACTGACAGTCCCAACTTCTCACATATTGGGCATGTATAATGAGCAACAGAAACGTGTGCACTGAAATGAAACTTAATTTGAAGAACTGGTGTCTATACAATTATAAATTTACGACATGAGAATACAATTACAAAGGCACAAAATACATCATTAAAGAACATAACAATACAGATAACATTTGTGGTAATACGGACTTTACAAAAGAATCGATATAACATATGCATCAGTGTTACAGGAATTATGATATAAGTAAATACATAAAAGGTCAGAATAACTTTCGAAACATCAACTTCACACGAGAGCATTAAAACAAAACAGAACAAATAATGTCTAAACATCTTTACAAAGTAAATAACATATTATTAGAAAATTCTACAACATAACTTATCAGATAAACATATAAAGACAAGGAAATCACAAATACACAAGGGTCACAAACACCTAGCGGAATAACACAAAAGGAAAGGACAGGGTTTGTTTCACTGCAGTTTTTTGCAAACAAAACTTTCTTTAATTCTTGTAGATCTCCCTTAGCTCATCATTATTCCCAAAAGTCCTATAAATACCTGCTTTCTGTACTTTCTTCATATAACTTCTCAATGCATTTCTTCCAATTCATCGCAACTCACTCTTTTATATACCCTACCCCCTCTTAAGCTAACTTAAATCTACTGAGCTCAGATGCATAAACTAAGGGACGAGGCAATGCAGCAGCACAAAACAAATTAACACCAACAGCAATGACAAAAAAATGCAAATTTGCAAAGCAAGCAGCAGTATATCTAAATTAGCAAAGCAAATGCAACATTACAACTAATATGAGCAAATGTGCAGCAACAAGAAAAATAAAAAGTAAAACTGGCTTAACACAGTAATACAAAGTGAAATTTAATAGCACTATGCCTGGCAAGTAAATGCAATAACTTATACCTAAACATGACAAAGCTCAAGCACAAAAAATGTTACAGTAAAAATTGCCATGTTTAATACCTATGTCACATCTTAACACTAGAGTGATGCATCACGAGAACTTACTCTAGCAGACAAGTTACCAAATCGTAAAAAAATTATTTATGCAATTCCTGTGAAGGGAAATGTCTATTTATATTCTCTCGCATTCTTGGAAGTAGATCATAAAATTATTATTTACTGGATCTGTAGATAGAAAACGTTTCTAATAGTACATCTATTAAATTTTAATTTAAACAATGCTGCAGTGCAACTAGAAACTAGATATTAAACAAAATGAGCAATATCTCAACTAGGAAGACGATAGATGTAAAATGTTTCTCATCATTTCATTAGGCATTTTAGTAAATATCTTAAATTAAGAGCTCCACAGTGTAATCATATATTTACAAGTTTTATCATGTCGTATTTGTGATGCTTTCTACAAAGAAATGTCAATAGCGGGGATAATGGCCTCTTTTTTCTCCACCTAATGGCTGTTTCTCCAGGCAGCTGCCACAGCTGGACGCCTACAACAAATTACGTCAAGGTCACTTAGTTTTCTTACCGAAATATTTACGACAGCAGTTTGCACTACAGTAACAGTCTCATAAAAAAATTTCATGGGTCGAGAATTTGCGTTACAAATGTGTAGAAAAAAATCCTATAAATATAACAGTGTCCAAAAATATTTTTGTGGCATTGTGATACATTCATCCATGTACACACATTTCATAATTCTTAAAGTACGATTCTTCGTTTCAAACATCCTTCTTCACAAAACAGAATCCCTAACCACTACTCATTATTCATATACATATAAACACATAATCACATTCCTTGTATAGAGTAGCATCATCTTATTGATCATAAACATACCTCAACAGCATAATACGCTTCGTCATCGTAATAATAACATCACAAGACCTCAGTCAAATTTCAAAAACGATGTATCTTTCTGCAATAATTTCAGAACCTAAAAAAAAATTCTCTGCTCATTTCAATAGTGTCATCTACCTCAAACGTACTTTAAAACTCATGATCCCATTCCAAATACATCATTCAAAGCTCTCATAGTGTCACAATGGTCCCAACAAAATATGAACAGTTCACAAAGTACAGACAAAATACAATTTCATAAGTGTGAAGTTATCCAACTGTGTAACTACAAAAAAAATGGTTCAAATGGCTCTGAGCGCTATGGGCCTTAACATCTATGGTCATCAGTCCCCTAGAACTTAGAACTACTTAAACCTAACTAACCTAAGGACAGCACACAACACCCAGTCATCACGAGGCAGAGAAAATCCCTGACCCCGCTGGGAATCGAACCCGGGAACCGGGGCGTGGGAAACGAGAACGCTACCGCACGACCACGAGCTGCGGACTGTGTAACTACATAAACATGTGTCACTGACATAGAAAAAAAAAAGTTTGCCTCTTGTAGTTAAATGATCAGACAGCTGTGTATTTAAGTGTTAGAGAAATATGGTATCGATGTGTAAAGTTGTATCAGCAGATACCATATTAGCTAGAGCTCCTTGTGCTTGCCAAACACATGGTACACAAAGTAAGCGGGTACCCCCCCCCCCCCCCCGAGGATTAATGTAGTTATATCCCCATGCATATAGACATCGTAATTATTATGTACAGTACCGAGATCAAGAAAGTACTACACTGTAACATATTGTTGTGCTACGAAAAAGGCTTTTTCATTGTAGCTATGCCACAAAGTTACTACTGAAACATGTTTTACTTTCCAGAAGAATTCAGAAAAACTGTGCAGATATAAGACAGATACAGCGCAAAAGCAATAATATAAATTGTGTCCCTCATTAGTAGCATCGTGATATAATCGTGTAGCTGTCAAATAAACTAACCACTGTGTCATCTGGTATCTCTAAGAAAGTACTTTAAATCCAGAATGTACTTTCAAGTAAACCAAAATGTTACATTAAAATCTCATTAGCAGTACCGGTACATGTTCTTAGTATGTGAGCCTTATAGTCGTTACGTAATCGTGCAGCTAACAAGCAAGAATGCACACACACAATAACACTGTGTCGTCTGTTCACTATAACAATGCATTCGTAATTACCGTCTAAATATGTTCCCTAGGTTCTTGACTGGATAGTTAACTTTAAAAACATTGTTGCATGATAACAGTTTCTATGTGTGACAAAGCGTACTAGTAGCGTGAAGTGAAAAATTTTATGGCCAAGACTAAGTTAAAAAGCAGATTATCTTTCAATAAACCGTTGTACATGTGAAATGTGGTTCAATCCTTTACTCTTCCGAGTACGCAGAGTTTCAACTTCAACGCAATTATCATGTGGTATACGTCATAAAGAATACTGGAATTTTTCACAAGGTTAGCGTCTATGTTACTTTTCTCTAAGCCAGCCGGCGCACGTGGTTGCCTGAAATGGGAGTCATTGTCTGTCTCTTTGTTGGCGCGCGTCGTTATTGGGATTTGGAGATCTAACTCCCACAAATTCACCTTGTCGAGAGGGCCCTGCCCTGTTTGAACCATGCCAATTTTGGTTAAATTCTGGTCTGTCGTTAAGATTATATCGTCTGTCATGTCGGTAGTTTCTGTAATATTTTTCTTGTGGGTCACGTGGTGGAGAATTTCTCCATAAGTCGTAACTGCGCGGTAGATCGTTGCATCTGAAGTTATTCTGTCTCCCTTGATAATAATTATTTTGGTTCCCATGTTGCCAGTTTCTATGGTTATCTCTGTCATATTCATTACTACGGAAATGCGATCTTTCTCTGTAACTATTATTCTGCCAACGGTTGTCATACGGGTGATGTCTGTTTTGGTCTAGATTTGCGTTGTAACAATAGCCTTGTCGTGTCCAGTTATTATCTCTTTCATCGCGGAATTGTTACGGATGAGACGCGGAATTGTGTTCCCGTTTTAGCGTCCCGCGATTGTCAGTGTCGAATTCCAATTCTTGTAAGAGTCCCTGAAAAGCTTCAATGTCGTCTTTGCAAAGCCCTGCCAAAATAATGTCGTAAATGTTCAGGCAGTTTGATTAAGCAAATGCGGAAGAGTTCTGAGGGGCTGTATGGGTTTGACAAGTACTGATTCTTGTGCAACATGTCTTCAAAATATTTCACAAGACTGGAAAATTCAGATTGTTCAAAATGTTTCATCATTATGATGCTATATTTTACTCGGTCTTGAGTAGCTTGATACCAATATGCTGAGAGGAAATCATGATAAAATTCTCCTTCACTGTGACAATCGTGAATGACCGATCGCATTCTTACAGCTGGTTCATTCTCTAAGTAGCCACACATAAATTCTAACCTGTGCTCCAATGACCAGTTGGGAGGAAAACAGTGAGAAAATTGATGGAGCCATGCTTTTGGATGAATGTCGTTGCCAGAATTCTTAAATGTTTTGAATTTACGTGTAGTAAAGAACAGCCTTGCCGTCTTCGGAATTGTGTGGATGATGCTTTTCCGAAAGTCAGATGGTACGTAGCCAGACTCATATATTCTACACACCAACGTGAATAGTCGTTTTGTTGCCACTACCCCCAATGATTTTAGAAATTCTGTTGGAGTGCTATCTATCCCTCCTGCCTTATTTGACCGTAAGTCCTCCAAAGCTCTTTTAAATTCCGATTCTAATACTGGATTCCCTATCTCTTCTAAATCGCCTCCTGTATCTTCTTCTAGCACATCAGACAAATCTTCACCCTCAAAGAGGCTTTCAGTGTATTCTTTCCACCTATCTGCTCTCTCCTCTGCATTTAACAGTGGAATTCTCGTTGCACTCTTGATGTTACCACCGTTGCTTTTAATGTCACCAAAGGTTGTTTTGACTTTCCTGTATGCTGAGTCTGTCCTTCCGACAATCATATCTTTTTCGATGTCTTCACACTTTTCCTGCAGCCATTTCGTCTTAGCTTCCCTGCACTTCCTATTTATTTCATTTCTCAGCGACTTGTATTTCTTTATTCCTGATTTTCCCTGAACATGTTTGTACTTCCTCCTTTCATCAATCAACTGAAATATTTCTTCTGTTACCCATGGTTTCTTCGCAGCTACCTTCTTTGTACCTATGTTTTCCTTCCCAACTTCTGTGATGGCCCTTTTTAGAGATGTCCATTCCTCTTCAACTGTACTGCCTACCGCCCTATTCCTTATTGCTATATCTATAGCGTTAGAGAACTTCAAACGTTCTCGTCATTCCTTAGTACTTCCGTATCCCACTTCTTTGCGTATTGATTCTTCCTGACTAATGTCTTGAACTTCAGCCTACTCTTCATCACTACTATATTGAGATCTGAGTCTATATCTGCTCCTGGGTACGCCTTACAGTCCAGTATCTGATTTCGGAATCTCTGTCTGACCATGATATAATCTAATTGAAATCTTCCCGTATCTCCCGGCCTTTTCCAAGTATACCTCCTCCTCTTGTGATTCTTGAACAGGGTATTCGCTATTACTAGCTGAAACTTGTTACAGAACTCAATTAGTCTTTCTCCTCTTCCATTCCTTGTCCCAAGCCCATATTCTCCTGTAACCTTTTCTTCTACTCCTTCCCCTACAACTGCATTCCAGTCGCCCATGACTATTAGATTTTCGTCCCCCTTTACATACTGCATTACCCTTTCAATATCCTCATACACTTTCTCTATCTGTTCATCTTCAGCTTGCGACGTCAGCATGTATACCTGAACTATCGTTGTCGGTGTTGGTCTGCTGTCGATTCTGATTAGAACAACCCGGTCACTGAATTGTTCACAGTAACACACCCTCTGCCCTACCTTCCTATTCATAACGAATCCTACACCTGTTATACTATTTTCTGCTACTGTTGATATTACCCGATACTCATCTGACCAGAAATCCTTGTCTTCCTTCCACTTCACTTCACTGACCCCTACTATATCTAGATTGAGCCTTTGCATTTCCCTTTTCAGATTTTCAAGTTTCCCTGCCACGTTCAAGCTTCTGACATTCCACGCCCCGACTCGTAGAACGTTATTATTCAATATTTTTCTCATGGTAACCTCCCCCTTGGGAGTCCTCTCCCGGAGATCCGAATGGGGGACTATTCCGGAATCTTTTGCCAATGGAGGGATCATCATGACACTTCTTCAGTTACAGGCCACATGTCCTGTGGATAAAATGTTACGTGTCTTTAATGCTTTCCATTGCCTTCTGCATCCTCATGTCGTTGATCATTGCTGATTCTTCCGCCTTTAGGGGCAATTTCCCACCCCTAGGACAAGAGAGTGCCCTGAACCTCTATCCGCTCCCCCGCCCAGTTTGACAAGGCCGTTGGCAGAATGAGGCTGACTTCTTATGCCGGAAGTCTTCGGCCGCCAATGCTGATTATTTATCAAAATTTAGGCAGTGGCAGGGATCGAACCCGGGACCGAAGACGCTACCCCTAGACCACGGGTCAGTCCGAAGACGGCAAGAGCTGACAAGTGCGAGAATTATCGCACAATCAGCTTAACAGTTCATGCATCGAAGCTGCTTACAAGAATAATATACAGAAGAATGGAAAAGAAAATTGAGAATGCGCCAGGTGACGATCAGTTTGGCTTTAGGAGAAATAAAGGGACGAAAGAGGCAATTCTGACGTTACGGCTAATAATGGAAGCAAGGCTAAAGAAAAATCAAGACACTTTCATAGGATTTGTCGACCTGGAAAAAGCGTTCGACAATATAAAATGGTGCAAGCTGTTCGAGATTCTGAAAAAAGTAGGGGTAAGCTATAGGGAAAGACGGGTCATATACAATATGTACAACAACCAAGAGGGAATAATAAGAGTGGACGATTAAGAACGAAGTGCTCGTATTAAGAAGGGTGTAAGACAAGGCTGTAGCCTTTCGCCCATACTCTTCAATCTGTACATCGAGGAAGCAATGATGGAAATAAAAGGAAGGTTCAGGAGTGGAATTAAAATACATGGCGAAAGGATATCAATGATACGATTCGCTGATGACATTGCTATCCTGAGTGAAAGTGAAGAAGAATTAAATGATCTGCTGAACGGAATGAACAGTCTAATGAGTACACAGTATGGTTTGAGAGTAAATCGGAGAAAGACGAAGGTAATGAGAAGTAGTAGAAATGAGAACAGCGAGAAACTTAACCTCAGGATTGATGGTTACGAAGTCAATGAAGTTAAGGAATTCTGCTACCTAGGCGGTAAAAGAACCAATGACGGACGGAGCAAGGAGGACATCAAAAGCAGACTCGCTATGGCAAAAAAGGCATTTCTGGCCAAGAGAAGTCTACTAATAGCAAATACCGGCCTAAATTTGAGGAAGATATTTCTGAGGATGTACGTCTGGAGTACAGCATTGTATGGTAGTGAAACATGAACTGTGGGAAAACCGGAACAGAAGAGAATCGAAGCATTTGAGATGTGGTGCTATAGACGAATGTTGAAAATTAGGTGGACTGATAAGGTAAGGAATGAGGAGGTTCTATGCAGAATCGGAGAGGAAAGAAATATGTGGAAAACACTGATAAGGAGAAGGGACAGGATGATAGGACATCTGCTAAGACATGAGGGAATGACTTCCATGGTACTAGAGGGAGCTGTAGAGGGCAAAAACTGTAGAGGAAGACAGAGATTGGAATACGTCAAGCAAATAATTGAGGACGTAGGTTGCAAGTGCTACTCTGAGATGAAGAGGTTAGCACAGGAAAGGAATTCGCGGCGGGCCGCAGCAAACCAGTTAGTAGACTGATGACCAAAATAATAATGAACAGCTTATAGTCAAAATCATCGTGTCGGCGAGTCGCATATCGGTCATTGTTACGTCGTGTCGGCGGTTCCATCTCAAAATTCGGTGCACCTTGCCAATTTCTTTCACAACTTCCGAAATGCCCTGTGTTATTACTTTGTGGCTGTTCCGTATTTCTATGTCCCTCTTCCCGTATTGGAGCGCGAGTGTCCTCTGAAATATGTAATTCTTGTATTACCTGCGTCAACTGATCTTGTACTTCCCGGATTTCTCTTTTGTACTGTGTATTGATTTGATTTTGATTTTGTTTGAATTTTCTAATTTGTTCACACTCTTCTGTGTCAGTGAAGGCTACAGGTCTTGTGTCATTCAGATCACCATCTACCTTTGTAGATAAGTTAGTGAACTGATCCGAAAGTTCGGCTACTTTCTCCGATAGTGAACTGATTTCCTCAGTGTGTTTTTCTGAACCAAGTTTCAGAGTGTCCATTTGTGTTGAAATCGTATCTACTGTGTCCTTTAAGTTTTCCTGAGTTTTTGCAAGTTCCTTAACCGAATCGGTACATGCAACAGAGTCAATTTTAGCTTGCAAGGTGTCGTGAATTTCATGAACATAGGCTGTTTAGGTTTTTACATTGGTAACGCCACGTAGCGCTCTGTATGAAAATCACTGGCTGTGCTGTGTGCAGTCTGTGGTGTTGTTCCATTGCGTCTAACTGCTGTTGTGTTTGTCTCTGGTGTTGTTCCATTGTGTCTAACTTTTGAAGATTTTGTTCCATTGTGTCTAACTGGTGCTGTGTTTGTCTATGATTTTGTTTCATTTGTTGCATTAATTGCAATAATAATGTATTAGTGTGTGGAATCTGTTCCTCTATGCTTTTCGGCAGTGCATTTGCACAGGCAACATTCACATTTTGACGATCAGAAAATGTGTCTTGACTTATTTGAGAAAACGGTGAGGACGCAAAACCTGAATCTACAGTATTTGCAAGATTGTGTCCTGTCATTTCGGATTCCTGAGGAGAGCTGTTGCCGACCGACCGATCGATCGATAATGCTTCCGTGTTCACTAATTGTTTCACTGACTACACCATTATTTGCAGCCCGCTCCATTTGACTTACCTCACAAAAATCTTCGTTACTCAGACTACTGCAATACAGCGAGCGCCACTACTGACAGCTAAATAAAAAATTCTAACTACTGAAGCACTAACAACTGATAGGCATAGTTAGCAAATGAAACAATGTAGTTACCTTAATAGTGTTCAAAAGTCATAATTACAAATTCACTGTCTCTGATGGACACACGCCCAGATCATCCGCTCTCAAAACTCCGCCATCTCTCTCCCCACATCCACCACTGCTGGCAGCTCACCTCCAACTGCCCAACGCTACGTGCTGTTAACAGCCAACTGCCCAACACTACAACAATTCCACCCAGCCACAGACTGCACACAGCACAGCCAGTGATTTTCATACAGAGCGCTACGTGGCGTTACCAATATAAAAACGTAAACAGCATACTTATAGCACCTCGTAGCCAAAACAGACCGCCAGCGGCATCTTTTAACGACAGGCACCAGAAATCTTTCCCCGCGCGTTGCACCAACCTGCTCTTTCCAAACAAACCAAATAGAGCCTCACATCGCAGCACCATAGACGTACTCACGATTCGGGCGCGAGACATCGACTTCACAGCACTGCTCAGTAGTGTACTTTTAAGGAAGTATTTCTTTATCTGTATTCTTTCAAGGAACTATAGCATTATATTTTTAAATTGTGTTCTTCTCTTTAAACTCCCTGTGTTACAACTGTTATGAGAAGTTGATTTTTTTAAAGTGTTTGTTCTTTTTGAAATTTCCGTGTTTTAAGCTGTCACAATTATTTTCGAGGTCATGAAGAGTTGCAACCTGAATAAGTCTTGTGAGTTTTTCGCCGTGTTATTTGTAATTCACTTTTGTCTTTGTCGTCTTGTGACTGTGGTTTCAAATTTTACCCTTTATATGTTGAAGAGTAATTAATCTGAGAGCTGTGAAGGAACAGAGCGAAATCTGTTATAAGCTCAGACTGGTAACCTTATGTCTGCGCCTGACCTATGACCACATGCATTTCTTTCAGATCCTTGGTTTGGATTTCCGTAACTGTTTAATCACTTATAGTGTCATGCTCAGTAGTAGTTTGATGGTGGCTTTTACAACCCCAATTTCGGGTCGTTCATTTTACCAGTGTTGTTTAAATTCTGCTGAGCGAGATAAATGTTAGGTCTTATTTCTTTTGCTTTCAGCTTCAGCTTCAGCTTCTTCCCACTCCAATCTTCAGGCTACCTAACATTTCACTTTTCACTGTGCTTCCTATTCTTTAAAAGTTTGATTCATCAGGAGTGAAGAAATTGTTTCTTAGAAATTACATGAACTTAAGCAGCCAGGTGAGAATTTGGGCCTCAAGAAGACGATGCATTTATCCATTACCGGATATCGAAGATTTTTTGTTTCTGCGGTTCACCCAGGACCAAACATCAAGAATGAGATATTGTACCTCAGCGCCCGGACGTTGGATTATTTCTTAAATTCAATCTCTAAGACCCTTAAATAAGAGAACTGCCACTATTTACAACAACTGTGTCAGACAGAACATCAATTCTGTGAAGCCTCGCACGCTATTCAAGTGAATTTGCTTCGCTACAGAGCTCTACTCCAAACAGTGCTGTTAATGAATATCTGACTGACTTACATCCTGGTTCCTTTGCTGTTACCATCGTTTATCTATATGAAACACACAGTTTGTGGTATGACACCTTAGGCTGTAAAAATTTTAGGGTAACTATTTGGCCAAAGTAGAGGCACACTTTTTTAAGTTTAGTGAATAAGTTATAAACTCGTTAATACATAAAAATTGATAATGCTCACCATTATGATTCGTACGTAAGAATGAGACGAGGATTAGATACTACTTCCACGGAAATATTTTTAGCAATGTTAATTTTATTTCATCCCCCCCCCCCCCCCCCCGCCCACTTAACTAAACTTTCATAGTCGCTAGGCAAGTTCCTTTGTATTAAAGATGAGATGGGCGCAAGAATGCTAGAAGTAATAGTCGGATGCGACTATTCCTCACAATTCCCTTGTCAAAGTGAATCAGTTTTCTGTAGGAACGTCGATTTAGACTGCCTTAATCCCCAACGTGTATCAGCACTGAGTACTAGAATATATTGTCGCCTACGACTGTATGCTGTATTTTCGCAGGAACTGGGTTTTCAGTAGGATCCAACCGAATTATTCAGTCTCTTGATCGTTTCCTGAGGTGTTGAATTTGTAAAGTTTTTAAGGTGCAGTCGTTATCCCACGCAGCAAATCACGTTCGTATGTGCCATGGTGGCGAAAGCCGCGTGCAGAGAGCCTCAAGAACAGATCATATTGTTTACGGTGAGTGATGTGTACATTGTGGAGGACAGTCAAACCAAAACGATACGCGTGGAGAGGTAAGCTCTTCATTATATCAAAAGTAATCGCATTAACAGTTAATACATATTTCCCACTGTAAGACAAAATGGGCAACGTCGTCACGGGAAAATATTTGCGGTTTTGCCAACGGAAGCGTGTTTGTGCCTAAGCGTGCAGCTCTTGGTCCGAAGCAAGTCGACGGCCACAAAGATTCTGTGGTGTCACCGCCAGACACCACACTTGCTAGGTGGTAGCCTTTAAATCGGCCGCGGTTCGGTAGTATACGTCGGACCCGCGTGTCGCCACTATCAGTGATTGCAGACCGAGCACCGCCACACGGCAGGTCTAGAGAGACTTCCTAGCACTCGCCCCAGTTGTAAAGTTGACTTTGCTAGCGATGGTTCACTGCCTACTTACGTTCTCATTTACCGAGACGATAGTTTAGCATAGCCTTCAGCTATGTCATTTGCTACGACCTAGCAAGGCGCCATTATCAGTTACGATTGAGATTGTGAATCATTTACCATCAAGAGCGACGTTCATCATTAATGGATTAAAGTTAAGTATTCCACCAGCTACATCCATTTTTCTAAATTCTAATTTCCTTGTCCTGTTCCAGACCTCATGCCAGCCTGCGTGAGCTAAAACACATGCCTTTTGCTTCTTCTAGTAACATGGTGTTGGCTCTCCTGCCAACCACATCATTGGCGGCGAGGCAAAACCGCGTTCTTCTCTAAACTGCCCTGATTTCCTTGTGTAATGGCTTCGCCACAATCTCCAGATGTACTGTCCGAATTTTATCGCTAACAGAATCAGCAGACGCAGGCATTACTGGATGCCCTTTGATAGCTCGTCCAGGGTCAACGTGCAATGAAAAACGATGCGGCAGCCGCTGCTCCACCGCTAACGCAGCCACAACACGCTGTTGCACCAACTTTTCGACCTTTTGATGCTCCACTGGAAAGCTGGACAGAGTGGTCACGCCAATTTGGATTCCATCTCGCCGCCTACAGAATTCAAGGTAACGAGCAGCAGCCTTATCTCTTATCACTGGTCGGCATACAAACGTACCATGTGGTAGTCAAATTATTTCCCCGACGCGACGCAGCAACTCTGTCCTACGAAGAAATTTTGTCGGCATTAGATGCATATTTCAAAGAATCAGTCAATGTCGTTGCGAAACGGTATACCTTCTTTCGTACAAATGTACGGCACGTCAGACTAATTAGGAGTAGGTTGCAACCTTGCAAGGCCTTACTATGGATTGTGCTTTTGAGTGTCAGTGTGGTCTCCCTTATTCAGATACTATGGTATGTGATGCAATTGCGCAGAACATTTCTGATGTTCGTATAAGGGAACAGATTTTGAAGCTAGTCAGTCCCTCCCTTCAACAAGTGTTGGACATATTGGATCGGCAGAACACACTTGACTTTGCTCAGTCATCATTTGAAACTTCACCAGCCGTGTGTCAGGTTAACCGGCCCACCGGGCGAGATGTACGGAGCAGTAAACAGCCCTCACGCCTGGCGGCGCCGCTGCCGCCAGGCTCTCAGCCACGTGTGCCGTGCCGGAAAGCAAATGCAGTGCTCAAATCCTGCCCGCGGTGCGCTACTAGACATTCGCGTGAGAATTGCCCGTCACGCCAAGCTATTTGCTTTTATTGTAATAAAAAAGGACATGTTCAGAGTGTTTGCCTGAAAAAGTTCAGATCGGAAGCTGAAAACCATTCCAGGACCTTTGCTTTGCGCCGGAATCGGAATCGAACCAAGGATACTCAGGCTCGCGAAACTTCGCCCATGGAAATTCATGTAGTTCATTCCACTCCGCCCAGTGCCACTCTCTCTAACAGTGACTGTGTTCGTCCCACAAATAGTGTGCGTCGACATCGCCGGAACTCCCGTCAAGTCGCGAGTGATATTGTACCAGTGTCAGTTCACGTTGCACGAGACAGTCGCTCTTGTCGTCAGCAGGACAGTAAACTTTTTGTGGACTTGGAAATTAACGGCAAAGTGATACCATTCCAGCTCGATACCGGGGCTGCAGTTTCACTGATCAATCAAGACACAAACTGCTGGGCACACCTCCGCAAATGTTAAGTTAACTAGCTATTCAGGTCAAGAGATCCCTGTGTTAGGACAGTGCAGCCTTCTTGCAACATACAAAGGACAAACAAAACTTAAGTCATTTTACGTCCTTCGTTCTTCTTCTGCAATGAACTGTTTGGTTTAGATTTATTTCAGTTGTTTAACTTGTCTATAGTAAATCAGGTCCTATCAGTGAACCAGACTATGCCTTCAGACAGTGTTTCTCGTCTATGTGAAGAATTTGCAGACATTTTTGCACTGGGTCTCGGTTGCGCTAAGAACTATAACGCACATTTGGAACGGAAAGTAAACGCGCAACCGAAATTTTTCAGAGCGCGCAATGTTCCTCACGCATTGCGGGATGATGTCGCAAAAACATTACGCGATTTGGAAACACTAGGTGTAATTGAACGTGTGCAGGCTTCTCTCTGGGCATCACCCTTAGTAATTTTGCCAAAACCTTCCGGAAACTTGAGACTTTGTGTGGACTTCAAGGCAACAGTGAATCCACAACTAGTGATTGCGACTTTTCCTTTACCCCGCCTGGAAGATCTTTTTGACAAAATGCGCCCAGGTAAATATTTTTCGAAGTTGGACCTCGCAGTTGCGTACTTGCAAATACCGGTGGAGGAAGAATCCCAGCGCGTTTTGGTGGTTAACACGCATCTTGGGTTGTATCAATTTAAACGACTGCCACTCGGGTGTGCATCCGCCCCTGCATTGTTTCAGCAATATCTATAAACTGTTTGTGCGTCGGTCCCTACTGCAGCAAATTATCTGGACGATATTGTGATCTCCGGAAAGACGGAAGAAGAACATTTGGCCAATCTCAGAACATTATTTCAGGTCTTCAGACAAAATGGTCTTCACTTGCAGAAGGACAAATGTGTGTTTTTTGCCCGTGACTTGCCATACCTGGGACATGTACTCAATGCCCAAGGCATACATCCCAGTCCCGAGCACCTCCGTCCCATACAAGACTAGCCTACGCCGCAGAATTTGAAGCAGCTACAGAGTGTGCTGTGAAAAATCTACTATTATCACCGATATGTTCCACACGCCTCTTCCATTCAGCTCCGCTTCATCGCTTACGCCGTAAAGGTGTTCCGTTCGTCTGGACGACGGAATGCGAACGCGCCTTTCGCCAGTTGAAATCGGCGTTGCTTTCCAATACTTGCCTTACTCCATTCGATCCCCAGAAGCCCCTTTTGTTGATGGTGGATGCATCGGATTTCGGGATCGGTGCTGTGCTTGCGCACAAAGATGGATCGCACGATCGCCCTATTGCCTTTGCATCCAAATTGCTCTCGTCTGCGCAAAGAAATTATTCACAGATCGAGAAAGAAGCATGGGCTCTCGTATTTTGTGTTACAAAGCTTCATGATTTCTTATATTGTCGTTACTTTACCATCATCATAGACCACAAACCTTTCACATCGCTTTTCCATCCGAACAAGCCTGTACCTCCACGTACAGCGCAGAAATTCATTCGCTGGTCTATTTTCCTCTCGCAGTACCGCTACGATATCTTGTATCGGTCCACTGCTAAACACGGAAACGCCGATGCATTGTCCCGTTTGCCTGTTGCTGAGGATAGAGCATTCGATTCCTCCGAACTTGCTTGCATGTTCATTGATTCGGAAACCGATGACGTGATCGAATCGTTTCAGATTGATTTTCGTCGTTTAGCTACAGCCACAGCTGCCGACCCTGTCCTTGCTACCGTTCTGAGTTTTGTTGCTACGCAATGGCCCTTGTCAAAGTCACCGTTGGTTCGCCGATTTTTTGCTCACAAGGAGAGACTTTTTGTTCGACGTGGTGTTTTGCTGTTGCGTTCTGATAATGATCAGTCCAGGGTCGCGGTCCCACGTTCGTTACAGTCCTCTGTCTTACAGCTTCTCCACCATAGTCATTGGGGGATAGTGAGAACGAAACAACTTGCTCGTCAGCACCGTACTTGGTTCAGAATCGATGCCGCGATTAGGAATGTGTGCTCTTCTTGCATGGCGTATGCCGAACAACAATCCGCACCACCGCGGAAATTTTTTGCATGACCGAAAGCCACCACCCCTTGGCAACGCTTACACATCGATTTTGCTGGTCCATTCTGGAATGCTCGATGGTTGGTTGTTGTCGATTCATTCAGTAATTTTCCTTTTGTTGTCCGGATGTCTTCCACGACGTCATCTGCCACCATCCAAGCGTTATCCGCTATCTTTTGCATTGAAGGTCTTCCACAGACTATTGTTTCCGACAATGGCCCACAATTCATGTCCGCAGAATTTCAGTCATTCTGCACGACCAATGGTATTCAACATCTGACGTCCACGCCGTTTCCGCCACAGTCAAACGGTGCCGCTGAACGATTGGTCAGGACTTTAAAGTCACAGATGTTGAAGTTAAAAGAGTCCCATTCTCGGGAGGACGCGTTATTGCTCTTTTTGTTCTCATATCGCTCTCGGCCCCGAGATGGTCGCTCGCCGGCTGAGTTGCTCCACGGTCGTCATCATCGACCCTTGATGACTTTGCTACATCCGCCGCATCAGGTTCCTGTGCAGCGGCAGACACCTGCTTTTGCCCCAGGCGACGTTGTCTACTACCGCCACTACCGAGGTTCACGGCGTTGGCTTGAAGGGCGCATTCTTCGCTGCCTCCGACGCGCTATGTATCTGGTTTTGGGGGCCTCTGGTGAGGTGCGTCGGCATCTAAATCAGCTGCGCCTCTGTCGTCGCACGGGATCTGCCGCTCGCCGTCTGCTTTCAGCGACGGTGCCGTCCGGTCAGCGCCCTGGGGACCCATCTACTGGCTCGCATCAGCTCCAGGTGTTACCGACGCTGCCTTCCATTTTGCCCCATGACGACGCGCCGCCGCCGCCGCCTGTTCTCCCGCCGGCGACGCCCGCAGTGGACGCTTCGCTGCAGCCGCCGGGCGCCTCCCTGGGTCACGCGCCGCCGATCGCTTCCCGAGACCAGTTGTCCTCCGACGTGGAACTCTTGCCCGCTCCGGACCATGTGTCGTCTTCGCC
Source organism: Schistocerca nitens (assembly GCF_023898315.1). Taxonomy (NCBI): domain Eukaryota; kingdom Metazoa; phylum Arthropoda; class Insecta; order Orthoptera; family Acrididae; genus Schistocerca; species Schistocerca nitens. The sequence goes on along the minus strand of NC_064620.1, from coordinate 470,686,768 downwards.
CGTCGGGTACCCCGGCCCGATGGAGGTCGACCCTTCGGCCCCTCCTGTCTCTCAACGGGCGCATACGCCGCATGTTGGCGTGCACCCTGGAGCAGGTTTTCAGGCGTTTCCTAGCTCCCCGCGGTCCGAATGGCAGGGTGCGAGTGGCACAGCCTCTACTGTTGTTAGGCTCCCCATCTCGTCGCATACGTCAACATGGGGTCCTGCCCACGCCGGGCGGAAGCCTTATACCACACCCGTACGCCGATTTGCGGGGGAGGAATGTGGTGTCACCGCCAGACACCACACTTGCTAGGTGGTAGCCTTTAAATCGGCCGCGGTCCGGTAGTATACGTCGGACCCGCGTGTCGCCACTATCAGTGATTGCAGACCGAGCACCGCCACACGGCAGGTCTCGATAGACTTCCTAGCACTCGCCCCAGTTGTAAAGCTGACTTTGCGAGCGATGGTTCACTGCCTACTTACGTTCTCATTTTCCGAGACGATTGTTTAGCGTAGCGTTCAGCTACGTCATTTGCTGCGACCTAGCAAGGCACCATTATCAGTTACTATTGATATTGATTCATGTACCGTCAAGAGCGACGTTCATCATTAATGGATTAAAGTTAAGTATTCCACCAGCTACGTTCGTTTTTCTAAATTCTAATTTCCTTGTCCTGTTCCAGACCTCATGCCAGCCTGCGTGAGCTAAAACGTGTGCCTTTCGGCCTCCTCTAGTAACACGGTGTTGGCTCTCCTGCCAACCACAACAGATTCTTCTACAGGGATCCAAAAATATGAAAATAGTATGAGGACAAATCAGGACTGTACGGTCCAGCGAAACTTAGACAGTGAAGTCGTGACATGTGGACAGGCCCACATGCTACCAGTGTTGTTTCGACTAAGCAGCAGAAGTTTCGTAGGGAAGTCCTTACACATCAACCATACAGTTCCGATCCATCCCCAAGCCATTTGCACATTTATTTGGAGCTATGAAGAAAGACGCCTAAGGCCGGCTATTTGCTTCAGAGGAAGAGATGCGCGTTGAGGCACAAACCCCTAGGAAGGAGGAAGAGGAAATTAGTAATTAACGTTCCGTCGATAAAGAGGTCATTAGAGACGAAGCACAAACTTGGATTAGGGAAGGATGGGGAAGGAAATTGGAAGCGCCTTTTTGAAAGGAACCACTCCGGCATTTGCCTCAAGTAATTTAGAGAAATCACGGAAGATCTAATTCAGAGTGGTCGGATGCCGATTTGAAGTGTCGTCCTCCCGAATACGAGTCCAGTAGGCTGACAATGCACCACCTCGCTCTGTGTTCCGTAGGGCGATGGCTGTCTTGTCTCACAGCGAGGTAAATCAATTAACTGTTGTAAGGATTACGTTTGAAATAATAAACACCCAATGTACTCCTTTCCCTCTGTCTCATTTTCATTTGACTGGCGTTTGCAATATGATATATTTGATCGGAAGAAGAATCGCAGTAACTACCTACACGCCGGGGTGCTGTCGGTTCATTGATCATGTTTACCTTTTCCGTTCGTCTGAACTGTTCAGCGACTTCACAAATATCACGTGATATGCATTTGGTAACTTTTATTTAAATACACATTTTTTATTTATTCGTGACTTCACAAATATCACGTGATATGCATTTGGTAACTTTTATTTAAATACACATTTTTTATTTATTAGTGAAACTTGATAACTAATGTTAGTGCACGCATTGCCTCTAATTGCAAAGCAGACTTGTGTTTGCAACCAGTTGCGTATCATATGGAAGCAATCCAGCTGTCTAGTCGAATCTGGCATATTTTTAGTTTTATCTTTGTGATATGGCCCTTCCAGTTTACCTACATCCTTGTGATTAACGCTGATTAATTACTGTACGAAGTGACTACTTGATTCTTACCTATAAGTTCCTAGGTACGAGTGCATTGTGTCTCAGAATACACGAAATGAAATCTTTCTGACATTCTGAAGCAACATAAACTCGTGTTTGCAGTAGCGTCACAGCTTCTTTTAAATTTTTTATGTTTTCAGTAAGAAATTATGCACTACTTTAAAAAGTAAGAGCAAGCAGGTCCTCATCCATCGCTCGCAACTAGACACAATTTGAAGCGGTAGTAACAACACAAGTAATGTTGGCAACACCATCAGTGACAAATAACAATTATTATTAAAACTGTGTAATACCAAATGAATAATCATCAATTGTTTAGTGATAATTGGTATAACAAGTTCATTAATTTGAATGCACTATTACGAGCAAAGACAGAAATATTTATTATTGTGAAACTTGGCAGTGCACCAATTCATGGAGGTAAGAACTGTTCAAAGAGAGAAGTAATCTTTCGTTTGCAGAATACTGTAAGTGTAGTAAATCTTGGTCGATTTAATTTATCACGTTCCATTAATGTATGTGCAATTTGTTCTTAAAGGAGTAAGTACTCACAGTTTGTGAACTCTCGTGTTATTGTTACTCATGTGACGTGAGTTTTGTCTGTTAATACAAAGGACTTCTTTTCTTGTGAGGTTCGCGTTGGTAAACCAAGCGAGACGTGTAATCTATTGCTAAATCGCCCAATAACATGTGCGTTTTGTGTTGTGGTCCAAGTCTAGTAGCACTTTTTGCTGGTTTTTGCTTGGTTAGTGAGAACACTAAGAAAAACACTGTACGCAGATGCTGCTGAGGTTTCTCACTATATCGTCTGCCAAGGGATCTACACTTTCTCCTTCGGCTACCCTCGTAAGAGAATGCAGGGCACTCGTCATGTTAGAACGTATTAAGAATTTGTCTGCTTGTAAACCGACTTCCTGAATGGCAAACCTTGTTGTCGCCAGAAAGAATTTTTCACTTTTCGCCGGAGTGTGTGCTCATATGGAAAACATATTAAAACCTGGACTCGAGACAGGATGTATGACTTTCGCAGGTTTATCCTAGCACTCCTCATGACCTGTCCTCACAGCTCTACTTCCCCCAATATAGAACTCCCAGTTTCGAGGATTTAAACTCATACGAACTTCCAGCTCAACAGTGGGTCTCTTCTACGATATTTATTCTTCAGTAGCCTTATAATTTTCGTGTTCTTCCGAATTCATTTGGAATCAATAACACTATTTTAGGGGCTCTGTGTCTTTTCTAGTAGTTCATATTGAGCTGGCCTCAGTTTAGTCGACGATGGAACTCTGCTAAGCAGATTCTGCTTTGTTTCTGAGATACCTCATGTTCTTAGCCGACTACATACCAGCCGGTGGTTTTTCTATAGAAGAATGGTGCTAACAATAATAATGCTGTAGCATTTGACGACATACATCTTCCTATTCTAACAACTCGTATCATGACGCAACAAATACCGATTGGAAGAAGAAATGCCCGCATCTCGTGGTTGTGCGGTAGCGTTCTCGCTTCCCACGCCCGGGTTCCCGGGTTCGATTCCCGGCGGGGTCAGGTATTTTCTCTGCCTCGTGATGGCTGGGTGTTGTGTGCTGTCCTTAGGTTAGTTAGGTTTAAGTAGTTCTAAGTTCTAGGGGACTTATGACCACAGCAGTTGAGTCCTATAGTGCTCAGAGCCATTTGAAGAGGAAATTGTCATCGCTACCATAGTTACTGTAATAGATGTAACTCATTTTTGTGATCTGTGTCTTATAATTATGGATGAGAATTTTACTATCGAAAAGTGGTAATCAGTGACAACGAGACTACGTTTCAAATATTTGATCACGACAGGTAATATTGATTTGAAACCCACCCCTTTTTCAACATATTTGATAGGATTGAATATCTACAGTACGATCGTTGTCTTGAACAGTATCTAGCATGACCCATAATCTAAATTATTTGAAACAAAGCTTTTGGGCAGTTTGCTCCATTGAGGAGATAATATGTTAAATACATTTTGTATGGGTACATTACGTCATGGCGACAATGTACCGATTAAATTGTTCGTAATATATTTGGTATATGGCACTCCTGTACGGGAACAATTAGTGACTATGTAACAGCCTGTCCCACTAGTGGGCTTGGACGGATTGAATTTCACTGCATTTTGTGGGTGTTAACACGCAGTGTGTGCGTCTGAAGGAAGTAGGCTGCCGCAGCGAACACATCTGCATGAATTAAACACTTTTGGATAGCTGACAGGTTTAACGTCGGCCACAGTCAGCATGAGATGGACAAGAAGTTTAATGTCGTCCGTAGCCCCTGCATCCTGAGAATGGTAACTATAAGTCTAACTGCCGTTCCGTTTCCTGTAGAGACCTTCTGTACCGGGTGAGCACCTAAAAGATTCCGGTTTGTTAATCTACCGTCTGATCTCACTGCGAGTAAATTGGTATCGTCAGACATTGTATTAATATTGCTCGGACATGGATTCTGCGACTAGGGAATCGTTCCATCGCAAAGAGTCACCAGTGATACAGCAGATAGTAAAATTGCCGTGCCACTTAATGGGGTAGTGAGCTTGTGCGAGGACAATGACCAATTACTGGAGATCCACTGCGGGGCAGAAGCTTAGGGGCCGACGTGCTAAGTTATTGTTATGAAATGTCAATGGTCACGGTAATAGTCTCCACAGAGCATTTGTACAGGGTATGTATCAAATTACTGACTGATGTTAATTTTACTGTCAAAATCGTGAACTGTGTGTTACTGTACATACCACTGCAGTATGAGGCCGTTATTTGACATCCTTCCGTCGTGGCTAAAAAGAATTTTTTTGTTTCTGCTGCGAGTAATCATAGCAGCAGGTATTCAGAGTTAGCAGTTTCATAGATAGCCATACCCACTGCACACCTCTCTGTCATTCTATGGCGATGCGTCGCAGAAGCCACTTACGGCATATCTCTGGTTTATAATGGGTTCGGCAGAACGATTTTGTTGTTAATGTGTGTCCTAGATCAGGCCTTTCCAGAAGCATTACGGAGCGGTAATGAACTTGGAAGCGAAGGTCAGACACGCCAACATCCATCTGCAAGGAGTGCAGAAGGCCTAGGTGTAGGTATCACTTACAGCCAACATGCGACAGACATTTGTGTGATAAATATAATGATAAAAAATCTCGTGGATTCTACTAAAATTTTTCCTCAACATACATTTACGCGGCTTACAAGCTATTAGATGCGATTATGTCGATGTTTGGACCTACATGTGCAAGCAACTTTTCCGAAATGAACAAAACGAAGTCGATTCATCGATGTTCGCTAACAGATTTCAACTTAGAAGCTTGTCTTCGGATTAGCATTGTTTACAGGGAGGTACCAGACATTGACACTTTAGTGAAAAGTGAAAGAACTATTCATTGACGTAGCATATTTATATTGGCTGCATGACTAAAACAGTCACAAATTGCTGTCAGTTAAACTTCTTCAGAAAACGATAATCACCATAAGGTTACATGAATCTGAAGAACTATCATGTTTCCTACCTAGCTGTCCCTAATCTTCTCTTCATCAATAAAAAGAAATTTAAGTATTTTCATTGAATGAATTTAACATGAAAGACATTAATAAGTTAAAGTGAAGCGGAACATCTCCGTAGAACTATCATTAGCGGCTGTACAACAGACTCGTTGAATACAGTTCCTCGTGCACAACTACCTTCTTTTATCAACTAGTTCCACTATACTGCGGATCTAAAACTTGATTTATATCGGAATCTGTCGCATGTAATTCAGATCCAGGGTACGACTTAAACTCACGTGAACAGTTATGAAAACAAACTCTTGTGTAACATTTCCAGTTCTGAAATGTATGGCATGTATAAAAAAAAGGAAAGTACTGTCTTTCCGTCAGTTCCCGGGAAGTCTCGAGCATGGAATGTAAAGATTTGTAACTTGTACTGGAGCTAATAACCAAGATGTTGAGCGCCCCACAAACCAACATCATCGTCATCCCGTGATGACTGGGTGTTGTGTGATGTCCTTAGGTTAGTTAGGCTTGTTGTTGTTGTTGTGGTCTTCAGTCCTGAGACTGGTTTGATGCAGCTCTCCATGCTACTCTAGCCTGTGCTAGCTTCTTCATCTCCCAGTACCTACTGCAACCTACATCCTTCTGAATCTGCTTAGTGTATTGATCTCTTGGTCTCCCTCTACGATTTTCACCCTCCACGCTGCCCTCCAATGCTAAATTTGTGATCCCTTGATGCCTCAAAACATGTCCTACCAACCGATCCCTTCTTCTAGTCAAGTTGTGCCACAAACTTCTCTTCTCCCCAATCCTATTCAATACCTCCTCATTAGTTACGTGATCTACACACCTTATCTTCAGCATTCTTCTGTAGCACCACATTTCGAAAGCTTCTATTCTCTTCTTGTCCAAACTATTTATCGTCCATGTTTCACTTCCATACATGGCTACACTCCATACAAATGCTTTCAGAAACGACTTCCTGACACTTAAATCTATACTCGATGTTAACAAATTTCTCTTCTCAGAAACGATTTCCTTGCCATTGCCAGTCTACATTTTATATCCTCTCTACTTCGACCATCATCAGTTATTTTACTCCCTAAATAGCAAAACTCCTTTACTACTTTAAGTGTCTCATTTCCTAATCTAATCCCCTCAGCATCACCCGATTTAATTTGACTACATTCCATTATCCTCGTTTTGCTTTTGTTGATGTTCATCTTATATCATCCTTTCAAGACACTGTCCATTCCGTTCAACTGCTCTTCCAAGTCCTTTGCTGTGTCTGACAGAATTACAATGTCATCGGCGAACCTCAAAGCTTTTACTTCTTCTCCATGAATTTTAATACCTACTCCGAATTTTTCTTTTGTTTCCTTTACTGCTTGCTCAATATACAGATTGAATAACATCGGGGAGAGGCTACAACCCTGTCTCACTCCTTTCCCAACCACTGCTTCCCTTTCATGCCCCTCGACTCTTATAACTGCCATCTGGTTTCTGTACAAATTGTAAATAGCCTTTCGCTCCCTGTATTTTACCCCTGCCACCTTCAGAATTTGAAAGAGAGCATTCCAGTTAACGTTGTCAAAAGCTTTCTCTAAGTCTACAAATGCTAGAAACGTAGGTTTGCCTTTTCTTAATCTTTCTTCTAAGATAAGTCGTAAGGTTAGTATTGCCTCACGTGTTCCAGCATTTCTACGGAATCCAAACTGATCTTCCCCGAGGTCCGCTTCTACCAGTTTTTCCATTCGTCTGTAAAGAATTCGCGTTAGTATTTTGCAGCTGTGGCTTATTAATCTGATAGTTCGGTAATTTTCACATCTGTCAAAACCTGCTTTCTTTGGGATTGGAATTATTATATTCATCTTGAAGTCTGTGGGTATTTCGCCTGTCTCATATATCTTGCTCACCAGATGGTAGAGTTTTGTCAGGACTGGCTCTCCCAAGGCCATCAGTAGTTCTAATGGAATGTTGTCTACTCCCGGGGCCTTGTTTCGACTCAGGTCTTTCAGTGCTCTGTCAAACTCTTCATGCAGTATCTTATCTCCCATTTCATCTTCATCTACATCCTCTTCCATTTCCATAATACTGTCCTCAAGTACATCGCCCTTGTATAAACCCTCTACATACTCCTTCCACCTTTCTGCCTTCCCTTCTTTGCTTAGAACTGGGTTGCCATCTGAGCTCTTGATATTCATTCAGGTGGTTCTCTTCTCTCCAAAGGTCTCTTTAATTTTCCTGTAGGCAGTATCTATCTTACCCCTAGTGAGACAAGCCTCTACATCCTTACATTTGTCCTCTAGCCATCCCTGCTTAGCCATTTTGCACTTTCTGTCGATCTCATTTTTGAGACGTTTGTATTCCCTTTTGCCTGCTTCATTTACTGCATTTTTATATTTTCTCCTTTCGTCAATTAAATTCAATATTTCTTCTGTTACCCAAGGATTTCTATTAGCCCTCGGCTTTTTACCTACTTGATCGTCTGCTGCCTTCACTACTTCATCCCTCAGAGCTACCCATTCTTCTTCTACTGCATTTCTTTCCCCCATTCCTGTCAATTGTTCCCTTATGCTCTCCCTGAAACTCTCTACAACCTCTGGTTCTTTCAGTTTATCCAGGTCCCATCTCCTTAAATTCCCACCTTTTTGAAGTTTCTTCAGTTTCAATCTGCAGTTCATAACCAATAGATTGTGGTCAGAATCCACATCTGCCCCTGGAAATGTCTTACAATTTAAAACCTGGTTTCTAAATCTCTGTCTTGCCATTATATAATCTATCTGATACCTTTTAGTATCTCCAGGATTCTTCCAGGTATACAACCTTCTTTTATGATTCTTGAACCAAGTGTTAGCTATGATTAAAAAAGTTATGGTCTGTGCAAAATTCTACAAGGCGGCTTCCTCTTTCATTTCTTCCCCCCAATCCATAGTTAGGCTTAAGTAGTTCTAATTTCTAGGGGACTGATGACCATAGATGTTAAGTCCTATAGTGCTCAGAGCCATTTGAACCATCGTCATCCGTGAGTTCCGCTCCCCAACCCTTACCACTCCTGGGTAGCCGGCAGGTGGTTCACTACTGTGGTTTGTGCACGAGCCAGCTCACACGGCCAGATCGGTGAACAGGCCTACTCTAGAATAATATGAAGCTCGGCAGACAGTTTCATGCCCCTGACAGTAATATTAGTGCTAAGAACCCCTCGTAACGATATCCGGTCTTTAAAAATTTGAATTTCTTTCACTAATGTTTTAGCCCAGCATCTGTTGCCGTGGCACAGTACGTACAGACACCTACCTTTAAACTGTTATTGATGATGCGCCAACTTAGGAACAATGGAAATTTTACTTGTTTGGAGTCTGTACCATACAAAGTAGTAGCGGCTAAAAATACGTCACACATGTCACTGAGAAAGTCCAAAGAGTCATTACAACAGACGAATTAAAAAGTAAATTTCTAGGCTGGTTTTTCAGTATCAAGTACTTCAAATCCTTTTGTTCTACAAGTGCAACAGGTATTTCTTTTACTAATGTACACTATTGTCCATAAAAATTGCTACACCGGGAAGATGATGTGCTACAGACGCGAAATTTAACCGACAGGAAGAAGATGCTGTGGAATGCAAATGATTAGCTTTTCAGAGCATTCACACAAGGTTGGCGCCGGTGGCGACTCCTACAAAGTGCTCACATGAGGAAAAGTTGCAACCGATTTCTTTATACACAAACAGCAGTCGACCGGAGTTGCCTGGAGAAACGTTGTTGTGATGCCTCGTGTAAGGAGGAGAAATGCGTACCATCACGTTTCCGACTTTGACAAAGGTCGGATTGTAGCCTATCGCGATTGCGGTTTATCGTATCGCGACAATGCTGCTCGCGGTGGTCGAGATCCAATGACTGGTAGCAGAATATGGAATCGGTGGGATCAGGAGGGTAATACGGAATGCCGTACTGGATTCCAACGGCCTCGTATCAATAGCAGTCGAGATGACAGGCATCTTATCCGCACAGCTGTAACGGTGCGTGCAGCCACGTATAGATCGCTGAGTCAACAGATGGGGACGATTGCAAGACAATAACCATCTGCACGAACAGTTCGACGACGTTTGCAGCAGCATGGACTATCAGCTCGGAGACCATGGCTGCGGTTACCCTTGACGCTGCATCACAGACAGGAGCGCCTGCGATGGTGTACTCAACGACGAACCTGGGTGCACGAATGGCAAAACGTCAGTTTCGGATGAATCCAGGTTCTGTTCACAGCATCATGATGGTCGCATCCGTGTTTGGCGACATCGCGATGAACGCACATTGGAAGCGTGTATTCGTCAACGCCGTACTGGCGTATCACCCGGCGTGATGGTATTGGGTGCCATTGGTTACACGTCTCTGTCACCTCTTGTTCGCATTGACGGCACTTTGAACAGTGGACGTTACATTTCAGATGTGCTATGACCCGTGGCTCGACCCTTCATTCGATCCCTGCGAAACCCTACGTTTCAGCAGAATAATGCAGGACCGCATGTAGCAGCTCCTGTATGGGCCGCCATCCAAGCTCTGTTTGACTCAATGCCCAGGCGTATCAAGGCCGTTATTACGGCCGGAGATGGTTGTTCAGGGTACTGATTTCTCAGGATCTATGCACCCAAATTGCGTGAAAATGTAATCACATGTCAGTTCTAGTATAATATATTTGTCCAATGAATACCCGTTTATCATCTGCAATTTTACTGACCAGTAGCGTATATTGATTTTCATGAGGCACTATTGCGTGGTTTTTTTAAATGACGAGTTTTTGATCTAAGTTTTAAATATTGTTACTCTTTTATGAATTATCGCTTCTGTTTATGGGTTGCAGAAAAATATTATTTCAAATGTCAACATGTGTATGCACCTTACGTTTAATGGCACATGTGAAAACATGTGAAATTTTCCGTGGCCACCCTGCCACAACATGGTGCAGAAGGGCTCCCGTGGCGAGCAAACAGCCATTTGCCACCCAATTCAGGTGTTGCGCACGTAACAGTTTCATTATTTTAAATTTATTGTTAATCCAAACTGACAGCAGTAACATGGGCACTACCTGCGGCGGTCTAAAGTTAGTCGTTATCATAACGAGTGTGTAGTACAGTACACATTATCCAGATGATACTAAAACCAGTTGAATATGTATGAGGCCGTCTTTCGTTTCGAGCCAAATGACGCCTCTCAGTTAGTACAGAGCGATTATACTGAGACTCTAGTTGTGGATTAGTTTTCGGTAACGTTCGGACTACTGTCCCGTAAACCTGTACCAAATTAACATATATTAAATTCTGATGAACGGCATTCTCTTTAGTCGAGGACTAAAAGCTACTGCAACTACACTGTTGGTAGAAATTCAATTATTTGAAGAAACATAGAAGTTTAAATGGTTGCCACGAAAAGTGTGTTAAACAGTCTGAGACTATCACCAAATTCTGCATGACGCAAAAATTAAATAACGTATTATTATAATTAATTCTAGAAGGCTCAGCTTCGAAATGTCCTCTGGAAGGCCCAATTGAAGTCAGTTTACTGCTATGGTTTGTATTGAACTTCTCTTTAATATTGATTTTCTTATTTTCCATCCATAATAATTATCTACGCACAATTGTAATTGAAGCCGTTGAATTATATTTTTATGTTATATGATAAAAAAATTTATTTTATATTATACAAAAAAATGAAGTTGAGTTAGATAAAATTTACATAGTGTTTGTGTTTTACAGTCATATAAAAACAGGTGACAAATGTTATTATTATTGTACTGTTTAGCTATTCACTGATTATAATCTTGATCATGTTGAGTCCACAGCTGTCATTGATGTTAATGTTTAATGGAAATCACCTAACCTGTATTATTACACACTTCTTGTATTACAACCAATTCCGTTTTTTTGACATCTACAGGTTGCCGAGTTGTACTGAAGTCAAGACATAAAACGTCTGGTTGTAACATGTAATGTCAAAAACCATCACTAATCGTAAACATTCTGTCGGCGGAGTGTTTACGATCTCTGTTCTTTGATCAGGTCCTTAATATTACACTGAGGTGACGAAAGTCATGAGATACCTCTTAATATCGTGTCGGACCTCCTTATGGACGGCGTAGTACTTCATCCCTACGTGGCATGGACTCAACAAGTCAATGGAAGTCCTCTGCAGAAAAAATATTAAGCTGCGTCCAAACATACTTGATCAAATTCGTTAAATCTGGTGATGAAAACTGACAATGCCGAAATGACTGAGGTTTAGCCATAGTGTTCCGTTGATAAACGTGAAGTGACAACGAGCTATCGGAAATTACGTTGTCAGACAAATTTCTGAAAATTGCTTTACACTGCAGAAATACATTTTTAAATGGGAGCCTAAATACCAGTACTAGTTCCAGCTGGTGTCCCAGTTATATTAGCAGTCTTTTCGTCATCCTCCTGATGAAAGAGGTGTCATTATGTCCTTGCCAAGAATCCAACAAAAGCTGTGAATTATATTCTGCAAATGGTAAGAAGACATTTAGGATGTAAGTTGAAAATTATTCTCTCCAATGTTTGCAGATTTTGTTGTGTCGATTACAAGATTTTTACAAGGAAACTCTTTTTCCTTTTAATTTTTAGTCCTAATTTTCCTTAAGTTTACTGAATACAAATATAAAACTGTGGAAATAGTAATGTGTCGTAGCATTCATCGACTGCACAAGCGACTTCCTTTTTTCGTTCTAAAATAGTAAAGTGAGGTTTGCTCGCAGTTACTGTGAAACTCTAGAACCCGCATAGATACAGATGATATTAGGAAGCACATACGCATTTATTACAAAGAAAATTAATTTAGTTTTCTCTCTGTTGTTAACACTTAGCGATACTGCAAAATGCTATTGCTAATTATTGTGGATATTACATGAGTTGTAAATTCTAATGAATAGAAACAGTGAACCACTGTCAGAGAAACCATCAACGGTAACAAATTCACATTAAAAATTACGATCAGGTTGTACCATGTTATTTATTTTCTTTTTTATATACACATCAAGTTCCGTAGGACCAAACTGAGGAGCAAATCGTCAAGGTCATGGAACGTGTTAGTACATGAAATTAGAACATAAAAGTATTAACAGATAAAAGTAAAACGTTTCTGAACCTGAAAAAAGTCAGTCCATAAGTTTAAGTAAACGCTATCGACAATACAGTAAGAATAAGCTTACTTTTACAAGGAACTCTTCGATAGAATAGGAGAGACCCATTAGGAAACTATTCAGCTTCGATTTGAAAGCGCGTGGATTACTGTTCAGATTTTGGAATTCGAGTGGTAGCTTATTGAAAATGGAAGCAGCAGTATACTGCACACCTTTCTGCACAAGAGTTAAGGAAGTCCGATCCAAATGCAGGTTTGATTTCTGACAAATATTAACTGAGTGAAAGCTGCTTATTCTTGGGAATAAGCTAATATTGGTAACTAGAAATGAGAGTAAGGAATATATATATTGAGAGGTCAATGCCAAAATACCGAGACTCGTGAACAGGGGTCGACAAGAGGTTCGTGAACTCACACCACTTATTGCCCGAACTGCCCGTTTCTGAGCCAAAAATATTCTTTTAGAATGGGAAGAATTACCCCAGAAAGTAATACTATGCGACATAAGCGAATGAAAATAAGCAAAGTAGACTAATTTTCGTGTCGAAGTATCACTCATTTCAGATACCGTTCGCATAGTAAAAAAGGCAGCATTAAGTCTTTGAACAAAATCCTGAACGTGGGCTTTCCACGATGGTTCACTATCTATCTGAACACCTAGAGGTTTGAAATGTTCATTTTCCCTAGTCATATGCATATTGTATGAAATCAAAACGTCAGATTTTGTTGAACTGTGTGTTAGAAACTCTAAAAACAGTCTTGCTGTGACTTAGCGTTAGTTTATTTTCTACAAGCCATGAACTTAGATCATGAACTGCGCTATTTGAAACTGAGTCAATGTTGCACACAACATCCTTTACTACCAAGCTAGTGTCATGAGCAAACAGAATTATTTTAGAGTTATCCGTAATACTAGAGGGCATATCATTTATATAAACAGAGAACACGAAACTGGAAGCTATGAAAGAGCTGCTCGTTTGCAGCACTTCCCTAACATAAATTGTGTTAATGTATTAAGACATTTATTTGTCTGTTAACCACTGTACCGTCAACTAAGGATATGGTTCCACGGTGTTTAACAAGCACTGACTGCTTCAGCAAACGGCAGGGGTGTACAGAGCTGCAGCCGCCTCTCGACTTATGAATTTGGCAAATTGGCAAATTAGGAAACATCTTTTTCTTAAAAAAAATTGCGCTTTATCTTAGCTGCTATACTTTTAACAGTGATATTCGTTTGGTGTATTATTACTGCACAAAAAATTTCAGGGCAGTTTTCGACATGTCGGATTGGACATTCATTTGTCAGTTATTGTTTATTTTACTAAATGCTACTGCTGCTTTGGCGAACTTCGCATACTGGCAAGTTTATGAAATATAATAATTTTGAACCAATAGCTGTTTTAATTAACAGTTACATGATCGACATTCCAGGTTGTTTAATTTGATATGCGGAATAGAGTTACGTAGTAAAGTAAAATGAAATAACAATATATATTTCTTTAAATAGCGTCGTCAAGCAAAACATTATATTCATGGAATGTTTATTATATCCGTTCAACAAGGCGCTGAACATAAAATCCATGGCATAATTATAAAACAAAACCTGCTCTAGAGAACATGAAACTAGAAACTATGAAAGATCTGCTCGTTTGCAGTACTTCCCTAACATAAATTGTGTTATAGTGTTAACTCGGTACGATTGCGACGTTTTCAAACGATGCTGAAGACAATTTTTCTCATTTCAACTACGTGTTTGGTACTCCTGAAAATATTTTTGTCGAAGAATGGCGATAATTTAATACTGTTACACGTTCATCTCCAGGCGCAGAACCTCATACAAGTAATTCTTAAGAAGTATTATCCTTATACTATGCAGACCTGTTTCATACATCAAATATATCTTAAAATTATAAAGAGTAATACACTAACAATATGCGCAATTGCGTGTCGTGGAAATGACATACCCAGACAGCTACAGATGAATCTAGGGTTGAACTTCACACCAGAGCGTAACTTTCGAATTTCACATACACACATTAGTACCAGATGGGGAAAAAAGCAATAAGAGACAAAAAAAATTGCTTGCCAGAAAATTTGCGGATTAGTGGTCTGACACAGCACTCAGCACAGCGCCACACTTGTCCTGCCTACAGTTTTATAAGTAATATAGTCAGGTATGCAAGTTTTTAAAATTTTGTTGTGTTCCATCAGAACTGAAAGTATCGAAGGGCTTAGTTGGGCTGCAAGAGGAAGAGTAACATCAGCAACCACCATGAGTCAAGAGAACATGTTAAAAAATAGCGAAGACAGATATTAACCATTAAGACGGTGTGCCGGATAGAGACTCGAACTCGGGACATTTGCCCCTCGCGGCCAAGTGCTCTACCAACTGAACTACCCAAGCACGACTCACGCCCCGTCCGCACACCTTTACTTCTAGCAGTACCTCGTCTCCTACATTCCAAACTTTACAGAAGCTCACGTGTGAACCTTGCAGAACAAGCACTCCTGAAAGAAAGGATATTGCGGAGACATGGCTTAGCCACAGCCTCTGATATGAAACTTCCTGGCAGATTAAAACTGTGTGCCGGGCCGAGACTCGAACTCGGGACCTTTGCCTTTCGCGGGCAAGTGCTCTACCAACTGAGCTACCCACGCACGACTCACGCCCCCTCCTCACACCTTTACTTCTACTAGTACCTCGTCTCCTACCTTCCAAACTTTACAGAAGCTCACGTGCGCAGGTTCGCAGGTGAGCTTCTGTAACGTCTATAAGGTAGGAGACGAGGTACTGGCAGAAGTAAAAGTGTGATGACGCGTCGTGTGTCGTAGCTCAGGTCGTAGACACTTGCCCGCCTAAGGCAAAGTTCCCGAGTTCGATTCTCGGTCTGGCACAATGTTTTAATCTGCCAGAAAGTTTCATATCAGAGCACACTTCGCTGCAGAGTGAAAATCTTATTCTAGATATTAACCAGATTGACATTAAGTGATGAATGGTAATACACATACAGTCCGTGATGAGTGATTTGTGATTAAATGGATATGATTGTCAGTGACATGACAAGTTTCTGGAGAGCCTGATAAACAAAGTGAAATATGAGGTCAGATGTTGGCGGATATGTAGATGACTGGAGCTGCAGTTCCTTGTGATAGGAAGAACAGATATCAGAGTACATCAGTGCTGTTGGTATGTAGTTTTGTTCCAAAGCCTCCTACTGCACATAAAGACCACGAACGACTGTGAAGGATACGAGGAGACAGTGTACACATGTGAGATGGCGTTATCAGCACCTGACAGTATTTGGTAGGGCCAACATTATGTTTCCACATTTGGGCGGCTGCTCGAATTCAGCAGCCCAATTTCGACAGTATGGAAACGTGAGCTCATATAATCATCATCAGGTTTCTGGTGGAGCACATCTGACCACCACAACGGATGATCGCCGTATTGAGCACGAAGCGCATAGTAGCCCGTTCATATTTTCGCGTCCCACCTTAGGTCAAGTTATGGACTTTTTGCAACATTCTGTATCATGATGCACCATTAATCAGACATTAGCAGTTGCTGAATTAGGGAATTACTGACTCGCCCGTATGCTGCCATTAACAACGCAACAACTGTCGTGTCACATTGTGTCCAGTGATGAATCACGGTTTTGCACCCTGGATGACCATCATCTGCTAATATGGTTCTAACCCGGCGGGACGTCCTATACTTACGATGATTTTCACAGGCACATCGATGCAGTTTCTGGATTCACGGTGTGGGGAGTGATTATGTACGGATTGAAGACACGAATAGTAGTACCTAAGGAAACTCTCACATCACAGTGGTACGTCACTGACATCCTGCGGCTTTAGTATTACGTATTATACGACAGTGTCATGATGGTATTTTCCAACAGCAAAATGCTCATCGATATATGGCACCTGTGCCTCAGAACCGTGTGCGTGATATTGGTGTAGACTCATGAGCTCTCCGCGATTTCAAAGGCCAGTTGCAACAGCTGTGGGGCAGTGTGTCTCAGGAGAGGATACACTGCCCATATGATGTCCATCCCGAACAAGTTCAGGCTGGATGCAATGTCATAGTGACTAGTGTTATGAAGCCGTTGTAGCTTCTGCACAGACAACGAGGCTAACAACTGTTACAATCGGTCTTTGATATTCTGGATACTGGAACTGGGATCGAGACGAGTCTGAAGTGATGCGGGAATCTTGTTGTCCACTGGAATACAACAATATTGCGTCACCAGAGTCCCGTCAGTTAGAAATGACCTTAAGTCATGCCGAGGTCTCTCCACACTGCTGCACCTCTCCCGAAGATTTTACGGACAGAACCTCTTACTAGGTCACGGCAATTCTATTGAACGATGGTATTCTGAAGTAGTGAGCTGTGATTCGTCACTGAACACCATTTATCACCAGCCATTTATTACCACTTGTGACTAGGGCCTCCCGTCGGGTAGACCGATCACCGGATGCAAGTCTTTCGATTTGACGCCACTTCGGCGACTTGCGCGTCGTTGAAGATGAAATGATGATCATTGGGACAACACAACGGCCAGTCCCTGAACGGAGAAAATCTCCGACATGGCCAAGAATCGAACCCAGCCCCTTAGGATTGACGTTCTGCTACCGGGAGCGGACTGTGTTGTAATATTAATGACACTACTACGTATGTGACGGCAGTTCCATAGGCTGCTGTCAGTCTCTGACCGATGATATGGGATGAGAAAGAATTTTACAGTACGCCATTTACTTGTTATTGGGTGGCAGCCAACATGGCAAGTGGTTCAGTATACTTGGTCCACAATACTGCGACCGTTCCTTGTCGTCAGACCCAGTCACTGCAAGCTTGTTAATGTTTACGCATGCCATCACGTAGCCAAGCAGTCCGACATCAGGACACTGTCACAAACAAATGCCCCACAAACCCGGATATTGCACGATTCGACCAGCCAGACAAATCGAGACCCTCAATAAACCACATTTCGAACTCGATAGGCGCTGATAATGCAGTCTCAACGGTGAATTCGGTATCTCTGCGTCTTTCCCTGTAGTCACTAAACGTATGACTCTGTTTATTGCCAAACCCTACTAGACCTAGTTTCATATGGCGACAGAAAAATAAAGAAGAGAAATTTAAATTGAAATTTACTTCTATCAATGTTAAACTTAAAATGGTAAAGTTGAAATAAATGTTACTTGAAGAGTTGAGTTAAATGCTAATGTGCTTCACAATGAAGTTATTCTCCTTAATGAGGTGTGCCTTTGAATGAAATAAATGTCGTGTGGCTAGGGCTTCCCGTCGGGTAAACCGTTCGCCAGGTGCAAGTTTTTCGACTTGACGCCACTTCGACGACTTGAAATGATGTTAATAAGGACAACACAAAACGCAGTCCCTGAGCGGAGAAAACCTCCGACCCAGCCGGGAATCGAACCGATAGGCATGACATTCCGTCGTGCTGACCACTCAGCTACCAGTGGCGGACTGCCTGTGAATGGGTCTTTCAGCGTTGTCCATCTATGCCTACTGTAATACGTTGACTAGTGTGATGTAGGTCATACAGTCAGCGTAACGATAGAATGATAGCGACGGCCAGCTTAGCCTTCGCGCTCTGCGCCGCTGTTATTGCACGCCGCTCTCCTGAAACGCTCATTTAAGTTTATTTCTCTCGTTAGACATGCGTCTCACACTCTTAGCACAGTCTGTGATGTACGAATGTAATCGTCTAAGTTTTGGGAGGAGAAAATACACTGCTGGAAATGGAAAAAAGAACACATTGACACCGGTGTGTCAGACCCACCATACTTGCTCCGGACACTGCGAGAGGGCTGTACAAGCAATGATCACACGCACGGCACAGCGGACACACCAGGAACCGCGGTGTTGGCCGTCGAATGGTGCTAGCTGCGCAGCATTTGTGCACCGCCGCCGTCAGTGTCAGCCAGTTTGCCGTGGCATACGGAGCTCCATCGCGGTCTTTAACACTGGTAGCATGCCGCGACAGCGTGGACGTGAACCGTATGTGCAGCTGACGGACTTTGAGCGAGGGCGTATAGTGGGCATGCGGGAGGCCGGGTGGACGTACCGCCGAATTGCTCAACACGTGGGGCGTGAGGTCTCCACAGTACATCGATGTTGTCGCCAGTGGTCGGCGGAAGGTGCACGTGCCCGTCGACCTGGGACCGGACCGCAGCGACGCACGGATGCACGCCAAGACCGTAGGATCCTACGCAGTGCCGTAGGGGACCGCACCGCCACTTCCCAGCAAATTAGGGACACTGTTGCTCCTGGGTATCGGCGAGGACCATTCGCAACCGTCTCCATGAAGCTGGGCTACGGTCCCGCACACCGTTAGGCCGTCTTCCGCTCACGCCCCAACATCGTGCAGCCCGCCTCCAGTGGTGTCGCGACAGGCGTGAATGGAGGGACGAATGGAGACGTGTCGTCTTCAGCGATGAGAGTCGCTTCTGCCTTGGTGCCAATGATGGTCGTATGCGTGTTTGGCACAGTGCAGGTGAGCGCCACAATCAGGACTGCATACGACCGAGGCACACAGGGCCAACACCCGGCATCATGGTGTGGGGAGCGATCTCCTACACTGGCCGTACACCACTGGTGATCGTCGAGGGGACACTGAATAGTGCACGGTACATCCAAACCGTCATCGAACCCATCGTTCTACCATTCCTAGACCGGCAAGGGAACTTGCTGTTCCAACAGGACAATGCACGTCCGCATGTATCCCGTGCCACCCAACGTGCTCTAGAAGGTGTAAGTCAACTACCCTGGCCAGCAAGATCTCCGGATCTGTCCCACATTGAGCATGTTTGGGACTGGATGAAGCGTCGTCTCACGCGGTCAGCACGTCCAGCACGAACGCTGGTCCAACTGAGGCGCCAGGTGGAAATGGCATGGCAAGCCGTTCCACAGGACTACATCCAGCATCTCTACGAGCGTCTCCATGGGAGAATAGCAGCCTGCATTGCTGCGAAAGGTGGATATACACTGTACTAGTGCCGACATTGTGCATGCTCTGTTGCCTGTGTCTATGTGCCTGTGGTTCTGTCAGTGTGATCATGTGATGTATCAGACCCCAGGAATGTGTCAATGAAGTTTCCCCTTCCTGGGACAATGAATTCACGGTGTTCTTATTTCAATTTCCAGGAGTGTATTAGTAAGTTTACTTCCGGACCGCGTGCAGGCTACGATTGATAAAGCCGCAGAGATGAATGCCTAATCGTGCGTTTGCGTAAACGTGAAGTAGAAATTTCGAGAGTTCTTAAAATGATGAAATTGCTCGCTTTGGGTAAGTATGTATACGATAGTTCTCATTAACAAAACAAGCACTTTCGACTTTCTATTCGCAAAATATTACGATTCAGAAATTACATAAACTTAATTCTCTAATTCAGTAAGGGCTACCGTGCAATAACATAATTAGATCTACTCCGACTACTGGTTTTTCTATTCCTGTATCTGAAGCCATAGTAAAATTTATTCACAATCCATTGTCAGGGATTCTATATCAACAAAGAGTACCATCGCCAAAAGTGAGTTTATTTTCTCAGTGACTTTTTTGGCTACCACAAATACTCTAATCCTCGAGAGCGTATAGCTGTTTGTGATGTAAGACATTGTCAACACGGCTGATACCTGAGAAATAGAAATTTGTGGTTAGCTGCTATGGGACTAAACTGCCGAGGTCATCGGTAACTAGGCTCACACACTACTTAATGTAACTTAAACTAACTGATGCCAAGGACAACACACACGCCCGTGCCCGAGGGAGGACCCGAATCTTCGACGGTGGAGTCTCGCGAACCATGATAAGGCACAACAGACGGTGCAGCCAACCCCCGCGGCGCTGGTACCTGACGGGATGTACACAACACGTTTCAAAATTAGCACTCTGGAGACTGCTCTAGCTGCCACCCAGACTTGCGGCTCCGATCACTTTCATACCTGAGGTGATATAAACAACGCGTTTAAAATTAATACACAGTTGACTATTCTAGCTTTCACTGAGATCTGCAGCTCAAAATATTTACATACTTGGTGATGGTGTATAGGTGTACGAAGTTAAATTGATGTTTTACCGTGTCACACCAGGTTTCTCCACTTCTTTTGGGAACTAGTGTACAACAAATATTAATCATGACCGCAAATAAATTTATGATGTACATATCTCGACCGAAGTGACGAATGAAAATTTGTACAAAGGATTCGAAACTAAGTTCCCCGCAAACTAGGCAAATGTGCCAAACACCATCTTGGCACAGACGCTTTGCACAGCTGCAGTGGTGCACAGCCTCTGTGATCTGGTGGTGTAGCGGTCAGCTCTCTGCCTAGTGGGCAGGAGATTCGGGTACGAATCCCGGGCTTAGCAAAAATTTTCAATGTATACATCACAGATATCTCATACTTGAGAAGCTCTCCGGAATCATATAGTTTCATTTGATTAAAGCACCTATGCCTAGGTTTCCCCAATTTCGGTAATTGCTGAGGCACTGTTCTAATACAACTGGAGAGCATTTGCTAAGGCGTTCGGGGAATGGAAGTAGGCTGAGGAGTGGATGAGAATTTGGACTGAGGAGGGAGGCATGGTAGGACAGTCCGCGCTGGTGTGCAAAGTGTATTGGTTGCCCTGGGGAGAATAGTATTTATGCATACGGAATTACAAACAGTGCAAGATTTTTACAATTCTTGAAAGACAAACGTAAAATGTACAGAAAAAGCGTTTAACATTCAACGAATTTAAAAACAATATCGATCTATTTCGCATATCATTCTTTGTTCTATGTTAAAAAGTTAATAACGGTGAAACAGTCGAATGATTTTATGGCCGCGCAGAGTGGCAGCGTGGCTAGAGGCACCATGTCACTGACTACGTGGCCCCTCAAAAAAAATGGTTCAAATGGCTCTGAGCACTATGGGACTCAACTGCTGTGGTCATAAGTCCCCTAGAACTTAGAACTACTTAAACCTAACTAACCTAAGGACATCACACACATCCATGCCCGAGGCAGGATTCGAACCTGCGACCGTAGCAGTCGCACGGTTCCGGACTGCGCGCCTAGAACCGCAAGACCACCGCGGCCGGCGTGGCCCCTCCGGTCGGAGGTTCAAGTCCTCCCACGGGCAAGAGTGTGTGTGTTGTTCTTAGCATATGTTAATTTAACGTAGTTTAAGTAGTGTGTAAGTCTAGGGTTCGATGACCTCAGCAGTTTGATCCCTTACAAATTCACACACATTTGAACGTTAGAATGATTTTATGTAATTACTTACTCTGGTCTTTATCTTGGGTGAGGATGGACGTGAGAAGCGTTGTAAGTGTGCTTATGACGGATTTTGATTACAAATATATATTTATTTGCTCTTAAAACCTTTATTTGTATATCTTCAGCATCCCTACCAGTTAGGAAATTAATAACTTATTATTTCAGAGTACTAGAACGCGCAATATAGCGCCAGCCAATGATCGATGGTCGTCGGCGTCTGCACGGCCGCACCGTTTTATTTGAATATAGCCACTATTAAACGCCACAAAACTGTGGAAATAACTTACAAAGTTTGCATTTTAACTATATTATTTAACTTCAGCGTCATTTCAATCT
This sequence comes from Schistocerca nitens, assembly GCF_023898315.1. Taxonomy (NCBI): domain Eukaryota; kingdom Metazoa; phylum Arthropoda; class Insecta; order Orthoptera; family Acrididae; genus Schistocerca; species Schistocerca nitens. Next base: position 470,664,611 of record NC_064620.1, on the reverse strand, counting down.
GTTTGAACAAATTAATACCTATTTTCATTAAAACCTGTAGTTGCTGCATAACAGCTAACTTTTCTCTCAGCTATGTAAATCCACAAAAATTAACTTTCTCGGGAATGATCAAACAGCAATGCGCAACGCAATAATATATCTCTGAGCGAACCAATGAAATTAAATGTATTTATCCCAGTGAAACTGTATTGCAAAATGTACCTCAGATATACGTTAACACACGAGATAGTACTATGATTTACACCGTTCTTTACGTGTTTCATATTGCAGTCATTAAACTTTCAAATAACAATTCTATAAAAAAAAAGTTGCCCGTGGTAAGTTCTGTTGTCACTTTGGTGTGTGTGGCGTCATTTGACGTTTAACTACACGTATAGGTGGCTACAAATCATACAGCTTAACGAACTACACGTGTACACACAATTAAAGCGTACCACTTGACGTACAGAACAGAACACAACATGCATATTGAAAAACAACACAAAAGCCACTGTGCCATCGGAGAGTAAAGGTCTCAGGAATCGTATAGTTTCATTTCAATAAAAATATTCTTGTCTTGCTCGCCAATTCCTAATTATTGATCAGGAATGGATTGTGGATCAAACTTATTTCGAATATGATGTTGTTGTTGTTGTGGTCTTCAGTCCTGAGACTGGTTTGATGCAGCTCTCCATGTGACTCTATCCTGTGCAAGGTTCTTCATCTCCCAGTACCTACTGCAACCTACTTCCTTCTGAATCTGCTTACTGTATTCATCTCTTGGCCTCCCTCTACGATTTTTACCCTCCACGCTGCCCTCCAATACTAAATTGGTGATCCCTTGATGCCTCAGAACATGTCCTACCAACCGATCCCTTCTTCTGGTCAAGTTGTGCCACAAACTTCTCTTCTCCCCAATCCTATTCAATACTTCCTCATTAGTTATGTGATCTACCCGTCTAACCTTCAGCATTCTTCTGTAGCACCACATTTCGAAAGCTTCTATTCTCTTCTTGTCCAAACTATTTATCGTCCATGTTTCACTTCCATACATGGCTACACTCCATACAAATACTTTCAGAAAAGACTTCCTGACACTTAAATCTATACTCGATGTTAACAAATTTCTCTTCTTCAGAAACGCTTTCCTTGCCATTGCCAGTCTACATTTTATATCCTCTCTACTTCGACCATCATCAGTTATTTTGCTCCCCAAATAGCAAAACACCTTTACTACTTTAAGTGTCTCATTTCCTAATCTAATTCCCTCAGCATCAGCCGACTTAATTCTACCACATTCCATTATCCTCGTTTTGCTTTTGTTGATGTTCATCTTATATACTCCTCTCAAGACACTGTCCATTCCATTCAACTGCTCTCCCAAGTCCTTTGCTGTCTCTGACAGATTTACAATGTCATCGGCGAACCTGAAAGTTTTTATTTCTTCTCCATGGATTTTAATACCTACTCCGCATTTTTCTTTTGTTTCCCTTACTGCTTGCTCAATACACAGATTGAAAAACATCGGGGGAGGCTACAACCTTATCTTACTCCCTTCCCAACCACTGCTTCCCTTTCATGCCCCTCGACTCTTATAACTGCTATCTGGTTTCTGTACAAATTGTAAATAGCCTTTCGCTCCCTGTATTTTACCCCTGCCACCTTTAGAATTTGAAAGAGAGTATTCCAGTCAACATTGTCAAAAGCTTTCTCTAAGTCTACAAATGCTAGAAACGTAGGTTTGCCTTTCCTTAATCTTTCTTCTAAGATAAGTCGTAAGGTCAGTATTGCCTCACGTGTTCCAGTATTTCTATGAAATCCAAACTGATCTTCCCCGAGGTCCGCTGAAAACTGTACTAATTTTTCGGGTAGTACTCCTATTGTGCCTGGTCACTGTAGAAGTTGAAAGATTAAGAGCACTTGTATGGAACATTTGTTGTTTGGTGGCGCCAGAGAAATAGAGTCGTATATCCAAGTGTTACAGTTAGAGCCATGAAATTGCCATTTCACATCATATTTGAATTCCATCTGTCTAGCAGTTCGCGCTTGCGCTGCTCATGATCTGCTATGCGACGAGCACCGCAGTTTTCGCTCAACGCCCGCTATGTGACGGCGAGAAGTGGGTTGGTAGAGCGATAGGAATTCGCCGGTACAGAGCGGAAACGGCCACAGCGTGCGCTAAACACAGGAACTGCTGTGGCCAACGGCGGAGAAGCCGTAGGTTTACCGCTGTCCCTGCATAGCGTTCAGCTTTGGATGTCTTGTTGGTGACCATCTGACAGTGCTGCAGTGGAATGGAGTACGTTGAAGCAGACCATAGCAGTGAGACCCTGGAGATGCAAAGAACACCGAGGAGGGCAGCAGTATAGAGACAGAAAGTAATGAGCCTGCATAGGTGTCACCAGCTGTAACGAGAACATAATTTGTCTGTGGCGGCAGATAGTGTTTCCCTTCCTGCGTCCAGAAGGAACGGCAAGTAGGGGCAGGGGAGAAAGGCAAAGGAGGCTTTCCCTTAAGACGGCCTACAGTAGCGCATAAAAGTGATCTGTATATATATAAACGAAAGCATGAAACATCATACACTAGCCGTATGGAATTTCAGTAAATATCAGCAATTAAGAGCTTCAAAGTGTAATTATATGTCTTCAAGTATGAGTGTGTCGTATTTGCAGTGCTTTCTACAAAGAAATTTCAATAGCGAGGTTAATGGCCTCTTTTTTCTCCAATGGCATTTTTCCAGGCCACTGTCGTGCAGGTGGGCACCTACAGTGCATTACATCGAGGTCAGTTACCTCCCTTACTGAAACATTTCCGACAGCAGTTTCTACTACAGTGACAGTCTCATATAAAATAAAATAAAATATCCACGCGTTGAAAATTTACAATGGAAATGTGTAGAAATGAAATCTCATGAATAGCAGGGTTTCCAACATCCTTTTTCACAAATCAGAGTCCCTAAAAACTACTCATTATTTCTTATCTTATTACACATATACATATTCGTCGACACTTCTTCAATATTTCATCATAATAAATACGAAACATAATCAAATTCCTCATATAGCATCAGCTTATTTATCATAAACATACCTCAACAGCTTAATACACATCGTCGTCGTAAAAAAATAACATCCTAACACCTCAGTCAAATCTCAAAAACGTTGTAGCTTTCTTCAATAATCTCAAAACCTTAAAAAAATGCTCCCTGCTCGTTTCAATAGTCATCTACCTCAAACGCACTTCAAAAATCATGATCCTATACCAAATACATCATTCAAAGCTCACATGGTATCACAATGATTCTGAAAAAATACGAAGAGTTTACAAAGTACACACAAAATACATTTTCGTAAGTGTCAAGTTATCCAACTGTGTAACTGCATAAACATCTTTCACTGACATAGCAAAAAAAATGTTTGTCTCCGTCAGTTAAATGATCAGATAGCTGTGTAATTCGATGTTAGAGAAATATGGTACCGATGTGTAAAGTTGTATAAGCAAATACCATATTAGCTAGGGCTCCTAGCGCTTGCCACACGCTTGGTACACAAAGCAGGCGTGAATCCCCTGAGGATTAATGTAATCATACCCTCAGGTGTTACAAATTACAGTAATGGAATGAAATGTATCGCCGAAAACTTTCTTTGTATCTTTGTAATTCTAGAATCTCTCTACAAATGTTCCAAGCACAAAAACTAATCACTCAAATGCGTGTACTGTAGCGCTAAACTCTGCTTCTTATTGTAAGATAATCTCTGTCATTACTTAACGGTAAAAATGGGCCAGGTGTCGTAATTATCGTCGTCCATAAGCCAAGTTCTGTACTTACCTCGTAATAAACAAAAGTAAAATGCTATGCGTATAGATTATTGACGTGATCAAGAAAGTACTATACTGTAACGTATTGTTGTGCTACGAAAAAGGCTGTCTCATTGTAGCTATACCACAAAAGGTACTACTGAAACCTGTTTTACTTTCCAGAAGAAGGTAGAAACACTGTGCAGATAAAAAACAGATACAGCGCAAAAGCAATAATGTAAATTGTGTTACTCATTAATAGCGACGTGATGTAATTGTGTAGCTGTCAAATAAACTAACCACAGTGTCATCTGTCATCTCTCAGATATTACTTTAAATTCAGAATGTCTTTTCAAGTAAACCAGAATGTTCCATTAAAATCTCATTAGCAGTATATGTTCTAAGTAAGCCCTATAGTCGTTACGTAATGTTGAAACGAACAAGCAAGAATGCACACACAATAACACTGTGTCGTCTGTTCACTACAAAAATGCATTCGTAATTACTGTCTAAATAAGTTCCCTGTGATCTTGACTGGATAGTTAACTTTAAAACATTGTTGCATTTTAACAGTTTCTAAGTGTGACAACGCGTACTAGTAATGTGAAGTGAAAAATTTTATGGCAAGAGTAAGTTAAAAATCAGATTATCTCTCACTGAACGGCTTTACATTTGAAATGTGGTGTAAACCTTTACTCTTCCTAGAACGCAGAGTTTCAACTTCAACGCAATTATCGTGTGGTATACGTAAGATTCTGTAAGGTCCATTGTAAATCAGAAAGAATTTGTGACTCAAGTGTTTCTTCTTATGTGACAATGATTGAGTTTTAATGAGAACTTTCTGACTAATGTATAGTTTCTTTGCATTTGCTTTACCGTGTAGTTCTCTCCTTTTGTCTGCAACAGAATTAATATTTTTAATAGCCAAATGAAGTATGTCTTTGGGTCGAAGTTTATGTGTATTCGGAAAAGGTACAAGCTCTCTGATTCAGTTTGGTGGTTCTTCATTCTTCAGTACAGTGGAGTCATGAGGCATTACATTGAGCATGTTTTGAAATAAGTGTAAATATCTGTCCCAATACTGATTCTTTCTGTGACAATAAAGTCAGAAAAGCTTATTGATTTCTTTCATAATCCGTTCAGACTGCTTACAATGTGGTGTGTACAAAGAAATAAAAACAGGTTTGATTTTATGATTCCGAAGCATGCGTGACCAAACAGCAGACCAGAATTGTGGTCAGTTATCTGAAATGACTTTAGCAACACGGCCACCTTCACGTAAGAAATTTTTAACAAAGGCATTGGACACAGACCGTCGAGTGGCTTTACGTAACGGAGTGAAAGAAATTAATTTTGAAGTAAGTTCAACAGCTACTACAATGTACGAAAATCCATTCGATGTTCTGACAAGGTGTCCCAAGAGATCAACAGCAGAAAATTCTTTTAATTTAGAAGGAATGATAGGAAACAACGGCGCACGATGTGAGATGGTAGATGGTTTAGGTTTTTGACAAAGTTTACAAATAGAAAAGACTCCCCAAATTCCCTTTTCCATATTGTTAAAATAACAAGTCATCCGAAGAATATGATAACATTTTGGTGGACGAAAATGCGCGTAGCTGAAATAAATGTACCAAATGAGCTTATTAACAAAATCGTCAGGAATGCAAAGTACCCATAAATGGTCATCAACAGTGCAACACTTGAAGAATACGTTGTTTCTAACCAGATAATAATGCCGAATCTGTGTGTGTGTGTGTGTGTGTGTGTGTGTTTTCATGCCATTTACTTTTAATGTCTTTCCAAATCGGATCTTTATCTTGTTCATGAGCAATGTCCTTGAAAGATGTGGTGATGAAGCTTTCAAAGGCGACTTTCTAAATGTAAAGGATACTGAAATTTTTCTCGAGGTTGCCTTCAGTGTACTTTCTCAAGCCCAGCCGGTGCACGTGACAGTGTGTCTGCAACATTGTTCTCTTTACCAGGAATGTAGACTATTGTGAAGTGGAATTCTTGCAGAAACAATGCCCAACATTTTAACCCGTCATGATTTAATTTTGAAGACATAAGAAATTGTAATGCACGATGATCACTTTATACTTTTACGTGTTTACCGGAAAAAAAGAAACGGAATTTGTTAAATGTCCAAACGATAATTAAAGCTTCTAATTCAATGCCAGAATAATTCTTTTCAGATTTTGTTAGCACGCAGCTAGATAAAGCAATGATTTTCTGAACAGTAGTGTCATTTTCTATGGCTTCTTGAAATAAATGGGCAGCAAGACCGACTGTAGAAGAATTCGTGCTAAGGCAGAAATCTTGTGACAGATCTGGATGAGCTAGTGTTGGCGCGTTAAGTAGCACTTCTTTCAAAGATTTGAATTCCAACTGTGCTAGTTCGTCCCAGTTCCCAATAGTATTTTTTCCAGAGAGAGAACAAAGTTTTGGTGTAACTAGAATTTGCATATTCAGAAACCGACGGTAAAAATTTATGAGACCTAGAGAACTGCAGACTTTCTTTTTGTGGATGGAACTGGAATGACTCTGATTGCTTCTAACTTTTCAGGATGCGGCTGAATGCCTTCAGAATAAATAATGTGTCCCAAAAACTTTACCTTTGACCCACCGAATTCAAACTTTACCAAGTTAACTGTAATTCCAGATTCTGCAAAAACACGTAACACAACGCTGAGGATGCGATTACGTTGTTCCCATGAGGCTTATGCTATTAGAATATCGTCCACATATAAGGCGATGTGACGTTTTAAGAACTCAGGTAATATGGAATTTAGCCCACGAATGAATTCTGCCGAAGAAATGTTCAAACCAAAAGAAAGCTTCCGAAATTGATAAAAAACGGTATTGATTGGTCTCGAATCCAAGACAAGCCCGACCGATCCATTTTTCTTCTCAGCAACAAGTAATGGATTGTTGTATGAGCTTACTGCAGGCTCAATAACGCCCTCGTCAAGCATAGATTGTACTTCTGTTCTAACACGGTCCCTATAACGCGCCGGAATTACGTGTGGTCTAACACAAAATTTAGTATGCTCACGAACACGAAATTGTTATTGAATCCCTTCACTGTTACTGTTTTTTGAGTAAAAACTGTGGAATGTGCTTGTAAAATCTCAAAACCGTCCTGCCTCTCAATGTCATTACAATTCTCTATCGTTTGGATTTTATGCTGAATTAACTTATTAGTATCAAATACGCCGTTGATATCATCCCTGTCAATTCTTGCAGAGTGATTGTTAGTGTCAAGCTATGTCGAATGATAGCGGAACAAACACTGATAGCAGTTACTTCTGTAAAATATCTGGGAGTATGCGTGCGGAACGGTTTGAAGTGGAATGATCATATAAAATTAATTGTTGGTAAGGTGGGTGCCAGGTGGAAATTCATTGGGAGAGTCCTTGGAAAATGTAGTCCATCATCAAAGGAGGTGGCTTACAAAACACTCGTTCGACCTATACTTGATTATTGCTCACCAGTATGGCATCCGTACCAGGTCGGGTTGACAGAGGAGATAGAGAAGATCCAAAGAAGAGCGGCGCGTTTCGTCACACGGTTATTTGGTAACCGTGATAGCGTTATGGAGATGTTTAGCAAACTCAAGTGGCAGACTCTGCAAGAGAGGCGCTCTGCATCGCCGTGTAGCTTGCTGTCCAGGTTTCGAGAGGGTGCGTTTCTGGATGAGGTATCGAATATATTGCTTCCCCCTACTTATACCTCCCGAGGAGATCACGAATGTAAAATTAGAGAGATTCGAGCGCGCACGGAGGCTTTCCGGCAGTCGTTCTTCCCGCGAACCATACGCGACTGGAACAGGAAAGGGAGGTCATGAGAGTGGCACGTGAAGTTGCCTCCGACACACACCGTTGGGTGGCTTGCGGAGTATAAATGTAGTTGTAGATGTTCCGAACTGTAGTCTAACAAGAGGTAAGGCCGATTAATTTCCTCGTCATGGTTTGAGAGCCTGTCTTCAAATTCCAAAGGTATTGACTTTCCTTCTTTCTCTAAACTTATTTCAGCATCCTGAAAGTTTAAGATTGCTTTGTGTTCATTCAAAAAGTCTACTCCCCATATAACTTCCGTCGACAATAATGGAACAATAAGAAAGTTCATACAGAATCCGTGGTTATGACAAAAGAATTCTAAGTTAGTTTGCTGGCGTACATCTACACTTTTACCAAAAATGACACCTTGTGATTTAATCTTACGTAACGGAAGTGTGGGGCAATCGTTCGATATGTTGCGTTTGCTAAAAGCTGTTTCACTATTTACTGAAATAGGACTGCCAGAGTCAAGAACTGCCGTAAATTTTACGTCATTTACTGTAATGTGAATTACAGGATATGCAATGTTGTTCTGTTCTACGTCGTGTTCCTGGAGTAAGATGTCCCTAATGCCTTCCATTTTTACGTGATTAATAGCCACGGCAGCTGCGTCGTCAGCTTCGTAAGTATGTTTTGTCCCAGTCAGGGGTGTGAATCATGTCTACTGTCTATTTGTTGTTGCGCATCGTCATTGGGATTGGAGACCTAACTTCTACAAATTCACCTTACCGAGAGGGCACTGTCCTGTTTGAATCCCGCCAGTTCTGATGAAATTCAGGTCTGTCGTTATGATTATATCGTCGTCATGTCGGTAGTTTCCATAGTTTCTTTCTTGTCGGTTATGTGGTGGAGAATTCCTCCCGGAATCGTAACTGCGCGGTGCACCGTTGCATCTGAAGTTATTCTGTCTCCCTTGATAATAATTATTTTGGTTCCCATATTGTCTGTTTCTCTGACTGTCGCTGTCATAGTCGTTACTGCGGAGAGGTGATCTTTCCCTGTAATTATTATTACTCTGCCAACGGTTGTCATACGGGTGGTGTCTGTTTTGGTCACGACTTGCGTTGTAAGACTAGCCTTGTAGTGTCCAGTTATTATTTCTGTCATCGCGGAATTGTGACGAATGTGACCTGTAATTGTTGTGTTCCTGTTTTCACGTCCCGCGATTGTCAGTGTCAATTTACAATTCTTATAAGAGTCCCTGAAAAGCCTCAATGTCGTCTTTGCAACGTCCTGCCAAAATAATATGTCTCAAATGTACAGGCAATTTGATTAAACAAATGCGGATGAGTTCTGAGTGGCTCTATGGTTTTGACAGGTACTGATACCTGTGCAATATGTCTTCCAAATATTTGACAAGACTTGAAAATTCCGATTGTTCGAAATGTTTCATCATTATGATGCTATGTTTTACGTGATGTTGGGTAGCATGAGATCAATATGCTGAGAGGAAGGCATGATAAAATTCTCCTTCACTGTGACAGTCGCGAATGACCGATCGCATTCTTACAGGTGGTTCATTCTCTGAGTAGCCACACATTAATTCCAACCAGTGCTGTAATGACCAGTGGGGAGGAAAACAATGAGAGAATTGAGCAATGCTTGTGAATGAAGTCGTTGCAAGACTTCTTAAATGTTTTGAATTTACGTGTAGTAATGAACAGCTTATAGTTAAAATCATCATGACGGCGAGTCGCATGTCGGTCATTGTTACGTCGTGTCGGCGATTCCACCTCAAAATTGGGTGCACTTGCCAGTTTCTCCATATAAGTAACATTCACACAACTGGCCATCACATTTTTTCAATTTATTTGTAATTAATGCTCACTGAGTATGGTATTCTTTGTAATATAAATACTTGTAATGCTACCTTGATCCTTGAAAATAAAATATACTGCTACTATACTTGATTCAAAATCTCAGTGCACCATTGATAGATGTTAATACAATTGTTACTGTCATATTATTCATTTTATCTCACCTCTATGTTGCTCGTTGTATATAACACAATATTTAGATAATACCATATAAGTAGCATTCATACAAGCTGGTTACTACATCTGTCAACTTCACTTGTAATATTATATGCTCATAATGTAAGGTTTATCTTTGTGTTTTAATTTTAATTAAGTTATGTTATTCTTTAAAAACAGTCATTCTGTGTAATCAAAGCAACCTGTATGTTGTGATGTCTCTGAGAGAGAACGTCTATGACACTATTTGTTTGTAAATCTGCAATCTTTGTGATAACTTCACATGTGGCAAATTCTTTTTGGTGTGTGTGTGTGTGTGTGTGTGTGTGTGTGTGGTGATTTGCACAATATGGTGATGTACAAATTACATAAGTGCTGGATATATTTAGGAATATTCGGAAAATACAATGCTGCAACTTCGCAACAAAATCGCGCGGAATTTTCGACGTAAGTACCATAGCCCCTCACCTCACATATTTATTTACGCTGTATCATCGTTTAGAGGCTAGTTATTTTCACATAGGAGGATTCTAACACTGTTTTCTACCGTAGGGCAACAAGAGAAAAAAAATAGTTCGCCACAGTGGAATAACAAAAATCTAAAACGGATGATAATGTAAAGTGTATCTTGAAAATCATGTGAACAGCCGTCTGATGATGAACTTGCCAGTTCGAAACCGGTAACGGCGCTATTTACCTGAATAAATAGCAGTATTAATAGTGGCTGGTTGCTGTTTTCTTCTTTGTAAGAATTGACCTACATTTTGCACTTCCTCTCACCTTGATTTTTTAAACGTTACCGTGTGTATTTAAAGCAAACCTAATCTGCACCCTCATAGTGGCACTACTAGCGCCACCGTTATGCGACTGGAGCGAAATCTAAATACACATCATCTTTCAGATGCAGTAACACGCCTACCAACTTTCGTGTGTCGCAGAACTTCTTGCTGATGTTGCGATATTTCTTCCGTCAGTGCTTATTTACTGTAAGTGGGCTTATACCTTATACTGAAGTCAGTGACAGCTCGTAACTTCACTTTCACATTAACTTGCAAATGCCTCGTTTGTGGACGGATGATTACTGAAGTGCTTTTGCCTCTGCATCCGTATACATTCGCCTGTGTCACTTTCTCTATCAATTATGATATTCCTAAACCTGGCGTCACAATAGGTAAAAGTAAAGTTATTGGCTTTATGAAGCATTGATTCTTACAAAGAACGACATTGTTAGCGATGGGTTCAGCACAATTTTTTGCGTCGTTTAGTGCGCACTGAAAATTTTACATGCTGCCGTTTGACTGGCCACGTAGGAACCCACCGTCCGTTGCTCACACAGTCTCGATTTAGTGCGGGCGAGGGCAGTCAGGTAGGAGACGGTGAAAGAATAACAACGGCAAACGAAATTGAAGTGTCCGGGGGCGGCGCTGGAGGCGTGAAGCCGTCGGATAAGCGGCGCCGTTGTCCGCGGAGAAGGGGCGGAGTGGGGGGCGTATTTCCCGCCTCCCTTTCCGGTGGTCCGCCGCCCACAGCAGGTCGCGCCGGCTGGCTGTACTCCCGCCTCACCCTCCAGCAAAACCCTCCGCTCTTCCGCTGTTCTGCTCGTAAATTGTAGGCCACTCCAGAGCCAGCTCCATTCCTATATACGGGGCTGAGCACTCCAGCCGTGGCAGGTGTACGTCTCTGAAATGGAATTTCGAAACAACACGAAGAGCGGCGGAGAAATGTGCATAGCCGGGATCTTACCTAGACACCTTCTAGAGAGGAGAGGATGTTCCGTGGAAAGGCTGCGCCCAGTTTGTTCTGCTTGTAGAGGGGAATATTGTGAAATAACCAATAGGAATGGAATTTTCGAAATGCGTCGTTGTATTACTCAACAGATAATCTATTATTTTGAGATAATAAAGGTAATCACACCTAGACGACGAGTTTTCCAATTTTTATCTATCGCACCAATGCTTTTTAGAGTATTTTTTTATAACACGCAACATTCTATAGAAAAGCTAGCAGATAAACTCACTTGGCATGGAATAATCCACCCCATTAAACGATCACACTGGAGTGCTATACACTGAATACCTACCAGGTGGATTTTTCAAATTCCTTCACTGACGTAAGTCATGGAAGTAAATTAGTAATTATACATGCGGGACTGGGAATCGAACCTATGTCCATTCCACTTTGTGGGCAAGTGCTGTGTCAATTTGGCTATCCAGTCACAATGAACAACCCATCCTTACAGCTTCACTTGCGCCAGTACCTCGCCTCTGCTCTCTAAGGTTCACAAAAGTTCTCCTGTCTAACTTCCTTTCTTCCAGGAGTGGTAGTCCTGCAAGCTGCACACGAAAACTACGCAAAACCTGGCGGATACGCTCACCCAGAAATAAATTATTCGACCCCTTAAAAGATTACAGAAGTCGCTCTGGAGTTGGTTTGGTTTGTGGGGCGTTCAACTGTAAGATCATCAGCATCCGTACAAGTCCCAATTTTTATACAGTCCAATTTTTAGACAGTCCGGTCTTACCACTGTCATCGATGATGATGATGCAGTTATGAGAACAACACAAACATCTAGTCCCCAGGCAGAGAATCCCCAACCCGGCCGGAAATCCAACCCGGGGCCCCGTGATACAGAGGCAGCAACGCTACTCACTACACCACGAGATGTGGACGCTATGGATACTGAATATCTAGAAGCAGGTGCTTTTTCTCTTTTCTTATCTTTCAACTTGTCACTGATGTAAATCGCGTAAATAAATTAGTAATTGTGTATGCTGATCTAGGAGTCGAACTTAGCTCCATTGCATTTCGTGGGCAATTGCTTTACTACCGTCATTGCTCACCTCCTGCTCCTTGGCGCCGGTCGCTGTGGCCGAGTGGTTCTAGGTGCTTCAGTCTGGAACCGCGCCACCACTACGGTCGCTGGTTCGAATCCTGCTTTGGAAATGGATGTGTGTGATGTCCTTAGGTTAGTTAGGTTTAAGTAGTTCTAAGTTAGAGGTGACTGATGACCTCAGATGTTAAGTCCCATAATACTCAGAGCCATTTGAACCATTTCGTTCCATGGCCTCACAGGCGGTCCGCTGCATAATTGCAGAGTTCTTTCCCCGGGAGTCCTAGTCCTGTGATTTGGCAAGAGAACTTCAGTGAACTTTGAAGGACAGTAGATGAGCTAGAGGGGAAAGCAACAGTGTGAGGACGTGTCGTGGGTCTTGGGTACGTAGGTCGGTTTATAGAGATGTTGCACATGAAAGACAAAGTTCCCGTACTCAAGTTCTGTTCCAGCATACAGGTATAGTCTGCCAGGAAATTTCATATCAGTGCACACTAGGTTACAGAGTGAAAATTACTTCTGGTATTTACGTTACTGCCCGTTTTATGGAACCAGCAGAATATGTTAGTCGACGTGTAGATGCAACCGGACGCCATATAGGAATTTCCGTATTAGAATGTGTGTACGTCAAAATAGGTAACACATATCGATACCATAGACGTTATCGAAGTCTCGCTACAGTCCGCAACGATGTATGGAAGCACTCCTGAAGACAACAACACAGCAACACCCACTCACCGGAGGTCAATACAGTATCAAGCATGCAAGAGCTCCCTCAGTTTGTGACATTAGCTCTGCGGGTTAACAACATAGTGTATGACCAACGAGTTGTTCAGCACTGTGATAAAGTTGTGCTTCAGTAAAGATTGTCCAGTAGACCTCAAGAGAATATTTAGTTCATTACTGCATCAAGTGTTGATTTGCTGATCAATGAGAGTTGTAAATTATAAGGCAATGCTGTGTGCAAATAAGTCCTCCAAAGTTAAGGAAATCCTTTATTCATTTAAGTAATAAATTGAACTAATTTTTCATGTGCTATAGTTTGAAGAACCTTCTCCCTTACCAATGAAAGAACTTACAGTTATGACCAGACAAACGTAGTTTCATCTGCTCACAATACATACCATGAATGAAGCTGCCTAACATGCTGGTGTACCAACAAAGAATGCCATGCTTGTGATTATCAACAAGGAATTGTATACCACTCGCCACAAGTAAAAGCTGAAAGTGGATATGGAAGATACCGCTTATGACTGCTAATCTGTTTCAAACGCATCTGTAGTTACTGCTGCCCATGTGTAAGTCCACCTCTACCACTTTCTAATGGAGCACTGTAGAAGGAGATGCATGCAGTTTATATTTGGAGACGGATACCTTGTAAAAGGCCATTGCTCACAGAAGGACATATAGTTGCACGTCTAGAATGGGCTGTACAATGTAGACTGTGCACAATAGCTGACTGTATGCATGTAATGTACAAGTAGTGATTTTCACTCTTTTTAAATGGTGCAAGGCGATGAGTAACCCGATCGCCAAATGATGCGTTTGGCCCACATTGTGCGAAGGTTCATGTCGGAGTGTGTTTCGTAATACTTTGGTCGTGTTTAACGTGACTTTTTATTGTTGCATCCTACCCTTGCCCAAGTGCCAGAGTGAACCTATTTCGCTTATGCTACAGCTGGTCGACAATAGGTGGCCACAAAGAATAAAATTTCACCACCCAGGTTGGATCAGGGAAAATACAACATTGGAGCTACTAGCGAACCAGACAGCAAACTTCACCAGAAATATAGTGGGGCAGAGCAGCTAGACAGGATCATGTCACCTTTGTTATATGATCAAATAAGTGCTATTGCTAATGCAACATCAAATACCAAGAGCTTTCACAAACCAGTCTTACGCTACGTCAAGCAAGCATGGCAGGATGAGAATCACTGATCCCTTCCTAATGGCAAGATATATACAGTAATAACAAGTCAGAGCTTTGCTCCAAAAACGCCACCCTAGATTCCATTAGCACAGTAAAGTGACATCTGGCAAAACTGTTGTAGATTTCCTGCATGTTACTGAACAACAACAACCACAACCACTACTGAGAGAGATGGCCAGTAGCAAGGTTCAACACCACAGCCCGACGCTGTCGCAGATGGGTGGATCCAGGGGTCTTTCCTCTCATCCGATGGAATGACACCATCGTCCTTGATACTTTGGTAAAGTGACCAGGGCTTACCCGAATGGCTGGCCAATACGTTTTACTACACGTCTAAGTGGAAACTGTCGTCACAGGTTAATGGAGGAAGAAGAATGGCGCTGAGCGGGAGGAACACAGAACCTCGCAAATCAGCATGTGTCAGTCCAACATGTGCGCCGCCTTCCCTCACCGCCGTAGCGTCACGGTACCGCAGCGCCGGAGCCACTGCAGACGGCGAAACGTCATAGCAGCAGCTGGCTGGGTTCAGCTACCTATAGCATGCTAAAAGCCACTTACTACGCGACTGCTCGACAGACATCGACAGCTGATGTCAACATTTAGTCAAGACACTGATTATAATCTATGCAAATAAATAAGTAATTCCGAATCTTATTTCACTGCGCCAAGGGCGAAAGCAGGTCACCATCATCCTTCTGAGGCAACTGGCAAGGAGCGAACTGCGGAGTGCCACCAGACACTGAAACTACTCTACTTCTTCCTTCCTAAACATCACATTTTGCATTGCTGTGAACATGAACGAGGATGTTGATTTCTACGTTCTCGCTGCCCGAATATTGCCCTTTCCTATACATCTTCAAGATAAGTGTGTGCACATCTCCGCTTCACAAGATCACAGCAGCTGTCTCCTCATGCACTCTATCGCACCTTGAGACGTACACTATACAATCCCATGCATTCCCATAGAAAATGCTTGGAGGTATTTGGAACAGCTGGCCCAAAGTGGCAATCTACATTTTTGAGGCTCTGTGGGATCAGTAAGTGACCTCATCTGGATATGCCGTACCGGAGAACCTTGTGGACTCTGTCTCTGAGCTGAGGCCATAATCGAGAGTAGTGTCTGTGTTAAATATTACTATCCTAATGTCTTCTGGGGATAACCAGATGTTGGTCCGTTGTGTTCAAGTCATTTTAGGTTTAGAATGAGGTTACAGTAATCCCATCAGCCACCATCCGCACTGTTGTTACCTTTCAACTGAATCACCACCTTGTCGAATGGAAAAAGAATATTTAAAATTTCCATCATTATTGGAATCGCAGGAACGGAGCCATATAAACTGAGAGCAAGAATTAATTTGCATCAGACTGGAATTAGATGACATTCATATTAGAATAAGAAATGAAAGTCATCCAGCTGCAGTCTGATGTATATACTGTCTGACTCACGAACAATGAAATATATATAACAACTGATATTGTTCTAGCAATTTAAGGTTGTGTAGTGTTGAACATCACAGTCGTCATCACACCAAAATACTGCCCTTATTCTAAGGGTCATTCTATCTATGGTGCTTGGCTCGCAGATGATTAAACTATTGCAGCGAATAATTTTTTTAATATGCGTAAACGGCAACGTGACGCGTGTAATGTGACGCATTTCGTGTGATACAACTGGTGGAAAAAGTTTTCCATTGTTCTTTATACTATCGTACTGTCCACAAATAGCGTGGTTAGGAGAAAGTATTGATCAGTCTCTACCTGAAGAAGGATTATGAACGTTTTGTAACTCCAAAACTTATATCACTAACTGTGTTCAGTAACTGAAGCACGAGCGTGTCTTTATACCAGACCACTGGATGACTTTCACAGATTCGCAATGTTTTGTGTGATTTCTTGTTCCTGCAGAAAATTATAAGTTGGATGAAAACTATTTACAGCAAATTCTTTACAGCAAATGGGCAGTACTGATATTCTACAATATTCCCGAAATCCATTGCCCGTCACGTTCTACACGTCTCTCTGTGGTCCATGCTGACATGTGTAGCACCAAAAAGCTCCGCTTATTGTCCTGAGAACTCGATATTTAGCGTGAGGTTGAGAGTACACTTGCAGTACGTGGTTACACAACACTGTGTGGGAACATAAATGCTGATAGTCAGTTCACTACTTCTAATAACATTCCTGTAAACACATATAACATGAGTTCCTACTCAACGGCTACTAGCGTAGCTCGTAAGTAGGCTACACATGATGTAATTTATGCCGTGGTATTTTTTCTCCTGCGAATGAAGTAAATAAGTAACGCATACGTGAAAATAAAGAAGAATCAATTTTATTATGAACAACTCAATTTTCGGATTACACTAGCGTTTTTAACTTATGTAGCAGAACTGTCATAGTTCCTCCTATAAGAGTTTAAACCTCTGATTTATTTTTGTAGCGAATTATGGAACATCTGTGGAGAAGATTTATGTGAAAGGAAAGTCTTAAACAGTTTTCTTGCACATTCTAGAAACATATCGTGGCTGCCCTGTTGCATTTAAGCAAAGTAATGTGTACAAGTGTCTTTGGCCGTGACACACTCACAGCTACAGTTCAACATTATTTTAAGACAGTGATCATCTAACAGACTATTTTGTATCGGTTCGTTCTAAGGCTACATTGTCACATTGGATGGTTGTTGTCTTCTAACTTGTACCGTATGAAGAAGTAATGTTTCCTGACTGGTGACTTAAAAACCGTTTACAAAATACGTTATGTGTTGCACGAGTTGTTACAGTAGAAGATTTTCAAAAAGCCTGCGACGATGTTTAACAGAAAAGGAAAACGGAGACTCTCACTCACATCAAATTGCAGCAGTCTCTTACGTAAAACGTAAACAGTATTAAATTTACATAAGTTCTACAAAACATTTACAGCTAAATAAAGAAAAAAGCAAGGGTGTTGTGCGTCTGCTGAACCTTGGAATACGTACATGTACGGATGACGAAAAGGAAACATGCTGTTTCAGATACCCATGACATACCACCTGCACAAGGATCTAAAAAAAATCTCGCGATGCGAAATATAGAAATTAGCCCTAATCTACGAAAAAATATAAAGTGGTATACTAAAAGCCAAACAAAAGTAATTGCTCGGAAGATTAAAATCCAGAATGTAGAAAACTTGCGTTCGTGAGAGGATCGAGCCACATACTTCTTGGATTCCATTTACGTGTCATTAGTGATTACTTAAGCCACGACAAAAGCCAATAAATCCAGAACGAAAATCAGAAAATAGGTATGTGGTTCTTAAGATCTCCTATACATACTGAAATTGGTGCATTCACGGAAAGAGAATCATTGAGAGTACGAGCGACCAAGCGAGGTGGTGCAGTGGTTAGCACACTGGACTCGCATTCGGGAGGACAGCGATTCAATCCAGCGTCCAGCCATCCTGATTTAGGTTTTCCGTGATTTCCCTAAATCGCTCCATGCAAATGCCGGGATGGTTCCTTTGAAAGGGCACGGCCGACTTCCTTTCCCATCCTTCCCTAATCCGATGAGACCGATGACCTCGCTGTTTGGTCTCTTCCCCCCAAACAAAGGAAAGAGTACGAGCACAATACTAAAAAATTTCCATGTTACAGTTGATACTGTAGGTAACGTGAAATAGGGTAAAATTACACACAATAAGAATTAATTGTAGTGTCACATATAAAGAGCAGTAGATAAAGTAAATGAGTTCAGAAAACACATTTAACACAAGGCAGCGCAGTCAGCCTCAAATGGTGTGTTGCTACTCAGCCTAACATTTGTTTGAAGAAGAAGATTACAGTGAAGTGGCATGTCCACAGCTCAGAATGATTTAAGCATTTCTCATTTGTTCTTCACTCTCTTGCATAATGTTTTTTATTAAAAATGTGCAACTGATAAGGAAGAACAATTTTTAATTAATATGAGCAACTGAGACGGAAGAATAAATGAAAATTGTTTTAAATATCAATTCAGTTGCCAATTGTCTCTGGACAAAAATAGTCAAAATAATAGTATTATATTTCTAAATAATATGCGCTTTTAGCAGTACACGTGAAGTAAACTACCTGCTCCGTATTGTGCAAAGCTACGGCCAAGCTTTCTAGACGTATCCTTGGTGAATATTGTTGTATGGGTATAATGCGTATTTCTGGGTTTAACCTATCAATTTCTAATGCTGCAGACTTCCTCAGTGATTTAAAATACTCAGCGGACTCCAACGTAAAGAAGTTCAGCCAGCCGAACTGTTGGATCAACATGAGCTTTTGATACGACCAGTCGGCTTTCAAGTAACGTAGTACTGTTGTGGTGTCTTTGATTAATGATCATTTGTCGTAGTAAGGATCGAAAATTGAGCATAGTTTACGTGAACTAGGAAATATTTATGAATACCTTTTCTCCTCGGACATAAAATTCATGCTTGGTTTGCTACTTGTTTTTAGAAATCGAAGCCCAGGTACGTAGAATTCATTAAAAAGAATTTTTTAAGCAGCAAAAATACCAGTAACATTTTTCTAGTGAAGAATATGATGCATCACTTTCTGCTCCGTCTAAAATGGTGATTGGTGAGATATAGCATTACTGTCACGTTCCTACATCTACATCTACATCTACATGATGACTCTGCAATTCACATTTAAGTGCTTGGCAGAGGGTTCATCGAACCACAATCATACTATCTCTCTACTATTCCACTCCCGAACATCGCGCGGGTAAAACGAACACCTAAACCTTTCTGTTCGAGCTCTGATTTCTCTTATTTCATTTTGATGATCATTCCTACCTATGTAGGTTGGGCTCAACAAAATATTTTCGCTTTCGGAAGAGAAAGTTGGTGACTGAAATTTCGTAAATAGATCTCGCCATGACGAAAAACGTCTTTGCTTTAATGACTTCCATCCCAACTCGCGTATCATATCTGTCACACTCTCTCCCCTATTACGTGATAATACACAACGAGCTGCCGTTTTTTGCACCCTTTCGATGTCCTCCGTCAATCCCACCTGGTAAGGATCCCACACCGCGCAGCAATATACTGACAGAGGACGAACGAGTGTAGTGTAAGCTGTCTCTTTAGTGGACTTCTTACATCTTCTAAGTGTCCTGCCAATAAAACGCAACCTTTGGCTCGCCTTCCCCACAATATTATCTATGTGGTCTTTCCAACTGAAGTTGTTCGTAATTTTAACACCCAGGTACTTAGTAGAATTGACAGCCTTGAAAATTGCACTATTTATCGAGTAATCGAATTCCAATGGATTTCTTTTGGAACTCATGTGGATCACCTCATACTTTTCGTTATTTAGCGTCAACTGCCACCTGCCAGACCATACAGCAATCTTTTCTAAATGCAACTGATACTGGTCTTCGGATGACCTTACTAGACGGTAAATTACAGCATCATCTGCGAACAACCTAAAGGAACTGCTCAGATTGTCACCCAGGTCATTTATATAGATCAGGAACAGCAGAGGTCCCAGGACGCTTCCTAAAAACGTAATGTGTTGAAAGTTCATTCACTATATCGTCAGGAACATAGTCTCAGAAGTATCAATATCGTTACGTATTTACTGATTATTAGCACATGGAAATAGCATTGTGGCTGTAATATAAGAATTTATAGTCATGTTCTAGGCGTCAGGTGTAGGTTACACAATATATCGTCCGCAACTCGTCGTCTAGTGGCCAGCGTTGCTTCCTCTGGAGCACGGGCTTCCGGGTTCGATTCCCGGCCGGGTTGGAGATTTTTCTCTGCATCTACATCTACACATCTACATCGTTACTCAGAAATTCACACTTAAGTGCTTGGCAGAGGGTTAATCGAACCATTTTCATAATACTTCTCACCATTCAACTCTCGAATGGCGCGAGGGGAAAAAGGAACACCTAAATCTCTCCTTTCCTGCTCTGGTTTCTCTTATTTTATTATGATGATCATTTCTCCCTACATAGGTGGGTCTCAACAAAATATTTTCGCATTATCAAGAGAAAGTTGGTGATTTGAAAGTTCGTAAATAGATCTCGCCGCAAAGAAAACCGCCTTGTTTTTCAGTGACTGCACCCCAACTCGCGTATCATATCAGTGACACTCTCACCCCTATTGCGCGATAACACGAAACGAGTTGCTCTTCTTTGCACTTTTTTGATGTCCTCCGTGAATCCTACGTAGTAAGGATCTCACACCGTGCAGCAATATTCCAGCAGAGGACGGACAAGTGTAATGTAGGCTGTCTCTTTAGTGGGTTTGTCGAATCTTTTACGAGTTCTGCCAACAAAGCGCAGTCTTCGTTTCGTCTTCCCCACAATATTATCTATGTGCCCGGAGACTGGGTGTTTGCGTTGTCCTCGTCATATCCTCATCATCATCATTAGTGACAGGGGCTAGATTGGATTGTGTAAAAATTCGACTGTGTAAAAATTGGGACTTTGTACGGGCTCTGATGACCATGAAGTTGAGCGCCCCACGCACCAAACATCATCATCACAATATGTCGTGCCGTTAACAAAGGCATTCGCGCCGGTAGTGGGTAGTGTGCTACCGTAATCCATTAACGCCAAATTTCTGCGGACTATAGTAACGAATAAGATCGTAGTACATTTCAAATTGATTTCTGTGGTTATTTCACGCAGTGTTGCGTGTCTGTCAGCACTTAGTACTCTGCGCAAACGCCGATGCTCTCGGTCGCTAAGTGAAGGCGGTCGGCCACTGCGTTTTCCATGATGCGAAGTAATGCTTGACATTCGGTATTCTTGGCGCATTGTTGACACTGTGCATTTCGGAACACCCAATTCCCTAACAGTTTCTGAAATGGAATGTCCATGTATCTAACTCCAACTGCCATGCCACGTTAAAAATCTGTTAATTCAGGTTCAAATGGTTCAAATGGCTCTGAGCACTATGGGACTTAACATCTATGGTCATCAGTCCCCTAGAACTTAGAACTAATTAAACCTAACTAACCTAAGGACATCACACAACACCCAGACATCACAAGGCAGAGAAAATCCCTGACCCCGCCGGGAATCGAACCCGGGAACCCGGGCGTGGGAAGCGAGAACGCTACCGCACGACCACGAGCTGCGGAATGATAATTCAGGTCATATGGTTATAATTACTTTCCACATCAACGACCTGAGTGCCAATGACAGGTCCACTAATGCACTGCACTTTTACACTTTGTGTAGGCGACACTGACGCCATCTGTATATGTACATATCGCTATCCCATGCCTTTTGTCATCTCACTGTAGTTGCATCATGTTCTACGCCTGTATTTTATCATACTGTTACCATCTCAGAGAGGCAACGTCACGTTGGTAACAGTATTGAGTATGTTTATTATCATTTTACTACGTCTGATCTTTCCGTACCATGAAACTTTAATCATCTTCCTAGCGTGAGGTCTTGATATTGATTCCCCTAGACCCATGCACAAGGTAAGCGTTAGGTCAAATTTTAGACACTGGAGCGATGAAAAATTTTGAACCTACCTTAAGACTGGTGTAACTTAAATATTCTTCTTTTCTTTTCTGCACCTCAGCCACACCAAGTCTTTCGCTTTCTGTGTACGGAGGCGAGGCAGTTGTGGATTTTGTGGAGAGATAGTCACACGTGCTACTTCTACATGGACTCTTACAGCGATTTTGATTGGGAGTTACACTACTGAAACACTAAAAACAAATGACGATGATAAACGGGTATTCATTGGACAAATATACTATACTAGAACTGACATGTGATTACATTTTCACTCAATTTTGGTGCGTAGATCCTGAGAAATCAGTACCCAGAACGACCACCTCTGGCCATAATAACGGCCTTGATACGCCTGGGCATTTAGTCACACAGAGCTTGGATGGCGTGTACAGGTACAGCTGCCCATGCAGCTTCAACACGATACCACAGTTCATCAAGAGTTGTGACTGGCGTATTGTGACGAGCCAGTTGCTCGGCCACCATTGACCAGACATTTTCAGTTGGTGAGAGATCTGGAGAATGTGCTGGCCAGTCGAACATTTTCTGTATCCAGAAAGGCCCGTACAGGTCCTACAACATGTGGTCGTACTTATCCTGCTGAAATGTAGGTAGGGATCGAATGAAGAGTAGAGCCACAGGTCGTAACACATCTGAAATGTAACGTCCACTGTTCAAAATTCCGTCAATGCGAACAAGAGGTGATTGAGGCGTGTAACCAATGGCACTCCATACCATCACGCCGGGTGATACGCCAGTATGGCGATGACGAATACACGCTTCCAATGTGCGTTCACCGCGATGCCGCCGAACACGGATGCGACCATCATGATGCTGTGAACAGAATCTGGATTTATCCGAAAAAATGACGTTTTGCCATTCGTGCACCCAGGTACGTCGTTGTGCACACCACCGCAAGCGCTCCTGTCTGTGATGCAGCGTGAAGGGTAACCGCAGCCACGGTCTCCGAGCTGATAGTCCATGCTGCTGCAAACGTCGTCGAACTGTTCGTCTAGATGGTTGTTGTCTTGCAAACGTCCCCATCTGTTGACTCATGGATCGAGACGTGACTGCACGATGCGTTACAGCCATGCGTATAAGATACCTGTCATCTCGACTGCTAGTGATACGAGACCGTTGGGATCCAGCACGGCGTTCCGTATTACCCTCCTGAACCCACCGATTCCATATTCTGCTAACAGTCACTGTATCTCGACCAACGCGAGCGGCAATGTCGCCATACGATAAACTGCAATCGCAATAGGCTACAATCCGACCTTTATCAAAGCCGGAAACGTGATGGTACGCATTTCTCCTCCTTATACGAGGCATCACAACAACGTTTCACCAGGCAACGCCGGTCAACAGCTGTTTGTGTATGAGACATCGGTGGGAATCTTTCCTCATGTCAGCACGTTGCAGGTGTCGCCACCGGCGCCAACCTTGTGTGAATGCTCTGAAAAGCTAATAATTTGCATATCACAACATCTTCTTACCGTCGGTTAATTTTACCGTCTATAGCAACTCATCTTCGTGGTGTAGCAATTTTAATGGCCAGTAGTGTAGTTTAAATTTTCGTGGAATTAACTTTATAAAATTTTTAAGGATATTTATTAGAAGCATTGTGCGGTTCTTGAGAGCGACACCTGATGCTAGGGGTAATAGGCAAGGAGCTCTACATTATTAGAGTGTGGATAAGTTGAGAATTTGAGTCTGTTGGGAGGCATGT
The DNA here is from genome assembly GCF_023898315.1 of Schistocerca nitens. NCBI lineage: Eukaryota > Metazoa > Arthropoda > Insecta > Orthoptera > Acrididae > Schistocerca > Schistocerca nitens. The sequence continues at coordinate 470,641,046 of NC_064620.1, read as the reverse complement.
CACGGCAGCCCATGCAGCTGCGATGATCAGTGTATCAAGACGGCACAATGGTCGGAGCGTTTACAAGAAACCCGGGTTCGAGTCCCAGTCCACCACAAATTTTCAACTTCCACACTGATTTAAATCAACGGCTACTCGCAGCTAATGTCCATAATCCCTTTGTGTCTCAATTACCGGACTTCAGACCGACTGATTAGGTACTGAAGTTTACTAAATGCTTCCTAGTATCTTCCTCTTATACTGGTTACATGAGCTGAGTGACAACAAGAGAGGAGGTGGCGTGATGTTTAACGAACTGAGATTACTCGAAAATGATATTTGTTCATAAGGTGTCGCATACGCGTGAAACATTGAACACGTATGATTTCGTAATATGGAAACAGTTTTTCGTTGTATAAATAATCGTTGCACGATAACTATATTGAGAAGGGAACGCAACACGGACATTCATGCGCTCACACACAAATATCCAAATAGTCACATGATAACTGAAATAAAAAGTCAGCATTTTCCGTAAATGTTGTGAAGATTTAATTGTCAAAATTGGCTTATGTCTCGCAGCGAGAAGAATCGGAAACATAATCGGAAATACGATGGATAAGATGAATCTGGACCGGAATAAGAGGAAACTCATATACCGTGTGTGCTCTTTCTGACATGCCCGAAAGAACAGGAACCTCTTACACTACTATGTGACCAAAAGTATCCGGACACCGGACTGAAAATGACTCACAAGTTCGTGGCGAAATCCATCGATAATGCTGGATTCAAGATGGTGTTGGCCCATCCTTAGCCTTGATGACAGCTTCCACTCTCGCAGTCATACGTTCAGTCAGGCTCTGGAAGGTTTCTTGGGGAGTGGCAACCCATTCTTCACGGAGTGCTGCAATGAGGAGAGGTACCGACCTCGGTCGGTGAGGCCTGGCGTTCCAAAACATCCCAAAGGTGTTCTGTTGGATTCATGTCATGACTCTGCGCAGGCCAGTCCATTACCAGGATGTTAATGCCGTGTAACCACTCCGCCACAGGCCGTGCATTATGAAAAGGTGCTCGATCGTGTTGAAAGATGCTATCACCATCCCCGAAATGCTCTTTACATTGGGAAGCAAGAAGAAGCTTAAAACATCATCGTAGGCCTGTACTGTGATAGTACCACGAAAAACAACAAGAGGTGCCAGCCCCCTTTATTAAAAACACGACCACATCATAACACCAACGCCTTCGAATTTTACTGTTGCCACAGACATTCGCCATACCCACATCCTCTCATCGGATCGTCACATTGTGTACCGTAATTCGTCACTCCACACATCCTTCTTCCACTGTTCAATCGTGCAATGTTTACGCTCCTTACACCAAGCTAGGCATCATTTGACATTTACCGACGTGATTTGTGGTTTATGAGCAGCCGCTCGACCATGAAATCCAATTTTTCTCACCTCCCGCCTAACTGTCACAGTACTTGCAGTGGATCCTGATGCAGTTTGGAATTCCTGTGTGATGGTCTTGATACATGTCTGCCTATTACACATTACGACCCTCTTCAACTGTCGGCGATCTGTGTCAGTCAACAGAAAAGGTCAGCCTGCACGCTTTTGTGCTGTACGTGTCCCTTCACGTTCCACTTCACTATCACATCGGAAGCAGTGGACCTAGGAATATTTAGGAGTGCGGAAAACTCGCTTACAGACGTATGACACAAGTTACACCCATCACCGGACCACGTTCAAAATCCGTGAGTTTCGCGCTGTGCCCCATTCTGCTCTGTCACGATTTCTAATGACTACTGAGGTCGCTGATATGGAGTTCCTGGCAGCAAGTGGCAGCACAATGCACCTAATACCAAAAACGTATGTTTTTTGGGGTGTTCGGAGACATTTGATAGCATAGTGTAGGTATATTCTCTACTTAAATTTCCTTTGCCCGATTTTTTATGATACACCACAGCGCTAAACTCAATGTTTATGTATATTCAAACGGCTTGGAATTGTCAATTGGAAATTCGCTATGTGGCAAGGCAGATGTTATCACATTTAGAAGTTTTCAGTATTATACACAATGAACGACATCTAATCTTGCTAAGAAGCAAATAACGAATGCTAGAGAGCCTTTAGTTTGTTATTTAAAAACGTAATTCTGACGTTTGTTCGATCAACGCTGGCTCACTTTTCCATCAAATTTCCTGTTCTGAGAAATTTTCAGGAGCACTTGGTTCAACAAACCAAGGAATATTGCTATTAAAATAGAAAATCGATTAGTTTTTCCAGTACGGAACAGAAATAGCAAGGAGGAACTATATGATTACGAGTACCGTGCGAGATAACGTCCCTGTTGTGTTACAGTTCAATATCAGCGCCAGTATAAATGCAGCGCTCCGTTGTCTATAATGGAATAGCGAGCGGGCAGTAGCACACGAAGCTAGAGGCGAGCTTTTGCAAGCGCATTGCGACCGCAGGGGTTGCTTTGCTGCACAAAGGCGTGCTCTGCTGCGTCCTGCGTTCCGGTTAATGCAGTGAGGAGACACACTTACCTTTGTCCGCAGAGTTCTTTGTGCTCCTAGAATTTCCGGAATGTCATTCGCGTGCTCGCCGCGCTTGTTTGACCATGCTATTACTAACGACACTGTGTTACAGAATCCGTCCGGAAAGGCCGCACTAGTATGTGCACTGAGAGAACGAAGCAAATTTAATTTAGCGTACAGGATTAAAACTTTCTTTCTTGTTTCCATATTCTTCTTATAATACTGTGGGTCTGAGAAGACGAAGTAGCATAGACAATATTTTATCTTACGCATCGAATCTAAAAGATTAACTGGCGTCAGTTATGAGATGTCGGCTAGGTTGCATCTTCAAAAAATCTCCATGGTGCAACTAAGGCGCTCACTTACCTGTACGCTACCAAAGGCGCGTCATGATTGGGATAAAAAATTAAACGTGCGTGTGGCTAGGGCCCTCCGTCGGGTAAACTGTTCACCAGGTGCGTGTTTTAGTTGAAGCCACTTCGGCGACGTGCTTGTCGATGAAGATAAAGTAATGATGAAGACAGCACAACACCCAGCCCACGAGTGGAGAAAATCTCCGATCCGTCCAGAAATCGAACCCCGACCTCTTGCATGGCATTCTGCCGCCCTGGCCATTTTTTTTTTTTTAATTACAGCTTCCTGGCACCCAAAGAGAAGGCTGCGGGCAAAGTGGGCAGAGGTTGCAACCCGAGGACTGGCCACCAAGTTCTGATCCCTCCGCCGAGGCACCAAGAAAAGTGTGAGGAAAGTGGAGGAGAGTTACAAAGAACATCGATGATATAGTTATTTTGTAAATCATTATTAATACCGCCGAGAATATCAGGAAAACGGCGTAACGAAGAAGAGAGAGCGGAAAGTTGCCAGATTCGGTGAGACTATCGACGTACAAAAAATGGTTCAAATGGCGCTGAGCACTATGGGACTCAACTGCTGAGGTCATTAGTCCCCTAGAACTGAGAACTAGTTAAACCTAACTAACCTAAGGACATCACAAACATCCAAGCCCGAGGCAGGATTCGAACCTGCGACCGTAGCGGTCTTGCGGTTCCAGACTGCAGCCCCTTTAACCGCACGGCCACTTCGGCCGGCATCGACGTACAATAATGTGCAGAAGAACATTCAGATTAACAGAGATTCTAAGAGTGGAAAAGACGTGTATCAATTTTTCATTGCAGTAACACCCCAACTCTGTGGTTGGTTAACAAAGACACTACAAAGATAACTGGAGAAGTCTGTATTTTGGATTGTAGACAACTGCGCAACGGCGTTCATTAAGGAACTGCCAAAAATCAGGGAAATTTTCTCGCCATCAGCAAATAAGTAGTGAACTGCGTGATCACAAATGCACGTCAAGGAGTTCGTCTTCGATTACAGGAAGCGCCCCGCGTCCCGGAACTGGAGCAAGTGAGTAGGTAATTACGGCCAGCATCTGTCGCACCAAGGGCCAGACACCTATCGCCGGTACGCACACCAGGCGCCGCTCGACCGTGTGCAGAACATCACGGGCGACACGCAACGGGGTACCTGCGAGGTGAATCCCGTGAAGGCGTGACAGGCATACTTGCTTCTCACTGAAAGTGAAGTACCATGCAGACCTGACGTCAGTGTCAAGATAAAGAGCGCACACTTATCGCCGAACTACCAGACAACGAGGAAATGCTTCCTCTCAAACACCTCGCTGACCCGTGCTACTGAAGAAAGCCATTGATCGCCTGCGTGGACGTCAAATGCGCTGACATTATCGCAGTACGGACGCAGCTCAGTTCGAGGAAAAAGTGGTGGATGTAAAAGATGGGTGACGGACATCCAAAAGCAGAATAGGTGCTGTGTGTGGTGCAAGAGACTCCTGCAATAAGCTGGTAAGGCACGTAAGGCAACGGCGCCACAACGCCATTTGACAGCTGATAAAGAGGGCTATCGTTCTGTCAGGTACGTGATACACACCTAAACCGCCCCTGCACCGCAGGAACGTTAGTATTTCGTACCTTATCTTCAACAGCAAGCCGTGGCAAACATATGAACCAAGTGCAGTTAGCATACAGTGATTCATGGATGGCGGAATAGGAAGTGTTTGTACCAGCAGGTGTTTCATCTATTCCAGGAGCAGTAAATTTTTTTACATCTACAATCAATATACGATCAGAGAGAGTGACTTCAGAAGAAACACCATTATTTGTCTGATCGGTTGCTATTACAGCCCTCCTCCTTCTTCTCTCACTTCGTGTTATATATTATTAACCGACCGAAACTTAAACACACCATTCTTTGACATGTAGGTGGAGGTTAGACTATCATATACCAACATTTATTCTGAGACTTCTCAGACCCAGAGGTCTATATTTTAGTTTTAATAGGATTTGGTATTGTTTCACACATTGTGTGTCAACAAAGATTAAAACTAGAGCATTTGCAACATTAAGTATAATTTACACTATACTGTCGACTTGACTGTTAGGATTTATTGTATGGGCTCACGGTATAGTCACAGTAGTAGTAGACATGAGCACATTCTGCATCAGTAACAATAATTATTGTGGTGCCAAAAGGAATTAAGGTATTCAGATGACTGGCAACAGTATATGGAACAAGATTCAAGGTTAATCTTACATTATTATCAGCCCTAGGATTCATTTCCTTATTTACAATTGGAGGATTAACAGCTTTAGTACTGGCAAATTCATCTCTTGATATTGTACTTCATGACATATACTATCTAGTAGCACACTTACGTTACGTACTATCTATAAGAGCAGTATGTGCAACAATAGAAGATGTTGTTCAATGATAGCCTCTATTTAAAGGCCTAACTAGAAATAACACACGATTAAAAATCGAATTTGCCATTATATTTATTGGGGTAAACACAACCTTCTTCCCTCAACACTTCCTAGAATTAGCAGGAATACCACAACAGTACTCCGACTATCAAAATGCATATAAATATGAAATATAGCACCAAGCATTGTATCAACAATTTAATTGGTCAGGATCATTATATTCACTGCAATTTTATGAGGAAGAATAGTTACAAATCGATCAATTATATTCAGAGCTAATATGAGTAGATCAACTGAATGATACAAAATAACCTGCCTGCAGAACACAGTTCTGATGCAGTTTATGGATCAACATTTTTCGTTACCACAGGATCCATGGACTGCATGTAATTATTGGAACAATCCTTTTAATAACATATTTACTTCGACATTCAATAAATCAACCCTCACCAAGACATCACTTTGGATTTGAAACTGCAGAATGATACTGACACTATGTGAACATAACTTGACTATTCTTAATCATCTCAATTTATTGATAAGGGAGATACTAGTATTCCTAGTATAAATAGTGCACTTCACTTCCAGTCAGAAAGCTTGACTATTAATCAACAAAAACAAATCATAGTATTATACAAGAATTTTTATTGGATCTATTATTCCAATATTTGTCATGGTCCTTGCTACAATCATACCAAATAATTGATTAATGACCAAAAAGATCACCATTTGAATGCAGATTTGATCCAAAAAGATAAGCATCAATACCTTTTTTGGTTCGATTCTCCCTAATCGCCATAATGTTTCTAATGTTTGATGTAGATGTAGCATTAACTTAGCGAATCGTAACTATTGTAAAAGCATGAGACATTACAATCTGAACAGTATCAACAATATTTTTAATCCTAGACCATTTTGGAGATTTATTCATTAATGAAATCAAGGAGCACTACAATGTCCAGTATAAAGAACTGTAATTAAATATAACATTTGGGTTGCATTCAGAAAGTATTGATAATCAATCAACCTTACATGAAGTAATGAAGGAATTATTGCAGCCAATTTTGACCTTGAAGGTTGGTAAATACTTATCGTTATTCTATATTATTTGAAGCCAAAAAGAAGCATATTACAGTTATTAACATAATTGAACTATTAATTTCCAATTAAAGACATGCAAAGACAATATGAAAGCTGTTAGTTTTTTTACATTAGCAATAAATTTCTGCTAACATTTCTAACATTTACATACTTTAAGTAAAACATTACATTTTCACTGTAAAAGTAGTATACTTATATTTATAAAAATTATCTAAAAATAAAAATTTTTCCTTATATGCTTCATTCTTCAAAGTTATAGTCTAATAATATGCTATTTAGATATGAGAAAAGTAACACTACTAGAAGAAACATTCCAAAAATAAAAGTTAATAGATAAATCTCAAAATTAGAATCATAACATCTGTGAATAAAACCAATTAAGCAAATGAATAATGTATAAAGACTCTGATCACAAAGTAATTGCCTCTAACCAAGACCTTGACGATAACAACCCACTGTAAATATCTCACAAACATGCTTGAAAGATTAGGTATAAATCACAGAAAACCATTTAATTCAACTAAAGATAACGTATTTAAAGAAAATAAATTATGAGAAAAATGAAACTCCTAAATAAGATAAAAATAAGAACTTAAGACAACAGTGATTGTTATAAACTTCAAACAATAAGGTAATGCAATTATTTGGAGAATAGGAAAAACCAGGCAAGATAAGTCTACAACCAAAAACAGCAACAAACAATAAACCAACAATTGTGAAAGAAATGTAACAACTCTTAGCATCAATTGAAAATTTCGAATAAAAATTGTTGTAACCAGACACTGAATAATAAAACAAACAAAAAGAATGTGTGTGTGTGTGTGTGTGTGTGTGTGTGTGTGTGTGTGTGTGTGAATTCCTAGGGGACCAAACTGCTGAGGTCACCAGTCCCTTGACTTACATACTAGTTAAACAAATTATGGTAAGAACAGCACGGACACCCAATCCCAAGGGAGGACTCGAACCTTCGGTGGAAGGGGCCATGCAACATGAGACATGGCGTCCTAATGGCGTGGCCACTCCAGGCAGCAACAAAAAGTATAAGAAACTGTTAAACCAGTAGAAAAACAAAGTAAAAAATTAAGCAACTAATTCATCTTAAACAAGTCATCTCAGTGATTAAATTTTCTGAATAAAATCCAGTCAAAATAGCATTACCACACAGAATCAATCTAGGAACTTAAAACAAACATAAGAAAGACACATAAAATTTACAATAAAACCTGTCAAACAAATACCCTGACAATAATTTAAGTTATTAGTTATAGAACCTGCACATACAAATAAGAATGAATTAAATAATGCATGAGACAACAAAAGAAAGGAAGCAAGCTCTGCATAACATATTGCCCAAATTCTTCTCATTAAATAGGGTTGCCTTAAAGTAAAAAGAGAAACAATCTTTTTCAAATCACCATCAAAATCAGCCTACAAAGCAACTATACATATATTTACACTACCAATCAATAACAAAAATTAGACACCATTATATGTCCCCAATATTGGAGTAAAATATGTTAATAAATAAACACCAGCAGTAGAAAGAGCAGAAAAATAACATAGTGTAGAAACTGAAGTATGAGCAGTTATACCTACTGGGAGTAAAGAAGAAAAAGGGATCTCAGATCTTTTTTAATAGCTGCTAAAATAGTTAATACAGTAATAAGATTTATTTCAAACGAATTAAAGATAAATCATACTGAACTTAATTTCAACCATCAAAATTTAATATTGAAGCAACTGAGATCAGAGCAACAACCTCACAAATACAGTTAGACAAAGCAGTAAACATACTCACCACATTAGACTTTACATTTTGTTAATAAATGCGTATTTACAATTTTGGGATTTTTTCCCTTCTACTGTACTGTAAATCCTTGCTTCTTGACAAATTTTATGATTCTATGTAGAACCGAAGTACCCTCTCGGTTTTTGACGAATGGGTTTGTGAGTATAAAAGACGTGACATTAATGACCATATTTCGGACTGCATCGGTTTAGAAGCTTCGTTTTATTACATCACTCAGGGGCAGTAGACCTTAATATGACTTACATTTCGACTAGATACATGTAGCCACTTCGGAGAGAAAGGGTTTTGATGAGTCGACCAGACTGACAGAGAACAAAGTGATCCTATAAGGGCTCCGTTTTTACCGATCCAGCCAAGGAACACCCCCCCCCCCCCCGCCCAAAAAAAAAAAAATAAGACTCTGTTTAAGTGCCTTCACTTCTAAAATACATGAGCTACAGTGAAGACAATTATTCTAAAAATGCTAGAAGAAATGGACCTCCTTGAGCACCATTTGTATGCTCGTCATCTATCCAGTGTAGGACACTTCAGCCAATTGCAAAAGATAATTTAAAGCTTTGTTGTTAACCGTAAATATAATACAAATGTGTGGATAGTTTATACTGCGTTTAAATCATATAACTTTCTAAAATCTGATGCATGATGTTGAAATTCATCACAAGTTTCCATCTTCAGTCATGTAAGCGTCGGGATCTTTTAAAATAAGATACATCCTTCCAGAAACCATGTAAAGTCGAAATGCGCAGACGACGTTTACTGTATGCAACGACGTGGCAAAAGTCATGGGATAGCGACAGCACATATAAACAACGTGGTAGTGACGCGTACACACAGTATAAAATGGCAGTGCTTTGGAGGAGATGTCATTTGTAGTCAGGTGATTCATGTGGAAAGGTTTCCGACGTAATTATGACGGCACGACGGGAATTACCAGCCTTTTAACGCGGAGTGGTAGTTTGAGCTAGGCGCATGGGAATTTCTTATCGTAAATCGTTAGGAAATTTAATATTCCGAGGTCCAAAGTATTAAGAGTGTGCCAAGGATACCAAATTTCAGGCATTACCTCCAACCATTGACATCTCAGTGGCCGAAGGCCTTCACTTAACGACCCAGAGGAGCGCACTTGAGTGGAGTTGTCAGTGCCAACAGGAAAGCGTGGAATAACCAGAGATATAAATGTGGTTACAGATGACGAACGTATCAGATAGGACAGTGCGGCAAAATCTGGCGTTAAAGGGCTATGGCAGCAGACGACCGACGTGAGTGCCTTTGCTAACAGCACGAGATCGCCTGCAGCGCCTCTCTTGGGCTGGTGACAATATCGGTTGGACCTAACACAACTGGAAAACCCTTGTCTGGTCAGATGAGTCCAGATTTCAGGTGGTAAGAGCTGACGGTAGGGTTCGAGTGTGGCGCAGGCCCCATGAGCACTTAGGTAACCTCCCCTTTCTAATCGGCCAACTGGACTGCGATTAACTGACCGTGATCGCATGTGCCTAATGAGATTTTACAGTGAGTAAGGCCATCGTTACCGAGGGAAAATAACGCCGGTTAGTTGGAGGAAAGTGTACAACAGACTCTTCTACATCTACATCTACTTGGATACTTCGCAAATCACATTTAAGTACCTGCCAAAGGGTTGATCGAACCACCTTAACAGTTCTCTATTATTCCTATCTCGTATAGCGCGCGGGAAGAATGAACACCTACACCTTTCCGTACGAGCTCTGATTTCTTTTATTATATCTTGATGCTCTTTCCTTCCTACGTAAGTCGGCGCAAAAAAAATATTTTCGCATTCGGGGGAGAAAGATGGTGATTGGAATTTCGTGAGAAGATTCCGTCGCAACGAAAAACGCCTTTCTTTTAATGATGTCCATCTCAAATCCTGTATCATTTCTAAGACACTCTCTCCCCTATTTCGCGATAGTAAAAAACGTGCTGCTTTTCTTTGAACTGTTTCGATGTACTCAGTCAGTCCTATCTGGTAAGGATCCCGCATCGAGCAACAGTATTTTAAAAGTGGACGGACAAGCGTAGTGTTGGCAGTCTCCTTAGTAGGTCTGTTATATTTTCTAAGTGTCCTGCCAATAAAACGCAGTCTTGGGTTAGCCTTCCCCACAACATTTTCTGTGTCTTCCTTCCAATTTAAATTGTTCGTAATTATAATACCTAGGTATTTAGTTGAATTTACGGCTTTTAGATTAGACTGATTGATCGTGTAACAGAAGTTTAATGCGTTCCTTTTAGCATTCATGTGGACGACCTCACACTTTTCGTTATTTAAGGTCAACTGCCACTTTCCGCACCATTCCGATATTTCTTCTAAATCGTTTTGTAGTTTGTTTTGATCCTCTGATGACTGTATTAGTCGATAAACGACAGCGCCATCTGCAAACAACCGAAGACGGCTGCTCAGATTATCTATGAAGGAAGAATCTATGCTAAACTTCAGCTAAGTACTGACTATAATTGTGAAATGTGTGGAGTACAGTGTAATCGCTCACGAACCGCACAGCAGGGAAAGAGGGTACCACGTAACATTTACTACAAAAATCACTGATAGCATAAGAAAACACTGATAAGGTAAAAAGGGGATAATTAAACGGTCGCCAGCCCGCTAGGGAAATGAATCTCCAGAATCCTGAGAAAGGTAATGGCAAAGAAATTTAAGTAAATAATCACTGGCGGTTGCCACGCTTTCCGACACCACACTAGTTCACGAGAAAATAGCTGAATCGGAAAGCACTGAGTTTGCAGTTACTTATTCTGAAATACTAAATTTTGAAAGCAAAATTAAATGAAATTATGTGTTAAATAAATGACAAGCTTAACTTAAACTTTGTTATGTAAAAGAATGACTGTAAACTTTGGTATCTAAAAGAATGGCTTTCAGTAACCACAGTGTAACGTATTGGGAGATTTAGAAAAAGAAACATGCGGTTTACTTTTGATTATAGAAAGTCTGAACTGAATTTACTTTAAGCAAATGAGCAACTGATTTTATTTTTAAAATAATAACAATAAAATACATACCAAGCCAGGAGCAGTCACTCACTGTGCTAAATACAGAATAAATGAAATTCCGCACTCTTAATTTGTGCTGAATCTTTAGTTTTTAGTTTTGCCAGTGAAATTTTACTTTACTTTAAGTAGGCTCTGTTTGCAGTACAAGAATGAACAGTTACTGAGGCAGAAAATTAGGAATGCAATTGGTCATTAGCAAACACACAAAGCTTGCACTAAGTAGTTAGTCAGTTTTCGTATTCTTACGACACTCGGTGACTGCATGGAAAGGTAAGGGGCCCTGCTTGGTAATAATGTCGAAGAACAAAGACAACACAGATGCCCTATAAGTTTTATCTACTGCCGGTTATTATTCAGGTTAGCCGTACTTCGTGAAAGAAATGTTGCTGGGTAATGCCTACGTAAGTTCATAATTTTTCACTTAACAGTCTTACGATGTTGTAGCGGTGCGGACGACGAAGAATGTACCCGACGGCAATGTTGAACTGCAGTGGTTCCAGCTGCTGCTGCTGTTCGATGAGAATCCTGAGTCGTCTCCAGACCCACGAATAGTTATGGGAGAGGCAATAGTAGGAATTTCTGCTTCCTCCACCTGTCCACTCGTACCGTGCGCTCAATACTCGCGGGTTAACGAATCAGGTGCGTTAGCATTGCACGAGCACAGCTGCACATCACGTCTGCTGGAGCGCCCAACAAACAATTCCGCACTCTTTTATGACTCATGCTGCTCTGCCTCCTCTCTGCTCGCAACGCGACAGTGACTCTCCATGCGCGAAGATAAACTACAGCACAGCTACTGCCATTTCGTCGTTACTATCGATAGATTAGATAAAAGTTCCCTTGGCTATTACCCAGCAATTTACAATATTTTTATTATTATTACGATCAATTATATACAGCCAGAAATAAATACACAATTAAATCTATTATTTATTAAATGTAGTTTCTGAAGTACATCTTACAGCTCCAGAATCATGAGTACAAGACAAGTTATGAACCGATATTAAACGGTGAAAATTTTGGATGGTGCAGAAGGTATTTTATCTGTATTTTCGGTGTTACACTTGGACCCAAGTTTTCAACAAGGCACTGTACGAGAAGGTATTGGCTCCATAATGGTGTGCACTGCTTATACGTGGAATGGACTGGTTCCTCTGGTCCAACTCAATTAATCATTGACTGGAAATGGCAAAGTTTGGATACGATATCAAGAGGTGTCGCATGACTCTTGTCACCTTAGTGTATATGTGTAAGGAACCCATTTCTCTAAAATAAAGCCGTAGTGAGATATATTATATGTGTGGAGCAATACATTGTGAATTTTTATAATATGTTGGATAGATGTCATTAGATTAATTAACGCCGTTTCACGTACACGATGTTGAAAGACAGGCGTACTTGTGCTGTGCAGCAGCAATCCCTGCGACTTCCCTCTAGTGTCGACCCTTCTTAGCATGTGCTCTTTGGCTCTTCTGTCGTCTTGTGGATGATAAAAAAATAGGAAAAGCTTGTAAATTTATAATCGAGACAATGAAAATACATACAGAGGAACTGTTTGCGGTTTATAATTGATCATACATTGAATTTTATTTTCTATTTAAAAAAAATTGTGCCCATAATTATGTTTTGATCAAGTGCCTGAGAGAGTGAAGTAAACACACTGCGTGTATTGTAGTCCCCGTGGAGTTAACTGAAATAATAAATGGATAACATCAGGCGATACAACGTTAACATTATGGGAGCTAATACCTAACCATAGTGAAATAACTTTAAATTTAACTATGTGGTGCTAGCTTGAACTTTGAGTTCGATGTTTTGGGGATTTGTTTCAGACTTTATGTCTTTAGAAAAAGATTGTTAACATTAAGAAATTTCATGTATTGTAGGTAAAAACTCTCAAGAAAAGTATTTACTTTGTGGCATCAAAGGAAGAATTTAATGGCTTGAATCGTTTTTACTTTATGCTGCACGCAGTTTTGGAAAATCGTCTCTCAATAAAAACCTGCTGAAAGCTTAGGGAAAACTTTTATATATATTATTAGTACGATTTGCATGAAAACTACGTGATATTATATATTTATGACGTCGCTGAACACAAACCTGAAGTTAAATTTTCAAATTTCTATATCGCCTATACAATATGGTGGAGCACAAACTATGTTTTGACCAAAGCAGACCAAAATTTGAGCAAAAAAGTGTTTTCGTTACTTTCGTTTAGTCTGAAAGTCCAGGATCGTATATAAAGCCACCCTCTAACTCGAAATGATAGCACCTCTCTCGTTCTTTTTGGCGAGGAAAACCAATATAGCTGACCTGTATATGCTGCGTTCGGCAGGCGGAGCACGTTGTTCGTGAGCTTTTTCGGCGAAAATGTTTTCATGCATACTTCATATACACTCCTGGAAATTGAAATAAGAACACCGTGAATTCATTGTCCCAGGAAGGGGAAACTTTATTGACACATTCCTGGGGTTAGATACATCACATGATCACACTGACAGAACCACAGGCACATAGACACAGGCAACAGAGCATGGACAATGTCGGCACTAGTACAGTGTATATCCACCTTTCGCAGCAATGCAGGCTGCTATTCTCCCATGGAGACGATCGTAGAGATGCTGGATGTAGTCCTGTGGAACGGCTTGCCATGCCATTTCCACCTGGCGCCTCAGTTGGACCAGCGTTCGTGCTGGACGTGCAGACCGCGTGAGACGACGCTTCATCCAGTCCCAAACATGCTCAATGGGGGACAGATCAGGAGATCTTGCTGGCCAGGGTAGTTGACTTACACCTTCTAGAGCACTATGGGTGGCACGGGATACATGCGGACGTGCATTGTCCTGTTGGAACAGCACGTTCCCTTGCCAGTATAGGAATGGTAGAACGATGGGTTCGATGACGGTTTGGATGTACCGTGCACTATTCAGTGTCCCCTCGACGATCACCAGTGGTGTACGGGCAGTGTAGGAGATCGCTCCCCACACCATGATGCCGGGTGTTGGCCCTGTGTGCCTCGGTCGTATGCAGTCCTGATTGTGGCGCTCACCTGCACGGCGCCAAACACGCATACGACCATCATTGGCACCAAGGCAGAAGCGACTCTCATCGCTGAAGACGACACGTCTCCATTCGTCCCTCCATTCACGCCTGTCGCGAGACCACTGGAGGCGGGCTGCACGATGTTGGGGCGTGAGCGGAAGACGGCCTAACGGTGTGCGGGACCGTAGCCCAGCTTCATGGAGACGGTTGCGAATGGTCCTCGCCGATACCCCAGGAGCAACAGTGTCCCTAATTTGCTGGGAAGTGGCGGTGCGGCCCCTACGGCACTGCGTAGGCTCCTACGGTCTTGGCGTGCATCCGTGCGTCGCTGCGGTCCGGTCCCAGGTCGACGGGCACGTGCAACTTCCGCCGACCACTGGCGACAACATCGATGTACTGTGGAGACCTCACGCCCCACGTGTTGAGCAATTCGGCGGTACGTCCACCCGGCCTCCCGCATGCCCACTATACGCCCTCGCTCAAAGTCCGTCAACTGCACATACGGTTCACGTCCACGCTGTCGCGGCATGCTACCGGTGTTAAAGACTGCGATGGAGCTCCGTATGCCACGGCAAACTGGCTGACACTGACGGCGGCGGTGCACACATGCTGCGCAGCTAGCGCCATTCGACGGCCAACACCGCGGTTCCTGGTGTGTCCGCTGTGCCGTGCGTGTGTACATTGCTTGTACAGCCCTCTCGCAGTGTCCGGAGCAAGTATGGTGGGTCTGACACACCGGTGTCAATGTGTTCTTTTTTCCATTTCTAGGAGTGTAGATCATTGTGTGAACGTGCCTCACGGCATTACAGGTTTTCTACCTGAGTCGACCGTCTTCGGCTAAGATCGTCCCACGGCGACTATGACACTGTTTCGAACAATGGGCTGTAAAATCATTTGCAAAGCACGGATTAAGAGACCTTTCCGTTCCAACATTCTAGACACATAACCCATTCAAAAAATTAAATAAAAGTATCTAATTTTCGACCTTTCCGACAATGGTGGCTGGAAGGCAGTACTGGCCTGCTAAATTAGCCTAATGTATTGAGCTTAACAATTACGGCTCTTATCAACGTGTAACTGATTCATCAACAGAAGGTATAGTAAAACTGGTTCACAATTATTCGTGGGTCTTGGCACTGTTTCCTTGTACATAAAACATTGGACGATTTCTGTAGTGTTAAAGAAGGAAAGTAATATTTTTTGCACACTTACTGAATTATCAAGTAAGTTGAAATGTTTGATATATTAAAATTTCTGGCCAGGTCATAAATTTCAAGTTCCATTTACGTATTAGATTTTTCTGAACTGCTTAAAGTCTCGCCTAGGTCAATTGATTCCATATATTTTGTTGTGGGTCAACAAAGCTGCCTTCCAGTATAAGATTGCATCTTTAGCAGTTCTGAGTATACTATATTTAATATCCTCCGTGGTTGTGTAGTAACTGGGTTGGTTGGCTGCGATTGGAAATTGTTCTCTTCAAAAGATGATTAACCGAGAGATAGTTAATAACAACTTGGGCCGTTGCTGTTTTCGATCCGACCAAAACTGTTCTTCTCTTTCAATGAAAATTTTTAGTTTTTGAGTGTTAAGTTCAGCTACTAGAATAATGTTTTAAGATTTCGTTTCCTTTTAGTGTACGTTCCCTTCTCTAGTGTTTGGATGGTTTGGTAGGTTCTTTCTACTGTTTACTGTCTTCGAATAAGGCTTCAATACTGTTTATGTGGTTTATCAAAAGGGCCTCAGCCAAAACATAAAGAATATTCCTTATCAAAAAATTTTCTGGGTTGCCTGCCATTAGCAAACTTTTCTAACATTTCGACCACAGTGCTTTTGAAGAATACAAGTAACATAAATTTAAAAGCTATTCTGGCATCAGCTTCATGCATACATATATTAGTCATACAGTTTAGTTTTAAATTAAGTACCAGCCGGCGTGGCCGTGTGGTTCTAGGCGCTTGAGTCTGGAACCGCATGACCGCTACGGTCGCAAGTTCGAATCCTGCCTCGGGCACGGATGTGTGTGATGTCCTTAAGTTAGTTAGGTTTAAGTAGTTCTAAGTTCTAGGGGACTGATGATCACAGATGTTAAGTCCCATAGTGCTCAGAGCCATCTGAACCATTTTTTTAAAATCAAGTACAGGGTGGCAAATAAAACTGGCTCGGAGAATAGAGTTCCAGAGTACACCGGAGGAAAGGAACTACCGTACTAAATGACTACAGCAGATGATGAAAGTGATCACCATTCATCTCTTGGCACTTTTGTGTCCTCATCAGCAAGTTGCTGAAGGTAAATCGAAGTTCGATTGCTGGGATTGCTACAGTCTCATAAGAAATGTTCTGCTAAAGTTTCTGGAGTCTACGAGGGTTGTTGCATACATTCTAGACTCGAGGCCTTCCACAAAAAGTAATCGCACACTGACAGATCAGAAGACCTGCGTGGCCAATTAGGACCGCGACCAGACTGACCACTACTAACAGCTGTGTCAGGGGTGAAGATCGTATAAATGTGCTCCAACTTTCGACCAGCTGTATGGGCAGTTTCTCCATCGTGTTGCAAGTAACTGTAGTTCTTTTCCTACTCCGTTATTGCTGCTACAAATGGTTTAAAAATGATGCCAATGTAACATGCCTAAGTCAGATTCTGATAAAATGAGATGGGACCAATAATGTGACGTGCAGACACTGCACACCAAACCCCAATACTCTGACCATGCATTAGTGTTTCGTACACGTTATACGGATTCTCCGCTGCGCACAACATTGACTTTTTGAGATGACATAACTAATCAGGTGAAACCAGGATTCTTCAGACACACAGACAAAACGAACATATCTGAACCGTGGTACTACTCAGTTCTTTAGAAAATCAAAACTGAAATATCACCACAGATATTTAAAGGAAATAGGAAGCCCGGGATCACTAGTGATGGACAAGCTTGTGATTGTTTTACAATTTTAATTTGAGTCAAACAAACTTTATTGTAAACTTCAATTCGGACATTTGCCCTCTTACTGATACAATATACAAATTTTCACTTTAACTGAATTACATAAACACGAATAAGAATCATATTTTGCATGCGCAACCAAAAACATAGATAGTAGGCACGGTGAATAATCAATAATAAACAATCGTTCTTGTTTAACCATATCTCAAAAGGCTAGTAACACTATACGATTCCAACCCAAAGTTACACAACCATATAATACCACAACTTCACTAAGAAAACAAAGATCTTAAAGCTTAATAAAACTGAACTGCCCACATAAAGGTCCACAGTGAAACATGGTTATACTAGAAATGCAAAGTGAGCCAACCAATGTCACAAAACTGGCACACAGGAAAAATGACAAGTTACACATTCAATAAAGGCACACAAATGATTAACATAAGTGTTGAATAAGAATGCCTAGTAATAACCAGTAAAATAACTTATAGAAACGCTAATATTAACAAAGTGGCCTTACTGAACCTTAGAGAACAGCGTTAAGGCCCACAGCAGTATCTGGAAGCAATAACGCTACGGCCGGCAGGTAATACGAGCGCTTTTTTTTTTTTTTTTTTTTTTAAGGCAGAGCGATCAGGGGTCGTAACCCGAGGCCTGGTCGCCGTGTACCCCTCGTCCGTCAAGGAATCAGGGATGGGAAGGGGAAATCTTTTGTGGGAATTATTATTTATTTATTTATTTTTATTTACTGTTTTAATACATTCTTAATGTGGTTTTACTTTATACCACAACAAAAATAAATGTATCTAGCACCGCATCGTGCTCTGAGAAAAAGAAAACCATATCTCGGCACGTTCCTACACCGAGGTAATGTATATGGGGAAAACGAAAAAAAAAATGCTTCATACAGGATGCAGAAGGGTGTGTCGCTACTCTCCTTACGCTTCATCATCCAGGTACGTCTTCACGTATATCATGTTGTTCCACCGAGAATCGAACTTAGTCATGTCAGCTCACTCAATGGGTATCTTCTCCTACCTGTTGATGATCCAGCTGCGTGGAGGGTCGCGTAGGGCACTCCTTAAGTAATTAGAAAAGTACTGTCTGTATTTTGGGTTCCGTACGATCTTGCAATGACGTTCTTGTAGGTAGTTCCAAAAGTCTAATACATCTTTAGGTCCATCGTGAAATAAGTAGTGTACTGCATGCGCACGGATCCACGTGACAGCTTTGGTCTTGGCGCGCGGGAAATACTGTTGATCCGGAAATAGTAGAAACCGAGGTGTAATGTGTTCCGGAGTCACTCGTAGAAAATACGACAAAATTTGTCGCACCAAGCGTCATA
The DNA here is from genome assembly GCF_023898315.1 of Schistocerca nitens. NCBI lineage: Eukaryota > Metazoa > Arthropoda > Insecta > Orthoptera > Acrididae > Schistocerca > Schistocerca nitens. Next base: position 470,622,475 of record NC_064620.1, on the reverse strand, counting down.
CGTCTTCTGCCGCTCCACATGTGAGACGGTGTTCGTCCGTGTCTGGTATCGCGCAGTCTACGCAGAGGGGGCGAGTCCGCCATGTTTATCTTGTGGAGGCGTGATCGGGTGATCTGTTTACCATTGACTGTGATGTACCATGTGGATCGGACGGCTGTGTCTAGTGGAATCGCGTGAATCGTCTTCCACACCACCTTCCAATTAACCTGAGGGCTTTTGGTTTCCACGATGTTTGGTGGGCGCCTCTGCTGTAGGACATGATATATATCCCGCGCCGACGCCTGTTTCGTCGGTGGTACTGCGATACGGACATAGCTGTGTTCAATGTAAAAGTTCCCGAAGTAGTAGAAGGGTGGGGATATGTCTTGCGTCGTCAGTGGGGGCATAAGGGAGGGTGGAGCTAAGGACTCCAACAGAAAACCTGTCAAACTTTCCGGGTGGTGGCGCCACAGCTTGATGTGTGAGCTGACATACAGGGCCACAGCTCTGTCGTGGACATGGACTAGACCAAGACCTCCCCTTTCTGGGGGAAGGGTCAGTGACTCATAACTGAAGAGCATGCCTGTACTGACGTCGGCTCCGAATGCCGCTAATAGACGTCGAGCTATCAGTAACGGTATTGGGAGAACACGCGCTATGTGTGGAAGGCGCGATGCGAGGTAAACATTGACGAAGTGTGTCCTTTGGAGAATGTCGAGGGTCCGCAGACGAAGGTTGAAGATCTGGACCCGAATTTGTTGTAATAAGCGGCGGTAGTTACGAGCCGCGGTGCGCCGTATGTCGTCGTAAAACTCTATTCCGAGACATTTGATAGTGCCACGAAGCTGTAGGGGTTCGACACACGCTGAGGGCAACCCGTCTCCTATGGCCATGACGACCGATTTGGCGACGTTGAGACAGCTACCGGAAGCCACACCGTACGTAGTAATCCATTCTAGTGCTCTGTTGACATCGTCGCGATTGCGGAACACGAGAACCAGGTCGTCTGCATATGCTGTACAGCGAAATGTGACGTCACGTAGGGTAAGACCGGTGAGGCGTTGACGGAGACCACAGAGCATATAGTAACGTCGACAAGGGGCAGCCTTGACGGACGGAGCGGAAAGTCGGGAGGGAACTGCGAGAGACGCCCGTTAACGGGCACTTTGGAAGTCGCCCCTCGGAGTAGGCGCATCACGACGTCTGTGAATTGCTCTGGGTACTGCATGTGCTGGAGAACGGACGTTAGGTACGCGTGATCCACTCGATCAAAAGCTTGGCTAAAATCTAGTGATGCCAGCGCTCCCGGGATGTGGCGTGCCCTGGCTAGGGCTATTAAGTCATGGTATCGACACAGTGAGCGCTTAGTCCCCACGGCTTATGCACAGGCTCACAAGCAGGCGGTATATATTTATATATAGTCCGACCGGCCTCACAATGGGTGGTGCTGACAAGAATACATAACCGCACCGACGCCAAGGAACGAGCAGACAACAAATTGCCTGCAGCACAAATAGATTGTCACGAAAACAAGTTCAAATCACAGCCACACTGGTATGTATAACAAGCGTGCCCCCAGATTCTTATGGAGCCATACTCTAATATTACCCGTCTCCCAGTAAATTAGCAGGGAACTTAGAGATCACTTGCTGTTGCCTTAAGGCACTTTCAGCATCAGATAAACATAGCAATTCCTGCCATGACAAACGATTAAACCATTAACTCTACGGCTACCGGGCGCGTACACAACGGCAATCAGTCCCCAAAAGGTCAATATGTCCTAAAACAAGTTAAAACTGGCACGAAAACCACTTAAAACACAAACTCCACAAATGATGAGCAACGAAATGGGCAACATCAGCCTCCTTAAAATAACCATTGTGGAACCAAGTTCGGAACCATCTCCGGCCGCTACCCATGTCAGTCTTCTTAGTTAAACACGAAATAACTTGGAGCTTGCTAATTACGAGCTGGGAAACTGTTCGGTGTGAGACGTCGAACCCACCACAATTTTGCAAGTCAAGGCGCCCAATGATCGGCACCGTACATCCGGAACGACAAAAGACACGGACGGCGAGCACGGCGAGGCCCATGCACCACGGTTAGGGACGCCAGCGTGTTTTCAACACAAGTTGGCTCGATGAACGCCGACCGGAGACTCTCCGTTCCGCGTTCACCGGGAAAACCCGCCGGGATGAGCAGTCAAAGATAGCAAGACAGCCGAATGTCGATGTCAGTGATGCAACCAGAACACACTAGCGTCAGCCGTCAAGGCTCAGTGTCCATGTCCAAGCTATTCATTGATTTCTGAGTGAACAGCCGCTCACAGAACTGGAGGCACTGAGGAGCATCTGCTGGTGTTAATGCATGAACAACAGACATGCAGCGGGTGCATGTGCAGTTTCGATGGAGCATTCGTTCTCATGATCGATGTGATATACTGGCTTCATGCGACAGGCTTCATGTTGGTTAGGTAGGGCTCTGACCCATTTTCAGATAAAATGGAGCAATATTTTCTGGTGTGGCGGGCAGGTTTCGGAATGTTTTTTAACTTGTTCAAAACAGATCGTGTGACGCCGTCTTCGGACTAAGCGGTGCATGGTACCCTGTGCTGGCAGTTTGACACCATTAAACTTCTCAGCTAATAACTGTCCACACAAGGTACACTACTTTATTGTCAGGTAACGTTTCGCAACGAAAATCAGCTGCCCCGTTATGAGTACCGTATTCCCCTTTGCACTGTTCCACTCGCAATGACACAGCCCGCCCTACGCTCTGAAACGTTGTGATCACGTAGCGGGCGTACGTGGTGAACGCGTCACAAGGTGTGGTTATATGCATACATTTACGTCCAATCGCATCGACTCGTCCGGGTCACTTTATTTGCCACACCTTGCATATGTAATATCGACATTTGTTGCAGACGTAATGTGCTTACGTTTTCCATTCAGTAAGAATGCATTTATTAAAGGTTGTGCACCTACTTGTCGTATTTTGCTATTGCATGTTTTTTATTGTGTCCATGTTTCACAGTGGATCTGAGAGTTTATTAAATAAATGTTATTTGACGGATTTTTTGTTGTTGTAATTTTCAGTAGGCTGAGATCAAAGCTAAATCCCAACCTGCTCACTGCCGTTTCACTACTTAAAAGCAACAGCTGTTAAATGAGATTTGAAATAGCTGTCAAGTACGTAGTTTGTGTACAATGACACACTAGACCTCATTTTTCCAGAAAAATTTTAACTGATTTTATCCGAAGCTTTGCTATAGATTTCTGTGGGATTATAAAAGAGTTTAACCTTACGTAGGTAGAATGGTAACACTCTGAGGTTTACTCTCGAATACCCGACATCCTAGGAGCCGTGGTTTTCTATGTGTGACTTGCAATTGCATGATTTGTTCTCCCTCGTTAAGTAACTTCGTCTGTTGCGTTTTTTCGTTTTTTTTTTTTTTTTTTTTTTTTTTGTATCTAGGAAAATTAACGAAAGCTGATTCGCCTTTCTGCTGTTTGCTCATAACGGCCTGCGATCGTCAACCTTCTGGTGGAAGGATGGAAAATAAATTTTACTATGCGACAAAGTCAGATAAAGCACTTTAAAAATAAAGCACAGGAAATAAAATGTAATATAGTCATGACACGCAGTATAAGAGTCAGCGACACAACAGCAACGAGATGTTTTCTCCATGTGAACTGCGAAGACACCAAACTTCCTTATGAATTACTGTTCCCTTTTCTAACATACATAATATACAAAGTAATTTTAAAAGTCATTGTGAGGAATTCTTCATATCAGATTGTAATATGTGGTCACTTTAATATGTCCAAAATATATCCGATTTTGATCAGTTAATCGAAGAACATTTCACAAAGTTCTCTTGTCGCAAAGACTTAACTAATATTGCCTGCTTCCACTATTCGGAATATAGTAAAGTCTTCTCAGTCACATCCAGTGCAAAATCGTTCCGATGGATTCCATGGCACTCGGTGAATTAGGTGGCCCCTCAAATAATAACCCAATGGACTCAGTAGAGGGGTTAGTGAAGATTGGTGAGGGGTTAGTGAAGATTTAATCCACTTCTCTTAGTAAGCATATTTCAATGCGTATCGAATTATGTGACTCAGTATGTTGGAGACCCGTCATAAACAAGCCATTTTCTTCCTGGAACCTTATAACAGCGCATGACCAGGCACTATTGGTAAATATACGACCGCTACCAAAGACGTGGGAGTTGTATTTTGGTTTCGAGTGCTACTGTTCAGTTCGACAATAACACTTTCTTATCTGACGGCTTTTGGCATTAGACACGCTTTCTATTTATTGTTGGCTTTAAACTGAATAATCCGAATATTTTTAAACTGAAACGTGGAGCAGATTAATCGAAAAACAAGTTAAAGTAGTGCAATTACCAACTCTAAAATTCTAAGCTGTTAGATGGGTTTCCGAAAACGTGCACTTTTTATTTCAAGTTAATCACTGTTTGGATTATAATTGTTTTACTTAAGAAATTTTTTGATGGGGATACACATATGATTCACACCTATAGTTAATATCACTTCTTTTCCTTTTCTTCTGTGGAACCTTCAATTACGTATGAATGCATTGTACCTTCTTACATTCACAAATTGCTGTCAAAAATTCTTTAGAATGTATTTAACAGATCGACTCAGTAAGCTCTAACGCTGAAATAACGACTAAACAAAATCTACGCAACAAGCGAACGTCTTAAAAAGACAATTCTTTCGTATTTTCTAATATTGAGCACGTAGAACGAAAATTATTACAACGATGACTGAACTACGCATGCAAGCGTCTTGGGAATCAAAAGACATGGAACGAGCAGAAAAAATGGTTCATAATATGATAATACGTTTTACATCCTGCCGGATTAAAACTGAGCACGATCAGGAATGGAAAGTGGGACGGTTGCCTTCCGCAGGAAAGAGCTCTACCGCCTCTGATGTCCAAAGAACGACTCAGGTCCTCTCAGCTTATTTCCGCCAGTACCTCAGCTCTATCTCATTCCGCCATTTCATTCCACTTATTTCCCGTCACACAATCTGCATATAACTGAAAGACTGTTCTCATGAAATTTGGGTAAGAAGCACATGCAAGGAGCGCTGGGCGAAAATATGAATTTATCACACACACCTGCACAATTGCAGCCCACAGATTAATCAGACTTCTTCCGGAGTCTAGCCTTATAAACACCACTATAGTTCTAGACGCCAAAAAATGTTGTTTAAGTAAAATAGCTTTTTCATAACTTCAAATCATATCTCACTTGTAAAATAGACAAATAACTCCCTATAGAAATTTGTTTACAAAATTTATTAATACTTCAATTCTTATGGAACAGAGGCGTTTAGTTCATCAAAATCATAGACCTGTTTCCCAGAATTTGACGAATTCACTCTTCCAATCATCGAGAGTATTTAATTTTTTGCTACAGAATTCCTCTTTAGCCCACCAACAAAAGAAGATGTCTCAGGGCGTTACTTCAGGATTTTCTCCTGCCCTTTCGAGAGGGCCACGACGTCCCAACCAACATACTGGACAGTCTGTGTCGTGCCACGCATGTACGAGCCTTTCCAAATAAGGCGCGGATCTGTCTCGCGTAAAAGTTTGTTCGTCGTAATTGTGTCATGTCGATGAAGTACCGTAAACGCAGTCAGAAAGCGTATCACGCTACTGTTGAAATTCATTGAGTCCCAGTTTACACACGGACCAATAGCTTTCGTAGATGTTATATCGCACCACACATTATTCATTAGGAGATGTTGACTTTTTTCCAACAACTACTCTCGCATCCGCTGTTGCTCAATAATAGCATCTGTACCGGTTAACCACAGTTTCGTGGCACCATAGGACACCATAGAATATAATAGAATATATCGGACAAGTCTTTATAACGAATTATCATCATTTCACCACATTCCAGGCGATGATCACTGTCTTACGTCGGTAACTCTGGCAGTAATGTGGTTTTCATGAGCACTAATCCTTCACAACAGTTAGAATTGCGTGTATAGCTATACGTTTCTCGTAAGGACCCTGTCTTGTTATTTCTGGGGACATTGAGTGAACATTTCCTGAATTACTTGCATGTTTTCCTCCGTCCTAGTTGCTGAGGGGCCACCGCGTCTGCTGATATATGATGGAGAGCATATGTGTATTAGATAAGAGTGGCAATTCCTTATGTTCTTTCCACACAATAGGGAACTCAGGGCACTTCCACATTTCTCCACCATTTCTGTAGTTGCAATGTAGATGACCGTACGCAGTCTGAAAAAACGTATCCGGACACCCTTGGACATTAAAATGGACTGTGTCCACCTATCGTCTATATGACGGCTTTAACTGCTGGGGGCTCTTTCAATGAGGTGTTTGAATGTCTGAAGGAATGACAGTATGTTTTCTCATCAACACCCAATATTAGAGAGGTAATGGAGTCGGACGCTAGAATCTCGAGCACAGTCGACATTCTAGCTCATCTCTAACCTCTAACATGTACCATTGTGTTCAGGTCAAGTTTCTTGGCAGGCCAGTCCAGTTGAGGACGTTATTGTTGACAGACCAATCCCTCAAGGATGCTGAATTGCGTGTATAGCTATACGTTTCTCGTAAGGACCCTGTCTTGTTATTTCTGGGGACATTGAGTGAACATTTCCTGAATTACTTGCATGTTTTCCTCCGTCCTAGTTGCTGAGGGGCCACTGCTTGCTCAATATACAGATAGAATAACATCAGGGAGAGGCTATAACCCTGTCTCACTCCCTTCCCAACCACTGCTGCCCTTTCATGCCCCTCTACTCTTATAACTGCCATTTGGTTTCTGTGCAAATTGTAAATAGCCTTTCGCTCCCAGCAATGCTATGCTGATAAAACGTTCGACATTCAGTTTTCCTAAGAGTAATACGGGGACTACACACGAACCGCAAAAAAGAACCCGCACTCCGTAATACCACTTCCCCTGTATTGGCACTGCATACGATGCCATTCTCCAGGCATTCGACAAACGCAAACACTTCCAGCGGATTGCCACAGGATATGTTGTTGTTGTGGTCTTCAGTCCTGAGACTGGTTTGATGCAGCTTTCCATGCTACTCTATCCTGCGTAAGCTTCTTCATCTCCCAGTACCTACCGAAACCTATATCCTTCTGAATCTGCTTGGTGTATTCATCTCTTGGTCTGCCTCTACGATTTTTACCCTCCACGCTGCGCTCCAATGCTAAATTGGTGATCCCTTGATGCCCCAGAACATGTCCTACCATTCGAACCCCGTCTTCTAGTCAACTTGTGCCACAAACTTCTCTCTCCCCAATCATATTCAATACCTCCTCATTAGTTATGTGAGCTACCCATCTCATCTTCAGCATTCTTCTGTAACACCACATTTCGAAAGCTTCTATTCTCTTCTTGTCCAAACTATTTATCGTCCATGTTTCACTTCCATACATGGCTACACTCCATACAAATACTTTCAGAAGTGACTTCCTGACACTTAAATCTATACTCGATGTTAACAAATTTCTCTTCTTCAGAAACGCTTTCCTTGCCATTGCCAGTCTACGTTTTATATCCTCTCTACTTCGATCATCATCATTTTTTTTACTCCCCAAATAGCAAAACTCCTTTACTACTTTAAGTGTCTCATTTCCTAATCTAATACCCTCAGCATCTCCCGACATAATTCGACTACATTCCATTATCCTCGTTTTGCTTTTGTTTATGTCCATCTTTATCCTCCTTTCAAGACGCTATCCATTCCGTTCAACTGCTCTTCCAAGTCCTTTGCTGTCTCTGACAGAATTACAATGTCATCGGCGAACCTCAACGTTTTTATTTCTTCTCCATGGATTTTAATACCTACTCCGAATTTTTCTTTTGTTTCCTTCCCTGCTTGCTCAATATACAGATAGAATAACATCAGGGAGAGGCTATAACCCTGTCTCACTCCCTTCCCAACCACTGCTGCCCTTTCATGCCCCTCTACTCTTATAACTGCCATTTGGTTTCTGTACAAATTGTAAATAGCCTTTCGCTCCCTGTATTTTACCCCTGCCACCTTCAGAATCTGAAAGAGAGTATTCCAGTCAACATTGCCAAAAGCTTTCTCTAAGTCTACAAATGCTAGAAACGTAGGTTTGCCTTCCCTTAATCTAGCTTCCAAGCCAAGTCGTAGGGTCAGTATAGCCTCACGTGTTCCAATTTTTCTACGGAATCCAAACTGATCTTCCCCGAGGTCGGCATCTACCAGTTTTTCCATTCGTCTATAAAGAATTCGCGTTAGTATTTTCAGCCGTGACTTATTAAACTGATAGTTCGATAATTTTCACATCTGTCAACACCTGCTTTCTTTGGAATTAGAATTATTATATTCTTCTTGAAGACTGAGGGTATTTCACCTGTCTCATACATCTTGCTCACCAGATGGTAGAGTTTCGTCAGGACTGGCTCTCCCAAGGCTGTCAGTAGTTCTAATGGAATGTTATCTCCTCCCTGGGCCCTGTTTCGACTCAGGTCTTTCAGTGCTCTGTGAAACTCTTCACGCAGTATTGTATCTCCCATTTCATCTTCATCTACATCCTCTTACATTTCCATAATATTGTCTTCAAATACATCGCCCTTGTATAGACCCTGTATATACTCCTTCCACATTTCTGCTTTCCCTTCTTTGCTTAGAACTGGGTTTCCATCTGAGCTCTTGATATTCATACAAGTGGTTCTCTTTTCTCCAAAGGTCTCTTTAATTTTCCTGTAGGCAGTATCCACCTTACCCCTAGCGAGATAAGCCTCTACATCCTTACATTTGTCCTCTAGCCATCCCTGCTTAGCCATTTTGCACTTCCTGTCGATCTCATTTTTGAGACGTTTGTATTCCTTTTTGCCTGCTTCATTTACTGCATTTTTATATTTTCTCCTTTCATCAATTAAATTCAATATTTCTTCTGTTACCCAAGGATTTCTACTAGCCCTCGTCTTTTTACCTACTTGATCCTCTGCTGCCTTCACTACTTCATCCCTCAAAGCTACCCATTCTTCTTCTACTGTATTTCTTTCCTCCATTCATGTCAATTGTTCCCTTATGCTCTCCCTGAAACTCTGTACAACCTCTGGTTCTTTCAGTTTATCCAGGTCCCATCTCCTTAAATTCCTACCTTTTTGCAGTTTCTTGAGTTTTAATCTACAGTTCATAATCAATAGATTGTGGTCAGAGTCCACATCTGCCCCTGGAAATGTCTTACAATTTAAAACCTGGTTCCTAAATCTCTGTCTTACCATTATATAATCTATCTGAAACCTGTCGGTATCTCCCAGCTTCTTCCATGTATACAACGTTCTTTTATGATTCTTGAACCAAGTGTTAGCTATGATTAAGTTGTGCTCTGTGCAAAATTCTACCAGGCGGCTTCCTCTTTCATTTCTTACCCCCAATCCATATTCAACTACTACGTTTCCTTCTCTCCCTTTTCCTACTGACGAATTCCAGTCACCCATGACTATTAAATTTTCGTCTCTCTTCACTATCTGAATAATTTCTTTTATTTCATCATACATTTCTTCGATTTCTTCGTCATCTGCAGAGCTAGTTGGTATATAAACTTGTACTACTGTAGTAGGCGTGGGCTTCGTGTCTATCTTGGCCACAATAATGCGTTCGCTATGCTGTTTGTAGTAGCTTACCCTTATTCCTATTTTTTTTATTCATTATTAAACCTACTCCTGCATTACCCATATTTGACTCTGTATTTATAACCCTGTATTCCCTTGACCAAAAGTCTTGTTCCTCCTGCCCTCGAACGTCACTAATTCCCACTATATCTAACTTTATTGACTAGACAAAATGTATTTGTCGACAGCAACGAACAATTCCCTTCCTATGGCGTCTAAATCTTGCTTTTCGATATATCTTCCATGCCTCGGTAAATATTTCGGAGCATTATATTTCGATTTTCAAGCAACCCTCGGTTACGAGACTAATTTGAGCACTACAACTTTCCTGAAGGGCAGTTAGTTACGTTTTTATGAGTACTTCGATAATTCATTTTTAAAATTTCGAGACTCAGGGTGTCTCTACTTCGTATGTGATCTATTTCGCTCTGTGCGTATTAACAGGCGAACGCTCATTAGAAGACCTCCAACTACAGCCTAGCCTACGAAAAAAACCATGTATAATCTATAAGTACTCTGCAACCCGATTAGCTTCTTCCTTTGTGTGGTGCACTAATGACCTATCAAGAGGAGTTCTACAACTCTCCAACCCGAAGCGCAGGTCCAGGATACAGAATCGACGGAGTCTCTGGTTGAAATCCTTCACAAGGCTCCAAGCCAAAGGAACGCGATAGACTCTGATTACGACTTTTTAAATTTTGAGCTTACGCTTGGCGGCCCAGATCAAGCAGTCCTTACCACTTCCACCAGCCGCCTCTAGGAACTGAGGATGGCCTCAAAACGGAAACGACAGCCTTCAATAGTGCCCTAAGGGAAACAGCTTGCAGACTACTGCAACCTGTACCCTCTATAGCCGCCGGTAGGGCCTCCTTCACATCTTCGATGACGCAACTACACCGAGTGCAAATTGGAATTCCTTGTATCCCTGGATACTATTATGTAACATGGCTAACATTAGAGCTCCCGAAAACTAGTAAAGTCTGTTAGAGGAACCACACCGTGTCCACTCACACAGTGAAATGGCGAGGCCGATATTATTGATCTATGGAGGGTGTCTACGTAATGCGTAAATCTGTTGGTTGTAGTCGGTCTTGAATTTTACTTCACTCGAATGAATTTCTCTCTATCCATAACATCAAAGTCTATAGCGGGCAACAGCGTTAAAGTAAAGTACACGATTGCTAAGCACCCTGCACTAGGTTGGCTTGTTATACTAACTACCAATTCATTGCATACGGAAGTTGAGTGTAAAGTAACTTCTTGTTGTAAACTGTTTATAACTTTATTGTTATGTAACAAATTTTCAAGAAACAGAAAATATTTTGTTCCTTAGAGTGGTACCATTTATTACATAGTGTGTTATTGTGGGTATCTGTGGTGGTTAGTGGCACAACGTCGAAACGTGCGAGAGCCTGATTATCTGGCATCTGGTAAGAAGTACACTATCTAATCGAAAACATGCGGACTCCCTATGTAAGGCGGAATTCGCTTCTAGAAATCACGACAGACTGACAGGCCAGACAACAGAGGCGGCCAGCGAGTACCGTTATGCCAGGAGAGAAGTGATAACAGCAGAACAGGTCGCCCAGGAGAGTTCAGTGACTCAGAACGCGGATTACTAACTGGATGTCACCAGAATAACAGATGCATTAGGGATACTTCAATACTTCGAAAATTCTGCAAGACGACTGTCAATGACGTGACAGTTAATTGGAAACTCGAAGGAACAACCAGAGGTGACCCAAGACAAGGCACACAACATGCACTGATCGGCAAGGAGTATAGAGTGTAGCGGAGGATAGTTGTAAAGTACTTCTACGTCAGGCCACGAGTGGCCTACCGGGACACATCCCACCGCCGTGTCATCCTCAGCTGCTGATGCGGATAGGAGGGGCGTGGGGTCAGCACATCGCTCTCCCGGTCGTTATCATGGTATTTTTTGTGGACTGGCAATCCACTAGGACGGGAGGCCGAAAGGGCACGCGTTTAAGCTCACGCAGGCTGGCGTGAGGTCTGGAACAGGACAAGGAATTGAGACTAGCAAAAAAGTTACGTAGCTTCTGGAATACTTAACTTTAATCCATAATTGGTGAACATCGGTCTGACGGTACATGCATCACAAGATAAATAACAACTGATAATGGCGCCTTGCTAGGTCGTAGCAAATGACGTAGCTGAAGGCTATGCTAACTATCGTCTCGGCAAATGAGAGAGTAATTTGTCAGTGAACCATCGCTAGCAAAGTCGGCTGTACAACTGGGGCGAGTGCTAGGAAGTCTCTCTAGACCTGCCGTGTGGCGGCTCTCGGTCTGCAATCACTGACAGTGGCGCCACGCGGGTCCGACGTATACTACCGGACCGCGGCCGATTTAAAGGCTACCACGTAGCAAGTGTGGTGTCTGGCGGTGACACCACATTCCTCCCCCGCAAATCGGCGTACGGTTGTGTTATAAGGCTTCCGCCCGCCGTGGGGAGGACCCCATGTTGACGTATGCGACGAGGTGGGGAGCCTAACAACAGGCGAGTCTGTGCCACACGCACCCAGCCATTCGGTCCGACGGGAGCTAGGCAACGCCTGAAAACCTAGTCCAGGGTGCACGCCAACATGCGGTGTATGCGCCCGCAGAGAGACAGGAGGAACCGAAGAGTCGACCTCCATCGGGTCGGGGCACCCGACGAGCGAAGCCGACACATGGTCCGGAGCGGGCAAGAGTTCCATGGCGGAGGACAAGTGGTCACAGGAAGCGATCGGCGGCGCGTGACCCAGGGAGGCGCCCGGCGGCTGCAGCGAGGCGTCCACTGCGGGCGTCGCCGGCGGGAGAACAGGCGGCGGCGGCGGCGCGTCGCCATGGGGCAAAATGGAAGGCAGTGTCGGTAACACCTGGGGCTGAGGCGAGCCAATAGATGGGTCCCCAGGGCGCTGACCGGACGGCACCGTCGCTGAAAGCAGACGGGGAGCGGCAGAACCCGTGAGACGACAGAGGCGCAGCTGATGGAGATGCCGACGCACCTCACCAGAGGCCCCCAAAACCAGATACATAGCGCGGCCGAGGCAGCGAAGAATGCGCCCTTCGAGCCAACGCCGTGAACCTCAATAGTTACGATAATAGACAACGTCGCCCGGAGCAAAAGCAGGTGTCTGCCGCTGCACAGGAACCTGATGCGGCGGATGTAGCAAAGACATCAAGGTTCGATGAGGACGACCATGGAGCAACTCAGCCGGCGAGCGACCCTCTCGGGGCTGAGAGCGATACGAGGAAAAAAAGAGCAACAACGTGTCCTCCCGAGAATGCGACTCTTTCAACATCTGGGACTTGAAAGTCCGGACCAATCGCTCAGCGGCACCATTTGACTGAGGCGAAAACGGCGCGGACGTCAGATGTTGAATACCATTGGCCGCGCAGAATGACTGAAATTCTGCGGACATGAATTGTGGGCCATTGTCGGAAACAATAGTCTGCGGAAGACCTTCAATGCAAAAGATAGCAGATAACGCTTGGATGGTGGCAGATGACGTCGTGGAAGACATCCGGACAACAAAAGGAAAATTACTGAATGAATCGACCAGAACCAACCATCGAGCATTCCAGAATGGACCAGCAAAAAAAAAAAAAATGGCTCTGAGCACTATGGGACTCAACTGCTGTGGTCATAAGTCCCCTAGAACTTAGAACTACTTGAACCTAACTAACCTAAGGACATCACACACATCCATGCCCGAGGCAGGATTCGAACCTGCGACCGTAGCGGTCGTGCGGTTCCAGACTGTAGCGCCTTTAACCGCTCGGCCACTTCGGCCGGCAATGGACCAGCAAAATCGATGTGTAAGTGTTGCCAAGGGGAAGGGGGTTTTGGCCATGCTAAGAATTTCCGCGGTGGTGCGGAGTGTTGTTCGGCACACGCCATGCAAGAAGAGCACACATTCGTAATCACAGCATCGATTCCGAACCAAGTACGGTGCTGACGAGCAAGTTGTTTCGTTCTCACTATACCCCAAGGTCCTTGGTGGAGAAGCCGTAAGACAGAGGACTGTAACGAACGTGGGACCACGACCCTGGACTGATCATTATCAGAAAGCAACAGCAAAACACCACGTCGTACAAAAAGTCTCTCCTTGTGAGCAAAAAATCGGCGAACCAACGGATCCCCGATCCGTGACTTTGACAAGGGCCATTGCGTAGCAACAAAACGCAGAACGATAGCAACGACAGGGTCGGCAGCTGTGGCTGTAGATACACGACGAAAATCAATCGGAAACGATTCGACCACGTCATCGGTTTCCGAATCAATGAACATGCAAGCAAGTTCGGAGGAATCGAATGCTCTATCCTCAGCAACAGGCAAACAGGACAACGCATCGGCGTTTCCGTGCTTAGCAGTGGACCGATACAAGATATTGTAGCGGTACTGCGAGAGGAAAATAGACCAGCGAATGAATTTCTGCGCTGTACGTGGAGGTACAGGCTTGTTCGGATGAAAAAGCGATGTCAAAGGTTTGTGGTCTGTGATGATGGTAAAGTGACGACCATACAAGAAATCATGAAACTTAGTAACACCAAATACGAGAGCCAAAGCTTCTTTCTCTATCTGTGAATAATTTCTTTGCGCAGACGAGAGCAATTTGGACGCAAAGGCAATAGGGCGATCGTGTGAACCATCTTTGTGCGCAAGAACAGCACCGATCCCGAGATCCGATGCATGAACCATCAACAAAAGGGGTTTCTGGGGATCGAATGGCGTAAGGCAAGTATTGGAAAGCAACGCCGATTTCAACTGGCGAAAGGCGCGTTCGGATTCCGTCGTCCAGACGAACGGAACCCCCTTACGGCGTAAGCGATGAAGCGGAGCTGAAATGGAAGAGGCGTGGCGCACATATTTATGATAGTAATTGATTTTTCCCAGCACACACTGTAGCTGCTTCAAATTCTGCGGCGAAGGCAAGTCTTGTATGGCACGGTGGTGCTCTGGACTGGGATGTATGCCTTGGGCATTGAGTACATGTCCCAGATATGGTAAGTCCCGAGCAAGAAACACACACTTGTCCTTCCGCAAGCGAAGACCATTTCGTCGCAAGACCTGAAATAATGTTCTGAGATTGGGTAAATGTTCTTCTTACGTCTTTCCGGAGATCACAATATCGTCCAGATAGTTTGCTGCAGTAGAGACCGACGCACAAACAGTTTGTAGATATTGCTGAAACAATGCAGGGGCAGATGCACACTCGAATTGCAGTCTTTTCAATCGATACAAACCAAGATGCGTGTTAACCACCATAACGCGCTGGGATTCTTCGTCCACCGGTATTTGCTAGTACGCATCTGCTAGGTCCAATTTCGAAAAATATTTACCCGTGCACAGTTTGTCAAAAAGATCGTCCGGGTGGGGTAAAGGAAAAGTTGCAGTCACTAGTTGTGGATTCACTGTTGCCTTGAAGTCCACACAAAGTCTCAATTTTCCCGAAGGTTTTTGCAAAATTACTAAGGGTGATGCCCAGAGAGAAGCCTGCACACGTTCAATTACACCTTGTGATTCCAATTCGTGTAATGTTTTTGCGACCTCATCACGCAATGCGTGGGGAACATTGCGCGCTCTGAAAAATTTCGGTTGCGTGTTTACTTTCAGTTCCAAATGTGCTTCATAGTTCTTAGTGCAACCAAGGCCCGGTGCAAAAATGTCTGCAAACTCTTCACATAGACGAGAAACACTGTCTGAAGGCACAGTCTGGTTCACTGATAGGACCTGATTGACTGTAGACAAGTTAAACAACTGAAATAAATCGAAACCAAACAAGTTCACTGCAGCAGAAGAACGAAGTACGTAAAATGACTCAAGTTTTGGTTGTCCCTTGTATGTTGCAAGAAGGCTGCACTGTCGTAACACAGGGAGCCTGTGACCTGAATATGTAGTTAGCTTAACATTTGCGGCACACAACAGAGGTGTGCCCAGCTGTTTGTACGTGTCTTGATTGATCAGTGAAACTGCAGCTCCGATATCGAGCTGGAATGGTATCACTTTGCCGTTAATGTCCAAGTCCACAAAAAGTTTATTGTCCGGCTGACGACAAGAGCGACTGTCTCGTGCAACGTGAAGTGACACTGGTACAGAATCTCTTGCGACGTGACGGGATTTCCGTCGATGTCGACGCACACTATTTGTGGGACGAACACAGTCACTGTTAGAGAGAGTGGCACTAGGCGGAGTGGAATGAACTACATGAATTTCCATGGGCGAAGGTTCACGAACCTGAGTATTCTTGGTTCGATTCCAATTCCGGCGCGAAGCAAAGGGCCTGGAATGGTTGTGAGTGTGCGATCTAAGCTTTTTCTGGCAAAAGCTTTGAACATGTCCTCTTTTATTACAGAAAAAGTAAATAGCTTGGCGTGATGTGCAATTCGCACGCGAATGTCTAGTAGCACACCGCGGGCATGATATTATCACTGCATTTGCTTGCTTGCGTGGCACACGTGGCTGAGAGCTTGGCGGCAACTGCGTGGACGGGCGCGAGGGCTGTTTACTGTTCCGTGCAGCTCGCCCGGTGGGCCGGGGTTAACATGACACACGGCTGGTGAAGTTTCAAATGATTCCTGAGCAAAGTCAAGTGTGTCCTGCCAATCCAATATGTCCATTACTTGTTGAAGGGAGGGATTGACTAGTTTCAAAATCTGTTCCCTTATATGAACATCAGAAACGTTCTGTTCAATTGCATTACATACCATAGTATCTGAATAAGGGAGCCCACATTGACACTCAAAAGCACAATCCCTAGTAAGGCCTTGCAAGGTTGCAACCCACTCCCAATTAGTTTGACCGGCCGTACCTTTTGTGTGAAAGAAGGTATACCCTTTTGCAGCTACATTGACTGATTCTTTGAAATATGCATCTAATGCAGACAAAATTTCGTCGTAGAACAGAGTTGCTACATCGCAGCGGGGAAATAATTTCACTATCACATGGCACGTTTGGTCACCTACGGATGCTAACAAAAAAGGCTGCCGCTCGTTACCTTGAATTCCGTAGGCGGCGAGATGGAATCCAAATTGGCGTGACCACTCCATCCAGCTTTCCAGTGCAGCATCAGAAGGACAAAAAGGTGGTGCAACTGCGTGTTGTGGCTGCGGTAGCAATGGAGCGGCAGCTGCCGCATCGTTTTGCATTGCACGTTGACCCTGGATGAGCTGTCCAAGGGCATCCAGTAAGGCCTTCGTCTGCTGATTCTGCAAGCGATAAAATTTGGACAGTACATATGAAGATTGTTGCGAAGCCATGAAACAAGTAAATCAGGGCAATATAGGTACGAACGCGATTTGAGCTCGTCGCCAACTGTTGTGGACTGGCAAGACAGCCAATCCACTAGGACAGGAGGCTGAAAGGGCACGCGTTTAAGCTCATGCAGGCTGGCGTGAGGTCTGGAACAGGACAAGGAATTGAGACTAGCAAAAAGGGTACGTAGCTTCTGGAATACTTAACTTTAATCCATAATTGGTGAACATCGGTCTGACGGTACATGCATCACAAGATAAATAACAATTGATAATGGCGCCTTGCTAGGTCGTAGCAAATGACGTAGCTGAAGGCTACTATCGTCTCGGCAAATGAGAGCGTAATTTGTCAGTGAACCATCGCTAGCAAAGTCGGCTGTACAACTTGGGCGAGTGCTAGGAAGTCTCTCTAGACCTGCCGTGTGACGGCTCTCGGTCTGCAATCACTGATAGTGGCGACACGCGGGTCCGACATATACTACGGGACCTGGATGGTCACCCATCCAAGAACAGATCACGCCCAACAGCGCTTAACTTCGGTGATCTCACGGGAACCAGTGTATCCATGGCGGCAAGGCCGTTGCCCATAGTTGTAAAGCATCACATCTAATTAGTGTAAGGGTCATTCGTCAGTTCTGAAGTGCCACCAGCAGTTTCTCCAGCACTAAGACTGTATGTAGGAAAAAGTGAAACTGACTGCCAAATTATCTCGGCACGAGTAGCAGGCCTAGGTAGACTCAATTATATGATGTTTTTATAGGCACCTGATACTACCGTAGCAGTTATAGAATCATTCAAGTAAAGTCGACACTGAGTAGTGTAAAAATACCCAAATCATACATTATTAGTTGCTGAAAATTTTAATTTACCGGATATAGACTAGGAAGTCTATGGATTCACTGCGGGTGGTGCGGACGAACAACCATGTGTAGTACTTTAGAATACGTTTTCCGAAAACCCACCCGCGATGGAAGCATTTTAGACCTTGTACCTACAAACAGGCGTGCAATTACCGATAGTGTCAGTATAGGAAACAGGATTAGCATTCCAGAAAGCGATTTTCACTCTGCAGAGGAGTGTGTGCACATATGAAACTTCCTCGCAGATTAAAACTGTGTGCCGGACCGCGACTCGAAGTCTGGACTTTTGCCTTTCGCGGGCAAGTGCTCTACCAACTGAGCCACCCAAGCACGACTCACGCCTCCTCCTCACAGCTTTACTTCCACCAGTACCTCGTCTCCTACCTTCCAAACGTTACTGGCAGAAGTAAAGCTGTGAGGACGGGGCGTGAGTCGTGCATGGGTGGCTCAGTTGGTAGAGCACTTGCCCGCGAAAGGCAAAGGTCCTGAGTTCGAGTCTCGGTCCGACACACAGTTTTAATCTGCCAGGAAGTTACAGGATTAGTATTTATGATGTCGTTATGCGACGATGGATACTGAAGTTATTAAATTCACTGGGAATGCTAGGAGACTATTTATGCTAGGAAAAGCATATAAACAGTGGTTTGCATCCCATTTTGACACTGAATGGACATCATTATTTAAGGTTATAGAGGAATTAAGGGCAAAGTTTGAAGTTATCCTAAATCGCGTCTTGGAGACATACATGTATTTGTCAAGCATGTGGATCAAGGACGGAAAATTCACCGTTACTTAAAGTCAAATTCGGAAAATGCTGAGGGAACAGATATGGTTGACTTTCGGCTCAAGAGAGAACTCCTAAATAGCGAAAGGCAAATGTTAGTAGATATTTGTGATTTCGCAACAACAACAACTCCCGGAGCACGCAACAACTTCCACTGTCATACCATAGCAAATGGTCTTCCGAGAATCCGAGAAAATTCACTACATGGGTCGAACACTTCTATCCAGTAATTCGTGGGGTGGCAGAGGAAGACAGCAAAAGGAAAGCTGATGTTTCAAATTTCACGTTGAAGAAATAAGCATACCGTCGTTTAAATGTCACACAGACTCTCAAATGGTGGATATAAAAATCTGCATCTGTGGCGTAGAGAAGCATCTGAAAAAGTTGAAAATATATATTTCACCAGGTCCAGATGGAATCCTAATTTGGTTTTACAGCAAGTATTCAGTGGCACTTCCACTTGCTTAACTTCCATTTATCGCGAACCACTCTCCTAGTGCGAAGTGTAAAGCGACTGGAGAAAAGGTGACTCATGTATATAAGAAAGGTAAGAGAACGGACACGCATAATTACAGGCCACCATATTTAACAACGGTTTGCTGCAGAATTCCTGAAGACTTTCTTAGTTCGAATATAATAAATTTTCTTAAGGCAGAATAGCTTGTGTCCACAAATCAGCATTAATTTAGCAATCATCTTTCGTGCAACACTCAACTCTCCCTTTTCTCGCATGACATCCTACAAACTATGCATAGGGGGGTGGGGGGCTGACTGATAGATGCCATATTTCTACATTTCCGGAAAGCGATTGACACAGTACCCCACTGCAGACAGGTGACGAATATCCGAACAAACAAATTAGGTTGTAATATACGTGAGTGACTCGAAAACCTATTAAGTAATAGAACCCAATACGTTTTCCTCTACACCGATTATTCATCGCCGGCCAGAGTGGCCGAGCGGTTCTAGGCGCTACAGTCTGGAACCGCGCGACCGCTACGGTCGCAGGTTCGAATCCTGCCTCGGGCATGGATGTGAGTGATGTCCTTAGATTAGTTAGGTTTAAGTAGTTCTAAGTTCTATGGGACTGATGACCTGAGCAGTTAAGTCGCATAGTGCTCAGAGCCATTTGAACCATTTTGATTATTTATCAGTAACAATTGTATTGCCAGAAGTGCCAAATGCGAATGTGATGGTACCACTCTTATTATGTGTATACGTAAATGTTCTGACGGAGAGGGTGAACAATATACAGTTGTTAGCTGACGACGCTGTGGTGTACGGGAACGTGTCGTAGTTCAGTGACAGTGGAATACAGATTAATTTAGACACAATTACTAGTTGGTGTGCTGAATGGCAGCTTGCTCTATATTTAGAAAAAATGTACGTTGATACTGATGAACTGGAAAAATAATTTTATAACGTTCGAATAGATAATTATTATGGTGCAGCTGGACACAATGTCGTCGATTAAATCCGTAGACTTAACTTTGCAAAGTGATATGAAATGGAATGAGTGAGGCAAATTTGTTGAATGGAAAGCCAATCATCGATTTGCATCTACAATTATATTTGCATTATTATACTTCAAGTTCATGATTACGTGCCTGGCAGGAGGTTGGTTGAACCACGCTAAAGCTTTTCAAATAACTTACGGGTTTGCTGCCGGGTGACGTCGTCGAACACCGCCGATATTTCGACAGGAGCACACCCTGCCATTCTCAAGGCAGGCTAAAGCTATTTCTTTAGCTTTCCACTCTCGAACAGCGTACGGGAAAAAGGAACACGTACATCTTTCCGTATGTGCTCCGGTTTTTCTTATTTTATTACAATAATCATTTCTCCGTATGTAGGTGGACGCCATCATTATGCGAAGTTTCGCAGTCCGAGGGGAAAGTTAATGAGTGAGATTTCATGAGATGAGTGCTGCAACGGAAAACGCCTTTGTTTTAACTACTGCCACACCAATTCGCGCAACATATCCGTTGAAAGCTATCCTCTTTTTCGAAATAGTACAAAATAAGCTGTCCGTCTTTGAATTTTTTCGACGTCCTCCGTCAGTACTGTCTGATGTAGATCCCACACAACACAGCAGGACTCCAGAAGAGGACAGACAAGCTTAGTGTAAGCAGTCTCTTCAGCAGACCTGTTCCACAGTCTAGGTGTTCTGCCAATAGATCGTAGTGTGGGAGGCACGACGTTTGTTCATCTGTTGCTTGAAGGTTCATACAAAGCGTTCAGCTTTGTCGTTGGATTGCGGGTGGAGTGGTGCACTCCTGTTATGGTTGATGCTGGAGCAGTGCAAAGCTGTTCAAACTCGTGGGCAACAAACTGAGGTCTATTGTTAGTCACACCCACTTCTGGATTTTGGGACTAGCTGTAGTCGAGTGCATTGGACCCACGAAGGGAAATTTGCTAATAACGGCGATGAGCAATCACGTTTTCCAGTAACGAAAGGCGAAATCCAAATACACACGTAGTAAAGGTGCGTGATGTTTGACCCATGAAAAGAACTGCTGACGCAGGGCTGACTGATGATCAACACAGGCTTCGCACACAGAAGTCAACTGTTCAGTTTGCTTATCCAGACCATGCCCACTACAATGACGTCACGCCAACTGATTAGTGGGAACGGCACACAGTGGATCTTGGCATAGCAAACGAAGCACATCATGCTGCTCATTGTGGAATACCACAACACGTGACTGGCCATTATTACTGCAGAACAGAAGGACACTTTAGTGAACTGCAGGAGCATGCCGATGGGCAAAATATCGGCGAAACACAAAGCTACGTATCTGTCTGGCTGTCTGTGGGCAATCACTGCGGATAGAGTGCATCGGAATAGGGAAGTCGAATCTGCTGATGCGGCCTGGGCAATTTCCCTGTGATCTAGTGGGAAGCTTTGCAAAGTATCTGTTTCTTGTGTATTAGTGGCAACGAAAAGCAGACGACAAGTCTAATAAAGAATTCGGGCGAACAGGGAGGCGAGAAAGAGTATCTGCGTTGGCATCATTAGATGTGGGCTGATACACAATCCCTTATTGGTAATTTGACAAAAGAAGAACCCACCGTTGTAGCTTGTGCGTTATGCCAGTCAGAAATGACTGAGAAGGGCTACACAAAGGTTATAGAAATTTATTGTCTAGTGAAATTTTCTGAAATGATACTGGTGAAATTTAGTGATACCAAAGACAAGAGGCTGTCCTCTGTGCCAGGGATGCTTATTAATATGTGGTCGATATGGGGGTCTGTCCGATGGTCAAATGACTGTATGTTTGTAAAATTCTTTTGTGTGAACAATTAAAACTTCGAATTTCGTTTTGCTGTCTTCAACTGCCACACCAGACTGGTCAACAACGGACAGAATGGAAGCCTTACATAAAACCAGAATTACCTCGGGTTCATTGCCAGATCTTTTGCTAAGGTGTGATGGTGATAGTTGTTGTATGGTTCGCGCATGATCTTTCCACAGACTCCCGAATTTGTGCTAATATTCACTTGTCGTCATTTTTGCATTATCGTTTGAACCGAGAGTGCTACAGCCTCTGCTTCCTGAGTGTTCGCCGAATTTTGTTATTAATCCACCATGGGACTTTTACACCTTTATCCACATACTACGCAGATAACTCTCGAGAATACGAGTTACAATTTGCTTAAACTTTGCCCATAAGTCCTCTAAATACGTCTTACTAGAACTACTGTCTATGTGAGAGGCTAATAACTGTTCATCTGCACTATCTAGCAGAATCAATCTCCTAGCTTTCTTGACTAGTTTATTAAATTTTGTAATGTGTGTTCTGGGTATTTACGCGCTGCTTACCACAGACTTTCTTCAAAAGACTATAGAACAGTCAAAGCAGAGTCGAGTGACTGGTAGAAACATCCCTCCTATGGGTCCACAGCTCGTGCTCTAGTAGCTAGCGTTGCTGCCACTGGATCACGGGGTCCTGGATTCGATTTACCACCGGTTTGGGGATTTTCTCTATCTGGGGACGGGTGTTTGTGTGGTCCTCATCATTTCATCATCATCATCACTTGTGACAGTGGCTAGATTGGATTGTGAAAAAAACGGACTGAGTAAAAATTGGGGCTTTAAATGAGCGCTGATGATCGCGCAATTGAACGCCCCAAAAACCAATCACATCATCATCACCCCTCCTATCGCCTCTAATTTGTCTTCCCGATATACGTTCTATGACTCGCTAAATATCTCAGAGCTGCTCAGTTCGGGTGACAGTCAGCTATCGGTCCCAAGAATAATTTAATCGACCTCAACAGAAACAATATTTTTGTCAACTTCCCATGACTCTCTAAAATCCTCAGAGCTTTCCACTTCACGTTTCAGCCAACTCTCGGTCCCGAGAATAATTTGAACACCTTTCCTGGAGGACAGTAAATTCTGGAACTTTGTTACGAATACTCCGACAATTTACTGATAATGTTGTGACAGTCGATATGTCTTTACTCTGAAGGTGGTCTTACTTCGCTCGCTGCTTATTGACTGATCTGTGTTCATCAGAGTACTTCAAACTACAGCCTATCCATAGAAAACCGTCATATGCACTCCACAAGTACTCTGCTTCCTTTGTGTAGTGCAGCCCTGACCTCTCAAGCGGAGTCCTACACATCGCCATCCGATAACGTCAATCGAGAAATCTGTACCAAGACCGTCCTAGCTTCGACGAATCCATTGGTTCAGGCCCTCCACTCGGCTGCAAACCACGGGACCCCGAATAACTCTGGGAGCGAGCTCTGCTTGCACCCCACGTCCGAAGCCAGCAGCCTTCACCATTTCGCCAACCGCCTGGACAGGCGTCGCTGGTGCCGACATGAGGCACAACTTCCACACCGTAACCTGCTGCCTCCACTTCTCGGATGAGCCACCCCCCTCCCCTCCACACACACACACACACACACACACACACACACACACACACACACACACCCTTCTCAGCAGACATACCGGGTGCACATTGGTTCTTTCCAGCTCTGCATTCTATCTGCCCGACGAGCTCCAAAATGCTTTCAAAGTTGGAGGTCCCGGTAACTAATAAACCAATCTCCCCCCCCCCCCCGAGTCTGCTCGGACCCTGCTGAAGGAGCGGCCACCGGTCCGCTCACATGATGAATGGGCGAAGTCAGACGATGCCACCACATTCGCCCTCTATCTCGAGCGACTGTAACGCGTTAGCACCTGCCACACACGCTGCTGTGAGGGCACATCCATACCACGGCGTCGGGTACCCTAGGAGGCGCCACGGTAGTAGAGCTCAGGTGTCCCATGTACTGCGCCAGATTCTCCGCCACTGCTACACCCCGAGACAGCAGCCTAAAAGTCAAATGACTGTAGGCAAAACGACATTCGGCTCTTCGAAGCCAGCTCCTGCTGCATCCAGACACAGCATGCACACATCTTACCCAACCTGACACGACTGCTATAAAAGCAGACACAATACTAGATATCCACCTTCCTGATGTTTCACCAATGGAAGCTGATGCGTTAATGAGTGATGTAGCTGACTGTTCAGAAGAAATGAAAACTGCGATGCAGACTGCGCGAATTCACGCTTTCAAAATGCGAGCTTACACCTCTTAAAGAGAATAACACAACATTTCAGAAACATACTACAAGGAAAAGACAGGAAAAGGTAAACACCTAACTTTCCGCTCTGTAGCGGTGTATCAGCCGAAAGATGGGGCCTTACATACCAGCACCAGTGTCGCGTTACGTTGCAAATAAGCTGAAGCAACGTTGTCAGAAGCGAAGTTATTGAACGCCTCTTATATATTACGTTAGATACCAGTATGTGGCATCAGTTTGTTTGTTTATAAGTAACTTTTCTGCAACCAGTTACGATGTTCTTTCATTCACATTTTACACTACACATTTGTGGAAATGATTCCCATTTTCAGGTGTGTTTTCTCTTTATACTACGGTGCTTTTACGTAACGTTTTGATGTGTGAGGTTCTGCTTTGTTATGTTAACTATATTGCAGTACAAAGAAAAGGCGCAATTTATATTTAGTTATCGATTTGTATATGTAATCAGACTCGAAAGTTTAAAGAACTCGTCCGGCCGGAGTGGTAGAGCGGTTCTAGGCGCTACAGTCTGGAACCGCGCGACCGCTACGGTCGCGGGTTCGAATCCTGCCTCGGGCATGGATGTGTGTGATGTCCTTAGGTTAGTTAGGTTTAAGTAGTTCTAAGTTCTAGGGGACTGATGACCTCAGAAGTTAAGTCCCATAGTGCTCAGAGCCATTTGAACCATTTAAAGAACTTGTACTTTCAGTTTTCTTATGGTCCATTTGTGCAGAGTCTCATACATGTTAAACAACATTTACAGCTTTCAGAGCACAGTATACATCGAGAATAACTTTGTAACTGTTTTTTTGTGTAAGTTATTATCCATATATACTATGCACTGAAAGTTGTGTCTAATGTTTAACATGTGTGAGACTCTGCACAAATCGACCGTAATAAAACTATAAGTACAAGTTTTTCCAAATTTCGCCACCAACTCCAAGTAAATTAACTAAAAATAGCCCGTTTTCTATATATTGCAGTAAAATCAACAAAACAAAGGAGAACCTCACACATCGAAAACATTACCTAAAAATGTCATAGTACAAAGAGAAAACACACTTCAAAATAGAATTATTTCCCGAAACGCGCTATGTAAAATATGAATACAGGAAAATAGTGATTTGTATCAGAAAAAGTTATTTATAACGAAGCCCATTGTTTCACTGTCGCAGGCTTTCGAAAAACTATTAATTTATAATGGAGAAAATCAGATAGGTATCAAAATACAGAATGCGTAGATATAAATGAACGAACTTGACATTTATTATTTAAATCCTTTTACAGATTACGAAAGAAAGAATTTAGTCATCAGACAGAGCGTGTCGTAATCCGTCTTTACTCCTGAAGTTCACATTCCAAGCTATGCATCGAAAACGGTTTATACAGTTGCCGATAAACGTACGGCAATTCCCTCGCTTACCAGCCAACAGGAACATACCTTTACTTGTAAACTCCAATTCTTATAGCTTTAAATTACTGTCGATACAATACTAAGCCCTCTTCTGTGTCGCTGAATGACAACTTAATCATAACCTTTTAAACATACGCATATTGCTATAAAATTTCATTTTATAAAAGTCAAAAATTCAGGATGTAAAGGGAGTTAAGTGCAGGTATTTTTATATGTGGAATCATAATACAGGGTGTATAACATAGATTCAGCAGATTTTTTTAAAAACAATCGTAACTATTATGTTATTTGAGATATCTTAGTGAATAACGTACTGTTATAAAGAGCAGACTCACGATTGTACATGGTTCCCGCTAAGAAGCAGCAGTGCGGGAATTTTTAAATCAAAGGATTACTGCCGCCTGTGTGACCGAGCAGTTCTAGGCGCTTCAGTCTGGAACCGCGAGACCGCTGCGGTCGCAGGTTCGATACCTGTCTCGGGCATGGATGTGTGTGATGTCCTTAGGTTAGTTAGGTTTAAGTAGTTCTAAGTTCTAGGGGACTGATGACCTCAGAAGTTAAGTCCCACAGTGCTCAGAGCCATTTGAACCATTTAGTCCTTAGGTTGATTAGGTTTAAGTAGTTCTAAGTTCTAGGGGACTTATGACCTCAGATGGTAAGTCCCATAGTGTTCAGAGCCATTTGAATTGGATCGGTCGGACTGGACCAAATGATTCAGCCTTAAATTACTGGCCTCCATTGTCGCCGGACTTGACTGTATGTGATTATTTCTTGTGGGGGTATATAGAAGACTGTGCTTATATGCCTCCGTTACCAACAACAATGAATGAACTGAGACATCGCGTAACAGCAACTGTGAAAGCTGTAACTCAAGACGTGGATTCTGCAGTGTGGGAACAATTTGAATACCCCATTGACATATGCCATTCATCTCAAGAGGGGCATATCGAACACCTATGAAAAGACATGAAAAAAAAATTGAGTTTCCCGTTCATCACAAAACCAAACTCGTTCTATATGTTTACTAGTTTCAGAAATATAGACGTGCCAAATCGGATAATTCTTTTCGATACACCCAGTATTTACACACATCGACGTGTTGGTGGCTTTTTCACTGCGTCTACCAGTCTTTCCACAAACATGTTACAATCTGTATGACCTGAGAATGAGATTTTCACTCTGCAGCGGAGTGTGCGCTGATATGAAACTTCCTGGCAGATTAAAACTGTGTGCCCGACCGAGACTCGAACTCGGGACCTTTGCCTTTCGCGGGCAAGTGCTCTACCAACTGAGCTACCGAAGCACGACTCACGCCCGGTACTCACAGCTTTACTTCTGCCAGTATGTATGACCTGAGGTTTTCTGCATGCCTGCAACTGCACCACTAAGTGAACTAGGTCTGTCAGTATACAATAACCGTTTCGTTCCCATATGTCCACACTTCAACACCTGATCTGCCCCTTAGGGAAAAATAAGCATTAATGGCTTGCTCTTATGAAGTGTATCTGGAGGTACTAAGCAACCTAAAAAGTACTACTGTTAATAGCTATAATTGTTAGCCTGCAAATGAAGTAAATGCTGATGTAATGTTGGTCAATACACCGTCCTCTGTCACCAACTGAAATATTAGCACTAGTGCTGTATACAAACAATCGTGAAGGGAGAGTGGCGTATTACACTGCAAATACATATTAGCGGGACGCAGATAAAAGACAAGTATTTATTGGTTCGTAGTGGTATCTTTCAAGTTTCCATCGAGAAACAAAGGCGGAGGCTGTATTGTTTTTGCAGGAGATAGGTTATTAACTGTATTTTGTAGCAGGGCAATAGGTTCTGTTCTCCTATAATGGAAAGGATATCATTCCAAAGTCGCGTTCCTACTACCGAAATGGAACTTAGATGAGGCACCTAGCGAATGGAGTGGGGATGAAAGTATATGGGTCCAGTGCGAACGAGGGTTTCTGCTGATCTGTGACAAGGCCACAAAATGCGAGGGACCGTGTTCTGAGGCTCTTGCAGCAAGCACATTGTTATATAAAACTGGTACGTAAAGGGATGCTTCACGTTCCTGTGTGTCCCATCAAACTCATACGAGGGCTACATGCGCTTTACGGGCTTGCATTCAACTCACAAAAAAAGATCATGAAAGGCAAAAAAAAAAAAAATGCATGTTTCCGGAAAGTGTTTCTGGCTGTTCGCCCGGCGTCGCGCTGCGTAACAGCGACGGGTATCGCTACACTTGAGGCCGAGCGTCGGTCGTAATGAAAATGCCAGTTAGCGAGGCGGGCCGTGAAAGCGAAGCTAATGAGATCCCTCGCCGTGCGATTACGGTCGCGTGCTTGGTTAATTAGTGCTAACTTTTATGTGACGCGTTTCACGATAAATTCTCCGTGCCCAACGAGTGCGCTTTGTGTGCGCGCAGGCTGAAATTTCGAATGCAGTTTTCTGCGCGGGCCTAAGCGTTTACCGCAGCTCCGGAACTCCGCTCTGAGCGCATTTAAAGTACGCCGTCTAGTCGCGCACTGCTGGCAGCAAATTACTCCGCAGGGTAAAAACTCTCTATGAGCCGGTTTCACTGTTATGTATGTGTCGCGTTTATGAAACATTACCTCTATTTGAGTGCCTTTGTCTCCTTGTCGCTCAGGATACAGCTGTGTTTCAGATGAATACGATGCGGCTGTAAAAAAATCCACTAACGCATATGTCTTTCTCTCTTTCCTTTCATTTATGCAGTCGAAATGGATCTGCTGTTTTCGTGATCTGGTCTCTCGTGGCATGATGCCAAACCTATCGCCCCATTCTCACTCAGCAGGAGGTTCAAATGGCTCTTAGCACTATGGGACTTACCTTCTGAGGTCATCAGTCCCCTAGAACTTAGAACTACTTAAAGTAACCTAAGGACATCACGCACATCAATACCCGAGGCAGGATTCGAACCTGCGACCATAGCGGTAGCGCGATTCCAGTCTGTAGCGCCTAGAACCGCTCGGCCACTCCGGCCGGCGTCAGCAGGAGGGATGTAAGTTGTGTGCGCCCTCCGTCTGTGAATCGTGTAACTTTTACCTGTGTGTTGTCGTACTTAAGTTGTCAGCATGTCGTGTTTGCTGATACGGAGCTTCGGTATCATCCAGCATATGCTTAAACGAGGGCGTAAAACCTCCTGATTTTCACACTCAGGATGGGCGGTGTAACAAACTATTGGTCGTTAAACCATCGATCGGATTTTACCGTGTCTGACTCAACTCCCAGTATCTAAGGTAACGCTCTGCCCGCTAAGGTATACGAGAAGGTCACGGTAAAGTAATAACTGTATTCGGACATAATCTTTCTAAAATATCTTAGGATGCTATGCGCAAAATACACTCACGCTCATAAATTAAAGATAATTGCAGAATGTGGTGCCACACGACGTGGCATTACACAAAACTGGCGCTGATAGCATAGGCACGTAGGGAACACACTTGAAGATCTGTAAGTGCACGGTATTGGTGATAAGTTGAGAAAACCGTCCCGAAACGCATGTGCTACAAAACTCCACTGTTTCCTGGGCATGTACCCCGACATCAATATGGGATATGATCACCGTACACACGTACACACAGGCCGCACAACGTGTTGGCAAACACTGGATCAGATGGTCGAGCAGATGCTGGGGTACAGCATCCCTTTCTTGCACCAGTGCCTGTCGGAGCTCCTGAAGTGTCGTAGGGATTTGAAGACGTGCAGTGATACGTCGACCGAGAGAATGCCAGACGTGCTCGATGGGCTTTAGGTCTGGAGAACAGGCAGGCCACTCCATTCGCCTGATATCTTCTGTTTCCAGGCACTCGTCCACGATGGCAGCTCGGTGGGGCCGTCCGTTATCACCCATCAGGAGGGAAGTGGGACCCACTGCAGCCTTTAAAAGGCGGACATTCTGGTGCAAAATGACGTCCCGATACATCTGACCTGTTACAGTTCCTTTGCCAAAGACATGTAAGGGTGTAAGTGCACCAATAATAATCCCACCCCACACCATCAAACCACGACCTCCATACAGGTCCCTTTCAAAGACATTTAGGGGTTTCTATCTGGTTCCTGGTTCACGCCAGAAGTAAACCCGACGAGAATCACTGTTCAGACTATACCTGGACTCGTCCGTGAACATAACCTGGGACCACTGTTCCAATGACCATGTACTGTGTACTTGACACCAGGTTGTCCGGGCTCTCCTGTGACCCTGTGACCATAGGTCAGTGGAATGCACCTTGCAGGTCTCCGGGCGAATAAACCATGTCTGTCCAGTCGACCATGTCTGTCCAGATGGTCGAGCAGATGCTGGGGTACAGCATCCCTTTCTGTGTGTCTGCGGACAACTGTTCCAGTGGCTGTGGTAAGGTCCCGAGCAAGGCTACCTTCAGTACTCCATGGCCGTCTGCGGGCACAGATGGTGAGATGTCGGTCTTCTTGTGGGTAGTGCACTGTGGACGTCCCGTACTGTTGCAACTGGACACGTTTCCTGTCGCTGGAATCGTTGCCATAATCTTGAGATTACACTTTGTGGCACACGGAGGGCCCGTGCTACCACCTGCTGTGTTTGACCAGCCTGCAGTCGCCCTAGTATTCTGCCCCTCACAAGGTCATCAATGTGTGTTTTCTGAGTCATTTTCAACACACAGTCACCATTAGCACGTCTAAAAACGCCTGCACACTTACTCGCTGCACCATTCTCTGACATGCACCAACACACCTCCGCGTACGTGGACTGTTGCCAGCGCCACCGTGCGACGACCGCAGGTCAAATGCACCACATGGTCATACCCCGAGGTGATTTAAACCCGCAAACCGCCCACCAGAGCGTAGTTTCACCGTATATCAGCATTATCCTTAATTTATGAGCATGAGTGTACATCACATGAAAGTGTAACCTGCCACTCTGCTCGTTTGCGTTCTGTAGAAGGATGATGTTTCTCTTCGTTGATGATAACACTTATGTACTGCTACATTAAAATTGCTAACAGCATTCGCACATTTATCTCAGTTCGTGTTCATATCGTCGCTACACAATAAGTAGCAATTTACTGAAGACGATTTTAAACGTGGCTGTTACTCAGCAATTGTATACTAGTTCAATATAGGATTACACATTCAAGCACTTGCACGTAACTGGTAGGAACAATGGCCTGGGTTTCGACACCAAATAGGTGTGTCTTCATCAGAACGAAATTACGGTAAATCGTAAAATTACATTACTAATAAGCGATTATCAGAGTTTATAGCAGCTGTGTTCCAGTACAAAAGTGAAACAAAACATTCTAGCCTTTGCCAAGTGGGCCCGGCTGGTAATGACGTTGTTCCCAAATGGTTCAAATGGCTCTGAGCACTATGGGACTCAACTGCTGAGGTCATAAGTCCCCTAGAACTTATAACTACTTAAACCTAACTAACCTAAGGACAACACAAACATCCATGCCCGAGGCAGGATTCGAACCTGCGACCGTAGCGGTCGCGCGGTTCCAGACTGTAGCGCCAGAACCGCTCGGCCACCAGCGGCCGGCCGTTGTTCCCAGCTGGGCACACTTGCCAAATGCTTAATTTCACTTTTGACTTGAGTACGGCCGCTCCAAATTCTGACCATTGCTTTTTAGGATAGTAATTTTACGATTTATCATAATTTCGTTCTGATGAAGGTGCCTTTACGGTACGTGTTGAAACCTAGGTCAATGTACCCAGACGTTATGTGCAGCCACCTGGCTGTGTAATACTACGGAGAAGAGTTAGGAAAGACTTTGTAAGAATAGGGGGTACATCAGAAATACTAGAGCGTGCTGAAAGGCAATGCCTCCGAATGTTTTATTCTGTTGTCTGCATCAGTTGGGGTATTACATGTCATGGCTACGTAACTGGTCGACTTTCCCGGTTCGCTGACGAGCAAGCAAAACTGTGCCGCTAGAGCACCCCAGATTGTAGCGTGTAACATGGCGGAGTGTAACGAAACTACACTGCTGGAAAAAAAAGTAGTACATCTTGAAAGACGATGTCGATTTTGATCCTATCTCGGCATATACCACCTGATAGTAGTAGATGTAGTCGGCCAACAGATAACGTAGTGGCATAGTTACCGAAGCGCCATATGTGTCTACTTTTAATAGGGAATGTTCGCAGCCAGAGATCTCAATGTGGTGCAGACATGTGAAGCAAGCACGCAACCATGTCACGGAGACACAGTCTTGTTTCCTACAGCCAACTGAGCGAGTCTGAAAGGGATTAAATCGTGGCCTTCCCAGTGGCGGGGAGGTTCTTTCGTAGAATTGACAAAGATGGACGTGCTGCGTCAGTTGTGCAACGGTGCTGGTATCCGTGGTCAAATGAAAATTCCGATACCGGCAGACGAAGTTCAAGACGTCCACGTAGCACAGACGCTCGCCAGTTTCGTAGTATTGAAAGACAACAGTGGCACATCGTACAGCTACCACACCGAAGATGAGAGAGCTTGTGAATCCAGACGTGTCAACACGAACCGTTGCTACACGATTTTTAGCAGTGGGACTAAAGCCATTCACGTCAACAGCCTGTCTTCTACTGACGTCTTAGCACCGGCGATTACGGCTTGACTGGTGCCGCCAGAGGATCACTTTGCAGATGGAATGGTGCGCCGTAGTCTTCAGCGATGAAAGCGGATTCCGCCTGCACGCAAGTGAAGGCAGTTTTCACGTACGATGTTGACACGATAGTCACTGTCTTCTAAAGTGCCTTCGACCAAGCCACAGTTATTCCACCCCAGGCCTAATGCTCTGCGCTGCA
This sequence comes from Schistocerca nitens, assembly GCF_023898315.1. NCBI lineage: Eukaryota > Metazoa > Arthropoda > Insecta > Orthoptera > Acrididae > Schistocerca > Schistocerca nitens. The sequence continues at coordinate 470,590,136 of NC_064620.1, read as the reverse complement.
ATATGCTAGAACCCTCCTTCGCCTTTGGTGTTTCTGAAGTGGACGCTAACCAATGCTCGGTCAGTGCAGAATGTTGTTAGACCTGTTCTTTTTTCGTCACCCACACACTGTCCATGAAACTCGACGTGAATTACCTGGCCAATTCCGTGGCCAGCACCATCTCCGGACTTCTCTCCAATCGAGATCGTGTGGAGTATGATGGGTAGGAGAAGTTAATCGTACTACTCGACAGCCGAAAGCTGTTACTGAACTACGTGAACAGGTCAGGAGGAGTGGCATAACGTATCCCAGGACGGTAATCGCCATCTGTACAATTGATTGGATACCAGAGTCAGCGCCTGCATTATTGCACGTGCAGGCTACACCAGGTACTAATATGGGTGTATCAGCATGGGTGATACCTGGTACCTCAGAACTGCTTGTGATATTGATCTGTTAATGTAATCATTTCATGTAGTCTATGGGCAGTATTCCACTAATATATCTTGAGTGAACGGAAAACCTCTAAAAGGATAAACTAATTTCTTTTTTTCGCAGTGTATGAAGGTGCGTGAGAAATAGCGTGCTATAATCGAGTTTCTAGCAGCGAGACACGTGCATCCAATGGAAATCTATACGAGAATAACAACCATATTAAGAAAATTTTCCCTTCTTATCCGGAAGAATATCTGTATAATGACAGCGTTAAATACGCGTAATTCAAATGAAATTTAATTTACGGCTGATTCATCGTCTATGAACTGCAGTGATACGTAAACTTTACAACGATTAACACTATCGTTTGCAAAAGCAAAGATATTGGTGTTAATTAAGTAATTAAATAAGCTTATTTTCTATCGCTTGATCTATGCCTGTTGTCGCTGAGCTCTACCATTTAATGTGAATTTAATGTGTAGATCAAAAACACATTAAAAGGTTTAGCAGTAAGGCAACGCAATTCAAAAGACCTTTTCATTTCAAATCAAAATAAAAGTTAATTATTTGCACTAGCAGTAAAATATTTAAATTCGGAAGCATTTCGTTTGGTCTGCGATGGTTACAAACGCCATTTTACCTATAATTACTACTTATTTGTTACATTCGTTAAAACCTGCAGTTCCTTATTTTTAGGAAGTTGGATATTATTTCTGAGTACTATTTTTCCTAACGGAAATTAAGCCGGCCGCGGTGGCCGTGCGGTTCTGGCGCTGCAGTCCGGAACCGCGAGGCTGCTACGGTCGCAGGTTCGAATCCTGCCTCGGGCATGGGTGTGTGTGATGTCCTTAGGTTAGTTAGGTTTAAGTAGTTCTAAGCTCTAGGGGACTTAATGAGCTAAGATGTTGAGTATCATAGTGCTCAGAGCCATTTGAACCATTTGAACCTAACGGAAATTACATTTCTTTCACAGTAATCCGATACACCAAACGAATTGTCCCCAAGCCATAGCTGTATTTTTCATTTTCAAAGCAAATGAAAGCATCATTAATCAATCTTGACTTTTGTGAAATCAGTCGAGATTGAATCAGGGATGTAATTTGGCTCCAGTTTTCTTAATATGAAGCCGACAAAGACATTCAGGTATAGTTAATTATTCTGATTACCAGATTCAGAGTTTAAAGGCAATTTCATTACAATTACAGGTGGTAATGTTACACTCTGTGCGAAGATGATTATATCTACATCAGCACAATTTCAAGCCTTTTTGCCAGACTTACCATTCCGTGGAACAATGCCACGTCATGGTCGGATATTCGAAAAATAGGCTGCGGCAATCGCTACGTCAAGGCAGCTGGGTTGTGCGCCATAGAGGTAAAAGAATACTGCTGCGAGTACAGTTAATTCGAGAAACTATTTGTAGCCTCGTATTGGCCTGCATGAGTGCAGGACTGACTCCGTTAACAACTTTCAATCCTAGAGCCGTTCCAAGCCAGACTGGGTAGCTTATGACAATATTTCGAGAAGTACACAAGGCAAGCTATTGAGTTCATCCCCTATCACATAGTGTGGTCGCAAGGATACTGATGATGACGTTGCCTATACACACCCAGAAAAAGTCCGTAAAAGTATCAGAATTGGACAGTGAGGCGTTCATGTCATGTTTGTATTGCATAGATCCAGCCCACAAGGACGTAAAAGCCTTGAACAGAATGTAAGGTTCAATAACAATAGTGCTAACGACAACACAGAGCCAAATCATCACGCAAATTATACCGGATAACATTACGCCCTGGGAAATCGGCAACATGACGATAATAATAACGAACAGAACCACAATAAACACTTCAGTCAACGTAAGCAGAAACGTCGTGTCAGTGTTTCAAGGGAAAGGTTCGCCTTGATCATATAAACTATACAATTCAGAGTTACTGGTTGCTGACATTGCCATTTTACTGTATGCTCCAAGTAGAAATGCAATTATGTGAAAAGCTACAATTCGGTACCTAAGGCCTGCTCTACAAGAGGCAAAAATGTTCAAATGTGTGTGAAATCTTATGGGACTTAACTGCTAAGGTCATTAGTCCCTACGTCTGCACACTACTTAACCTAAATTATCCTAAGAACAAACACACACACCCATGCCCGAGGAAGGACTCGAACCTCCGCCGGGACCAGCCACACAGTCGATGACTGCAGCGCCCTAGACCGCTCGGCTAATCCCGAGTGGCCTACAAGAGGCCTAGGAATATATAAAAAATAACAAATGAAAAACAATATGATTAACAACCATGTATACGTGCAATACATAACACTAAAATACTCTGATATAAATTTCGAACTAACATCACGTATGTTAATCGAAATCGGGCGTTTGTTAAAGCAATTAGACATAATCGTAAGTGGAAGATAATTAAAAAACTATTATCAATCATTAAAATCTCGGTAGCAGATAACATATTCGCAGTGGAATATAATGGGACTCTCGTTTCCTCTCAAAAGGGCGGGCCACGATGTTGGGATCACGGATATACTTTAGACTTTGTACACCTTTGGTAGACCGATAAAAAAAACATAATGTGTAAGTAACGATGTGCACTGTTCTGGCAATTCCGAGAAAATCGCAAGACGGGGGGTTACGCGTCCATTATGTAACTAATGCATCTGTGGGTAGGTGGCAGCCGTTAGGGTTTGTGAATGTCAAGTTGTTAGCATTGAGCCTCATAAGACAAATATATATGTAGCGGCTGTTCGAGTCGCACTCCCACCTTCATGTTTGTAGTACAAGTGTAAATTCCGAGATATTCAAAAAATTTGCACCTCCGCTATTCGCTCTTGTTACATTAGCAACGCTTATCACTTCGCAGGTCAACTCCCAAATGAGGCCTGGCTCTGTGTCTGGAGCTCGAAGCGTCGAGGTGCAAAGTAGGTCTGTCTGGATGCCTTACCAGACTGCATGTATAAGGGATTCGCAAATCACGACAGACGCATATTTTCCGGAAAATTCTATGCATTTCTTCATTTACTTGTCAACAGTTATAAATATGTTTGTTCTAATAATTAATTTTAATTAAAAATAGCAAGAACATGAAATTCACTAAAACATCAAGTAAATAGAAGTGTTATTTTAATTATACTAGTCCTACAACTTTGCTTCCGCCGTTTTTTTCTCGAAGTCCTGGACTTTATTGTGAAAACCTTACAAAAAACTTATGATTCATAGTATTGGCCATCGCTGGCCGCTACATTCTCCCATCTTTCGGATAGCATTCGAATCCCGTGGCGGAAGAACTGGGCGACTTTTGTGGGGATCCATGAATCGATTCAATTTTGCACTTGCTCATATGATCGGAAGAGCTGGTCCGCCAGACTGTGTGCCACTGATCGAAAAATGTGCTAGTCAGAGAATGACACGTATGGAAAATACGGCGGGAGGGGTAGGACGGGTTTTGCGACGGGTTTTGCGACATGGGGTCGAGCACTGACCTGCTGCAAAATCATCTTTACGTGCCTATCGCTGTATGTGTTTCAGTGCTGGGCTCGAACGCACCAATTGCTTTCGATGATGATGTCTTGTGAATGTCTTCATCTGTTTCAGTAGCTACGAAAAGGTTCTGTCTTTCACCGCCACGCCGGTCTTCGACATCAAAATCACCGTTCTAAAGGCGATGAAAACATTCTCTGCACGTTCTTCCACTAATAGTTCCCTCTCCACTGGTCTTACCCAACATTTTGAGAGCCATAACCGTAGATTAATTCATGTTAAAGCATAAAATTAAAACTTCCCGCGAATGGCGAGAAATGGGTACGTAAGTTGATGTAATTAATCGAGAATAACCTTATGATGCAATCACAAATCGACTAATATTTTTATGGCATTATGTTTACAGACGCCTATTCTTATTGTATTACACGTGTGACGAACCACCTGAATCCTACTTGCCGCTACTGCCGTCTATTGAAAAATGGCGGAAGCAAAGTTGTAGACCTAATAGTGCCTCTCAAAAGTCATAAATTAAATACGAGATATGACCTGTGATGAAAAAAATATAGACTAACAAATAAATATGAGCAGGAGTCGAACTGTCACTTCATACACGTTCGTCTAACGAAGCTCGAACGCTAACCAAGTTTTTTTTCTATCCAAGAGGAGGGTCGGTGTAAAGAAAGCAGGATTCGTCTTCCGAGACCTGCCCTCAATGTCCTGTGGCCGCTCTCCCAGAGCTAAGGAAGGAATGGGGTCTTACAGGAACACGAGATCTTTTTTTTACCAAATTCATTTATTTATTTATACGTATACATATATGTTTTCATTTATTTATTTTTATAATTTTTTAGTTTTCCTTTATTATTTTTAACCGGACCCAACAATCGCCACCAGAAGCTTCGGAGTTGTGAATCATCTTCAAGTGTGCCTTCTAGTACTCGGAACGCCCCAATTGGCAGAAGGGCCCTCGAATGATGCGCCTAAATAATTCGATAGTCGTGTCCGGTCCAAAGCATAGCGACGGACGACTCGTGAGCCGTAATCAGGTGGAACCACAAGTCGAGAGCAGCTTTCGAGCGCTGGTTGCAAAGTGTAATTTAGGACCATGCCCTTCAGCCAGTTGACGTCGTTCTTTCTGGTAGTGGGAAAGTAAATAATATCTAGGCGTAGGAGTTCGTGTGGCGTGATAGACTCTGGCTGTCGCCGCAACAGGAGCGCGAGCTTATGTTGGATAATATCCCAGCAGGTGCCGGTCACAGCACAATTGAAGCGCTGCGCGTCTGGATCGACGATTGTGCAATGCGGGCGCAGAGGGTTATCAGTAATATAGATTGGATGGAGGCGGTGGCGTGTGGCTAAGTTGCCGTTCACCACCAAGTACCACAAGCAAGGGGCGTACGTGGGCAGGTATTGGACGTGGATGTCTCGCCACAGCCTGGTGCAGAGGACTTAAAGGTGTTGCTGTTCGACATTTTTGCGGGGTTGTCAGGCTTGATAGATGCGGTAATAGTCTGTCGTGCTCGGCGCCCTTGTCGCCGGAAGATTCTCTGTCATTTAGCTCCGTTAGACAAGGAAATCTCCGATGTGGGCTATGTGGTCGACAACGACCGTCGGTCGAAGACCTCAGAGCGCGACGATCTGAAGCAGCGTCCCCATTAAGCTGGTGCTGGCCGCGGTCCGTGTAAATCGCATCGTCTGTAGGTATAACGCTCGCACGTGGTTCGGACACGAGTCAACCACAGGCACCCATCCACTGAATGTCTCGTTAGAGTAGTGTAGTGGACTTTGAATATGTGACCTGCACTCACAAAGCGTCCGTACGCCGCCTGGAGACTGTGGGCCATCGTGACTGTTAGTGGAGGAATGTGTGAAAAATGATTCAGTTTGGTCGCTAGGCAAGTGTTGAAGCAACGCGTTCGGAGAATCATACCCATATTGCGGAATCTACTACCACGGAGCAGTACACGTGTCCTTTATAGTAACCAGCGGTATACGGCTGCCGCAGTTCGGCTAAATGTATTGGAAAACAGCACATCCAACGCGTTCTTTTGGAAGAGGGTTGCTGTTCGGTGTAGAAGGCCACTCCCGATATCCATGTATAAGTCATCTTGCGCATGTTGACGACTCTGCCTCTTACCGCGCCATGCGACACAACCACTGAAGCGTCGCATGGATTTCATCACCTGAACGCCCCAAGAGTACCACGTCGTCAGCGAAGGCACCACATTGTAAGATCACGTCTCGAATGCGGATGTCTTTCAGTCGTTGACAGTCGTTGGCGAGGGCCGTGCAGCGTAGGTTCGAGGGTCGCCGTGGGTGAGACTCCTGATAAAGGATATCCCTGTCGCACCGACCGTTCAGTCTGTTGCCGTTGACCATAATCCAGGTGCGTGCCCCGTGGATTAAAATTAATATCACCCTTGCAGAAGCCTGCGAGATGCCCATGCGTTCAGGCACGGTGCGAAGGAAACCGTGGTCGATATGATGAAAGGCATGATGAAAGTGGACGTCTACAAGGGCGCCTCGGAGGCGGCAGGCCGCCGCCAGCGCCGTGATTTCGCGGTAGGCGCCACATGCTCAGTAGATGATGTTGTCGCTGCCTGTACATGCTGGAACCATTCACAGAGGAGCTCAGTACAATGTGTTCTCCGAGCACACAAATCAATATGCACTGAATACTGCAATGGGTGCTCTGGTAATCTGGAGGTTAGTGAGCGGCTACATTCCGAATTCATGCAGGCCAGCACATAATTTGACAATGCAATGAACCTCGCCAGTGCAAGCTGGTGAAGCTTCTTGCAAGAGAATAATATCAAGCAAGTATTGATCGCAAAATTTACTTTTCCAGCAAACAAACCATGTTGGTAAATCACCTAACACCATTTGAAGAAATAGTTTATAACCTTCCACAGAATGAGTTCATTCAAAGGAAATTAGAACAGGGTTAACTGGGTTGATTCCTTACCAAGAAGCTCAAGAAATGATTTATTTTGGGATGAAAAGTCAAGGCAACCTCTTGCGACTTTGACAGACAAAGCTGCCCAAAGAAGATGTGGTTTGATGAAAAGATATTATATGTGCAATGTAGGAAAGAGAGTTCTTTTAAGAATCCATCCTGGATAGAAAGAGCAAGAAATAACAAGTGCTATACACTGATCCATTTGAAATTGTTGAAATGCTATATGCAGCAGCTTATTTATTACTGTAGTTTGTGACAAATAAAAGAAAGGGGCTATACACACACCAGGACCTACAAAAATGTTTTGTAGCAGGGTTTCATATGGGGATGTGTATGCAGTTATATGTGTAAATATGCTGCGATTATTCAGTAGATTTGAGTGACTTAATGTTTCACTGCTGATGTATCACAATGTCAAACTGGACTGCCTAGAGTAGCACATGTGTGCAGTTTACAAAATGTATATACATATGTAGATTGAAGAGTCTACATACAAAGCATGAAATTAATTTTCTACTGCAGAAGGAATCTGAAATGCCATGTTCATATTGTTGCTGTTGAATTAGTTATACTTTTTCTACGCTGGAAGACTGTCTTATGTACATATTAGTGAAATGCCAAGCATAAAAGGGAATTCTTAATCAGAAAATCAACAAGAAGTCAGAGTACTGTACCTATGTATGGAACGAGGGACAGTGGACTAAGGCAATCTAGACACTGTACTGATAATGTAGAATTGCCTTTGCCCATTTAGAGTAATGTAATATTGTATGTTACAGTGACTAACTTGTTTACCATGCTATCAGTAAATGGATTATTTTTGCATACTTAGCTGGTTTAAGTAGTATGACATTCTTAAGACAATTTGACTGATAAAAAAGTTACTAAGCAACAGCAGTTGCTATCAATCTAATTGACTTAATACAAAGAGTCTGTTGGATTATGAACGATATTAAGTTGAGCAGGGCATCGGGTTTTATGCTGACTTGACTGTTGTCTAGTACAGTATTTCTCTGTCTCACTTAGTTTTGCTATCAGTTGTACGCCTCACTGAGCTTGGCGCAAGGGAGTTCTGTATGGGAACAAATGGGTAAGGAAATATAAAGCACTCTGTACTATCTGCGTTTGTACATATGGACTCACTCCAGATAAGGTTGTACACAAAACACTGAGGAGCTGAAGTGACAATACAATTTTCCATACTTGAACGTTACATGATTTGTAATAGCAGTCTTAAATGTTGTATTGTGTGAATGCGATATGATTCTATGAGATTTACATACGCAAAATCAAATATATGTACAATCAAAAGTTAACTAGTTAAGTAATTTATACGACTATATAGTGTGAGTAAAGGATGACAAACTGCAGCTGGGAATACCAAGAAACCCTTCGAGGCCTAAGCATTCTATAGGGAATCCGGTATTACATTCTGTTTTTGATGGATCTTCGGAGGATTTGCAGTCAAAAAAGGCACAAGGCATATAAGTGCTATTGTGTGAGAAGACAACGAAATAAGTATTGAAGTTGGTGTGAAAAATCTATGAGCCTTAAGACATATCATCAGATTATCGGAAAATCATCCACAGAATTCCGAAAGTAGCAAGGGCAAATAAGTACGATAATTACCTCGCCATCAGTTCAACACCTCCTACATTGAAGGTTTTGAGACGAACAATATGGTGAACAAAAAAGGAAATTAAGAATATCTTAGATGACGATCAGTTTGTCTTTAGGAAAGACAGAGGCAGTACTGTCGTACATAACGATGGCTACACGTAAGAAAAATAGAGTTGTTTGCTCAGTTTTTTTCCGGCTAGAAAAGGGAGACGATAATGTAAAATTGGGCAGTTTGTTCGAAATCACCAAAAAGAGAAATAGGTGTACGATTTCAGTGAAAGAAGGTTAATATTTGTTTTCTCCGCCTACCTTTGACAACAGCATACACATTTTCCTGTGGTATAATAAAAAGCAAAGAACGATGTTCACAGATTGAACAGTGAGTAAGAAATGAATGCAGCCATTCTCTCCTACAGCTCAAAGTGTCCACTGATGAGGCAGTGACGGATACGAAAGTTACCCAAAGGATCAGGTGTAACACGCAGAGTGAAGAAAATGTCAGCTATAAGATTCGCTAAAGTCATTGCTATCCTCGGAGAAGACGAGGATGAAGTACTGGATACACTGAGTGGAATAAACAGACTACTGAGCAAAGAACTTGAATTCAGATTAAACCGAAGTACGACGAAAGTAATGAGGCGTTACAGAAATAATACCACTGATAAACTGAACGTCAAAACCAGAAAATAGACGAAATGAAGGGATTCAGCTTCCATGGAACTAAAGTAACGTATGACGGACTAACCCAGAAGCATATAAAAAGCAGTCTGTCGTCGCAAAGAGAGCCCACCTATCGAAAACTAGGTTTTTGGTACCAAGGACTGGTCTTACTTTAAGGAGGAAATTTCTGATAATGTGCGCCTGGAGCACAGCCTGAACGGATGAGAAATATGAACTATGTTGTCGAAATACGGAAAAGAAGAGAATCGAAGATTTAGGGTTGTGGTGCTACAGAACAACGTCGAAAATTAGGTGGGTGTATGAGAAATGAGGACTTTCACCACAGTGGCAGTGCGGACAGAAATATGTGGAATACATTGATAAGAAGAGACGATAATACGACAGGACTTGAGCTAAGGCATGAGGGAACTACGTCAAAAAATCGTTCGAATTTCTCTAAGCACTATGGGACTTAACATCTGAGGTCATCAGTCCCCTAGAACTTAGAACTACTTAACCCTAACTAACCTAAGGACATCACACACATCCATGCCCGATGCCCGAGGTAGGATTCGAACCCACGACCGTAGCAGCAGTGCGGTCCCGGAATGAAGCGCCTAGAACCACTCGGCCACAGCGGCCGGCGGAACTACGACCTTTTTGCTGTAAGTAATATAATAATAGAGGAAAAACCTGTCACGGATGACAGAGAGTGGAATGTATCGGAATATAACTGAGGACGCACTGAGTGCCAGCATGAGATGAAGACGTTGGCTTATCAGAGAAAGTTTGGTTCATAGTACCACATGCGGCTGAAAACCGTCGATAAAAAAAGTGTTGTAATAACAGCCAGTTTTGTTTCTATTAGTCATCACTTCCTGTTGTTCTTCGGAAGAAGCAGTTAAACTACGCAGGCAACTATGATTCAGTTTAGCCACGAGACAAAAAAAAAGTATCATTAAAAGAGCACACCTCAGGGATGCCAGCGACTCCATCATTTTCTCATGTCTCTGTATTTGTTGGAGAACGTTTCTGTCGCATATCTGCTTCCCTAAACACTACATTCCATATTGTTTTGATTTTATTCTATAACATACGTGTCCTGTTTACAAAAGTCACGATTTAATGAGACCTGGAAGTTCTCTGCAGTGAGCTGCAGCAGCTGAGTTGCGACTCTAGTATACGTTCTGTCACATTTTCTACATGCTTTCTCAACATTAGCCAAACTGGGAGGTTAAAACAAAACGAGCTCCTCGACGAGGTCTTGAATACCCAAGGGATGGCGACGGCCGCCATATGATCCTCTGCGTTGCGACTTCATGGGAATGCATTATGGCAAGGGAACACGTAGCCGTCACACGGCTCTCCCGGACGATTTACTCATTTCAGTAGCTCTTCAACTAGTATCACGAGGCTGATTGCACCTCGTAACAGTTCCCCCATTAAGGACAAATTTTTTGTAGTGCCGGGCATCTAACGCAGATCTTTCAGCATGGCATCAATCTACGCTGACCAACAGATAAGTAGGCGGACGGGAAGTTAATGTGAAGAATTTGTGAAAGAAATATTACTACCATGAGAGGGAGCAAAGAATAGCTTTTTTACTCAACACTCATATCAGCTAATTGACGTGAGGCGCGAATCACGTAACGACTTATTCAGAGGTTGTAAATTCAACGGCACGCTGTGACTGGATTATTTTACGATCTGCGTACTCAGTGAACCATTAGAGACTTGGGACAAAACAATACTACTTATGTGCAGCAGTCCGCCGCGGTAGCGGAGTAGTCAGCGCGACAGAATGTTATGCGAAGAGCCCTCGTTCGATTCCCGACTGGGTCGGAGATTTTCTCCGCTCAGGGACTGGCTGTTGTGTTGTTCTCATCACCTCATCCCCATCGACAAGCAAGTCGCCTAATTGGCGTCAACTCAAAAGGCTTGCACCAGGCGAACGGTGTACCCGAGGGGAGGCCCTAGCCACGAGACATTTCATTTTATGTGCAGCAGACTAGTTCTATCTTGATAATTTCACGCTCCAATTCTCTGTGCTAGGGAACCTCGTACTTCGGTGTTAACTATGTGGTGCGCAGTCCTGCGGCTGGGTGATAAGGGGTCTGCACCGGATGCTTTATGAGAGGACCGGCGTCGAGTGATGCTACGACGATACTATTCATATACTCCTGTATCATATCTGACGAGCATCACGCGCTCGTCCTTCCCTCCTTTGATAGTGTTTCCTGGTCTTTATCGTGAAAATCTACAAAGCTTATTTTGCCCGTTAACCTTATAATAGTTGTTGCGCCTCCTAGTACGTTATTTTCATCTTACATATGCATTCATATTCCCTTCTTTTTTTTTACCTTTTCCCTAGCACCACCAACATTTATTCCAAAACACACATTACCGGGGAGGGGGGAGGGGAGGATACTTTTCGGCGAGTTAAAGAAAGCAAAAAATTATTTGACTGTTGGTGATTTATATTAACAATACAGGGTGATTCAAAAAGAATACCACAACTTTAAAAATGTGTATTTAATGAAAGAAACATAATATAACCTTCTGTTATACATCATTACAAAGAGTATTTAAAAAGGTGTTTTTTCACTCAAAAACAAGTTCAGAGATGTTCAATATGGCCCCCTCCAGACACACGAGCAATATCAACCCGATACTCCAACTCGTTCCACACTCTCTGTAGCATATCAGGCGTAACAGTTTGGATAGCTGCTGTTATTTCTCGTTTCAAATCATCAATGGTGGCTGGGATAGGTGGCCGAAACACCATATCCTTAACATTCCCCCATAAGAAAAAATCGCAGGGGGTAAGATCAGGGCATCTTGGAGGCCAGTGATGAAGTGCTCTGTCACGGGCTGCCTGGCGGCCGATCCATCGCCTCGGGTAGTTGACGTTCAGGTTTCATAACTAACCTTTTTCGTAGGACTCTCCATACAGTTGATTGTGGAATTTGCAGCTCTCTGCTAGCTCTGCGAGTCGATTTTCCTGGGCTGCGAGCAAATGCTTGCTGGATGCGTGCTACATTTTCATCACTCGTTCTCGGCCGTCCAGAACTTTTCCCTTTGCACAAACACCCATTCTCTGTAAACTGTTTATACCAACGTTTAATACACCACCTACCAGGAGGTTTAACACCATACTTCGTTCGAAATGAACGCTGAACAACTGTCGTCGATTCACTTCTGCCGTACTCAATGACACAAAAAGCTTTCTGTTGAGTGGTCGCCATCTTAGCATCAACTGACGCTGACACCTAGTCAACAGCGCCTCAAGCGAACAAATGTACAACTAAATGAAACTTTATAGGTCCCTTAATTCGCCGACAGATAGTGCTTAGCTCTGCCTTTTGTCGTTGCAGAGTTTTAAATTCCTAAAGTTGTGGTATTCTTTTTGAATCACCCTGTATAATATAAAAGAGGTATTGTTGTGTAAGGAGGGTCTAGAACCTGAAAATACTTTTTAGAACATTCTTAGAACATCAATGCACTTTCAATGAAGTGCAATACCGACGTTATGGCCACTACGAAAAAAATAATTAAACTATATAAATTTCGTTCATTACTGTTGAATTTTACTCTCAATATGCTTTGTAAAGAGATATTAATGTGAAATTAAGGTTCTGAACCAGGAACTATTGAATACGACTTTCATTGGGGAAAGTGACATAAAATAACTTTTCGGTTAAACTTCACCCAAAACCTAAAAACGTATGTACATTCTGGTAGAATAATTCATTAAAAACAGTAAATATTTTTTTAGGATTTTAAAATATCAAGTAAGTGACTAGTTTAAAGTATTTTCAGCAGGTGAGCATGAAGTCCCTACTTCCATTTCCACAGGCGAGCATAAAGTAGCCCATCACCCCCCCCCCCCTTCGGTTATTGCAATAAATATTAGTATTAATATTATTATCGAATTTGTTTTTTCTGCTTTTCATATCAACCAAGATGTATGGAAGCATCAATTTCTTGCTTAGCGCGGTTACAGATTGTTTTTCATTATCTGTTTACAACACTTGCAAGAACTAGCGGAAGCCGTGATGAAACCGGAAAAATGCATCAGGACTGGCATTAACCGTAGGTCTCCTCCACTATCGTCACTGTAGATTTGCTAGGTACGCAACGCTTGTTGTTGATCTACAGGTCACTGATAGTGAACAATGGATGAGTCGCAGACCTTTCTAGCCCTACAATTTTATGACCTTACTATATACCGGGTTATGGAGACGGCGCATTGACAGGAGGAAAGTGTGAAAGAATGAGTGCACACTACTGTGATAACTGTGGGGCTGCTGTAATGCAGATGCACTTGTCGGGGTGATGTCTGTGAACTTTCTTTTTCTTATGGCTCTATTACTGAAGAACTGTCTGTGAACTTTCTTTTTCTTATGGCTCTATTACTGAAGATAGATACCTGCAGAAACTACTTGTATAGTCTCCACTCTGAGGACAGAAGCAATGCCTTACTCTAGCATAGCACGCAGCGGTCTCTTCTTTCCTGTGTTCATTTAAACGTGCTTACTGCACTCAAGTGTTGATCTCTCACTATCGCCACCTGTTCTTCCGTTACCAAATAAACGGTTCTTAGTGCCCAGGCGGAGTCTCATTAACTTATGACTGCTAAATTTAAAGCTACAGTGGGCGGGGCTGTAGCTGCACAGGGCACTAAAGGTCTGACTGTTTCTGAAAGGGATCAGTGGAAAAACTAACAATTCTGCCATTTCCGACCACCTGACGATTTCAAAGAGAGAACTTTTTCCCACGCTGAATTTATACTAAATCCTCACTTACACGTAATATGCCATTCACCAAATATCAATAAATTCTAAGATAATAGTATCTCACTGCTTGAGGAGACAGAAAAGCTTCGAATTAGAATAACACCACTACTAATGAAGTTATTGGTAACCACAGACGCCTTTCTTGTAAACGACTGTGTTTCAACAGACAGCGAGATGCTCTAATGAACGCAAATATTATGTCCGCCTGCTTAAAAGCGTGGTGAATCACAATTTGAATGCAATACCACAGCGACTCGGCTTGGCACAGATTCGAGAACTCCTTAGGTTCTCTAAAGAAGTACCTCGCACAAGATGTCCATTTCAAGTCGCTCAATTCCCTTTAATTGTGGTGAGCACAGGGATGGTGATCGATAGTGTGGTGTCACCGCCAGACACCACACTTGCTAGGTGGTAGCTTTAAATCGGCCGCGGTCCATTAGTATACGCCGGACCCGCGTGTCGCCACTGTCAGTAATTGCAGACCGAGCGCCGCCACACGGCAGGTCTAGAGAGACTTACTAGCACTCGCCACAGTTGTACAGCCGACGATGCTAGGAAAGGTTCACTGAGAGTTACGCTCTATTAGGCGAGACGATAGTTAGCATAGCCTTCAGCTAAGTCAATTGCTACGACCTAGCAAGGCGCCATTTGTCCTTTGCTATGTATCTAATGAAGCATATACAGTAACAAGACCAATGTTCACCAATTGTGGATTAAAGTTAAGTATTCCAGCAGCTACGTACTTGTCTTTATAGCATTCATTACGTATCCTGTTTCAGACCTCACGCCATCCTGCGTGAGCTTATAGCGTGCATTTCGGCTTCCTCAAACAACACGGTGTTGGCACTTCTGCCGACCAGATAGTGTTTGTTAGTTTTCCGATCAGGCGAATTTTGTGACTAAGAAACCAATAATATTCACTATCACACTCCTCAGACCACTGTAGCACCTCTCTGGCCTTGTGACACGAGCAGTTATCCTGATGGAAGACGCCATCGCTGCCAAGAAAGACATTAAGCATGAGAGGAAGCAAGTGGTCCCCAGTAGTGTTCACGCAGCACACAGCTGTTATGGTGGCTTAGATTTCTACCGAAGGTCCCACGGAAGCACAGGTGAATGGTCGCATACCATATCATTGCACCCACCGGTCTGCTGCGTGGTGCACCGCATGTTTCGAGAAGGTATTCGTCTGGGTAGCGATGTAACTCAGCATTGGCCAAACAGTACTCCGCGAGAGCTAATGCTCCGGTTGCGCTCCTGCCTAGCACTGCGAGTGCAGCGATGAGTGGGGCTGTGAGGCGAGGAGAAAGAGGACAACGAAGGCTGCAGCCGCTAGAGCTGGACAGTTGCGTTGTCAGACACCAAGAAGTTTGCTGACTAACCTGCATTAAATTAGATTTAATGTCTGCGTTAGGAATATTATGGCGTCCACGCAGTCGTACAAAAAAGAAAAAGCGAAGAAACACTCCTTCAGCGCCGAATAGGAATTGTCTTCCTTTTAGTATCGTTTAAAGGCCAACCAATGTGCTTAATCTGGCATCATCCTGTTATGAGCTGGAAAAACATTTAATGGAACATCATTACATCATCCATAAAGACGATACGATGCATTTGTTTTCTGACGAACGATTGTGAATGGTGGCTGTATCGAAAGAGGTAATTAGGGAGTAAAACAGAGTTAAATGTATGTTGTCGTCACGTATTACTTTTATTCTCTAAGTGTCTTAATGCAAGGGGTGAATTTCGTAACAGATCTGGCAGGCAAGACTGATGCTATCAAACAAAAATTAATCCAATGGAAAGTTAGGATTCAGGTACATGGTTTGAAATATTTCCCATAACTCAATGTGGTCATTTGTGGACCAGACATGACTGAATACGTGTCAGTTATTGAAACATTTCATCTTGATTTCTCAAAGAAATTGAAAGACATTGCACAAATAGAGTCGGACTTCGATTTATTTGTCAACCATGTACGCTTTCGCTACTAATGCACCTCATTATTTCCGACTTCAGGAGATAGGTGTATAATGGAGTTCCTAACTGGGCGACATTTGTGACAATCCAAGAATATCCAAGACTGTTATAAAATGTTACCCCACTTCGCAGACTAGACAAAAAAGTTATCTCAGTGTTTGCTTGAACAATGTCTGTGGACGTTTTACTTCTCTTATAAAACTGACGAAGACCCTTTAATGTTGTGTATTAACAGCTTTACGTAACTCTATGTGTACAAAACATACTGCCAGAGGTATGCCATATCCTAAAATCGAAATCTGTGTAAGTTTATAAATACCGAAACATACTGTTAAATGCATCTATGTAATAGTTTTTGTAATTTAGCTTACCATATGAGCACTATGTTTGATGTATTTATTTAATTGAATAACAAAAGTAGCTGCCTTACCACCAAAATAATTTGTTGGAAACACACACGTGTGATAAAATCCCTGTTTATTCAACTCTTAGAAGTAGCTGCCCTCTGTTGCTAACAAGTTTACAAAGTTTCCAGGAGTGCAATTGATGGCCAGGGATCATGTTACCTGACACCCATCGTCGACCAAGTGTAAAGCGAAACGTGATTCATCCAAACAGGCGACACTGTTGCACGATCCATTCTCGATGAACCCCTGCCCACTGCAATCATAATTCACAATGTCGGTAAGTCAGTAAGACAACAGGGTTGTCTGCCGTACAGCCCCATGTTCAAGAATGTTGTGAGGTGAGGTGTTGGGCTCGCGAAATGCGTGTATCACATGGATTCAAATGAATCTTCTGTATGAGAACTGCACATACACTAACCCCCACGCCCCCCCTTCCCCGTTTAACTACCACCTTAACTTATATACAATGGAGAAATGAACGATAAGAGAATAACAAAAAGGATCCTGCAGATTAATAGTGAAAAGGGCTCTACACACGCTGCAATTTCATAAACTTGTTAGACAGTCTCTATGCTCAATAGTTGTACCAAGTGGGCAGAAAATGAAATTTATCAGATGACTACTAAGTGATAAACAACTTAAATATCACAAAAAGATTTGTTTTATGTAATCAGCATGTAAATATACGATTCACTTAACAATACATTAATAAAACAAGGGCAAAAATAATGGTGTTCAAAATAAGTAGTTGGCAGGTTTTCACAGAGAGCATCTACTCTGAAATATTGAATACGACATTGAATTATGAGTGGGTCAATCAACACACATAATGATAAACCCTACTACAATAGAATGTCGATCGGAAAGGAGAACTCTGTGAAAAATCCACATCTAAAATCGTGGGTACTGTAGTGCTAAAACGAGAACACACGTTGCCGAGGGCGTCAGAGGAGAATTATAGGTTCCTAATGCGCCGATGCTGCAAATAGTTTATCTCTGACATCTCAAGCAGCGAGAAGAGATAAAATTGCCGTTCGTATTTGGCAGCTGTCAAACGTCAGAATTTCTCAAAATGGTTCAAATGGCTCTGAGCACTATGGGACTTAACTTCTGAGGTCATCAGTCCCCCAGAACTTAGAACTACTTAAACCTAACTAACCTAAGGACATCACACACATCCAAACTGCGACCGTAGCGGTCGCGCGGTTCCAGACTGTAGTGCCTAGAACCGCTCGGCCACCCCAGCCGGCCACAATTTCTCAGGTGACTACCAGCCAAGATAGAAGACCTTTGGGAGGACAGTCTTTATTTGTAGACAGTTCTGGCTAAAACGTCCTTATGTCCAACCAATAAAACCCATGCTGTCGGAAATAACATCCTTGATCGTCAGACATTTGGCGAAAGAATAACCTCTCATGGTTGCTGCGATGTCGACTCTGAAGGATAGAGGTCTGTAAGTGGTCCAGACTTGAGCCCTGTAGAGCACCTGTAGGCCTTACTACAGGATGCACTCTTCAAAGATTCTCGTCCACGCAAATAAATCAGCTTATTACGCGTGTTCAGGAGGAACGTAAGTCGGTCGCCCCTGAAGTGGCAGCACTGCCCTCGGAGAGTTTTGTGCAGACAGGCTGAAAAATGTCTTATTAATCAGGAACGCCATACAAAATGCTGAAAAAATAGAACGGATGACATTCCAAATCATTCACCAAAAACTTGAGCGTGAAACTTTCCTTCCCCTCTGTACAAACAATTCCTGTATTACGCCTTGCGGGGTAGACCGCTTCAAGCAGCATGCTTAGCTCTCGAATGTAATTCAGCACAGTTAGCTGAGAGCACAGAATATTACAGAGCCGTGCTTTCTTTCGATATGTGATCGAAAGCCATATTTGACCTTTTTGAGTGCAGTTAGGCAACGGCCTGCTTAGCGTCCCGCCATGGGGCATACACCAGGCCACGCGGGATTAGCCGAGCGGTCCATGGCGCTGCAGTCATGGACTGTGTGGCTAGTCCCGGCGGAGGTTCGAGTCCTCCCTCGGGCATGGGTGGGTGTGTGTTTGTCCTTAGGATAATTTAGGTTAAGTAGCGTGTAAGCTTAGGGACTGATAACGTCTGCAGTTATAAGATTTCACACACATTTGAACATTTTTTTGCACACGCCAGTCTGCTCGCGTCGCCTTCACACCGCCCCGGATCACCTTGGTCTCAGTTGTTGCTGGGCGGCAACAGGAGGATGCGCATCCAACAGCAGCGTCTGTCTCTCCTGTGGGATTCGGGCGCTACACGCTATTACTGGAATTGAGTAGCACCTTGCGTGAAGGCCTACGTTACTAACCTACGTTACTAATGCATCAGCTGTCTAGGGTATGCAGAAGAATGGGATGCAATCCGGCGGCTTTGAGCAATGACGTCATATTTCAGACATTAATTAGTTTATTTTCGAACCATAATAAATCGGTGGAAACAAAAGAAAAATTCAGAGTAGGAATTAAAATCCATGGAAAAGAAATAAAAAACTTTGAGATTGGCTGATGACATTGTAATTCTGTCAGAGACAGCAAAGGCCCTGGAAGAGCAGCTGAAAGGAATGGACAGTGTCTTGAGAGGGAGGATATAAGATGAACATCAACAAAAGCAAAATGAGGATAATGGAATGTAGTCAAATTAACTCAGGTGATGCTGCGGGAATTAGATTAGGAAATGAGACGCTTAAAGTAGTAAATGAGTTTTGCTATTTGGGGAGGAAAATAACTGATGATGGTCGAAGTAGAGAGGATATAAAATGTAGACTGGCAATGACAAGGAAAGCGTTTCTGAAGAAGATAAATTTGTTAACATCGAGTATAGATTTAAGTGTCAGGAAGTCGCTTCTGAAAATATTTGTATGGAGTGTAGCTATGCATGGAAGTGAAACGTGGAAGATAAATAGTTTAGACAAGAAGAGAATAGAAGCTTTTTAAATGTGGTGCTACAGAATAATGCTGAAGATTAGATGGGTAGAACACATAACTAATGAGGAGGTACTGAATAGAATTGAAGAAAAGAAAAATTTGTGGCACAACTTGGCTAGAAGAAGGGATAGGTTGGTAGGGCATATTCTAAGGCATTAAGTAATCACCAATTTAGTTTTGGAGGGCAGTGTGGAGGGTAAAAATCGTAGAGGGAGACCAAGAGATGAATACACTAAACAGATTCATAAGGATGTAGGTTGCAGTAGGTACTGGGAGATGAAGAAGCTTGCACAGGATAGAGTAGCATGGAGAGCCGCAGCAAACCAGTCTCTGGACTGAAGACTACAACAACAATAAATCGGTTATCTTCTGTGGCGAAGCGTCATAGTGGTAAATATAAATAAATGATGGGTTATGAATAGATATCGTGTACGCTTTTTGTCGCTTGTGGTAATTTTAAACCAGTTGTGCATACATTTTGAATTTTAAACCGTTGTATAATAGTGAGTCGTTCCAATTTATTAGCGACTAATTTTCACTCTTAGTGATTTTCAAATGTTTCGGAAGAGTTATCTTTCATTCTGGACAATTTGTAATTTTTTTGTTTTTTATGGGTGTGGGTTTACCTATTCCGATGCAGAAAGATGATTTGGGTTGGGGTCATCGGTCTCATCGGATTAGGGGTGGATGGGGAAAGAAGTCGGCCGTGCCCTTTCAAAGGAACCATCCCGGCATTTGCCTGGAGCGATTTAGGGAAATCACGGAAAACCTAAATCAGGACGGCAGGACGCGGGATTGAACCGTCGTCCTCCTGAATGCGAGTCCAGTGTGCTAACCACTGCGCCACCTCGCTCGGTAGAAGATGACTTGAATAAGACGTTAGTTGTAGATATGTTCCCTGCGAATCGTTTCTTGCAATTGTGTTGGCTAATAGTTGTTCATGTTCGCTGTCGTGGGTGCACCGAACATATGCGTCTAATTAGTGTTTCAGGGCGTCGTACCCATGATTTATACCTATGGAGATGGAGCAAAGATAAATTATGGCGCTCGATTCGAAGAGGCTGACCTGTATAGGTCAACTGAAGTGTAGGATACAACGACTTTCTACTGTCAAAAATGCGATATACGTAACATTACGTTCGAAATACGGATGTACATGACATTCCTTTGTTTGTCAACATTCTTCTATGCGTTTAAATCTTTGCAGTGCATCGGCTGTGGTAGCTTGCGATGTCCTTGGTCAAAGCCGACGGATGGTATTCCATTGTACAGTAATCTCGTCGCATGTCTGAGTCATACGATGCTCGAGTCTCGTGGAAGACGGCCTTGGTGCTGTGTCTCCTGTGTGGCGTCTACAAAAATTACAGGCAGAGTGGACTGACTGAGTCATATGGACTTGCTTGGTGAGCATCATAATGTGTGGACTGTACTTCAAGCTATTTACAGTTATCTTCTGCGCCGCGGAGATCTTTCTTTGTGTGTTTCCGGCTTCTGTTAGGCCCTTTGGTCTTAAGAGGCATTTGCCGCTAGTTACATTGATAAACTTCCCTTTACTTCACGATTATGTCTTTTGTTGCCGTTGAATATTACGAGGGGTTCCAGTAACTTGAACTCAGCGTAAAGGCATGTTCAAGTTTCTGTCTTAGATGAAGCTGTATGAGCGTACTGGTTCAAATTTTATTTATATACCTTTTGGGTGGAATTTGAAATCAAGCCATGCACATTAATAACGATCTATTTCCATGTTGCAAATATTTATCTTTATTAAATGTGAGCCCAGTTTATAATTTTGGAGTGTTATTTACGCTGGCATGGGCACGCAGTGTTAAATTTATTATTTTTCGCTAAAGGCAACCGGGTTTTCCGTTTTCTAAACTTTGTTTAAAAATCTTTTATCGTTGCCCATTTGCTGTACAGTGTTCTTTAACAGTGGCTATTGTCTGCTCTGAGCTGCTAACTAAATGTCCCTTCGTGTTAGTTTTAACGGTAAATAATAGCTGATAATTGATATGTTTTTCTCCCTGTTTTAGTTCATATGTGCTTCTTTAACCTTTGTTGGAACACCGCTGCTGGAGATCTGAATCCCATCAATTGGCTGTCCAAAGCTAAATAGTTCACTTTCTACCTGTAAAATTGCACTATTATTTGACTGTATTTATTGAAGTTTCCTCACACTTACTAAAGATGTGGTAAAGAAAAACATAAATTTGTGCAGTACGTGTTTTCTTACTATTACATTGCCTTTTCTCCTTAAGATGCTGTTTTTTGGGACATGGCACCTTACCGCTGCCAGCACCTCGCTAACTACAGCATGTTTATTGAACACTGCATGGAATGTGGCATCATACAGGTTGAGCCAAAGTTCTCGACGCAACCTTGTCTTCTGGAACCTGAAAATAATCTACCAGAATGTTGTAACGAATCTCACACTGCCGAAAAGTCTGTACGAGATTAAAAGGTTATTCTCAACGAAGTAATGTTCGTGCTAAAGGCACAAGATAACAGTCAGTAATCCTCACTGCACCAGTGGTACCCGTATCTTAGTTAGAGGAAGATTTTGCCTAGAAACTACCCCTGAAACTAACAGAAATGCAAGAAACATTATGTGAATCAGGAACGTAGTTTATCAACGTAATTACTAATTAAGGGGCTCCGGAGAGGCTCAAAATCATGAAAAGTTCAATTTTTACTTTTTTGCGTTTTCTGAATCTGCAGACTATTACCTTTTAATAGATATATAATTTATTCAATTCCGAAGACTACAACTATTTTTAAATTTTTTTTTGAAATGTGTTCTACATGGGCGTGACCCACTGTGGCGCTGTTAAACTGCTGTCAAATGGTGTTATTATTAACGTCCGTGTTCATCAGGTGCATTTTAGTGATGTGAGATAAAGTATGTGTTGTGGCTAACCTGTGATGGTTCAATATATATCGCTGGTGTGATTGTCGATTGTTTCATGTTTATTTACTCTGTCGTTATCTCGAAAATATTCGTAATTAATTCTGTTTCTTGAGTCTCTGTTTTGTTGAAGTATAATAATGAGTAAAGGTAAAGTTATTAGAAATCCTCTGAAGGCTTTTAAGAAAAGGAGAAATGTTGGAAAGCCAAAGGTATGTGTTATTACTGTAAACAATAAAGACGATGAAAATCCCCAACATAGCTTGTGTCCCAAAGAAGAAGACAGTTGGTGTAAATATAACAAAGGATTGCTAACTGGTGAAGTGTACACTCATAAGCATAGTCTGCCTCATGCAATAATGGGGGTGATAAAACCTATTTTCAGAGACTTAGCAGCACCTGAACTGTTGAAAAAGTGTATTCACGGAAAAACTCAAAACCCCAATGAAAGTGTAAATAGTGTTATATGGTCTAGAATCCCCAAGACTGTATTTGTTGGAGTAGAAACACTTCACTTTGGTGTGTATGATGCTGTTGCGACTTTCAATGATGGCAACATTGTAAGGTGCAAGGTATTTAGAAATATGGGAATGAAGATAGGTTCTAACATGGTACGAGCGATGCTTGCTTTAGACAAGGAACGCCTTCGGGCTGCAGACAGGGCTGTAAATAGTCTAGAAATACAAGCAAGAGTAAACAGGAGGAGGAACAAGAGGAAGCTGGAGGAGGAGTTTGCAGAGGATGAAGATAATCCATCCTATGGACCTGGAATGCACTAAAAAGTTAATCCAATCTTTGTCGCTCGATTCCCAAAACTTTTATTTTCTCATACTAATTACATGTTTTCTAAGGATCTTCCAAACATATTTGTTTCAAACTTTCAGTAAATGTTACACAGTACCTTCTGCATAATTTAACACAGCCTTTTTCCAAAAAACTGTATATTTTTGAATATATAAATAAAAAATTGCAAAAAATGTTGTGAATTTTCATTCCAATTGAAAAAAAATCATCTTTAATAACTGAACTAAAATTTTGGAAAATCCCTGTGTTAAGTTGTAGCCCATATTCCGATAAATAATCTGTAAAAAGTTCAACTTCCTACCTCAAATACTTTGTGAGGAAAGATGTAATTTATAAGCGTTATTTTAACATTGCAAGTATAGGGCGTTCCGGAGCCCCTTCAAAGCACTGAATAAAGAGAATGGAAACTGACTCACATTAATCATAGCTGCTAGTCTCACTTCGCTGTTGCTACTGCCTCGGTACACAAACTAACGCTTCATACTAATACGGCTCGTGAAGGTCAAGTTTACAGAAAGCTGTTACCTGGCTTTCCAGCGCGGGTGCATAGAGAAATGTTGCACACAATCCTTTTATGTATCCAGAACCATCCATTCTGTAATCACAAATCACTTTCCCTTCTCAGTATAATTCAGAACAACTGCGTTCCTTACATTAGAGAGAAGGTCAGCGTTGGCCATAATATTGTCCGTTTATTGACAGCAAAATGATTTTCAACCACATAGTGATCATCTTCACTGCTGTGGTCTACAAATTAAACTCATATGCACTGGTGTCAAGTTACTATCAGTATCCAAAGCTTATGAAACGATCGCAATAACTGCGTTCCTTATCACACCGTAACACACGCAAGTAGTGAACAGAACTAAAGCCAGCACAGAAAAGAAAACAAAGAAAAAGCCTTGTTTACCCTAGAAACACCGCATTTCATTGTCATTCGACGGCCACAAAGACCTCTTCACGGATAATCGACCACTAGATGCAGATACCACAGCAAGGATTGCTCGCGAATAACGGACACACAAACATGATTCTCGAAAGTTGTCAGTTATAACAGACAACATTCAGGTTAGTGGTGTTTAATAAATCATGATTTGTAACAACAGCCTAAAAACACCGATGAAATTAATTAAAATGGTTCAAATGGCTCTGAGCACTATGCGACTTAACTTCTGAGGTCATCAGTCATCTAGAACTTAGAACCAATTAAACCTAACTAACCTAAGGACATCACACACATCCATGCCCGAGGCATGATTCGAACCTGCTACCGTAGCGTTAGCCCGGCTCCAGACTGTAGCGTCTAGAACCGCACGGCCACTCCGGCCGGCGACATTAATTAAATGGAAACTTAAATCAAAGGGCCGGTAAACGTACGTACTTTCCACCCTAGGAACCGCTGTTTCGAAATTTTTGTTAGGTTTTCGTCAGTAATTATTGGGCGAGATTTTTAATTACATTTTTCCTACCCTTTCCTAGTATTCTCTTACGGGAGTGAAGTAACCGTATGATCAGCTACAACGCCGTTTTTTGTAGTTATATACTACAGTACCTTTGTAAATTAACCTAACATTGATGCCATAAATTGGTCAGAATTTCAGTCCTGTTATTATTCATCATAAACAATCCGTTTCGAGAACAAACGTTGGTCGTTTCTTCTAATAGACCACGAATTTCATCTAATGCTATTTCTATGAACACTTGCGGATACAAAAGTCTTACGCCTCGTGACTTAGGAACGATACATTGAGAAGTAGTTGCTACTCGTTTCACGAGATTCATATGTTTTCTAAGTCACTGTACAGCTCGTCATTACTTCCTGGATAACACTTCCTCCTTGATAAGTACATTATCGGCAAGAAGGTTGTTGTGAGTAACACTATACATTAATTAATGCGTAAAAGTTATACAATAATTACGGTTTTACTAAATTTTCGCATGCAAATTCGAAGCTATGTGTGCTCGTCATACTCCACGTCCAGGAGTACTAAGTTCAAGGCGCGACTGTCCTCACTTCAATCAGAATCTGACCCGATATCACTATTGTCATTTCTTAGTACGTCTCCACATACTATTGCATCAATACTTTGGGTCAAATGGTTCTAATGGCTCTGAGCACTATGGGACTTAACTGCTGTGGTCATCAGTCCCCTAGAACTTAGAACTACTTAAAGCTAACTAACCTAAGGACATCACACACAACCATGCCCGAAGCAGGATTCGAACCTGCGACCGTAGCGGTCGCGCGGTTCCAGACCGTAGCGCCTAGAATCGCTGGGCCACTCCGGCTGGCAATCAAAACTTTTCGACAGTCTCTAAACACAGAGTACACCTACGTACCTCTGTACATGGCTCTTAGGTTATTATGTGTGAAGAACACAAGATGGGTTTTACATAACTGCTTTGTTCAAAAATGTTCAAATGTGTGTGAAATCTTATGGGACTTAACTGCTAAGGTCATCAGTCCCTAAGCTTACAAACTACGTAACCTAAATTATGCTAAGGACAAAGACACACACCTATGCCTGAGGCAGGATACGAACCTCCGCAGGGACCAGCCGCACAGTCCATGACTGCAGCGCCGTAGACCGCTCTTTTTTTGGGGGGGGGGGGGGGGGTGGTAGTGGACCGGTGGGGACTCGGGGGGCAAAGTGGGCAGGGGTCGAAACCCGAGGCACGGCCACAGTGTCCCCCTCCCCACCACCGAGCCTGTGGTGCTTAGGGAAGTGGGAGACACAGGAATCAGCAGTAGTGGAAGGCGTTGTTGTTCTTTATTTATTTGCATGTGTTTTTGTAATATTCACTATTATCATGAAATTATGTGATCACATCGGCGAAAGAGGAAAAGAAATATAAATTCTGGTTAAAGAAAAGGAAAAGAAAAAGGAAAAGCAAAAAGAAATTAAATACTCGCGATCTGCGACGCGCTCTCCCATCCGCGGAGGTCAGAAGTAGAATCGATCGTAGGCGGTTTAAACTCAGACACCGCCGGGGGAGGAGGGGTAGGTGCCCTCTGAGCCAGGCATCCCCCAACTCAGTGGAGGTCTAACAAAGACCGCTCGAAGATAGTTAGTTAATAATGTTCAGTAACGTGGCGTGTTTTCTAGAGCTGCACGGGCTGTTCCTAAATAGGTCCAGAAGTCGAGGCGGGATTTAGGTCCCTCATGAAAGAGATAAGTGACCGCCCGCCCTTTGACCCACGTAATAGCGTGAAATTTGGCGGAGGGAAAATGTCTGTCCTCCGGGTATAGCAACATTCGAGGTTCAATTGTGTCTGGTGGCACCCGGAGATAGCAGGCAATGATTTGCTGCACAAAGCGCCATACATCTTGCGACGAGGCGCATGTCAGACGATGTTCATAGTGTGCAGATGCTGGCAAAGGAGACAAAGCGGGGATTCTGACAAGCCAATATTGTCCAGTCGCTGCTTCGTGGCAAATATCCTGTTGACTATGTGATACCACAGTGACCGGACGTTCATAGGGAGGAAGGGCTGGTGCACGGTAGTTCACACTATGGGCTACTGGATGGAGGGATGCTTGGTCTCCATCACATTCCGGGGAACACAACGCAGCAGCAGGCTGTAAAAATCCTTAGTCCTGGGTGGACGCGTATCTGGGAGACTGGTATGTATGTAACTGTAGTCGACGAAAAAGGTCGACATATGGGACAAATGAGACACGATATGGCCGACAGACACCGGTGGTGATGTGGAAGCAGGTAGGAGGACCTCAAGCAAGCTGCGTGTTAGAGGTGTATCCTGGCCCATCCACTGTTTTCTCATGGTATTCATGTACAAGGCTGCAGCTCGCATACGGACATTGACGTGCCCGACGCCACCATCCCGTGAGGGCAGGGTAAGTGTCTCATAACGGACTTAAACATGGAACCAGCCATGAGGTAATAGCCAAAAGCCGCCTGAAGGTTGCGCCCAATTGCAGTTGGCAGAGGGAGAACTTGCGCGATGTGAACCAATTTTGATGCCACACAAAGATTAAGAAACTCAACCCGTTGAAGTTTGCCCTGGCGGCGCAAGAGGTTCTGGCGGACGTCGTTGCGGATGACGTGTAACAGGCGACGGAAATTAGTTGCCACTATGCGTGTGACCGTGGGGGTAAAGGTAATGCCAAGGTACCGGAAAGTCCGCACAAGCGGCAGGGGTGCCACTTCACCCTCCTGGAGGCCTCGTCCAATGAGCATTGCAGAAGATTTGGCGACATTCATGGCACTGCCAGCGGCAGCCCCATAACGGGTAATCAATTCGAGGACTTCTCTATTCTCAGAGCCGGAGCGAATGAGGAGGAGGAGGTCATCAGCATATGCCCGACAGCGAAAAGTGTGTTGGCGTAGGGTGAGGCCAGAGAGCTTGGTCGTCAAGCCCCCAATAAGGGGCTCAAGGGCAATGGCATGCAGGAGGGTAGAGAGGGGGCACCCTTGCCGTATCGAACGGCAGATAGGTACCAGCCCTGCTAAACGTCCATTTACTTGGACACGTGAACTGGCACTGTCGTAAAGACGCCGGATGACGTCGAGAAACGGAGGGGGGATGTCCAGTCGGGCTGCCACCGAAAACAGGAAACGATGGCGCACTTTGTCAAAGGTGCTGTAGAAGTCTATAGCGACTACCGCTGCACGGAGTCTGCATGCCGCCGCCATCGCAATTACGTCGCGGCATTCCCCTGTGGCAGTCTGTGTGTTCACCTGTCCTCCAGGCGTCGTTTGCTCTGGCGAGAGGATTTGAGGGAGTATTGTTCGGAGCCGCATTGCCAGTAAGCGCGCGAAAATCTTGTAATCGGCATTGAGTAGGGTGAGCGGTCTGTAACTCGTGACCATCGAACCACGGGCTGGTTTGTGGACTGGTATGATGATGCCCGCAGCAAAGGCGGGTGGGATTGTTGGTCAGATGTCATCGGTTCTTGATACATAGTCGTCCACCGTGGTGCCATGAGGTCCCGAAAGATACGGTAAAACTCAATCGGTAAGCCGTCAATGCCGGGCGATCTGTTGACAGTACCCTTGGTGATTGCGTTGTTGACTTCGTCTCGCGTGACCGCCACTGTCAAAGCATCCGCTTCCGTATGGGGGAGGGTGCGCGTGACGTAATGCAAAATGGAGTCGTCTGCTGCAGTTTCAGCGTCTTCTTCACTACAAGTATGACGGAGGTGCTCGACGAATGCGTGGACGATGTCATTCTGAGTGGACACCTGCGTGCCATGAGGCGTCGTCAGAGTGCTGATGATCTGCCGACGACGCCGTCGTTCGTCGGACACTATATGATGCATGGATGGAATTTCAAAATCCGCGTGATCGTGGCGTGGCGTCCGTATCACAATCCCTTGCAGTTTCCGGCGTGCCAGCGCAATTATCTTCGCCTTAGTTCTTTGCCGTTCCAACTGGTTGTCCGGGGTTGGCGGTTGAGCGTCCAGATCTCGGAGAATCGCATAATAGAAGTCAACAGTGTTGCGATGCCAGTCGGCCATGTCCTTCCCGTATCTCATCAGTGTCCTCCGGATCGCCGGCTTGGCGCAGTCCAACCACCATGTCAATGTCGAGTGTGTCCCCATGGCAGTGAGTGCCATACCCCGAGCCGATGGAAGGAAGGCGACATCGGTCATAGAAATCCCGTGGCAGACGTAGATGGCCACTCCGCAGCCCATAGGATCACTCACGGAGGCGTGGGCGGTATAGCCATTGATATCCGGGAGACTAGCCAAGTGAACTTCCTGCAGAAGGGCGAAATCAATATCCGAAGCCCAGAACATCTGCATAAGGCGGATTTTCACCCTGGGACGGATGTTGTTGGTGTTGATGGTTGCTATCCGGTAGGCCTGGTGTCGGACTGCTGGAGGCTGGCGCTGTCCGCGCAAGGGCGTGGGCGTCGCAGCGGAACGTTATCCCGCTGGCCCGCTGGGGATTCTGGGGAGAGTATGATTAGTGGTGCGGCCGCGACGGCGCAGGGTCCCGTAAAGGGTCCTGCTCCTCGACCGCCTCCTCGTGCCACACCGTGGAAGGGGACACTGGTGTATCTTCCCTTTTGTCTGCAGAAGATGTTGTAATGGTGCGTGGTGTAGTGTTGCCTGTGATACGTTCATGATTTAGTTCAGCATCAGCGCAGGCACACCGGTAGATATCTCCGCGCTCGTAACGTCTTCGTCAGCAGTACCGGGTTCTGAGGCCTCGTCCTGGTCGACGGTTGCGTCCTCCTCGACTTGTAAAGTCTCCTCTTGGCCGGAAACTGTGCGACGTTTCGGAGAACGTTGTTTCCTTGGGCGACCCTCCGTGTCCGACGACGGAAGGGAGTCGCGTCGCTCTGGCAGAAAGGCCGCTGCAGGAACGATGAGTGAGTCGATCTCCATCGTGTTGCCGAGGTCAGCGTCAGCGTCCGGTTGCGTTGGCATCGTCGGAGCGGCGTCGATGGCCGGCCGAGGCGGCGGGCCGTCCGAGGCGCTCTCCGTCGGTGTCTGGTCGGGCTCGTTGGTGGCGTCGTGGGTGGCGCTCGGGCGACGTTGCAAAGCCGTAGGAGACGCTAGGTAGGTCACCGGTAGCACTGTAGGTTGCGACGTGGGTGGTTCTTCGGCAGCTGGAAGCTGCGTAATACGCCGTTGTAGGCATTCGGATCTAAGGTGGCCTTCTTTGCCGCACCCGGAACAGGTCCGAGGCTGGCCGTCGTATATAATTTTTGCACAGCATCCGCCGATCTGTAAGTAGGACGGGACGTGGCTTCGGAGATCAATGGTGACCTGTCGGACCCCGTTTAGGACAGTATACATCCGAAACTGTGTCCACTTCTCCGCAGTGTGGCCATGGACTGTGCCGTATGGGCGTAGTGCCGCGACGACTTCCTCAGCAGGAAGTTCGAATGGCAATTCGAAAATGCGTATCGTTCGCATACCTAAGCCTGCGTGGTCGACGGTTACCTCCCCCACATTGCCATCAGCATGACAGAAGCGGAGCCCCTGTCTGGTCTCACGTAGTATGCGTTCGCACGCCGCGTCGTTAATTATTTTAACATATACCGTGCTGCTCACGATTGACAAATGTATGCCGATAATATCGGTCGCCGGGATCTTCACTTCCTCTCGCAGAAAACGCTCCACCTCGAGTGCTTTGGGTCGGGCATAATCGTTGCTAAAAGTAAATCGGAGTGTTGATTTTCGGTAACGGTTCGCCATGGATCGTACACGGTAAACCGGCACTTAACCAACGGCCGTCGGAACGTAAACAAGGCGAGCTCGCGCTCCGCACGCAGTCAACACGTACGCGTCCGCTCTGTTGCCCTGCCGAAGGCAGACTGCTCGGCTAATCCCGCGAGACTGATTGTTGTGTTCTCAACCCATGTTCGTTGCCTATTATTTCTTCAATAGAGGTCAACACGTTTTAAATGTGAATAAATTTTACAACCGGCGTACAAATAGAGATTACTGGAAAGGGACTTCCTATCAAACGTACGTTGCGCTAACCTCAACAACAACAAAATAGCTAAGCAATTGCGCTCAGCCCTACATTTCGTTCCACTAATGAAACAGTTGTTGTCTTCTATGAATAGCTCTTAATCACTCTGAGAAAACAACGACAGAAAATAGTAAGCAAAATTGGCAGCAGTTAAACAGTTACAGAGTTAAATCGAAGCAACAGTAAACGTAGCCGGAATAGTGACGAGACTGCCGTTCGTCTGGAAAATCATTTCCGCCTGCAGCTCCGCACTCTCCGCGTAGGGCCGTCCAAACACAGCGTGCCGCAGTCCGGCCGCAGCGGTGAACGCGCGTCATTTGATCGCTCCGCAAACGAGCGTCAACAGGAAACGCATTGTGGCGGCTGCGGTGGACCGCATTCGCCCCTGCGCTCTAATTCCGGGCGGCAAAAAAGAAGACAAACACCGAAATGGGCGTACTGAAGCGGAAATCGCACGGGATTTTCACCCCTCTGTGCGCCAGGAGAATTAAGAAACAATGTTTATGCAAATCACTAACAAGATGAAATTTTAGGTTAATCGCGTTGGCTACAATAACATTTTGTCGTGCAACAAGTGCCATTATGGAAGTTGTGTAATCGATTGTGAACGAATTGGGAAGCAATGCCTTTGTCAGTATGATGTTTGCACCAAAATATCGTCGAGTAGTAGTTATAAAATACTGTTCATAACCAGAGTACTTCCTTAACGTCGAACAAGTTAACAGAATGGCCTTGAGTTACTTCTCATGAACTCCAGTGATATAACCTTTCCATGTCCTACTCGATCCATTAAAAACGCGTGGACCATCTTTTCATTCACCCTACAGATGCATTATTTATCAGCGTCATCAAAACAAAAAGAAATTATTGTCTCCATAGCACACCATCCCCAGCATTAAGACAAGTGATGGGCGCAAGGCAAGGGAGTAGACAGACGAAATTCTCAGTAGGATCTGGTGTGGCGATTGCACACGCTAACCTTGTATACCAGTAACACAACTAGTTTGTAGTTGCAACACTTCTTTATTGATTACACACACACATGAATTCATCAGCAGTAATAATCAATTAACAACATTTACATACCAAGGCCCTATCCACAATTAGAATTTAAAAATGAACAAAAATAAGTATAAAGAATTGTAGAGCACAGAAACAACTTCAAATGTATAGTCATTTAAAAATATTATACAGGAATGAAACTTTTCGATCTAATGGAAGCCGTAACTTAAATTAACTTGCAAACAGACGTATTTCAGTCTTGCCACAGCCCTACTGCAATATGACAAAATCTTAAATTACCTTAAATATGGAACTTAGAGATGAGCACAAAAAAATGGTTCAAATGGCTCTGAGCACTAGGGGATTTAACATCTTAGGTCATCAGTCCCCTAGAACTTAGAACTACTTAAACCTAACTAACCTAAGGACATCACATACATCCATGCCCGAGGCAGGATTCGAACCTGCGACCGTAGCAGTCCCACGGTTCCGGACGGAAGCGCCAAGAACCGCACGGCCACCACGGCCGGCAGATGAGCACAACCAAGGTACAATTTGCCCTTTGTGTGTGTTTATGTTCATAAATTTACTGACTTCTTTTTATTATCACTCAGTTTTACATTTATGCAAGCTTAAGGCGACACGTCAATTTGACGAACACGTGATGGATGCGAGCAAACGTTAATCTATTACGATTCCACAAACACACGATCCAAAGGGTGAACTTATACTCAGCTTTGGACAGTAGGAAATCTTCTGCCTAAAATAGAACAAGCCTCTCGTTGAATGGAATAGAGAAATCCTGAGATTTCCGTAACACTGGAAGCTCGCAGGGCCAGGTTTGCTCGCGTCTACCACTATACACGTTTCTGAAAACAAGAAAACATGAGCAGCAGATACACTGCAGTATATACAAGTTACACAAATACATATATATAGACAAACAATGCCTTAATATAAACATATTACAAGTTAACCAATGAACAGAATTAAGGAGCTTAGCTTCCTTTGATAAAAAAAATATCTAGATACTAAGTTCCTAACGTGACAATCCATACACACAAGAAATTATTAAGAAAGAACAACTACCACTAATTCGTAAAACCAGAAGATTCTAAATCTATAAGTAAATTAAGAAATGACGTTCAAGGGAACCAGCTACCTTGAGCGTGCCACTAAGCACCAAATCCAAACTTACATATGCGAGGCGCTATTTCTAGCCACTTTAGTAACATAATTTCATGGCCGTTCCAGAACATAACTCGCCTCGCCACCACTGCAAAATGGCTCTGAGCACTATGGGACTCAACTGCTGAGGTCATTAGTCCCCTAGAACTTAGAACTAGTTAAACCTACCTAACCTAAGGACATCACAAACATCCATGCCCGAGGCAGGATTCGAACCTGCGACCGTAGCGGTCTTGCGGTTCCAGACTGCCCACCACTGCACTTAATGTTTTGCTGCCCACTAGGACCAGCAACTGTAACATACAACAGTCCTTAAGTACACAATAATATTCACTATATATAGAAGGAGGAACCCACCACGAAAGGTTGCCGATAATTTTTTTCTTTTTCATGTGAAATTCACACACCATCCATCCACATAGCTCTCGAGGCATTAACAGATCCTGCTCACAACTGGCCAGTCACGTCAATACAACTCTAATACTTTCCGGCAGCGGCCTATGCTTCTTCGTTGCTCCAACTCAACTGGTCCTCACGGAATACGGCCGTGCCGCGTGACATGGTGTCGCCAACTTCCCACAACGACAACATCGAAAGCACGTCAAGTCACAGACTGACTAGCCTCACGCGCGGACCCACTCTCCTCGACCTGCGCACGTGTGCCACCATAAATAGTGTAGTGGACTGTTAAGGCAGCCAGTCCACAGTGAAGTAGCCGAAAGGGCACGCGTCAACTCACGCCGTCTGGCGTTAAGTCTGGAACAGGATACGTGATGAATGTGATAAAGAAAAGAACGTAGCTACTAGAACACTTAACTTTTATATCGTCCTTTGGTATACAGCATTCTTGATGATACAAGTGAGACTCTTTAGATTCAAGAAGTAACTAATGGCGCCTTGCTAGGTCGTAGCCATGGACTTAGCTGAAGGCTATTCTAACTGTCTCTCGGCAAATAAGAGAAAGGCTTCGTCAGTGTAGTCGCTAGCAACGTCGTCGTACAACTGGGATGAGTGCTAGTACGTCTCTCGAGACCTGCCTTGTGGTGGCGCTCGGTCTGCGATCCTGACAGTGGCGACACGCGGGTCCGACATGTACTAATGGACGGCCGCCGATTTAAGCTACCACCTAGCAAGTGTGGTGTCTGGCGGTGACACCACATTCCTCGCCGGCCGAAGTGGCTGCGCGGTTCTGGCGCTGCAGTCTGGAACCGCGAGACCGCTACGGTCGCAGGTTCGAATCCTGCTTCGGGCATGGATGAGTGTGATGTCCTTAGGTTAGTTAGGTTTAACTAGTTCTAAGTTCTAGGGGACTAATGACCTCAGCAGTTGAGTCCCATAGTGCTCAGAGCCATTTGAACCAACCACATTCCTCCCCCGCAAATCGGTGAACGGTCGTGTGATAAGGCTTCCGCCCGCCGTGGGGAGGACCCCATGTTGACGTATGCGATGAGGTGGGGAGCCGAACAACAGGCGAGGCTGTGCCACCCGCACCCGGCCATTCGGTCCAAGGGGAGCTAGGAAACGCCTGGAAACCTAGTCCAGGGTGCACGTCAACATGCGGTGTATGCGCCTGTAATGAGACAGGAGGGGCCGAAGGGTCGACCTCCATTGCGTCGGGGGATCCGACGCGCGATGACGACATCTGGGCCGGAGCGGGCAAGAGTTCCATGGCGGAGGACAGCTGGTCACGGGAAGCGATCGGCGGCGCGTGACCCAGGGAGGCGCTGGGCGGCTGCATCGAAGCGTCCACTGCGGGCGGCGCCGGCGGCGGCTGCGGCGGCTGCGCGACGCCATGAGGCAAAATGAAAGGCATCGTCAGTAACACCTGGGGATGAGGCGAGCCAGTAGATGGGTCCCCAGGGCGCTGACCGGACGGCACCGTCGCTGAAAGCAGACGGGGAGCGGCAGAACCCGTGCGACGACAGAGGCGCAGCTGATTGAGATGCCGACGCACCTCACCAGAGGCCCCCAAAACCAAATACATTGCGCGGCCGAGGCAGCGAAGAATGCGCCCTGCGAACCAATGCCGGGAACCACGATAGTTGCGATAACAGACAACGTCGCCTGGAGCAAAAGCAGGAGTCTGCCGCTGCACAGGAACCTGATGCGGCGGATGCAGCAAAGACATCAAGGTTCGATGAGGACGACCATGGAGCAACTCGGCCGGCGAGCGACCATCGCGGGGCTGAGAGCGATACGAGGACAAAAAGGGCAATAACGCATCCTCCCGAGAATGCGACTCTTTCAACTTCAACATCTGTGACTTGAAAGTCCGGACCAATCGTTCAGCGGCACCGTTTGACTGAGGCGAAAACGGCGCGGATGTCAGATGTTGAATACCATTGGCCTTGCAGAATGACTGAAATTCTGCGGACATGAATTGTAGGCCATTGTCGGAAACAATAGTCTGTGGTAGACCTTCAATGCAGAAGATAGCGGACAACGCTTGGATGGTGGCAGAAGACGTCGTGGAAGACATCCGGACAACAAAAGGAAAATTACTGAAAGAATCGACCACAACCAACCATCGAGCATTCCAGAATGGACCAGCAAAATCTATGTGCAAGCGTTGTCAAGGGGAAGTGGCGTTTGGCCATGCAAAGAATTTCCGCGGCGGTGCGGACCACTGTTCGGCACACGCCATGCAAGAAGAGCACATAGTCGTAATCACAGCATCGATTCCGAACCAAGTACAGTGCTGACGAGCAAGTTGTTTCGTGCGCACTATACCCCAATGTCCTTGGTGAAGAAGCCGTAAGACAGAGGACTGTAACGAACGTGGGACCACGACTCTGGACTTATCTTTATCAGAACGCAACAACAAAACACCACGTCGTACAAAAAGTCTCTCCTTATGAGCAAAAAATCGGCGAACCAGCGGATCCGCGATCCGCGACTTTGACAAGGGCCATTGCGTAGCAACAAAACGCAAAACAGTAGCAAGGACAGGGTCAGCAGCTGTGGCTGCAGCTACACGACGAAAATCAATCGGAAACGATTCGACCACATCATCGGTTTCCGAATCAAGGAACATGCAAGCAAGTTCGGAAGAATCGAATGCTTTATCCTAGCAACAGGCAAACGGGACAACGCATCAGCGTTGCCGTGCTTAGCAGTGGACCGATACAAGATATCGTAGCGGTTGGCGACCTCATCACGCAATGCGTGGGGAACATTGCGCGCTCTGAAAAATGTCGGTTGCGCGTTGACTTTCAGTTCCAAATGTGCTTCATAGTTCTTAGCGCAACCAAGGCCCGGTGCAAAAATGTCTGCAAATTCGTCACACACGCGAGAAACACTGTCGGAAGGCACAGTCTGGTTCACTGATAGTACCTGATTGACTATAGACATGTTAAACAAATGAAATAAATCTAACCCAAACAAGTTCACAGCAGAAGAAGAACGAAGAACGTAAAAAGACACAAGTTTTGTTTGTCCCTTGTATGTGGCAAGAAGAGTGCACTGTCCTAATACAGGGATAGCTTGTCCGGAATAACTATTGAGCTGAACATTTGCGGCACGCAACGGAGGTGCGCCCAGTTGTTCGTACGTGGCGTGATTGAGCAATGAAACTGCAGCTCCGGTATCGAGCTGGAACGGTATCACTTGTCCGGCAAAGTCCAAATCTACAAAAAATATATTGTCCTGCTGGCAACAAGAGCGACTGTTTTGGGCAACAGGAACAGACACTGGTACAGAATCACGTGCGACGTAACGGGAGTTGCGTCGACGTCGACGCACACTTTTTGTGGGACGAACACAGTCACTGTTAACGAGAGGAACACTGGGCGGAGTGGCATTAACTACATGAATGTCCATGGGCGAAGGTTCTCGAGCCCGATTGTCCTTGATTCGATTCCGGCGCGAGCAAAGGGCCTGGAATGGTTGTGTCCGATCTAAGCTTTTTCTGGCAAACTCTTTGAACATGTCCTTTCTTATTACAGAAAAAGCAAATAGTCTGGCGTGATGGGCAATTCTCACGCGAATGTCTAGTTGCACACCGCGGGCACGATTTCACTGCATTTGCTTGCTTGCGCGGGACACGTGGCTGCGCGGACGTGCGCGAGGGCGGGTTAGCGTTCCGTGCAGCGGGCCCGGCGGGCCGGTTAATGTGACACACTGCTGGCGAAGTAGCAAACGCTTCCTGAGCAAAGTCAAGTGTGTCTTGCCTATCCAATATATCTATCACTTGTTGAAGGGAGGGATTGACTAGTTTCAAAATCTGTTCCCTTATGCGAACATCTGAAACGTTCTGTGCAATTGCGTCACGCACCATAGTATCTGAATAAGGGAGTCCACAGTCACATTCAAATGCACACTCCCTAGTAAGTCCTTGCAAAGTTGCAACCCACTCCCGATTAGTTTGAGCGGCCGTACATTTTGTACGGAAGAACGTATACCTTTTTGCAACGACATTGACTGTTTCCTTGAAATAGGCATCTAAAGCTGACAAAATTTCTTCGTAGGACAGAGTTGCTACATCGCGTCGGGGAAACAATTTCACTATTACACGGTAGGTGGACACACCTACACATGAAAGCGAAAACGGCTGCCGCTCATTACCTTGAATTCTGTAGGCGGCGAGATGAAATCCAAATTGTCTCGACCACTCCGGCCATGTCTCGTTGGCCGCCTCGTAGGGCGTAAATTGAGGTGCAACAGCATGGTGTGGCTGCGATAGCGATGAAGCGGCGGCGGCCGCATCGTTGTGCAGCGCACGTTGACCCTGGACGAGCTGTCCAAGGGCATCCAATAACGCCTGCGTCTGCTGATTCTGCAAGCGATAAAATTCGGACAGTACATCTGGAGAATGTGGCGAAGCCATGACACAAGCAAATTAGTGCAATACGAACGCTAAAGTCCCTATTGAGACTCGTCGCCAATGTAGTGGACTGTTAAGGCAGCCAGTCCACAGTGAAGTAGCCGAAAGGGCACGCGTCAACTCACGCCATCTGGTGTTAAGTCTGGAACAGGATACGTGATGAATGTGATAAAGGAAAGAACGTAGCTACTAGAACCCTTAACTTTTATATCGTCCTTTGGTATACAGCATTCTTGATGATACAAGTGAGACTCTTTAGATTCAAGAAGTAACTAATGGCGCCTTGCTAGGTCGTAGCCATGGACTTAGCTGAAGGCTATTCTAACTGTCTCTCGGCAAATGAGAGAAAGGCTTCGTCAGTGTAGTCGCTAGCAACGTCGTCGTACAACTGGGATGAGTGCTAGTACGTCTCTCGAGACCTGCCTTGTGGTGGCGCTCGGTCTGCGATCCTGACAGTGGCGACACGCGGGTCCGACATGTACTAATGGACCGCCGCCGATTTAAGCTACCACCTAGCAAGTGTGGTGTCTGGCGGTGACACCACAAATAGCCTACCTCAAAGACGCAAAGAGAAAAAGGCACAGGACAACAATCAAAGATGGAAGTAAGAATCGATATCGCCTGACGCCAGAAACGCACCGGCTCAGGATCTATTCGCTGTTTGACGACAAACTTCCCTTCTTTGGAAAGATAAATCCGGAGAAAGCTTTACCCCTATGACAAATTGCTTGTGCCCTTCTGTCTCGGGTTCTTGTTGATGATTTTTCTGACGCTTCACGAGCACGAGTGGCCGGCATTGTCAGATCTGGACTCTCCATCGCTGGTACTGGACTCGAGTCGAGCTCGCGGCCGCAGATAATATGTGCCTTGCGCGCAAATATCCTAGGGCTTTTCCGTGGTCATTGCCGGTGCGGATGCCCTCCTGCTACCTGCAATGATTGTTCACTCCAGCACGGGAATCCAGGATCCGTTCAGATTTTACTGTCTCATCGGCCTCACACAGTGCGTGCTCTGTCACGGTCGGTTTCTCCACCTTCCCCAACCCGTAATCCTCGTGTTCACTGATTTTCCAGTCATTACAACACAAACTTTTTCTCTAGTGCGGTATATTTCCGACATTGCAGTTTCTCCTTTGCCGATGTGAGATACTCTTTGATCTTCTTTGTTGGTTTATAACGAGTCTTTGCGCCGTGTTTGCGCAACATGCGGCCGATTCTGCCCGTCACTCTGGGAGATTATGGCACAAAGACCGTACCCGGCATTTCTTTTTCCTATGTGTCTTAATTTGTAACAGTTATGTTATAACTGGCAGAATATAGGTCTTAATTTGGGGAAGACATATCTGAGAATGTGCGATTGGTGCACAACAGTGTGTGGTAGTGAGACATGGACTGTGGGAAAACCGGAATGGAATAGAAGCTTTTGAGAAGAACGTTGAAAATTCTGTGGACTGGTAAATTATGAGGAAGTTCTTCGCAGAATCGACGAGGAAAAGAATATTTAAAAACACTAGGGGAAGTGGAATACTTCCGACAAATAATTCATGACGTAAGTTGCAAGCGCTATCCTGGAATAAAAAAGTTGGCACAGGAATTCGTAAAGCCGCAGTAAACCTCTCAGAAGACTGGCCACTAAAGAAAAAAACAAAAAAAAAATAAATAAATAAATAAATCAAGGGCTCTAAAGTGTATACCTATGAGTCTATGAGTACTTGTTCATCTCTGTTTCTCTGAAACATCTCTTCCAATGAACAAATGCTCGTAGATCTGAAGGTATGCGTTTCAGGGCCCATATTTACTAGATAATTATCACATGTTTTGGTCCGTACTATCTCTTCCCCAAACACTGAAAGCGAAGAGTTTGCAGCACAAAAGGTCTATTCTCAGACATATCCGAATGATTTTCTTCTTCTTCCTTTTTTCCTAGGCTAAATCCAGTTTCCTTGAGTACCCCTCAGTCTACACTCAGGCTTTAACTCCACTTTTCCCTTGGGCGGCCAATATATATTTTACCAGCTAGGAATATATGTCTTACGATTTTCATCATCTTCTGATCTTCCATTCTGTTTATGTGCTTGTTCCATTCATGTTTCACTTATGGACCCACTCATTAATGGAGTCCGCTTTTCATCCTGTTTTAGTGCTTTCACTTCTCTTGTATGTCGCAGTGATTTCCTTGTAATCCTTCGCAGAACTTTCATTTCTATGGTTTCTAAATCTCGTTTTGATTTTGATGTTTACGGTTTTAGATCAGCTGGGTATGTAATAATTGGTCTCAGCAATGTTTTGTATGGTGTTGCCTTTGCATATTCTCCTACATGCCTGTTTTTCCATATAGTATCATTTAAATAGACTGCCACACTATTTGCTATTGCTACTTGTTCTCTAACTTCCTTTTCGACCTTTCCGCTGCTGGACAGTCAGTATCACGATATTTAGATTCCATTATCTTTTGAATTATTTTTTCCATCCACTACCAGCAGATGTGGTCATACATTTGGGTTTTGAGTAGGTGTGACCACATTTAGGTTTTTTGCTGCTACGTTAAATATTGTAAAGGTTATCTCCACTGTTTGCCATTAGAACTCAGTCGGCTGCACAACAAATGATTTTCATTTCTCCGTGCCCCATTCTATAACCACTATCAGACATTACCTTATCACCTAGTTCATGGCTATATTAAAGAGTAGCGGGCTCAAAGTCGCCTTGTCTTATGCCACTATTAACAGTACGCAGCCAGTTAACCGGGAATCAATTTTCGCCTGTATTTAACTGTTGAAAATAAATGTCTCCAATTGCTGTTAATAAGTTGGACGGTATCGCTCTTTTGTGGAGCAAGTTTACCACATCTGTTGACTGTAACCTGTCGACGGCCTTATGTGAATCAAAAGATCAATGGTC
This sequence comes from Schistocerca nitens, assembly GCF_023898315.1. NCBI lineage: Eukaryota > Metazoa > Arthropoda > Insecta > Orthoptera > Acrididae > Schistocerca > Schistocerca nitens. The sequence continues at coordinate 470,549,798 of NC_064620.1, read as the reverse complement.
TGCTGTATCCAATGGACTTTTCTACCAACTGTCTAAGAAAGAATACTGCATTTGTGGATGGCTTGCTGAACATACAGCCATACCGCTCATCTGCAAGGGTTGTAATGCTTTATATTCCATTTCCTATTATTTTTGTTATGAATTTCAAGACTGCACACAACAGATCTATCCCTCTTCAATTGGATATGTTTTTCTTATTTCCTTTTCTGTACAAGAGAATTGTAATAATAAATCTTCCTTTATTACAGGTTATAATATTGTTAACCAACTTACTTAATTGTTAGGTTAGTAGACATTCCCAATAATCTGTTAATTCATTGGGGATCCTATCTTTCCCAGGAGACTTCCTACTTTTTAACAGCCTTACAACATCTTCTACCTCAACATGTGAAACAGTAGGTCATCATTTACTTGTATACTAATCTCTAATCTCTCTTAATTTTCTGGTGGTTTGCTATCTTTGTAGAACTCGGCTAAAATTTGACCCTTGGTTACTGATTTATTTTCTTCGTTTGTCAAATTTCATTTAATTGTTTCTCCTGGCGTCGTTCGATTCTACAAATTTCTTCCTGCAGCCCATAGAAATAATTTCAAATTTTTGAGAAAAGGGTTCCCAGTGCTCCTGTATAAAATGATCTCCTAGTGATTTGTCTCATTACGAGTCTTTTCGTAATCGTTACAAGACATTTGGGTCTTCAGTGTTTTGTATTTAAAATAGGTACTCCCTTCTCCTTCTTCACATATTTCTTTTACCTCTTCGCGAATCCACGGTGTTCTATTTGTTTTCTTCTGTTGCATTATAATTCATGTATCTAACGCTTCTTGAGATGCTGCTTCAAACCTTTGATTTTATCGCAAGCCTACGTTATATTCTGCATTAATGGATTTCATTTTCTTCCCTCTGTTAATCGTTTCTGATACAAAACTTTTGTAGATTCATTCCATAATCATTGTATACTAAATTGTTCTCTAGCGTTCTTATTTATTCCTACATGCAATCCGATTTTTGCGAAGAGTAAGATGCGATCACTTGCTACGTTGTCATAGTTTAAAGTCCTAACATCTAGCACAGACTCAGGAGAACATTCCTGTTTGTAACAATGTAATCTATTGTATATTTATGATGTCTTGTGTTCTGAAAAGTGTATTTGTATTTCTACTTTGGTCCTAGTAGGTATTGTCTATTCTCAGTCCGTTGCTTGAGCGTAAGTTGATCATAATCTCTCCATGAATGTTTAGAAACTATTCATTAAATCGTCGTTTAAGTTCAGGGATGAACTATTTCCAATATGAGCATTAAAATCCTCCATTATAACCACAAGAAGATTCTCACTGATAGCTTTTGTTGAAGCCGTTTCCGAGCCTGAGTTCCTCCTCCTTTATTCCTGAAGGTCTGTAACATCATCACGGTAACCCTGTATCAAAACTAAACGATGCGTCCGTTTCATCTGGTTATGGATCATGGTCACTTTAGTAGACGCTATACCATTTGAGAATGCAAATCGAGGCCCAGTCTCAAGAATCAACGTTAAAGATCGTCCGGTTAACAATGGCGCCATGACGAACTTTTGAAGTATAACAGTTATATATATATATCAGTGTCGACTATATACTGTACTTTAGATGCTTCAAGAAATGGTGCACGTGAATAACAATGGCATAGCTGAAACCTGCTTGTACGGGAATTTTGTGACTTGCATTTGGGATATTGTATTAATCTTTCTAACCTTCCACATTTCACACAGAGAAATTTTCGACTTATGGAAAGATTGTCTGAAGAGAGTGCTCATATTTTACAATCCTAAATTATCTTCCTATTTATTTTTAGTATTGTGTACATTTCTCTTATTGAGAGTACGTGGTGGACAGAGAATGTCAACTGACGACTTTCATCAACAAGTTTTACTGGCCAAGTCCAGGAAATATGTGTTAGTTTTAAAGCTACGACCACTTTCATTTGGTTCACTGCTGAAATTTTCGTGCAGTTTGCTACGAACAGGCTTCAGTTAGACGAAGCAGCTCCATTTTATTAATGAGCGATCTGTATATTCTTCTGATTAAAATGTAGCAATAATTCCTTAAATAAATATTTATGCCCAATATGCTACGTCACATTCCGATCGATTTCTTCAGCAGACTTGGTAAAGGATGCCTATCAAGTTGCAATATATACAGGTCACATCAGACGCATTTTCTCTTGTGTTTTGGCAGATATTTTCAATTCCGGTTTTCAATTTGTAAATGGAGGTGTCCCAAATATTTTCTGTTCATAAAGCCATCCATGCTACGTCCATTTTAGAAGGAAAGCGTCGGTTTGTTTCCCGTTACAAACAAACTCGTTTCTAGAGCGGAATTTCGCGCTCCCATTCGACAGAGCGGTCCCAAATTAGTCTTGTGAGATATTTGTTTTATCGATCTACAGGGACATTATAATTAAACTTTCAAACTGTTGTAGAAATAAAACCACTGGCCAGAATGACGTCAAATTGAAACGCAATATTACCGGAGAAAGGGGAAATCGTATGTCAGAAGAAAAATAAATAGTTGCATAATGTAGCAATAAATGGCGCCATAAGCATCTTAACTTAATAGTGTTCGACTACAAATGACAAATGAATCATACAACGATGCCTAAGGTGTACGTTTGACATTAAAGAAACTCTACTACTCACGTGTACAGGTATGATATTAGTTACGTAAGCCCATCCACCACGGCAAGGTCATATCACATCTGATGGAAAAAATCGGTTTTTAATTATCCTGTGTCAAAAACCGCATAAAAAGCATCACTCACATCGGTTTTTAATTGTCCTGAGGCCAAAAATAGCATAAAAATCATCATTTACTTAGGTTTTTAATTGTCATGAGGCCAAAAACCACATATAAAGCATCAAACAAAATCAAATCCGATTTTTAATTTCCGTGTGACTGGAGCAAAACGTGTTCGGTATGCTCTCCACCGGTTCCTGGAACAAGTTGTAATACCGGGTGATCAAAAAGGCAGTATAAATTTGAAAACTGAATAAATCACGGAATAATGTAGATAAGAGGTACAAATCGACACACATGCTTGGAATGACATGAACCAAAAAAATACAAAAGTTCAAAAATGTCCGTCAATTGGTTTTTCATCTTATCAGAATAGCAATAATTAGCATAACAAAGTAGGACAACGCAAAATTTATGTTCTTTACAGGAAATGCTCAATATGTCCACCATCATTCTTCAACAATAGCTGTAGTCGAGGAATAACGTTGTGAACAGCACTGTAAAGCATGTCCGGAGCTATGGTGAGGCATTGGCGTCGGATGTTGTCTTCAGCATCCCTAGAGATGCCAGTCGATCACGATACACTTGCGACTTCAGGTAACCCCAAAGCCAATAATCTGGGGACCTGGGAGGCCAAGCATGACGAAAGTGGCGGCTGAGCACACGATCATCATCAAACGACGCGCGCAAGAGATCTTCCACGCGTCTAGCAATATGGTGTGGTTGTAATAAAACCCCATGTCAATCCAAGCATATAATTTTTACTTCTCTACTTCTACTTCTCTATCTACATTATTCCGTGGTTTATTAAGTTTTCAAATAATACTGACTTTTTGATCACCCTGTATAGAAACAGCATTTTGCACAAATGGTCGAAGTGTTTCCGGAAACACGTTCAGAATGTGTTGCGCAATGCGTGCCTTCAGTGCAGCTAAGTTTGCAGTCGGAACACTGAACACAGCATCTTTCAGGTAGCCCACAGCCTCAAGTCACCAGGATTAGAATCAGATGATCGGGACGGCCAGTCTGTAGCAAAATGGCGGCTGCTAATTCTAGCATTTCCGAAATGGCGCTTCAGCAGCTGCTTAACTGGATTTGGAATGTGCGGAGGTGGGCCACCTAACTTAAAAATTATTCTATCCACACATCCACGCTATTGGAGAGCTGGAATGAAGTGGTTGCACAAAAGACACTCATAGCACTTACCAGTGACCGTACAGGTGACAGGACCGAAAGCACCTGTCTCTTCGAAAAAATATGGCCCTCTGATAAATGATGCCACACAGTGGCCTGAGCCGCGCTCCGGCTCGCGTTTGTGCCGTTGACAGGTTGGCGTCGTGTATTCGGATTGTCACCTCTCGTTTTCTTAGTGCGTTCACTGGCGCCACTACGTTTGCTGTCTTTGTCTGTCCGTGAGTGGCAGCAGCGTCGTTTATCGATAGCGAGTACTGCGGTACTGTCTTTGGAGCGACCTCTAGTATTTCCGGGTCGTCGTGCGTCGGGAGTTCGGTTGGGATGAGGGACCAGTGAGGTCCAGAGGATCAGTGAGGTCCGCACAGCCCCAGGACACGCCGGGACAGTTGCCAATACACGTACTACCTAATGGAAGGATGTGGTCGCGAGAGTGCACGACCACGCCAAGGACCAGATTCAGCTAGTTTAAGTTGAATCCGAGTAGTGAAACCGCCACCATTGTGTGTGTGCCCGTCCGCCGAAGTGACATGGTGACAAGCTGTTAGTTGGCGATTCATATTGGGACGTTTCCCTTAACTGACTTGGTCGAGAACGACCATTGGTTGGTCGTTCTTTCGGTCGTCTCAACGGACGACGTGTATTTGCCCTTCCGACGGCTTCTGGGTTCTCTGTGTTTGTGTCCACTTGTAATTAGTCCTTGTTGCTCCACAGTGACTGGTTGTAGTATTGTTTGAGTTGTTTGTGGAATTGTTTTCGCAGATCAGTGTGTATTTAGTGTGGTTTTTGAATGAGATGCCATTTTAACTGGATTCGTGGAGGCAACTTATTGTGATTACCTATGATTATTCTTGCGTTTAAACATGTTCTCTTGTATAATCTTTGTCGTTCTACGATATCAAGAGTGTAGTCCACTCGTATGCCTGGCATGGGTTATGTTATCACGTATTAGGCATCGGACGAGGCCGGCCATGTTGGCCGAGCGGTTCTAGGCGCTTCAGTCCTGAATCGCACGACTGCTACGGAAGCAGATTCGAATCCTGCCTCGGGCATGGATGTGTGTGATGTCCTTACGTTAGTTAGGTTTAAGCAGTTCTAAGTTCTAGGAGACTGATGACCTCACATGTTAAGTTCTGTAGTGCTCAGAGCCATTTGAAACACTTGAAGCATCGGACGTTAGGCCGATTTTGCGAGAGTGTTGGTCTTGCGTTTAACTGTGACTGCTTTGAGTTGCCATCCTATTAATTGAGTATAACACTGGACTGCCTGTCTCACTTTACTTACGTTTGAGGGACTTTCCAAGGTCTTTCCTTGGAGCACTGTCTGTGGATCACTCCCTTCCTTATTTGGTCTGTCAACTGTTTTAAAAAAAGTTCTTTAAATTATTCCGACTGCTTGTGGCCTACATCCGACAAATAATTTGAATTCTTTTTAATAAGGTCTTCAGCCGTGGGTGTAGCTTGTGTTGCAGTCACTTTTTTTAATATGACTGTTTTAAAAAAAGGTTTTCGTATTTTCAACGTGTAGTTGTCTTGCTGATTTGTAATTGAGGCCTTCAGTCTTTAATTGTTCTGAACTATAGCTTGTGCCCTTCAGCCGACAAATAATTTCAATTCTTTCTTAATAAGGCCTTCAGCCATCAGTGTAGCTTGTGTTACAGTCAATTTTTTTACGATTGTTTTAAAAATTATTTTCGTATTTTCAACGTGCAGTTGTCTTCCTTACTTGTAATTCAGGCCTTCAGTCGCTAACTGTTCTGAAGTATTGCTTGTGGCCCTCAGCCGACAGATAATTTTGAATTCTTTCGTAATAAGACATTCAGCCGTCAATGTAGCTTGTGCTAGTCAGTTTTTTTAAAAAATAATTGTTTTGAAAAAATTATTTCCTTAACTAAAGCGTACGTGTTTACCGTGCAACCAACGGTAACTGATTAGGGCCCGTCCACACCTTTTCCCTCCAAGTTCCCATGTTTCATGGCCTTTTCAGGATGAAGCGGTACTGGATGATTTGCGTGTGGATTTTCCGTTGCCCACATTCGACAATTCTGTGTAATGACATATCCTGTCAGACAGAAGTGGGCCTCGTCTGTCCATAAAATATTCCACGGCCAATCATTGTCCACTTCCATGCGAGCAAGAAATTGTAAAGCAAATGTCTCTCTTGATGGCAGGTCTTCAGGAAGTCACTCGCGCACATGGGTAATTTAGAATGTATAGCAGAGAAGGATGTTTCGTAAGATTTTACGCTTCGTGCGCCAATGTTCGGGCAATTCTCAGTGCACTACACGTTGGCACACCGCCACCCGTCTCTTCCTGCATTCCTGTGGCTACTGCTTCCACTGACGTCGAATCGTTTCGTTTCCATCCTCTACCAGGTTGCACACCAAAATAACCCGCCTTTTCGAATTTCAGAATCATTTTCTACAGACCCATAACTGTCATTAGACCAACGACTTTTTCCAAACCCTTCAGTGTGCGTAACTTCCGCAGAGCTATGAATGCACAGTCATAGTTCTTATAATACGGCTTTACAAGCAAAGCGCGATCCTGTATTGAGACAGTTATGGAGAACGTTGTAGAGGCGAAAGGGGGAAAAGCCGTGTACCCGGCGTGTTTATACCAACTTCAATGGATAGTGCGCATGACAGGTCTTTTCATTTACGTATTCTGACACATACAGAGCCATCTATTGATCAACTTTCATTAAAAAAAATTATCTTCTGTCATACCTTTTCCCCCTTCTCCGACAATATTTCGTGGCAATTTGACGTCATTCTGACCAGTGGTGGTATTTCTACAGCGTTTTGGAAGTTTAACTTTAATTATAATCACCCTGTACAGTAACAGGGACAGTATAACACGAAGAATAACCAGATAACCAGTACTGCAGCAGTGACTGCGCTGCGCATCTGCATTACGGAATTGGCAGTAGCAGTTATCACGACCAAGGCTGTACTGTCGCTACTTGAGTGCCGGTGATCTAGTCGTTCTTCGTGTTATACTCTCCCTGATAACGCATATCGATAAAACGAATATCGTACTAGAGTAGTATGGGGCCGCTCTGTCGACTGGGCACGTAAAATTCCGCTTTAAAAATTTGTTTGTAACGGGAAACAAACCGACGCTTCTCGCCGACACTGAGCGTCACATGAAGGACATGATGTTAAATGTAAATGTCGTGTGACTACGGCCTCCCGACGGGTAGACCGTTCGCCGGGTGCAAGTGTTTCGATTTGACGCCACTTCGGCGACTTGCGCGTCGAAGGGGGATGAAATGATGATTATTAGGACAACACAACACCCAGTCCCTGAGCCAAGAAAATCTCCGACCTAGCCGGGAATCTAACCCGGGCCCTGAGGATTGACATTCCGTCGCGCTGACCACTCAGCTACGGGGGCCGACGACATGATGAGCAGCACTTGTTTGGGTTGGCTCCAGCTACAAGTGCAAAAACTAAATTGCAAATATCCGCCCAAACGCAAGAGGAAATGCCCCTGACGGCTCTTAGGAGGGACACGCTACATTTCAGAATATAAATCAAGCTAATTTATACAACAGTGACGTTCTGACCAACTGAAGTGGGTCGATAGCAAAATGCTGGAAATTTCCGCAGGGTACGTAATAAATGAGTGGGTAGAACTTGAGGGCACTTGAACAGCGTCCTTCGACCAGTCTGCAAATTATTATTACTGTGTGCATGGTCATAAAGTTGCCGGAAGCACATGAAAGACAGTTGAACAGTTCTTTTTATTTACTTTTAATGGACCTATGCTATGAGTTTCCAAGAATAGTAGATCTCGATGAGCAAGTTGAATGAAATAGCCCTTTTGTTGATCTGACAGGAAATCATGGAGTAAAGTTCACTGAATACAGCGATTTACATGCTGTCATTGTTGCTGTCGAGTTGCTCGCGACCTCGAAGGTTCTATGTCTTGCAGAGGCCTAGGCAATAAACATGTGATGTTTATACTACTGTCAAAGTAGACCTCAGTCATTGAGAAAGGACATACCTCATCAGTGTGTATTGCCCGTCGATAGAATCGGATAAAGTGCAGTGGAACAATTACGTAGATCAGGTTTGTAACGAGGAATGTTGAAACTGGTCTAAAGGGAGCGCATTGCTTGTAAACCAAACAAATATTCGATCGTTATGGCTTACACCACTTTCAAGAGTACAGTGGCATTTAATAATGGCTGGCTCTGAGCACTATGGGACTCAACTGCTGTGGTCATCAGTCCCCTAGAACTTAGAACTACTTAAACCTAAGTAACCTAAGGACATCACACACAGCCATGCCCGAGGCAGGATTCGAACCTGCGACCGTAGCAGTCGCACGGTTCCGGACTGCGCGCCTAGAACCACGAGACCACCACAGCCGGCCGCATTTAATAATGAATAAGTGATTGACGTGCTATCATACAGCTTTTACAACTGTTTAACAATTATGTTAACAACAGCACTACACACGACCTTTATTGTGAGGTTAATTCCCATCATAATCTGAGACAGTTTGATACGTACTATAATGGTATAAGCTGTTCGTGGACATAGGAGACAGAAATCCTGCTGTCATAGTGTGACTACGCATGCGGATTCCGGTAACAAGGGAAATCCAGAGGATCGATATCTCCTTTGTATTACTCAAGCTCAATTGACCCCCACCTATAGCGTCAGCTCAGCACAGTATGTACACCGAACACTCTGCATACAGAAAGTGCAGCTTCAGCACGAACGAGTAAAAACGTCAAGGCTGTCGCTGGGTTCCTAACCCGGAATAAACAGAGCTAAGACAGAACAAGAATGTTTTATTTTATACTTCTCACACCAAAACAACAATGGGCAAGTGATTCATTTTTCGGAAGCACCCATTTCAATCTTACACTATTAATGTGCACTTGGGCCATGATTTGTTCCTGGCCGGGGAAAACTAACGCTAATGAAGGCAGGCATGTACACAACACCCCACCAATATTGTGCACCACTACACTCAAACCTGTCCACCAATTCACGAATGTAAATGAAGTGATGCGTCTGTCCACGAGAGTACTTTTCGCGTGTTATCATCTCCAGACTGGATCACTCAACGATTGTTTCTGACAGTCAACGAGGGGCCAGTATCTTTCTTCACGTTACATTAGCTTTGAATGTTCTATTATAGTAACTGTGGATTTATAATTAAACTTTCCAGATGTCCTGTTTGGAAAACAACCTCCTTTGTCACCATGTCTTGAATTCAGGAGGCAGTTCTTAGAGAAAATAGGAGATAAACTATTTAAATGCTGTTTCTTGATTCGTTGACTCCATTTTTTTCGCTAGCCTCGGTACTTTTTACGCGCGGAAGTCAGGTTGGACCGTTGACTTCCACCCACGTCGGCGAAAACGCATTGCGTTCTCAAAGAGCTACTGTATCTCTTTCCCAACCAGCCTGCATGGCCTGTTCTCCACTCCGGCTTGCGCCCTCGCGTCATTTTTGGCCTTCTGTCTCCCTACAGAGGGTGAAGCACTCAAATCTTGCACGGCAGATACTGAGGAAATAGAAAGTGTCGTCGTAACTGCCGTCTGCTTCAAGCCTGCTGTGCAGCGAGCTACGTTAATTTAAGTATTAACTGTATTTTTCTTATTTGTCACTTCTTCTTCCGTGTGTTTTTGCCTTTGGAAGCTTTAATTGTCGAGTGCTAGTAATAGTGTTCCATACATTTCGTGTTTGTTTTGAATACAGTCAGAGAGAGTCCCTTTAGTCAACCATAGTGCCAGTAGTGCTAGTGTTTGTTTTCAATACAGTCCAGAGACTTCTACAAGAAGTGTCTAGTAACCACAGTTTAGGAAACTATCAGCCGCCTTTAGTGAATTAGCAATCTAGTTAAAAGTTGATTAACTCTCTACAGTGAAGTGATTTCTTAGGATGGATAGGATGTGTGACTTCTGTGTACGGACGCAGGAGGAGCTGGCCACTGTTCGCGAACAGCTGAACGTGTTGATGGCCGTGGTCAGCCGTCTTCAGGCTGCTGCCTCGGAGTGTAGCGGCAGTGGGGAGTCTGGTGCGACGCATGGTACACCCCAGGTGTTACATGCTTCACCCACTGTCCCTGCTGTCGAGACATCTTCGCGGGGACCGGGCGCGGTTGGGCCACCCTCTCCCCAAGGGGAGTGGCGGGTTCAGCGGCGTTCGCGGCGCACGAGGCGGAGGGTCAATGTGGAGGCTGGCCGTGCGGCGTCGCCCGCTCTGCCTGTGAGTGGACATGTGGCCGCTCCTTCAGCAAGGTCCGAGCAGGCACACAAGGAGAGGGGCTTATTAGTGATTCGGAGCTACAACGTTAAGCCGGTGATGGAGCCCCTTAGGGAAATAGCGGAAAGGTCGGGGAAGAAGGCCAGTGTTCACTCTGTGTGCTTGCTGGGGGGTCTCATCCGAGATGTGGAGGAGGCCCTACCGGCGGCGATAGAGAGCACTGGGTGCCCCCGACAGCAAATTGTTGCTCATGTCGGCACCAATGACTCCTGCCTTCTGGGTTCAGAGGTCATCCTCAGTTCGTACAGGCGGTTGGCGGAGTTTGTGAAGACGGAAAGCCTCGCTCGCGGGGTGGAATCAGAGCTAACTATTTGTAGTATCGTTCCCAGAACCGTTCGTGGTCCTACGGTTTGGGGCTCAGACGATTCTGCGGAGATCTGGGATGCAAATTTCTCGACCTCCGCTATCGGGTGGAGAAATGTAGGGTCCCCCTGAATCGGTCAGGCGTGCACTACACGCAGGAAGCGGCTACAAGGGTAGCGGAGTACGTGTGGAGTGCACATGTGGGTTTTCTAGGTTAGAGAATTCCCTCCCTATGCTCGACAAGAGCTAACTATTTGTAGTATCGTTCCCAGAACCGTTCGTGGTCCTACGGTTTGGGGCTCAGACGATTCTGCGGAGATCTGGGATGAAAATTTCTCGACCTCCGCTATCGGGTGGAGAAATGTAGGGTCCCCATGGATAGGTCAGGCGTGCACTACACGGAGGAAGCGGCAACAAGGGTAGCGGAGTACGTGTGGAGTGCACATGTGGGTTTTCTAGGTTAGAGAATTCCCTCCCTATGCCCGACAAGACGCAAAATGCAACAGGGAATAACAATATTAATGTGCTAATAGTAAACTGCCGGAGCGTCTATAGAAATGTCCCAGAACTGCTCTCATTAATAAACGGTCACAATGCCCACATAGTACTAGGGACAGAAAGTTGGTTGAAACCAGATGTAAACAGTAATGAAATCCTAAACTCAGATTGGAATGTATACCGCAGAGACAGGCTGGACAGTGAAGGGGGAGGCGTGTTTATAGCGATAAGAAGTGCAATAGTATCGAAGGAAATTGACGGAGATCCGAATTGTGAAATAATTTGGGTGAAGGTCACGGTTAAAGCAGGCTCAGACATGGTAATTGGATGTCTCTACAGGCCCCCTGGCTTAGCAGCTGTTGTGGCTGAGCACCTGAAGGATAGTTTGGAAAATATTTCGCGTAGGTTTCCCCACCATGTTATAGTTCTGGGTGGAGAATTTAATTTGCCGGATATAGACAGGGAGACTCAAACGTTCATAACGGGTGTCAGGGACAACGAATCCAGTGAAATTTTTTTAAGTGCTTTATCTGAAAACTACTTTGAGCATAAACAGAGAACCGACTCCTGGCGATAACATATTAGACCTTCTGGTGACAAACAGACCCGAACTATTTGAAACAGTTAACGTAGAACAGGGAATCAGCGATCATAAAGCGGTTACTGCATCGATGATTTCAGCCGTAATTAGAAATATTAAAATAGGTAGGAAGATTTTTCTGTTTAGCAAAAGTGACAAAAATCAGATTTCAGTGTACCTGACGGCTCAACACAAAAGTTTTTTCTCTAGTACAGTATTGAGGATCAGTGGACAAAGTTCAAAACCATCGTACAATATGCGTTAGATGAGTATGTGTCAAGAAAGATCTTAAGAGATGGATAAGAACCACCGTGGTACAACAACCGAGTTAGAAAACTGCTTCGGAAGCGAAGGGAACTTCACAGCAAACATAAACATAGCCAAAGCCTTGCAGACAAAGAAAAATTACGCGAAGCGAAATATAGGGTGAGGAGGGCTAGGCGAGAGGCGTTCAATGAATTCGAAAGTAATGTTCTATGTACTGACTTGGCAGAAAATCCTAAGAAATTTTGGTCTTATGTCAAAGCGGTGGGTGGATCAAAACAAAATGTCCAGACACTCTGTGACCAAAATGGTACTGAAACAGGGGATGACAAACTAAAGGTCGAAATACTAAATGTCTTTTTCCAAAGCTATTTCACAGAGGAAGACTGCGCTGTAGTTCCTTCTCTAGATTATCGCAGAGATGACAAAATGGTAGATATTGAAATAGCCGACAGAGGGATAGAGAAACAATTAAAATCGCTCAAAAGAGGAAAGGCCGCTTGACCTGATGGGATACCAGATAGATTTGACACAGAGTACGCGAAGGAACTTGCCCCCCTTCTTGCAGCGGTGTACCGTAGGTCTCTAGAAGAGCGTAGCGTTCCAAAGGATTGGAAAAGGGCACAGGTCATCCCCGTTTTCAAGAAATGCATAACTGTGCAGAACTATAGACCTATATCTCTAAGTCGATCAGTTGTAGATTTTTGGAATGCGTATTATGTTCGAGTATAATGTACTTTCTGGAGACTAGAAATCTACTCTGTAGGAATCAGCATGGGTTTCGAAACACACGATCGTGTGAAACCCAGCTCGCGCTATTCGTCCACGAGGCTCAGAGGGCCATAGACAGGATTTCCCAGGTAGATGCCGTGTTTCTTGACTTCCGCAAGGCGTTCGATGCAGTTCCCCACAGTCGTTTAGTGAACAAAGTAAGAGCATATGGACTATCAGACCAATTGTGTGATTGGATTCAAGAGTTCCTAGATAACAGAACGCAGCATGTCATTCTCAATGGAGAGAAGTCTTCCGAAGTGAGAGTGATTTCAGGTATGCCGCAGGGAAGTGTCGTAGGGCCGTTGCTATTCACAATATACATAAATGACCTTGTGGATGACATCGGATGTTCACTGAGGCTTTTTGCGGATGATGCTAGGGTATATCGAGAGGTTGTAACAATGAAAAATTGCACTGAAATGCAGGAGGATCTGCAGCGAATTGACCCATGGTGCAGGGAATGGCAATTGAATCTCAGTGTAGACAAGTGTAATGTGCTGCGAATACATAGAAAGAAAGATCCCTTATCATTTAGCTACAATATAGCAGGTCAGCAACTGAAAGCAGTTAATTCCATAAATTATCTGGGAGTACGCATTAGGAGTGATTTAAAATGGAATGATCATATAAAGTTGATCGTCGGTAAAGCAGATGCCAGACTGAGATTCATTGGAAGAATCCTAAGGAAATGCAATCCGAAAACAAAGGATGCAGGTTACAGTACGCTTGTTCACGCACTGCTTGAATACTGCTCAGCAGTGTGGGATCCGTACCAGATAGGGCTGATAGAAGAGATAGAGAGGATCCAACGGAGAGCAGCGCGCTTCGTTACAGGATCATTTAGTAATCGCGAAAGCGTTACGGAGATGATAGATAAACTCCAGTGGAAGACTCTGCAGGAGAGACGCTCAGTAGTTCGCTACGGGCTTTTGGTGAAGTTTCGAGAACATACCTTCACCGAGGAGTCAAGCAGTATATTGCTCCCTCCTACGTATATCTCGCGAAGGGACCACGACAATAAAATCAGAGAGATTAGAGCACCCACAGAGGCATACCGACAATCCTTCTTTCCACGAACAATACGTGACTGGAATAGAAGGGAGAACCGATAGAGGTACTCAAGGTACCCTCCACCACACACCGTCAAGTTGCTTGCGGAGTATGGATGTAGATGTAGATATATGTGGTTTTCACAGAATGGGTTGGTAGTCAGGGACTCATATTGTTAGCCAACACACAGTTTGTAATAATACATAGAAGGCACAGATCTTGGGCTAACATACACTTTTTTAAATGAAACAGTGTCTATTGACATAAACAAACTAAAAGAAGGGTGAATTACAAATCAGTGGTGTTTGTTGCAGGTTTTTGTTAAGAGTCGTTTACAACATACCGTGTTTTGAGAAGTTTCCCTACCAACATCTGTTCGTGCCATTCAATCTCCGTAGTTGGCTCTGAGCACTAGGGGATTTAACATCTTAGGTCATCAGTCCTCTAGAACTTAGAACTAATTAAACCTAACTAACCTGAGGACATACACACATCCATGCCCAAGGCAGGATTCGAACCTGCGACCGTAGCAGTCGCGCGGTTCCGGACTGAGCGCCTTAACCGCGAGACCACCGCGGCCGGCTCTCCGTAGTTTCTAGGTACGTTGTTATTATGTTATCTTGTAGTAAGCATAAGTGGACCTTGAGTGCATAGCTACTTGCTAGTCAGTTAATTTGTGAGAATCCAACCAGTAGGTCGAGAGCGCACGATGGAATGTACCAACGCAGGAAAAGCCGACCTGCTCATACACTACTGGCCATTAAAATTTCTACACCACGACGATGACGTGCTACAGACGCGAAATTTAACCGACAGGAAGAAGATGCTGTGATATGCAAATGATTAGCTTCTCAGAGCATTCACACAATGTTGGCGCCTGTGGCGACACCTACAACGTGCTGAAATGAGGAAAGTTTTGAACCGATTTCTCATACACAAACAGCTGTTGACCGGCGTTGCCTGGTGGAACGTTGTTGTGACGTCTTGCGTAAGAAGGAGAAATGCGTACCATCACGTTTCCGACTTTGATAAAGGTCGGATTGTAGCCTATCGTGATTGCGGTTTATCGTATCGCGACATTGCTGCTCGCGTTGGTCGAGATCCAAAGCAGAATATGGAATCGTTGGGTTCAGGAGGGTAATACGGAACGCCGTGGTGCATCCCAATGACCTCGTATCACTAGCAGTCGAGATGACAGGCATCTTATCCGCATGGCTGTAACGGATCGTGCAGCCACGTCTCGATCCCTGAGTCAACAGATGTGGACGTTTGCAAGACAATAACCATCTGCACGAACAGTTCGACGACGTTTACAGCAGCACCGACTATCAGCTCGGAGACCTTGGCTGCGGTTACCCTTGACGCTGCATCACAGATAGGAGCGCCTGCGATGAAGTACTCAACGACGAACCTGTGTGCACGACATTTTTCGGATGAATCCAGGTTCTGTTTACAGCATCATGATAGTCGCATCCGTGTTTGGCAACATCGTGGTGAACCCACATTGGAAGCGTGTATTCGTCATCGCCATACTGGCGTCTCACCCGGCGTGGTGGTATGGGATGCCATTGGTTACACGTCTCGGTCACCTCTTGTCCGCATTGACGGCACTTTGAACAGTGGACGTTAGATTTGAGATGTGTTACGACGCGTGGCTCTACCCTTATTTAGATCCCTGCGACACCCTACATTTCAGCAGGATAATGCACAACCGCATGTTGCAGGTCCTGTAAGGGCCTTTCTGGTTACAGAAAATGTTCGACTGCTGCCCTGGCCAGCACATTCTCCTGATATCTCACCAACTGAAAACGTCTGGTCAATGGTGGCCGAGCAACTGGCTCGTCACAATACGCCAGTCACAACTCTTGATGAACTGTGGTTTCGTGTTGAAGCTGCATGGGCAGCTGTACCTGTACACGCCATCCGAGCTCTGTTTGACTCAATGCCCAGGCGTATCAAGGCCGTTATTACGACCAGAGGTGGTTGTTCTCGGTACTGATTCCTCAGGATCTATGCACCCAAATTGCGTAGAAATGTAATAACATGTCAGTTTTAGTATAATATATTTATGCAAAGAATACCCGCTTACCATCTGCATTTCTTCTTGGTGTAGCAATTTTAATGGCCAGTAGTGTAGTTTATGGACAGTCTAGGAACAGCGTACGAAGAATTCAGTTCGTTATTGTGCGCCAACAGATGTCAACCCTCTTCAACCACTTACGTGTGAATGGTAATGTAACGCCTAGACAACGTAACAGAAAGGGAACAGATGACGATAGACGAGGAAGAAATTAATATTCATGCTGCTGTTGCTGATGATCCACACACTAGCTCCTGTAAAATCGCACGAGGAAGTGACATGAATCACACAAGTGTCCTACGCATTCTACATCCCTTTAACATCTCTCTCCGTGAAGAGCTTCATGTAAACGAGTATGAGGATCGTGTTAAGTTCTGTACTTGGGCGTTGAGACAGGATACTCCATGTGTACCATGTATCTCGTTTAGTGATGAAGCTACATTCACAAATCATGACATGGGTAACCATCGAAACATGCAGTATTGGTGTGTTTACAATCGCCGTGAGCTCGGTCGGGTGGAACACCAGCGTCCGTGGAATGCAGCCATGTGGTGTGGGATGATGAACCTCGAGCTCATAGGCCCGTATATAATAGACAGAACACTGAACGCTCGCAGGTATCGCAGTCTTCTGCAGATTAGAAGGAACTTGTGGTAGCAACAAAATGGCTGCCCTGCTCATAGCGCACGGAGTACTTCAGCATGTCTTCAAGAATTGTTTCAAAAATGGGTCTGAGCACTATGGGACTTAACTGTTGAGGTCATCATTCCCCTGGAACTTAGAACTACTTAAACCTAACTAACCTAAGGACATCACAAACATCCATGCCCGAGGCAGGATTCGAACCTGCGACCGCAGTGGTCTCGCGGTTCCAGACTGTTGCGCCTAGAACCGCGAGGCCACCCCGGCGGTCCAAGAATTGTTTCCAAATCGTGGATTGGACGCAGAAGACCTGTACCCCGGCCGGACCGTTACCCGGATCTGACGCTTGCAGACTTCTTACTTAGAGACAGTTAAAAGACGTTGTCTACAAGAACATACCAATGACACCTGATGCTATGGAAGGACGTATTACTGCAGCCTGCTCGGATATCTCCTCTGAAATGTTAGTACGTGTGCAGCAATCTTCCATACCACACTAAAAGCGAGTATTGGCACTGCTGGTGGTCATTTTGAACACAACCTGTGATGGCCAGTTGTCCCGTTACTGGTCAGAATGCACGAAACATGTGTATACAGTTGTGATGTTCTTCATTGTGTGCTACCATAGGTACCGTTCAAATATCGGTGTGAGACCTGCCCAAAATACTATGTCTTGTAAACGACTCGCACTAGAATCCTGCTTCAAATGCAACTCACATTGTAGTTTAGTTTGTTGACGTCAATAGGCATTTTTCGGTTTAAAAAAGTGTAGGTTTGCAAAAAAAATATGATATCTAAGTATTATTATAATCTGTGTATTGACTAACAGCACGAATCCCTGACTACCGATCCACAATGTGAAAACCAAACATCAACAGCACTTTACATTTCCGCAATATTTGCGGTGCAAGTTTTAGGTGATTCACCCTGTATATTTTCTCGTTACAGTATTTATTTCTTTATAAAGGCGTCCACTAGTCTCCTCCATGCATTACGGTAGTAGTCTAAATTCATCCATTCTGCTCTTGCGTATTGTCTAACATGAACCTGATCTTAACGTTGAGAAGACGTGCTCATCGCGACACTTGAACTATCGACACAGCAGTTAGAAGCCTCATACGTTTATCAACTTTTCTATAAGTCTTACAAGGAAAACTCCCCACGCGCCCATCTAAAATTTAGTGATAAGAAGGCCTTGTGGACAGACCCTCAAAAACTGAACACAGATCAAGTATGAAAACAGGAAGAAGGTGTACTGGACAGTTAAAAAAAAAAAGCAAAATAGTAACGGTCCAAGAAGAGGAAGTGCAATAAAGAGCAACGTGAAACAGGAACGACGTTATGCGTAAACGATCATGTTAGTAGACTACCAAGCAAGCGAGCTGTGTTCGAACCTCAACCTCAACCTTACCGTGAAAAAGCAACGACGTTGAGCGTAAATGATCATGGTAGTAGACTACCAAGCGAGCGAGCTATGTTCAAACCTCAACCTCAACCTTACCGTGAAAAAGCAACGACGTTGAGCGTAAATGATCATGGTAGTAGACTACCAAGCGAGCGAGCTATGTTTAAACCTCAACCTCAACCTTACCGTGAAAAAGCAACGCCGTTGAGCGTAAATGATCATGGTAGTAGACTACCAAGCGAGCGAGCTATGTTCAAACCTCAACCTCAACCTTACCGTGAAAAAGCAACGCCGTTGAGCGTAAATGATCATGGTAGTAGACTACCAAGCGAGCGAGCTATGTTCAAACCTCAACCTCAACCTTACCGTGTAAAAGCAACGACGTTGAGCGCAAATGATCATGGTAGTAGACTACCAAGCGAGCGAGCTATGTTCAAACCTCAACCTCAACCTTACCGTGAAAAAGCAACGACGTTGAGCGTAAATGATCATGGTAGTAGACTAGCAAGCGAGCGAGCTATGTTCAAACCTCAACCTCAACCTTACCGTGAATAAGCAACGCCGTTGAGCGTAAATGATCATGGTAGTAGACTGCCAAGCGAGCGAGCTATGTTCAAACCTCAACCTCAACCTTACCATGAAAAAGCAACGCTGTTGAGCGTAAATGATCATGGTAGTAGACTACCAAGCGAGCGAGCTATGTTCAAACCTCAACCT
Organism: Schistocerca nitens; assembly: GCF_023898315.1. Taxonomy (NCBI): domain Eukaryota; kingdom Metazoa; phylum Arthropoda; class Insecta; order Orthoptera; family Acrididae; genus Schistocerca; species Schistocerca nitens. Next base: position 470,531,238 of record NC_064620.1, on the reverse strand, counting down.
CAACCTTACCGTGAAAAAGCAACGCCGTTGAGCGTAAATGATCATGGTAGTAGACTACCAAGCGAGCGAGCTATGTTCAAACCTCAACCTTACCGTGAAAAAGCAACGACGTTGAGCGCAAATGATCATGGTAGTAGACTACCAAGCGAGCGAGCTATGTTCAAACCTCAACCTCAATCTTACCGTGAAAAAGCAACGCCGTTGAGCGTAAATGATCATGGTAGTAGACTACCAAGCGAGCGAGCCGTGTTCAAACCTCAACCATGTCATTTGTTTACGCTGTTCGCTTTATTCAAATTTGTGTCTGTGTCGTGGTGTAACGTTTGCAACAGGTAGGTAGGAACCTATAATGACAGTTAATTCTGCACAACTACTCGCTTAGCAGCCGAAATGTAGAGGCTTTCGAACGGGAACCGAAAACGCCTGAACAAGACACATGTCAACCGAATCTACCGGAAAACACGTCTGGTGTGCCAGACACAGCATTAGTGACAGTACGTGTGCCATATGATAGGAATCTCTTATCGACGTAGCTAATTTGTGCGACTGCTGTGTGAGTTATGCCTCTTGACCGATTTAGGTGTTCGCATGAATGTGAATGTGATCACTCCGAAGGAAATGATGAAAACATAACAGTTTGTCACACAAGCTGCATCAAGTGACAGTAACACTTTCACAGTCACACAGTTTCTCTTTGCTCTGTCAAAACATATGTATCTAACGTTTTAGAAGTTACGTCCTGTTTTGAACTTGACTCTCGAAGTCCTTCATGGTAACATAGACCGCCCCTGGTAGCTGAGTGGACAGTGCTTCGGAATGTCATACTGTTGTGTACATAGTTCCGCGTAGTCAGCGCGTACACAACTTTCCCACTAGAGCGCGCCCCGCTAAGCACAACAGCGCAGGCGCATCGCTCGTCCGTCTCCACTCTACGAGATGGCGCTGCCTTAGAGACGGATCAAATTGTGCTTCCGCCGATCCGCGTATTAATATGTAACGCAGCCAATGAGATTGCTGCTAATGTAGAACCTTTTCTCCTCGCGAATCACACTCGCGCAGTGATACATGAACGCGTGACGTATTATAACGAGTGTACAGACCTCCGATTAGTCAGCCTGCATTTATCTACACCAGTCTGTACCAGTCTGAATTAGCCTGTGCCAGTCTATAGTCAAGTTTCAGTCTGCACCTAATAAGATTACCATATTCCTTTACATAGCCATGAAGATAAATGTATAGACACTTTGTCAAGTATCAGAGATATGTGAGAATAAGATTATGTACCAAGACCAAAGGAACTTCAGATTGTCAATTGTAAACAGCATCCAGAATCGAGTTACGTAATGTCTACGCTTTTTATTATTTTAATAAATGTGTGTGAAAATTAATCAAGTTCTGTTTAAAGTTGGTCACCGTCAATCTGCTACTCTAAGCGTGCAAGTGGCATTTCTATCGTCTGACCTAACGGCAGAAGATAGACACGCCACGATAGGACCACGAGACATATTGCTGACACTCGCCTACTTCGTTAGAGCGACAAGTCAAATAATCTGATGGTGTGTGTACCGAAGGTACGCACACCACAAATATCTAACGGGCCGTTAGATTCAATTCCCGGATGGGTGACTCATTTTCTCCGCTCACGGACTGGGTGTTATGTTGTCCTTATCATCATCATTTCATCCCCATCGACAAGCAAGTCGCCGAGGTAGCGTCAACTCGAAAGACTTGCACCAGGCGAACGGTCTACGGGACGGTAGGCCTAGTCACACGGCATTTCCGTTTCCATTGTAACATAGTACACACCCGTTTATTTGTTGTTTTCATTTCTGTGAGGCTTCTACGTGGTATCTCGCCTGCTCTCGCTGTTCATCATACTTACTTGCGACGGCAACGTATTCTTATTACATGACTCATATTCTATAAACGATGCAGAGTATGACTACTGCCAATACTGCATAAAGACAAACGTTCCAGTGACCGGCTCGCCCTCTTGGCAGTCCAACGCCACGGAAACATACCTATGTCGCCGTTGCTGTTTGACGCTTCTCTTTATTGCCCTTATTTTTCTTGAACCGTTCACTGTCTCTCTTTTGCTTTTATTTCCACAGTTCGGTACACCTTCTTCCTGTTTTCGTGCTTGATCTTTGTTCAGTTTTTGACGGGTTGTCCAGTGGGTCCCGTTAGCACTAAATCTGAGTGTGGTGCGATGGGGAGTTTCTCTCCTTAGTACTTTCGCAAATGAAACTATCTATTGTCACTGAGCAACCGTAAGTGTTGCAGTGGTGTCAAAATGTTTGTTAGCCGTTCCAGCACATCTTTGGGTATCGATATCAGAGACATTGACTGGTGCCGGGCTCAGTCTGTAGCCAGCCTCGGAACAAGGCAGGGAACACATGGGCCTCTGGAGTGGCATGGGTAGCAGCCAGCTTGTGTACTGGAGCTGTGGCCACGGCGGTGAGCGATGAGGGCAGCCACGAGTCGTGCCCGTTGAGTGGAGGCTGTTTGTTTGTCTGCCACTTGTCGGCGGGGTGCACACAGTACGGCGCCGCATACAGATGTTGTGGAGTAACTGGAATTGAATTCTGCCTGTCTGCCTGTCAGTACTTCGGTGTTGCGCTCCAAGTCAACCGACTCTGCAGACTCACCGGCCACGGGTGCAAGCTGTCGGCTCGCCATTTTCTCGCTCCAGTCTGTAGAATACGGCCCCCAGGTACTTGCTACACCTGTCACTTCCCTGTCGGTGTGGATGTTAAAGTGACGGCATCGTGTTGGCATTATGCTCACTGGCAGCTACAAAGTGTCAGTCACAAGTGTGCGTGGGGGAGGGAGAGGAGGGGGGCGGAGGGAGGGGAGATAGAGAGTGGCATGTTCTCGAATGAGATACTTCTTCCTCGTTTGCCGAGGTTGGTCGAAATTAGCATATAGCTTGGCTTGTCCTTTGTGTACTTGTGTCTATAACTGTGTGTATTACGTGCTGCAAAGGACAGTCATGTTTTATCGATACGTGAAATTGTGAAGCTACCTGTCATTCCAATACCAAATGTGGTGCATGATCTTTCTGTAGAGTTTTGTATTCGATATTTATTTTTTGTCTGCTTGTAATGTATTACCACTTGCACCAAAGTGATGGAACTAATGTACATGAGCTATATATATTTTTTTCTGCTTTCGTTGGGATTGGAAGAGTATAATAATTCCAATCCCACAGAAAGCAGGTGTTGAAAGATGTGAAAATTACCGAACTATCAGTTTAATAAGTCACGGCTGCAAAATACTAACACGAATTATTTACAGACGAGTGGAAAAACTGGTAGAAGCTGACCTCGGGGAAGATCAGTTTGGATTCCGTGGAAATGTTGGAATGCGCGAGGCAATACTGACCCTACGACTTATCTTAGAAGACAGATTAAGGAAAGGCAAACCAACGTTTCTAGCATTTGTAGACTTAAAATGGTTCAAATGGCTCTGAGCACAATGGGACTCAACTGCTGAGGTCATAAGTCCCCTAGAACTTAGAACTACTTAAACCTAACTAACCTAAGGACATCACACACATCCATGCCCGAGGCAGGATTCGAACCTGCGACCGTAGCAGTCGCGCGGCTCCGGACTGAGCGCCTAGAACCGCTAGTTGTAGACTTAGAGAAAGCTTTTGACAATGTTGACTGGTATACTCTCTTTCAAATTCTGAAGGTGGCAGGGGTAAAACACACGGAGCGGAAGGCTATTTACAATTTGTACAGAAAACAGATGGCAGTTATATGAGTCGAGGGGCATGAAAGTGAAGCAGTGGTTGGGAAGGGAGTGAGACAGGGCTATAGCCCATCTCCGATGTTATTCAATCTCTATATTGAGCAAACAGTTAAGGAAACAAAAAGAAAAATTCCGAGTAGGAATTAAAATCCACGGAGAACAAATAAAAACTTTGAGGTTCGCCGATGGTATTATAATTCTGTCAGAGACACCAATGGACCTAGGAGAGCAGTTGAACGGAATGGAACGTGTCTTGAAAGGAGTAAATAAGATGAACATCAACAAAAGCAAAACGAGGATAGTGGAATGTAGTCGAATTAAGTCGGGTGATGCTGAGCGAATTAAATTAGGAAATGAGACACTTAAACTAGTAAAGGAGTTTTGCTATTTGGGGAGCAAAATAACTGATGATGGTCGAAGTAGAGAGGATATGAAATGTAGACTGGCAATGGCAAGGAAAACATTTCTGTAAAAGAGAAATTTGTTAACATCGAGTATTGATTTAAGTGTCAGGAAGTCGTTTCTGAAAATATTTGTATGGAGTGTAGCCATGTATGGAAGTGAAACGCGGACCATAAATAGTTTAGACAAGAAGAGAATAGAAGCTTTCGAAATGTGGTGCTAGAGAATGCTGAAGATTCGATGGGTAGATCACATAATTAATGAGGAGGTATTGATCACAATTGGGGAGAAGTTTGTCGCACAACTTGACTGGAAGAAGGGATCAATTGGTAGGACATGTTCTGAGGCATCAAGGGATCACCATTTTAGTTCTGGAGGGTAGCTGTAAGAGTAAAAATCGCAGATGGAGACAAATAGATGAAGAGATGAACACACTAAGGAGATTCAGAAGGATGTAGGTGGCAGTAGGTACTGGGAGATAAAGAAGCTTGCACAGGATAGAGTAGCATGGAGAGCTGCATCAAACCAGTCTCCTGACTGAAGACCACAACAAGAACAACAACAGGGTTTTTACGTGAAAATTTACTTTAAAAAATTTGGTAATCTCTTGTAAATGCCTTTAACGGTTCACAAGTAAAACGCATCACTTGAGAAGTTGCAGTACCTGTAAATTTCCGTATTTGTTTTTATATTGATCATTTGCATTCAGTTCAGTCATTACCTTTGGTGGATAATTGTGCTTTATAAATAAGTATGCCAGAGTTTTGTTGTATGTAATACGTAATGTGCATGAGACGTTACAAGTAAACACATTTTTCTACCAACTGTAAGACCAAATACTCATTATCTTGAGGCTGAATGTAATTAAGTGATGTTTCTTGTCTTATATCCGCAGCTCGTGGTCTCAGGGTAGCGTTCTTGCTTTCCACGCAAGGGGTCCCTGCTACGATTCCCGGCGGGGTCAGAGATTCTCACCTGTATCGAGATGACTAGGTGGTGTTGTCTTCATCATCATCCTTTATCCTAGTTACGGTCGGAGGAAGTCAACGGCAAACCACCTTGCCTAATTCGTCGGTGCGGATTTCCCGCATCGTCCCCCTACACTCTGTCAAGAAGCATGGGACTTGATTTCCATTTCTTCTCTTATTGCCGGATTTGACAAAGTTTGCCTTAAGATCGAAGTGTTGTGATAAGCCAGGATGAAGTTATCTTTATAATTGTGTTTAATTTTAAAATTTGTCTTTTATTAATAATTGATGAACTGAAGTTTTTCCATTAAAACCACCAGCACCATCCCCTCCTCTCACTGCCACGCTCCATAACATTGCAACTCGGGGGACCACTCTGGCCAGGCCCTGCGTTGCCTCTAAGGCACTGTGACGACTGCTTTTCTGTTGTTTCCCAATTATCTTCCAACCAGTTTGTTTCGAGAGTAATTGTGATCTGATCTGCTTTACAGTGTTACTGCTGTAACTGGCTATTGTTGAGTTCCACAAAGGAAATGTATCTTACCGAAATTTCTGCAATAAGTGAGATACGACTGTGATTGAACTTTTTAGCAGGTGTATTATTCCAACCAATACTCTATTCCTTCGGAGTGGATTTCAGTAATAAATCCGAGTGACATTTAAAGTACTGCGCACCAGTTGCAGAATTATTCGAGCCGTGTCGGAGTGGTTCAAATCTGCACCTCGTGTAGCCGCAGTGCACCGCATGTAGAATTCATTCGCTTGTTCGCTGCGAGTTGCCAACCACACGATATTTAATAGACTCCACCGCACCGGGCGCAGTCTGGGTAAACTCCGCGGACAGATATTACTAACGAAGGGCAACCGTTGCCTTAACTTAGTTACAGCTGGCGGGCCTGAACCGTAAACCTGGCTACCCGCATCTGAAACAGATTCCTGCTGCTGGAAATACCGTCAACCTCTGTGTCGATCCGGTTTCTGAGCGAAGCGTTAGGGGTATGACTCGACATTGCAAAGCTCACCGTGGCAACATTCTACTTAAACTGAAAGACAATATGTGGTTTAAAATTATTGCCATCAGGCATTATACAACTTATACATACCCTTTATACGTGTAGTGTTTCAATCCAACTGTCAGATCGCACCACTCGGAGTCACTTCATGCTAGCCTTTCCGCATTCTTCCAAGCCGTAGCTTCTCCCTTGCTCCGTTCGGAAGCGGTTGAGTCTCGACCATTAGTGACAGGTAAGATCGAACACCGCAATGCGGTGGTTGGCTTTTGAATTAGGTGGCCACTCTAGTTTGATCTTTCATCCAGTCACTATTGCCGCTTCTCTATGAAACTAAAAACATCTGTGAGCGAAATTGATCCAAGGTGGTTGCGTGATTTCTGGAGTACAGCGGTTGGATTATGAAAATCGCTATTTACAAATGAGTGCTTAGGGAATCTCTCTTCTGAAGGATTTAGACTTGGAAGTGTTTTCTTCTGGGATCAGGCAGAACCATGTCGGAACAGGCAACAGGTGAATGAAAATGTCAGTAAGAGTCGTCATGGTGTTACTCGGACATATTGCTTAATGGTAAATTGAATGTTTTCCAATGGAGGGTAACGATATACACCTCTGTGGTGTCAAACGATGTGCTGCGGGATTACGAAGTATTGTACTGTATGGAAGTGGGGACCTAGAAATGACGGAGAGGCCTCGTCCCCGCCGTAGCCCTCAGTGATACACAACTTCATTACAGGCTACAGCAATCCACCCATCTCACCGTCGCCCCACACCGAACCCGGGGTAATTGCATGGTTCGGCCCCCAGTGCCCCCCCCCCCCTCTCCCCCGGGAACGTCTCACATCAGACGAATGTAACCCCAATGTTTGCATGGTAAAGTAATTATGGTGTAAGCGTACGTGGAGACAGTGTTTGCGCAGTAATCTTACGAAGTATTAGACGAATTTTCATCTCCATTCTCATTAAAACCAGGCGCTAATACGTGATCTGTTAGTGACGGTATCTCGTGCCTCTTTCATACCTTTCGAACGCCAACATTAAATTTGGTCAGATTATCAACCAATTACGGATATACCATCGGAGGTTCGATTCTGGCACGTTTGCTACCAGTGACATCCATACAGCTACCATGAGTAGGTAAAGTCTCGTTTCATTTGCTCGAAGTGCTACTATTAGTTGCATGGCAACTCACGAAGGCTACACGAGTGAAATTCGCTGAGGAAGTCGAAAACTCCTGCGACCAGAAGACTGATCCGATGTGGCTTCTGTGACGTCAGTTGCGTTGTTTACAATGCTGAATATGGATTATTCTCGTTCGGATCCGCAGTAAGAGTAGAAGCACGTTCAACTGTAGTGATTACAGTACAAAAGCTGACAATAGCGCCGAACTGAACAAGTTTGTATGTGCTGAACGCTATCATTATCACCGTATGAATTTGATTTTGTATGACCACTGCCAATATTCCAACAAATTACTCCACGCCTATTACTTTTCTTGCTTCAGTTATTGACTACTTCCGTACCACAAATTAGTTTCTTTACACACATTTAAAGGCGAATAAACAAGTTTTCCAGACATATATAATTACTTACACATTACTCCACATATCTGAAACAGTTACCCTCTGAAAGTGGTCAAACGCAGCACTCAACGGAGATACAAAATGTAATAGCAGCGGTACGAGCCCTTTCTTGCGCTTAAACCAGGTTCAAAAAGTGCTTTCACTTTCCTGATCTCCCTCATATTTTCAGAATTAGAAGCAGTAGGCCTTATTTAAAATCGCACATTATTATTTGCTCTTCCCTTAATTTACCTTGAACTGAAATGATTGTACTTACGTGATATTGTACTCACTTAGGTCCAAGAACATCTGTATTTATTATACTGAACTTCAAAGACATTACATTTTTCCAAATCTAGAGGGCTGCTCTTTAGGTTAGGCACTTTCGAAAAGTGTAGATTCTTTTAATATCCAAGAATAATTCTAAGAATCTCACTGTCGGATGACCATAATATTTAGGCAAGCGATCATGTTGAAACAATGGGGTGTGCTTGAAAGGTGTCTACTAGGGTACACTTAAATGTGGTGTTGGAATACTGTAACGATACTAATGTAAACTAAAATGAAACTATAATCTTACAAACTATGTACGTCTCTGATGGGCTCTGTAAAGCGGATAGCTGACTGTGCATGACTGCAGAGTCAAAGATACTGCTTCTGGTCTGAGATTGTAGTGTAGGAGTAAGAGCGCGCTTCGCGCACAACTATGAGCGAAAGAGGATGGAGCAGGGAGTTTTTGTGGTGTGCTCTGTGAAGCCACGAAGTGTTACATTATAATGTAGGAATTACGCGTACATGTATTATTGGAAACATAAATGTGGAAGCAGAAGTCTTCTCTCAAGCTAGGTAAAGATTTTAAATATTTATATTATTTTGCCCGCGCGTTAGTGTATATGAGTTGCTGATAAATGACATTTATAGAATAACTCCAGAACGTACGTAAACGGATCTTATGTAAGGGATAGGTAGATATTTCCCTTTTGTAATGTTTCTAGGATTTGTTAACACAGGTATACGTAATTAATGGTGTGTCTTTATGCTCTTTTAGTAAGCTTAGGTAATACCTGCTGTATAAAACTCATTGTTTGTGACTCATTAACAAAAAGGATGTGGTTTTTGTGCGTAATGTAATTTCAGTGGTCACATTTTTTGGAAAGCGAAACTTATTTCGAATACAATTTCACTATTTAAAAGATCAGTGTGAAAGGTATGTGCTGAGATTCGATCAGGATAGAGCCAGTGAAAAATGTCGATAGTTCCCAACCGCAAGGTTGGACAAGTAGTACATCTTCGAGTAGTAAGATCTTTGACAGCTAACAGAGCTAGGTGCACGCGGTAAAAGTTTGAGTAGTGGTGAGGAGATGCGCAGAGACAGCAGACGTGTTTCGAGTCGGAGCTAGATGCCTGCAGGAGGCAGCCGGGTCGTGACAGCATCAAAGTAAGAATTGGCGCTACGCACATAATAAGCTATATATTGAGCGAAACTCGGCTCATACCTGGGGAAACTAGAAAGAATAATTAATACAATAGGTTTTCTTTGGTTAAATAATGTCTAAAAGCTAGATAGAAATCCCATTGTTGATGCAATAAGCGTTTTGTGAAACTTTCTCGTAAATCCATGCTATAGCATTTTTTTTTAGTTTTTCACATGTGCCTTAAAAGTTTAAACAATAAATATTTTTTGGATAAAATTAGTTTTTCATCTCACACCTTATGTCGTTCTCCGCATCCTGTGTTTGCATTGAACCAAAAAGTACCTTAAAGTAAAATTCCCATGAGTAAAGCTAATAATTTCATTTATCAGAGTAAAATAATCTATATGCCATTGCACAGTTGGCAAATTATTCAGATCAGGACAGAATTTTTACTAAGTAACAAACAGGGCCAAAATGAGTAAAGTTATCTAGAGTGACAATTTTATGGCATTGCACTACAGCTGAGTTGAATATACACTCCTGGAAATGGAAAAAAGAACACATTGACACCGGTGTGTCAGACCCACCATACTTGCTCCGGACACTGCGAGAGGGCTGTACAAGCAATGATCACACGCACGGCACAGCGGACACACCAGGAACCGCGGTGTTGGCCGTCGAATGGCGCTAGCTGCGCAGCATTTGTGCACCGCCGCCGTCAGTGTCAGCCAGTTTGCCGTGGCATACGGAGCTCCATCGCAGTCTTTAACACTGGTAGCATGCCGCGACAGCGTGGACGTGAACCGTATGTGCAGTTGATGGACTTTGAGCGAGGGCGTATAGTGGGCATGCGGGAGGCCGGGTGGCGAATTGCTCAACACATGGGGCGTGAGGTCTCCACAGTACATCGATGTTGTCGCCAGTGGTCGGCGGAAGGTGCACGTGCCCGTCGACCTGGGACCGGACCGCAGCGACGCACGGATGCACGCCAAGACCGTAGGATCCTACGCAGTGCCGTAGGGGACCGCACCGCCACTTCCCAGCAAATTAGGGACACTGTTGCTCCTGGGGTATCGGCGAGGACCATTCGCAACCGTCTCCATGAAGCTGGGCTACGGTCCCGCACACCGTTAGGCCATCTTCCGCTCACGCCCCAACATCGTGCAGCCCGCCTCCAGTGGTGTCGCGACAGGCGTGAATGGAGGGACGAATGGAGACGTGTCGTCTTCAGCGATGAGAGTCGCTTCTGCCTTGGTGCCAATGATGGTCGTATGCGTGTTTGGCGCCGTGCAGGTGAGCGCCACAATCAGGACTGCATACGACCGAGGCACACAGGGCCAACACCCGGCATCATGGTGTGGGGAGCGATCTCCTACACTGGCCGTACACCACTGGTGATCGTCGAGGGGACACTGAATAGTGCACGGTACATCCAAACCGTCATCGAACCCATCGTTCTACCATTCCTAGACCGGCAAGGGAACTTGCTGTTCCAACAGGACAATGCACGTCCGCATGTATCCCGTGCCACCCAACGTGCTCTAGAAGGTGTAAGTCAACTACCCTGGCCAGCAAGATCTCCGGATCTGTCCCCCATTGAGCATGTTTGGGACTGGATGAAGCGTCGTCTCACGCGGTCTGCACGTCCAGCACGAACGCTGGTCCAACTGAGGCGCCAGGTGGAAATGGCATGGCAAGCCGTTCCACAGGACTACATCCAGCATCTCTACGATCGTCTCCATGGGAGAATAGCAGCCTGCATTGCTGCGAAAGGTGGATATACACTGTCCTAGTGCCGACATTGTGCATGCTCTGTTGCCTGTGTCTATGTGCCTGTGGTTCTGTCAGTGTGATCATGTGATGTATCTGACCCCAGGAATGTGTCAATAAAGTTTCCCCTTCCTGGGACAATGAATTCACGGTGTTCTTATTTCAATTTCCAGGAGTGTATGTTTTATTATCGGCTAAACGGGAAGGAGTGCACGAGCTAAGTCTACAGACGCAGTCAGATGCAAGTTGGTGACTTTCATGTATTTTTACCACTAAACTTTCATGCAGTCAGATGTGTATTTTGAGTATTAATTTTCCAACAATATTTTCATGCAGTCAGATAACGTTCAGTTCAAAAAAATGGTTCAAATGGCTCTGAGCACTATGGGACTTAACTGCTGTGGTTATCAGTCCCCTAGAACTTAGAACTACTTAAACCTAAACAGCACACACATCCATGCCCGAGGCAGGATTCGAACCTGCGACCGTAGCAGTCGCGCGGTTCCTGACTGTAGCGCCTAGAAGCGCTCGGCCACCCCGGCCGGCAACGTTCAGTTCAGTTAAATACGCAGTCAGATGCCAGTTTTATTAAAGACTAAAGCAGTCACACGCAGTTCAGTCTAGTTTAAATAGAGAATTATTATTAACAACACTTTCAAGTGTTATGGCTCAAATGCCTCTAAGCAATATGGGACTTAACATCTGAGGTCATCAGTCCACTAAGAACTACTTAAACCTAACTAACCTAAGGACATCGCACACATCCATGCCCGAGGCATGATACGAAACTGCGACCGTAGCGGGCGCACGGTTCCAGACTGAGACGCCTAGAACCGCTCTTCCACAGCAGCAGGCGGGTAGTGTTACTGATTCACCCAAATCAGTACCGCCTCCTTCTTCTGGTTATATGTTTTTCAAACACACTGAATTTTTCTTAAATGTTTTCATTTATCAGCCAAAAGAAATTGATGTACATTTTAAAGTAATACGGCCAGCATTGCACACCGCTGAGTCTGTAAACGTATTTTATTGTTGTCATTCATATTATGACGCGGTACCATAACCAGAAAACTTTTATGTCGACTGTCTCTGGCCGCAGAAGCCTACGCAGTTATATTTTATTCTTCTTCACGAGAGACCAGAATGTTTCACGATCTACCCTTGCTGCTTTAGAGGTAAGACAATTTTATTTATTTGTTATGTGCACAGGGACCATACTATTTTGAACAGGGCGAGAGGATCCAGTGCCTAATGGGTTGAATGTATTTTGCAGTGACTGTATTTATTTATTGGTATTGGGAGTTTCATTACCGAATGAATTCTTATAAAGTTTTTGCTAACAATAACACCGAATAAGTACACCACTTGCAGTTACAACACGCTACATGATAACTCCAGATCTGTGTGCATTCCGAGCTCAGGCATTCATTCAATATATTACAAAGAAATTTCTTAAAGAAAGAACTTTACACGCTATTGAACAGAGTATAGGAGCACAAGAATGGCGGGTTCATGTCTCCATTCTCTCTTAGTGCTACCCATCACCAGTCGCTCGTGTTGAGGAGGGTTGAAGGAAAATTGTTGGGTTGAAAGCCCTACGATTGTTCATTACAATCATTCATCAAACATTTGAGAAAGGCAACGCCTGCAGTTAGATTGTTTCTTAAACAGAGATCGTGCGTGGTTTTGGCCGCGTGAGTATAACTGAGGTACGTTTCATATTGTAGTATACCTTGAATCATCTCTAAATATAGCCGTCATTTTGCGGAGGAGTTTGTGACTCCAAATGGTAGTTCACTGCACTAATATATTCCAAACGGCGTATAAAATATCACGACCTCTTGAGGTTCCGTCTCTACATTCGTATTATCCACTTAGACTTGTAACATGGAACATAATTCTAAATCTCACAGGATATTTACCACAGCTTTGAAACTTTCACATAGCCCTATAATCAGTTAGGTATTAGACAATTCACATGAAGAAATAGATCAAATCACTCCTACCTTCTAAGGCTATCAAGCTCTGAGTTAAGAGCGACTTTAGAAAAGGCCTTTTGCAGACTACAGTAAAAGCTCGAACCGATATTTATTTCACAACTTATTGAAATAAATCAGTGGTGTTGAGTTACGCTTAGGATTTATTCAGTCTTCGACAAGTATCCAAATAAACAAAAATGATTTATACAAAATAAGCGAACAGCTGCTGAGTGGTACTACAGATAATGATAGTCTCCTGCTCACACAGTTTTCACGTAATCGTTACAACTCGACCCAAAGCCGGATAATTTGTAAGCTGTTATCTACAATGTGGCTCTGCACTTGTTGTAGCGGAGGAGTCCCAGGAAAGACTTACGAGTACGTCTCATGATTTACAGATCACTCAACAATACCTGTGTCAGCTTTCAATTCAATGTACGTCGTTGATGTCGGCACATACTTTGGGCCAACGCCTCGATGGGCACACTTCTGTGGCACTATTGTTGCTGTACCGCGTGTTTCCTGACGTTCACGAATCCAAGATGTCCCGGTATTTTATATATTTGCAAGTCGGATATTTAAGAGTATCGCAGAGAACTGACGGAGAGGCGCATAAACTTTAACCACTGTTGACTAGTAACTAACACCTATAACTGTGAGAGTTTTAATCATTTCAGATAGGATCGAAAACTCACAGAGACGTAGCCCCAATACGCTGTTCAGGTACTAAAATAAGAATGAAATTTAAAATTTGGGAATTTTTGTCATACATGTCGCAGTCGTTTTGTGAAAGGACGCACATTGGGATTAAGCTTAAAAGATCTCGAGCGTTGACCAAATTTATACCATTGATATGCCCCTGTGTGGTTTTACGTTCGTTATTTTGTTAGCAAACTCTTTGCAGTGTGTTCGGAGTGACATTGAGGATTCCAACCAGTACATACTGTAGCATTTCGCGGCGCCAGTGTTATGGTAGCGACACAGCAGGCTAATGGGACCACGATTCTACATGTACGTACATACCGCGCAGTCCACCATACGGTGCATGGCGGAGTGTGCCCTGTTCCACTACTAGTCACCCCCTTTCCTGTTCCAGTGGCAAATGGAGCGAGGGAGAAACGACCGTCTAAGTGTCCCGTAGGTTCCCTAATTTCCTTTAGTTTCGCGATCCTTACGAGAGATCAAACTTGAAGGCAGTAGAATCACTCTGCAGTCAGCCCCAAGTTCCAACAGTCGAAACTTTACCAATTCTCTATCGCGACAAGAACGCCGTCTTGCGCCAGGGATTCCCATTTCAGTTCATGGATCATTTTCATAACATTAGCGTGTTGATCGGACCTACCTACAACAAATATAGAAACACGCGTCTAAAGTGTTTCCGTGCCCTCTTTTAACCCGACCTTGTGGCAATATGAAACACTCGAGCAATACTCAGGAATGAATCGTATCAGTGCTCCTTTGCGGTCTTCATTACAGATGAGCTATATTTTCCTAGGATCTTGTCTATAAACCGAAGCAGACCTTCCGCAATACCGAAATTATGTGCTCGTCCCTTTTCATATCGCTTTGCACGGTAACACCTAGATACTTAATCGATGTAACTGTGTCAAGCAGTACGATGCTAATTCTTTCTAACGTCACGGGATTGCATATCTTACTCATCCGCAGGAACGAATATTTTTCTACGTTTAGAGCAAGCTTCCCTTCATCGAAATAAATATAAATTCTAAGTCCTTCTATGTTCTACTACAGTCACTCAACGACGACACTTTGGCGTACACTACACCGCAATTAGCAAACAATCGTAGATTCCAGAATGAGATTTTCACTCTGCCGCGGAGTGTGCGCTGATATGAAACTTCCTGGCAGATTAAAACTGTGTGCCCGACTGAGACTCGAACTCGGGACTTTTGCCTTTGGCGGGCAAGTGCTCTACCATCTGAGCTACAGAAGCACGACTCACGCCCGGTACTCACAGCTTTACTTCTGCCAGTATCTCGTCTCCTACCTTCCAAACTTTACAGAAGCTCCTAGCACTCCTTTCTTTCAGGAGTGCTAGTTCTGCAAGGATCGCAGGAGAGCTTCTGTAAAGTTTGGAAGGTAGGAGACGAAATACTGGCAGAAGTAAAGCTGTGAGTACCGGCCGTGAGTCGTTCTTCGGTAGCTCAGATGGTAGAGTACTTGCCCGCGAAAGGCAAAGGTCCCGAGTTCGAGTCTCGGTCGGGCACACAGTTTTAATCGTAGATTGCTCCTCACTCTATCCACCAGACTGCTTTAGTGTACTCAGGACATGGGGAGGGGGACCTTTCACACTTTCATTTTGACGATACCCTTGTCTCTGATGAAAACTCGGTTTCCAAGACGAGTATTGGGTTCTATTGCTCAAGGAGTATTCAAGCCGCTTACATACATGCTAAAGTATTCCGTTTTGCTCGGACATTCGGTTACGGTCTGCTGTAGGTCACTGTGCGAAACGCTTTCCGGAAGTCTGGTTATGTGGAATCAGTCCATCTCCTTCATCCACAGTTCAAAGGTTATCTTGCGATAAAATAGAAAGCTGAGTTTCCTACATTTGGTTCTTTCCAAATCCGAGCTATTTACGGACAGAATCTTTTCTATCTGAAGAAAATTTATTATACTCTCAATAATTCTGCAACAAACCGATGGTAGGTATATTGCTCTATAATTTTGTGGGTGCATCTTTTCACCCATATTATACTCGGAGACACTGGAGATCTTTTCAAGACGCTAGTGACTTGGTGCTCGGCGAGAAAATCGCATAAATATTAAATAGATTGGTGCATAAGATCGTAGCATTTTCGCATAACGTTAATAAACACAACAGATTCACATAAACTACACATTAGCCATTAATAATAGATTCTCCTTCACTGCTTACAAAAGTCTGCCAACGCTGGGGTAACTTTTCTATTCCGTGACTATAGAAATCACGTGGTTTTCGGGCAAAGACCCCGTCGAACCGTGTTAGGAGCGCATTTTCCTTCGGGAGGGAAACTCCTTGAAGATTTTCCGATAGAAAGCGGAAAAAAGATCAAAATCTGAGGGCACAAAATCAGATGAGAAAGATTAACACGCAATGACTTCCCAACCACCCTGCTGCATAGCGTTTTCTGTCAGTCTACCAAAATACGCGTGGACGTTGTGGAGTAGCATTACTTCACGCAGTCTTCCTCCTCCACCCTTTCTTGGATTGCGTCCGCAAGATGTGTCAGTTGCTGATAAAAAATGTCAGTAGTGATGTTTACACCTCGGGAAAGCAATTCGTAGTACACCAAACCATCACTGTGGCACCAGATCCATAACATTATCTTCTGTGTATGCGCGCAGGTTTTGTACGGGTACTTTCTGATTTGTTTCGGCTCGGCCATGGCGTTCTTTTCTTTACGTTAACATAGAGACACCAATTCTCGTCACCAGTGAAGATGCGGGATAGCTATGGTCGGTGTTCTTCACGAGCCAATTTATGACAAGGAAGCAGAGATATACATAAGGCCACCTGCCGATTTTCGTGGTTTTCGCTTAGAGCATGTGGTACCAATACACCAGATTTTTGAACCTTCCTTATTGCGTGCAAATCTCACACGATGGTTGAATGATCAGTTCATCACATTTGCCGGTTACCGAGCACAATGATGTGGATCACTGAATCCTCTGCCAAGCTCTTTATAGTGAATAGCAGAGTAATTACATAGATGTAGGTGTAGATGTAGATGAAGATCATTGTGGATTAATGCGTTTAAACGATCACCAAACGGCGACGTCCTTCTTGAACGTGGAGAGTCACTAAAGTCGTAACGATCCTCCTTAAAATAAAAAAACAATTTCCTTACCATGCTCTGACCATTGGCATTATCCCCACACACAGCACAATTCTTTCTTGCTGCCACCACTCTACTGAATTGAAACAGAAGAATATGTCACAAATGTTCCGATTTCTCCACTTGACACTTCATTTTCTAGCGCACACAGGTATTGCTTCCAAGTGACAAAATGACAATATGTAAACTGAGGTAGCAACAGTGAACTATGAATTAGAAAAGACGCTCGATAAATAAACCCATAACAAACGAGTATCAACATGCAAAACAAAAATTCTACGAACTTATGCCGGAACCCAATTCAAGTTAAGTAAAGCCCTACTGACGAAGATCACTCTCAGCCAAACTGTTTCAGATGCTTCTGTGCGCAAGTATCAGACACCTAAAGGCGAAAATTAATATGAGATGTGTCCCTCTATCGCCTTTATGTCAGCTTGTATTCTGCTGGAACAGCTTCCATGAAATGTCTGAATGTCTGTGGAGGAATGACAGATCATTCTGCTCCAAGAGTCAAAACCAGAGTAGACAGTAGGTTTAGACGCTCGAGTCTGCAGCGATGTCGATGTTCTCACTCATCACAAAAATGTTTCATTGCGCTCAGGATGGGGCATGGCAATACAATCCGTTACAGGAATATCACTCTCCACAAATCAGTGCCTAACACATTCTGTTTTATGATAGAGTGCTTTGTCTTGTTGATACACATATTCCTCGTCTCCGGGATGTTACGTCACTGTACGGCCCATTATGCTGTAAAATGTGTTCATGTCCTGGCGCATTTATCATTTCCATAAGCTCAGTAAGGTGACCACACCCTTACTACGACAAACATCTCCGTACTGTAACACCTGTCTCTCTATCCTTCATTGTGGTACTACACGTGATAGCACTCAACGTTTTTAAACCATTATCCAACCCCAAACCGTTCCATCGGACTGTCACAGGGTATGGTTTGATTCATCGCTCAATATCACATGTTTCCAGTCATCCACTATCCTGTGGCGGCGCTTTTTACACTATATCAAGCGTCGCTTAGCGTTGATACGGAAATGAGCGGCTCATGAGGAACTATTCGATTAATGTTACCTATTCTTCTTAACTCACTAGACACAGCCTTTGTGCTACATGGACTGCTGGTAGGCCCTTGAAAACCCCTAGTGACCCTCTTTCATGAAACCACCCTTCACAGTGCGCGACGATCCCTTTTCGTCACTACACGAGGTTTACCTGATCTTCGTTTGACTGTGGTTGTTCCTTCCTGTTTCCATTTGACGATGAAGTCACCAACTGTCGACGTTGGCTGGGTTGAAATGGCCCAAATCGATCTGATGCTCAGGTGACATCCACAAACTATTCCACGTTCTCCTAACCCACCCACTTTGTTGTTACCATTTCTCTACTGACAATACCAAACTCACTGCCTTCATTTATATTCGGTATATCGCTTCTCGTAACATCTAGTGGTCAAGTCTGCATTACCTAAGGGTCTCAGGATACTTCAGATGGTGTATTTATATGCCCTTCATCATGGAGTCCATGTGACGGTCAAACATCGATTTATCTTTGTGATGCTCCTGCGTTAATTATTTTTTTAGAAGCCGAGTGTAAAAGTTCAGCTGTCTCTTTCCTGGCTTCCGTTCCCACACGAAACCAGTCGATGACACACTTTATGTAGGACCCGAATTTTGTAGCGCTCTAGGCAGGATCTTTCACTGTCGTGTGACGGTGGAAATCGTATGCTCCATGCATTGATATTTCTATAGCCACGCGATTTCTGGGCCTGTCGACATTTCAGCAACTTTTTTTTATTTTTTATTTATTTATTTGCTAACTGAGACTGCAACAATCTCTGTTTTCTACATTTCTCAGTCTTCGATGTCAGACCACGATGGATTTTTCCCGTGCTTAATCCATTTACTCGCCACATCTCCAGAGCATGAATTACGGTCACTCTAAAATTTGAACACATTTTCTCTATAACCATAGTTCTAGAACTAAATAATATCTATTCGTTTCTAAATACTGCGCTATAAACTTTTATCAGCTCTTTCCAGCGTAAAACCTGCCCTAGCTTTATTGATGGCTGCATTAACAATTGTAACCATCGTTGTAATGAACACAAGTTCTTGTCTTTATATTGAAACTGTCGACGAGGTCAGGCCTGTTTGTAGCTACAAGATCCAAATTACTTCCACTGCATGTGGATTGTCGAACTAACTGCTCAGGACCGTTACCAGATAATGTTTTCAGAACTACTTCCGAAGACTGTCTGACTGTGCCACATGCATTGAATCAAGAGCTGTCCCCCTAGGTAAGGTAAAGTCGCCTCCAAATAAAATTGCGTGATCGCTGCTGTGCTTAGATTTTCGTTGAATTATTCTAAAACTAGAGGAAATAGTACGGCTGCGTAGGCGATCTAGTGATAAATGTAAGCTCAAAATAGCTGGCTACTCGCCAATTATCCGCTTTATCGTCAGACTCAGTTTCGGCCTCAATTGACACTTCTTTTTCTGTTGCTATGAATGAAAGAGGAAGCCGTCTGGTAGAATTTTGCACAGAGCATAACTTAATCATAGCTAACACTTGGTTCAAGAATCATAAAAGAAGGTTGTATACATGGAAGAATCCTGGAGATACTAAAAGGTATCAGATAGATTATATAATGGTAAGACAGAAATTTAGGAAGCACGTTATAAATTGTAAGACATTTCCAGTGGCAGATGTGGACTCTGACCACAATCTATTGGTTATGAACGGTAGAATAAAACTGAAGAAATTGCCAAAAGATGGGAATTTAAGGAGATGGGATCTGGATAAACTGAATAAACCAGAGGTTGTACAGAATTTCAGGGAAAGCAGAAGGGAACAATTGACGGGAATGGGGGAACGAAGTACAGTAGAAGAAGAATGGGTAGCTCTGAGGGATGAAAAAGTGAAGGCAGCAGAGGATCAAGTAGGTAAAAAGACGAGGGATAGTAGAAATCCTTGGGTAACAGAAGTAATATTGTATTTAATTTATGAAAGGAGAAAATATAAAAATGCAGTAAATGAAGCATGTAAAAAGGAACACAATCGTCTCAAAAATGAGATCGATAGGAAGTGCAAAATGGCGAAGCAGGCATGCCTAGAGGACAAATGTAAGGATGTAGAGGCTTATCTTACAAGGGGTAAGATAATTACTGCCTACAGGAAAATTAAAGAGACCTTTGGAGAAAAGAGAACCACTGGTATGAATATCAAGAGCTCAGATGGAAACCCAGTTCTAAGAAAAGAAGGGAAAGCAGAAAGGTTGAAGGAGTATATACAGGGTCTATACAAGGGCGATGTACTTGTGGACAATATTATGGAAATGGAAAAGGATGTAGATGAAGATGAAATGGGAGATACGATACTGCGTGAAGAGTTTGGCAGAGCACTGAAAGACCTGAGTCGAAACAAGGCCCAGGGAGTAGACAACATCTCATTAGAACTACTGACTGCCTTGGGAGAGCCAGTCCTGACAAAACTCTACCATCTGGTGATCAAGATGTACGAGTCAGGCGAAATACCGTCAGACTTCAAGAAGAATAAAATAATTCCAATCCCAAAGAAAGCAAGTGTTGACAGATGTGAAAATTACCGAACTATCAGTTTAATAAGTCATAGCTGCAAAATACTGACACGAATTCTTTACAGACGAATGGAAAAACCTGTAGAAGCCGACCTCGGGGAAGATCAGTTTCGATTCCGTAGAAATGTTGGAACACGTGACGCAATAATTACCTAACGACTTATCTTAGAAGAAAGATTAAGGAAAGGGAAACCTCCGTTTCTATCATTCGTAAACTTAGAGAAAGCTTTTGACAATGTTGACTGGAATACTCTCTTTCAAATCCTAAAGGTGGCAGGGGCAAAATATAGGGAGGGAAAGGCTATTTGCAATTTGTACAGAAACCAGATAGCAGTTATAAGCGTCGAGGAGCATGAAAGGGAAGCAGTGGTTGGGAAGGGAGTGAGACAGGGTTGTAGCCTCTCCCCGATTCTATTTAATCTTTATATTGAGCAGGCAGTAAAAGAAACAAAAGAAAAATTTGGAGTAGGTATTAAAATCCATGGAGAAGAAATAAAAACTTTGAGGTTTGCCGATGACATTGTAATTCTGTCAGAGACAGCAAAGGACTAGGATGAGCAGTTGAACGGAATGGACAGTGTCTTGAAAGGAGGATATAAGATGAACATCAACAAAAGCAAAACGAGGATAATGGAATGTAGTCGAATTAAGTCGGGTGATGCTGAGGGAATTAGATTAGGAAGTGAGACACTTAAAGTAGTAAAGGATTTTTGCTATTTGGGGGCAAAATAACTGATGGTCGAAGTAGAGAGGATATAAAATGTAGACTGGCAATTGCAAGGAAAGCGTTTCTGAAGAAGAGAAATTTGTTAACATCGAGTACAGATTTAACTATCAGGAAGTCGTTTCCGAAAGTATTTGTGTGGAGATGAGCCATGTATGGAAGTGAAACATGAACGATAAATAGTTCGGACAAGAGGAGAATAGAAGCTTTCGAAATGTGGTGCTACAGAGGAGTGTTGAAGATTAGGTGGGTAGATCACGTAACTAATGAGGAGGTATCGAATAGGATTGGGGAGAAGAGAACTTTGTGGCACAACTTGACTAGAAGAAGGGATCGTTTGGTAGGACATATACTGAGGCATCAAGAGATCACAAATTTAACATATTTAGCGTGGAGGGTAAAAGTCGTTGAGGGAGACCAAGAGTTGAATACACTAAGCAGATTCAGAAGGATGTAGGTTGCAGTAGGTACTGGGAGATGAAGGAGCTTGCATAGGATAGAGTAGCATGGAGAGCAGATTCAGAAGGATGTAGGTTGCAGTAGGTACTGGGAGATGAAGGAGCTTGCTTAGGATAGAGTAGCATGGAGAGCTGCATCAAACCTGTCTCAGGGCTGAAGACCACAACAACAACAATGAATACTCTCCTCCCCTCCCCCCTTCACGAATCGATGCATGTCAGATGTTACCTGAAGGACACCATTCCAGAACGTTGGATCGGAAAAGGAGGAGCAGAAGATGAAATTCATCGCCCGTCGCCTCCCAGGCCTCCAGACCTCACACCTTGTTGTTTTTATCAGAGTATGCCTGACACTCTTGAAAGTCTGCGACAGCGCATTGTTGAAGCTGAGAATTCGATAACAAGCGACCAATCTCTTCGTGTGTGGCAGAAGATGAGCCACCATTTTGACTTCTGTCGTGTAACACATGATGCTCATATTAAAATAATAAAATTTTGAACTTCTTTCTTTCCAGGAACGTCTCAATTGTGTTTCTATCTTTTGCAGTTTCGAAGCAGTTAGTGTTTGAAATCAGTTCCGTCATTTTGAGTAGCCGTGTATGTTATACACATTTACAAGTTCTTGCTATACAGTATATCTGACAGAGGTATTTCATCTTTGTGGATGAGCATTTCGACACAGTCGTCATGGAACCTAGTGTGTGGGGGGGGGGGGGGGGGGGGAGTCCTGCACGTCGCCTCTCTGTGAATCTTGTGAACTTTGCACTTTTCAGTGTGTTTTATCGTACTTTGTTTCTGTATGGTATTTTCAGAGCGGGAGGCTGACGATGAGCGCAGAAACTTAGGAACTTGTCTAAACGAGAGTAGAAAACCGTCGAAACATAAAAACGCAGACAGTCGTTGATCAGACGCGCACATCTGACCTGCGTCTGGGTCAGTTCCCTGACTGCAAAGCCGCGCACTACGTGTTATGCCATAGAAGCAGTTCTTAGAACATTATTTTCACCTGAAATAAAGTAGAACCTAATGCTGCTCCTGCTCGATCCAACTCACTGTACGAAAAAAGTTGTAAATTTCCTATGTGACCAAAATTCTGAGGTCATCGGTCGCTGGGTTTACACACTACTTAATCTAACTTAAACTAACTTACGTTGAGGATAACACACAGGCACGCACGCCCGAGGGACGACTCGAACCTCCGACGGGGGGAGCCGCGCGGGCTGTGACAAGTCGCTCTACATCGAGCGGCTCACTGTACAAATTCTAATATGACTCTGACAGCGAAACCTCCAGGTGACTCTATGTAGCACGGATATTTAAGTAATTTGTAGGTTTAAGATTGGGTTTTTGTATCTTGTCCACCTTAGGCTCCCTTAGAGTAAATTTGACAGAACAGTTTACTTGATTGTAATACATTTGTTTTCATCCTCGGTGTCTTCATCAGGAGCGTCACGTACACCTCTTACTGCGGATCAGACACTTATCAAGAGAACATAAATGCAACGTAAGGTTCGACTCGTCCATCTGTGATGATGCAGTTAAATTTAAGGTGCAAAATATAATTTTTTTTTTTACTTAAACAGTATCGAGTGAAAACCAACCCAGCAAAATGATCGATCTAACACAAATTTCTACTGTTAAGGAAACATCTACACTAGGTAAATACGCAACAGTGTAACGTCAGTGATAAAAGGACGGAGAGAGTATTTTGTGACAGCATTAATAATTTTATGAAAAATAATATATAGAAATGAATGTAAGTTGCAAATGTAGCTATTGTAGCATTTTAATGGTAGTAGAGCATATAATTCATTTAAACAAAATGAAATGATAAAGTTAGGGAATCCACTATGGGTTTTCAACCACCAGTCTTTTGCGTGAGCTTGGCGCGAGCACCGCTAGGAAAGGTAAGAATGCATAACCGGAAGCAGCTGCAGTCGTGCCTCGGCAATGTACGTATCGCGGCATTCCATGTCTGGTGACGTAAGTATTAACAGTAAAATTCGGTGTCAAGGAACTTAATATTTATTGTGGCAGTGGCTTGTAGTTTCTGAAGTCATCTCCACTTTATTTTGTATCGGAAAGCAAGATTATCTGACATGTTTTACATGCAGGAATATGGGGCCGATTATACAGAACGTTATGGCTACCGCATGGTAATTTTAAATTAATTCGATCATAGCTATAAATTAATTCCGTTACTGAAGACGTGAAGAACCTATCCAAATTTTCATACAGCAAGCAAAAACTTCAACACTGATACGACAGCAACAGACAAGCCAAGACATATTCTTATTAAGTCAGTAGCAGTGTATGAGAATGTTACTGTCAATGCCACAGCTTGTCAAAATTTTAATATACTTTTGTTAAAGGTATTGGCTACAATCATAGTCGCACACTCACATACCGATCCAAAACTCCCATTCGATTTGGTTAAATGTAATATTTGCTTCACTCAGTACAGTCAGAAGATAGTAGATTATTGATTTTGGTGTTACGACTATCTTGCACTGTCATATAAAAGTTATTTCCACGAATAATTGTTCTTTTTCAATGTGAACAGACAAGAAGTATGGTCACTTTGATATATCATTTTAAAGTTCAATTTAATGAGGTTTCTTACCTTGAAATTTGCTTTATCAGAATATTAACTTTACATAATTATTTGAAGTACAGATGGTAAACATTAAGCCGCCTAAGAATATCTCAGTCTGCCTCAATCTTGTTTCCAGATAAAATTGTGGCCACAAAAATCAGTAACCTAAATTTACTTCTAGTACATTTAAAGAAAATATAAACTGTAATAAAGTACTGAAATTGCTCCTTCAGAGTTGCTGACCAAAATAATCTTTGAAGTCTCAGTTCTGTTCCAATGGATATGTCGTAAAAAAAGAGAACATATCCGCAAGCTGTTCGCTACAGGAATACAGATAAAACGAAATCCAGGTAGGCCATATAAAGTGTTGTGTGTGTAATAACATGTGTGGCCTAGCAATACTGAAAATCGAACCCCCTCAACAACTCTTCACTTAGGGTAGAAGCTTAAATCATAAGTAGCAGCCATGGTAATAGTAGTACACTCTTAGGTAACAGGTGTCAAAATTTGTTTAGAGATTGGTGTTAATGTTAATGAAAACGTTGTGCAGTTTTAATGAAAGTGCTCTACTTGGAGAAATAAAAAGCTGTATTTTTCTGAGAAGCGACAAGTAGTCAGCGCGAGAGGAACAAAGGTTCTTCTTTTTTGTAAGGCACTCCTGACATGTAGCGGTACACAAGGGGGATGTCGTAAACCTGACCGCTAACCGGATTATCTTTCTGTAGCGGGGCCAACACCGTATGTTTTCGTCTGGAGAGATACTGAAATCATTCTTTGTATTATTAGTTCAATATTAATCAATGTTAGAGTGTACCTTCTTGGTCAAGAAGCATACCTTTCCCTGCTACGTAACGTTACGTTATGGTTGGGTTACAAGCGATTCGGACATTTAAAATAAAAATGCGAATCGGTTGCACATGCAATTGGTTCTGTTAGGTAAGAAGCATCATAGTGTGTATGCTGTTATTCGTGCTAGTACATTAAATAAGGTTCTACATTAAATAAGGTTGTAAAAGGAGGGAAGTATCGTCCTGAAGATCTGGAGGAACTTTTTCAAAAATTTAATGAAATTCAATATACGACCAGTCTTATGTGGCTGCTGCGTATTGGCAGATCGCGTTAGACGAGGAAGCGCGAAAATATACAGCTTTCCTGATTGCACGTAAATGCTAACAATATGAAATAGTTTCCCCTGTGTTGAACACATCAGTTTCTGTGTTGATCAGGACATTAGACTGTTTACTGGGTAACGAATTGATTTCAAAGATATCAGTGTACATTGATGACCTGGTGATTGCCACTACGTCCTGGCATTTGACACTATTGGACAAAGTGTTGAAGACTTTGCTAAATGGAGGAATGTTAAGTTGGAAATATGCGATTTCGTGAAAAAGAGAATAATTTTCCTGGGCATGTCGTAACTACTAACAGGATTTAGAAAGATCCAGAAAAAGTAAAAACTAAACTCCTCCCGAACACGCGATGAAGGCCCAACGGTACCTACCGGCCGCCGTGTCTTCCTCAGGCCATAGGCATCACAGGATGCGAATATGAAGGGGCATGTGGTCAGCACACCGCTGTCCCGGCCGGATGTCAGTTTCCGAGACCGGAGCCGCTACTTCTCAATCAAGTAGCTCCTCAGTTTGCCTCACGAGGGCTGGGTGCACTCCGCTTGTCAACAGCGGTCGGCAGACCGGATCGTCACCCATCCAAGTGCTAGCCCAGCTCGACAGTACTTAACTTCGATGATCTGACGGCAACCAGTGTTACCACTGAGGCAAAGCCGTTGGCAGAAAAAGTAAAAGCAATAAGGAATTATGCTATGCCCGGTCTAGGAAACAGTAAAAAGCGTTTCTAGGCTTGTTTTCTTTCCATCGCAATTTCATAGATGACCAGGCATTTAACGATCCTCATCTGAACCATTTGGTGAAGACAGTTGTGTTATCCAGCCTTACATGAACCACTTTATATTGACACGGACAAATAGGCTTATGGACTGGAAGTGTTGGTGTTTCTAGATAAAAAGGTAGATGGCAATGTAAAACATGAGCCAATGCCTTTTCCAGACACACCCTAACCAGGTTTGAAAGGAATTATACTCTGCCAGAGAAGGAAGCATTAGCCATTATTTGAGGCTTCAGAAAATTTAGAAATTACTTTTGGAAGCATAAAGTAATTACACACACAGACAATCGGACATATGTTCATAAATGATTGGAGACTGTTGCATAACAGGCTAATGAGACTGGCGCCGTACCTCCAACAATATGACATAGAGATCAGATGCACAACATAAATTTTGACAACATAGTCCACAGAGAATAACGACCTGACTCTATATTTAAAAATGAACAGTCGAGATCGCAATAATATTTCTTTATTAACCGGTTTTGGCTTATCTACGAGCCGCCACCAGAATTTTTTGGCCACATATGGCTGATGATGGCGGCTCCTCGGATTTTTCGTAATACCACGACCATGGTATCACGAAAAATCCGAGGAGTCGCCAGCACCAGCCATAGGGGGCCAAAAAATTCTGAAGATGGCAAGTAGATAAGCTGAAACCGCTAAACAAAGAAATATTATTGCGATCTCGACTGTTCTTTTCTACATAAAGATACATAAGAGGTACTGAAAACTATGTTTCCGATGCATTGCCACGATTTCCGAAAAATACAGAGATACCAAAGAAGAGGAAGAGGATGATTTACATTTAAGATCAGCTACTACAAAGATGTGGAAGGTAAAGACATAATAAGGGGTGTTTTCAGAAATATGAGCCACTATCGCAAAGACGATGAGACATTGAAATCAGTACAGGTCATATTTTACGATGTCGATGCCACTAATACTAGGCTTCATGTGCAAGGGTGTACTGTGTTCGCAGAAGGCCGCCAACACAGGAGTATGGCGAATATGTTGTCCAGGGCAGTTTGTAGAACACATGATACATTATTTTCATTATGCTTATAGTTACTGTGGAGCCAAAAAGTGTACAGAGATACTGTTAGAATGCATCACTTTCAATAATCTGGCAACGAAAATGTCACGAAGAATAAAACTGTGCTACATATGCCAAAAAGCAAAAGGAACAATTGCCACAAGCAGAGATCAGATGAAAATTATTAAACCCAACGATGTGTTGGAATCTGGCAACGAAAATGTCACAAAGAATAAAACTGTGCTACATATGCCAAAAAGCAAAAGGAACAATTGCCACAAGCAGAGATCAGATGAAAATTATTAAACCCAACGATGTGTTGGAATCTGGCAACGAAAATGTCACAAAGAATAAAACTGTGCTACATATGCCAAAAAGCAAAAGGAACAATTGCCACAAGCAGAGATCAGATGAAAATTATTAAACCCAACGATGTGTTGGATACAGTCGCATTGGATATTTTTGGACTGTTACAGAAACCACTGCTAATTTTTCATATATTTTAGTAGTTGTGGAACTCTTCTCAAAATTTATCAAACTCTGCCCATTGAGGAAAGCAACAGCAAGAGCCATATACAGTAGAATGGTTCCCGACTATCTTCCAAACGTAGGTAAATCAAAGAGAGTGCTGTCTCACAATGGCTCTCAGTTTTGCTCGAAGTTGTGGAAGGATGGTATGGTGAGCAACAAAATACAGGTTGTGCATATGGCTGCATACCATTCACGAAGTAGTCCGGCTAAGAGATATATGCAAGAGATTGGGCGATTATGTGAGGCTTACTGCCCCGAAAACAATCTAACTTGGGGAAAGTACATAACTGAATTTGAGCGAATAATGGTTTCATAATCCATGAATGTACGGTATACACTGCTAATGAAATTTTGAAACTAGGGAAAACAAAGAGCTTGGTGGAAACGTTTTCAGAGTTTTCCCCTTGTAAAGGCATGAAAAAGGACGAGAACAAAGAAATGATTAGAAACAAGCTCGCAAAACATGTTAAGAGTAGGATTCGTCAGCGTGACGAAAACTTAAACTTTCCAAAATGTAACGTAGGAAATTTCATCCTCCTAAAATCTTAGAAGAAATCAAATGAGGTTAACCATGAGATAAGCAAATTTTAATTTGTGTATAATGGTCCATACAGGATGGTAAACATACCACACACCAATGCTTTTTACTTAGAATACACGATATCAAGAAAAGTGTCAGTATTCGGAATGTGGTCGATCTGGAAAGGTATGAGCCATCGGTTTGAAACGAACTGTCAAACATAAAACAAAGTCTGGGAAGAAAGAAAGAGAAAGAAGTACAAAAACAATATTGTAATTAATTGAATATTGCAGAAATACGTTCAAGTGCATATGTGTTAACAGTCGTGAACAATGTGTAATTTTCCTAGTTTCGGGGAAACCTTTAAAAAATGGTTCAAATGGCTCTGAGCACTATGCGACTTAACTTATGAGGTCATCAGTCGCCTAGAACTTAGAACTAATTAAACCTAACTAACCTAAGGACATCACACACATCCATGCCCGAGGCCGGATTCGAACCTGCGACCGTAGCGGTCGCTCGGCTCGAGACTGTAGCGCCTGGAACCGCACGGCCACTACGGCTGGCGGGAAACCTTGCATAATATCAAGTTATTGTAGAGAGGACTGAGCTTCTGTAGTGGAGCCTTGGAAATAAAGTGAAATAGTAAGCAGTGAGTTGTGAGAAAGGGCTCGCAATGTGTTAATTAAGAGGGAACCATGGGTACTGGGGAACAATCACTTAATTCTCCATGAATGTAAGGAAAAAAAATGAAAAGAAAGCGTTCAAGAGACGCTATAGGGCGCAAAGCCATCTCTCTTGTTCTATTTCAGAAAAAATTCTAAATGTAGACGTTAGTTTTGTAGAGTATTACTGTGTACCAGTAAATACAAAAGAGTAACCTAATAACAAGTGTTGAGTCAATGGCAAATGTGAGAAAAGACTTTTCTGAAAGAAAACAATAAACAGTTTATTTCGTGATAAGTGCGTTTCTGTATGGGTAAAGAAGTTTAAATTAAAACTGGAAGATATTGTAGAATAGGAATTACTTTTATGTATTAGTGTAACGTAAATTTGTTTTTTCAGTGTCTACTCTCCTGGTAGAAAACCGATCAATTCTTGAAGTAGATTATAAGTTCATAACGAAGTATTGTTGCGAAAAACCAAATTTCTTAGAAGCAACCCTTTTAGGAAGATTGAAAGAAATGTAGGACACATGTGACAACAGAATTACATTCAAAGTGCAGTGTCTAAAAATTTTTATTTATTGAAACAGTATCGAGTGAAAATCGACTGAGTAAAATGTTCAATCTTATACAAAAATTTAATATTAAAGAAATCTCTATAACTACGTCACTATCGAAAAGTGTAATGTCTGTGATAAATTTTCGTTGGCAGGGGAGAGTATTTTGTGACACGTTTGATAACTTGATGAAAAATAAAATATACAAATCAATGTAGGTTATAAATGTACTAACTGTAACATTCCAATAGTGTTAGACCATGAAACTCTTTTAAAGAAATGGAATCCAAAATAGGTTTTCGACAGCCACTCTTTTGGATGGCCATGGGGCGAGCAAAGCAATGGAGGAGCAGAACGAAAACCAGAAACAGCTGAAGTCGAGCCTTGGCAGTTTATCGTGGGGTGCCTTGTCTGGTGATGTGAACATTGAACAGTAAAATTCGAAGTGAAAGTGCTTAATGTTTCGTGTGGCAGTGGCTTATGATTCCTGAAGTCATCTCCGGTTTATTTTGTGTCGGAAAGCAAGAATACCAGACTGGTTTTATATGACGGAATATCGAGCCGATTCTACAGTAAGTTAACATGGCTGCGGAACGCATATGGTAGTTATAAATTAATTGCATCACTAGAGAAGAGTAGAGCTGATACAAATATTCAAATACCAAACAACAACTTCAACACCGATATGACTGCAGTGAATAAGCAAAGACACTTTCTAATTAATAGTCCTTAGCAGTGTATAAAAATGTTACAGTCATTCCCATACATTGTCAAAGTTTTATTATGGTTTTGCTAAAAGTATCGGTTAGAATCATTGTACCAAACTCATATACCAAAGCAAAATTCGCTTTAGATTTTGTTGAATGTAAATTTTGTGTCGCTCTGTACGGTCAAAAGATCATAGTTAATTAATTTTGGTTTTACGACAATCTTGCAGCGTCATATAAAAGTAACTTCCAAGAATAATTGTTCTCTTTCAATATGAGGAGACTAGTAGTTCGGTCGCTTTGATATGTCATTTTAAAGTTCAGTTTAAGGAGATTACTTACTTTTAAATTTGCTTTATCAGAAAAGTAACTTTACATAATTATTCAAATTAAATATGACAGCCATTAAGGCGTGTAGGAATACCTTAAGCCTTCTCCATTTTGTTTCGAAGTAAAATTGTGGCCACAAAAAAATTAACGTAAATTTCCTTCTGGCACATATAAAGATATATAAACTGAAATAAAGTACTGAACTAACCCCTTCAGTTAATATAAATAAATGTAGCCCACATACTCGTAAATAGTTCAGTCGACGACAACGGCAGGTCATTTATAAACCTCATTGATATTTTGCCTTGATTCTACACTTACAGCAATTTTATCTCTGTTGTTATGGATTGAAAACCTAACACTGTCACAATCAATCCAATACGTAAAATTTGTCTTATTTTGCTATCAATTTACCGTGTCCCTAATTAGTGAGTGAGGTATGTCGATTTGAACTATTAGCGTTACAAGCAGTAACATGTTAAACTTAGTATATAAATATCACCCCCTATCACAAATGACAAAATGAAAGGAAAAACTGATGTATACTCCATGTAAGAAAACATTATCCTACCACCACGTTGCAGTAGTGTGTTAATAGAGTGTTACCCTAAGCTATTGGGTCAGATTCAGTTCATATTTTGTCGAACAAAAGATGAACACAGTATTTTCAAAACGTTATGACATGAAAAAATTTATATTAAGTTGACAAGAATGTGAAGTGCATAGAACGTACTACGCGACAAATATAATGAAGAAGGAAGGAGCGCTGCTGTACTTCGGTCAAGAAACAGGGAGTCGTGGAAGTATGAGAGGAAAAATACAACACATTCCTTTTCCGGCCAATTTCGTTTGAAAGAAATGCGGAATTAGTTGTGGCACATTGTCGAATATTCTCTCTTCAGATACTACAGTTTCATCGAGTTCCGATAGGTCGCGGTGCTATGCGTAGCCTTCAAAGAGGTGTCTGTGACGGAGGTATCTTCTAAGCAGAGTGGTGT
The DNA here is from genome assembly GCF_023898315.1 of Schistocerca nitens. Lineage (NCBI taxonomy): Eukaryota > Metazoa > Arthropoda > Insecta > Orthoptera > Acrididae > Schistocerca > Schistocerca nitens. The sequence goes on along the minus strand of NC_064620.1, from coordinate 470,499,900 downwards.
CATTGAGTTTAGCGCAAAACCAGAGTATCCCAGATATTCATAGACGCTTGCTAAATATCTACGAAACGTGGCACTGAACGAAAGCTGGGTGAGTCATTGAGTGAGTCGTAATGGGATCACGCAAACCATCTGGATGGCCTTACACACCTTCACAAAGCTGAAGAAACAACTTCAGAGTGTTCGTCGCCAAAATAATGCGAACTAACTTCTCTTTCTCCACGACAACCCGAGACCTCACCCAAGTCTGCGCACCCGAGAGTTAGATCACAGAAATTCACTAGACTGTTGTTCCTCATCCTCCCTAAAATACGGATTTTGCCCCTTCTGACTTCCATCTGTTTGGCCCAAGAAAGATACATTCAGCGCGAAATACTACGTGAATTATGGGGTTAGTTGACGAAGCAAGACATTGGCTGGTCGTAGACCAATAGGGTGGTACCACGCAGGCATAGAGGCTCTCCCAGTGGGGTGCCGTAAGGCCGTGGTCATTGAATGGACATTCTGCTGAGAAATTATGGTTTTGAAGCCAAAAGAGCACATTGGTATACTGAGGAAAACCTACTTCAAAAAAAAAGTGTTTTATTACTTATTTGACACCTCTCGTAGTAGTCTCACGAGCGAGACGCCATCATATACTACACGTCTATTCAACAGTATACTGTGTCGTACAACAATTAAGCTCTGTCTGCCACTTTTGTTTTACAATATTCCTTGTACACAGTCACGTTGAAAACAAGTATTTGCTGTATAATGCGTATAAATCAGCGCATTGTTTGCTTAAATCACTGCCCGCGTCAATTTTGATGCTTATTTTACTTGTAAACATCTAATGTACTACGCCTTTTGTTTAACTGATACGTTCGCACATGACGAATTGTTTCCTCTGGAACTTTTCGAGACCAGATGCCATAGGCGGAACAGCGATTTCGTTGCTAGCCAAGAAGCGCAGTTCTGTGCGATATAAACCGTAATTATTGTGATTTACGTCTTACAGTTTTTCGTGATGCAGAAGAAACTTCCAGTCAGTATCACGGTGGGATGCTTATTACGTATCTTGTTCCTCTATATCCTAGATGGTTAAACCCTCTCCAGTCAGTATCATGAACCTTCTACCATAATTTGCACTTAGACGACACACTCAACTTTAACACTGTCGTCAGGATTCTCATTCGCATCTCCTAATCGTTGCTGGTAACCGCAAGCCATCACAGTTGCACATTTCGGTGACTTCCGCCATTACTCTCCATGTTTGCATTACGAGGAAATATTGGGCCCAACGTTGCTGCACCTAGTTATTGGTTCGTAGAAAGAAGCTAGTTCCCGTAAAAGCCAGATCGACGACTGGAATTTTAGAGTAGTAGTTAATAAATTGTTTACCACTCCTCAGTTGCTCAGTGCATCGAAACTTCGTAAATAATGTTCATGTCTTTCACTAAACATTGTAAAACACGCAAGGGAAGTATTTGGCCTCGAACACCTAGGACTGCCAAAAATGTGCTTAAAAAATAAAAAAAGCCTCATCAACTGCAGAAACCATGGTATGGGCAATTCAGATGCAAAACTGCGCGTCCTATAACGAGAGACATATGAACAACCACTTTGGTAAGGAGAATAAGCTGAATGTCAATATAACAGGACCAAAAACACACAGATTTCAATGTCTTGCACTCTTGCTACATTTGTCCCTGCTTAAAATAAATACGTTACCCTGAACAACGAACTTCGTCTATTGATCTCATGTACTGGCACAGCTATTCAGTCTTCGAAGTCCAGGTGTGATGTTTCACTGAAATGATCAGAGCAAAGAGGAACAGATCAATAAGTGATTTTGATGAAAGCCACCTTGTCACGTTAGACTTCGCTTCTGCATTCAAGTAGTAGTATCAACTATGTCTGAACGATTAATTACGGAGGTGTTTCAAGTTGGTTTGCTTCATTCACAAGTGATTTTGAATGTGAAAATGTCGTTTTAGTCAGATGTGCACGTTGTTCTGTTCCACTTTCCTGTGACCACCTTAACTGAAATTCCAGATGACACTTTGATGACAGGGTGGATGTACAACACTGTCAGGTCAAAAGAAACAATTTGTTGTTTGGATGATGGTAATTATTTTAAGCAGTAAATCGGGAGAAAGAAATAGATGGTCTTTTGTTCTATTATATCATATTTTGCTTCTTCGCCTTACCAAAGTCCCTCTCTTAGCCATTGCAGAGGTAATCATTCAAACGTCTCTCGTCGTAAGACCCAATGTTTTGAGGGCAAATGGCTCTTACGAATGCTTTTGCAATGAGTTGAGATAGGCGATTTATGTTCTAAACACATTTTAGCTGGATTCGAAAAGTCCGAAGTAGCGCACTTCGTTTGACAGAAACAACGGCGAGACACACTATTGTGGTTCGCGAGTAAATTAGTCACCTTATTTTCTCTATAAAGTTATTTTGTACTTTAGTACGTTTACATTTGTTAAACTGTTCTCCCAAATACATTTAGAACTGAACACTAATATTTGGTAACAAAATCACTCTATTCGGTAACTGTTTGTTTAGACCATATTTCGAGTTCTCCTATGTTTTCAAAGAAGAAGATCGAAAGGTAACTAGCACGCCCACAAGAGACGCAACGAGTGTCACAGAAGGTCGCCGCACCGGACTGTGTTTTTGGAGTTTATTACGCAGTTATTTCTCCGACGTCGCATATTTTTTCCAGCCCACAATGGAAGCTCGCCGATAGCTGCAGTTCGGTAAAACCGAGCTGAGCTGTCCATAAATAGATGGGCGCCGCTTTGTCCCACCTCGCATTACTGGAATATCCAGTGTATTCCGCTTGGCATGTCCATGTGAGGTAAAGAACGCTGGGACACTGGGTAATCTTATTTGCGCCGTGCGTACGACGTATAAAATACGACAACGTTTCGCAAGATATGAATTTAATCTTTCGTTACTAAACGGCAAATATTCTTCAAAGAACATGTGGGGGCCAAAGAGACAATTTTTTTCATTTAACTAGAGTAGTACTTCGACAAGTCTAGCTGTAGTTTAATAGCCGGTATTATCGTACATGACAAGAGCTAAGTAAAAAGTTTACCTACCATGAATAAGTATTTTAAGGGTATTCTGCACATTTTCTGTCATGTTAGTGGATTTATCGAAGTATACGGTTTGAAATACCGTTGCCCGCATCTCGTGGTCGTGCGGTAGCGTTCTCGCTTCCCACGCCCGGGTTCCCGGGTTCGATTCCCGGCGGGGGCAGGGATTTTCTCTGCCTCGTGATGGCTGGGTGTTGTGTGCTGTCCTTAGGTTAGTTAGGTTTAAGTAGTTCTAAGTTCGAGGGGACTGATGACCATAGCTGTTAAGTCCCATAGTGCTCAGAGCCATTTGAACCATTTGAAATACCGTTATCGTATACATCGATAGAGAAAGAGCACTTGTTATGACTGGGCAAAGATAAAAAGAGAAACTACTGATACCTCATGCAATGTGCATTTCCATTTTCACTTTTGAAAGCATGAACAAATGATGCTGATATTCGGTACAAAAGTACGAGTAAATTTGACAATTACGTCCTGATATTTGTTGCTTTATCATCATTCAACCAATGATTTTCAATATTTTACAAAACTTTTGTATACTCATCGTTTCACGTCAAATTTCCTATCATCATTTAGTCGCCGATGAAGTTTAATATTTTATGAACATCTCTCATTAAGCTCTCGGAAACCGTGTAAATACTCTTCTCAGAGATTTTCATTTGTTTTTGTATTATGAGATGTCCTCCACGGATCTGTATTTAGGAGAAGAACGAAAACCACCGAGTTCAGCCACACATACTTTAAGTGCAGTACAGAAAACATATTTGCAAACCCCTTGTAACGTTTCACGTACAGTGGATAAATTTGCGTCCTGAACTAGTAAATTTAAATACATTCTTATGGATGAAATACACACAGAATGACTATTGTGAAACATTACAATAACAACACAGTTTTGGAGCCCACTTAGCTACTTGATTTAGGTAGTTTTGTAAAATACAATACTATAACAGAAATACCTCCATCTGCATCAATTTACGAATATTTCCCTTTTCCGGTTTTTGCTTTAACCACGCTGCTCTGGAACAATCTTCAGCGAAATTAGATTTCAAAACTAGAAAAGAAAAGCATTACAACTGTCATATGTATTTAAAGAAACACAATGTTTCGTAATACGTTACTCCAAATTTTACTAACACACTTATTCCGTCTCGCATTTTACCTCCCTTTCCCGTTTTCATTTTAATTTAAAGAATATTTTTGCTTTACAATGATCACTACAAATGGTAGAACGAGAGATAATAAAAATATAAAATAGAAGCTGTTAACTCAAAGCATACAGTTGATGAAACCCTATTATAATTTTCGTTTCTCGTATAATACGGGACATTTTTTGCGACTGCTGATACAATTTACATTATTATCAGATGACCAATTATTTGTAGGATCCTCGAACATTAACTGTGACAAGAAATACGTTCCGCACTGAATGCTACATTTATTGTACTGTATATATATAGGACGTGTTCCAAGCGACAATTTACAGTAATTCTGAGGTATCTGCTTGATACAGCAAATGCACTACTGTATTTGGTCAACATATCTTGTTTATAATTGTTACTATACCGTCATATGTTCAATCTGTTTCCAATTAACTACATTAGATGTTGCTGTGCATTAAATGTTGCATTGGGATTTAATTTTTACTGACATTGATCAATTATCAAACTCGTTCTTGGTGAGATAACGTCGAGTAGATGACCCTAAAATGCTAACGAGAGAGGTAGCTCAGCTGTTAGCACACCGGACTCGCATTCTGAAGGACGACGATTCAAACCCGCTCCGGCCATCCTGACTTACGTTTTCGTTATTTCCCTTATCCATTCAATCAAATGCCGGGATTGATCCGTTGAAAGGGCACGGCCGACTTCGTTCCACATCCTTCAATAATCCAATGGGACCGATGAATTCGCTGTTTGGTCAACTCCCCAGAATCAGCCAACCTAGCATGCTACTTTAAGTAACAAATTCCTGCTCTGGGTAGGAACGCAGCAACACTGATTTAATATAGATACATATTAACCTCTCTAGATGACGTTGACGAATATTTTAATCTCGCTAATAAAGCAGATGAAGATCAGAGATTCAATAATTACGTGATGGCAAGGATTTACAGCGCAAAAGAGCCGCTTGTGAACAGAACCAGCTGCTAACATCCAGAAATATAAATTTGACACTATATAAACATCCAGCAGAGCCATATTTGGAGCACAGCTCCGTATAGGATGAGAAACATAGACAATGGCAGAGATAGAAATACAACGAGTAGGTGCCTTTGAGCAATTGAGTTAAAGAACGCATGGAATGATGGAGTATTAAACAAAGAGTTTTTCCGTCGTCGAGAAAATGTGTAATATAGAACACAAGGAAACTAATAGGTACAATAATAGTTAACAAATTACAGCATGATACGTTGCTAAAAAAATACTTCAAGGAATCGTAGAGCGAAATAATCTTAAGTGCATAAATGAAGAAGTTTTCTGCATCGGGAAAACGTATACTAAGGAACACAAGGAAACTATTAGGTGCAATACTAGGCCACATATTACAGCACGATACGTTCCTGAAAAACTATTTGAAGAAATCGTAGAGAGAAATAATCCCAAGCAAACTCTCAGTTATGAGCACATAAGGCAATTCGTCTATAACATAGGATGCAGCATTTATGTTGAATTAAGAAATAGATGGCAAGAGACAAGAATGATGAGGTTGAGGTTGAAAACGAACGAGTTATTACAATATACAATTGGTGTTCAGAACTATTCAGTGAAACTGAAAATAGTTTTCTGTGCTCCAAAATTAACGCAGCGTAAAATTTGCTATGTGTTGCCCGCATGCATGAACACCCAGCAGTTATAATTTGTATCTGTTACAAATTAAATATAGGATGCAGTGAAGCGAAGATTAGCGGTTATTGCTGTTTATAGTTTATCTAATGGGTTTCATATGTGCAACAATAAAGATGAATTATTCATTTATCCCACTATGCAGAAACTTCAATAGAATTTTCTTTCACAGATATGTATTTACATTTTTGAAAAGCTTTTTATCTTCCAGACGTCTAAAAGGTTGATTTTAAGTTCACGTACATACTAAATCTCCCGTTACCCCAGAAGTTCCTCTTACAACAGACGTTTAGTGCTTCATCTGATCTCCGCAATGTTAATTTCGAGTCGTACAAGAATTTATATAGACAGCTGCATGTAATGTGTTCATTACAGGTATATTTCGGAACTAACATTTATTCATCTGTAACATTAAGTAACATTTTGTGTAAATACGATAACGTTGCCTCTACCTACATCAGCTCGATTATAAGTTGTTGACAAATGTCACGCACACCGAGCGTTAACACCCCTGTGGAATATTTAAATCCAAATTTACAATAGATAGTGCGCGCCTTTCTAAGATTAGAATTTCTCATAGTCTGTAATTTTAGTAACTCTTAGTTTTCCTGAATTTGGCAGGAAGTATTTGGGAAATAGCAATAAACTGAGTTGAGGAAATAATTGATGGAACTGGAAAGAAAATTATTTTCAAGACAGATAGTGTGCTTTTCACTTGTAACTTCAGATTGTATATATTTATCATCTCATCCAGTGCAAATGATCTAGATTTATGAACTAACAATTCATAAAAAAGAGTGATAGAACGAATACATTCTCTGCTTCATCGCATGGGGGCTATTATTATTACAAGCAGCTTCCAAATGTAAAAAGTATTAAAAGATGGGAACTTTCGGTGGAAGTAGTGGAGATTGATCAAACAGCCATTTCGTCCTAAGCTCGAGGAAAGGAGAATACTGACCTCACCTCCCCCCTTTTCACCCTCATCTTGGTAGAGAACGTTCTATGCCTGACACAAGTGGCTAAGGATGCAGGCAACGAATATGTCCCAGGATAAGGAGAATCGTTTTGCCAAGTGATAACAGCCTCCTAGAAGGATGGATGAGCGAAGAGAGGGCAGGGCACTCTCTTGCCCATTTGAATTGGAAACCAGTACTAAATATGGATTAGTATGAAAAGGCCAGTAGCATGGGATACGGAAGTCAAAGGAAACTCCCGTATTAAAGACCCATGTGGTACCTCTAATACCAATGAACCGTGCTCTGAGATGGTTGCTCTTGAGAAGAAAAACTATGGAATATGCCCATGATTTGATCTTTAGTTGAGTACTGAGCTAGGAGAACTGTGCGCCGAACTGAACCAAGATAAGAAGAGTATTGCTGCGTGAAATGTGAAGACAATGAATAACAAAGGAAAACTGGGAAACGTGGAGAGAGTATGGGGAATGAAATAACTTTTTAGAGTGAAGCAAGGATTAGTGGGAAGGAGAAGGAGAATTTCAGTCCGGAGAACACAAGATAATTTACAAAGTGTCGGAATGGAAGAAAATGGAGGTGGCGTTATACACACTAAATATTCAGACAAGAACATAGCAACGGGTAATACAGTTAGTAGCAGAGCGTATCAGTAAAATTATAGAGTAACCCTGTGGACACACTACTTATTGAGGTTTACATGCCAACATCAGATGCAGCTAAGATGATAGGGAAAAATTATAAGAGTGCATTGAAGACGTGAACGATAACATTCAAGAGGGACGACTGTAATGATATGAGATTGGAATACCATAGCGGAAAATGGAAGAAGGAACAATTTGGATACAAAAACATTGGCAAAACCGTTGAAAGAGCACGTGATTTAGAGCTTAACTCACTCATAATGCATATTTGGCCATGATTAAGACAGCAGATGACGAAATGGGATATTGGGAAATTGAAGAATGAGAACTTTAAGTAGGACTACAGTAATTTCGTCGAAAATAAATTAGGATGTGTAATACACAGAAGTCACTGCAGAATGTATGTCATTAGAGATAAAGTTTCGGATGGATTAGAGATAGAAAGTGGAGAAGTGAAAAGAATTAGGTATAAGAAAGAGTGGATAACAATAAGTATGTTGAATAAAATAGATGTGTGCAGGAAATGAAGAAATGACAGTTTGGTAGAATGCAGAAGACAGTACAAAAAACTGAAGAATGAATTAAGAATATTAACTGACCAGGTTAGGAAAGACTGAATGAAGAAAAGATGTCAGGATTTAGGAGAATTGGAAAAGAAAGGTAGAATTCGACAAATATACAGAAGGGTATAATCTTTAACAAATAGTGATTTGAGAAAAATAACCGAACAAGGAATGTCAAATAAACATGGAAAGAAGATGGAGTTAGAAAAAGAGAGGAAAGATTGAACAGATTATGTGCAAAAGTTACACCATGGATAGATGGATAATGTCAGAATGGTTTTGGAAGATGAAGATCATCAGTATGAAAAAAAACTAGGTACAAAGATATTGAAATGGGAATTGGAAAAAGCACTCCAGGAGCTATGGGAAATACCAGCATTTAGCTTAAACCCCAATTCAGTAGCTAAACTGACTGAGAATCTATGATGTACGGAGCTGATCCCAGAATCTACATTATATTACTCCAGTATCATTACCTAAAACGTTGAAAACAGATACTGCAAAGACTACTGGACAATTACTTTTGTCAGTCCTGTTTAAAAGGCTATAAAGAGAGCCACACTAAAGAGAATCGAAAGAAAATTGAGGAAAAAACTAGGGAAAACCCGAAGGGACCTGGAGTACTAAATTAGGATAAATACAGGAAAGGCAAAAACGATGAGAACAAAAAAGAAGAAAGCGCGAGCCAACATAGTATTGGATGGAAAGAAGCTAGAACAAGTAAATTTCTTTGTGTTACTAGGAAGTTCAGTGACATCGATCTGGAGCTGTACAGAAGAAACAAGGAGGAGTATATCTATGAGAATAGCGCTTTTGGAAAGCTAAAGTAGTTACTAACAGCTACAAGAATTCCAATCGGACTGAGGAAAAGATATCTGCAGTATTGTACAGCAGTGAATCATGTACTTTTAAAAGGACCGAACAATGATATTTAGAAAGTTTTGAAATGTTCCTTTGGAACAGAAAGCTGAAGGTGAAATGGAATGACACCACTTAAGAATGAAGATAATAGAGGAATAAGAAAGATTATTGGAAGTGATCAGAAAGAGGAAAAAAAAATTGTCTTGGCGACAAACTTCGTAGGAATCGTATACAATATGGAGTGAAATCGCAAATAATGAAAGGAAGTGGCAGGAAGAGAATTGGATTGATGGGCGACGTTACAAATGGAAGATTATACAAACAGTTGAAGGAAGATGCGCGGAACAGGTCAGCTTGGGAAGCCTCCAGTCGAAGTCTGTCATAAGACAGATACACTAAATAAGAAGAAGGAAACTCATTAAAAATATTAACTGGTATGACTCAGTTGTATGTTTTATCGTACAGAATATCAGATCAAGCTATGCGCGTCGGTTGTTCAGTATATATTGTTACTATCTTGTTTGAGACCTGCTTCATAAGACTATAATGTACCAGAAATTAATTTCTGTTTAATTGTTATTATTTGTTGTGCGGAATTTTAAATTGAGCTAACGCCTGGATTAATAGCAATATTACGGTAAGTCATTTCACTTGAGCTCTAATTGTTAATATGTATAGGACGTGACTCCAGCAGAGACCACAATCAGACAGATTTGTAAGTACACTCATTTTTTAGAAGATATGTAGTTATAAATTAAAAATTGATCTAGAAGTTATTAAAACCACACCCAACACACATAAAGAAACGTTTTCCGTGTAAATGTATATGCAGAAATTAATAAACATTTAGTATGAGAAATTCGGTGGTCTCATTCGCTGCCGACCGCGGTGGCCACGCGGTTTAGGCGCTGCACTGCGGAACCGCGCGACTGATACGGTCGCAGGTTCGAATCCTGCCTCGGGCATGGATGTGTGTGATGTCCTTAGGTTAGTTAGGTTTAAGTAGTTCTAAGTTCCTGCGGACTGATGACCTCAGATGTTAAGTCCCATAGTGCTCAGAGACATTTTCTCATTCGCTATCCTGTCAAAAATCGTAAGGTATTTTCTACTTACAATGATTTACGTGCGTGTATTTCGGGTGACTGTGGTGGGGGAGACGGGGAGGGTGTAGTTGGATGACTGTGAAAGATATCCGAAGCTATCTAGCTGAAAGTGTTTCCATTTTTACACAGATGGTGTTTTAATTATTTAACATGGGAATATGTATTTCAGGAGTTTAAGTAGACTATAATAGTGGAGCGACAGGTTTATAAAATTGCTAAGATAGAGAGACTGACGTGAGATTAATCCACCGCAATATGCTGAATTGATCTAGACGTGGCTGGATGGAGGCATGTCCACCCCCACGAAACTAGACTTACAAAGGGTTACACAAAATGACAAACCGGAAACTGAGTGTATTATTATGGCCTATATCATGCCGGTATTCTGTTTTCCACATCCACATGACAGGAAACAACTACGCATCTGTAATTTTTCCGCTTGAGGTAAGCAATACTAGCTCGGATGGAACTGATTTTTCTGTCGTTACTGATTATAACCCCTATAATTCGAATACAACTTACATTTTTAGCTGGACGTGTAAATGTTGTGGAATCCTGTAATTTAATAGAGGATTCGGTAATGGTAGGATGCAGTACCATGATATTTTATATAAAAAAGACAATCAGGACCTTTAATGGTTTACAAAAAATGTGTTACAACGACGAAAGACTTACTGCCATGAAGCTGATCAGCAACCTTATGAAACACATTGGTTGATCATAGCTCATTTTTCTTCGTTGTATCAAAAGGCGTATGGTTCTATCTTGTGATACATTAATTGTGATGTAACGCTACAATTTTCCTAGATTTTCTTAATCGCTATACTTTTATTTATAATTACAATAACTACTTTCGAATTGGCTGGTCCAAGGACGTAGCCGACATCTCATGAGAAATGTGAAAGTGTCCTGGATACGTAGCAGATATATTCTGTGTATTTCCCAAGTTAAGCCATTACATATGAACTTCTCATGGAATTCAACTAAAGAATTTTGAAATTGTTCGAAAGCAGCACTGGATGGGTGCGGGGGTGGAGAACTGGGTGGTGTTCGGGATTCGATTTCAATACGTCCATGGGCTACTACGAGTTCTGTATACACGTTGTGTAGACCTTGGGATTCCGATCTTTTTGTGCAGACACGTTGATTGAAATTGGTGGACATATTATTTGCCTTAAGTATGAAAATATCTGCTGCCCCGTTTGTGAGGAATGTGATTGATTTCCCTTTTGATGCATTATTCTTTTTATGTATGAGAGGGTGATTAGTAAAATGCTTCGGTCTTCTTGATTATTCAGTTTCACGTTAGAATCTGTAGATCTGGGTGGTATATACTGTACCTAAACACTGCCTAGTATCTGTAATTGTTAGTTTGACCAAGGTGTTTCGTGTGTTTGACGATGTCGCTTTGTGCTTGCTCATTTCGCTGTGATTCACTGTCACTATAGTCGTCGGTAGACTGTCTGCTTGTTGAGTCTGCTCTGTAGTCTTTGTGTCTTCTTTACTGTTACGGTATGTTATTGCTCCTAATTCTAACGTCGCTGCTTTAATGTGTGTTTCATCCTTGCAGTTTCATAAATTTTTACTGCAGCGGAAGGGTTATCTACGTTTCCTACGGTACTTCATGTCGTTTTAGCTGTAGAGGATTGTGCAAGACATGATGCAGATCTGTATTCATACAAGTTGTCTCCGCGGTATATTGTACGCAGGAAATTCACTGAAAGCAAAGTGGCACAGCTATGTGACAGACACGTGGTTGCTGTAGAAATGAAGGATGCGCAGACAGACTCTGAGGTACCAAAGGTCTTGGGATAGTTCCTAATATTGTCTCGGACCTCCTTTCGCTAGACGTAGTGCAGTAACTCGATGTGGCGTAGACTGATTAAGTCGTTGAGGGTTCCTTGCTGCCTCTATAGCCTTCCATAACAGCTAAAGTGTTGCCGATGTAGGATTTTGGGCCTAAACAGACTTCTCCACTACGTCCTATAAATGTTCGATCGGATTCAGTTCGGGTGATTTGGGTAGCCAGATGATTCGCTCGTACTGCCCAGGATTTTCTTCAAATAAATACCGAACAATTGTAGCCCAGTGAAATTGCGCGTTGTCATCGATAGAGGTGGGTGCAAATGGTTTCCAAGTAGCCGGACGTAGCCATTTCCATCCAATGGTCGGTTCAGTTATACAGAGGACCAAGTCCATTCGATGTTTAAACAGCCGATTGCAGGATGGAGCCACCACCACATTGCACAGTGCCTTGTTGGCAATTTGAGTCCATGGCATCGTGAGGTCTGCGCCACACGTGAACCCTAACATTATCTCTAACGAACTGAAATCAGGACCCATCTGTCCAGGCCACTATTGTCCACTCGTAGTGGGTACAACCGACAGGACCACGAGCTATGGTCACGAGCCCAGTAGGTGCTTCCGGCGATGTCATTACCTAAGGCAGTCTTGTCGGTCGGCTGTTGCCACTGCCCACTAACGCCAAATTTCGCCTCACTGTCCTAATGGACACGTTCATCGAAAGACTCATATTGATTTCCGCTGTAATTTCTCTCAGTGCTGCTTGTCTGTTAGCACCGACAACTGTACGCATACTTCGCTGCTCTCAGTCGGTAAGGGAAGGCTGTCAGCCACAGTGCTGCTGAGACGTAATGCCTGAAATTTGGAATTCTCAGGACATTCTTGACACAATGCATCTGGGAATACTGAATTCCCCAACAATTTTGGAAATGGAATGTCCCACGCATCAACTACCATTCTGCATTGAAGGTCTATTAATTCCCATCGTGTGGCCATATCACGTCGGAAACCATTTGACATGAATCACGTGATGCCAAATGACAGCCGTGCCAGTGTACTGTGCTCTTACGCCTTGTGTACGCGATACTACCGCCGTCTGTATACGTGCATATCGCTCTCCCATGAAGTTTGTCACCTCAGTGTACATGTAGTATTCTCAACCCATCGTACGTTGTGGAGATAAATTCAGTGCGGTAACTCTATGCAGAGATAATTCGTGTCTCTTGTGGCAAAAGATGCGATTAGAAAATCTTATCTGTGGCACAGTAGGTGAGATACTAGGGGATGCAATACAGGATATGGTCTTCATTGTTTTAATCTAGAAGGCTAGCCGAGTTCATTTGAGGGACGAGTAGATGCAGTTGCCGACATAGATGTTACTTTAGCACACTGGATGGCAGCAGCTAAATTAATATTTGTCAGGTGCTCTGGTACCTAATATTCAGCGACCATAATGCAGTTGTCGTCGAAGGAAAAGCGGCAACAATAGATTGAGACAGATGAAAGTACGACTGATGAAAGTGTGGTAGGGTTAGACTTCAGGAAAATGGTTTTTGTGGTGTCATCGCCAGACACTACACTTGCTAGGTGGTAGCCTTTAAATCGGCCGCGGTCCATTACTATACGTCGGACCCGCGTGTCGCCACTGTCAGTGATCGCAGACCGAGCGCCGCCACACGGCAGGTCTAGAGAGACGTCCTTGCACTGGCCCCAGTTGTACAGCCGACGTTCATAGCAGTGGTTCACTGACAAATTACGCTCTCATTTGCCGAGACGATAGTTAGCATAGCCTTCAGCTACGTCATTTGCTACGACCTAGCAAGGCGCCGTATTCAATGGATATTTCTCATGTGAAGCATGTACAGTCAAGAGCGATGTACACCAATTATGGATTAAAGTTAAGTATTACATCATCTACGTACTTTATTTGCAATTCTCAAGACATTGTCCTGTTCCAGACCTCACGCCAGTCTGCGTGTAATTAAACGCGTGCATTTCGGCCTCCTCTAGCAACACGGCGTTGGCTCTTCTGCCAACACTTCAGTTTGAATGGTTTAGTTGCTTACAGTGCAGCACTTCTGATGGAAGCGCTTCAGGTCCTTGGAGTCTTGCGTGCGCAGCCACTAAGTGAACTGTTGCAAAGAGCACAGGACCTCTATATCCCTAAGAAAAAGATAAACATTTGGACTACAATCTCTCGGAGCCCAGAACTATCCACGCTCAGGCAAAGGGTAGGATCAAGAAAAAGAGCTTTTCAGCGTTCTTTAGGACAAGCAGAACCCTCAACAACGATCCATAAATACAGGACAATTAAGATGCTCTTCCAACTATTGCTTCAGGGAACTAAAAGAATACACATAAAAAAGTTTCTACGAGGACACCAGCAATTTGACGTATGGGGAAGGACGTATAAGTTACTGACGAAAAAGGTGAAGAGACCTACTGTCACGAACAGAGTATGTGAATATGATGGATCAATGATGGCTGGGTGGAGGGAGTCAGCTGAATACCTGGTGTTGGTGTTACCTCTCTAATAAGAACTAGTTATCACTTCCAACCAAAATTACTGGAAAGGAACCCGGACCGGATAGCGTCTACCTAGAGGGTGTGCGGTCGGAGGGTCGGCCGATAGTATCTTATTTCACAGCACTTCTAAACGAGACAATGGGAATATGTACGACCCTGGAGATATGAAAAACAGCTAGAAAACTAGTGACGAAAGTGCATAAAGACCTGATACCACGGAAACGCTATAGAATTATTTGCTTATGGAACGTCTTGGCCAAAGTGCAGGAGTGTTCGCTTTGTAACCGGTTGCAGAGGAACATCCACCCCTTGGGTCAAAACTGATGTCAGTATGGATTCAGAGAGGGCGTTCTACAGATGCTGCGTTAACAGAGCCCTTCATAATGTGGAAAATTCGACAACGATGCGTCCAGTTCCACTCATGATTGACATCGCAGGCATATTCGATAATCTTTAGTGGCCTGCGATTTTCTTACATCTCCGAGTTCATCAGGTTCCCCAAATATCTGTGTAAAAGTTTTGTCGAATACTATAGTGGACGTAGCATCCAGTGTCTTGCGGGCCAGGGAATGGTAATCGAAAAGGTTACCAAGCACTGCACTCAACGCTCCATTAGTGGTCCGCTGTTCTGGGATCTTAGTATTGATCCTCTATTACATCTGAAGCTATTGAAGGTGTTGTTGCATACGCAGATATCATCCTAGTAGTTGCGACTGCAGACTCCAGGGCGAGACTTGAGGAAAAGACGAATTATGTACTTGATCATATGCAGCACTGGTGCAAGAGCAACAAACTGAATATAGCTCGTCTTAAAACCACGTACATACTTCTGAAGAGAAGATCCTCTCCTGCGGTTTGACGGAATACCTGTAAAAAGCAGCACTGTTTTCGGATATTTAGGCATTCTTCTAGATGCTAAAAGGCTTCCTAGAACATCTAAAATTTGTTATTCAAAAGCGGCTGAAATGTTGCATAAGATTTCCCGTGCTGGCACTGCTGAATATAAATTACCGTTTCTAGTCCTGCCGTCGTATCACGAATACCTTCAACACCATTCTGGCTTCGCTGCCAGCGGCTAGGAGCATCGCCTTGGACTAGGCAGCTACAAAAGTATACTGCGGCGAATTCAGCGGAACGTACTCCTGAGCCTGAGGCTCACTTGCCTTTCGCACTACACGTGCCGAGGGTTTCCAAGTGATTGTAGGACTATGTCCGATGGAGATCGTTGTACGTTACTGCGCAGCGCTGTATTGGTTGAAAAAGAGAAAAGAGTACTATATAATGAAGACTTTCACGACAGGATGCCACAGTTGTTGATGAGTCTTCCAAGCTTTTTGGTTCTTGACACGTCGGCAAGACTTAGAGTCGCCAGGAGCTCCTAGAAGATGTCCAGCGCAGATCTGGGAGAAAGTTCAGGAACCTAAAACTTCCAATAATGTAGCAAAACGTAGGTTTGCAAGTAGATATGGTTGTAGTTAGTCGGAAAATCTCGAGCTATTCCGCTGCTGCCAGTAACATATACAGTTATATGGAAGCTCTTCGCTTGGAAACTTCGTTAATTGCTTTAATTTGAGTAATTTTTATTCTTATTTTCAATATTCTCTTTTATTTCTACATCAATATTACCAGTGGTTGGTGTCAACATAGCCGGCCTATGTGACCGAGCGGTTCTAGACGCTTCAGTCCGAAACCGCACTGCTGCTACGGTCACAGGTTCGAATCGTGCGTTGGGCATGGATGTGTGTGGTGTCCTTAGGTTAGTTAGATTTCAGTACTTTTAAGTCTAGGGGACCAGCTAGGAAAAGAAATATTGGCCGTCTAAGAAAACGATGAATTTAAAACCTGGTGTGGTAGAGTGAGGGGTACTGAAGGACACAGGCTTTAGCCTAGGAAGAAAGGAAGAAGAAATTGAATTGTCGATGTGTTGTGAAACGCTTAAGAAATTGTCGCTGATATTAAGAAAGAGAGTGTTCAGTGGAAGAAGGACATGTAAAAGTATCCATTTCATTCGCCTGTAACACTACCTGGGACGGCCGCCATGCTTTAGTGCGTCTCCAGTTCCGCAGTACTGTAGACGCAGGTGTTCTCTCCGTTTTGGTTATGTGTGATTTATACTCTGTATTCGTTTTAGTTGAAGGGGTTGCATTGTGTTCCATCTTGGTATAATTATAACCTAGAAATTTAACTTTTCAAGACATTAAGGGCGTCGTACATTCGTTGCTGCTTTGTGCACTTTCTGTTACCTTACCGACATGGTGAGATTCCAGGTGAGTCGTTACTGAGTTCATTCATCTGGTGACAAGGTAGAGCATAATTGCCTTATGTCTGGCGTTTTGCGTTACAATGTGTCGTAGTGTGGTTAAGGTCATGGCACTTAAGGCATCTCGAAACTGAGGTGCAGTTGTTAATGTTAAAAGCCTAGAACCCTATTTAAACCTTTTCCCTTCCCAAGAGTGTGTCCGTTAGTCATGGAGTAGCTTCAACAGCCTGATGGCATCTGCAATTTTGGTGGAGAGTTTTATCTGTACCAAAAAGTCAGGTCCCTCTACTTTGTCTTTTGAATCGAACTGGTAAACGTTTACTAATGTTTCTTAATCAGATTTTTATTTTATATATCATATATTGCCAGAAGAGGCAACATTAAACTTCCCTCTGATTTCACTTGGTGATTCTTTCGTTTTCTTTCCGTTTGCGTCTAAGTCTGAAACATGTTTTATGATGTCCTGAACTCTGTTTTAGCTTCCAGGTAGTTGTGAGTCTTCTAATTGGTACTCATCTATTTCCTTACAGGAAATGATGAAATTTCTTGATCTTCGGGAGTTCATGGTGTTGAGCTAGCAGTGCGTGGTTATCCTTTGCTCTGGGCACTGATGACGCGTTGCTGACGCGTTAAGTACTCCCAGTAGTAAAGGTGCAGCTAGAGCTGTGTCCGCTCAGCTAATGTGCCGCCTATGGACACGGCAAGACACTGCAGACCGGCGTAAGGAAACACGCGATTCCTTCTGTATATAGGGTGACATACTCTGTTTAGCTAGCAGACAAGTATTTCACTTAAATTACTTGCATCTAGCGCGACTGCTCATCCTGACACCAACGCCTGTGCATAGCACTGAGTTTCAGAACTGACAAATTACAGCGATTCATCATTCATTTATCAGCCGGGCATAATTTAACTAGGAATTTTGTGAAATTAAAAACGAATAGTCGCTCCTCGCTGTCGGCGTGGAAGCAGCTACAGTGGGAGCAGACAACACAGCTTTCTCACCGTCTACAAATGTCATAAGATAGGTAGAGTTTCTTTGCCTACCTCTTTGGCCACCAAAAACAAGATACCAACAAACTTATCTCTGGTGAAATACTCTCTGGATATCAGTCGATTAAATTATTAACGAACTTCCAGAGCAAAACTCATCTCTAGAATTCGCCGAGGAAGCCTGTATTCGAAAATTAGGCGTGTCAAGTGTACATCCGATGAGTAGCAACCATTTATATTTCGAACAAACATCAATATTAAACAGCTTCTCTTGAATAAAATGATTTTATAATTTTATATTAGTCTACTCTTTTATTTAACGAAGTCGTGGGTTTTACGTTATTTACTATTTCAAAGTTCACGTGGGCTTATTACTTACTTTCCCCTGGGCAGCAGGGTCCGGCGTGGACGTGTGGACACATGGATGCAGAACGGCTAGTACCTAACGACAGGCGTAGTTTACTTAGTGGTTGCTGAAGTACGACATCGCAAGAAACAACAGGTTGTATTGTGACAGCCGGCCGAAGTGGCCGTGCGGTTAAAGGCGCTGCAGTCTGGAACCGCAAGACCGCTACGGTCGCAGGTTCGAATCCTGCCTCGGGCATGGATGTTTGTAATGTCCTTAGGTTAGTTAGGTTTAAGTAGTTCTAAGTTCTAGGGGACTAATGACCTCAGCAGTTGAGTCCCATAGTGCTCAGAGCCATTTTGTATTGTGACGTGTTTGTCGAGGGCTGTTCGACACAGAGAAAAAAAACAATCATCACACTGAAGTGTATACGTATTAAGGTACCTCAAACAGAAATATCTGCAGTTACACCCATTACACTGTCATGGTACATGTGGGGTTGGGCGAAAACTGTAAGGGTGCGTCTGAAGAAAAGAAGGCGTAAAAATAAAGTTTTAAGACGTAGAAATTAGAAACACTCCCGGAATGCCACAGTATATGTCAAGCATGGATCACTCACATTAATGTAACCAGCACGTGTGTTCAGCGTCAGCATGCAATAAACACACACAAATGGAAGGTGGCAGCAGTACCAATGGACGGTAAATGAAATGTGTCAGGAGGCGTGGAAAACAGTGCAGTCGGTGTCGAAATTCAGATATGGAGCGAGTTATCTGGCTTTTGGGCCAAGGATGGAAGCATTTCCGAAACGGCTAAATTTATAAATTGCTCGCCTGCTGCTGTGGATAAAGTATACTGCGCGTGGCACAATAGCGTTACCTAAAACCAGCGATGAGACAAGTGTGGTGCGGCACCAGTCGTAGATGGTAGGACTGAACGATCTATATCGGGCTGATAGAAGTGCAGCTGTTGAGCAACTGATCACCCAGATGAAAAAAAGGGCTACCAACAGCGTCAGCGAGCGTTGCTATGTATGTGCCTCAGCAGCAGGCACTTCGTGCATGGGTGACTGCTCTTCATCGGCAATGAAGGCTGGAATTGGCATGCAAGTATCGAATCTGGGAGTTCATTGAGTGGTGATAGGTAGTCTTTTCAGATGAACCACGTTCTGTACTCCATCACGCAGACGGCCACTGCAAAATAAACAACCAGTGTACGTTATGGTCAGGAAAATGTTTTCTTGGCATTTCCTGGTGATCTTATCATTCTGGGTGGCACAACGGATTAACAAAGTAGGCACCTATCCTTGGGGACAGTGGCCTCCACTACATGCATTTTGTTGTTCCTCAGTACGATGACATCCACCAGCCAGACAGTACAACCAGTCACACAGCTTTCAGTGTACGTGTGTGAATTGAAGAGCACCAGGATGAGTTTATCATATTCCCCTGGCCACCACACTCCGCAGATTTAGACCCAATCGAGAATCTGCGAGACCACCTCGATCGAGCTGTTCACACGATGGATCCTCAATCGAGAAACACTGGCCATGGAACTGGAGTCGTCATCGTTCCACATCCCGATCGGTACCTTCCAGCAGTTTATGACTCTTTTCCTGCACGGTTCGCAGAGATCCACCCTTATATAAATGAAATTTTTATTCTTGTGTCGGACGACAGATATTGAAAATTGTTTCTTGTGAACTGGTGTATCCCGTCATGAGAATTCAGAGTTAGTCATGAAGTGCACAAGCTATGTAACACTACCACCATTCAATTAAAACAGAGAATTAGCAAATTTTGTGTGTGTGTGTGTGTGTGTGTGTGTGTGTGTGTGTGTGTGTGTGTGTGTGTGTGTGTGTGTGCGCGCGCGCGCACAGAAATCAAACGTAGAGTATGCAGATGTTCCTTCTCGGGTCTATTGACACAGTTACGATACCGCAAAAACAGACATGGAAGAGACAGGCAATTAAACTCAATAATTCTTGGAGCAATCGTTCCTGCTACAAAACACGGAGTGATAGGTGCTCATTGTCACTTCTGCATCCCTCATTTATTAAATACAGTGCTTCGCCACTGTATGCAACAGAAACTCGTCACAATGAAGCAACACACTAGAAATGCACCCACTTACCTTTATTCTTTAATGGTCTCCGAACCATGGGGAAACTGCAGAAATTTGTTGGTAAGGTAAGACTGAGATACAATGTTTTAATTTTTCTAATCGAGTAAATGATTGACAGTAATAGTGCACAACAATGTTCTGACAAATGTGCCGTAAAGTAACGTTAACCTCTATGAGACCTCCACCTAATTGTAAGACTGGAAGAAAAAAGGTGAATAACACTTCCACATCAGCTCAGCTGGTAATTTCAAAAAAAGTGAGACATATTAAATACCACAAGCTTGTCATACAAGATTCTCACCAGCGTTACCTAAATACGAGCTGCTCAGAAGATGGATTGTGGTATAGCCAGATCGAAAGTTAATCTTCAAGGTACAACCAATGGACCATTGCCTCGATGAGACAAGAGTCGTCAGCGACAGCCCAGTTCCACGTTCTCTCCAACCATACAGCCCAATTCCTGTGTTCAATTTAAGGAGAAAAATAAATGGCACTGCCAATCTGTCGAAAGATAATAAGGCCTCAACGGCCCAAGAACACTGGGATGCTACCGAAACTTCGCACTGAAGCCGTACAGAAAAGTATATTACAATTTATTACGATGGTACTTGTTTGGAACAGCCTCCCTCCGTCGCTTAGCAACGTCTGCACACAGTCACAGGAGCGATACTTTCATCTGATCGTAATTTTTGGAGGGAAGACAAGGAACTCCACCACGCCTCGGCAGCGGAGATAGGCGACGCGCTTCCACATGCATACAGAAAGGCAAATATCGTGCAGAAAGGCACAAAGGCAAACATGTGCAGGCAAACACTATGGCATCCGGTGACACCGCGCTTGCGGTAAGCGGATTAACGCCAGGAACAGACCACAGCAACAGTTCTCGAAACATGACCTTTACGTCCCACTGGTCAATAGTATGCGGCTGCTGTTCTTTCTTTTGAGGCACGTTGAAAGCCATCTGTAGATCAAACAGTGATCTGCCGAGCACCTCGTTTCACTCCCTTTCTGCTAGAAAACAGCAAAAGAACCACCCTCACATACTAAACTATTGAATAATAGCAACAGAGGTGAAACAGTACTGTGAAGCGTTATGTGGCAGTAAAGATGCAATACAATTGTCCGAGAAATAAAAATAACCGCTGCCCTCTGTTTCGAGTAAGCTTAATGGGAGGTTACCGTTGATTATCAGCCGAATGCTTGGACTACAAGCACTCTCTCCTAAGTATTCCGAATTAAGATTCACCCTGCCTCACTACCGGCTTTCATGGGTATTGACTGAACAGAACCACGTCCTATAAATGAGACGCTTGTCCAACAGCCGGCTTTATTCCTTAGAGAAAATGGAGAGCGTGTGATTATAGTAACTGTACACGTGACACTGTATCTGATTGTACGTTAACGATAAAAATTCCTTAACCAGCAAGAAATTTAAATACATGTTGATTTAAAATTTTGCATGTAGAAACTACACGCTATTGCGTAAATTTTACAAACGAGTGTTATTTACATTTCGATGGGTTTTTCTGTATGCTTTTTGTATTCAATTATACCGTTTAACAAAAATAATCAGAAGAAAGCCAATGTTAAATAGGAAAATTACATTTGCGTATTTACTGCTTCCTTTACATTTGATTACTCTATTTCTATTATTGGTCATGTTTATAAGATTCTTGAATTATTTACATCTTTTGATTGAATACAATGTCATATCACAGATTGTATATATAATCACCAAACTTCTGACTGAGTTTATGCGCCTTTCCACGAATCTCTCGCCTATGTCAACCACTTGATCTCAGAGTAGCAGTTGCGACCTACGTCCTCAGTTCTGTGCTGGTTGTATTCCAGTCTCTGTCTTGCTGTACATTTTTACCCCCTGCAGCTCCTTCTAGTACTATGGAAGTTATTCTTTAATGTCTTAACAAATATTCTATAATCCTGTCCCTTCTACTCGTGTTTTCCATATATTTCTTTCCTCTCCGATTCTGCAAAGTATCTCCTCTCTCCTTACCAGTCCACCTAATTTTCAACATTCTTTTGTTGCAGAACATCTCAAATGCTTCTGTACTGTCGTGGAATAGTAAAGAGTTGGAAAACGTGGAATATCGTCAAAGATTCGTTGCCTGTGCCAAGAGCCAGAGGCAGTAGGTTAGCCAAGTGGTAAGAGGATTGCACATGTGTCGGAATGTGTCGTCACGCAGGGACAATGGCCTGGTTACAGATAACAGGCGAGAGAGAATTGCTTAGCACGTGGGTTTGTGTTAGACGAAGACTTTCGCAGAGTGTAAGACAGAGGTATAGCGTCAGCTGTATTGCATTTCACAACTTCGCATAAGTCTGCCGTAACAACACGTAACTCTGTCGCAAGAACACCTAAGGGGCGAGTACGACAGATGAAACAGCAGTATAAGTGGAGAGAATGCATTCAATACAAACAAGCATGATGTCAGGACGTCGCTCATGCTTCCTTTAAATATGCCAGCTTAGATAGCAACAAGGCACTTGCAGTTAAACTTGCAGTTAGATGTGTACTGGGTCGCTGCGTAGCGCTCAGCTCGGTATCAACATGTTAATCTTTATTAAGGAGATGTTGCAGTAAGGGCAGCCCATTCAGCAGTAGACGTGAGGGGACAGTACCAGTTCTGGTCCTCTCTGCTACCGCTGTCAATCATCAACGCAGGATTAGTAGACATCGCGGCAGACTCGCTCGCCGCCAATGCTGACCACATCAGTGAACCGTCATTGAGATCGGCATAGGCCCTGTGCATCCGCCGTCACAACCGGGTGAGCCGATAACGCTGGGGGACTGCAGCCCGTTCCGCCCTTCCACCGCTGACGAGCAACCAGGAGGAGCAGGGAAGAAGACGGGGCGGGATAGAGTACACTCCGCACTATGAGAACACCTCTCATGCCGACAGCGCCGGGACTCCAACCCAGAGCCCCCTAAGTGCAGCAGCCTGCTGTCCGCAGCCAAGCCGACCGGCTAGCCGGGCGCTGCCAGCCACACGCGGCCGAAGTAAGGGCATTCCAAGCTACGTCACAGGACGCGACGCTGCGCTAGCAAGACTGGTGTGGCCGGAGCTGGTGTCATCGCTACGAGTCAGCGAGGACTCAGGGAAGGTCGTTGATATCACCAAGCTCAGCCAGCCTGTGTTATGCACTCGGCAGGAATAAAGGTGTTATGAGTTAATAATGTTTCTTTGGCGTTTGTGATGCGTCCACAGTCATTTCCTAGCATCTTGACAACTGGAGAGGTCACCGCTCAGCCTCCAATCCACTGTAGGCGACCAGGACCACCGGGGCGCCTACATATTTGGTGTCAGAAGTCCTCGTGCCCACCGCCTACTGATTTGGTATCAGAAGTGTTCGAACCGCCCACTACAGCACTTGCCTGCAGATCTGGTATCTGGAGTCGTCGACACCACCACTGCAGGACTGACACCACAGAGTTGCGGTCCAACTGTCGACTCTACGCAGCCTTGTGGTAAGTGCATGAGGCGATTTTTGTTAATAACTATAGATGCATGTTCTTCGTTGGGAGTGCACTTTGTGAGACCTGTGGGAACAGGAGATTTATCTGAGTTTCAGGGAAACAGTTGGGAAACGTACTTGGTACCAGTCAGATGTACTGTGTGTAATTTAACGGGGCATGGGGAGCCATGCACGGAGTTTGGACCAGTAGAATGTTCAGTTTGTAGACGGTTTGGTCATGCAGCACACAATTGTAGAGAGTGTCGCTGGGCAATAACAAGGCGGAAGGATTAATTTTGTTTGGTTGTGCATTGTGAGTCTTGTTTGTCTTCTTGTGTGTAGTGCTCAACTGTGACAGAGGAGTTGAGTAGTTAGTGTAGTTATTGTTCTGAGGAGTAAATTCAGTATAGAGTAAGTTGTTGGTAATTTGCACAAATCATGTCGGAAACAAGATCCGTTGGTACTGAAGTGAGTATAGCTGCTCTGACGGAGCAAGTCTCAAAATTGTTAGAAGAGAATGCGCAGCAAAAGTTATGTCATGTAGCATTAATGACGCAAATGGAGACCTTGCGTTCGGCACAAGAGTCGCAAACGGATTGAAGTGAGTGCAAGTCAGTAGCAATGTCCAACCTTGCAATATATCCTTCAGTAGCTAACCTAATCACGCCTTTCTCTGGTAAAACAACTGAGGATGTCACAGCGTTCATTAACTATGTTTTTGCAACAGCTGCAATGAGCAATTGGTCGGACGTAACTACATTACGTATGGCAAATTTGCGACTTTCAGGGGAGCCAAGACGTTCGTGATGTACCATGAGACGCTTAGTAAGGCGAGCACGTTTGAAGAATTGGCAGATGGGTTACGACAAAGATACCGTAAGCAGAATAGTGACACATTTTTTAGGGAGAAGTTAGCTAATTTGACACAGAAGGTCAATGAGACAGCGGAGTCTCTTTCAGATAGGATACGGAAAATTAATTCGCAGACCTATGAATTATCGGGTAATCCTGATGCGGATCGTGTATTACTACGAGAGGCAGAAAACAGAGCCCCCGATGTATTCCTCAGGGGAATTCCTGCAGAATTTTCTCGTAAGGTTAGGATGGAGAATCCTGGGGATTTAGCTCTAGCACTGCGTATTGCAACGCATCTGCAGGAAGTAGATATTGCAACAAGGGTTCGCAATGATAAACACATCTTTGCGTCCGAGAGGAATTGTTATCGTTGTGGAAGGAAAGGTCACGTGAAGGCTCAATGCAGACAGCCACAGTGCTATGCTTGTAAACGCTACGGTCACAAGGCGAATGAGTGTCGTAGTAAGCAGAATGGTAACGGGAATAAACAGGAAAAAGCGTTAAACGGGAACGGGAGTGTTTCGTCCGTCGGAAGACATTCCCGGTAAGCAGAAGTACGGTGAAAACTTTTTGCTTGATGGCTGTTGTAAGGAATAACAGACGTAAGTTTTTGATTGATACAGGGGCACATGTATCTGTTGATAGTCTAGACCTCGTGGGTACGAGAAGACTAGGTACTCCTAGGTATAGATTACGTGGAGTAGCGAATAATGAGTTGCCATCATTGGGTGCAACACAGCTCGTTTTTAAGATTGGAACTGTAGAGTTCGGAGAGCAAATGGAAGTGTTGCCCACTGTGGGACAAGGGTATTCTGTGATTCTCGGACTGGACTTCCTCGATAAACACCATGCCAAAATTAGTCTTTCACAGCGTACAATCGAACTTAGTGGAAACTTGTTTTCAATGGGTACAACAGCTGTAAACCTTTCTATGTCGCGAGGTGCATTCATTGCTAAGATGTCACCAATTGAACCGCGTACAAGGGCATTAAAGATGATTACGCATGTCAGAGTGCCTTCGGGTACAGGGAAGTTAGTTTGGTTGTCAGTAGGTACCGATGTACCACAGTAGAGACTATGTGTGGTGGAGCCACTGCAGAGCAATGAAGCATTGGATGAAATGCATTGTTTTATTAGGAGGAGCGTTGGTGCGTAACGGATATAAATGGGGAACTGATGATTCCGGTCAGTGTAGATAATTTTGGGGCAGATGAAGTGGATCTCCCAAAGGGTTTAGTGGTAGCAAGTTTGGAAATACTTGACGATGAGGATACTCGACAGGTGAATCCCAAGTTGATTATAACGTCAAGCAAACCGTCAAGGCACCTTTACTACGTGATAAGATTCGTCATTTGGAGAATGGTGATCCGAAAGCTATGTAAGCTTTGTTATTAGAGTATTTAGATTTGTTTAGTTCAGAAGGTCCATTACCAGCACCTTATACCGACTGGCGATAGTCCGCCGGTCTATAGAAAACCATACAGGATAGCGAAACACCTTCAACCACTAGTGGAAGAATTTATTAATCAACAGCTAAGGGACGGTATTGTAGAGAACAGTGAAAGCCCGTGGTCTGCCATCATAGTGGTAGTTCCTAAGAAGTCATTGGACGGTACTAAAAAGAATAGGTTTTGTTGTGACTATCATTTTTTGAACGTACGAACTATAACAGATGCGTATCCAATACCGAACATCACGGAAACATTGGACAACCTAGGTCGGTGTAAATATTTTTTGACATTAGATCTAAAGAGTGGGTACCATCAGAGAGACGTAAGTCCCGAGGACAGACCGAAGACGGCCTTTACAACAAGCCTTTGTCACTTTCAGTATCACAGACTGCCATATGGGTTGAAAAACGCTCCTGCTACTTTCCAGCGTCTGTTAGATGGTGTGCTTAGGGGACTGAAACCAAAGATTGCTATGGTATACCTCGATGATATTGTTATTTTTTCGCGTAATATAGAAGAGCATGTGGAACGACTGAACGAAGTACTTTGTAGGCTAAGAGCGGCGCCCGCATCTCGTGGTCGTGCGGTAGCGTTCTCGCTTCCCACGCCCGGGTTCCCGGGTTCGATTCCCGGCGGAGTCAGGGATTCTCTCTGCCTCGTGATGGCTGGGTGTTGTGTGCTGTCCTTAGGTTAGTTAGGTTTAAGTAGTTCTAAGTTCTAGGGGACTGATGACCATAGCTGTTAAGTCCCATAGTGCTCAGAGCCATTTGAACCATTTGAAATACCGTTATCGTATACATCGATAGAGAAAGAGCACTTGTTATGACTGGGCAAAGATAAAAAGAGAAACTACTGATACCTCATGCAATGTGCATTTCCATTTTCACTCTTGAAAGCATGAACAAATGATGCTGATATTCGGTACAAAAGTACGAGTAAATTTGACAATTATGACCACAGCAGTTGAGTCCCATAGCGCTCAGAGCCATTTAGTGCTCAGAGCTAAGAGTGGCAAAGCTTACGCTTAGTGTCGAGAAATGTCAGTTTGCTCAGACGCAAGTGACTTTATTATCAGTCAGGATGGGGTAAGAACGAATCCACGTCTAACGTCGGCTGTGAGTGGTTTTCCAGTACCACAGACCACTAAACAAATTCATCAATATGTCGGTTTATGTAATTACCACAGACGATATGTAAAGGGGTACGCGGAAATTGTACATCCATTAACGAGATTGTTAAAGAAAGGTGTTAAGTTTGAGTGGACAGCACAGTGTCAGGAGGCATTCGAGAGGATCAAACAGATACTAACATCAGGCCCAGTGTTTATACTTCCTGATTTCGAACAAGAGTTCATACTATCTTGTGATGCTAGTAATATTGCTGTCGGTTGTATTCTTTCTGAGAGGGTTAATAGACAGGAGCATCCAGTGGCTTATGCTTCCAATCATCTGAATAGGGCAGAGAAGAATTATTCAACTACAGAGAAAGAAATGTTAGCAGTGATTTACGGTATCTCGTAAATACTACGAGATAATTCACAAACCAGGGGTGAAAGCCGGCCGAAGTGGCCGTGCGGTTACAGGCGCTGCAGTCGGGAACCGCAAGACCGCTACGGTCGCAGGTTCGAATCCTGCCTCGGGCATGGATGTTTGTGATGTCCTTAGGTTAGTTAGGTTTAACTAGTTCTAAGTTCTAGGGGACTAATGACCTCAGCAGTTGAGTCCCATAGTGCTCAGAGCCAGAGAGCCAGGGGTGAAACATACGAATGCAGATGCGCTTAGTACAAAAATAGCAGCTGTACAAGTTGTGGGCATAAGTGAGAAGGAGTGGATAAAGGCGCAAGCAACTGACAGAGAGTGTCAATTGTTCCAAACGCAACCACAGTTTGAAATGCAGGATGGGTTGCTTTGCAGGAAGACGAAGTGCGGACTACGCGTCGTAGTACCGGAAGAAGTGTTGAAACAAGCGCACAACCATTTATTGTCGGGTCATGGTGGTAACAAAACGACTGATAGACGGGTAGCTGACAGGTTTTGGTGGAAGACACGTCGCAATGATGTAGAGCAGTATGTGCAACATTGTATACCGTGTGCGCAGAGAGCAGATTTAAGTCATCAGAAAATTCAGTTACAGAGGCTACCTGAAGCGGATCGTCCGTTCGCATTCATCGGATTAGACGTAATCGGAGCATTTAACAAGACCCAAGCGGGTAATCAATACGTATTAACAATATTAGATCAAACTTCCTGGCAGATTAAAACTGTAGTGTTGGCTTAAGAGCCAACACCGTGTTACTAGAGGAGGCCGAAATGCACGCGTTTTAGCTCACGCAGGCTGGCGTGAGGAGGGAAGAACTATACTGACGTGAGGTCTGGAACATGACAAGGAATTAGAATTCAGAAAGCGGACGTAATTACTTTGATACTTAACTTTAATCCATTAAT
Source organism: Schistocerca nitens (assembly GCF_023898315.1). Classification (NCBI taxonomy): domain Eukaryota; kingdom Metazoa; phylum Arthropoda; class Insecta; order Orthoptera; family Acrididae; genus Schistocerca; species Schistocerca nitens. The sequence goes on along the minus strand of NC_064620.1, from coordinate 470,471,544 downwards.
GATGAACGTCGCTCTTGACGGTACATGATTCACAATATTCTCTGTTCAGAATACATTCATAGAACTGAATATGGCGCCTTGCTAGGTCGTAGCAAATGACGTAGCTGAAGGCTATGCTAAACTATCGTCTCTGCAAATGGGAGCGTATGTAGGCAGTGAACCATCGCTAGCAAAGTCGGCTGTACAACTGGGGCGAGTGCTAGTGAGTCTCTCTAGACTAGACCTGCCGTGTGGCGGCGATCGGTCTGCAATCACTGATAGTGGCGACACGCGGGTCCGACGTATAGTAACGGACCGCGGCCGATTTAAAGGCTACCACCTAGCAAGTGTGGTGTCTGGCAGTGACACCACAAGAACTATGTGCCGGACCGAGACTCGAACTTTCCTAAAGACAAACTGATGTTCATCTAAGAGGTTCTCAATTCCCTTTTCCATTCTTTTGTATACTATTTTTTGGCAACAACTTGGTTGCATGAGCTGCTAAGCTGTGTGTGCGGTATATGTCGCAGTTGTCAGCTCTTGCAATTTTCGGAATTGTGTGGATGACATTTTTCCAGAAGTGTAATGGTGTATCGCCAGTGTCATACATTCCACATAATAACGTGAATAAGCGTTTTGTTCCCACTTCCCGGAACGACTTTCGAAATTCCGATCGAATGTAATCTAACCTTTTTGCATTATTTGATCTTAAGTCTTCGAAAGCTCTTTCCAATTTTGAGTCCAATACTGTATTCCCTGCCTCTTCCCTATCGACGTCTCTTTAATCCTCTATCACATCATCATGTAAGTTCTCCGCCACATAGAGGCCCTCATTGAACTTTTTCCACCTATTCGCTTTCTCCTCTTCATTTATCTGTGGGTCTCCCACTGCCTTCTTAATGTTACCGCCCTTGGTTTTAATTTTCCTTTTGGCTTTCTGTACTTTGAGTCAACCCATTCGACAATCTTTTCTCTTTCGATTTTTTCACGTTCTTCATGTAGCCATTTTGCCTTAGCTTCCTGAAATTCCTGTTTCTTTCATTCCTAATTGGCTTATATTTCTGTATTCCTGAATTTCTCTGAACATTTTTCTACTTCCTTCTTTCGACGATCAGCTGAAATATATCCTCTGTTACACATGTATTCTTCGAAGTTACCGTCCATATGCCTACGTTATTCTCTCCAACTTTCGTGAATGCCCCTTTAGAGATGTCCATTCCTCTTCAACTGAACTGCCTACAGAGCTACTTCTCATTGCAGTATCTATAGGTTCAGAGAACGTCATGAGCATCTCTTATTCCTTAGTACTTCCTTATCGCACTCATTTGCGCATTTATTCTTCCTGACTATGAACACTCCATCATTACCAAAATGTGATCTGAGCCTGTATCTGTACTCCTTACGATCCAATACATGATTTGCGGAATCTCTGCCTGACAATGACATAATCTAAGTGATATTTCTACCTTCGTCGGCCTTTCCCAAGTATACCTCATCCTCTTGTGATTCTTGAACGAATGATTCGGTGTTACGATCTGAAATTTATTGCGTAGATCTTTCATCTCTCACATTCCTAATAAAGCCCATATTCTGCCTTAACACTTCCGTCTACTCGTTCTCCTATAATTGTATTCCAATCCCCTGCTACTATTAGATTTTCGTCTCTCTCTACGTTTTGAATTACCATTTCATATACTTTATCTACCTCTCGTCTTCTGCTTGAGACTTCACCATGTATACGTGACCTATTGTTGTCAGCATTCATTTGCTGTAGACTTGGATGAGAACATTAGTATCCCAGTAACTCACCCTCTGTCCTATCTTCCTTTTCATAAGAATCCTACTCTCCTTATTGCATTTTTTGCTGCTGTTGATGTTACTCTATGGTCGCCTGACCAGTAGTCCTAGTTTTCTTTCCATTCCACTTCACTGACTTCCACTATTTCTAAATTAAGCCTTAGCATTTCCTTTTTTATATTTTCTAGTTTCCCTGCCGTGTTCAAGGTTCTGACATTACACGCCGCGACTTGTAGATCGTAATCGTTTCGATGGTTATTCAGTCTTGTTCTCATGGTCATCTCCTCCTTGGCAGCACCTCCCGGACATCCGAATGGGTGCTCATTTGGAATCTTTTGCCGATTGAGATATGATCATGAGCCTTTTTCAGTTACATGCCACATATTCTCTGTATACACTTTATGCCGTGGTTTCCATTGTCCTCTGCATCCTCATGCCGTTCATCATTGCTGATTCTTCCGCCTTTTAGGGGCAATTTCCCATCACAATGCCAGAGTGAGTCCTGAACCTCTGTCCACTCTTCCACCGTCTTGGACGAGGCATTTGGCAGAATGTGGGTGACTCGCTACGCCGAAATTCATCGGCAACCATTGCTGATGATTATTATTGAATATTTAAGCAACGGCGGAGTTAAAACCCGGGACAGAGGATTTCTTGATTACTAATCAACGACGCTAACAACTTTTTTCCCCACCCCCTCAATTTGTTCGATATTTAGTGTGGGCGGACGTAAAATGTCACTCCTTAAACTTCATCGTGGAATACTAAGCCTAAAGCCACGGGTGTCCTGTACATACTGGGCGATTTGGAATTCCTATCTGACAGTTAGAGGTGTTGTAGAGGAGACACAGAACAGCAAATTTGACAGTCAATACATTCTGGAAGTGCCCCGATTGGAAGATAAACTACTGCGACGGATGGAGGGAAATATCCATTGTTGTAGTCAGTCTGTCTTGTCACGTGATGTCTTGTGTGACGTCATGTCACGTGTCATCAGTGAACAACCAAACGATGTTGATGCGCCTGTACATCAGTTGGCACTCAATGATCGAGAACGACGGTGCATTAAAAAATGACAGAATGCTTGTTTTACGAGTACACCGGCATGTTTCTGAGCTACAGCCAAAACGGACGAAACAGTAGCCTGTATCACGAACTGAAAAGACACTCCAGGACTTTTTAACGGTGGACATCTGAACACTGTTCCCAAACTCACTTTTTGCAACAAAGCTCGTGGTCGCCACTTCGAGCGTTATGTTCTAGTTCACGCAAGTACGACTGGTTGATGCACTTGCAGCGTACCTTAGTCGTTGTATTAGAGTCGTTTTCCCTCCAAACGGCGCATTTCCAGACGTCGGTTTATTACCAAGTATTGCTGTCCTTTTAGTCCTCTGTGCAACAACTGCTGTTGTTGTAGTCTTCAATTGAAGACCGGTTCGATGCAGCTCTCCAAGCTACTCCATCCTGTGCGAGCCTCTTTACCTCTGAATACCTACTGCAACCTACGTTCTTCTTACTCTACTTACTGTATCTATCTTTTGTCTTTCTCCACTACTTTTACCCCCCACACTTCCCTCCAATACTAAATTGGTGATCCCTTGATGTCTCAGAACATGTCATATCAACTAATCCATTCGTTTGGTCAAGCTGTACCAAAAATTTCTGAACTCCTCAATTCGACGCAGTACCTTGTCGTGGGTTACACGCTCGATTTATTTTATCTTCAACATTCATCAATGGCACCACATTTATAAAGCTTGTATTCTCTTTTTGTCTTAACTGTTTATCGTCCACGTTTCTCTTCCATACATGTCAACATTCTATAAAATACCTTCAGAAAAGACTTCTTAACACTTACATTTACATTCGACGGTAACAAATTTCTCTTCTTCAGAAGTGCTTTTCTTACCATTGCCAGTCTATATTTTATGTACTCTCTACTCCATATATCATCAGCTGATGCCCAGAAAGCAGAACTCACGTACTACTTTGTCTCGTTTCCTAATCTAATCCTGCCACACCTATAACTGTGTAACTGGAGTCCTCAATATATAGTTGTTGATTAGTGGGGTACACGCTCGTATTCCATAGTGGTTCATTTGAAGAAGAAAAGCATTAAAACAAGCACCTTCCTTAGAATATTAGTTGAGAGATTATATGCATATGTATTAGCTAAAAGTTGAAGAAATGAGAAGTAAAAAAACAAGAACGAATACTGGACAGATAATATTTAACAGTACTATATTCAACAGTAGGAGAAACTGTGCAATTGGTTTTAAGTAAGATGGCTTTAGCAGATAGGGTCTGTTAGACTGAATACAATCCTGTTATAAAAACGCAAATGCAGTTATATAAAAATGTGTATGTCCTCTGCATCATCGTTAGAGCACGTTATGTATGTCTCTGCTGTAAGACTCACATTTTTATTGTTTTTAGATTTTGTGTGTGAAAACAGTCTCGGAAAAACTCCGATGTGTTAGCAGCAGTGTATTACATTTCATGTGTTATGCATCATTTTCCGAAGCACAGTTCTTCATCACTGTCGCCGAGGTGGAACTAGATGGTTAGCCTATGTGGGGATGATGTGGCCCTGCAGGTTTGGATTCGTGTGGCGCTGTGATGTTCTGGTCTTTGTTGTTCCATACTCACAATCGGTAACGCAACGCATTCACATCTCCCACAACAATGAACCCGTTAGTACTTCGTCATACACATTAGCGCTTCTGTGGCAGGGTTTTGTAATTCCTTCAAATTTGTCTGTTATATGGCAGTAAATGACGGTAGTAACATTGTCCGATAGACTACAGAAGAAAAGTAAATTGTAGTCCTCAATCAAAGCACGTGGCGTCGTCAATTGGCACAGCTGATGTCCACGTTAACTACTCTCCCTTTTGCGGTTCTCGGCTGGCGCCGTAATGGAACTGTTTCGGCAGCAGCCGCGCCACGAGCACGTACCGCGCGTTAAATACGGAGCGCTGTCGCCACAGAGGGCGGTGGGCCGCTCGCACGTACCGCGGGTCTGCCTGCCTGCCAGGAGCAGGCGCCTCGCCGCGCCGCGCCGCACAGTGTTTGCGGCGTGTCAACAGCTGGCGGGCGGAACACGCGGTAATGGAGGCGCGGCGATTACGCGGCCGCTATTGCGACGTGTCCCCGCGGCACCGACGCCGTCGGCCGCGTCGATCACAGCCTGTGCGGAAGGGGTGGGGCAGCCTGCTGCCTATACCTGCAGAGCCGGCGCAGTTGACTGGCAGTATACCTGTTACCTGCGGTATTCGAGCTCCAAAGTGTACCACAGTGATAGGTGACATTCCACGAACTGCTGCCCAGTAGCAAAAAGGCAGGCTGTGTTCTGTATGTTGCAGGAATAAATGTTTTGTGCTATAGCCCCTTCGCTGCAACAGATGGGCGCTTTGCATTCCGTGCTCAGGCGGCTTTTGTTTGGCTACACCGCTCGCGAAATACGGTTCCTGTTCTGAGAGACAATGTTCCGGCCGACATGTACTGTTTATAATCTGATTTATCCACAACGGTTAGGTAAAAAATTTTGATTTTTGCACTTCGTAGAGCCTGATATCTTCACTCGACAAACAATTTCTTTCCGTTATTTGTCATACTTATTACGTTGCATCGTATTAAGTAGAACATCGCATAATATTTTAAAGAGTTCGCAGAGGTAAAAATTCACTGCAAAAAATGGTGCAAATGGCTCTGAGCAGTATGGGACTTAACATCTATGGTCATCAGTCCCCTAGAACTGAGAACTACTTAAACCTAACTAACCTAAGGACATCACACAACACCCAGTCATCACGAGGCAGAGAAAATCCCTGACTCCGCCGGGAATCGAACCCGGGAAACCGGGCGCGGGAAAATGCACTGCATTAACATTGCGTATGGTCGACTTTAGCTCATACATTGCCAGTGAATGAAGTATAGATAAGATACTGAAATTCCATTTTAAACTGCGAGCAGCACGATCTTCCATTTCGTTCTCGAGTCATTTTGTTCTACATCTGTGGGAGGGCCGTGCACGACGCGTCCAGATCCGTCCTACAGACCTGCCGGCTTCTATGAAATACCTGTCATCGACTTTTAAGAAAACTATTTGCTAAACAATTGTTTTCTTTTCACATGTTACAGTCTGATATCTTCGCTTGATACAGGACCGAATTTATTTTCGCTATGTGCCGTAATTACTGTACTGCATGAAATTAAGTAAAACATTGCAGAAATTTTAAAGGTAATTGCCGAATTAAAATCATATTGCGTAAACGTTTTATGGTTGATTTTAGCTCATACACCACAGTGAATGAAATGTAGATAAGATATCGAAATTTTATTTACACTCGAGAGCAAAAGGATACATTTCATTCTCGAGTTAGTAGGGCTCACACCAGTCGCACACGACGCGCACATTCATGTCTATGCGCATCGCGAATCATGTGGTCGTATCAATCGTCATATGCCATAAACATCTCAAGGAACCAAACCAGGTCTTTTTTTTTCTTTGCAAATGAGATCATGGAATGAGACACATTTATTCTATGATAAATACCAGAAACTTATTTATTCACCGAGATTTTGAGGTAGATCGTCTGCAGCAGTGAGAGGTCGGCAGTTCAGGACGGCTTCAAAACTGTACAGAAATCCAAGAATCGGGCATATACACGTGCACAACACTGGAGAAGCCGCGCGGGATAGCCGCGCGGTCTCGGGCGCCTTGCCACGGTTCGTGCACATCCCCCGTCGGAGGTTCGAGTCCTCCCTCGGGCATGGGTGTGTGTGTTGTCCTTAGCGTAAGTTGATTTAAGTTAGATTAAGTAGTGTGTAAGCCTAGGGACCAATGACCTCAACAGTTAGTTCCCACAGGACGCTACGGTCGCAGGTTCGAATTCGGCCTCGGGTAAGTTTGTATGTGATGCCTTAGGCTAGTTAGGTTTAAGTAGTTCTACGTTCTAGGGGACTGATCACCTCTGATGTTAAGTCCCATAGTGCTCAGCGCCATTTGAACCATTTCTTTCCCCATCGCTGGCGGGCGACGCACACGACCACACGCCAAGCCGCTGGGGCGCAAGACGCTGCTCAAACTAGTAGGTTTCTGAATACATCAGAATAAGCATTTAGGTTAAACTCATGCTGTTCAATCAACAGTAATTCTGGTTGCCGTTTTCTGTGTACATAAATCTCCATTTCTTCCAGTAGGTTCAGTAGCTGCCTCTTTGACGACCTACGCAACACTTGCATATTATTCTTTATATTTCCTGCCGAATATTCTTCTCTATCCAAATGTATACCGAAAGCGCTCTTATTCTGGTTGAACGTATGCTCTCTAAAACGAATGTTGGTAGTCCTTCCTGCCTGACCAATATAAACTTGTCACCGTCTTGGCATTTGATCTTATAGACACCATATTATAAATATTTGCTGCTGTTGTTGCCGACATTGTGGCGTAGCGTAGAACCAGTTGTACTTTTCCTTTGAAGTTCCATTTTTACTTTCGTTTTTCTGGAAGCCTGTGCAATTGTGACGGAAAATGCACCATTGTATGACATAGCAACAAACTTCATGCCCTCTGGTTCTACTGTCTCGTTCTTGTCAAACATTTTTGACTTTAGTTTATTATAAAGGATCATTACAACCCGGTACTTATATCCATTTGCCTCGGCTACTTGTCTAATCACACTTAATTCTTCCATTTCTTCACTAGGGGTGAGTGGTGGGTTTAGCATCCTGTTGAATACGGCTCTCAAGTATGCCTATTTATGCTTCTTGGGGTGACAGGATTTCACATTTCTAATCGTGTCAGCAGCCGTCGACTTCTTAAATATGCTATTCATATGCTTTCCATACCTTTAGTTAACCTAAGACCCATAACCTTGTATTTCCTTCTTCTTCCAGTTACAGTGTGAACTTAATTCTTTTCGTGCATCCCACGCGTTCTTTCTACTACTTCGCGTATTTCACTTTCGTCACCTTTTTACAGTAGTATGAAATTCTCTACATAACGTCTGTAATAGATAATATTTCGCAGATGTCAGAATTTTGTTCAAAAAATTTATTTTCTAGCTCATTTTCAAATATCTCAGCTTAAGTACCAGACAAACTAGTGACCGTTGCGAGTCCGTCGTTTTGATAAAAAATCTTATCGTTAAACTTAAAATAATTAAATGACAACACAAATCAAAATTTTCTGGGAGTTCTGCTATTTCGCTTTGACTAATCTTCTTGTACGTTAGCAAGTTCTTCCTTATAATCTCCAACGTATCTTTTTCTGGAACGTTGGTATACAAGTTAACAATGTTAAAAGAAGCCGATGTATCTCCATCTGGGATTGGTACATCCTTAATATCATCCGCAAATTCATAACTGTTCTTGACACTGAATGGCTTTTTACAAGTATACGCTGCTTTTTTGTTGCATCCCCAGTTCATTTTGTAATTGGACATGAAATATTGTTAATAATAGGCCTGATCCGTTCCCCCCTCTTGTGCAATTTAATTTGCGAACGAAGCACAGGAATGGACGTTTCTCTTTCTCATCCGGAAACAAGAAGCTACTGTTCTCAATTGTTTTCCTTAGATCTGACTAAAATTTGTTCACAGGATTTCTGTAGACTTTGAATATGTTATTACCTGCTTGAAATTTTTCAGTTTTTTAGATTTAGTCACAATCTGAAACTAGACAACTGAATTTCCTTTGTCAGCCCTCTCATCTAAAGCCGTTTCCATTTCTAATTTTTGATTTCGCCTTTTAAGTGCTTCTAAATGTTTTGCATTATTACGTTCGTAGTGACCTACATTGAATATACATTTGTTACTTTTTACTGCCATTTACATTTGATCTAATTTATTGAGTTTAGCCACGTCACAAGCCACTTTTACTTCTGCAGTAGTATTTTTGATTAAGGCTGGCCTCAATTTCGGAGTAATACTAAAATTTAAACCCTTATTCACAAGATACATTTCATTATCCGTCATTTATATGTTCGTGACATTGACCACCGTGTCCGCAAATTGATATATGACTTCGCACTTTTCGTCTACTCTTGCAGTATAGTCCGCCTACAAATTGGAGGATTTCTTCCTATGTCTCATTGCCATGTTTTTCTGTTGATTGCAAACCACTTTATTCACAATTTTGAAAACACATGACATTTGTAATGGCGAGAGAAGCGTCCCTAAAAGTAACTGAAGTCTGAATGCTTCCGAACAATTCTTTATTCTTGTATGCTTCCCTTAGCTCAGTCCCATCCACAGCACTTTACTTTTGCGTTTCAGGCTTACCACTCCAGAAAAATGATTACTAAACCTGGCATTAACATATTAAGAATAATCCCCTCACTCAAACAGAATTTGTTAAAACCTTAATTTCATTATATCTTAAATAATGCGCTTTAATTTTTAAGGAACAGTTTTTCCTCATTCTTGGCCTTCCTTGCACAAATTTATCAATTGAAGCCATCAAGTCTGAAAATGAGTCCGTGATCATATTTTGGCACTATATTGTACAGGTTCGTCTTGATCACACAAACTTCTACACATCATTATCACCGGTTTCGGCTACTGCCGTCTTCAGATCTGTTACAAACAAAAACAGGGTGTAATCAACTAAGTTTTGCTGAAGCTAAATCTATAAAGGGCCTGGTGTTATATAAGAAATATAAAGAGTGTGTACATGTTTAACAATTGTATGTACCAACCATACATACTATAAAAAGTCCTGATGTATTGTCAACGTCAAAATAAAAATGTAGGTGCATAGTAAATGCTGGTGATGATCAGAATGCGACTGGTATTTATAAAAAAAAAAAAAAAGAAAAAGGAACTGAGCCCATCTGAGGGCCCTACAGCTAGGATACATGAGTAACCAGTATACCAGTATCGCAAATGCAATGTTTAAAAAGCAGTACACGTAGTCATTAATTAAAATTACTTTACGCAGCAAAACTAACGTCTGACATGTATTGACATGCAATACGTAGAATTAGGTCCATACTTAAAATCCACATAAAAAGTAGAAATACCAATAATGTGAAGCTCCTAGCCTGTCAATGTAGAATATACAACTGTGTAAAAGGCAGAATAAAAAGTTTAATAATAAAATCACATCCATAAAACGAAATCTTCCAGCATGACTAAACAATTTTGTAACAAAGCTTAAGATGGCAGTAGCCGAAACCGGTAATAGTGAAGTGTAAAAGTTTGTGTGATCAAGATGGACCAGTAAAATAAAAGGCCAAAATACCATCATGGACTCATTTTCAGACTTTATGTTCAAAAATGTTCAAAGGTGTGTGAACTCTTAAGGGTCCAAACTGCGGATATCATCGGTCCCTTGACTTACACACTACTTAAACTAACTTAAACTTATTTATGCTAAGAACAACACACATATCCATGCGCGAGGGAGGACTCGAACTTCCGGTGGGAGAGGCCGCGCAATCCGTGATATGGCACCTCGAACCGCGCAGCCACTCCGCGATGCGCGAAACAACAAAATTCCACAAAAACAATTCTCCCATTTTTCGGACATCTTATTAATATTGCTGTTATTACTGATATTATTATTATTGACACCGGCTGTAGTATAAATATGTTGATAAGCACAACTTTTATAGAGCAGATGCTATTAATTTCGCACTCTCATATTTATCTGAATTTAAAAATTTGTAAACACCCAGAATGTATACCTACGAGCTTCCACTGACTATAGATGGAAGCATGTGCAGCAGATACAAAGTTGGTGTGAGGTGTCAACCATCCGCCATCGAATTTGTGATTATGGGTTGAGAGCCGGTAACTTCCATCTTTCGTTTCCTGCGTCTTGCAGGTGAAGCACTTGGTGGCTTATCTCGTTCCTTCTTCCCCATCAGCTGACTTAATCTCTTCAAATATAGCGCGCAGTACTGGAAGCCGATGCGGTGTTATTGTATTTGAGCTGTCGACGACAATTGTCTGCCACGCCATGATTACTTCACAGAGGCAGTTTCAGTGACTATATGGTTCAATTAAGACAAGAGAGTGCAGTCGAATGCTTAAGGATTCGAGCATCGAACAGAAAGGAAGGTCCGTCCGTCACGGACTGGGAAATGTGTGTGTCACAAACTGATCAAAGTTTGATTCATCTGTCGTCCTGATCGATTCGTCTCTCTCTCTTCATTGCTTCCTGACTCATCTATCTCTGACTCATTGCACTGATGACATTCACTGATGCACTGTATCACTCACTGATTTCCCGCGTCTGTTCCTTCTTTGTAGTTTGGCGAAGTAATCCCCAACTCTACCCTCCAGGGCGCTAAATTTACATGCATATCGTATTGGTCATTTGCGGGGCCAATGTACAATCCTCCTAAATAACGATCGACGCTGTGTAACCACGTCCTCGCATTCTTTGTGTAAGGTGAAAATATCCGATTTGCGGTAGCTGGCATCAAACTTTGGAACTGTCGCATTTCTCTAAATGTTTCAGATTGTGACATTTTACAGTCAGAGTGAAGCTTCCTTGCAGTTAGGCACTGCTTGCAAATTTCTTTGAGTGTGCCTCCTTTCCCTAGTAGTTAAGAAAGTAAGGACCCAACAAACCCACTTGTCTATCATCGGAATCTCTGTTCTCTACAAAAGCTTTCCCAGGTTTTTGTGACATCCTGGCATCCGTCTTGTGAACAGCCAGACTTTGAGTGGGGTAACCACGAATGAGGCAAACACTTAAGTTATGATGAACTGTCTGGCTTTTGGAAAGCCTCTGACGCAAGGCTGTTGCTTTAGCATATTACACAGTTCGTCTGCATAGCAAATACACTCTGAGACAAGAAAACCACACATCACAAAGGAATTTTCCAAATAGGTCGGAAATCAGTAAAAGTGATGAACATGTAAAGACAAACAAATTATCACAATTTCGGAAAAACTGGATGACTTTTCAAGAGAAAGAGTTTCACAGAATGAGCAAGTCCACACCCAAAGGAAAAACGTAGACCTTGTAGCTAGAAACAGCCTGGACCTTATCTAAAGCATCAGTATAGAGAAGCTGATTGGAGATCATGGTGTCATTACAGCAACTATGGTTACTGAAATTAATATACCAGTTAAGAAGGTTACGAGAGCGTTTCCGCTAGAAAGAACATTTCAGCAGTTGTTAGCATCTCACTGAGACAGTGAACTGATATCACTTAGTTCTACTTAGAAGGACGCAGAGTAATTATGGGCAGAGTTTAAAAAGACTGTAAATCTGGAGAGCTATATGCCTAATAAGTATATTAAGGACGGTAAACATAGTTGTGGGTATAACAAAGAAATTCGGAAATTGTTCAGGATGTAAGAACTGTTGTACTCTCGTTCAAAAGAGAACGCGCAAATGACGACGGGCGAAGACTTGTAGATACACGTGTGTCTGTGAAAAATCCTACGCGGGAAGCATACAATAACAGTAACCTTCATACGTTTGCAAAGGATCTGGCCGAGACCCCGAGAAAATTCTGGTCACGCTGGAGAATAGAACAGAGATACAGAAATAGATCCCGCTGGACTACCCCTGGCCCATATGGAAGGCATTATTCGGCTTTTCATTGACTGATGTAGCTGTTGGATATCCTTCTGTCCAATTAATGCGTTGGATATCAAAATCCTGAAATTCCTAGAGGGCCCTGCACATGATGTTCCAAAGTCTTCAACAAGGGAGAGATCAAGCGCAATTGGTGGTCAAGTTAGGGTTTGGCAAGCATGCAGATTAGCTGTAGAAAATCTCGCCGTGTGCGATCTGGTCCAGCCTGAAAGATTTCGTGTCCGCTGCAGTCGTAGTTGACGACTCGTTGGGTCGACATGGGAATGTGTAAAGGAAGTCTTCAGCGGAGCCTCTTGTTCAGCAACGTCGTCTGGACGATGTTCTCCGAAACAATTGCGCCTGAAAAAGAACTGTACTACTTTGCCAGACCGGCTACAAATCTCCGCCTACTCTACTTCAAAGAGAAGGTATGCTACCGATCTCCACGTCTGTTATAAGGTGAATGTGCGTCTCTGTGCCACAGATGCTCACAACAGTAGAACTAGATCAGCCAAGAAGATTCTTTCCAAAATTCTGCTTCCCAGCTGGCGGATCTCAAAAATGTACCCTCTGTTAAAGTCCATTATGCCTTTTGATTTCCCCGTTTGAGGTCCATATTAGCGCTAGATGTTTCACTAATTTCTTCTTCTCTGCTTATACACTGTCCACACTGCCTCATGTGGACTTAACGCCACCAGGAAGTTTGTAATCTCGCGATGGGCAGTGGCCTTATTTTTTGGGTAATCACTTTATATTGACACGATAAGTAAGGTTGCGTGCTAATCAACGGTATTTTGGAGATACACAGTTAAGTGCAGTTTTCCATCAAACAAGCAGAGCCTGATTTCACACATTCAGTTGCCATGCTGTACTAGTAAACTGTAGCCTTCACATGTGAGAGCGTTCACATCCGCATGTCTAAGCTGTAACGTTATTATTGTTAGGCCTACTTGTGCAATTTAATCCATCTTCAATGTGTGGGGCACACTCTTTTCAATTGAAGAGAACTGTAAGGAGCTTTTTTAAACTACATCTACGGCTATATAAGTACTCCGTAACCTACCGTACGGTGTATGGTGGAGGGTTTCCCCGCACCACTTTCAGTCATTTCCTGTTTCACTCTGAAATACAGCGATGAAAGAACGACTCTGCCTATGCCTCCATATGAGACTTAATTTTTCGTATCTCATCTTTGTGGGCCTTACGCGAAATGTAGGCTGTCGGCAGCAGAATCGTTCTGCAGTCAGTCTCAAAAGTGGGATCTCTAAATTTTCTCAGTGGTGTTTCTCGAAAAGAACGTGACCTTCCCTTCATGGATTCCCACTTCAGTTCCGAAGCATCTCCGTAACACTTGCATGTTGTTAGAACCTACCAGTAACAAATCTAATAGCCCCCCTCTGAATTGTTTCAATGTCTTCGTTTTATCCGACAGTGTGCGCATCCCAAACACTCGCCCGTTGCTCAAGAATAAGGTCGCTCTAGCGCTGTACATGCTGCCTTCTTTACAGATCAACCGCAGTTTCCCACAATTCTCCCAAAAAAAATGAAGTAGACCGTTCGCCTTACCTGCCACAATCCTCACATGCAAGCTCGATTTCATACTGGATACAGAAAATAATAGCTGCCCTATCACACTACTTTGGGGCACTCAATATCTTTGTCTCTGATGAACACGCACCATCTCGGACAAATTCTGTGTTCAATTACTGAAGTATTCGAGCCACTCACATATCTGGAAACCTAATACATGTGCTCATACCTTTGTTAACAGTCTGCAGTGGAGCACCGTTTAAAATGCTCTCCGGAAATCCAAACTACGGAATCTGCCTGTTACCCTTCATCCATAGTTCGCAGTATATCATGTGAGAAAAGGGCACGATAGAGACTTTGTAAGTCCATGTTGATTCGTGGACATAAGGTTCTCAGTCTCAAGAAACTTCATGATATTCTTAGTTCGAATGTGTTCAAAAATTCTGCAGCAACCGGATATTAGCGATACTGGTCTGCAATTTTGCGGGTCCGTTCTTTTACTATTTTCTACACGGGAATCATCTATTCTTCAGTCGCCTGGGACTTCACTGTGGGAAAAAATCGTGGTAATTGGTAGTTAAGTAAGGTGCCAATGGCGTAGAGTACCCTCTGTAAGAGGCCAATGCCACTGAGTACTTATCTCTAAAACCGAACTGGGATCCCATCCAGACCTGGTGACATTTTTGTTTTCAACCTTTGAATTATTTCTCTGCATCGAGACGCTCATTACTATGTCTCCCATGCGGGAGTCCGTTCGATGGTCAAACGATAGTATCTTTGTAAGATTCTCCTGCGTGGCCAGAATTATCTCGACTTCTCTCCCGGATCTTTTGCCAGTGTGTGACGGTTGCAGTCGTTGTTTTCTTCGCGCGTAGAGATCTTTTCACAGATTCATGAATCTCTACTAACCTTTACCTCTCGTCATTTGAGCGTTCTCGTTTCAACCGAGAATACAACAGCCCTTACTTTCTGAGCTCTATCCTAATTTCGTTGTTAAACCACGGCTGGTCTTTTCCGTTCTTAACCCACTCACTAGACACTCAGTTCTTCAGACCAAGATTAAGTGTGTTTAAACGTCGCCCATAATTCCTGTACGTTCTTTTTGCTGGAACTAAGTGATGTAAAATCAGTGTCTAAATGAAACGCTAACAACTGATTTCTCCTTTTTGTAGCAAAACACTCTGGTAGCGTTCTTGATCGGTTTATTAACTTCAGTAACCGTGGATTCTATAACGACATTATGATCAGTAACCTACACTGTCTAGAACGTCCGGCCTGTTTATAGGTGCAAGCTCTAAGATATTTTCATTGGGTGTTGGCTGCCGAACTAGTTGCACGAGACAGTTTTCAGAAAATTTGTTCCCAAGTACTTCGAAAGACTAGATAGTCATTAATAAATCCACAGACGTCCCGGTCTACATTTGGCGGGTTACGTCGCCTCCAATTTCTGCTCTTAATTTTGTATGTTTAACGACATTCTCCCAAACAGTCTGAAAGTTAAAGAGTGCTACATATTTCATCTTTCACAACCACAACTCATGTATGTAGACTTCTATTTAGTGTGTTCTAGTACAATATGGAATATGAAATCTAAAGCGAAAATGATCAGATGTTTACACAAAGAATCTCTAAATGTGGCACAAAATCCAGAGATCTTCTGGTCGTACGTACAGTACACTTGCGGAAAGACACAATCAATACCCACACTCTGCAATAACAATGCTGACGTTACGGATGACAGTGCCACTAAATCACTGTTACTAAACACATTTTTACGAAATTCCTTCATCAAAGAAGATGACGTAAATACACCTATATTTCAATCAAGAAAAACTGTCAATATGATTGACATAGAAGTAGATATCTTCGGTGTAGCGAAGCAGCTTAAATGACTTAAGGATTCCGGACCAGATTGTGTACCAGTCAGGTTCCTTCCAGAGTATGCGGATACAATAGCTCCATACTTAGCAGTCATATGCAACCGCTTGCTTGTAGAAAGGTCCATACCTGACGCCTGGAAAGTTGCACACGTCACACCAATACCAAAGAAAGGAAATAATAGTAATCCGCTGAATTACGGATCAATCGCTAACGTCGATTTACAGTAGGCTCTGAGCACTATGGGACTCAACTGCCGAGGTTATTAGTCCCCTAGAACTTAGAACTAGTTAAACCTAACTAACCTAAGGACATCACAAACATCCATGCCCGAGGCAGGATTCGAACCTGCGACCGTAGCGGTCTTGCGGTTCCAGACTGCAGCGCCTTTAACCGCACGGCCACTTCGGCCGGCTACAGTAGGATTTTGGAACATATACTGTGGGTTAACTCGAAGAGAAGGATTTATTTCCAAATAGCCAACACGGCCTGAGAAAATATCGTTCTCGTGAAACTCAGCTAATTCTTTACTCTCACGCAGGTTCGAATCCTGCCTCGGGCATGGATGTGTGTGATGTCCTTAGGTTAGTTAGGTTTAATTAGTTCTAAGTTCTAGGGGACTTATGACCACAGCAGTTGAGTCCCATAGTGCTCAGAGCCATTTGAACCATTTTTTTACTCTCACGTAGTAATGAGTGCTATCGACAGGGGATGAAAAACTGATTTATTTACAGAAGGCTTTGGACACCTTTCCTCACAAACGACTTTTAATAAAATTTCTTGCCTATGGAGTATCGTTCCACTTGTGTGACTGCATTCGTGATTTGTATGTGAGAAAGTCCACAGTTCATAGCAACTGATCAAAGTTCATAGTAACTGACGGAAGGTGATCGAATAAAATGGAATACTATCTGGCGTTGCCCAAGGAACTGTTATGCGACCTCTGCCGGTCCTTATCCACACAAAGGGTTTTGGGAAACAATATGAGCAGCTTTCTTGGATTGTTTGCAGTTGATGCTGTCGTTTACCATCTTTTTAAGTCATCAGATAATCAAAACAAATGGCCAAACGGTTCAGACAGGACATCCGTATGGTGCGAAAAGTGGCAATTGACTCTCTATAATGCAAAGTGTGCTATCGTCCTGATGAGAGCTAAAAGGAATCAGCCAAAATTAGGTTACAGGACAAAATACACAAACCTGAAGGGTGTAAATTCAACTAGAAACTTAGGAACTACAGTTAAGAATAACTTAAACTGGAACGTTCACATAGATAATATTGTGAGGAAAGCAAACAAAGACCGCGATTATTGGCAGAACACGTAGAAAAAGCAGCAGTTCTACTAAAGTTACTGCCTTAACCACGATCGTCCACCCTCTTCTGT
Organism: Schistocerca nitens; assembly: GCF_023898315.1. NCBI lineage: Eukaryota > Metazoa > Arthropoda > Insecta > Orthoptera > Acrididae > Schistocerca > Schistocerca nitens. The sequence goes on along the minus strand of NC_064620.1, from coordinate 470,454,437 downwards.
AGTAGTGCTGTGCAGTGCGGCGTACACATCTGATGGGCTTTACGTAGGACGTCAATAAATTTCAAAATTTTGTGTTACTCCGAAAGAGATGAGAGTGTGCCGCGCATATGATACATGAAGTGGGGTGGCAATCATTAAAACAAAGGCGAATTTCGTTGCTGCAGGGTTTTCTCATGATATTTGTCACCAACTTTTCCCCCAGAGTGTGAAAATGTGTTGTCGGCGTCCACCTACATTGCAAGGAATGGTCATCCTCTCATAAAATAAGAGAAATCAGAACTCACACGGAAATATTTAAGTGTTCATTTTTCCCGCCCTCTGTTCGAGAGTGGAAAGGTAGGGAAATAGCTTGCAGGTGCTTCAATGAACCGTGTGTCAGGCACTTAATTGTGAATTCCAGAGTAATCATATGTAGATGAAGTCCCAGTCATGTTAATCTAAATAATGAAATTACGACATGAAAGGCTAAATTCTGACCTCATTTGAGAAGAAAAACTTCGTTGATCGTCTGGTAATATTCGACGGTTGTCGGAACTCACGACTTATATTCTGGAAGAAAGATGTTAAAATTAACGTCAGACCATAAAGAGTCAGGCTTATTGCTGTCATTGGGTTACTCCACTGGTGGAACGGTTTTGTGACCTACAGACATAGCTGAATTTCTTCATCTTGCTTGTTCAAACGTTCCGACTCCGTTTAGTGTCCTGTTCCTTTAACTCGTAACACATTATAGCTGAAACTTCTGTTATCTAGATACATGCAATGCTGTTAAAATATTAATTTTGTTTGCTTCACTAGTACTCTTCTGAAATGCATTTCCTGGAACACTATTTCTCGTAACGCAACAATGGGGTGATCACTCTCATTTCATGTAAGCAGGAAACTGCCAGTCCATCAGCAGTCGAAGCTGTTATTGGCAGCTCGCCGTTTTCTGCGTTAATCAGTAGAGTGATCAGAAACTAGTGCAAAATAAGAGCCCGGAATCGTTTCAATTAAACAGACTGATGATAATGGATCTCGAACTCGCTTGGTGACGCGACATAGCTTTTTATAGCTCACGGCTTAAAGCAGAATCGACGCTCTCCTACGTCATTTCCTTAATGGGGATTGCAATTCTGCTTGTCGGATAATGATTTACTTCGCTCGGCGTTACTGCAGTAGCATCCTTCTTTCTCCATCAAACGTTGTTGATTAATTTGTTGATTTTACTTATCGTCTAACAAGAAAACATAACGAAATGCGCCTCTATTCCCAAGTCGATTCTTGGGCAGTTACCTATTAATTAAGTTTCTTTGTTCTTAGGGAGCCGACTGAGTGGGTCATAGTGGTCGTATTATTTTTCGTATGCTAGAATTTTGCGTAAAGGAATTTGTACCAAACGCCAGAAATCTGCATTACCATGTTGAGAGAGATTCTGCTAGATGTCGTTTACTGTTGTCTTCTGACAACCTGTGATAAAATGTAGTATTTTGTTGCCTGCCTCTTCCCTATGATAAAACTTAATGTGTATATCTGTGTAATATAAATGTGCATGGAGTGTTTGCGGTGGTGAGACGTGCTTGTGTTATTATGAAAGGAACAGGTAAGACGAATGTATTGCCAGCACCTGGTGTATACGTATTGAAGTACAAAAGAGCGTGCCGACCACAATGCACCCGTTCACATCCTAATCACTAGCGTTACATTTCTACTAGAATTCTGAATTATAGGGTAGAGTACTGGTCTCTGCGTCTTCCTTTCTTTCTTTAAATCACTTTTCTGCGAACTGGTGGTACTATAGGAAATGCACTTAAATTGTGTGAAAGTAAAATTAATTACAAAATTTTAGTGAAATCAGCGAATTTAGTTCTCTGTCCAACCAAATTGTTTCGTATTTATGAGTGATAATATGTCGGTCCATTTACATGACAACGTTGCTACTGTGCTTCTTCTGTAGCCATATTTAATCACCTCTCGGAAACAAAAATACACTAGTCGTATGAAGAATGGAGGATATAATGAACAGGTAACACAGGCACAGGTAACACAGGCATTTATGGCCAAAAGTAGTGAACTAGTATGAAACACAGACGTTAATACGAGTAAAAAAATTTCTGAAACTGTACGTTTGGAGCTCATTTTTGTATAGCAGTGAGTAGTGGACTGTGAGAAAACTGGAAGAAAAGAAACTCGAAGCATCTGAGACGTGTTGCTGCACAAGGATGCCAAAATTTAGGTGGAATGATAAGGATGAAGAGATTAGCGGCATAAATCTCATTATCTTGATGCTGTAGAGGAGGTTAGGAGAGTAGCATGTCGTGTGTTGAGTTTGGAACGTTCACGCAACGGTAACATAGCAGCAGCTCAGAGGGCTGCTTTACGTCCATTCAAATTAGATCTGGAAATCGATATTTTATCGGTGGACAAGAGCTATGCTACAGTGGTTTTTGGGCTAGCAGGACTACGCTCAAAAGATGCGGTGTTTACTATCTCATTCAGTGTGTCGCAGTACCGGTGGTGGTCCTACAAAAACTATTGAGAGAACTACTAACAACCACCTGAAGAAATCGACCCTGTCGCGGTAGTGTATCAGGAGTCTTAATTGGTTCTGTGTGGTAGACTATAATATTCCACACTGTTTTCGCTATAAAACCCTATTCATCAACAGTATCTATATTCAATGTGACGGCCATACGCCTCCTTACTGATTGTGTCTGTATATTCCCATGGTACCATACTAATGGTCACCGTCGGAGGCATTGTCTGGCTGCATCAATAACCTCCCTATCATCCCCGTACTCTTCCCCGCGGAGTGCATCCTTCATTGGCCCAAAAAGTTGGAAGTCGGAATGTGCGAGATCGGAGCTGTAAGTTGGGTAAGGAAGAACAGTCCAATGAAGTTTTCTGAGCTTCTCTCGGGTGGACAGAAGTATTTTGATCGTGATGAACACGATGGAATAGTTTCATCAGTTTTCTGAGGTCAGCTGAAAAGACTTCCGCGTTGATGCTAGCAGCAGGAGGAGGACACCAAACAGTATAACCCCTTCAGAGTCACAGAAGACCGACGGCATTACTTTACCGGCTGAGTTTGAGGCTTTGGACTTTTCCTTCAGAGGACAGGGTGTGGCGCCATTCCTAGGACTGCCGTTTTGTGTATGATGAGAAGTGATGACCCATATTTCATCGCCTGTGACTGTGTTCGACAAAAAATTTTCACTATCAGCCGTGTAACGCACGATCTATCCCGCACAGATGGTCCTTCGTTACTCGTCCTCTGTTAGGCTGCGAGAATGCAAGACTTGAGTACACCAACTGGCTGATGAGTGTGTCAGCACTGTCAACAGAGACCTGCAATTGGGCAGCGAGATCTTTGCTTGTGATCCGTTGATAACCTCCAGTAAGAGTGTTCATAATTCGCAACATTGCAGGAATGACAGCCGTGTGCGGCCGGCCGGCAAGTGAGACATCGGACAGGTTAGTGTGACCCTGTTGCGTTGATGACAGTCTCCTCTCCCCAACGACTCACCGTGCTTTTGTTCACTACTATGTTTTCTTAGACCACCTACAATGGCGTATGAATACCTGCAACGCTCTGTTTTTCCGCCAAAAGAAACCAAATGACATCTCTGTGCTTCGAACCTCTCTTACAAACATAATTTTGAAGGCTGCGTACAGCGGCGCCACCTGTTGGAGCTTCAAGAAGCTATAGGGGATGAAGAGGGAATATTCCGCGGTGTACTATAACAAATTCCGCACTTCTCAGCCGAAACTGGCCGAGATGTTGCATACTTATTGATCGCACCTCGGGTGTATATAATATATACGTAGGTGTGTCCAATAATTAGCTGGTAATATGGTAGCAGTCCGAATGCTCAAGTTTTGATGACGATGTGGATTCTGTGCTCAGGACGCCAAATGGCAAGTAAGTCAGCATCCAAGAGCAAAAGTACTGTTTTGAAGATAAGAGCTAAAATGGTGCAAATGGCTCTGGGCACTATGGGATTTAACATCTGAGGTCATCAGTCCCCTAGAACTTAGAACTACTTAACCCTAACTAACCCAAGGACATCACACATGCCCATGCCTGAGGCAGGATTCGAACCTGCGACCGTAGCGTTAGCGCGCTTCCAGAGTTAAGCACCTAGAAACGTTCGGCCACACCGACCGGCAGAAGAGCTAAAAAATGGAGTGTTTGTATACAGAAATGACCAACACAAAGTACTGACAATGAGCCGAAAACAGCAACAGATAAAAACTGGAAAACTACATTTAAGGATAGTAGAACAAAATCAATTGTTTGTTTACGTTAGATCATTCTGAACTCGCACAGCGAGTATTTAATATGTATTTAATATGGCGCCTAATGAGCGAACAGCGCCCGATACAGCTCGCCTTAGCAGTGCCGTTGTTGTGAATCTCTGAGAATCACGCCTTGATACACTTCCGTCTTTGGTTCTCTCGCATGTGTACCTCCATAATAATGGCAAAACGACGAGCAGCGTGCAGTGACAACACCGCGGCAGCCCAGCAGGTCCCGACAGTAGTGGTCACGTTGGCCGTCATTCCAGCGGACATCGGTGGGCTCGTCCGCAAACAGGAGACCACCGATACGTTAGACCTAGTGGTGCAAGCCATCACTGAATCCGTCGAACGCTGCGCTTGAGAAAATACAGAGCACCATTGAACTCAACAAGAGCAAGGTTAATGCCCTAGAGAAGTCCCTTGCCGAAGTTAGCGAGAAACTACGTATTCTTGAAAACATGTGGTTGACGGATCGGACGAGATTGAAGAATACCGAAGACGTAATAATCTCATAGTCTTTCGTGTACCTGAAGAACCTGGTGAAAATACAGACGAATTGTTCTTCAACATCGCCCGTAAAAAAATAGGCATTAACATTTCGGAAATGGATATTGATAAGACCTAGGAAGCCAGATTTCAAGAAACCTAGGCCTATCATTATAAAATTTTTGCCCTATCGGAAACGCTTTGAAGTCTTTCTAGCAAATACTGCGATCTCTCCGTTTGGACTGCAGGATGTGTGGACGGGAGATGGCAGAATAATAGCTAAGACAGCTGCTCAAAAGCACTCTGTGAGCAACAACACGGAACTTGAAATCCTAAGCTGTGCGAGTTCAGAATGATCTGACGTAAACAAACAATTGATTTTGTTCTACTATCCTTAAATGTAGTTTTCCAGTTTTTATCTGTTGCTGTTTTCGGCTCATTGTCAGTACTTTGTGTTGGTCATTTCTGTATACAAACACTCCACTTTTTAGCTCTTCTGCCGGCCGGTGTGGCCGAGCGTTTCTAGGTGCTTCACTCTGGAACCGCGCTAACGCTACGGTCGCAGGTTCGAATCCTGCCTCAGGCATGGGCATGTGTGATGTCCTTGGGTTAGTTAGGGTTAAGTAGTTCTAAGTTCTAGGGGACTGATGACCTCAGATGTTAAATCCCATAGTGCCCAGAGCCATTTGCACCATTTTAGCTCTTATCTTCAAAACAGTTCTCTTTAACAACATTATTTTCTCTGCTTAGTTTTACTCTTAGTACTAATTATTTTTGTAAACAAACATCTTATTTTAGGGTACTCTACTAGGAATTGGTTTACTGTCATTATCATTATGCCCCGTTAATTTTAATTCTAAAACTACACTACTGGCCATTAAAATTGCTACACCACGAAGATGACGTGCTACAGACGCGAAATTTAACCGACAGGGAGAAGATGCTGTGATATGAAAATGATTAGCTTTCAGAGCATTGTTTGACTCAATGCCCAGGCGTATCAAGGGCGTTATTACGGCCAGAGGTGGTTGTTCTGGGTACTGATTTCTCATGATCTATGAACCCAAATTGCGTGAAAATGTAATCACATGTCAGTTCTAGTATAATATATTTGTCCAATAAATACCCATTTATCATCTGCATTTCTTCTTGGTGTAGCAATTTTAATTGCCAGTAGTGTAGATGTCAATTGTGTATGCAGTTATACGTCGCTATTATCTCGTTATTCTACCATTTCCTTGTTTCAGTCGATTTATTCACAACCAATTTATCATTTTCTATCACAAGTAACATCTTCTTAGGTATAGCGTTTCTCTGCTGCTCCTTCTGCTTTCCTATAAGATTATGTATGATTTATTGCACGTTTTCCTTCCTCTTACATTACTTCTTCAGTATAATCATTCTTTGATTACCATTTTGTCATATTCTTATACTTTGCTTGTTTTGTGGTCGTGCTGCTCGTTCCTCAGGGAAACCCTGCACCTTTGTACGTCACGCTTTATGTCAGACAAGTCTGCCCGACCTTTAAACTCCCACTTTGTTTCCGTCGTCCTGCCCACCTGCACCCAACTCCGCGAACCCCTCCATCCTCTTTTCCCGCCATTGCGCAAGGCCCTGGAACGTGTCCTTCTCTGGGACAGCCACCCCTTCCACTTTTACGGTAATAGCGGAGCACCCTCGGGACACCTCTGCGGTACAGATCGCCCACACAAATGCGCAGTTCTTACAAGCCCACCGTTGCATATTTCAGGACCTCAGGTTTCACGTCATACTACTGGCAGAGACATGGCTGAAGCCTAGCATCCCCTCCAGGTCCCTAAGTCTACATGGCTATGTTCTTGACAGATGATACAGACGAGGGGGCGGTGTGGCAGCAAATTTGTTCCCAAAGTTCGTGCTCACGTCCAATAACGAGGACAAACAGCCCGGATACGAGTTCTTTGAACTTAAAACTTTTAACAGAAGGTGTCTCATACGCGTAATATAAAATCCACCTAAAGCCGGAGAGCTCTCCAAATTCCAGTCTGTACTGTCAAATCTTCAACCTTCATATGAGCGCGAAATTCTAGCTGGAGATATCAACAAAAATTTCTGAACAATAGTCCTTCCGTACCAAAATTTATTCACATATTTTACTGCTCAAACCTCACTCTCATTCCACTCACCCTACATCAAACACTCATATGTTCATCAATATATTCAAGACCAAATCGCCAAACAGAGTAATTCACACTGATCAGATTTCAGTAATAAACCTGTCTCCTCATGTTGTAGTAATAATGAATTACTAATTTTAGTACCCAAAGAATAAACCAGCGCATAAATTTGTCTGAGATTACAGCAGACGCTCAAGATACTTCTTAGCACACAACAGCGGGGAATAACGTCGACATCAATAACAAAGTCTCTAATTGTACGATAAAATGCTCCCCTAAAATCAGTAATAATAAGAAGAAAACCTGTGCCGCGGCTCACAGATCATGTCAAACACCTCATGAGTGTCAGAGAAGCAACATACAGGAAATATTCGACATCTGATAATCACATCACATACAAGCAGCTACGCAACCGAGTAAGTCAATGCGTAAAGGATGCAAAACTCATGTATGCCCACTCGCTAGCTGAGGACTTTCAGATCTGCCGTACTGTGGAAAAATCTACAGGGCCTAGGAATCGGCAAAGCTAAATCTGCTGTTGAACATTTACTTCCTACTGAAGATCTAAATGAGTATTTCACAACGCCGACCTCTATACGTCAACTTCCTATTAAAGACCTAAATGAGTATTTCGCAATGCCGACATGTATATTTTAGCAACACAGAAGGACGCCGGCCGATGTGGACGTGCGGTTCTAGGCGCTTCAGTCTGGAACCGCGTGACCGCTTCAGTCGCAGGTTCGAATCCTGCCTCGGGCTTGGATGCGTGTGATGTCCTTAGGTTAGTTAGGTTTAAGTAGTTCTAAGTTCTAGGGGACTGATGACCACAGATGTTAAGTCCCATAGTGCTCAGAGCCATTGGAACCATTTTGAACCACAGAAGGACACAACTATCGATTCCCTTAATGTATGAGTGGTAGGCGATACGAGAAATTCTTTCAGCAGACTCTGAGCTCTAACACAGTAAGAAAGTCAATTGGGCGAATTCGTTCTTCAGCTACAGAAAACGACAATATTTAACTGCAAATGATTCATTTTCTCGTCGATCCACTGCTGCCCATAATAAAGGACCTTTTAACATTTCTTTAATGTCTTGCACCTTCCCATCAGACTGGAAGAAGTGAGTCATAAAACCATTACCAAAGAAGGAATCTGCCGAAGAACTCTCCGACTACAAACCCGTTTGCATAATACCAACACTATCCAAGGCTTTCGAATATATAGGTTCACGGACAGCTCACTAATTATTTAACATCAAATAACTTTTCATACGAATACCAGTCCGGTTTCCGGCAAAACTCAGTACGACGACTGTTCTTATAGAAGTTACTGACGATTCAAAACAAGCCATGGACAAACAGCAGACGAATAGTATGTGCTTTTTAGACTTCAGCAAAGCCTTCCATACTGTGACTTCGACATTTTATTTGCTAAACTTTTCTTCAAGTGGTATAGAATGGTTCTACTCATACCTTATATTGCGATTGCAGTGTGTAGTGGTTAGAACAAAAAAGGAACGATGTAGCATAAGAAGTCCCTCAAGGATCAGTATTGGGCCTGCTACTATTCTCATTATATATTAATGACGTCTCAGCTAGTCTCTGCCACTCTAGATATCACTTATACGCCGAAAAATCTCCAGCTTTATCCAACTGCAAACACAACAAACTTGTGAACAGCCATCAAGTATGTAAACGTTAATTTTCATGCCTTGTCAGACTGGCTGCAGAGATTAGGTTTGAAGCTTAGCCCATATAACACGCAAACAATTTTAGTCGCTCATAAAAGACTCATTACTCCTCAGTACAGAGAATCTCTCCTGCCTTTAATCCTCAACGGTACGGAAATATCCTTTTTTCTTCTGCAAAGGACTTGGGAATAATTCTGGACCATCATCTAGACTGAACTGAACATACAATTGCAGTCCGTAAGAAGGTATCAGCGTCATTTCCCTCTCTATAGAAATATAAAAAAGTCTTTTCTTTCTAACTTTAAACGAAGATTGTAGAGTAACTTATATTCCCTTTACTCGACTATGGTGATGCTATTCTCACAGGACTTTCATCCGAAAGCTCACGCAGGTTGGAACTGGTGATGAATACTTGTGTATGACACATTTGTGACATTCGCTTTTCCGACCATATCCTTTCCTACAAACAATTATCACGGCTTCGCGCCAATAAACGTAAAGGCTATCACACCCTATGCTTGCTCCGTCACCTTCTCAAACGCTGCACTCCCTCTTATTTATCGTCAAATTTTATACTAACGTCTGAACAGCACAGCAGAAACCTTCGCTATCAACACATAAAGATCGTCTCTGTACCAGCAAATAACACTGCCATATTCTCTAAATTATTCTCTGTATCCGGAACCCGACTCTGGAAGAGTCTTCCACAAAATATCAGACAAACGAAATCCCTTCCAAGTTTCAAAAACAGCTAAAGGCCCAACTTCTTTCACAACAGCAATGTATCCCATACTCATATCCGCGGAGTACTCTCGCAAATTCTCTCTGCCGCACAATTCCGATAAGAGTCAGAAGGAGTAATAGTACTCCCTATTACGAATTTTCATTCGTAACCGCTAGATATTATATTTCTGTTAGATATTTCCGTTGCGTGTCCATAGCTCAACTTTGCTCTCATTCTCGCGGGCATTACTCTTACTTCATTAATTACTTGACCACCACAAAACGTATATTAATCGTTGCAAGGTGCCATATCAGGTATCATGTAACCACTCGCGACGCGTCCGATTCGGAACACACTGTCTGCTCTCAAGTCCACACTTCACATACGAAGCGAGCTATGTGCCATTACATTTAATTTAGCGGCCGCTCTTGTACGTCTTAACTACCAAAACATTCTCTCTCCCGTGGATGCACACACGTTCTGTATTCGCAGCTCCACAAAATCAGGTACGACCGATCCCCTGGCTCTATCGCCCTCTCCACGCAACTGCGGACTCTGCGTTCCCTCGTTGCGCCAATTATGGCATGACAAAAAAGAGATATAGGACCGAGGATTCTAAGAATGGTGAATGAGTAGGCGGCGAAATATAGGGATGTCATCATTACTTCGTTAAAACGTGGGGGACATAAAAATAGTCTTATCCAAAAACTTTTTATAGTCGTGATGAAGCCTTACGTGCAGCAGAACAAGTTTATTCTGTTAACTGACTTGTGGCGAGAGATTTTTCAAGATTTTATGATGATGGAAGAACGTTATGGTGACCCCTTCCCCCCCCCCCCCCCATCTCTGAAGTCTGCTGGTGTGCAACACTGAAACGTCTATTTTGATCACTAGATAGTGAAAATCTGCTCAAAAAGCTTCAAAACTGTCTCTCTCGCATAGAGAGAGAGAGGAAAGGAAATCACACCCTGAGAAGACTGCATCAAATTACGTTCCAGTTTATATCAATAGCTATCCTCGCCAATCAGTATTTGGTGAAATGATGTGTTACACGTGGTTTGTTACGGAACAGTGGGAAGAGACAGTACCTCTTAGGAATGTAGGCTAACACCCATGATACAAAATGCAGCGTTTATAACATGTGCAAGATGCCGAGAAAATTACTGTTTCCCCGTTGTTACAATGAATGTCATCCCAGCACGTATAAATCATCAACAGCAAAATTTGAAAACGAGTTAAATTATTGTACGAAGTTCTCATTTACGTCTTACAATCGCTGCCTCGAAATTTATTTGCAGTCCCAAATTTTCCTTTGCCTTTACTTTTCTTTTATGAAACTATTACCATATACAGTATATTGACCATTACTTTGGATTATTTGCAGTGTAACGAAAACCTGAAAAATGAAAAGAAGTTTTCTCGTATTACAGCTCTGTTGTCTTTCCCAGCATGTATAAATCATTAACAACAAAATAACAAAATTAGTTAAATTATTGTACGAAGTTCTCATTTACGTCTTACAGTCACTGCCTCGAAATTTATTTGCAATACCAAATTTTCCTTTGTTTTTACTTTTTTTATTAAACTGTTACCATATACAATATATTGATCATTACTTTGGTTGATTTGCTGTGTAATGTAAAAACTGAAAAACTGAAAGAAGTTTTCTCATATTACAGTTCTGTTCTCTTTCCACTGCCCCAACGGCTGCCTGGAAGCTGTGATAACATATGTGTTTCATGCTTCGCCAAACCCCCGTCAAAAGTGCTGCTATTTCTAACGCTTGGCTGTCTGGAACTCCCACTTTTATTTCTAGCAAAACTAAGCAGTCTCCTTGTGTGTGTCGCCTCCAAACATATCACACATGATGAAAGCTGCCTGCTGTTTACCAATAGCTGCGCAACATCATGAGAGATTCGGTGGGAGAGTGATACAATGGGCCACCATCATAACAGCTCACCACGCCCGCACGTAACGCCGATTCTGCTACGCGATGAGAAGAAGTGTTTAATCCCCCGTTGCGAAGTATACAATTACCGAGACGTCTGTATGTCCAAGTAGAATGGCTGTAATCTTGTTCTGTACGGATGAAGCGTATAAAATTATAATGAATGTAAATTTTTCCCAAATTATTAATTTAAATTCTCAACATATTAGCGACCAATGTGGGGCCACCTCACCAGTAATTTAATTTTTTATTATGTTTTCGGCGACCAGGGAGAGACCATTCGATTTCCAAATGGATGTCATACCAATTCCGTTTTATAATAATGTATTATATTACATATCCGTACACAAGATTCATTCTTGCGCATTTTCTGACGTGGTACTATTTTCAAACTAAGCCTGGTCACTTGAATCACCACACTGGAAATATTTAATGGAGCATAATGCTGTAGACGACCAGAAACGACCGATAGAAGATGGAATGAAACCATCTGTAAAGACTCTAAATATACTTCCCGACTGCAACTTGATTGTACAATGTAGGATATTTTTTATTAGCATATAATGACACTGATGGAGACACATAGTGGGTTGTTTATAGTAGAACGCTGGCTCAGGGCAGGACTGTAAATTATGTGCTGAAGTTAGATATTCTGTGTTTAACAGTTAAATAATGTACTTTGTACAGTATAAATAAAGCAACAATGTGTTTCCAGCGATTTAAAACACCACAAGGTGTCTTAAAAATTAGTTTTAAAGAGTATATGGCCATAAGTCGTCAGGTATGGCATAGTTTTATTTTAAAGCGGTCCTTCTTAGAAAGAAAAATCGTTAAAGTGTGTGTTAGAGGTATACCCAGATAGTATCTGTCCATAGAGCGGCAGTGAAAGCTCGCATAAGTGTGAGGTTGCATATGCATGAGATCTGGCTACAGTCAATATGGGACGGTCCATTTGAGGTCGTCGCTGTTAGAACTTATAGGGCATTTAAGCATGATAACGATCAGGAAGAACAGCACAAAAAAAAATGCATTGACAGAAGTCGTCATGACCACATCTTATAACGACCACCTCCTTATAGTCATGGTAACTGCAGTAATGACTGAACTATTACCTCAAAAGATCACTTTAAAGTGTTATATCCCCGAAAAGGTTATATTGTTGTCACCGAAATTTCAATCATCAATTTTGACTCCGCACCTTACCTGAAACCCAATATGAGCATTCGGGCGCTCTATGAGTGCTACTAATATTGTTACAATTTATTTGAGCATTAGTTCCAATGTTTTATTCTACTTAACCAAAAGGCCGTAACTTGTACAATTATGAATGCGACTGAGGTATAACACACATGCCTCAAAAGTTGTCAGACTATAAAACGGATTTTGCTAAGCCGAATACTCAGGCTGGCTGTGTTTCCTATATTTTATTGGGTGAATGTGCTCCATTTAGTGCTTGTCAGATTGAAGGTTAATGTACGATTTCATTCGTACTTCCTATCCTCCACAGAGCAATCACAGTCACAAGGTAGGCAACATGTAACAAACCGGCGTCATAATCATCAGCGCTGTCCTGATGCCGATCTGGATAACTTTGTTTAAATAGCTCAGATTATCAGGTTAGTTACGGTGGCCAACGCAATGTTTTTAACTTAGAGACTTTATTCAAGACTTACGCAGTATTATCGAATCCATTCCGGCATTTGGCCCTGTGGCTAATAATTTTGGTATCAGAGTCCAGTAGATTCAGCGTTACGATTATGCCCAGTATGGAATGGAATTAGCTATCCTAAGCGTCTCTGGAATTCGAGACGTAATAAGGTAAAGTTATTTGGACTGAGAACGACGCAAACAGGAAGTAAATGGTCCTTCAAAATTAATGTAGTGACCTTAAGGCTATGTAACATTTATTACGTTCAGCTTAGGTTATACATGATACATCAAATGAGGGAAAAAAACAGTTTTTTGTGTCTATGTGGAAAGGGAAAAGTATGGAACGAACAAGAGTGATTGAAGAACATGTTAAATCGGTGACAATCTTTCACGCGTGACCCCGCAAAGGATAGTGATGAATTAGCAATTCCAGTTACAAGTACATCCTTACCGTTGGCAGTTGTTAGAGGCTATAATGTCTACAGATTACGGTTTACTGGCCAACTTTTCAAGCGAAAGATTGCTGCGTGACGGTGAAGATTTTCTGAATCGTATCGTCTTCAGTGATGAGTCGGCATTTCACCTAATTGGAAATGTGAACATGTATCATGCGCGTATCAATGCGGCTGCAAATCCGCCGCCTCACTGGCATAACTCAGTACTCCAATGGTTAAACGATGCTGCACCCGACCGTTTTATGGGTCGCAAGTGGTCGGATGAAAAAACTTGATTTTGCGTGACCTCCACGTTTATACACGTTCTGACGCCGTGCGCTACTAGCTGATCTTCTCGACTTCAGAAACAGCAATTTTGCAACAATTACTCCAGAAACACTGATCAGTGTCTGACAAGAATTTGCTTATCGACTCGATGTATGACGAATAGGGCTTACTTTGAACACGTAAACAAAAATGTTTGAGTTGCATTTAAAACCTTCCCGTCTCCTCTATACCTCTTGTGTTTTTGATAACCTTCCCTTTTACAACAGACTATGTAACCTTTTCTTAGGATTTCTATCTCTTGCTTAATATTAACAAATGAAATATTCACTCTGAAATTTATTCTCTTTCTCTATCTTAGCATACAAATTTAATTGCTGCTTATTAAAAGTAATTTTCTGATTATTTCGACGAAACATTGAATGTGTCGTCGTCGCGGCCCTCAGTCGTTATCTGCAATAACCCAAAACTGTTCCTTACCTTTTTCATTGTTACTGGATCGCCGTCTGACTGCTACATCGAACTGTGACATGAATATACTTACTCTGTTTTACTGTACTCTATTAGCTGCTGGTGGGCTTTCATAATAAGTGGCTGTATTTATTACCAAAGCTGACGTTATTCTTTAATAGCATAGCTGACGCTATTCTTAAATTAATTTGACTGAAATTACGTAATTCGTAGTTAAATTTTTTCTAGAAAACAATAAAAATTTTGCAAAGTTTTACGTTGATGGTTTTTGGGGTGGATTATAATTAGAAATGCAATACTGCTGGAAAAATTAATTATATTCTGAATGAAATGATTTTACAAACGTTCAAATTATACTTTTTACAATAATCTTACAACTAGCAATGCGCAAACATACCTTCAGTAGTCTTGAGTTTCTCTAAAAAATTTATTCAATAATATTAGTTCCTCTTATTATAATAGTTAGCTGATATCTCTGTACATCCATTTATAATCTCTTGTAAATCATAGCTAGTGGCTGGCAGGCACACCGCTCCTCTCAACCTCTCGCTTCAGACCTGCTACCGACTCGCTTCACTTCACGCTTATTACTGACTTCCTACAAACGCTAAAGTGCGGTCCCTCCTGCCAACAATGCTTTCTGGTGCAGACAATCCCTGCTACCATTACAAAATGTATCAATGCGCTGTCTTTCCCGCTCTTTTCTTAAAATGTATCCATACGTGGTCTCCCGCGCTTTTTTAAAATTATATCAATTTGCGGTCTCTCTTGTCAATAATACTTTGGTGCAGACATTCCCTGATACCACAATTATTTCCAACATGACAAATATTAATTATTCCTGCTTAATCCTATTAATAAAATATAAACATCTTTCATAAATTGTGATTTGACAATAAACAATGGAAATATACAATTCTTACATAACCCTCCACTGGATTTCTTTAAAATTTTCCTACGTCGTTAAGTCATTTGGGCTTGACGTAAGGAGAAAATTTGAGTGTCTAAATATGTGTAGTAATAAGTAAGTTAATGATAGAATGTTTCTTTCGACAAAGCACATACATAGAGTGTCGTAAGTATTTGTTTTCCTAAGTCGAACAAAGAGAATATTCAAAAGAGTATACATCAAAATATACAAATAATATGAGTCAGTAAGTTGGAAGTGTACATCAGGTAGTAAAAGTTATTTATATTCTTAATAGTTATGGTTGGCAAAATTAGAACATAGTTTATGTTTCATTATAAATCGGCATCTATTAGTACCATATTCAAGGAAGGTAAGAAAAGGAACTGGATAGCATGGTCAAAGCACTGGCAACTGTCTGTGCATGCACTCAAAAGTCCGTTTCTTTAACTCACATAGCACAACACCAGGTTTCGCCATGTGATTCCGTCGTCTCTTTGATCCATAGTTTAGTGTAACCAAACACTAAGGTAACCGTCGAATTGCCTGAGTTGCCACAGCTACATCAGGTACAAGTTCCAACTTCAATTGTCCATTAGTAGTGATGGTGTGCACCTTGGTATGCAAGCACCTATTGACGTACATCATGACTGTGGTGTGCATCTTGGTATGCCGACACGTCGTAGAAAACGTCGTAGATTTAAGTAACGTGGGTCACTATTCACTTTGTTTGTGCTCCATAACCATGGGGATGCACAGGAATTAAGGTACAGGTATATTCATTTTGTCAAAAAGGTTCACGGATATGGTTGATACCGTTATTACCAAATTTTACATCATTTATTTCCTCTGTGCTCATAAAATTATTTATTTTACGTTTAAAAGGACAATATTTCACCTTGTGTGACTGTAGCTAGAGTTTATAGTTTTAAACAATTAGATGAAAAAACACATTTTCCATCTGTAGAGAATTCAGCCTGCAATACATATTACATTACGTGATAGTCAATAACATAAACAAATATTTCTATAAGTGGAATTTAGTAGTAACTTTAGGCATCAACATTTTAAATAAAATACCTTTATACAAACTATGTCACTTTCTGTGACTCTAAATAAATCATAATCTGGTGTTCATATACATAATTACATAAAGACACTGTTATATTACTTCACAGTTGTGAATTCACAGTTTTTGAAATATGAAAGTACATTTTGACGAACTATGTCACTTTCTGTGACTTCAGTATGTTCGGTAATGTGTTCGTCAGTTACGAGTCATATTGTCAGTCAACTATATATTATGTTTGAGTTGTGTAGCACACATTGTCATTGTTATTTAAGAGAAAACATTTGTATTTTACGTAGAGTGCGAATCGGTATCCTGACATTTGGTGTGATCTGTTTTTCCTATGTATGTATCTGATGTAAAAGATATCATGTTCAACGCAGAAAAATTTTTTCGAATAGCAAAGTACATATAGTAAGCAATTAAATGTGGTTTCTCCATCCGTTGTGCTGCGCTGCGATGTGTCACCTGTTATCAAAATAAACCATTACTAAATTATATTCCTTACATACTAACATCTTCATTCTCCTCTCTCCTTTGTACCTCGTGTCATCTCTCTGCATGGCCTATAATAAAATATTCATTGTTAATAATCATCAGCGCACGGCATGACTTCAATATCTCTCTTTATTACCTATAGCAAAATATTCATGGTTAATAATCGTCAGCGCGCGGCATGACTTTAACATCTCTCTGCATCTGGAAAAAGCGTCAGCTCTCGGCATGACCTGTGAAGCATTTATCCACATTTCTCCATATTCAATACTTATATTATAATTTAGACTACCTTTATTTTGGTGAACTATGACAACAATACTGCATTCACGGGTTAAAGAATACATCTAATTGCTACCACTGTATGAAAATTATTTGTACATCTTATACATTTACATTTAAAGTAGTCCTGTTAATTGCTTCACTTACCTTACATAATGTGAAATAAATGTCCTGCGAGAACGCTTCTAAGACTGCTATTAATGTTCAGTGTATTTATCTGCGGTCGAATCGAAGTGACCTGTAGTGCACGTAAATAACCCATTAGTAGCTCACTGTGTTCGGGCTTGCTGGAATGTGTCAAAAAGCTCATTGTTATACTCTGTCTATATGTATCCCTGTAAGAAGGTTTTTCTATTTTAAGAATTTCTTTATGTTTGACATATGATTGCTTCCTCTCGAATTTTTTGTTCTGAGTGTCTCAATGTGTACTACATTAGCGTGTGGAATATTTCGAATTCTGTAAGGTTCTGCGTATAGAAGTTCAAATTTCTTGCATCGGTTCTTCCCTTTATGTGACAGATAATGGGTGCGGACTAGTACCTTATCGCCAATCTCGTACTTGCGTAATCTACTTACCTGCTTCTGCTGTCTTTTCCGACGATCTGCAGCTCGTTTAATGTTCGCTAATGCCATGTCTATTATCTCACAATGACGATGTCTACGCTTCTTTGGAAAAGTAATCATTTCAGTAAGTTTATTCGGTGGGTCTTTATTCGTCAGTATTACAGTTAGTGAGAGCATCGTTGACTCATTAGGTATTGCATTTCTTACTTCCTGAAACTGTGAAATGTATTCGTCCCATGTTGTATGCTTTCTGTGGCAATAAATTCCTCAAAGTTTCCCGATCTCTTTCATTATTCTTTCTGCCGGGTTAGAAGAACTGTGATATCTTGATATGTAAATTGGTGTTATGTTCTTAATCTCTAACGTTTGTTTCCATATGTCTGACCTAAACTGCGGTCCGTTATCTGAAATAACCTTCTGTACATGTCCTAGTATTGATAGAAAATCTTTTACAAATGCTCTTGATACTGATCTAGCTGTTGCTTTCCTTAGTGGAGAAAATGTTACAAATTTGGATGTCAGTTCTACGGCTACTAGAATATAACTATAACCTTTACTTGTTCTGGGGATTTTACCGAAAAGATCTACTGCTGCCATATGTCTTAACGTACCCGGTATGATGGGATACAGTGGTGGGATATGTGATACTGTAGATGATTTAGCTTTCTGACATATCTTGCAGGATGCTATAACTTTGCGAATGTGTTTTTCCATATTGTTGAAGTGACAATTTTGTCGAAGAATTAGAAAGCATTTCCTAGCTCCGTAATGTGAATAGCTTAGGTGCGTATACCATATCATTTTGTTTCTGATCCCTTCTGGAATGCATAAAAGCCAATTGTTGCCGTCTGGGTACGAGCGAATAAACAGAATATTTCGATGTATAGTGTAATTTGTAACGTTCCCTGGCATTTTCACAGTTTATTTGTACCATATACGCCGCTCTGGGCAAGTTGTATATATCGTAAATTATTGAACAAAAATATTACTGAATGTGGTATAAAATACGTTTGTTATTCTCATTATGTTTTATTGTAATATTTCTCTGTATTTAGGATAGGAATTTTTCTGTATTTAATATGTGAATGTAAAATGTGTCAGTACTTGCGGTATCAGAGATATAAAAATTTGCCAGAAAAGAATAATTTACAAAGAAATGTTAATAGTCGGGAAATGCTATATAAGGACTAAACATTATGTATTCTTTGGTCTTCTCTGTTCTGACGTGATCGAGGTAGGACGCTGTGAAGAAGCTTTTAATGAATGAGTAGACTTCTTTTGTCTCTGTCTGGACTTAGCCGCCATTAGACGATGCGTTACGAATTAATGTGAGTTGAATTGTTGTTTGAGCTAAATATATCAGTATTTATCAAAAGTGTGAATTATTTATGTAAATTAGCTTGCCCACGTCATCTATAAAATTTCTTTAAGAATTTTTCAGCATTTTTAGCGGTGTTGCTGGGCTGTGCCGCGACCAACAATCGCAGATCTGAAGAGGCGGCACATTTAAAAAATTATCAAACCCGTAAATCGGGAACAGATGCATAAAAAATCAATAGTGAATTAAGAAATTGTTCTTTCTTTTCAGTGATCCAGTGGCTGATAAGAATTGAATTAATTATACGTTTGTGCATTCGTAGGCGGATAGTTAATGTTAGTTAACATTGAAATTTAAACAGTTTGGTTCTTTAAAATAACTCAAATGCCTAGTGAAGTAGGTTTGATCAGTGATAAATGTCGGCTTGGCAATAATTAAAACATTTTCTGCTGATAGGGATAATCTTGTGTTCTATGGCTATTGCCGGGATAAAATTCAGTAAAAATATTTAACAAAAAAAACCCACTGCATCAGGAAAGTGTATGCCAAGGCCGAATGATCTAAAGGACTCAATTCTCAACTAAATATTATTATCCAGTTAATATGAGTGCACGTAATATTTTTCTTTAAATGTACGTAATTCTTAAGAAAGTAAAATTTTTTATTACCACACGAAAATAAGAGAGTGGTTCTACAACAAAGTTCGCACGAAAGAAAATTAACTTAAAAGCAAAAAGATAAAATTTATTATTCATTCTTTAACGAAATTTAAAATCAATTCCAAATATTTCGACAAATTTCGTTAAAATTGGCGCCCAACGTGGGGCCAAATATGCAGTGGCCACTAAATACCCGTGAGATAACTAGGGAATTAATATAGTCGAACTTTGTTGGAGAACATTTAATAATTTTTTCATGTATTGTATGTATTGCTTAACCAATATTGTGTGGTAATACCTGTGTATGATTTTTTGCACGAGAACACTATGTATCCAGAGGCAAGCTGAAGAAGAGAGCTCATTATTTCGAAAAATTAATTACCTACCACAATATCAGGGGGCAGCTGCACCCAAGATAGATCACCAACAGGTAAAGCTACAGTGTAGTTGCCCTGTGGGTAGTAAAGTAGCCTCAGTGCAGTGTTCTCGGATCATTAGTGGTGTGCTTGTTGTTAGTACTTTGTTTTAAAATAACAGGACATTTGAGTAGTTAGTCATTGTAGTATATAGTAAGTGTGTATTAGTTAATGTCCATTTCTTGTGTGATTATGTCAGTGAAACCTGAGTGTTAGGATATTTAGTTCAGATTTTATTTCCTTTGCTTACTATGGTTAGATTGCGTAGTCAGAAAGATATCAACATGGATAATGAGCAACAGTCAGTAAGTAGTGATACCGAGTTGGAAAGTGGGACACAAAGTAATGTTAGTGACGTAGTTCAGGAAGTACAATGTGAAAATCTGGGGGCAGAAGGGCAAGAAATGTTGCCACTGCCACCCAGTGATTCAGTTGATAGCGGAAATACTGTGCCATCCGCAAGCACTGGACACGGACCAGAGAGTGGTGTGATGTCAGAAGTGCAATCATTGAGAGTTATGTTCGAGCGCATGCTCAATTTCCAAGCTGAATTCGTACGTGTGCAAGCAGAGCGTGATAAAGAACGTGATGCTGAACAAGCAAAGCGTGACCAGAGATTGGTAGCTGAATTTGCATGTATGCAAGCAGAACGTGATAAAGAACGTGAAGCTAAACAAGCAGAGCGTGACCGACGCCTGCATGAGAGGGACTTACAGTTGATGCGAACTTTAGAAGTTATGCAAAGTGATATTGTCAGTTTGAAACAAAAATATGAAACCATACCCAAAACAGTACATGAATTAAGCGAAAGAGTAGACAGTATTCAAGTGGCTAATGCCAATATCGTAGAGGAAATCAGTGTCCTGACTAATAGGGTCGAACAGCTAGAAATTGACACAACCCAAGTAATTGAGGACAAAGTGATCGAACAAGTGCACAAAGTAGAACGTAAATTCACAAAGGAAATAGATGAGAAAGTGCACGCCGCAATTGAGGCCAGGGAGGTGGACTCAACTGCGGATGTGCAAAATCTTAAAAGGATAGTGCAAAAGGACATTCCGCTGTGGCAGCGGAGTGTGGACCGCCGTCTTGCCGAAATGGAGCTAAGCTTGCGGCATGACGATGCGCAGGCGTATGTCACGCCAGCCAGGTCCAACAATGATAGGCATATAAATACTGCAGTAAAAAATTGCGACTGCGAGACAGAACAGGCAACCAATGTAAGCGGAACAAATAAATGTCATTCCAAAGTAGTGATTGAAGAAAGTCTGATTAGGAACCGACAGTTTCAGATCTTTACAACGGAGAAGAAATCTGTTCACCCTGTAGTGTTTATCAAGGGATTTAGAAACATTTTGCCTAGCGTTTGGAGTCATACCCAGAAAATACAGTTTGTTATGTCATACATACAAGGAGATGCTGCATTATGGGCAACCGAAGCAGCTGACAGTTGTGATACATATGAGCAATTCGAAAAGGCATTCTTGGCCAAATATTGGTCAACATGTATTCAAGAGAGATTACGGAAGGAGGTATATAATCCAGAGCCGTATTCTCCACGACTAGGAAATTTGCGAAAATATTTTGAGAAGTACATTAACAAGACCCGTTACTGGGACGAACAGATTTCATCCCGGGATTTGATCAGACTTTTGAAATCACACTTGCCGATACATGTAAAGGAAAAGCTTATACACGTGTCTGAAAATGATATGGAACATTTCTTGTCTGTTCTGGACTCAATTGACCTGATTCAGGAGGACGTTAAGGCAGCCTCTGAACAGGCTAGAAATAACGGAAACGGTTATAGAAATGGTAGAAATAACACGCCTCTACCAAGTAATGGAAACGGCGGAGGTAATAATAGGAGACAAGAGTATGCACAAAACGGAAATAGAGGTAGAGACCGGAATGGCAATAGTCCGCCGGTGAATAATGACCGAAAGAGGAGGTTCGATGACCGGTATGAAACAGGCCCACCAAGCAACCATAGATGGAAAAATGCCAGGGGGCCGTACAACACTAATACTTATAATGATGCAAACCGAACTTGGCCACAGAACCAGAGGGCCAGTCCGGACCGGCAAAACAGTGATAGATATGACAATAACCGACCGCCACCACAAAATGCGCCAATTGCGCAACCGTGGCGGCAGACGCAACACAACGTGCACATAGTGGAGGTCAGTGACACAGAGCAGCCACGCCCATCCACTAGCAATAATTCAACAAACTAGATGCAGCCGAGATACGCTCTCCATCGTCGGCTGAGGTTTGGAGTGAGAGCAGCCCGACACAGAACAAAACGCCGAACAAAATCTGTAACCTTAGGTACAATGACGGGGTACAGATGGGAGACGAACTAATAACTGAACCATCCACGTGCATAAAGGAACACAAAGACAAAGTACAAGCGATAATAGAGATCAAAATTAACAATATTGATGTGCAAGCAGTCATAGGTACAGGTGCTACTGTCAGTGTTATGAGTATGGACTTATTCAAAGTACTGGGGAAGGAAAGGCGTATGCTGACTTTTCCCGTGAATAATTGTAAAGTCACTGGAGCCATAAGTGCACAGCGACAAATAATTAAACTCCAAGTGCAGGTAGAGATGTATATAGGGGAAGAAGCCATAGCGAGCTCATTCCTGGTGGTAAAGGGTTTAAAGGTAGCCTGCATTTTGGGGGTAGATTTTTTGAGAGAAAGGGACGCAATAATCGACCTTTCTCGGGGAAAATTAAGTTTGATGAATGCTGGTAGGAGAATAAATTGTCCATGCTCAGATCCGGAGAGGTACCTGTACCTAAATGTAATGCTATTAATATAAAATGTAGGAATCAGTCGATACTACATTTAGACAATCATTGTCTAGGACAGAATCTCTATTATCCTGACGTACAAGGTGATCAATCAAAAGCGAATATGGACGCATTAGTGAACAAAGTGTCACAGTCCGAAAATTTGAATTCTATGCAACTGCAGGATTTGGTACCAGTTATTATTTAATTATGCAGAGGTATTTTCAGAACGACCAGGAATTGTTAAGGGATATCAGTACAAGATCGAGGTAAAGCCTCACAAAACTTACTGTCGAGCCTCATACACCATTCCTTGGTCCGAATAGGAAATAGTAGAGAGAACATTTCGAGAGATAAATACATTTTTCAGGTTATACATTGCATATAAACACACGAGATGGAAGATAAGAAAAGCAGGGTGCAACCTTACCAGGTGCGCTCAGAAAAGGAAAGAAAAATATAACCGACATGTGACGAATAACCAAAAATTTAGTGTTGGGGACTTGGTACTCTTACGCAATCATCCTAAGTCCTCGGCATCCTTGAAACAGAATAGCAAGTGGCAATTGGTGTACAATGGACCTTTTAGAGTAGTAAGTGTGCCACATGAGTGTAGCTATCTCTTAGCAGACCCCCACTCAGGGAGAGTACGGGGACTGTATTCGCGTAAGGATGTAAAAGCATTCCTACAATAAAAGACTAATAGTCCTATGTGGACACCGTTCTTTTGTAAATAATGAACATTAATAGCGTATGTACTAGTGTAGAAGTGTTTAGTTATAAGAATATGATTGACTTTCTCATGTGTATGGATATTTATGTTATGTACTCTTTTAATTTGTGTTATCTAAACCACGCTCCAAATGTTTGCACAGATAATCTGATTAGTGCAATTATTTGTAGTGTTAAGCTGTGACAAAGTTCAGTCAAGAAGAACATTTTAGTAAGGATTAGTTAGTGTACTACATAATTTCTAATATGTGTGTCAAATTTGAAATATTTCTTGGCACAATCTTTTCTATTATGTGTATGTACGTATATATGTGTAGCTGTCAGATTGACAGACTCGAACCCAGAATAATATCAGTAATATGATGCCCTGAGAACTTTATTATCTCACCAATGTTATCAGAGAAAATAATGCACCCAGTAGTGACCCGAGGGCACCACGGGAGGCAAACTTGTTGCAAATTTATGTAGCGCAAAGTTACGCACAAAGAAGCTTCAATTGAAGCATGTACATATTCAATCAGTTAAAAGGAGCTAGCCAGATACAGTCCAAGTCAATTTTGGCCTACAGAGACTACACTGTAGTTACGTAGGACGTTGATAGTAAAGTGTGACATGAGTACAAAGGAGTTATTGAACAATATGCCTGAATCCGGCTGGAATGCACAAATAAAATCTAATCGAACACGAATATAGATGACTATGGGCAAACTAATACGAATTTTGAGTAATTGTTACCATGTACGCAAATCTCACACCTTGGTAAAGAGTTACGAATGTGCTGTTACAAACAAAATTGAGCAGCGGACATTGTAAATAAAAATAAAAGAGCTTAAACAAAAGTGCAGTATTGTGCGGCAGAGACAGACAGTGACTGTTAAACCTGCAGCAATACGTCACGGAGTAGTTGTGTATAAGTAATAAAAAACTGTATCATCACCGTGTGTGCAAGTGGACAAGGAACTAGCACGACACGAACAGTGAACCGATAACGGACGGTGGATCAACTTAGTGTCAAACTTTAACTCTTTGAGTGTCAAGGGACGCTAGGAAAGCGCATTGACTACAGAAATACATTTTGATTTTGTCCTAAGGTGAAAACTTGCGTGTGACTAATGACAAGTCATGACATGGTGAAGAATATTGTGTGCCCATAAAAGTGTTACTGTGAGAACGAAACATTGTGCAAACCAGACTAGTGAAGGCCTACTGAGTAATAACTACCACTAACTGTGTGCGTTCTTTCCCACAGCAGGAAAAATGCCTATAAGGATAGTACACTGTTTGTGAACTTGTTGCATGTTTCCTGGAGCACCGCGAGAAGACGTCGCACGGGCGAGCTGATATCCAACGCGCATCCGGCTACATCAGCTATGCAGCGGCCACAGCAGCCCGTAGCAGACCAGACAGGACAGCCACGCCCCTCCGCGCCGTAGCTGTCAACGCCGGGGGTGGTGACCTACACGGAGTCAGCGCGCCGCGCCGAGCGCCGCCCAACAATCACTCCGCACCGCTCACCAAATACAACATTATTGACTTTTTTTGAAATGTTCACATAAACTGAATAACATGTTAATGACTTCATTTCGATAAACATTGAACATTTACTATGTATGTCCGTGAGTGATATATCCTAGGACAAGTGACCTTGTAGTGTATCACAAGAATAATAGTATCACACACAAAAAACCTTCCATTGAACTGTATGTGACTGTGATATTGTGTAATTGTGTAACCCCGTTTATGACAAACTGCTAATTTTAATTCAAATGAATAACTGTTAAAAAGACAATATTGACTATAAACCAACTGGGATGGCTGGGCTCCGGCACAGTTTTGCCCAGGTTTCCTGTTTGCCTACGCCCAAATGGGGGAGCCATGAACTTATATAACCCTGGGACTAAATAAAAGAGCCATTCCGTAAAACATACAGAAGTATAAAGAACGTTACTGGCACCATTGTGTCAAAGTGTAAAAACTCTTTGCCAAATGCTGCCAGGGGGCAATGTAACGTTCCCTGGCATTTTCACAGTTTATTTGTACCATATACGCCGCTCTGGGCAAGTTGTATATATCGTAAAT
Source organism: Schistocerca nitens (assembly GCF_023898315.1). NCBI lineage: Eukaryota > Metazoa > Arthropoda > Insecta > Orthoptera > Acrididae > Schistocerca > Schistocerca nitens. The sequence continues at coordinate 470,428,990 of NC_064620.1, read as the reverse complement.
TATTGAACAAAAATATTACTGAATGTGGTATAAAATACGTTTGTTATTCTCATTATGTTTTATTGTAATATTTCTCTGTATTTAGGATAGGAATTTTTCTGTATTTAATATGTGAATGTAAAATGTGTCAGTACTTGCGGTATCAGAGATATAAAAATTTGCCAGAAAAGAATAATTTACAAAGAAATGTTAATAGTCGGGAAATGCTATATAAGGACTAAACATTATGTATTCTTTGGTCTTCTCTGTTCTGACGTGATCGAGGTAGGACGCTGTGAAGAAGCTTTTAATGAATGAGTAGACTTCTTTTGTCTCTGTCTGGACTTAGCCGCCATTAGACGATGCGTTACGAATTAATGTGAGTTGAATTGTTGTTTGAGCTAAATATATCAGTATTTATCAGAAGTGTGAATTATTTATGTAAATTAGCTTGCCCACGTCATCTATAAAATTTCTTTAAGAATTTTTCAGCATTTTTTAGCGGTGTTGCTGGGCTGTGCCGTGACCAACAATCGCAGATCTGAAGAGGCGCCACATTTAAAAAATTATCAAACCCGTAAATCGGGAACAGATGCATAAAAATCAATAGTGAATTAAGAAATTGTTCTTCCTTTTCAGTGATCCAGTGGCTGATAAGAATTGAATTAATTATACGTTTGTGCATTCGTAGGCGGATAGTTAATGTTAGTTAACATTGATATTTAAACAGTTTGGTTCTTTAAAATAACTCAAATGCGTAGTGAAGTAGGTTTGATCAGTGATAAATGTCGGCTTGGCAATAATTAAAACATTTTCTGCTGATAGAGATAATCTTGTGTTTTATGGCTATTGCCGGGATAAAATTCAGTAAAAATATTTAACAAAAAAAAAAACCCACTGCATCAGGAAAGTGTATGCCAAGGCCGAATGATCTAAAGGACTCAATTCTCAACTAAATATTATTATCCAGTTAATATGAGTGCACGTAATATTTTTCTTTAAATGTACGTAATTCTTAAGAAAGTAAAATTTTTTATTACCACACGAAAATAAGAGAGTGGTTCTACAACAAAGTTCGCACGAAAGAAAATTAACTTAAAAGCAAAAAGATAAAATTTATTATTCATTCTTTAACGAAATTTAAAATCAATTCCAAATATTTCGACAAATTTCGTTAAAAATTATGTCTGATTTTTGCGTTGCTCTTGTCTCGCCAAAGCGTTAAAATCTCTTTTAGTGTTTCATCTTTCTGCTGTTCTCTCTCTATGTGCTGTAATGCTGATGATAAAGAGTTTTGGAAAGCTACTTGTTTGATATACATAATACTATGGTTGTTGTAGCAGAAGGTATTTTCTTTCTCCAGTCGTTTATGCTGAATAGATCTCGATAGTGCGGCGGCAACAATATTCTGCGTGCCTGGAATGTGTACAGTAGTAAAGTCGAGCTCTTGTAGATATAATTTCCAACGGCTTAATCTATCATGCGTAAGTTTTGCTGATAATAAAAACTGGATTGCCCGGTGATCGGTATACACTATGGTGTGTATTCCATATAGATAATGACGGAATCTCTTAAATGCCCATACTACGCATAGCGTCTCTAATTCTGTTACAGAGTAATTGCGCTCTGCTGGAGAAAGTATCCTGCTTGCAAACGCAATATGTTTAACGATTGTCTTACCGTCCTCCTCTACTTCCTGGAAAATATGTACTCCTATGCTGTAGTTGAACTATCTGTTGCAATGGAAAAGTTTTGTGTTGGGTCAGGATGCGATAACAAAGGTGCCCTTAGCAAAGCTTCTTTCAAATTCTCGAATTCAGCTTCAGCGTCTTCATTCCATGACCAAATTGTGTTTTTACTTGTGAGCTAGTATAGCAAGAGTGTGTCTAATGCTTTATAGTGAATAAATTTTCTAAAATAATTAATAAGGCCTGAAAAATGATTATTTTATTAACCTCACGTGAATCTAAAACTAAACGGAGTGATACATCCTTCTTTTCAACGATGGGTAATGGATTTATATATTGGCTTGCTGCTGGTTCAATTATACCCTGATTAATCATTGCTCGTAACTCTTTCTTAACTACTTCTGTGTATATATGCGGCATTTGATAGTGTTTTGCTTTGAAAGTCTCGTGTGGTTTCATCTGAAATTCGTACATAAATCCTGTCATCGTTCCTGGAACATTGTTAAAAACTGTTTCATGTTGCACAAGAATATTTTCTAATTCTGTGCGCTCTGTGTCGTCTTTTGCTATACTGTCTACAACCTTGCGTGTAATTGTCTCTAATACATTATACTCCTGTTCCTCTGCCATGTCGTTACTATGTGTATTCGTGTATAGTGTGAGATAACAATCGTTATCTTTAGAATCTGCAATAATCACGATCCTGTGCATATTTTGTCCTTCTGAGGATACTGTGTTTTGAAATCTCACTACCACTTCACAGTCTTCCTTCTGTAATGTTAGGTATGACGATTTAAAGTCAATCTTTGCGTCGTACTGTACGAGAAAATTCATTCCTAATATTACATCAGTTGTTAAATGTGGAACTATCCAACAATTGCTGTGGAAAGTTTGCCCTGCGAAAACAAACGTTAATTGTGTCTGTCTTTTGACTTCAATGATTTTTCCTGGAAATGCTCCCTTAACTTTAGTTTTGTGTAATGGGAATACTGGATAATCATTATCGCTATTGCATCTGTTAAATGTGTCTTTGTTAATTACGCACATTGGTGAGCCTGAATCAGTTATTGCTAAAATATTTTGTGACTTTAAATTTATCTGGATTATTGGGTGGCATATAGTTTTTTGCATGATCGGTTTTTCTTGTAACAATGTGTCTCGCACGTCGTCGAATATAATGGCATTCTCTATCGTTATCTTTTTTCTGTCCTTATCCATAATGTTGTCATTTAGAGATTTATCACAGGCTATCTCTAGTCATAAATGTTCTGACATCGCATTTTCTGTAGGGGAGTGTTGTGTGTTTTCTATGAGTTGCACTGTTCTACCGTTTTGATTATTAGCGGTAGGTGGCGGATGAAATCTTGTGTCTGGTACACTCATACGATAACTTGGTTGTTGTGCACTGTTTGAATTTGTATGAAAATTATCATTGTAGAATGTCCTTTGCGGTCGGTGTTGGTTTTCTCTCCTTCTGTCGTTATAACTGGTTATGCGGCGTGGCACGCGTGTTTCTCTGAAAAGGCGGTCTTTGTTCGTTTTGTGTATTTTGCGGCTGACCCATGTAATGGTTTGCACCTGTCGCATTTTCTTGGCGATGAGCCATGTGAAAGTTTGACCGGTTCGGCATTTCCTGCCGTATATGTGTCGTGTTATTTGGATGGCTTCGTTGTTGTCTTGAATTGTAATGTACATTGTTATTATACTGCTGTTCATTGAATCCCTGTGTGTGTTCTCGATTAAAGTTTTCATTTTCGCTGCGAAAGCGTTTATTATGATTGTTATTGCCAAATCGTGTATGCTCAAAATTATTATTGTTTGTCTGGTTTGCGTTATGTCGTGAAAAGTTCTTATTAACAAACGCATAATCTGCCTGGTGTACCTCTAGCAATTGCAGAATGTCTCTAAATGCGTACACGCTGTCCTTTTGCTGGCCTGTTAATAATGACACTTTCAATGCTTTGGGGAGTATTGAAATACACAACTGTATTAATGCGGATTGACTGTATGGCTCATTGAGGTATTGGTTTTGTTCAACCATATACTCGAAAAATTGTGAGATTGTTGGGAAAGTAGAATTCTCGAAATTTTGTAGACCAATTAGCAGATCTTTAATACTACTCTGTGTGGTATCTGACCAATATGCTGCTAGAAATGCTTCCTGGAATGCTTCTACTGAAAAACACTGTCTAGCAATTGGTCGCATTCTTCTCGCTGGTTCCCCTTCAAGAAAACTAATAATAAATTCTAGCTTATGTTGAACTGGCCATGATGGTGGGAGTGCCGCATTGAATTGTTGGATCCAGTCCAGTGGATGTATTTCTGTCCTGTCGTTTTTAAATGTTTTAAACTTTCTCACTGAAAGGAAATGCTTGTGGTCGAAACCGTCATGTCTTTGTGTGTTATTATTTTCGTAATGTTGTGAATATGAATTTGTGTGTCTTTCTGCCTGGTTAAGATCTCTTACTCTCTGAAGTCTACCGGCATTATATGTATTTTGCATCTGAGGCATGTCGTAATGATGTGTGTGTTCTGTTGGAATTGATTGTTTGCAGTTGTTTCTTGTGTGTCAGCTATCCATTGCTGTAAGGAATTGATTTTCAGATGTAACAAATTATTACGTGATTCTTGGTCTGCGATTCTTTGTTGCACAATTGTAATTTTCGTATCTTTACTATTAGAAATCTGTTGAACTGAGACTGGTGTAGTGTCATCAGATTTACTGTCATTGGTAGTATCTAACAGATCTGTTCTTGTAGTGAGTTCGTTGATCTTTTCTTTCAATTCGTTTCGTAATTTATGATTACTTTTGGTTACTTTCTTAAAATCTGCTTTCAAATTTTCTGAGTTTTGATTGATTTCTATGTGTTCCATTCTGTCAGTTAGTGTCAGAACTTCTTCTGTTAATTTATCCCTAAAATTCTGGATATCAGTGTCTGCAGAAATTTTCGCTTCAATTGTGTGTGATTGGATTTCCGTGAGCCTCTCTTGTATTTGAAATTTTGTCTCCTTAACCGAGTGTATCTAACTGCCCACGTAAGATTTTCCCTGAGCAAACACATTCTTTTTGTCGTCCTGTCGCTGTTTATTAATTGTTTGTAATAGTTCTTTTCGTTCTTTATCCTGCGATCGCACCAGTTTGCGGTGATGTATCAAACAGTTTTCTGTGTGATTGTTGAAACGTTCGACAATGTGAGCGTTTTGTTTACAAAAGTTCTCTGTCACTGTTTCTCGTATGCTAACCGTGAATGCTTCTTGTTTATCTGTTATTTCTTGAATCTTGGCGTGTAATTCATGGTTTGATTTTTCAGCGACTACCTTGATTTCGTTTTTTAGGTCTGTTGATTCTTGTGCCCTTCTGTTAAAGTTTTGATTGATGTCTTGTCTCATTTGTAGCAAAAATGCCATTATTGGATCCTTTTCGGATTGACTTCTGTGTGTATTTGTATTCGTTGTTAAAGGTTGTAGATCTGTGTTCATTTGAACATCCTCAGACGATTGTAATCGTGTCACCTCTTCCGTGGTTTCGGAATTTTTGTCAATGAAAGTGTGATATCTGCTACGCAGATTGTCTATCTGTGTACCATTTGAATCTGTTTCGGCACGTAATGGAGTCTCATAGTTTGACTGCATTATAGTGGTTTCGTTACTGAAACTATTATGTCTGCTACGCGAAATTTGTGGCTGTGGAGCGTCTGTTGTATTTAAAAACAAATTATTTTGCACTAATGTCTCATTATCAGTTGGCATTTCTGAAGTTGATTGTTCGTCAAAAGAATCCATATTATTACTGCTCTCGAATGACTGTTCACCTAATGTTTCACTACCGCGTTTTTCACACGTATTATTTCTGTCTATTCCTGAAAAGAATTTCTCGCCACTATTTTCTGCACTTTTATCGCTTTGAGAACGAGTAATTATTCTGCAGGACATTGTCTATAATTAACACACGTAGCAAAATATATCACTGTTCAAAGCGGATTTAACACTGAACAAACACTCTTCAACGCAGAATCAATAGAACAAACAGAATTGCCAATGGGCTGTGAATTAAAGGTATACAGTTTAGTATAAGCATTGCGCCACTTAACACTAGCTTATTCATACAATTGTCAGAGTCAGTATATTCATTTTCACAGTAGATTCACTAAAGAGTCTTACCAATTGGATGTCGCCAAGTGAAACCTTCCCGTCTTCTCTATACCTCTTGTGTTTTTGATAACCTTCCCTTTTACAACAAACTATGTAACCTTTCCTTAGGATTTCTATCTCTTGCTTAATAATAACAAATGAAATCTTCCCTTTGAAATTTATTCTCTTTCTCTGTCTTCGCATACAAATTTAATTGCTGCTTCTTAAAAGTGATTTTCTGATTATTTCGACGAAACATAGAATGTGTCGTCGTCGTGGCCCTCATTCGTTATCTGCAATAACCCAAAACTGTTCCTTACCTTTTTTACTGTTACTGGATCGCCATCTGACTGCTACATCGAACTGTGACATGAATATACTTACTCTGTTTTACTATACTCTATTAGCTGCTGGTGGGCTTTCATAATAAGTGGCTGTATTTATTACCAAAGCTGACGTTATTTTTAATAGCAAAGCTGACGCTATTCTTTAATTAATTTGACTGAAATTACGTAATTCATAGTTAAATTTTTTCTTGACAACAATAAAAATTTTGCAAAGTTTTACGTTGATGGTTTTTGGGGTGGATTATAATTAGAAATGCAATATTGCTGGCAAAAGTTAATTATATTCTGAATGAAGTGATTTTTACAAACGTTCAAATTATACTTTTTACAATAATCTTACAACTAGCAATGCGCAAACATACCTTCTGTAGTCTTGAGTTTCTTCAAAAAATTTATTCAATAATATTAGTTCCTCTTATTATAATAGTTAGCTGATATCTTTGTACATCCATTTATAATCTCTTGTAAATCATAGCTAGTGGCTGGCAGGCACACCGCTCCTCTCAACCTCTCGCTTCAGACCTGCTACCGACTCGCTTCACTTCACGCTTATTACTGACTTCCTAACGCTAAAGTGCGGTCCCTCCTGCCAACAATGCTTTCTGGTGCAGACGGTCCCTGCTACCATTACAAAATGTATCAATGTGCGGTCTTTCCCGCTCTTTTCTTAAAATGTATCCATACGCAGTCTCTTCTGCCTTTTTTTAAAAACTATATCAATTTGTGGTCTCTCTTGTCAACAATACTTTGGTGCATACATTCCCTGCTACCACAATTATTTCCAACATGACAAATATTAATTATTCCTACTTAACCCTACTAATAAAATTTAAACATCTTTCATAAATTGTGATTTGACAATAAACAATAGAAATATACTCTTCTCACACACTTTCTTGTGAAGTGTTATTTATAATCGAAAGTTGAATGTAATAAATAGTACAAAGCCTGCGAACTGTGAAACAACTTGTATAAGGAAAAGATCAACTTAGCGAAGTCCGCAGCTGAAAAAGGCTCATTCAAAATATGGAAACACCGCCACCAGATAGTGAACGTGAGTAGGGGGAATAAGTATGTACCAGGACACGCTGCATTGTTGCCAAATTTATTCAAGATGGCGGCGATTGCGTCATTCAAGATGGTGGCATGTAGACTTGGCAACGTCGCATGACGTCATCCAAGATGGGGGCTTTTGGCGGGAGAATAGACCAATTGTGCTATGTCCACTAACCTAACCTCAAGAAAAAATGGTGGGGAAGTTTCAATATTGGCGGGAAAATAGTCCAATTGTGCTACGTCCACTAACCTAACCTTCAGAAAAAATGGCGGGAAGTTTGAATTCCAAAAGGATAATGCATGCAAAGTCCGTACTTGTCTTTATTATTATTATCGATTATTATTCATTATCATTTATTATCATTCATTATCATTCACTATCATTCATTGTCATTTATTATCATTCATTGTCATTTATTGTCATTTATTATCATTCATTATCATTTATTATCATTCATTATCATTTATTATTATTTATGATTATTGACCTACCTCCACTAGAAAATTCCCTCCAAATTCAAATTCCAAAATGATAATGGCTGCAAAACCTTACTTTTGTTTATTATTCATTATCATTTATTAACATTCATTATCATTCATTGTCATTCATTATCATTCATTATCATTTAATAACATTCATTATCATTTATAATTGTAAGCCTACCTCCACTAGAAAATTGCGCCAAATTCAAATTCCAACACCATATTCTCTCGAAAACTGTACTTCTATGTATTATTTATTCAAGATGTCTGATTTTCTCGGTGAGAAAGCCATTCTCCTTACATCCATTACAAAACTCTATCACAAGTTCAAATCCCCAACACCATTATTGATCACATGTACAAGCTTTCTCCGTCACTTATCTTTTTTTCACTGGTACCCTATCATAATCGCATCAGTTAATAAACTGCATTTATAGTAACGTAATTCACTTCCTTTGATTTTGCTGGGGGGGAAGGGACTGAAGACATTATTTCAAGCAGTACGGTCATCACTTGTTCTCCAACACAGTCATCACACACATCTTTGATATCGCAGTGCAGTCACCACTACGTCCGCGCTCAAACTGAATTAGTTCAAATACTCGCCACCCCCTGGCCAGCACGCGGAGACACTGGCTACGCCTGCCACTAGCGCTAGCGAGGGGGGGGGGGGGGGGGGGGCGAGCCCAGCCATCGCTCCCACGTCATTAACATAGTTTTGCTGGGCACACTGGAACTTGTCGAGTTTGACCTTACAGCGGCCCCTTGTCCGCTCACCACGTGCATCCGTCGCCTCCACACGTTCCCCGCCAAAATTGACTTCCTCGGAGCTGAATCACACAACGGTCGACCGTTTCCTTGCAACACTTCCGGCACCATGTTCAAACCTGTCGATGCCGACCTCACACAGCCGTTCACCACGTGACCCTGTGCGAGTGAGAGCACAGTGTTACACTTTTGGCGGCCAAGTTTGCTCGACAGTAGAATCCGCCATGACTATATAACAGCACGTTTGGACGGCACTGGAACGCCCGCTAATTGACTCTTTCTAGCGCGCGCGCATAAAAACTGTACAATCGCTGCGCCACCGCCCCGTTTACGTCACACACCGTCCAAACACGCGACGGACATAGCCTTCTGTAAATACCTGGAAAATGACTCTTTATTTCAGACATTATGATCATAAAGGTGTGTTCCAACTGACTTCTCCATGCTCACACAGCCAAACTCCAGAGCGCGGCTGACGTACGCGCGGCCGTCTAAGCCCTCTCCCTGGCCGGCTGACGTCAAGCGGTTTACGGTGAACGCACAGCCCCCACAGCCCGCGCGACAGGTAGCGGCGGCGAGCGGCGCCACAAACGGTTGGCCGTAAACACTTAACACCAGACACGATGTTTCCTTTCGACTGCGTGCCGTACAAGGGATATGTTTGGTGCCACAGTTTGACCGACAGTGTAATCCACCATGACCATATAACAGCGCGTTTACTCGTCGCGAGAACGCTCGCTAATTCACTATCACCACCCCGCTATATTAAATAATTCTATTTACAATTTCATATACATATTCAAACGTGTTCAACTCCCTAATATCAACTACTTTTCGAGGACCACCTCTTCCTCCTATGAACCAGCGCCAAGTTTGAAATCTGCCACTAAACCAAGCTCACTTGCGCTTCCGCCAACAGCCTAAGAAAATTGTTTCAAACTAAGCCACCAGCACTCAACCTCTTCCTACATGTTTCTGGTAAACGGAATGTTTTTTCTACCGAGTTGGAAACTTCCTTGACGTCACAACGCACAATCGTACATGCGGCTCTGTCAGACAAAGAACGCTCTCACTAAATTAACTGATCACCTGATTCTCATTATTCAGCCCACATGCTCCGATTATCTAATCCAGGATCTTGGCGAAAACACACGCCCATACACATGAGCCATCGCGCGCACCTAGCTTAGTACCTTCGCAAGTGAATGTAACAAAGTACACATGACTATTTAATTAATCTGATCAATTAGTTAACCTCTCTGATGCGGAAAACTGTCACGTCCACCTAGACTAGGAATCAATTTTCGCCACTGCCACACCCACCTGGACTTGAAATGAAATAAAGTTCCTACCGACCACCACGTTCTTTTACCAACCCATGTTCATTGGCTAACATGTACTAATGCTTGCTTCTGTTTACTAACATGCACTAACGTGTACTAAACCACATTAACTTATATCACATTCTGTCTATACAAATAAGCCAAGCTTCAATTCTGATAGTCAGATACAGAAAATAGAGGAAGCGCTCTCCGAATGTGGCGGTGACTGGATACGCCTTGGTTACATTTAGAGACAATTTTAGAACACAGAACGATAACTTATGTCGCGACTTAGACCTGTATTCGAAAGTGGAAATATCAATTTGCGTATGTTTGTTTGTAGTTAGTCAATGGTTTACAGCATGCTGCACATAGATAAAGTTCGGCGTTTGTAAAGAATTAATTTGAAATCTATATCTTGGGAATTATGATGAACTAGTCATCGCGTAGGGTGTAGCCTAGTGCATGATATTGCGAAGTGCAGCTAAAATGGTGCAATATTATGGAGAAAGTACATGTGTTCTTGCAGTCTATGAGTCTGAGGATGTTTGAAGAAAAGCGAACAGATAAGGAAGGAGAGACAGTAAGGCGTTTGTGCTGACGAGGGGACGATACCGAATTTGTAAAAATGAGTTCAGAGGGTGACTTAGGTCCGCTGATGTAAGAGGCAAGATTAGCTCTGAGTGTCGGGTCTGTAGAGAGAACAGGTTCACGGTGCTTCCCTAGGATTGGGGAGCATTGCTGTATATAGACGCTGTAGGGATAGGATATTTTTTTCGCATGCTGTAGAGATATACTGGATAAGTGCACTGTTATTTTCAAATGTGTATATAATGTATTGTGAAGTTAATGTGGTTTACATTGTGTAGCGTTTGTACATACTGCGCTGTAAAGTTAATACTGATTATGTTATGTGACGAGTAGAGAGGAAGTCGTAAGCACGGTAGAGATATTTCCAGAGTAACGGCGGTCAAGAGAGTGTATTTCCGATACTTAGCTCATTGTGGAATACCAATCAAATGAGACCGCGATCGTAAGATTTAACTGTATAAGTATAATGAGATCAACGACTTCGGTATTCGAGAGTGCGAGTATAATTTTTAGGTCTGTTTGTTTCTAGTTATTGAGTGGTTTAAAGTATGCTGTATTTTGAAAAAAAAATTGTGTGTTCTTGTAGTCTATGAGTCTGGATAAGTTTGTAGAAAAAAAGCGAGCAGGCTAGGAAAAAGAAGAGAGAGTAACGCATTTGTGTTGAGGGGAAGCGATCGCCGAAATTTTGGAAAAGTTCTGAGAGGGACTTGACTTACGTCTGTTGATGCAGAAGGGCTGTTTCCCGCTGGGTGTGGCGTGTGTAGAAAGAAAGAGTAGGTTCACAGTGCTTCCTTAGGAATTGACAGAATTGGGGCATGTAGTGGGTATTGTAATGTTAATGTGGTTTACAATGTGTAGGGTTTGTATATAATGGATTGTAAAGTTACTAATGCTTGTGTTATGGGATGAATAGAGAGGACGACCGTATGTGTGTGTGTGTGTGTGTGTGTGTGTGTGTGTGTGTGTGTAGATTGAGGGGGGCTGTGGAGGTAATTTAGCGATCTCTGTAAAAGTAAACACAGGAAGCATCAGAAAGAAAAGCAGGATGGTACTTCGATAACGGGTCCTTAGGAAAATAGACCAGTAAATTCGATACGAAGGAATAAGAATGATTAATCGGTTGTGCTGGGATATAGGAGGGTTGAGAACATTTGCGTATGTTGAGAGCTGGAAAGGTAGGAGGTGGGGAGCGCATTCAGTATTATTTTGGTGAACAAGTTCTGTTAGGGTAAGAATTTGAATTTTCAAATAAGCTTAGAAAACACGAATGCGAGCTTAACTATTTCTGGGGGCACTATACAATTTCGGAGAGGTTGACTGGGCTCTTTCTTTATTTAATTTTCAAATGATCGTTTTAGATTGAGAGGGGAGAGAAGCGCTGGGATGTGTGCGGACAGTGTGTGTGTTAACTCGCTCTCGGCTATTCTGACAACAGACGTGAAGGTGGAAATGTGTCGCATATAGGCCGGCGAGCAATGGAATGCGGCCTTAACATGTGTGTTGGACCGCACTGAGTTAGGACGGTGACAGACGACTAGCGTGGCCTGGCTTGGATAGTCATGTTCGGCGTTTAGGTGATATGAATTTCTCAGGTGTTCGGTGTGAATGCGGTTGTCATCAAGTCATGTTTGAAGGGTCGAACAGAGGCCTTTGAGCGAACTGAGAGCTGTCGGACGTGTGACTTAATGTGGGATAGGTTGATTGCGCGTCTGTTGAGTTACTTTGCTGTGCGTTCTTTGTGCAGATTACGAGTACTGATGGTGTTTACAGTTATGTGTACTTTATTATTTAGGAGCAATTTGATATTGTGCACTGAAATTAGGAGTTGTTTACGTGTCTGCCGACTGTGCAACATGACACCAGGTATATCAGGACGAGTGTTTTTTGTATGAGAGTGATAGGTATACTCAATGCGTAAATAAAATGTACGTTAAGTATTTGTGGGACGATATAAAATATGAGAGAGTTCGAGTTGGTTGTCATTTTTTCTACTTGGAGGGTTTGTTAGATCGAATTGCTGAGGTGAGTGTCTACGAGAGCGCGAGGGATGTGATTGTAGCACATCTCAGTCTCTCAGCGGTTAACTAAAGATGGGGTGAGCAATGTTCTCAGCTTAGGTACTGGGGGAGTGCTCTGGCCATGTGCTAGACCGTGTGGATTGAACAACAGTATTAGGGTCATAGTTTAGCTAGAATATTTATACAGGAGTATGTCCGACGCTAGTATAAAGGTCCAGACTGTGATGTGGGCGGTCTCGCGCTCGTGGTGTGTGAGAGAGGCAAAGCAGACGATTTTGAGTCATCGCAGGTGACTTAGGTAAGTGGCTTCGTTTGCCACAATTTTTAAGTTAATGTGGGTTAGTACACATTAGTGCATGTTAGTAAACAGAAGCAAGCATTAGTACATGTTAGCCAATGAACATGGGTTGGTAAAAGAACGTGGTGGTCGGTAGGGACCTTAACTATTTCATTTCAAGTCCAGGTGGGTGTGGCAGTGGCAAAAATTGATTCCAAGTCTAGGTGGACGTGGCAGTTTTACGCAACAGAGTTTAATTAATTAATTAATTAATTAATTAATTAAATAGTCATGTTGATTTCACATCGGAGCATGTGGGCTGAATAATGAGAATCAGGTGATCAGTTAACTTAGTGAGAGCGTTCTTTGTCTGACAGAGCCGCATGTACGATTGTGCGTTGTGACGTCAAGGAAGTTTCCAACTCGGTAGAAAAAACATTCCGTTTACCAGAAACATGTAGGAAGAGGTTGAGTGCTGGTGGCTTAGTTTGAAACAATTTTCTTAGGCTGTTGGCGGAAGCGCAAGTGAGCTTGGTTTAGTGGCAGATTTCAAACTTGGCGCTGGTTCATAGGAGGAAGAGGTGGTCCTCGAAAAGTAGTTGATATTAGGGAGTTGAACACGTTTGAATATGTATATGAAATTGTAAATAGAATTATTTAATATAGCGGGGTGGTGATAGTGAATTAGCGAGCGTTCTCGCGACGAGTAAACGCGCTGTTATATGGTCATGGTGGATTACACTGTCGGTCAAACTGTGGCACCAAACATATCCCTTGTACGGCACGCAGTCGAAAGGAAACATCGTGTCTGGTGTTAAGTGTTTACGGCCAACCGTTTGTGGCGCCGCTCGCCGCCGCTACCTGTCGCGCGGGCTGTGGGGGCTGTGCGTTCACCGTAAACCGCTTGACGTCAGCCGGCCAGGGAACAGGCTCGGCCGGCCGCGCGTACGTATTAAACTTGTGATAGATTTTTGTTATGGATGTAAGGAGAACGGCTTTCTCACCGAGAAAATCAGTCATCTTGAATAAATAATAAATGATAATAATATTTTGAAGTACAGTTTTCGGCAGAATATCGTGTTGGAATTTGAATTTGGCGCAAATTTCTAGTGTACGTATGCCTATAATAATAAATGATAATCAATGATAATAAATGATAATGAGTGATACTGAATGACAGTGAATGATAATGAATGTTAATAAATGATAATGAATGATAATGAATAACAAACAAAAGTAACGTTTTGCAGCCATTATCATGTTGGAATTTGAATTTGGAGGGAATTTTCTAGTGGAGGTAGATCAATAATAATAAATAATAATAAATGATAATGAATGATAATAAATGATAATGACTGATGCTAAATGATAATGAATGATAATAAATGGCAATGAATGATAATGAATGTTAGTGAATGATAATGAATGATAATAAATTATAGTGAACGATAATCAAAAATAATAATAAAGGCAAGTATGGTCTTTGCATGCATTATCCTGTTGGAATTCAAACTTCCCGCCATTTTTTCTGAAGGTTAGGTTAGAAGACGTAGCACAATAGGACTATTCGCCGACAAAAGCCGACATCTTTGATGACGTTATCGCCGCCACCTTGAATAAATTTGGCAACAATGCAGCGTGTCCTGGTACATACTTATTCCCCCTACTAACGTGGCATTACAGAGGAAAGAAAGACACCAGTGAGAGACGAACAGCAAGTAACTAAATGCTGTAAGGAAACATTAAGGATGAAAGCAACCGACAACTCCATCAGAGCCCTGGTTCCGCACAGTTAAAGCTAATAAGAATTTTGTGGTTTTAATAGTTCTCAGGTAATCGTGGATAAACCACAGTTACCTTCATGCAACACCAGTACGAAATAATATTCACCCCGACCGTGATGAAGTTACGACGCTAGATACTAATCACATTTTCTTCGCATGTATGGTGGACAAAAACTGAAAAACGGATTTATTAACACAGAGTGAACTAATATGGGAACTTACTTTTATAAAAGTAGTATATTACTTTTATAAAAAATTATGAAAATTCTGAAAGAATGAAAACTTACCTCTTGAGGTGCTAGATAGTTCCTAAAACACTGTTAGATGGTTGTATGTCCTGCAGGCATAAGGCCACAAAAAGAAAATAAAGTTATAGACAGGTGGTTTGTCTTCGGCTTCTTTAGGTAGCCACTCGGATTTTGCACAAGACAACATACTATGTAGTACGGACGAGAAATGTTAACTAGCCTGAATTTACGTATTATTAAAATAAGAAGTAGCTGATGATAACTCTGCGCCTGTTTTGGATAAGAGAGTTGGAAAATATGGATTTGTACTGTAATGAATATGGATCATGTAGTTACGACAAATACTTTTTATTTGTTTCTTGTGGTAATGAATCCATGCTATTCGACCAACCAGAAACTCGTACAATGTGTATAAACAGAGAAAATCATATATCGATCTCCACGGCACGAAAGTGCTGCAGGAAGAGGGTAATTGGAATCTATTCCTCAGTTACGTCTTGTGACGCACTGCCTGATCTTACGAACCGTTTTCTTCGTTCTGTATCCTCTCCACACGAAAAGACTAGGAACATGACAGTGCATACGTCTCGCAGTTTCGCTGGATGACGAAACATTTTTTTGCTCCAGTTCGTCACCAGCAATTTATTTCTGTTTACTGTGGATATTACTTGCAAGACACTGGGTTCAGAACTGAGATGACGGTACACAACGATTAACACATCGTTTCAGCTCGACGTAGGCAAGATGTCTCCCTAAGAATGACACAAAATTCCAGGACTTTCTAAGAAGCAATAAAATGGCACCATGAGATAAAGAAATCTTCAATAGGATCTCTCCTGTGTTTTGTAGGTGCAGTTCCTATAAGGCGCGCAAATTAGCTTAGCGCATATCGCACTCAGCAATAAGAGTGACTGCCTCAGATAAATACTTTAAGGTAGCCGTCTTTGTTTAAACTTACTCTTACATTCATTCACTCTGAGTTCGTGAAAACTGAACGTTACAAAAGAGACCTTCTCTATAAATGGCGGACATGTTCACCAGAAACTGCCACCAGAAACTCCAAAAAGGAAATAGTTTGACAAAAACAAAGTTGTAGGAACAAACAAAGATAACTTTTTAAAAGAATACATGCTGGCAAATCGCAGGCAGAGTTTGTAGCCAATGTTAGCCTGTATCAAACACGATGGACAACTGCTCCGAAACTAAATGTTGTGATAAGGAATTTAGCAAAATGCCATAGATCGTGGAACACCCAATCACGTTTGATTGAAAAATATATTTAAAAAAAACATGAATATAACTAAAATCTCCTGAAGATAACAGTACCAAAGATATTTATTGTTATGTAAACACAAACCCAAGCTGGACCTGAGGGAAAAACCCCAGCTGATAATACCAGTCAGATTACACCATTCAGATGCCACCAAAACCATATACTGGCCACATTCTGTCTACCATCCTTAGAAGTTCCCCTTATTTATAACCAGTGAATAGCTCAGATTATAAAGAAATACTACTAACCTCTACGTGTCGTTAAATGCAGTTTCGTTTACAGCTATATCAACAAAAAAAAAAAAATGGTTCAAATGGCTCTGAGCACTATGAGACTTAACATCTGTGGTCATCAGTCCCCTTGAACTTAGAACTACTTAAACCTGACTAACCTAAGGACATCACACACATCCATGCCCGAGGCAGGATTCGAACCTGCGACCGTAGCAGTCGCGCGGTTCCGGACTGAGCGCCTAGAACCGCTAGACCACCGCCCAGCAATTTCCTTGGGCTTTTGCAACCTGTGTATTTTTACGTAGTTATGCCACTTAGCATTCTCCATTTCTAGAGGGCAAACAAGAGAGTTTATAGTTATAAGTTTATGTATGTCTCAGTAAGACCAAATATTTCTACTACCAGTCGCCGGCCAGGATGACCGAGCGGTTCTAGACGCTACAGTCTGGAACCGCGTGATCGCTACGGGCGCAGGTTCGAATCCTGTCTCGGGCATGGATATGTGTGATGTCCTTAGGTTAGTTAGGTTTAAGTAGTTCGAAGCTCTAGGGGACTGATGACCTCAGAAGTTAAGTCCCATAGTGCTCAGAGCCATTTGAACCATTTTACTACCAATCTCTATGTAATAAGAATTTGTTTTTTTTTTCTTTTTTTGGCACCATTCTCGTCTCAAGAATTGACTCATTTAATGACAGATTGGAAGAACGAGATTTGACACTAGCGTGAACGTAAAATCTTTTCTTATGAGCAGTGTTCCACGTTAAAGCCATCGTCTTAGAAGCACCGAAAACCAGAAGAGGAACATCAGAAATTCTTAGAAAAAAGAAAACATTGGTTAGAGACGGCAAATGTCTGTCTTTACTAATGACACATGCTTTCTCACGTGCACGATCGTAAAAAATATTGCATCTAAGGGAAGACTTGTCTGCATTTTAAAGGTGATATATTCCAACCAAGCCGGTGTGACCGAGTAGTTATAGGCGCTTCAGTCTGGAACCGTGCGACCGCTATGGTCGCAGGTTCGAACGATGCCTCGGGCATGGATGTGTCTGATGTCCTTACGTTAGTTAGGTTTAAGTAGTTCTAAGTTCTAGGGGACTGATAACCTCCGATGTTGGGCCCCGTAGTGCTCAGAGCCACTTGAAGCCAATCCAACCAAACAAAATATTGCATTCTAGGTTTCCGAAAGGCAATCGTAGCTTCAGGTTCTACTCAAGACCTGTAGAGAGATAGTGGATGGTTAAATGTTTTGGGAAGTGCTTTCTTTTATAAGTAAGCTTTGGAATACGTGTCCACAAATCCCCCGTATCTTTTACATATGTTGTTGCTAAAACCTTAGATTCTTAATGCATTTAGCGTAACATCGGTGGATGGCATACAGTGGGTGGCAGGATGTCGGCTAAAGTTCTGCGTGCTGCGCTGGGAATGAGAGAGAGGAATTTGCGTCAGTCCCCCTGTTTGGAAATTGACTGGATTCAGGGAGTTGGATGAGACAGCTGGCGTTCGATGATTTCGTTCCGCAGACTCACTGGATAATACCTTGTCTTCAGAAACGAGCTGTGGACAATGCACAGCGGCCGCCTGTGCGGGATAACTAGGCCTTCAGCAGCACCCAGCCGACCGAGGAGACGCTACAATACGGTGCTCGGTAATCGTCACGACCTTAGAGTACTTCAGGGATCATGTTATCTTCTCCAGAGCCTCACGAAAGCATAGAGCTTAAGCCTGGTATTGCGGTGGGGGGCCACTCGAAACCTGCGTGATCTGGAGGAGTGAGGTTTGGAGGGCGCATCTGTTTCCGGAGGCAGCTCTTTCGATGGGCTCCTCATTGCTGACTGCGCTGATATGTGTTAATTATTACTGTTTATTCCTTTGGTTGGAAGCTGTTGCATGGGGGCTTAATTAAATAAATGAAAATAATTATTATTTTTCGTAGCTGTAAGTCCGATTACGAAATCTCGTAACCGGTTGGCCCTGACTAGTATTACTCCGCGATCTGACTGCATAGAATAGCAACAAGGAATGAAAGAAAACTTCCGTTAACACAAGTCCCCAGCAACTATGAAAGCTACGAAACAACAAGCCACAAGTGTCGCTGTTCTGTGTGTGGAAGTGTGATTCAACGTACACATCTGGCACGGTTCTTCTTCAATAAGACAAGAAATTTTAAATACCATTTATACTGAAGTAATTAAAAAAATAGAAATACTATAATTGCGTAAGAAAACCAGAATTACACTCTAATACAAGAACACAAGCCAGAAGCTTTGTTGACTGAACCTGTAATGACGCATTATTTAAGACATTGAAATAATAAAAAGAAAAGGGAATTTTTTTTACCTTCATATATATTGACGAAAAGCACTCTGATCATTACAATATCTCCATTCGAACAACATCTGCTGTCTAGCCCATCAAAACTGCATAAAACATGGAACAAGCACTCCCTACTACAACATCTCAACACCGACTCACTACTACCACATCTCGATAAGCACTCTCCACCACGACTTCTCGACAAGAACTGCCAGTGGAGGCGGCAGAATAATACTCTCTGGCGCGATCTCTGGCGCTGTGGCTCAGTGTAGCCACCTTTCATATGCCCCTCCTCCACGGGCTAGAATGTGATGGTATTTTTGCCAGCAGTGGTGGTGAAAATACCACCAAATTCGTCAAAAAAAAAATACAGACAAAAATAAAAGATAATATTAATACGTAAATATCACATAATTAGATAAAATTTTGGCTTTGCACTGACCTTTCAATAACCTAATATATGAAATACAGTAAGCAATACAAATTCTTTCATACATGTGACTTTACATAATAGTTTACACAATACACAAAAAATCAGTTTATACAAATGTTCACATAAAATGCTTTTAATTATTAAAAAAAAAAAAACAAGTAGTTGATAGTTCCAGCAGTAGCACCCAGCAATGGTCAACAGGTGCAAACAGCAAGAAGTAACATCATTTCAGTATAAACAGTTTCATCAGTGGCACCCAGCAATGTTGAGTAGGTGCAGACACCAACAAGTGACATTATGTCAGTAGAAGCAGTTCCATTAGTGACACCCAGCAATGTTGAACAGGTGCAGACAGCAACAAGTGACATAATTCAGCAGAAGCAGTTCCATTAGTGGCACCCAGCAATGTTGAACAGGTGCAGACAGCAACAAGTGACATCATTCAGCAGAAACAGTTCCATTAGTGGCACCCAGCAATGTTGAGTAGGTGCAGACACCAACAAGCGACATTATTTCAGTAGAAGCAGTTCCATCAGTGGTACCCAGTAATGCTGAACAGGTGCAGACAGCAACAAGTGACCTCATCAGTAGTAGCAGTTCCATCAGTGGCACCCAGCAATGTTGACAGGTGCAGACACCAACAAGCGACATTATTTCAGTAGAAGCAGTCCATCAGTGGCACCCAGCAATGTTGACAGGTGCAGACACCAACAAGTGACATTATTTCAATAGATGCAGTCCATCAGTGGCACCCAGCAATGTTAAGTAGGTGCAGACACCAATAAGTGACATTATTTTAGTAGAAGCAGTCCATCAGTGGCACCCAGCAATGTTGAGCAGGTGCAGACAGCAGTCCATAATATTCACTATCACTAATCACACAGTTCATCAGCAGAAATTAAACATTTCTAAGTGGCACCCAGTAATGTTGAACAAGTGCAGGTAACAGTCCATAATATTCACCATCACTAATCAGACAGTTCAGGCATGAACAATACTTTGAATGCACACACAATTGTTTTTACAAAATTATTATCAATGCTCTTACACTAAACATACAAATTATAATAAACACACATGATAACATATAATTGTCATATTAACTATTACAATACACAATTAACAGTAAACCTATAACATTTATGGGTGTCAGTGCAAGCCACTACAAACAAATAAAATAATATTTAGGAGATAGGTTGGTACCAATTATTTGGGATTAGGAAGGGAAAACACACAAAACACACTCACTCATCTTTCGTCCACATTAAGTACTACTGTGTAATTGAATGTGTAAGTGTAATTCTGTCCAAGATTTGATGTTCGACATGTGTATCAAGTAGGAGTGGCAGCAATGTATAACAGTCAATAATAGTTAGTCAACATCATAGTCATCATGTGAAGACCAATGTTTGCCAAGCCAAATCAAATTTACGGTTGCTGAACAACTGTCAGTGAGCCAAGATATGCAAATACTTCCTATCTCCAAAAAAAAGTATATACTGCTTATTGATTTAACAAAGTGTGTGTAGACAACCTTCTTTCCACTTGAGTGTTCTAGTCTGCTATCTTCATCCTCCTTGTTCCATATAGACCAACAAAAAATATGCTCCTCACTTACTTTACCTCTTATCCACCAAAACTCCAATAATCATCAGCATCACATAATCTCAATACTTCAATAATACCTCTTACGTCGATACATATAAATCTTATCATCAATATCATTTACCTTACCTCTTGTCCACCAAAACTCCAATTATCATCAACTTCACATAATCTCAATACCTCAATAATACCTCTTCAATACGTCGAACATATAAACCTTATTACCAATATCATTTCACTTCGATAACAACTCTTTCCTCTAGTCAGTCTCCTCGAACAAGTACATATAAAATCTAGTGCAAACTTCAATTCATTATCCCATACAATCCGAAGACACAGTGTCCACACACAACCTCTGTGTAATCCATCTGACCCCATATCTTCTACTCATTAAATAAAAGAAATGCATACATGACTTCTAACAGCCTTTAGTTTTAATTAACTCTCAGTAAGTAAGTACGAGTACGTAGTATGAAAGATCACATAAGACTTTGAGTAAATAAGTCGTAATATTTCACAGTGTGTACACCACTTCAAGAATCATGGCAGAAGCAAACGTGGAGTATTTTTTGTGTCAAGTGTCACTTGCTATTTCAATTGCTCACGAAGAATGCAGTGTAATAGCTGTCAATGGTCTAAACCTAGTGTTGGTATGTCATGTCGTTAGCTTCCTTCCTATTAGCAAAAATTTATACAGCTTTCATAAAACCTCCAGCTCATGTGACTTCAATGAAGTTTCTTGTACCAACGTCGTTCGTAGAATTATAGCAGTTCATTTTCTTATCTTAAAATATAAAGCACTGAGCGTTAGCAAAACATGCAATAGCGAGTAAATATACCAGTAGAGAACAGAATGTCAACAAGTGGATGCAGCACAATCCCTACAACGAGGTTCTGCCAAGCGAACAATAATTAATACCATAGTGTAACCTAAAGTCTATGTTCGTACACTGTACATCAGCATTTCTATATACCAAATTAAATAGTAGTTATGACAACAAAACAGAAATGTGTAAATATGCAATCCATGCGCAAAGCAGCAAATATATATCTTACATCATAAACAGGTCATCAGCACCATATCAGCATAAGCAAATACGTGTTCATATGTAATCTTAATAAGTAAACATGAAGGCGCAAGCAGATAAATCACAAAGTGTAACCTACATACATAACCATATCAGCACAACTAATCAGGTGACAATTATAATTTAAATAAATAAGCACAGCAGGCACATAATAAAAAAATGTGACATCAGTGAAAAAGCAGTGCAGCCAAGTGATGCATAATATACACAAATAACAACCTTGTTCATTAATCCATCATTATAAAAATCAGTTAACACGAAGTATGAATCACGTAATCGCGAGCAGCAAATTACGTCTAAAGTACGTACCTAAGTGGAAATATGTTACCTGAAAAATAAACTCAATTAATAGTTACCTTTTTGGTTTATTACTTTTTTCTTCGAAATTACATTCTTCCTGAAATTTTCTCGATAGCAAGTCCTCTTAACGTCAGACACACACAGAATTTACCTGAAGATCTTAAATATTTTATACAACCGTATCCTGAAAAATACTGAACGTTAATAACATAATTTATCAAGTAACTGTAGCTTTATACAGAATTTAAACAGAGAAATTAGACTGTGTATTTGTTTACGGCTGTCAGTGCATTCGCACTCAGCGCTCGATCAGCTGTAGGTACGCCTGACGTAGGAAGTAATTGTTTGCGGTCAACGACTGCCTTGTGCGGCGCGCAGACTTGACTGTTGCTTTGAGTATGTGCCGCCGCCGGACCACGGCGCGGTATCCTTGTATTCTTTGCATGTTTACATGTGCTGTTAGTTTCTCTAAAGTATGTCATTCCACAAAAATTTTAACATTCGATATATGATGTATTCCCTTAGAGCGCTGAGATTTAAGAGTTTCTACTTCGACAGTGTTATCATGAATAATTTTGCGAATTCTATATGGACTGTTAAAAAGCAGAAAAAATTTGCGACACAAGCCCTTTCCTTTGCGAGACAAACGATGAGACTTAATTAAAACCTTTTGGCCAACTGAAAAAGTTTTTAAACGACCAGGACGCTTAGCTGATTTCTCTCTTCTAGCAGCCGCAGACGCAATATTTTGTAGAGCCAGGTTGACAACTTCAGAATGCCGCAGTTTCCGTGAAGGCGGAAAAGGAACGATTTCAGAAATGCGATTTGTCGGTGCTTTGTTTTTTAATATCAGTATAGGCGGTAAAGAAGTTGAATCATTAGGGAGTTCATTCAGAATGTTTTGAAAAATGTGAAGATACTGATCCCACGTTCTGTGATTCTGATGACAATAAAGTCGACACAATTTATTGATTTCCTTCATCCATCTCTCTGAAGCGTTAGATTGAGGGTGAAAAAGTGAAATGAAAATTGGTTTAATCTTACGACGCCGTAGAGTATGAAGCCAAATTTTAGAACGAAATTGTGATCCATTATCTGATATAACTTTATCAACATGACCAACTTCTTTAAGAAAATGTTTGATGAAAGTGTTAGATACTGAACGAACTGTTGCTTTGCGTAAAGGTGTAAAACACACATATTTTGATGTCAATTCCACTGCTACCAAAATGTACGCAAAACCATTAGTAGAACGAACCACTGGACCGAACAAATCAACTGCAGCCATCTCCTTTAATTTCGCTGGAATGATAGGAAACAACGGTGCTCTGTGAGAAATAGTTGGCGGCTTAGCCTTTTGACATAATTTGCATTTGGCAAGAACAGATCGAATACGTTTTTCCATATTACTGAAGTAGCAATTTTCTCGTAATTTATGAATGCATTTTCTGGGACCAAAGTGTGCATAACTGAAATGCGTATACCAAATCAGTTTATTGACCCACTCATTAGGAATACAAACTAACCAAACAGAGTTGTCGACCGATTTTCGTTTAAAAAGAATGTCATTACGAACTAAATAATACTGTCTAATCGCTACGCTTTCCTTTCTCCTCCACTTCTCCTTAATGTCCTTCCAGACTGGATCCTTGTTTTGCTCCTTAGCGATGTCCTGGAGCGAAGACGAAATAAAATTCTCAAACGCAACACCTTGAATATACATCAAACAATAATGGTTTTCCTTGCAGTCCTCTTCAGCTCTTTGTTTCAAACCCATAGGTGCACGTGATAAAGCATCAGCAACAATATTTGAAGATCCCTGTATGTAAACAATACTAAAATCAAATTCCTGTAGGTACAGCGCCCATCGTGACAATCTTCCATGAGTTAATTTTGTTGACATAAGAAATTCCGGAGCTCGATGATCGGTGTAAACCTTAGTATGCCTGCCAAACAAAAATGTGCGAAATTTTGTGAAAGCCCAAACAACAGCCATGGCTTCAAGTTCCGTAATCGAACAATTCTTTTCTGATTTAGAGAGAACACGACTTCCAAATGCAATAGTCTTCTGTACTACAACGCCGTCTTCTTCTATCTCTTGAAATAAATGAGCACCTAGGCCTTTGTATGATGAGTCCGTCGCCAAACAAAAATCTTTAGATAAATCCGGGTGTGAAAGAAGTGGAGCAGCAACTAAAGCATCACGAAGTTGTTCAAATTGTGACTGAGCTTCCTCATCCCAACACCAATTAGAATTCTTTCCAGATAGTTCACATAAACGAGGTGTGGTCAAATCGTCCAATTTAACAAAGCGTCTAAGAAAATTACAGACACCAAGGAAACTACGAACATCACGTTTTGTGGTAGGAACAGCATAATTACGAATAGCGTCTAGTTTCTCTGGATCAGGAAGAATACCTTCTGTAGAAATAATATGACCAAGAAATTTCACCTGAGAACGACCAAATTCAGATTTTTCCAAGTTCACTGTAATGCCAACTCTTGCAAGGATACGTAATAATGAACCCAAAATTTTGTTATGCTCACTCCAAGAACGTTTAGCATTAAGAATATCGTCAACGTATGAAGTAATATTGTCACGAAGATAAACAGGTAAAATTTCGTTTAAACTACGAATGAATGCTGATGAAGATACAGTAAGTCCAAATGGTAATTTACGAAATCACTTTTGGGTAAAATCGTCATATCCGGTTATTGTTTAACGACTCTATAGATAGACTGATAGTCGAAGAGTTGTTTTGACAGATGCAAAGAATAGTAAAAGAGTAGGCAGCGGTGCAGAAAACTAAAAGGGAAATAGCACCACTACAGCTCGGCGCCCTATGCACGCTACGGCACATATTCACTTAGTGTAGTGAATCCCCTGAGGACTTTAATAGCCGCACATAAATTCCAGTTTGTGACTTAGTGGCCAATTTGGTGGAAGTGCGTACATAAATTGATCTAGCCATGAACATGGATGTATGTCATTCTTAGAATTGCGAAAGATCTTAAATTTCCGAACAGCCAAAAAGTGTTTATAGTCAAAGTTTTCGCCTCGTGGCGACAAAGACCTACCGCGTCTGTCCCAGTCCCAATGTCGATTATTGTCAAGTTCGCGCGCCTGGCGCTCTCTTGTTGCATCCCGTAAATGAAACAAATTACTTTCTTCAAACCCCTCTGCTATCTGTGAATCCAAATTTCTTTTGCTGTCGTTTCCTACGATTTCGCCTTCAATTTGTTTGACTTGCTTTTGTAATGCTTCAAATTCCCTTTTAACGCGTTCATTAAAGTTTCCCTGATTTTCAACATGCTTATTTATGTTCTGGTACTCTTCGGTTTCTGCAAATGGTAATGGAGCTGTATCATCTGAACCTCTATCCCCATTTAAACTAAGACTTGTCAATTTATCTGAAATCTCCTCAACTCTTTCCGATAAGTCACCTATTTTTTCTTTCTGTTTATTTACGTCTTCCGTAAGTGTCGCGACTCGGGTTTCAGTATTGACACATTTAGTAGTTAACTGTTCATACTGTTGTGTTAGGTTATTTATTCTGTCATTTGGTACGGATTCCTCGATTCTTTCTAATATTTCTTCCTTATCGTGTGCACGTTGTAAATTTAACTCTGAAAATTTTTGTACTATCACGCGATATCTTTCTTCCTGTTCTCTATCCTGTTCCTTTTGTCTAATTTCTATCGAAATTAATCTGTTATTGTGAGCATTCAAAATCGGTTGTACTTCTTCTCTAATTTATTTCTTTAATTCATCTTTCATATTTTTGAAACATGTCCCTATTCGTGAGTCTAACCGTGTTTCCATTGTTCCCATCTCAGTTTTAATTGTTCCTATCTCAGTTCTAATTGTTCCTATTTGTGAGTCCAACCATGTTTCCATTGTTCCCATATCAGTTCTAATTGTTCCTATTTGTGATCCCAAATTTAATATTGCACCCATCAACTGCTCCATAGTAACTGGTTCAAAATTCTTTTCACCCATAACATTTCCCGCAAAACCGGATTCCTTCGATATAGCCGAGAAGCTATCTGTGTTGGATACTATTCCAGAGTCTTCTGTCGTTAATCTCGTATTCTGAAACTTTTTGATTGTGAAAAATTTTGAATTGGTTCCGGACTATTTTCCCGATTTATTAAATTGTTTTCAACTTCATTATTCATCACACTGTTCTCCTGTGTTGGCGAGTTCGCCATGTTGACAATTTCGTCGTTCTGACTATCCATCATTTTTGCCTTTTTCATCGATCGCGCAATCATTTACAAAATATACAAAACTCGTCACTATATGAAAATTACACACAATGACACTTTAGCATCAACAATACCATTCACACGAAATGTTTCCCTCAAACACGATTAACGAACAATTGAAATCTTCATAATTGCACAAAATTGTCAAACACGTATACAAGACATCAAAAATTAAATTCTGCAAAAAAAAAAAAAATACCATTACAAGAATGACAATTACCAAATCTACACATGCAATATAGACGACAATTGCTAAACTACAAATTACTACAACAATACTACTGTCTAATATTTTTACAATCAGAAGAATTCCAAGGGACGATCCGAAGCAGCGGTCGCCACGTGCATGGGGGCTTAATTAAATAAATGAAAATTATTATTATTTTTCGTAGCTGTAAGTCCGATTACGAAGTCTCGTAACCGGTTGGCCCTAACTAGTATTACTCTGCGATCTGACTGCATAGAATAGCAACAAAGAATGAAAGAAAACTTCCGTTAACACAATTAATTAATTAAGTCCCCAGCAACTATGAAAGCTACGAAACAACAAGCCACAAGTGTCACTGTTCTGTGTGTGGAAGTGTGATTCAACGTACACATCTGGCACGGTTCTTCTTCAATAAGACAAGAAATTTTAAATACCATTTATACTGAAGTAATTAAAAAAAATAGAAATACTATAATTGCGCAAGAAAACCAGAATTACACTCTAATACAAGAACACAAGCCAGAAGCTTTGTTGACTGAACCTGTAATGACGCATTATTTAAGACATTGAAATAATAAAAAGAAAAGGGAATTTTTTTTACCTTCATATATATTGACGAAAAGCACTCTGATCATTACAATATCTCCATTCGAACAACATCTGCTGTCTAGCCCATCAAAACTGCATAAAACATGGAACAAGCACTCCCTACTACAACATCTCAACACCGACTCACTACTACCACATCTCGATAAGCACTCTCCACCACGACTTCTCGACAAGAACTGCCAGTGGAGGCGGCAGAATAATACTCTCTGGCGCGATCTCTGGCACTGCGGCTCAGTGTAGCCACCTTTCACTGTGTCTCGCGTCCGCTTCACGACTGGTCGAGGTAAAGCACAGACTGCTCTGCTTCTAGCTCAGATGGTGAGCCACAGAATTCTAAGCTTATTCGTTCCGATTCGGACCCCGCAGCGAGAGTCGTTCCGTTCTGATTCACAGATGAGTTGCACTGGGCACTGGTGCGGACTTCGACATCATCGCCGATGACAGATGGCAGCACAGTGGGTAGCAGCCTATCCGCATACGCTACTCGGCACCGAAGAGAGACCCTAACTTGCAGCGGCATCACGCCGTCTGTAACCACAGTCATTAATCTGAGGTGGGAACGGCGTGCAGTGCCAAGTTTAGAGCCAGTAACGAGAGGCTGCTCGATTATATTTCAGGTTAAGTAACTTAGGGGTTGGATTAACAGTAACACCAATTTGTGCGAATGAGGATTTGGCCTTTTTCTCTTGTATTATTTAAGTCGACTAATCACTCATCGGAGTAAAGCCATGGGTATTCATGTCGTTGTCACACAAGAAAGATAACTACGTCTATTTCTTTAACCATTTCCAGCTCGGTCTTTCCTCCTCAAATTCCAGGTAAATCTGGATTAGTGTTCGTTATTACTGACGCTGTGTAATTCTCTGTGTTAGAAAGTTCAAACTACTTTGTTATTTGAAGTGTATGCGTGGCTTGTGGCTACCACGTTTTGTCGATTTTGTTTTGTTTTCATGAATAAACCCATGATGCCGGACCTTTGACTTTCTCCTAATAAACTAATCATTGTGATTATTGAACTAAGATAACCCATAATCATAATTTACTGGTTGTGGCCACTTCTGTAATTATTGTTTCCCAATTAGGGAGCTAGTAGTTGCCCTCAGGCGCGACCGTTTTCTCACCACTAGTTCCAAGAGGATTCCCTGCAGCACTACGTCTTACGAACTCTGCTTCGTCAGCCCCGAAGACTTAGCAACTCTTACAGATGTTCAACATGTACGGTTACTGTATGTTTCAAAAGCGTGGACTGCTATCAAACATGGTGACAAATAAGACCTAGCAAGTTTGCAACGCTGTCTTACTTGAGAGTACGTAGAAAATAATCACGGAGAGCACACTTACGCAAATTCAACGCAACGGAAAGAATGGGCCTGCGCATCGAAATACCGTACGTATTACAGGAATAAATACTTCGATGAAAGCTAAAGATTTCTTTGAATATTGTGGCAGCTTTCCGCGTATAGCGTCGAGCTGTGTTTTCATGCAGTGTAAGTTAAATTTAGAATGCTAAAAGCTAGTCCGCCTCCTAGTCTCCGCGATCAGAGCGGTCGATAGCTAACCGGAGGGGTCAGGTTCGATTCCCGGCCCGGTCGGAAATTTTCTGCCCTCGGGGACTGGGTGCTGCGTTCCTTATGTACGTACCGTCATACCTGACATTCCACTATTGAGATGATTGTATTGAGAGGCCCTGAAACTCCGTAAACTAACGAAAAATGTCAATTGCGACTGATGTATTGTTATAATAGTTCAATGACGCAGTACTACCACATTTAAACAGACGCATAATACCCAAGATTGGCGATCTTCTACAGAAGCTCGAAATTCAACGCCGACTTCAATGCGAGATTCCTATAACAGTTGCCACAACGAAACTTTGTCTCGAAACCTGGCAGAAAATGAAAAGAAATTCTGGTCGTATGTGAAGTATGTTAGCGGCAAGAAACAATCAATCCCTTCTCTGCGCGATAGCAGTGTACGAGTAGATACTATCAAAGACAGTGCTGCCAAAGCAGAGTTACGAAATACAGCCTTCCGAATTGCCTTCACAAAAGGAGACGTAGTAAATATTCCAGAATTCGAATCGAGAACAGCTGCCAACATAACGTATAAGTAAATATCCTCGGAGTAGTAAAGCAACTTAAATGGCTTAATAAAAGCAAATATTCTGGTCCACACTGTATACCAATTACGTTCCTTTCGGAGTATGCTGATGCAATAGCTCCATACTTAACAATCATATACAACCGTTCGCTCGACGAAAGATCGTACCCAAAGACTGGAAAGTTGCACAGGTCACACCAAGATTCAAGAAAGGTACTGGGAGTAATCCACTAAATTACAGGCCCACATCGTTAACGTCGATATGTAGCAGGATTTTAGAACATACACTGTTTTCGAAAATTATGAATTACCTCGAAGAAAACGGTCTATTGACATACAGTCAACATGGATTTAGAAAACATCGTTCCTGTGAAACCCAACTAGCTCTTTATTCACATGAAGTGTTGAGTGCTATTGACAAGGGATTTCAGATCGATTACGTATTTCTGGATTTCCGGAAGGCTTTTGACACTGTACCACGCAAGCGGCTCGTAGTAAAATTGCGTGCTTACGGAATATCGTGTGAGTTATGTGACTGGATTTGTGATTTCCTGTCAGAAAGGTCATAGTTCGTCGTCATTGACGGAAAGACATCGAGTAAAACAGAAGTGATTTATGGCGTTCCCCAAGGTAGTGTTATAGGCCCTTTGCTGTTCCGCATCTATATAAACGATTTTGGAGACAATCTGAGCAGCCGTCTTCGGTTGTTTGTAAATGACGCTGTCGTTTATCGACCAACAAAGTCATCAGAAGAATAAAACGAACTGCAAAACGATTTAGAAAAGATATATGAATGGTGCGAAGACTGGGGGTCGACCCAAAATAACGAAAAGTGTGAGGTAATTCACATGTATGCTAAAAGGAACTCGTTAAACATCGGTTACACGAAAAATCAGTCTAATCTAAAAGCCGTAAATTCAACTAAATACCTAGGTATTACAATTACGAACAAATTAAATTGGGAGGAACACATAGAAAATGTTGTCGGAAGGCTAACCAAAGACTACGTTTTATTGGAAGGACGCTTAGAAAATTTAACAGACCTACTAAGGAGACTGCCTACACTACGCTTGTCCGTCTTCTGCGCGCGGTGTGCGATCCTTACCAGATACGACTGACGGAGTACATCGAAAAAGTTTAAAGAAAGGCAGCACGTTTTGCATTAACGTGAAATATGGGAGAGAGTGTCACAGAAATGATACAGGATTTGGACTGGAAATCATTAAAAGAAAGGCGTTTTTCGTTGCGACGGAATCTTCTCACGAAATTCCAATCATCAACTTTCTCCTCCGAATGCGAAAATATTTTGTTGACATAGACCTACACAGGAAGGAACGATCACCACGATAAAATAAGGGAAATCAGAGCTCGTACGGGAAGATGTAGGAGTTCATTCTTTCCACGCGCTATCGAGATTGGAATAATAGAGAACTGTGAAGGTTGTTCGATGACCCCTCTGCCAGGCACTTGAATGTGATATGCAGAGTATCCATGTAGATGAAGATGTAGACATGGCTCATATTAGGGAACAGCACTTCAGCAAGATTCGCAGCTTTACCTTAATTTGTTCCTGATAACTGAGAAGCATGCATAGAGATTCCGCTTATTGTCGACGATAATAATCGGTACTGCACTCTGAAGATGAGTGGCCATTCATGAAAATGGCTGAATGCATATTTGAGCTCCGTAGCAGCACAAGATGACAGTTCATTGACATGGCACATTTAAATAAAGCAAGTACACACAATAATGTGATCCTGGTAAATAAACTCTTAACATGTATTTTCAGTGGTTGATATACTGACCTTCAAATCAACTGGTACAGTTTACTAACTCATGCTGACAGTTCAACCCACTCCACAAGCATTTAACATCGAAGCATTTAAGATAGCACGGAATGAAATGAAATTGTGAAGGATGTAGTAACCAGCATCCAAACTATTATGAATTCACCACCTCTATTCCGCTATATGAAAACACGCAACGAATACTAGCGCCCTGAGCGATGCTAATAAACAAAATAATTTAACTTCACACGGAATATGTTACTTTAGCACTGAATATAAATTAGAACGATTTTACGAGACTCCTTGTACGGTTTGATAACATGGTTCTCCTTATAAAACGTGACTTTCACAACAGCAAGTGATCTCGAAAGTAGCTCTCCTACTTACGACTCGAACTGGAATAGATGTTTCCCTCCATAGTACTGTGATGTAATGGCGAACTTCCTTGGAACAAAGAAGACATATACTTAGCAAATCGCCAACGAATGTTATTGTAGGATAGCAAATCCATTTGCCAAAGATTTAATACTGATGCAAAGTTTGTGAAATGTTTGCATTGATATATTTCGTAATTGTTTAGTGCGAGAACTCAAAGACAGTAGTAAAATATATATTAAGTTGACAAAGGGAAATGAAAGAGCCGACGAATAAGCACCGTTTTTACATTATGTTAATGATATTTATGTATATCATCTGTTAAAGTTACATTTCTGTAACCATGCGCAGGAAATAAATTTATTAAATCCGACAGTTATCTTTGTGCGTATAAGTGAAAGCCAGACAGCTACGATTACAGAACTAGCTTTGTTTATTAAATTGTAGTGAGTCTATTATTGTAAATTATACAGGGTGTTTCAAAAATGACCGGTATATTTGAAACGGCAATACAAACTAAACGAGCAGCGATAGAAATACACCGTTTGTTGCAATATGCTTGGGACAACAGTACATTTTCAGGCAGACAAACTTTCGGAATTACAGTAGTTACAATTTTCAACAACAGATGGCGCTGCGGTCTGGGAAACTCTATAGTACGATATTTTCCACATATCCACCATGCGTAGCAATAATATGGCGTAGTCTCTGAATGAAATTACCCGAAACCTTTGACAACGTGTCTGGCGGAATGGCTTCACATGCAGATGAGATGTACTGCTTCAGCTGTTCAATTGTTTCTGGATTCTGGCGGTACACCTGGTCTTTCAAGTGTCCCCACAGAAAGAAGTCACAGGGGTTCATGTCTGGCGAATAGGGAGGCCAATCCACGCCGCCTCCTGTATGTTTCGGATAGCCCAAAGCAATCACACGATCATCGAAATATTCATTCAGGAAATTAAAGACGTCGGCCGTGCGATGTGGCCGGGCACCATCTTGCATAAACCACGAGGTGTTCGCAGTGTCGTCTAAGGCAGTTTGTACCGCCACAAATTCACGAAGAATGTCCAGATAGCGTGATGCAGTAATCGTTTCGGATCTGAAAAATGGGCCAGTGAGTCCTTTGGAAGACATGGCGGCCCAGACCAGTACTTTTTGAGGATGCAGGGACGATGGGACTGCAACATGGGGCTTTTCGCTTCCCCATATGCGCCAGTTCTGTTTATTGACGAAGCCGTCCAGGTAGAAATAAGCTTCGTCAGTAAACCAAATGCTGCCCACATGCATATCGCCGTCATCAATCCTGTGCACTATATCGTTAGCGAATGTCTCTCGTGCAGCAATGGTAGCGGCGCTGAGGGGTTGCCGCGTTTGAATTTTGTATGGATAGAGGTGTAAACTCTGGCGCATGAGACGATACGTGGACGTTGGCGTCATTTGGACCGCAGCTGCAACACGGCGAACGGAAACCCGAGGCCGCTGTTGGATCACCTGCTGCACTAGCTGCACGTTGCCCTCTGTGGTTGTGGTACGCGGTCGCCCTACCTTTCCAGCACATTCATCCGTCACGTTCCCAGTCCGTTGAAATATTTCAAACAGATCCTTTATTGTAGCGCTTTTCGGTCCTTTGGTTACATTAAACCTCCGTTGAAAACTTCATCTTGTTGCAACAACACTATGTTCTAGGCGGTGGAATTCCAACACCAGAAAAATCCTCTGTTCTAAGGAATAAACCATGTTGTCTACAGCACACTTGCACGTTGTGAACAGCACACGCTTACAGCAGAAAGACGACGTACAGAATGGCGCACCCACAGACTGCGTTGTCTTCTATATCGTTCACATCACTTGCAGCGCCATCTGTTGTTGAAAATTGTAACTACTGTAATTTCGAAAGTTTGTCCGCCTGAAAATGTACTGTTGTCCCAAGCATATTGCAACAAACGGTGTATTTCTATCGCTGCTCGTTTAGTTTTTATTGCCGTTTCAAATATACCGGTCATTTTTGAAACACCCTGTAAGTATTTAAGGACATTTTCATATAAGTAACTTTAAATAATTCTCTACAATTTCGTTGTTGCAAATTTGTTTTATCTGCAGTTCTTGAACAAATGATAAAAGCTGTTGCATAAAATAAATAGGGATCTTTTATTATTGTTTTAAACCCCTATTATGAGTTAATTCGCCAAGATGTAGGTACGTTTATGAGCAACCTGTGATTTCGACGTAGTCGATCGATAGTGTGTGGCCCTTGCTATATGAACCCTGAATTTCCGCAATGAATCGCATTTCGGTGTACGCTTGTTGCTCTCGGTCAGTGATAGATGTACCGCGATTTCCCAGTCCCCGGTGTCTGCAAGCGCCTTCCGTCCGCTTTTCAGCTGCACATTGTTTCCGCTGGCCAGTGTTATGATTTCCCGCTGACTATCACCTATTGTTCCGGCACATTCAATAGAGGGCCTCCGCATTCATTTCATCTTTGTGCAACACTGTCACCGCTGCAGAATGCTGTATGACGCAAACTGTGTCTTAATGAATCCGCTGCGCCTGGTCCAGGCGTTCTTTGTTTTGGAGATGGACCTCTATAACAAAGTGTTAACTTGAACTCGCATAATTTCTCTCTCGACGATTCTAAAAGTATACGTTTTCCGTAAGTTTGTTTCTGATTACGAGTTACAGTAGCCCTCAAAGTCAGAGGAACAGGCGTGTTCAAATTATTAGACAAAGACATTTTTTACTGAACTTTACATTTATTACACATTTACATCCACGTACAGATTATAATTGCACATTCAATACTTTGTATGCATGCCTTTGTTCTTAATCACCATTTTTATCCTGTTTGGCACAGTTTTTATTAACTTTTAACATGACATTCAATATCATTGTCATGGTAACAGATTTCCTCTAATTTATCCATGAGATCTTGTTTGGTGGTTATTCTAAATTTCCTTATCCTCTGTTTCACAATACCCGTAAATTTTCAGTTGGGTTCGCATCAGGACTATTCCCTGGCCAGGGCAACACTTTCTACATCTACATCTACATCTACATCCACATTCCGCAAGCCACGTGACGGTGTGTGGCGGAGGATACCCTGAGTACCTCTATCGGTTCTCCCTTCTATTACAGTCTCGTATTGTTCTTGGAAAGAAGAATTGTCGGTATGCTTCTGTGTGGGCTCTAATCTCTCTGATTTTATCCTCATGGTCTCTTCGCGAGATATACGTAGGAGGGAGCAATATACTGCTTGACTCTTCGGTGAAGGTATGTTCTCGAAACTTTAACAAAAGCCCGTACCGAGCTACTGAGCGTCTCTCCTGCAGAGTCTTCCACTGGAGTTTATCTATCATCTCCGTAACGCTGCTCTCCGTTGGATCTTCTCTATCTCTTCTATCAACCCCATCTGGTACGGATCCCACACTGCTGAGCAGTATTCAAGCAGTGATCGAACAAGCGTACTCTAACCTACTTCCTTTGTTTTCTGGTTGCATTTCCTTAGGATTCTTCCAATGAATCTCGGTCTGGCATCTGCTTTACCGACGATCAACTTTATATGATCATTCCATTTTAAATCACTCCTAATGCGTACTCTCAGATAATTTATGGAATTAACTGCTTCCAGTTGCTGACCTGCTATTTTGTAGCTAAATGATAAGGGATCTACCTTTCTGTGTATTCGCAGCACATTACACTTGTCTACATTCAGATTCAATTGCCATTCCCTGCACCATGCGTCAATTCGCTGCAGATCCTCCTGCATTTCAGTACAAATTTCCATTGTTACAACCTCTCGATACATCACAGCATCATCTGCAAAAAGCCGCAGTGAACATCCGATGTCATCCACCAGGTCATTTATGTATATTGTGAATAGCAACGGTCCTATGACACTCCCCTGCAGCACACCTGAAATCGCTCTTACTTCGGAAGACTTCTCTCCATTGAGAATGACATGCTGCGTTCTGTTATCTAGGAACTCTTCAATCCAATCACACAATTGGTCTGATAGTCCATATGCTCTTACTTTGTTCATTAAACGACTGTGGCGAACTGTATCGAACGCCTTGAGGAAGTCAAGAAACACGGCATCTACCTGTGAACCCGTGTCAATGGCCCTCTGAGTCTCGTGGACGAATAGCGCGAGCTGGGTTTCACACGACCGTCTTTTTCGAAACCCATGCTGATTCCTACAGAGTAGATTTCTAGTCTCCAGAAAAGTCATATACTCGAGCATAGTACGTGTTCCTAAATTCTACAACTGATCGACGTTAGAGATATAGGTCTATAGTTCTGCACATCTGTTCGACGTCCCTTCTTGAAAACGGGGATGACCGTGCCCTTTTCCAATCCTTTGGAACGCTGTGCTCTTCTAGAGACCTACGGTACACCGCTGCAAGAAGAGGGGCAAGTTCCTTCGCGTACTCTGTGTAAAATCGAACTGGTATCCCATCAGGTCCAGTGGCCTTTCCTCTTTTGAGCGATTTTAAATGTTTCTCTATCCCTCTGTCGTCTATTTCGATATCTACCATTTTGTCATCTGTGCGACAATCTAGAGAAGGAACTACAGTGCAGTCTTCCTCTGTGAAACTGCTTTGGAAAAAGACATTTAGTATTTAACTGCTCAAGATAGTTTTCAGATAAAGCACTTAAAAAAATTTCACTGGATTCTTTGTCCCTGCCATCCGTTATGAACGTTTGAGTCTCCCAGTCTATATCCAGCAAATTAAAATTTCCACCCACTACTATAACATGGTGGGGAAATCTACTCGAAATATTTTCCAAATTATCCTCTGTTTCAGAACCATTTTGGTCACAGAGTGTCTGGACATTTTGTTTT
Organism: Schistocerca nitens; assembly: GCF_023898315.1. NCBI lineage: Eukaryota > Metazoa > Arthropoda > Insecta > Orthoptera > Acrididae > Schistocerca > Schistocerca nitens. The sequence continues at coordinate 470,392,862 of NC_064620.1, read as the reverse complement.
GATCTACCTACCACTTTGACATCAGACCAAAATTTCTTTGGATTTTCTGCCAAGTCAGTACATAGAACTTTACTTTCGAATTCATTGAACGCCTCTCGCATAGCCCTCCTCACACTACATTTCGCTTCGCGTAATTTTTGTTTGTCTGCAAGGCTTTGGCTATGTTTATGTTTGCTGTGAAGCTCCCTTTGCTTCCGCAGCAGTTTTCTAACTCGGTTGTTGTACCACGGTGGCTCTTTTCCATCTCATACGATCTTGCTTGGCACATACTCATCTAACGCATATTGTACGATGGTTTTGAACTTTGTCCACTGATCCTCAACACTATCTGTACTTGAGAAAAAACTTTTGTGTTGAGCCGTCAGGTACTCTGTAATCTGCTTTTTGTTACTTTTGCTAAACAGAAAAATCTTCCTACCTTTTCTAATATTTATATTTACGGCTGAAATCATCGATGCCGTAACCGCTTTATGATCGCTGATTCCCTGTTCTGCGTTAACTGTTTCAAATAGTTCGGGTCTATTTGTCACCAGAAGGTCTAATTGTTATCGCCACGAGTCGGTTCTCTGTTTAAATGCTCAAGATAGTTTTCAGATAAAGCACTTAAAAAAATTTCACTGGATTCTTTGTCCCTGCCATCCGTTATGAACGTTTGATTCTCCCAGTCTATATCCGGCAAATTAAAATCTCCACCCAGAACTATAACATGGTGGGGAAATCTACTCGAAATATTTTCCAAATTATCCTTCAGGTGCTCAGCCACAACACCTGCTGAGCCAGGGGGCCTATAGAGACATCCAATTACCATGTCTGAGCCTGCTTTAACCGTAACCTTCACCCAAATCATTTCACATTTCGTATCTCCGTCAATTTCCATCGATACTACTGCACTCTTATCGCTATAAATACGCCTCCCCCTTCACTGTCCAGTATACATTCCAATCTGAGTTTAGGATTTGATTACTGTTTACGTCTGGTTTCAGCCAACTTTCTGTCCCTAGTACTATATGGGCGTTGTGGCCGTTTATTAATGAGAGCAGTTCTGGGACCTTTCTATAGACGCTCCTGCAGTTTACTATTAGCACATTAATATTGTTATTCCCTGTTGCATTTTGCCTACTCCTACCTCGCCGCGTCTCAGGAGGCGTCTTGTCGGGCCTAGGGAGGGAATTCTCTAACCTAAAAAACCCCCATGTGCACTCCACACGTACTCCGCTACCCTTGTAGCCGCTTCCGGCGTGTAGTGCACGCCTGACCTATTCAGGGGGACCCTACTTTTCTCCACCCGATAGCGGAGGTCGATAAATTTGCGCCCCAGATCTCCGCAGAATCGTCTGAGCCTCTGGTTTAAGCCTTCCACTCGGCTCCAAACCAGAGGACCGCGATCGGTTCTGGGAACGATACTACAAATAGTTAGCTCTGATTCCACCCCGCGAGCAAGGCTTTCCGCCTTCACCAATTCCGCCAACCGCCTGTACGAACTGAGGATGACCTCTGAACCCAGCCGGCAGGAGTCATTGGTGCCGACATAAGCAACAATTTGCAGTCGGGTGCACCCAGTGCTCTCTATCGCCGCCGGTAGGGCCTCCTCCACATCTCGGATGAGACCCCCGGCAAGCAGACAGAGTGAACACTGGCCTTCTTCCCCGACCTTTCCGCTATATCCCTAAGGGGCTCCATCACCCGCCTAACGTTGGAGCTCCCAATAACTAATAAACCCCTCCCCCCGTGTGCCTGCTCGGACCTTGCTGAAGGAGCAGCCACATGTCCACTCACAGGCAGAGCGGGCGATGCCTCACGGCCAGCCTCCACATTGACCCTCCGCCTCGTGCGCCGCGAACGCCGCTGAACCCGGCACTCCCCTTGGCGAGAGGGTGGCCCTACCGCGCCCGGTACCGGCGAAGATGTCTCGACAGCAGGAACAGTGGGTGTAGCATGCAACACCTGGGGTGTACCTTGCGACGCACCAGACTCACCACTGCCGCTACACTCCGAGGCAGCAGCTGTTCGCGTACAGTGGTCAGCTCCTCCTGCGTCCGTACACAGCAGTCACACATCCTATCCATCCTAAGGAATCAATTTACTGAAGATAGTTGATCAACTTTTAACTAGACTGCTAATTCACTAAAGGCGGCTGATTATTGACTAAACAGTGATTGCTAGCCACTTCTTGTAGAAAACAATGAAAATAGCACTACCTATCACTGGACTGTATTGAAACCAAACACTAGCACTACTGGCACTATGGTTGACTAAAGGGACTCTCTCTGACTGTATTCAAAACAAATACGAAATCTATGGAACACTATTAATAGCACTCGACAATTAAAGCTTCCTAAAAGCAAAAACACACGGAAGAAGAAGTGACAAGTAAGAAAAATACAGTTAATACTTAAATTAAGGTAGCTCGCTGCACAGCAGACGTGAAGCAGACGGCTTTTCTTCCAAGTAGTTGGAAACACTTTTGGCTTTTTGGCAAGGTGCCCCATCAAGCATAAAAATTGCATCTTTATTAGGAAACCACTCATTTATTTGGGGGAAAAGTTCTTTTTCAAGTATTTCTTTGGATTGTTCTTTCTCATTGTCCCATCAACAATGCATAATCTGCCAGGACGTTTCACGTACATCACACTCCAGACCATAACGGATGTTGGACGCTCCACACATTGCTGCACACACTCAACTTTGAACTGTTCTCCAGTTCTGCGACGAACATACTGGCTCCTTCCTTCCCTCCATTCATCACTGAAGCATACCTGAAGCATGTGTACAAAGTTGCAAGTTATAAAAGTTGGGAATAGTAGCATAGGAGACCTCAACAGTCCCAAAATTCATATGTGTATTTCTTCAGAATCAATAAAACATCAAAATTTCAATCCAACACTCCTAACTTTATAGATCAGACCCACTTAATTTTCATATCATTGCGCATACCTTACCCTAGTTCTCATCTGTCTACTCCTGAAGTTGTTAAGCCCACTGCATTCTTTTGATTTTCATGACAGATGTGATTTTCTATTTTTTTCTTGGTCGGCATGCCTTTAAACCACATTGAAACAGCCCCCTCCTCATTGCCACAGGCGAAACGTCAACACCCAGACCATTCAGCTGATGTCTCTTGTCTGTAGAAATAAGTTTACGTTTCATTGTTGCCATGTTTGTAAGATTTCTCATTGTTCTAGGACTGATTTTTCCATTATGTCCACATTTTTCTTTCCAGTTTGGCTTGTATTCATCACCTTTCTGCACTGACACTTTGATTCTGCTGACAGTTTTCTGTGATATTTTCATTCTGTCAGTTAATTTCTTGCTGTGGATAACGGTTTTCACCAAGAAGTGCTACTAATGTCTTGTTAATGTAGCAAGAAGTTGATAGAATAAATAACATGCTGAAGTAGACCACAGGAACATCAAACATTACTGTAAACACAGTTTCAAAGCATGTACACAGACTACTATCAGCAACACGATTTGGAGGGAAAATGACAAATGTTACCAAATGTGAAAAAGTCAGTGATCTGTGAGTTGTTTGGAAGGGAAATTTCGTGGCATCAATCAAACCATTAAAAAAATTAATTATTACATATTTCTCTCCTATTTTTACACCATAAAATTTACGAGTATCAAAAATAATCGTTTAGTCTAATAATTTGAACATGTCTGTAATGCTGTTAACACTCCCAAAATTTTACACCGCGTACGATACTGTTGAAATACTGAAGGTACCAGGGATAAAATATAGGAAGCGGGAAGTTATCTACGATTTATATAGAAATCAGACGGCAGTTACAAGGACCGATGAGAAAGAAAGAGAAGCAGTGGCGGATAAGGAAATCAGATTGGGTTGTAGCCTATCCCTAACATCAGTCTTTCCCCCAATTTTACTCAGTTCATACGCTGGAAAAAAGGAGCAACGTAGAAATAAAAACAAAGTTACGACATGACCTCTTTAATATTTTCCGATGACATTTCAATCGTTTCAGAGACGGCAAAGAACAGTTTTGTATTGAAAAGAGGTTAAAACGCGAGCATCACAAAAACTAATAGGTAATGAAGTGTAATGGAACTAAATGAGAAGACACTGAAAGATGTAAGTTCGTAAATCATACACTAAAAATACGACACGAGTTTATAATCTTAGTAGCAGAATAACTGACCGATGATTTAGTAGACAGGATAAAAAGTGGTAACTAGCGATAGCACCTGAAAAAGAAAAGTTTTTTACTCCGAATAAAAATAAAGTGTTAGGAAGACTTTTCTAATGTCATTTGTTCCGATTGTAGATTTTTACGACAGTGAAACGTTCAGAAAAGAAGCTTCCGATACGTGGCGCTACAAAAGAATGCTACAGATAGGCACTGGTAGACTGGATTATTTTTCAATAGGTACTCAGTCGAATAGGCGAGATATGAAAAGATGCCGCCTTAACGAACCACTGCCTGTGAAGACGAGAGGGTTTGTCTATTCTGATAAAGCGGAAGGCCGTACCGGCGTAGCTGCGTAGCTGCTTCCAGACTCACCCAAGCGGACGAACAAGACGAAATATGTTCCACAGCGTCCCCACTTCCCTTCGTCCTGTCGTGTTTTCCTCCATATCTGGATGGGCAGGCAGAGCTCAAATTCCGGAAATGCACTCTGCCTAGAAAACGACAGCCCGAAATATTGACCAGTCCTCCAGGATAGGAGCCGAATCATTTGGCCAGCACGCTAGCAGTCGCAAAACACAGGTACGATATCAAAAGCCGCGAATGAAAAGTGGAACACTGCAAAGACGAACATGACAACATGTGTGACGGTTCCATTGCGGGTCAGCGGCTGCCACTTTCAGTTCCTGCAGAGTTGCGTCTCCGACGGCCGCAATGACTGAGACGGCTCAAATGGCTCTGAGCACTATGGGATTTAACATCTGAGGTCACCAGTCCAATAGAACCTAGAACTACTTAAACCTAACGAACCTAAGGACAACACACACATCCATGCTCGAGGCAGGATTCGAACCTGCGACCGTAGCGGTCGCGCGGTTCCAGACTGAAGGGCCTAGAACCGCTCGGCCACAAAGGTCGGCACTGACAGGGCGCTCCGGGATCGGCAGCGGCATGGGAGCAGAGCCTTCCGCAGACCTCTCGCTGTGTTAGAGACGGCTGAAGAAGTGTGGCTACCGTCTTTGCCCTTCTGATCCGTTGGACGTTTCGGGACACACGGCCAGCAAACCGGAGGTTCCAAGGCGAAGCGTTTTAGGAAGAGGCCCTCTGGAACTGGTACATACCGCCATTCGCCATATTGTGGACTCTGAGCTACGTTGAACAGAAACGTTTAAAAAAGGTGATATTGGTCGAGATGGCCGTTTTCAGCTGTTTAGCGTGTGTGGATTCGAGTGGCTATTAGGAGCTTGTATAGGCGTATTCACTGCTCAGATGCTGAGTACCTTAGTTGGTTGTAGTGAACCATGTTAATGGTGCGCATCGTTGTTATTGTACTGAGATCACGTGGTTTTGGATGGGCGTGCTTGCCTTGACAAGAATGTGCTATTTGATACTGTGTATCCTGTTATTCATTTGATTGCTGTTGAAAAAGTTGTCGCTCTTTTTGGGAGGAAGGGCTGTATATGGATAATGTTAGCGCGTGAGCTATCACTTCAGTGTGGTAATGGACTTGTCTACTGTGTAAGGATTACCTGGTGTCATTTTAATATCATTCATTCTGAAATGAAGGACAGTGAACTGAACTCAATTTAAATTTTTTCTTGTTATTTGCTAGTGAGATATATGCGATTTCTGTCGGCCCTGTTAATTGATGGGTTTTGGTTTATGTAAGGATTATCTGTAGGCACTTAAAAATTGTATATTCTAAATGCAAGGAAGTGAACACAGTATATAATTTGAAAGATGTTTTAGTTGATTCCAAGTACGCTTATGTCGTGCTGGATCATTAGCTGCTGTCTTAATGTCAGTCGTTTCTTAAAGATAAAGGGGATATGAAAGTTTAAAATTTTCCTTGCTCAATGATTGTAAAAGTTTTATGTGAATGAATGGTGCCTTTTATTTTCGATATGTCCAAAGGAACAGACAGCCTGCTTTCATATAACTGTTTTGCCTAGATGGGCTAGGGATCGACCTCGTGCGGATGCACAAGTACGATCGACCTCCTGTGGGAGTCACAAGCATGGGGCAAATGGACAGGAACTGCGGATAGGTGGGGCTCGGTGGAAATGTGGGCGGCAGTGAGGTGAGCATACATAGCCCGCTCAGTGTCGACAAACACTGTGTTAACGCACCTGCCTAGTAAGCACCGCCGGCACGGTAGCTCAGTGCGTTCGGTCAGAGGGTAGGCTACCCTCTATAATAAAAAACTAAGTTAATGAATCAACGATGAACTTGAACAGGCGTCTTGTGACGCACTCCCCCAACAAATAAAACGAACTGTAACGAATAAAATGAGATCACAAAGAAAAGTAAGCATGAGATCCCGGGCTCGTATCCCGTTCTCACACACATTTTCATTCGTCGCCGCTCATTCCACGTAATGTGCCGATGCAGCTGACATCAGTTAGCCATTTCCTTCCCTTTCCTTCCTCCACCTTCAGTTTATAAGTTTTGTTTAAGACTGAGGGATTTATTTTTTTCACGTTCAGAGCATTGTGTTATAAAAATTGTTTTATCGATTCTCTTGTAAGGCTAAATGGGGTTCACCTCTTCAAAGAACTCCCTGTATAATATTTGCGTTTAATGAAAGGTTAGAACTCTGTTCATTGACATGTTATTACGTACGCCTGTGAACCGCAGCACCACCACTCCATTGCTACGTTGTAGAATGTACAGGACTTGAATACCAAGAAAAGAGATGGTTTCCGGCACTTGGAAACGACAAAGGCAGTCGTGTCATACAACAGGAAAAAGGAAGGGAAGTGAATCGAAATGATGGGCGATGATGTTATTTTACAGAGGTGTTGGAGGGGAAGACCAACAGAATTGTGTTAATAGTGATCCCCAAGAAGCATAAGCGCATCATTAAAGGTTGGGAACTAACGAATGAAACACTTGTGGATTTTTTTTTTCTTTATTGTGATTTCATTCCCCTGCCCCATATGGGCAGGGGAGGGTGGTCAGAGGCACAATCCGCCGCTCTTCAGCCGAGTGACATGACAACTTAAAATGGTACATACATAAGGCGATAAAGGAGGACTTAAAACAGAATAACGGGAGAAAATGGAGGTAAAAATCTAGGCTAACACGGAGACGTTCATGGAGGACAGTTAAAAAAAGCCGCCAGAAAGGTAAAAAAAAACAGTTGGCGATTCTTCAAAACTCAGAGAAGACACTGGATGGACATGCACACGTTAAAAGTCGGCCACAGCAGTAAAAACACTCCAGAACAACACACTTAAAACCCACTTGCAGCACACACGATGAAGAATAAAACTGCCAGGTGGGACCTGCCGAGGGACAGTTGTGGCTGTAGTCTCATCTATGAAAGCACATGGTGTACATTTTGACGCGAGTAGCTGCCCCAAAAACGACTCTGATGGCAAAAAGAAAAGGGTCTGGTGAATAATTGACAAGTGTCCTTGAAAAGATAAATTTTTAAAATTAAAATAACCGTCCTTACATGGGACTGAAATGCAAGAATAGGTACAGACATGGATGATGACAGGAAAAGATAAAGCAGAGATTGGATGTTGTGTGACACACTTGAAACGTCCCCTTAGCAAAATTCATGAATTACTATGCAGATAAACCTCTTACAATATTTGATTTTCAAACAGCTGAGCAGAACTGAACGTACTCAGACATTTCGCTCTTTACCTATTCTGATCAACACTAAACTAACACACAATATTTTTAGTGCAACGCAATCTGACTTTTAATAATCCCTACAAAAGAATGGCCCTTACTAACAATAACCTATATCTTTCACAAATCACTTACTTCACAAAAATCTTCATAACTCAAACTACTGCAATACAGCGAGCGCCAATACTGCCAGTTAAATAAAAGATTCAAACTACTGAAGGCACTAACTACTGATAGGCATAGTTAGCAAATGAAAGATTTTGATAGAGAACAAACAATGTATTTACCTTAATAGTGTTCAAAAGTCATTATATATATATATATATATATATATATATATATATATATATATATATATATATATATATATATATATATATATATATATATCAGTTCATGACATCCAGTCTTACAAGTTTACTGTCTCTAATGGACACACGTCCAGATTATCCGCTCTCAAAAATCCGCCATCTCACTTCCCCACATCCACCACTGCTGGCGGCTCACCTCCAACTGCGCAACGCTACACGCTGTTCACATCCAGCTGCCCAACACTACAATAGCGACTGTTTCAACAATGCCCACCACCGACAGACTGCACACTACACAGCCAGTGATTTTCATACAGAGCGCTAGGTGACGTTACCAACATAAAAACCTAAACAGCGTACTTATACACTTCATTTTGGCCGTCAACAGAGGGCTGACTCGCTTGAAAATGCCGAAAGAGCAGTAAATATTTGCACAGCTTTGGATTCGAAAAATTAAATTTTTCCCTCCACCGAAAGTGGATACACAAATACACGTAGCAGAGTCACTCAACTGATATGAGAGCAAGCGTCGTATACATCATGTAAGGGACAATTACAAACTTCCCGTTCAACAGCTACACTAACCCCTGTTCTGTGATATATCTGCATCAGAGCTGGGTGCATAAACACTGTAGCAACGCCCTCAAATGGTAACACTTTGATCGTCCCTGACCCAAAGGAAAAATCTATGTTCAGGATGATATAGTAATGGTATACAGAGACCTAGAATGCGCCTTCGACCTTTTCCTCCTTGGAGCAAGGACTGGCTATCCACCATGGGAAAAAGATAATCTCAAGATTAAAATCATGGGGACTCTCTAGTACCATGCGAGTAGCCTCAAAGATGCAAGAGTTGAATATCCTTATTAACAGAGATTAGCTGCCAAACTGCAAAATTGTGATGGAGATGGAAATGGTCAACATTTTACATTTTGCTTTCATGGGACAATATATGAAGCATTGTGTCAACAAAGCGAACAAAACCGAGAGTGGTGGAAGGAGAACGTGGGGCGAATGGTAAAAGTGAAGAACAAACTCTATAAGCATTTGTTAAGGACGAAAGATATGGAGGACAGTAAAAAGCGGTTGAAAATAAACAGGGACTTTAAGGAAGAAATTACTGTTAGTATGGGGGGGGGGGGGGGGGGGTACAAAGGTAGCAGGGGCCTGTAAAACGGTGTAGAGGGTAAGAGGAGATATGGAAGAAAAGACAAATACAAGGGCTAATGGTATTAGAGAATGATAAAACAATTTCAAGATTCTGCTCACAGAATAAAGAGCCAGGCTTAAGGACACAGAACTGGATTTCAAGAATAAATTATCTGTGGTAAATGTAGACCGAATAAGTACAGAAGAAGTAGGAAGATCTGTGAAAGAAATGGAAAATCCGTCAGACAAGGAAACATACCAATAGTACTAGTCAAATATGGGCTGAGTGCGTTACGGGAATGTTTGAGTAAGTGGTGTAATGCAAGCATATTAGAAGGAGAAGAAGTGCCCAATGAATGGAACCTGGCATGCCTAAGTCCCTTTTACAAGAAAGGTAGTAAGATGGCATACAGAAATTATCACGCACTCAGTGTAACAAACTGAAGTGATAGGTTGAATGGTCGGGTCGTAAAGACGGGTTAGAGGGCATCTTGATGGACGTTGAAGAGCAAAATGGATTCTGGAAGGAAAAGCCTTTAATGACACCATTTTTACTTAAAGACAACTAATGGCAAAGTGATTGGAAAAGAATACGAGTAGCATTTACTGTTCATAGATGTCGAAAATGCGTGTGTCAGAGCACCACTCGAGAAACAATTGTGAGGGCAGTGGGTTTGAAAAGACGTGTGCTAGAAGTATATGCAACTTATGTAACTTTGCAGATTGTGTAATCGAAGTGAGGAATAAAACTTTGTCACAGCCTTTCAAAATTGCAAAGGGACGCTGCTCGTCTACTACATTGTTTAAAATAAATACCCAGAGAGTCTTAGACTTTTGGAGAAGGAGCTGTGTAGGAATCTGTATTCACTTAACAAAGGAACACTGCAGATGATTTGGTAGTGGTAGCTCATGAAGTGCGAGATATCTGCTTTACGCTAAGAACATTATAAGAAGAAAAAAGTAAGTATGGTTTGAAAGTAGATTTTTAAAAGACTGTTTGCTTATTTAGTGGGGAAGATGTAAGAAGCATAATAGTAGGTAGCCACCACATCAAGGTATGTAAAAACTTAAATGTTTGGATGGAGTTCTATCGGAAAACAGAACAGGTACTTGGGAAACGCAGCAACGAATGGCCAATAGGAAAACAGCAACATTCTGTCACATTCCTACAACTTCGGAAAGTAAAATAGTAGCCTTGTAGAAGTGTTGTATAGCCTATAACAGCTTTTGGACTCGAGTGACGGGAGCTTACTGGAAAAAATGAAAACAAATTGAGAACTGCAGGAATGAATTATCTCAGAAGGTCGCACACAATATGTGGGCGAGACCACCTAATAAATACGAGGTCTGTTAGGAAAGAATCCGACCTCTGGGCAGGGAAAAATTGGCTTCCCTGGAGCATTGGACACCTAAATCACCCTCACAGTAGGTCTCTTGGGACTCCACATACTTCTACCAGAGGTGCCTCCATTGTTGGAGCATGACAAAAAAGCCTCATTTGGAATTGAGTTTAGCTCGGCTGTTGTTGCTGCCATAATTTCCTCTCATGTTGGAAATCGTATTCCCTTCAGTGGCCTCTTGAGTTTGGGGAACAGTCGGAAATCGCAGGGGACCGTATAAGGAGGGTAATTGGACTGTTGAAGCACAGAAATCTGGTTTTTCGCCAGAAAAGTCTGAATCATCTGTGAGGAATGTGCTGGAACATTGTCGTGATGGAACCGCCAACTTCGTAATGACAGCAAGTCGGATCTCTTGCGCCACACAGCACCACGTAGCCGACGGGGCCATCCCTGTAGTACTCTCTGGTGATTGTTTTGACCCTGCATTGTGTACTCGTGGTATACCACACAGCAGGCGTCAAAGGAAGCAGTCAGCATCACATTGACGTTGCTGAGCAAATGACAGGTCGTCTTTCATCTTGGTGACGAAAAATTCTTCCGCTATGAAGACTGGAATTTGGTTTCCGTGTCGTACTCATAAAATCAGGACTCATCACCAGTGATTATGGTGTTCACGAAGTCACGATCACTGTATGTAGAGTCCAGCAAGTCCTGTGAGACATATACAAGAAGCTGCAGCTGCTCCGCTATCAGAGCTTCGCCGACTGTCTCTTCATGGTCAAACCTTCGGTCCCTATGGAATGTGCCGAAAAAGTGCTCATGCCCACCTCTTCCGCAATTTTTTTGAAGTCACACGATGGTCCACCGCAGCGTTCACTTTGGCATTTATCCGGTCATTTCGTCATGTTGATGGCCGACCGGAGCGGGCTCACTTTTCATCGATGTCCAGTCTTTTTTTAAACCCGTTGTATTACTCCATAACCAGTGTGATGCCCATAGCTCCGTCACCGAAAGCCGTCTGAATCTACCAAATGGTATCCAGCTGACTGTCGCCCGCCCAGTTTCTGGCAAAATTTGATGCTGTAGCGCTGGTCCAGTCGTTCCGTCATTTCCACTGCAATGGAACACAAAACGCGAGCGCTACACACTACCTCACTCAACTGCTGCTTGCCAGCAACTGACGTTATCGACAGAAGGGAAAAAAAAAATGAACTCATGCCAACGAAGGTTCAAGGTCGGGTCATGCAAGGATGCTAGATTCAAATCCACTATGTGCTTGCAATAGAAAAAAAAGGTTGCATACTTTTCTAACAAACCTGATACAACTATTAAGCAAATGGCTGAAACATATCGGGTAGAACAGAAGAACGGCACCTCTACTGGTACGAACATGTAATGTCATTGGTAGATGACAGTTGTGCAAAGAAAACGTTGATGTTCCACCGTCAGGGAAGAAAAAGAAGAGGGAGACGGAAAGTTACCTTATTAGTCTGGGTAAAGGAAGCTATAAAAGAAAAAGAAACCGAAGTTGAGGAGGAAGCATGGGAAGATAGAAACCTATGGTGACAGATACGTGGGATTCGGCGACAGCTGCAGAATCCCACAGGAAAGAAGGAAGAAATTTATGGAATAAAATTCATCAAAAAGTAGGGAGCGATTGGTAGTGGTCAGCCTGAGACATCAAGCAGTTTTCATTTATGGCGATAGAGGAAAGAGTAGAGGGTAAAAATTGTATAGGGAGACCTAAGCTTGACTGCATAAATCTGATCGAAATGGAAGTAGGTAGCAGTAATTATGTATAAATAAAGAAGCTTGCACAGGGTAGAGTACAGTAGAGAGCTGCAAATCAACCTTTAGACAGCAGGCAGAAACTCTGTAGGAGGTGGTATGCCTTTTCATTACTATGGCCCTCGAACTCACTTTTACAGCAAGTTATGGGATGCAGAACAACGTCATAGGTTGGTAAATGGCACATCTGATCATGTAGATCTGTACCTTAGAGATCTGCGTGCTCTAAAAAAATTTTCAAATGTCTTAGCGGTGTCAGTTATTACATGGAATTTTCTAATTTATTTCAAGAGCACTGCCCACTACGCACTTTTAATTTATATGCTATACCTAATGTACACAAAGAGGGTAGGACAACTTTCTCGTAGTAACAAAATCGGATATGAATGATGGGATTCGCCTGATCTGTACAAGGGAACTCAGGGAGAGTCGATATTTTAGTGATCACATGAGGCTCGAATCTCATTCTCTACAACGCTAGTAGACTCTCCTTACCGTTTCGCTCGGTCTACACGAGATTCCATGTTTCCAAGGTAGAATGTCTATTGGCAGGCAAACAGAAATTTGACTTTCATAACTGGGTAAGTTTGTTATTGTCGGACATTTTCAGCGATTTTCTTTTACTTTTAACATGAAAATCCTTTAGCCACTGTTTGCACAGGGTGTTTCAAAAATGACCGCTATATTTGAAACGGCAATACAAACTAAACGAGCAGCGATAGAAATACGCCGTTTGTTGCAATATGCTTGGGACAACAGTACATTTTCAGGCAGACAAACTTTCGAAATTACAGTAGTTACAATTTTCAACAACAGATGGCGCTGCGGTCTGGGAAACTCTATAGTACGATATTTTCCACATATCCACCATGCGTAGCAATAATATGGCGTAGTGTCTGAATGAAATTACCCGAAACCTTTGACAACGTGTCTGGCGGAATGGCTTCACATGCAGATGAGATGTACTGCTTCAGCTGTTCAATTGTTTCTGGATTCTGGCGGTACACCTGGTCTTTCAAGTGTCCCCACAGAAAGACGTCACAGGGGTTCATGTCTGGCGAATAGGGAGGCCAATCCGCGCCGCCTCCTGTATGTTTCGGATAGCCCAAAGCAATCACACGATCATCGAAATATTCATTCAGGAAATTAAAGACGTCGGCCGTGCGATGTGGCCGGGCACCATCTTGCATAAACCACGAGGTGTTCGCAGTGTCGTCTAAGGCAGTTTGTACCGCCACAAATTCACGAAGAATGTCCAGATAGCGTGATGCAGTAATCGTTTCGGATCTGAAAAATGGGCCAATGATTCCTTTGGAAGAAATGGCGGCCCAGACCAGTACTTTTTGAGGAAGCAGGGACGATGGGACTGCAACATGGGGCTTTTCGGTTCCCCATATGCGCCAGTTCTGTTTATTGACGAAGCCGTCCAGGTAAAAATAAGCTTCGTCAGTAAACCAAATGCTGCCCACATGCATATCGCCGTCATCAATCCTGTGCACTATATCGTTAGCGAATGTCTCTCGTGCAGCAATGGTAGCGGCGCTGAGGGGTTGCCGCGTTTGAATTTTGTATGGATAGAGGTGTAAACTCTGGCGCATGAGACGATACGTGGACGTTGGCGTCATTTGGACCGCAGCTGCAACACGGCGAACGGAAACCCGAGGCCGCTGTTGGATCACCTGCTGCACTAGCTGCGCGTTGCCCTCTGTGGTTGCCGTACGCGGTCGCCCTACCTTTCCAGCACGTTCATCCGTCACGTTCCCAGTCCGTTGAAATTTTTCAAACAGATCCTTTATTGTATCGCTTTTCGGTCCTTTGGTTACATTAAACCTCCGTTGAAAACGTCGTCTTGTTGCAACAACACTGTGTTCTAGGCGGTGGAATTCCAACACCAGAAAAATCCTCAGTTCTAAGGAATAAACCATGTTGTCCACAGCACACTTGCACGTTGTGAACAGCACACGCTTACAGCAGAAAGATGACGTACAGAATGGCGCACCCACAGACTGCGTTGTCGTCTATATCTTTCACATCACTTGCAGCGCCATCTGTTGTTGAAAATTGTAACTACTGTAATTTCGAAAGTTTGTCCGCCTGAAAATGTACTGTTGTCCCAAGCATATTGCAACAAACGGTGTATTTCTATCACTGCTCGTTTAGTTTTTATTGCCGTTTCAAATATACCGGTCATTTTTTAAACACCCTGTATGTTACCATGCATAAACATGTTCACCAACAAATTCGATTTCTGCCGTAGAAATGTCGCCCGGAGGCTCTTTATTGATTGATCTTCCAGACACTCACCTCACTGAGAGTAGCTTTGCGAGAAACGCAGAACTGACTGCCGTGAATGTCACAGACAATATTATCGACAGCATTACATGTACACTGTACAAATGATAGGCAGTGACAAAATGTATTGTCGTTATGTACTTTCTCTATAAACAGAGATTCTCTGCAAGGAAGCGTGTAACGCATGGTGAAGAGTGTTTCCTACAGTTTGCTCCCGGAAACGAAAGAGACAACATCGGCGAGCTACACTGGAAACACTTGCTACCCGGCTAGTGCTCGCGCTGTGTGTACAGTGATAGTTCGTTCCGGTATTTGTTCTATTTCAATAGAAGACTCTCCTGGATCGTGAAAACATTTGCTACACTTCTACACGACCATGGACGGTAACAATTGCAGCCCCCCTGCTCCAAGACCTTCACGAAAAGAGCCACAAACTGTCGCCTTGGATACTGAAGTAGTTTACGCAGTCGTCAGTGAAGTGATTAGCGACGAAATCGTCGCATCCCACAACGCAGGCACACACCAACGTGTTCCACCTGGCAATGCAGCTACAGCAAGAGACCTGCTGTCCCCAAATGAACGCCAACACGACCTCAAATAATAGGAACGACAAGACGACCACCATGACGAAAGGGAGAAAGTTTCGGTATGTCGATCCTTCTGATTGAAGGTTTGACGTCCTTAGAATATTATTTTTTATATGGCTACCAGTTTCGGTATTTCAACACATCATCTTCAGGACTTAATTGATACTGAGGGGGTTATCTCTAGTCGTATATACGATTCATCAGTGGCCAACATCTAGAAATTTGTTTTCACCGACTATCTGTAAAAGCAATGTGTGTTCAAATGGTTCAAATGGCTCTAAGCACTATGGGGCTTAACATCGAAGGTCATCAGTCCCATAGCCTTAGAACTACTTAAACCTAACTAGCCTAAGGACATCACATCCATGCCCGAGGCAGGATTCGAATCTGCGACCGTAGCAGCAGCGCGGTTCCGGACTGATGCACAAAGAACCGCTCGGCCACAGTGGCAGGAAATTTTGTGTCGTCTTTGGGACTGCGAGTGATTATTCAGGTTGTAATTAGTATTACGACTTCAGGGTAAACTGTGTGGAAATGTGGACAGTTTCAGAATAACTGCCAATGCCACTGTTTCCCACTTTTCTACACAAAGCAAATTTGAAGGCCTACATACCGAAGCTCTTCACTACTAAACACACCATCGTCAATAATGTTGAAACCTCCCTTACAGAGAACGAGTTGGTAGCAGATATGACGTTTTGCTGCTAATTTATTAATATTAGGAGATTTAACAAATATATAATTCCAAACTCACTTAGGCGCCTCCCATCTTCGGAATACGCTGGTTAGCGACTGTAGGTCCATAAGATGAGTTCGGCATTACTGGTGTCAAACTCCTTTAATTTCCTTCCTGTCAGCCTCCCTTGGCCAACTCTTGTGTTTACAGCCGCAAAGGTGTAAGGTTTCTGACTGGTCGAAACCCGGAAAGCGCTCACGCAGTGGCGCGAGAATTGCCAGAGGCCGGATGACGTGTACCTGTCACCATTATCATCGGTATCCAGAACAACATGCGGGTGTTACACTTGGAAGAGGGTGAAATCTTCAGAGTTCTGAAGAAATCCCCTCGCTCCTCACTTAATGCGCAGACCGATCTGAGGCACAAGGATCTGTCGAAAATTTTGATTACTTAAACACGTAGCCTTACCCCTATAGCTTACTTGTTAGTAGGTTCTGTCCTTTATATTTTTATGAGTACTCCGGGCCTTACGCATTCAGAACCACCATATTTACTATTCTTATGGTTTTAATTAACTGCCTATTTTTTATATTGGCTACCTAGTATGGTACTAGAATTTTTTTTTAAAAAATAGACATAAGGAATTGTTTATCAAATGTTCAGCACCCCCCACTCTTCACACCTTGTACACGTTATTCGGCCTCTGGTGATCCTGGCGATACTGCGTGAGCGCTTTCCGTGTTTCTGCCAGTCAGTCAGGTCGTGTCCGCTGCCGCGCGGCTCCTCTCAGCTTGCACGGTAAGTTCTGATATGTTTACATGGCCCTAATTCCGCTGTTTGTTCATTTGTTCATGCTAATGTTCCACTTTTCGTCGCTCGTGTTTAGGGGAGTTTTATCAGCATCGTATTTTATCTTTATTTTCTAAGTCATTGCCGCTGCCATCATTTAAAAATAATTTTTGAAATAGATTTTTAAATTTTAACTACCGCTTTCAGCAGATGACGGTATATTGGACGTGAATGGTTGGGAGTGGCTACAGGGCAATGTTCAACGTTACTATGTTGTAAATAGCTTATGTGAGTACTTTCTTGTTTCATTAAAAAAACTGGCTATTTGAAAGTTTAATTTACACCTCAGAATTGGGGGATCGAATAGCTTATATGAGCTCTTATTATATTATTTTTGTACGGATTGCCTGAGGATGCACCGATAAGTGGTGCGAAACCGGTCGCAAATTTAATAAAAATCATACATACAGCCAGTGCGTAATTTTCTTTGAGGAAAAAAATAAAGAAACAGGACACATTGTTAGAAACAGGAATATCCACTCTCAGTAAGTGACAGACACGGGCACTTTAAACTCTGGCATTATCCTGTGTGGCCACAGCTTACCCATGGCAAAAAAAATGGTTCAAATGGCTCTGAGCACTATGGGACGTAACATTTATGGTCATCAGTCCCCTAGAACTTAGAACTACTTAAACCTAACTAACCTAAGGACATCACACAACACCCAGTCATCACGAGGTAGAGAAAATCCCTGACCCCGCCGTGAATACCCATGGCAAAAATCAGATTGCATGTAGGAAGGAACAAGAAAAGAAAAGAAGCAACCTTAAAAGTGTAAGAAAAATTTAATATAAAATCATTATAGAATGAATATAAGAAAATATTGTCAGAAATTATCAGCAGCGAATAGAACAGATAAATCCATTAATGCAGAGGATAACATAGATCAGGCTAGAAAGGAAGGCAAAGAACGCTCTGAAGCAGCAGATCAAGAAGCACTAGGTACACGTGTTATAAGGCAAGGGAGGAAAACAGAGGGACACGATGATTTCGCAAAGAAGTTAAAGAAATGTGTAAAAAATGTGATACGCCTATTTGAAATATAAAACACTCAAGAGTCTCAGGAAGACTACGAAGGAAGTCGTCATGAGACAAAACCACCAGTCAACCCTTTCGAAAAGGAAAAACGTTGGAAGAAAACCTTCTCTAAAAATTTAGACCATGACATCTACAGTCTGCAGAAACAAATTTGGAGAATGATACGTCAGCAGAGGAAAGAAATGAATGTTATTTTGAAACTGAATAACATAAATAGATATAATGGGTTAAATGTTTAAAACAATTGTATACAAGTAAATGTTCACCAGAAAATGATCAGGGATCAGTGGGCACGTAAATGATGATGTAACTGTTTCACTTGCAGAGATAGAAGGATCTGTAAGTCTGGTAAAAAATAAAAGGTCTGCGGTCAAAAATATAATCCTCAGTCAATTACTAAGGCGTGGAAGATTTCCACTAACTGCACAATTAACCAAACTGGTTAACAATATTATAATCAGTAGTAAAATTCCAAACAAATTGAGTACTAGTATTACAATTACTAGTATTACGTAACAAAGATCCATCCACCTATAAAGCGATAATACCACCGTTTTCATTCCTTATACTCTTGACAATAATAGTTGTAAATAAAATAAAAAGCATTAAAACCACTTCAGAGGAGCAGTACGCTTTTAGATCCGGGAGGTCACGCAGAGATTCAATATTCGTTCTTAGGTGGGTTGTACATAACTCCATTGAATACAAAAGACCAGTTTATCTTAGTTTTACTGATTTAAAGAAGGCTTTGGATAGGTATAAGTTAACAGATGTGGTAAACCCGCTTTAGGAATGGGGGATTGCTTCTAACTTAACAAAAAAATTGAAGACATCTTTTCCAGCAAATACATCTAAGCGAAAATTGATATCAGGTTAATTACCTGCATAACTATTAATAGTGGTATTAGACAAGGTGACTATTTGAGCCCACTACTTTTTTATACAGTCATGTACGTGGTTATAAACAGGGTATTAGCTGCCAGCGTTTATAGAATGAGGGACAAAGATATAAAATTTTTCATTATGCTGACGATGCAGTTTTGCTGGCAAACGTTGAAGATTACCTGCAGAAAAATGGTCATAATTAGTCAAAAAACCGAATGTATGGCCACAGCTATGGAACTAATTAAATACAAACTGGAAGTGGATGGTAATGTTATTCAACAGGTAATGCCTTTTAAATAAACTGATACTGAAGTGTCCAGTAGTGGCACTGTCGAAAAGGAAGTCAAGGAAAACTAGTGAAAGCAAACAAACGGCAAGGTGTTTAAATGACACTATTTGTGAAAAGAAATACACAGTAAAGGATACAAAGGCCAGAATATACAAAACAATTGTGAGACCAGGTATGCAACAACACTAGAATCATCAAAAGCAAAATGACTTTGTGAGCGTGGGGTTGCTATTCTGAGATGTTATTCTGTGCAACGGATTCATCTGAGATGTACCCTTTACCCTGTGGCTCCTGCAAGATGCAATTTCCACCCCCACACTACTACAGAAGTCAGGCAGACGCTCCTAACGTTCTGAAGAGAAATGCCTGAAAAACTTTCAGAAATAATTATCTTCTGGAGTCATCCGCTGTAAGGAAATGACACAAAAATTCACAAAATTTCTTACGTAACTAGTGGGACACTTGGGTGCTGGAGTAGAGCTAGTTAGTGTAATAAAAACATAAAAACTAAGGAAAGTTATTATTTATTTTGCAAAAATTCTGAGAAATCACAATGGTACTTTTAGTTATGAATTGAACAAGTTATATCCCGGTTCTTTTCGGAATGTGACGTTACCTCTCAAGGATAGGATTCGCTAATGAAATTTCTATACTAAGTTTAAGATTGTTATTGACTTGGCAGAATGGTTGAGAGCCGCGACGCTCAACTTGAATAATTATCTGTTAGAATGTTGCTAGGTACGGTCGAGGCAGTCGCGTGTGAAATGCAGTGAAGGGTACTTTTGTGGAGGAAATATGGGGCTCACAATAGCTGTAGCGCACAATACCGTAAGCTGCGATAACTGCTGTCTGCGCCGCTCGCTGCTGACATATAAGATGACTCTCGTTCTATCTGGATTGACCTTCGCCAATCAAACTCTCCCTATGCCTTGATGAAGTCAAGGACTCCTATCCGCCTCTAGTCTAACTATTGGCGCGGTACGCCGGCCAGATAACCAGTCCACCGTGATGCCACTCAAAAATTCGCTCGCAGGCGCGTAACTATAACTCTGTCCGTTCACACTGCACAATAAGTGTGTCGGCCAACACAGTGAACAACACTTAATCGCAAAGACTATAGAATCGCACTTCGATTCGCTCTCGACAGAGGTGCTCTCGCAGTGAAGTACAGGGCTATTACAAATGATTGAAGCGATTTCATAAATTCACTGTATCCCCATTCATTGACATATGGTCACGACACACTACAGATACGTAGAAAAACTCATAAAGTTTTGTTCGACTGAAGCCGCACTTCAGGTTTCTGCCGCCAGAGCGCTCGAGAGCGCAGTGAGACAAAATGGCGACAGGAGCCGAGAAAGCGTATGTCGTGCTTGAAATGCACTCACATCAGTCAGTCATAACAGTGCAGCGACACTTCAGGACGAAGTTCAACAAAGATCCACCAACTGCTAACTCCATTCGGTGATGGTATGTGCAGTTTAAAGCTTCTGGATGCCTCTGTAAGGGGAAATCAACGGGTCGGCCTGCAGTGAGCGAAGAAACGGTTGAACGCGTGCGGGCAAGTTTCACGCGTAGCCCGCGGATGTCGACGAACAAAGCTAGCAGGGAGCTAAACGTACCACAGCCGACGGTTTGGAAAATCTTACGGAAAAGGCTAAAGCAGAAGCCTTATCGTTTACAATTGCTACAAGCCCTGACACCCGATGACAAAGTCAAACGCTTTGAATTTGGGCGCGGTTGCAACAGCTCATGGAAGAGGATGCGTTCAGTGCGAAACTTGTTTTCAGTGATGAAGCAACATTTTTTCTTAATGGTGAAGTGAACAGACACAATGTGCGAATCTGGGCGGTAGAGAATCCTCACGCATTCGTGCAGCAAATTCGCAATTCACAAAAAGTTAACGTGTTTTGTGCAATCTCGCAGTTTAAAGTTTACGGCCCCTTTTTCTTCTGCGAAAAAAACGTTACAGGACCCGGGTATCTGGACATGCTGGAAAATTGGCTCATGCCACAACTGGAGACCGACAGGATGGTGCTCCACCGCACTTCCATCATGATGTTCGGCATTTCTTAAACAGGAGATTGGAAAACTGATGGATCGGTCGTGGTGGAGATCATGATCAGCAATTCATGTCATGGCCTCCACGCTCTCCCGACTTGACCCCATGCGATTTCTTTCTGTGGGGTTATGTGAAAGATTCAGTGTTTAAACCTCCTCTACCAAGAAACGTGCCAGAACTGCGAGCTCGCATCAACGATGCTTTCGAACTCATTGATGGGGACATGCTGCGCCGAGTGTGGGAGGAACTTGATTATCGGCTTGATGTCTGCCGAATCACTAAAGGGCCACATATCGAACATTTGTGAATGCCTAAAAAAGTTTTTTGAGTTTTTGTATGTGTGTGCAAAGCATTGTGAAAATATCTCAAATAATAAAGTTATTGTAGAGCTGTGAAATCGCTTCAATCATTTGTAATAACCCTGTACTGAGGAGAGACTTGTTCGTCGCTCTTTGAGTACACGTACGAGTGCGCACGCTCTCATTACATGTTCTCGTTCCAAGAGCGACAACGGAACGGCCCCTCTCCACGCCATACATGAAGGGGTATATCTTTCGGTCTCTCCCATTACTCCTTCAGCTCAAGGCATCAGAAATATCGTCTGCCAATCAGCATTGCTCTTCTAAAACGGGAGAATGACGTTTCGTTTAAGGCGACCAATCTGGAAAACCGTAGCATTGGCGTTTGGCGTTTGCTGTCTCCCTATGAAAATCTCTGAAAATGCGTGCTATGTGTAAAGAATGCGTAGGCTGGCCGCTTCCACACAATGTAGCGGAATTTGCTTTTAAGCTGAACACGGGATCGTTCCCCCTTTTCACTCGGGCCAACGCTGTCTGCTCTATGGGCGGTCACCGGCCGACATAAATAGGCTGAGTCGTTCTCTGAAGAGACCGGCCTCCTGGCGTGCGGTTTGCGTCTCCCGAACTAAAAGCAAGCCCCTGCGACCGTCGTGTCTTCAATGTGTGTGTGTATTCCAGCCTCGAGTATTTCAACCACGGAGTGCTTACTTGTTATTTGCATATCGTTTACATGAATTCGTACAACATTGACATTATCTTATCGAGTTTGGGTTCGAATGAAGCGTCTCGATGTGTGGAATATGATAGTGAGGGCGCAATATGTAAGCAATGAAGGTGAGGAGACCACGACGTCTTTCAACTTTTGGAAACAATGTAAATCAAAATTCTGTCAAGGACTATGGGGAATACATTGAAAGATAGAGACAGAGGTGAGGCCAGTAGAAAAGGATGTAAAGAATATTCCATTAATGAGTAGCTACATAAGGGAAAAGATGAATGAAACTAACTCATGGACAGGATGGATGAATGGCACATTGTGAAAATCGTAAGAAGTAAATTACCAGTTGGTAGAAGAAATATTGGCCATTGTAGCTGAAAACATTCAGATAAAATCCCTTCTGTATCATGCAAAACCTTTCGCACTTTAATAGCTGTTGATAACTTCTGATATGCTGCTCTTTCTGAATCTATAAGCTTTAAAACAGAAACTATGTTTACTACATAATGGATGTAATAATGTATTTACTTGTGAAGGTATATAACTGATTGTAGTTACAATGTAAATATTGTAAATTGCTGGTTATTCACAAAAGGTACTATTTTATATCTATCGATAACAACGACGAAATGGCAGTAGCTGTGCAGTTGTTTATCTTTGCCTATGGAGATTCTCTGTCACACTGCGAATAGAGGGAACACAGCAGCTTGAGTCATGAAAGAGTGGGGAAGGGTTTGTTTGCCACTCCCGCAGACGCAGTGTGCAGTTATGATGGCGCCATTGTAGGCACACCTACTTCATTAACCAGCGAGTATGGCCGGAGTGGACTTTCGGAGAAAGTTGCAGTTCTAACTATTACCTGTCCCATAGTTATCCGTGGCTCTGGATAAGACTCTTGGTTGTTAACCGGCAGCAGCAGCAAGGCATTGTCCTTCGGCTACATTCTTCGCCGTTGGCACAGCTGTTAACTGACAGAATGTATCTAATAACAACTCTAATGGCTAAATTTCTTGAATAATGACCTGTGACAGTTAAAACTTGTAGGGGACCTCTGTTGCCATTGTCCTCGGACATTATTATGAAGCAGGGTCTCCTTCGTTTGCACGCAATCACCGCGTGTCATAAAAATATGAAAATTGCTTAACAGTTCACGTCCAGTTTTGTTTGTTTACTAATGATGAGTTTCAGTCTAAATTTTTTTCTCTCTGTAACTGCTCATTCATGAACTGCATAAAAGAAGCTTAACTAAATTGCAATTCTGAGTATTAACTTCACTCACTTGATGTAACATCAGATTTCACTGACAAAACTAGTAACTGAAGATAGAGTATAAATTAAGAGTGTACAATTTCGTTTACTCCGTATTTAGCTGCTGGCTTGGTATGTATTTTATTGTTCTTATATTGGACGTAAATCAGATGCTCATGTGCTTAAAGTAAATCCAATTCAATCTTACAATACTTAAAAATAAATTACTTGCCTTTTTCCTAATTTTGCATTACGTTATGCTCAGGTTATTGAAAATTAGTTCTTACGTAATGAAATATAGTTACAGTAATTTATTTAACCAGAAACTTCGTTTAACTTTGCTTTGAAAGTGTACTATTTCAGAATAAGTAAGTACAAACTCAGTGCTTTCTGATTTATTTATTTTCTCGCGAAATGTTGTGCTGAGGAAAAGCGTGACAACCTTCTTTTGCCATGCTAGAGTTTATTTGCTTAATTTTCTTTGCCATTACCTTTCTTAGGATTTTGTATATTCATGCTCTAGTGGACTGGTGATCGTTTAATTATCCCTTTTTTGGTAGCAGTATTTTTTGTATTCAGTGTTACAATGTTACGTGGGAAAGTTCTCTTATACCGCACTGCGGTACCTTGCGAAACGTTGACTCTACAGGTAGATGCCAGGACCAGTTTGACGTGTCAAAATCACGACCCATATAACGCAACGACTATGGAATTCCTGTCTCACTGTCACGATGCATGGGTATAAAGATGAGGCCAGTTCTAGTGAACACGCTGATAGCGCTTACCGGATACCTCGAAACAAATAACAGGGTCTGCTCGAGCTGGTCCACAGTCTACTACTATGACAGCCTAGCTGATTGGCATTTTGGAAGCCCTTCTAGGTGATTACAGAATACACATTAGTCACCATCTCTGATTAGAAACCAGCATATTAGCTGTACCAGCCCCATAGTTGCAGCAGTTCTCGGCATTGTGTTAAAGGTACAAAGAAACATCATGACGGTATGGATGAAAGGCCTTTCTGGGATATCTGGAAATGAACAAGTAGACATCCTTGCAAAACAGGCATCTCTGCATGAAGCTATTAAGTATGATAAATTTCCTCGCGCATATACGATACAAATTCTCATAAACTGGTTGTTCTACAGGCAAGGGGAATGGTCGAGGACATATGAAATCAAAGGCTGTCAAAATGGTTCAAATGGCTCTGAGAACTATGGGACTTAACATCTTAGGTCATCAGTCCCCTAGAACTACTTAAACCTAACTAACCTAAGGACATCACACATCCATGCCCGAGGCAGGATTCGAACCTGCGACCGTAGCAGCCCCGCGGTTCCGGACTGCAGCGCCTAGAACCGCACGCCCACCGCGGCCGGCCAAAGGCTGCCACTATGCATAACCCGCCCAACGATTCCAAGACGACCATGGTATAGTAAGGCACAAACGTCAAGGAGCTACACGACTGTTATAACACGGCTGAAATTTAATCACTGGAAGTTCAGCAAACACCTCTTTCGGCTCAACCTAAGAGCCCTCTTTCTATGTGCTTGTGGAGGGGAAGATGATCCAAACCACATACATCTACAGTGTCCTCGGAACACGTATTACATAAACGACTTAGCAAGTAATCTTCGGCCTCTTGATAATGAGTTCCAAAAAGCAGCCTTCAAACCTTGTCTGCATCCAACGATGTAGCAACTTAAAAATCACTCTACGAATTCGTCAACTCTGTGAACATCAGGATACAGCTCCCTGCGCTGCTGATCTAATGCTCTTCGTACTTAGAATGACAGGGGAACATCAAAAGCTTGTGAAATCTTCTCGGGTGATCAGCCGAGTAAAGGCGTCGTCTTCTCGCAACGTTTCGAAGGGTTTCGTACCCATCATCTTCAAGCGAAGATGATCACCCGAGAAGATTTCACGAATGGAATACGCCGAGAAAGTCTCAAATCACATCAAAAGCTTGATTAACTAACTACACCCCCATGTATATCTCTGCACAATTCGGAACCCTTGGCCTCTAAATGTGTGTCAAAAATGGCTCTGAGCGCTATGGGACTTCATTTCGGAAGTAATCAGACCCCTAGAACTTAGAACTACTTAAACCTAACTAACCTAAGGACATCAGAAACATCCATGTCCGAGGCAGGATTAGAACCTGCGACCGTAGCGGTCACGCGGTTCCAGACTGTAGCGCCTAGAACCGCACGGCCACCCCGGCCGGAAAATGTGTGTCACTACGTTCCTCTTGTATGTATATGTTTAAATACTGGCGCTTCTACACGTATGG
Source organism: Schistocerca nitens (assembly GCF_023898315.1). Lineage (NCBI taxonomy): Eukaryota > Metazoa > Arthropoda > Insecta > Orthoptera > Acrididae > Schistocerca > Schistocerca nitens. Next base: position 470,367,247 of record NC_064620.1, on the reverse strand, counting down.
CGGTAATACACAATGCCGCTTCTTGTAAACTGTTCTGCCGTGACATCTAGATGGTACTTACAGACCTGAACAAATATCCAATTTTGTATCCACAGCTTTTGAAGCAAAACGAGGCATATAAGAACATTTTATTATTCATGCAGCTATATTGTTATTAATATAGACTGAACTGGAATATACCAAATGTTTACCAACTACGATTCATCGTTTATTATTGTCTTACCAATAGAATATGTATAGCATACTACCATTGCGTATCCTGTATTCAGTTTTCGTCTTGTTTACTCGGTTTAGTATACTCTGATTGTAAATCTTGTTTTATGTATAATTGGTCTTTTATTGAACCCATGTAACTTCGTAACAGAGTATGTCTGTAGATAATGTCTACCATGAATTGTCAAAACCAAATGTAATATAAAGTTTACTGTATCGAGATGGCTGTACGGGTGCGTTCAGAAAGCCAATGAATTAACAGAAAACTGTGTTTCGTACACTTACGTCCACGCAAAACGCCAAATCTATTTGATCATATTCATATGCTCCTCCCACGAGAAACAAAATTGAAGCCCTGGAATCGCATGTCATTTTCCCTTGAATTTTGCTTTCTCTGACTTCCCCAATATAGTTCCACAAAAAGAATGCAGCCTCTCTTTCCAAGATTCTTATCACTGAACGCATTCGTAATACTATTGCTACTGACTGCACATTTCGGAGATAACTCTTGGAACACGCTTCAGACTTCCGTCAATCTCTTCATTCAGTGAGACGTAGCTAGCAGTCCAAGCATAGGTAACGTAAGTATCTTGTGTCCATCTGTATGTTAGATACCTATTTCCAAATTTAGTGTTTTTCCAGAGTTGACTGAGTGTGGCTGCAGATCACTAAACTGCACCTAAATTGCCAGGTGTACACTGGTCCCGTGCTAATAAGCTTGCATTTATTTAAATTTAAGGCAATGTGACTGTATTACATTATGTCACTGCTATTTCCAAGTCATCTTTAATAATATAAGATTCCATGGCAATGACTGTACCTCACGACCGTGGTGTAATTCAAGATAGAGGTAACGTCACCATCGGTCGCAATACCATCTGTCTGTCTTATTGCAGATCTAGATTTAAGCTAACAGTCCAGTTATCATCAGTGCGCTATGAGCAACCATGTGTACTCAACGCAATTATAACAACACACATTCCAATACACCGTAAGAATGTACAAACATTAGTCCCGCTCAATGCTTGTACATTCTTAAGTTATGCTGGAATAGGTGTTATTATAAATACTTTGAGTTTGTAGGACTAACTATAAGGCACTGATGGTAGATACATTGTTAGCTGAAAACTAGGTCAGCAATAAAAAAGACAGACGATATTACGACCTATGCTGACTTTCTTTTTGTCCTCATTCTTAATTACTAACTGTCAGTCAGGCATGAAACGTGAATGCTTAATGTAATGAGGAGGTATTATTCATACCGTTCTGTCATTTACAAACTGAGCATTTCGGATAATTTAACATTCTCACGGGGTATGAACACGAGGAAAGTGCATCCCACTGCAGGAAATTCGCTATTGGTTTTCTTTTGTGCTTCTTAACATTTAGTGAACTTTCCTAATTGCTTCAGTTTTGTACTGAACATGGAGTCCGAGTTTTGAGTGCATTCTGTGTAGTGCCTGCTCTTGATCTAGTTCTCAGAGCACCGACCAGTGACATCATAAGGTACAGACTGGGAGTGAGTTATCGTGTTTCACCAAAAAACATCTAGAGGAAGTGAGTGGGTATTCGACTCAATTAATGAACCGGTCCTCGCATCACACTTCCGTTACTTTAGTCACCACAGCTTCCCTCTATCCGAATGCTGGACTGAACCCCGCAGTAACTGACTTCGACCTAATGAGTTACCCTGACCTTTGATGTGAGATACCTGGACTGAAGTTTGTAACATCATTACCCAATTACCCTGTATAAACACACATTTACCGGCGCTGGCGCCTGCAACTTAGACGCTCTGTACTGTCATTGGATGACGTATCCGGGCATGGGTTCCTATGTAAAACTTGACCTACTAAGTCCCCTCTGCAACTCCCCTGTACGGAAGTAAATTTGGGCGTAAACAGTCCAGGTATAAAGGAAACAGAACTAAAATGTGGTGACAAACAGGAACGCTAATGATCGTATAGGTAGATCAAGAGACTAATGAGGAGTTAGTGAATCGAACCGGGAAAAAAGAATTTATACCGTGATTGGACTAACAGAATGGATCAGGTGATATGGTACACCTTGGAGTAACATTGAGTCGTCAGTCTGGTAAAGGAGGCATGTGTGAGGGGTTCAATTTGTTGGGAGAGGCCTGGGGATGAATACAATAAACAAGTTCGAACGGATATAGGTTGCTGTAGTTAATCTTCTGACAGAAGTCCACCAGACAACAAGTGAAGCATCACACAGTGTAGATTAGATTAGATTAGATTAATACTAGTTCCATTGATCATGAATACGATATTTCGTAATGATGTGGAACGAGCCAAATTTTCCAATACATGACATAATTAAGTTAATTTAACAACATACATAAGTTAATATAACAACTTTCTTATTTTTTGTGTTTTTTTTATTTTTTTATTCGTCAGATTTAACTCCTCCTGCGTTGTGCTTCTTTGGCAACCTGTCACTAGTATGGTACAAATTCGTCATGTTGCCATCAGGTTAGGTACATGACAAATAACAAATGATTACCATTTCAAAACCGTACATGTCCTTTGAGTCAAACTACTCAGTATGTCGTGTGGCCACCATGCGCTGCAACTAGGGCTGCTGTAGGCCGTGTCATTGAATCAATGAGATTCTGAATATGTTCCTGAGGGATTTCCCTCCACATAGTTTGTATCTGTGCCCACTAAACAGTGAAACCAGTTACCGAAGGACCCTGACGCACCAGTGCCGACCAACCATATCCCAGACATGTTCAATGGTCGTCATGTCTGGTGAACGTGCAGGCCAGGGAAGCAATGGTACCCGTCGCTCTTCGAGGAAGGCCTGCGCATTCCTCGCAATATGTGTCCGAGCATTCTCCTGTTGAAATGTGGCCTGTGAAAATTCAGGGATTGTACCTAAGGCTCCACAACCTCCTTTAGGTACGGGTTGCTGTTAAAAGTGCCCGCAGTACGTACGAGGCAAGATTATTTGTTGTAGACAACGGCGCTACAAACCGTCACCCCTGGCGTTTGTCCGCTATGCCGCTCCACAATGCAGACCTCCAGGTTGCGCTCACCACGGTATAGCCGGACACGTATGCGGCCCTTGCCGGCCGTAGTGGCCGAGAGGTTCTAGGCGCTACAGTCTGGACCTGCGCGACCGCTACGGTCGCAGGTTCGAATCCTGCCTCGGGCATGGATGTGTGTGATGTCCTTAGGTTAGTTACGTTTAAGTAGTTCTAAGTTATAGGGGACTGGTGGCCTCAGCAATTAAGTCCCATAGTAATCAGAGCCATTTGAATCATTTTTTTGCGGCCGTCACTGTAGGATACGTTGAAGCGGTACCCATCCGAATAGATTACGTGTTGCCACTCAGCACCCCACTGTCGGTGTTCACGTGCCCAATGCAGTCCGAGGAGCTTTCGGTTTCTAAGACAATGGAAACTGAGGTAATGGCTTGCTTGGAACCAGTCCAACCTGCAACAGACGACGACGAACCGTTGACGCAATCAAGTTCACACCTGATGCAGTGCTCCAGCGACAAGCCAACATTGTGGATGTACTGTCCGTAATGGCCACGCGGTCAAGATGAGGGTCATTGCGAGCTGTGGTCACGTTCAGTGGTCCAGTTTCCGCTCGTCGTTGCGTACGACCTTCCTCTATCCACTGCTTCCACACACATATCGCTGTCGTAACAGCAAGCCCTGTGCGAGTCGAAATGCCACGGTATGACAACCCCGTTTCCCGGAGACCGATCATTCTGTCCAGTTCGAACTCGCTCACATGCCGACATGGCTCCCTTTGACGTCGACGAGGCATATTGGCACTCAATGTATTGTTTCCACCTTGTGTGACAGCTCTGCACCGACTACACTAGGCGCAACACCGACCCTCTCGGACCGACACGAGAGGGCTCAGCTCGGCCTTCGTGTACCCCATCGCGCTGCAAAACATATCACGTATTGCTTGCACACCCGTCGCCACTTCCACCAAGTGTGAGGCTATTCGGGTAATTCCTTCTCGGTATTACACTTTTCAGAAACGGCAGTGGATTTGTAATTTGTATCAGAGTACTTTTTTATTTTCATGTCGTTACCGGCGTTTCAGATAACACATCATATGAATAAAAAAAGAACCTTTAAGAGACGAATAATTCTTCAAATTTTGTTAACGTGGTTCTGACCCACCCTCTACTAGTTTGTGACGATTTTCAGTTCACAGTAATTTATTGACAATAATACAAAAGTAACACAATTGCCAACAATAGCAATAGGTGTCGTTATTTCTGGTCAAACACGCACACATCGTACTGTTGGTGAGTAAGCAAGTGTTACTTAAGCTATGTCCGTGGATGATAAAGAAGGACAGTAGGTGTGCAGTTCGATTGTCACTCAGGCACAAAAATTTGTATCCTTATTTTAGATTCAGACATCTAGCGGCTGGTAAGAAAAACGGATACGTAACATTTGATTTTACGTAGTTAAGAATCCGATTGCGTGCTGGGTTCGTATCTCCGTCACAGAACTTCACCTCATGCGCTTCATCTTTAATTGCATGAACACTTTGTTCCTTCTGAATGGAGGTATATCACACATCTTTCGTGGTTAGTTAACAGGGATGAAAGGGTCTTTACAGGAGTCCCGGTTTATTACAAAACTGTCGTCTTTTTTTTTTTTTTTTCAAGTTTAGATTTGGTTACTGATACTGGCGAAAATTTCTGTAATTCGTACCTCTTCACGACTAGTCAGCAATATGATATGATTAGATTAGATTAGATTAATACTTGTTCCATAGATCATGAATACGACATTTCGTAATGATGTTGAACGTGTCATTTTAATGAAAGAGTTCTTTACATACTATGATTCAGTTTCTTTGCAACAATTATTTACTCTTTCTCTCTCATTCTATTTTATTTTTATCTCTCTCCACCTCTCTCTCTCTCTCTCTCTCTCTCTCTCTCACACACACACACACAAACACACACACACACACACACACACACACAGTCTTTTTTTATTTTTCTTTGTTTGTTGTGCTCGACTATCGGCGAGGCACGAAAACGTTCGTCAATGATTTTCTTAGTTTTGAGTACACTTACGAAAGATATATAAAAACAACTATGAGAGTTACTGATTTATGAAGCTTAGTTTTCAGTCAGTTCTGAGTATTATTAGTAACTACGCTCCAGCCCCTAAACCCAGTTACAGAAATGCCAATCATACGGATTACGTATTCCAGGCCGTAGCAGCCGCGTCTTTGATACGTCAGCTATTGTCACTTCCTAGCCCACTGTAGGATCACATCGGTTCGTCTTCTTCCTGCTGGTAATGTAACTGAGATTTGGCAACAAGACGAGGTATATTTGGCAACTCTGTGATCGGCAAGTTACTTCCTGGTGTGCACGGAATTGAGCCTCAAAGTTCACTTGATTTTTCCTGTCATTTCCATTGAATAATATGTGTTATTACTAACGCTTCAGCTGTAACATAAGATTGTAAATTTACGGTTTTCAGCCCAGGAAAGTCGTTGCACGCGAAAATCGCATCTAATCTCGTCCTTTAAATAGCGGTTTACGAGTTCTAGCCACTACTGGTCTCATAAGAGGAGACCTACATGCGTGCCTCGTCCCTAGCTCTGTGGAAACGTGCTAACTTGAGAGAAAGCGTCTGTTTTGGTGTGCGGTTCCAATAATGCTGAGGGCAACGTTTTTATCCCTTCTGTGAAAGAGCTACAAGCAGTCAGATCACACATCGATAAGGAAATCGCAAGAAAATACTTTCGGCTCATAGTGCAATGGTGAAAATCTTACAATGCTACACAACAGGTAACACCTCTTTCTGCTGCTGACAAACAAATTTTGGGTTTCTAGGAATACATAACTTTATTTATGAAATGCCACATTTGCATACCACTTGAGTATGACACAGCATACCAATCAAACACAGACCCAATCGAAATCTAAGTGATTAGTATTTTACTAATTCGTGCCTATAGAGGCACGCTTGTGCACAGATACTCAGTTTTATTGAAACAGACTTTCGTCGTAAGGTTATCGTGGGTAGTTTTATTTCATTTCTTATAATACAGTGCACAATTTTCGTACGGTTTCTTTTAGTGTTGTTAAAACATTTGTTAACATGAGAGAGAAATTAATCATCAACGATATATGCGAATTCTCTGATGTTATCTATAACAGTCTGACTGCACATGCAGTTTATTGATTACATGCATGTAGAAAACTTGTTCTGAGTTAAAGCTGTCAAACAAGGTTTTATGAAGAATAAAATGCCACTCCCACACGACAGCTAACGCAGAAAATACTTTTCTGACGTATTTTGGCACGATGCGCTCTCCCCATACATAATACAAAGTTTCGAGATGCATCTGCAGCCTGGCCATCTATTAAACCTGAAAAGAACAAAATGTCGCAGAAGTTAGCCCCTTTACCACATGCGACTATTTTGGGTTGAGAAGTGAAGGGAATTATGTTCAAAGTTCCATTAGATCGATAACTTCAGCAGACAGCAGTATGGCGTTTTAAAAACTGTAGCACTGAATGTACCCAAGCTCGCGACGTCTTATCAGCAGTGGGCGACGCTTACCGTGACGCTGACACATAGCTACAACACCTCCAGAACTCAACAACAATTCCTCCCGAACTTGCGCATTGCACAGTACTGTGAGATAATGCATATGGCCGGATATAGACTTCTGATAGACAGACTGTTACAGCAAAAATGGCTCTGAGCACTATGGGACTTAACAACTGTGGTCATCAGTCCCCTAGAACTAAGAGCTACTTAAACCTAACTAACCTAAGGACATCACACACATCCATGCCCGAGGCAGGATTCGAACCTGCGACCGTAGCAGTCGTGCGGTTCCGGACTGAGCGCCTTAACTGCGAGACCACCGCGGCCGGCAAGTTACAGCTTTTCTTCTGCACTGCACGACGTTTTTAACAAACAGATAGCGCAAAAGAGTAGCTCAAGTCGAAAGGAACACTTCCTGTTTAAATTTCTGCATCCTACACTGTTGGCAGTTCTCAGTAGGTGTCAGTTACGTGATTTTATTTCGGTGTTTACAAAATAGAGTCGAATGTATGCACTGGGTAGCCGAGGCAGCTAGTTCATGGCGATTCGGTCAACCAAGTAAATGAATGTACTGAACATGCTGCAAACCACTACAGGGAGTGTGTGTGTCAGAATTCTCATCCAGTGTGGCGCAACATCGTTATGATAGAAAAAGGAGTGCTGGAGAAGTGAATTTGGTGGTCTATTGGATTGATGCTATGTTCATATACTTATGGTCTGGGTTCGATTCCAACTTCTGCTGACGATTTTTGATAAGGAGAGACAGATTCTGTTCTCTTCTGGCTACGCCAAGTGAAGAAGGTATAATGGCATTGTGGTCTGACATTCATGTTAAACATGATATTCCTTCTCTACCAAGTAGACGTTAGGTTGAACCACAATAAAGTCAGGAGTCGCGACACATAGAAACTCTATCAACAGTAACCTTTCTTATACTAGTTATTTATTTCTAGCGACGAAACAAACGCTATGTAGGGTCACAGGACACGTATTTTATCTTTTATTTGAGCTTCTGTATGTCGATAAAATTGGTTCTGATCTGGGAATGCAACTCAGACCATCCTTAACGCGGAATTTGATCCCTTCGTGACAATACAGCTCGACTGCAATTTGTTGTTTATTCAAAACTGCAGATTCCTCAACATCTCCACATATTGCGCGTGAAAGGGTTCGAATCCTGGCCTGGCATTAAATCTTTCATTATGTATTATCAAGCTCTAGCACGAGAACACCTATCTGCAGGTGGGTAATAATTTTTATTTTTAATGTATTTTCATTCGTTGTCAACACTAACGGTATCTGACGTTTTTGAGTCCCAGTGAGACACAGAACTGTTTGCGAAATCATTGTAAATTCAAGGATGTTATTCCGAGCTGCTGGTGGAGAAAAATTTGGATTGCTGACGTCTCTTTGTGTGCAGTCAACAACGATATGCGTGGGGCTCGATTCCGAGTCAGCACTGAACTCTTCGTCATATTATTTCTAGTTCATACATGCTCACATGTCGCTGCTGGTGTAACAAACCCATTTTTAACATTCGTTTTCTCTAGAATATACAGTGATAGGTGCCAGGTTGGAGTCCTGGGGACGAAAAAATTAATGTTTCATCTCGTCATTTCAGTTAAAATATCTAGCTACTGCCGAGAAAATCCGATATGTCACAGTTGATTGTGCTTCGATGACAATCCAATTAGGTTCTGGGTTCGAATCCCTGTCCAACACAAAGCTTTACCTCACGGCATTTCAAGTAAGTTACTTGTGAAGAAGCAATGTTTAACATCTCTCGTAGTTCATTATCAAGGACAATAGATGCTGGGTAGGAATTCGCGTACGTTAACCGTGTTTACGTTATGTAATTTAAAGTTGATATTTGCTAACTGATACTGTCTAAAATTGAGGTATATCACTCTCTGTAAGCCTAGTCAGGAATGACTGTTAGTTTCCGTCAGTCACGAAGTCTTTGCTTAGTCTGCATTACCTGGGTTTGAATCCATATGCAGAACGAGACGGTTCGTCGTGTCATTTGAAGTTCATACATATTCTCAACTAGCTGCTCGTGAATAACTTAAATTTTTAATGTCATTTTGTGTTAAATAATAAGTACGGTATGTTATTCTGAAGAGGAAATCATGAATACGACGAACTTACTACGTGAATTACCTATCTGACGTAATAATGAGAATGCTAACATTTCATGTATGTCATTTATTGTAATAAATGTGAACTTACAAGCCTGAAGAACCGTATTATCCGTGATAAGATGTTCCCTGATATTTGTAGTACCTTTGTATTACTTTACATCTTGATTTATTGCGATACAGAGCAGTGTTTTCTAGTGGTGACTTGTTGGAACCATTTTCAATAGTCAAACGACTGTACGGAGGGGCGATTAGACAACTTGCTAGACAGCTGCGCTATGTGGGTTGCATTCGTATCATGCAATTCAGGTCGTTCGGATACTTTTGAGCACGACTGTACATTTAGGGATTTCCATAAAATGAAATATCGTGTTGTGGTTTTTCTTCATTTCAGTTTATCAAATCAAACCAATTTTTTGCTATCGGGATGTTAGTAGAATGAATCACACCTTAGAGTTAGGCCCAAAAAAACACAGACAGCAAAAACTGTGTGAATATGAAGTGCACAATGTCAGATTCAACCCTAAATGTACGTTCGAGATTGGCAAAACGTATGTTTGACTTTTTGTAGACCGAACCCCACTTTATTGGGGTTGGCTGATATTCGTGGGGAGGATAATAAGACCCACTATCTGACTCGCACTTTAAGAAAAAGCTCAGTGGACAAGAAAATGGAACTCAGAATATCTACTGTGAGTGTGTTTCTCCGCCAAACCGAAGTGCACATATCATTTATTGACGTGCAGACATCACTTGTACTGCACTGACGATCAGCGCGGTGGGGCGTTGCGCACGTGGCACACCTGCAACTCTTTGCCTACACAGTGGACGCAATATGCTTCTGCAAACTCTTAGGGCTGAAATTACCTCAGTACAAGACGTAAAACGAGTCAAGATTATTATTTGCGCAGTAGACAGGAACAAAATTTGACTCAGGTCATCTTCCGTAAAGACGCACTTCACACAGGCGTAAAGAATCACTTGAGTAAACAGAATAATAACTCTGTTCACAGACAAACGAGTTCATGTGCTCCTTGTGGCGCAATCTTCTGAAACTCCAACCATGAGATTCTCTGCTGTGGGTTTCACTGGCGAAATCTCTGTCTATCCCCAGAGGGAAGTGTCTCTACGCCATACACCCGCTCCCCCCCCCCCCCACCCCCCACCCCTTGGACACGTGGCGTCTGTGTTTGCACTCAGGCGACGAATCCCCAGCGGCCGTTACAAAATAATACCTTCCACTACATGGTGATGAATCTGCCAGTCAATCGCCTGAAGTTCATACTCCTTTCAGAAGACTTTCTGGAAGTTTCCATTTCCCTTAGCACTCCGCCAATCAAGTACGTGTCTGTACTTTTCGGTGGGAAGTGTGTCTCGGAACTTCCTGTGAGAAGAGCCCTCGTAGGTCAGCTCATTACCCGTGCGTTTCTCCGCACTAAAAAAGTATGTCTTTTCGCTTTGTTCCACCCCTGACGCTCTTCTATCAGGTGCGCTATTCTGAAATTTTTTTATCCGGTAAGAGTTGCCCATGACGCCCTTTCTGTCAGCACTTAGCTCTACTTAACTACCAGACATGCATTACCACAGAATTTTTTAAAACGCGATGCTAGTCAGTATCAGCCAGTGAAATGCTCAATACACCGGTTGTGCCGATTGTGTATTGAAAAAAGTGATCTAATACAAAGATAAATCACAAAGAATCTACAGAATGTTCAATACCTTACGACCCTACGACTACACATGTGAATGAAAATGGAGACAACAGAATAAAATTATGTAATGTTAGATTTCACACCTTTTTGTTTTTTATGGTACTATGTGTCACGTTAATTTTTAACATTATTTTATATATACATTAATTAATAAAACTTTGGACTAATCACTGTTTTTAAAACATATGATATCGATTGACATACAGCAGTGTATCCCCGTGGCATGCATTCTACGTGTCTTCAGTTGATTTCAAGAGAAATGTGGGCCCACGTATCTGTGCATAACCAAAGCTAATGCTGTAAATTGTGGGTCTGAAAAATGTGGGTGCAGAGCTGGCACCCAATAGCGTTAACACATGTGTCCCAGTCGGTTCAGATTTAGCGTAATTCGTGGTCAAGACATAAACGTGAGGTCGCAATCACGCTTCTCGATCCGCTGTATTATCAATCTGGTCCTGTGACAAGGTTACCTTGCTGAAAGATGCAACCATATTCTGAGAACCGCGCTACCGCTACTGTCGCAAGTTCTAATCCTGCCTCGAGCATAGATGTGTGTGATGTCCTTAGGTTAGTTAGGTTTCAGTAGTTGTAAGTTCTAGGGGACTGATGACCTCAACATTTAAGTCCCATAGTGCTCAGAGCCATTTGAACCAATCTTCTGAGAAGACATTCAGCATGAAAGGATGCAGGTGGTCTGCAGTAATGTTCCCTTTGACCGTGGTGGCAATAGTTTCTTGCATTACTATCGCGGCTCTCATGGAAGAACAGGTGAATGTGCACCACAGTAGAATACTGCCGTCAAATGTCCTACGTCCGTGGCGTAGTGCATGTTTCGACTGGCGTTCGTAGGATGATGGCATATCTGCGCACAATCATCTTATTGGTTTAACAAGAAACTTGATTTATACGATACGGTAAATGATAACAGCCAAACAGTTGCTGTTTGACTGTTACCATTTACCGTGAAGATTTTCAACAGTGTCTGTTTCAGCCATGTTTAAAATGTTGATTTATACGACAACGTGAAACGTCTCCATTGTTCATCGGTCTAATTTCAATGAATCAGTGCTCACTGCAGAAGTACTTGACGATGCTGTTCGGTCAGAATTGGAGGAGGTAGAGGTCGTCTACTACGGATCAGCATGCTCTACAATATTTGATGAACAGTGTACTCCATAGACTTGGGCCTCCACTAGTGTTGCAGTCTGTTGTTATATCAGCCATAGATCGTCGCCTATTTAATTTTAGATTGAGGCAAGTCTCTGACTTCCACTTCTGATAATGTGTGGACAGCCAACGACTTGTCGCTTACTCTTGGCTTCAACGTACTTATATTATTATAAGAGATTCTCATACGAACCTCCGACCAGCTTAGGCGTTTTCGATATGCTGCTTCGCAGACGCCTGGCGATGCCAATGAAGCATATGTGAGCGGCGTTCCCCAGTTGCGGTAGATTTCGTTGCTACGCTCATAAAGTTTCCTTACTACGTCACGTGACCGTACCGCACCCACGCTACGTTCAGACTCGTGGTGGTCAGTGATCATAATATTGTGGCCCATTATGCTAAGCACCACACCTTCCCCTCTTTGTAGCTTATGCGTTTTTTAAGTTAACGATTACTTTGCGGAATCTCTGTTTTTCTGCAGTTTTATTCTATTATTTATATCCACAGAGAGATATGAGAACTTACCAACATAGGACAGAGAAACAGCTGGAAAAGAGGCAACACACTGAAGGAAAACGTCAGTTTTTTGGTAGGTGAGGTGACAAGAAGTTCATCATTGTAGGAGTATACGATAAAAATTCAGAGAAAATGAAATATACACGTCACATCTCATAGTTAAACATGCCCAGATATCAGCATCAATACACAGTGTATACCCACGAAAAACAGGCGCGTGTTCCCGGATGCTAACGATCTTACAAGTGCCCAGTGCCTTCATGCGATAGACTGTCCAAAGCAGTAATTCTTGCAGGACTTAGAGAACGAATAAGTTCCCTCTTCCTGATATCCCATATGTGTTTGAAAGGCGACAGAACTCCTGATCTTGCTGCCCAGAGCAATTGTTATATACCACGTAGAGCAAGTCGCCTCTCAGCAGCCACAAGTGAAGGTGAACTGTCCGGCTCAAAAAGGACACCAACCCCCTGTAGAAGAAACGGAAACCACACCATGAAGCCTGGGATGGACCCTGTGTGTCGTGGGTGATTGATCTAAGGAATAGGCCGCTCATCAGGTCTATGATTTTCACGTATACGCATCACGAGTATACAGACAAAACCAAGTCCCATTACTGAAGGGTCTTTTTCATGACACCACAATAGCAATGCTTGGTGACGTCGTGGTGTCAATGGTACCCTGCCTCCAGTAGCTGAGTGGTCGGCGTGACAATGTCAATCCTAAGGGCCCGGGTTCGATTCCCGGCTGGGTCGGAGATTTTCTCCGCTCAGGGACTGGGTGTTGTGTTGTCCTAATCGTCATCGTTTCATCCCCATCGACGCGCAAGTCGCCGAAGTGGCGTCAAATCGAAAGACTTGCACCAGGCGAACGGTCTACCCGACGGGAGGCCCTAGTCACACGACACAACACAGTGGTACCCTGGACAGAGGCACACGTGATCTTAATTGTGCTGCAAGCAGACTATTGCCAGTGGTCCCTGATGAAACATCAGGTGCAATATGTGCCTGGTTCCTTCCTGTATTACGTTCTGTCGACCATGGCCGCTTGCACAATGCGTCGATTATGACACATGTCTTTACTGCACGGATATCTAGAGCCTCACCTAGAAGAGTGGGTATGTTCTACAGACCACTATTGAAAGTAGCGATGAAACATCGATACATCATGCCCAACATCTGCAGCATTCCTCCAGCTGCCTGCAGGCCGATAACGCGAAACCGTATGAGATGTGGCGGTGTTGCTGACGTCGCCTTTCTAATTCCTGCACCACTTGCTCGACCTGTAGTGTGACGTCCCTCTGGCTTGAGACCACTAAGATCTCTGCTCGACGTTGCTGATACGGACAGGGCGTGTTATGGTGAGGGGTTGGGGAGTGGTAACGGAGCAAGGAGGACGGTGTGAGACGTCCGCCCGGAGAGTAAGGCGATCACTTGCGCAAGCGTCTTGAGCACGGGGTCCAGCGAGTGGTCGCTGGGCATATTTGAAACCGTGGCTGACTTATAGTGCCGTTTTCGTGAATAGCATGGCCAGCCAGCTTTCGGACGTGACACACAGATGAGAGAGTTGAAGCCTGTTTGTGCTGAATACTGGGTCCCCTTTGGAACCGTCAAGTCTCGCTTCGATTCGTGAACTTTAGATAAGTTTTGGATTTTGAGGTTTTAAGCATTATTTATTTTCTTACTGATATATATATATATATATATATATATATATATATATATATATATATATATATATATATATATATATATATATATTTTTTTTTTTTTTTTCCACCCGCAAGGTTAGCCGAGAGCACTAATGCGCTGCGTCCTGGACTTGGGCCCGGATCGAATCTGCCAGTCGGAATACTGACGAGGGCCTGTGTGAACTTTACGGTATGCGTACGAAACGATTTAAAGTGTAATGATGATATGAAATTAATTGTTGGGAACGCGGGTGCCAGATTGAGATTCATTGGGAGAGTCCTTCGAAAATGTTGTCCATCAACAAAGGAGGTGGCTTACAAAACACTCGTTTGACCTATACTTGAGTATTGCTCATCAGTGTGGGAACCGTACCAGCTCGGGTTGGCAGAGGACATAGAGAAGATCCAAAGAAGAGCGGCGCGTTTCGTCACAGAGTTATTTGGTAAGCGTGATAGTGTTGTGGAGATGTTTAGCAAACTCAAGTGGCAGACGCTGCGAGAGAGGCGCTTTGCATCGCGGTGTAGCTTGCTGTCCAGGTTTCAAGAGGGTGCGTTTCTGGATAAGGTATCGAATATATTGCTTCCCCCTACTTGTACCTCCCGAGGAGATCACGAACGGAAAATTAGATTCGAGCGCGCACGGAGGCTTTCCGACAGTCGTTCTTCCCGCGAACCATACGCGACTGGAACATTAAAGACGGGTAATGACAGTGGCACGTAAAGTGCCCTCCGCTACACACCGTTGGGTGGCTTGCGGAGTATAAATTTAGATGTAGATGTGCCAGCCAGCCTCAATGTGGTTTTTAGCGCGGTTTTCCACGTCCCACTATGTGAAAACCGGGTTGGTCTCCATGTCCCGCCCTAGTTACTCGACTCGCAGACTTTTGAATACGTTCGAACTATTTCATGGCTTACACTAGACACTAACTTCTGGTGTACACTAATTCCGTCGCATGGGGTACGGGTTGGCGGCAGGAAGGACATCAGACCACACTGCGATACTAACACTACCAAATCCATAGTTACAAGGCCGACACCGCGTTGAAGTGGGACAAAGACCCTAGGAAATGATGGTGATGTTACCTATATCTCTGTTGCCATCATTGCGATTTCTTAGCTGATATATTTCGCCACCAGTTGGTTCCTTGAACTGTGGCTGTTGTTTGCTTTCCTGAGTAGATACTGGCCTTGCTTATATGTTAACCAGCTACCTTAACTGTGTTAGACGATGGTGTTTCCTGAGCTGGAGCGATAGCCTGTTTTTTCTACGCTGTGACCGGACACCCTGGGTCGTCAAGCACTTCCTAGACGGTTCGCTTTTAGCCAACCTCCACGTAAAACATCTTCGAACACCAGATACGTACCTTTCTCTAATAATACGGTCGGGTGCCGGTTTAGAGATACCTTCGGGCGTTGCAGACGTCATCACTCCACTAATTACGAGGGTAGTTCAATAAGTAATGCAACACATTTTTTTTCTGAAACAGGGGTTGTTTTATTCAGCATTGAAATACACCAGGTTATTCACCAATCTTTTAGCTACACAACACTATTTCTCAACGCAATCTCCATTCAATGCTACGGCCTTACGCCACCTTGAAATGAGGGCCTGTATGCCTGCACGGTACCATTCCACTGGTCGATGTCGGAGCCAACGTCGTACTGCATCAATAACTTCTTCATCATCCGCGTAGTGCCTCCCACGGATTGCGTCCTTCATTGGGCCAAACATATGGAAATCCGACGGTGCGAGATCGGGGCTGTAGGGTGCATGAGGAAGAACAGTTCAAATGGCTCTGAGCACTATGGGACTCAACTGCTGAGGTCATTAGTCCCCTAGAACTTAGAACTAGTTAAACCTAACTAACCTAAGGACATCACAAACATCCATGCCCGAGGCAGGATTCGAACCTGCGACCGTAGCGGTCTTGCGGTTCCAGACTGCAGCGCCTTTAACCGCACGGCCACTTCGGCCGGCCGAAGAACAGTCCACTGAAGTTTTGTGAGCTCCTCTCGGGTGCGAAGACTTGTGTGAGGTCTTGCGTTGTCATGAAGAAGGAGAAGTTCGTTCAGATTTTTGTGTCTACGAACTCGCTGAAGTCGTTTCTTCAATTTCTGAAGAGTAGCACAATACACTTCAGAGTTGATCGTTTGACCATGGGGAAGGACATCGAACAGAATAACCCCTTCAGCGTCCCAGAAGACTGTAACCATGACGTTACCGGCTGAGGGTATGGCTTTAAACTTTTTCTTGGGAGGGGAGTGGGTGTGGCGCCACTCCATTGATTGCCGTTTTGTTTCAGGTTCGAAGTGATGAACCCATGTTTCATCGCCTGTAACAATCTTTGACAATGTCACCCTCAGCCACATGACGAACAAGCAATTCCGCACAGATGGTTCTCCTTTGCTCTTTATGGTGTTCGGTTAGACAACGAGGGACCCAGCGGGAACAAACCTTTGAATATCCCAACTGGTGAACAATTGTGACAGCACTACCAACAGAGATGTCAAGTTGAGCACTGAGTTGTTTGATGGTGATTCGTCGATCATCTCGAACGAGTGTGTTTGCACGCTCCGCCATTGCAGGAGTCACAGCTGTGCACGGCCGGCCCGCACGCGGGAGATCAGACAGTCTTGCTTGACCTTGCGGCGATGATGACACACGCTTTGCCCAACGTCTCACCGTGCTTTTGTCCACTGCCAGATCACCGTAGACATTCTGCAAGCGCCTATGAATACCTGAGATGCCCTGGTTTTCCGCCAAAAGAAACTCGATCACTGCCCGTTGTTTACAACGCACATCCGTTACAGACGCCATTTTAACAGCTCCGTACAGCGCTGCCACCTGTCGGAAGTCAATGAAACTATACGAGACGAAGCGGGAATGTTTGAAAATATTCCACAAGAAATTTCCGGTTTTTTCAACCAAAATTGTCCGAGAAAAAAAATGTGTTGCATTACTTATTGAACTGCCCTCGTATATTGGCTTAGGAGGTGCCTGGCTGTGCGGCTGGTCCCGGCGGAGGTTCGAGTCCTCCCTCGGGCATGGGTGTGTGTGTGTGTGTTTGTCCTTAGGATAATTTAGGTTAAGTAGTGTGTAAGCTTAGGGACTGATGACCTTAGCAGTTAAGTCCCATAAGATTTCACACACATTTGAACATTTTTTTGAGGTGCCTGGATCTCGTAATTAACAATTGCTAAGGCTGTGTAATTGGGTTTGGCAGCCTAGTTTTCTTTCGGGTGTTTCGCCATCGTTTTAGAGACGGTATCTTGCAGTGATGCGAGTGTATCTTTCGCCGAGTTATTGTTGCTTTCACATAATTAACCTTAGCGTGTTAATATTTCTTTTGCCGGTCTGTACCCAACGAAAAGTGCCTTGGAAGGCCAGTCCTCTCGTTGTAACCTTTCTTGGCCCTCCTATCTGGTGTAGTCTTTTGCCTCTTGCATATAACCCTTGTGTTACACCCATTGTGAGGAGACAGTCCCAACACTTGATTACTCAACTGTAGCAGCTATTCATGAAGGCCTACCTGTTTTATATTTGGTAGTCTTACTTAACTGAAGCTGTTATCAAGGAAGGCCTGCTTGTTTTCTCTTGAGTAATTTCCGTTAACTGAAGCTATTATCATTGAAGGCCTGCCTGTTTCCTATATGTTAATTTTACTTAACTGGAGCTGTAATTATTGGAGGCCTGCTAGTTCTCTATTTGGTAATCTTAGTTAACTGAAGCTCTTATTATTGAAGCCCTTCCTGTTTGTATTTGGTAATTCAACGTAATTGAAGGTGTTATTATTGAAGGCCATTCTGTTTCCTATTTGGTAATTTTACTTGATGAAGCTGTGATTACTGAAGACCTGCCTGTATTCTGTTTGGTAATTTAGCTTAACTGAAGCTGTTATTATTGAAGATCCGCCTGTTTTCTATTCGGTAATTTTACTTAATTGAAACTGCTATAACTGACGGTCTGCCTGCTCCCTTTTAATTACATTATGAGCTATTTCATACTTTGTATTAGCTTTAACTCTTGAAGTTCTTACTAATCAATGAATACCTGTTTTACTGTCCTCTTATTGAGATCTGATATCTTACTCAATCTGTGTTGTAACTAAACGAAGTGTGATTACTTGTTCCAGACGTATTTGTGTCAGTAAGGTAGTAACATTAAATGACACATGATGAAACAAGACCCCTAAAATTTCGTCTCACATCCCTTTATCCATAATTGTAGGTTCCACCGTATAAATGGTTGAAGCTGTTCTACAGCAGTATGTACACGTTGAAGGGGCATGGTTATATCTGCAACGATAGTTTCAACCGCTGTTCACCTCTAAACTCAGTTACTTTCAGCAGTATCACAATGGACAGTACAAAGATCAGACTCTTGAGCGCTATCTGATCACCAATGACTATGACCAAAGAATCACGAACACCACAGCCCCTCAGTATGCACGTTTATATATTACAGAAGCGCCAAAGAAACTGGTGTAGGCACACGTATTCAAATACAGAGATATGTGAACAGGCAGAATACGGATTTACGGTGGGCAACGGCTATATAAGACATGTGTCTGGCGCAGTTGTTGGATCGCTTACTGTTGTTACAATGGCAGGTTATCAAGATTTAAGTGAGCATGAACATGGTGTCATAGTCGATGCACGAGCTATGGGACACAGCGTCTCCGAGGTAGCGATGAAGTAGGGATTATCCCGTGCCATCATTTCACGAGTGTACCGGGAATATCAGGAATACGGTAAAACATCAGTTCTCCGACATCGCTGTGGAAGCAAAAACATCCTGTAAGAACGGGACTAACGTCGCCTGAAGAGAATCGTTCAACTTTAGAGAAATGAAACCCTTCATCAAACTGCTTCAGATTTCAATGTGTCAAAAATGTCAGCGTGCGAACCATTCAACGAAAAATCGTCGATGTGGGCTTTCGGAGCCGGTCTACTCGTGTACCCATGATAACTGCACGACACAAAACCCTAGGCCTCGCCTGGGCCCTTGAACAGCAACATTGAACTATTGATGACTGGAAACGTCTTCCGTGGACGGAGGAGTCTCGTTTCACATTGTATCGAGCTGATGGACGTGTACGGGTATGGAGACCACCTCATGAATCCACAGACTATGCAAGTCACCTGGGGACTGTTCAAGCTGGTGGAGCTTCTGGAATAGTGTGGGGCGTATCCGGTTGCAGTGATACTAGACCCATGATACGTCTATATACGACACTGACAGATGAACAGACGACACGTACGTAAACATCCTGTCTGATCATCTGCATCCATTCATGCCCATTGTGCATTCTAACGGACTTGGGCAATTCCAGCAGGACAATGGGACAACCTATACGTCCAGAATTGCTACGGAGTGGCTCCAGGAACAGTCTTCTGAGTTTCAACACTTCCGCTGGCCACCTAACTCACCAGACGTGAACATTATTAAGCGTATCTGGGATGCCTTGCAACGTGCTGTTCAGAAGAGATTCCGCCGCGTCGTACTCTTACGGATTTATGGACAGTCCTGCAGCATTCATGGTGGCAGTGTCCTCAAGCTCTGGTTCAGACACGAGTCCATGCCTCGACGTGTTGCGGCGCTTCTGCGTGTTCGCCGGGGCCCTACACGATGCTAGGCAGGTGTACCCGTTTCTTTTGATCTTCATTGTAAAATTAGATCGATAATGTCCTGGTACAGAGATATCCACAAATAAATATGACTGTAGCATCGCTTACAGAATGTATAAAAGAGCAATTCACAGGCGGAGCTGACATTTATACTCAGATGATTCATGTGAAGGGGTCTGCGATGAGATTATGGAGTAACAAATTTAAAATGTGACCTGGAAAATGGAGTTAGACGCATGGGACATTTTATATCGGCAATCGTCAGAGAATTCAATATTCAGTGATCCACAGTGTGTAGAGTGAGCCGAGAATACCAGTTTAAGTCGTTAACTCTCACCACTTCAATGTTCGATGGCATTCACATATAGACCGAAAGCAGTGGCGTTTGCGGAGAGATGTCAGTGCTAACGGACAAGCATGCAATAACGGCCAAAATCAATATGGTACGTACTAAGAAAGTACAAGTTAGGACAGTGCGACAAAACCTTGCGTCAGTGGACTATGACAGCAGATTACCGGCACGAGTGCCTTTGCTAATAGCACGACATCGCCTTCAGCGCCTCGCCTGGGCTGATGACCAGATCGGTAGGATCCTAGACAACTGGAAAGCACTTGATTAACCACATGAGTTGCGATTCCCGTTGCGTAGAGCTGAGGGTAGGGTTCGGGGGTGGCGCAGACGCACGAAGCCAAAGACCAATCCAGCGGTTCTGAAATGTCGGCGTACGATGTTCGCACACATTATGACGAAAGTATGCTGGAGCGCCATCATGCATCAACCACTTTTGTATTGGTTGCTACAACGGCTCAGTCTCCACAAGGTAGGCAATGCATAAATGTGGAAATCCACATAATATATCACAGTTAACCTTTGTGGTAGCACATACGGCTCTATTAATCTACCACCAAGTACACCTGCCTACACGTTGATTGAGAATCGGTGTTGATGACCTCTTTCCTGAATTACTTGGGGCTTACACCTGCCCCTACATGATAGTTGTGGAAATTCACAACATCATCTCTCTATCTCATCGGTAAATAAAATCTTGGATGTGAAGAGTGGATCTGCAGCAAGCTAATGAAACAATCACTGGCCGAACCGCCGTCTGCCATGATGGTCCTGTGACCATAGAGCCTGAACGCGCTGTAGATGATGTGGTTCAAAATGGTTCAAATGGCTCTGAGCACTATGCGACTTAACTTCTGAGGTCGCCTAGAACTAATTAAACCTAACTAACCTAAGGACATCACACACATCCATGCCTGAGGCAGGATTCGAACCTGCGACCGTAGCGGTCGCTCGGCTCCATATTGTAGCGCCTAGAACCGCACGGCCACTCCGGACGGCTGTAGATGATACGATTACAGGAACTGTTCATAAGGCACCCCCCCCCCCCCCCCCCCAGATAAGAGCGTGAGGCACGCCTTCGGCTTCGGCTGCTGCTAATAGCCGTACACTGGTCCCAGGGGTTTCTTGTACCGAACGTAGCACGCGCTCCTCCTTGTCAAGCTAGCGGAATGTGCGTGGCCTTCCACTGTCTTCCGAAATGCAGTGATTTGTCGCTCAGACACTGGAAAAGTCTGCCAAATAGGTTATCAGACGGCCCTCTGCGCTGTGGATATTTTTCAGCGTATAGGATGCAGGCTCACAGCGTACGTCCATTTGCTGAACCATAGCGGAATGTCATTTCCCCGTTCTCATGTGTCGGTTATTAGGCTTCCTTTGATCATAATCAAAAAAGTGTCCTCTACGTAGAGAGATGGTCGTCCTCATAGGAACAAGAAAAATAAATCCAATAAACATGGGTCTGGAAATGAATACTTTCCAAGATAAAGACCTATTTATAGAAAGGAGGGCTCGACGAGTTGTAGCGGATATTAGACAGTCGTAGCATTTAGCTCTCTATCAAATGTGTCGGCAGGACACTTTTTGCAATAAGGAAAAACAAAGTGGAGAACCAGTTCATGCACACAGTAACAATCTGTCATTAGGTTTCATAACAGTGCAGATTCGGGTGCAGACTGAAATACACGTACTTAAAACCGCTTAAGAAATTAAATTTGTTATATAGATCCAGTTCCTCTAGTAAGTTCGTCAAGATTCCCACTTACCACTATTTCATTTTACAAGAGAAACTTACTGTTCTACCGTCACATAGTTTATCCGTATGTAATCTCTTCATTGCCACTTTTGCTAGTGGCAAGACCTTTCACCCAATTTTAAGATGAACTGGTACTGGGTTGTATTCTGCTTGTAATTAATGGTGGCTCCACTAATCGCACATCGCGATGGAAATACAAACTTCGGCTAGTGATGTTTGGTTGGAAACAGTTCTTGTCGTTTACATTTCAGCAGAAAAAAATTCCAAAGGTATCTGGCCTTGTGCTTCCACAAAAAGGATGATATCTTTAAAGTGAGCTAAAGTTTTATCAATGATTTAAATTCAGCGAAACACTTTACACTACGAAAATAAAATTTACCGTTACATATTCACTGTATCGCTTCCGACTCGACTGTAACCGCCCTGCGGTTGCCGACTGAATTGACTTCTTTTTCGCAGACGTTGTGGGAAGGTGCTGGACCAAACAAACTTTGCCACCGGAGAGCAACAGATCTGCTAAGCTCCCCAAGTTCGCTCGTTAACACCGAACTCTAAAATGGATCGGTCCACTCAGAGAGAGCTCCGCGGAAAGCTTTAACGGCAAGTTCGCGAATCGGCGGCCCTTGGCGAGCAGATCCACAGGACGCATGCTCCATTTACGGCTCTGTGTCTGTGCTGGGCTAACGGACTGCCAGTTTTCTTCGCCTGCACAGATAGTGGCCTGGTAGAAGCTGCAGTTCTAATCACGCACATTTTGTCACGTAATACAACACTTCACATTCTCGCCTGTATAAAGCACAGCAGATGCGCCATGAGATTTTAATCTAACGTCAAAATCAAAAACAAATAATCAAGTTATTGTAATGTGATGTATTTAGAAGGACCGAATATAAAATCGTTTATCTCAACGAAGTTAGAGAACCCATGTATTTCATGTGTTTTCTTTCACGTTCGATTCGTTCATTATTTGGAGCACCGGTTTTGTGACTCGCTTGATGATAAGCATGAATTCCTCTTCTGTACTAACAGGGATGAAGTCTTTCGTCCCTGCTTTCAGTCTGTGTCCTGAAGAGGCAAAGATGGAAACAAAAGAAAGATTAAGAAGTGGAATTAAAATTCAAGGTGAAAGGAGATCAATGATAGGATTCGATGATGACATTGCTATCCTGAGTAAAAGTGAGGAAGAATTTCACTATCTGCTAAATGGACTGAACAGCCTAATGAGTACAGAATATGGATTGACAGTAAATCGAAGAAAGACGAAAGTAATGAGAAGCAGCAAAAAGAGAACAGCAAGAAACTTAACATCAGGTTTCATGGTCACGAAGAAGATGAAGTTAAGGAAATCTATTACCTATGCAGAAACATAACCAATGACGGAGAGAGCAAGGAGGACATCAAGAGCAGACTAGCACTGGCAAAAAGGGCATTACTGGTCAGGAGATGTCTAATGGTATCAAAGATAGGCCTTATTTGAGGCAGAAATTTCTGAGTATGTACGTTTGGAGCCCAGCGGTGTATGGTAGTGAAACATGGACTGTGGAGCAATCATAATAGAAGTGAATCGAGGCATTTGAGATGTGGTGCTACAGACGAAAATTAGGTGGACTGGTCAGGTAAGGAATGAGGAGAGGAAAGGAATATGTGGGAAACACTGACAAAGAGGATGGACAAGATGATAGTACATCTGTTAAGACATCAGGGAATGACTTCCATGGTACTAGTGGGAGATATAGAGGGCAAAAACTGTAGAGAAAAATGAAGGTCGGAATACATCCAGCAAATAATTCAGGACGTAAGTTGCAAGTGCTGTTCTGAGGTGAGGAGGTTAGCACAGGAGAGGAATTCGTTGCGGGTCTCATCAAACCAGTCAGAAGACTGACTATCATAAAAAGGCAATCTCGGATTAGCACTTACAACCTACGCCGTCCGTTATTTGTTGGATTTATTGCGATCACTCTGCCCCCTGCAGTTTGTACGCTCCACAACTTCCTTTGGCTCCACGGGAAGTTTGCGTCCGATGGTTTGCCATACATCCTGTCACCTTGTTCCTTCTTCTTCTCAGTGTTTTTCGGCTGTATTATTGCTCGCCGATTCTGCGTCACTCTTTATCCTATCAGCCCATCAGTTTACAACATCCTTCTATGGCACCACATTTTCATATCTGCGATTCTCTAATTTTCCGGTTTTAGAAGTCCAGTTTCCCTTCCATGTAATGCTATGTTACAACTTACATCTCAACAATTGCTTCCTTATGTTCAGATCTGTACTTCATATTAGTAGACCTATTTTCGCTACGAATATCCTCTTTAGCTTTCCTAGTCTCCTCTTTACGCCCTTACTTCGTCCATCACATGTTATTTCGGTTCCAAGGCAGCAGAATCGCTTCATTCCGTGTACTTATTGATCCCAAATTGTGACATTAAGTTCGCTTTGGCTACTCTTCATTACTTCGTCTACTTCTTGATCACGAATTATCTACATCCTGCTACAGCACACATCTCCAACGTTTCGTTTCTCTTCTGTTCCAGTTTCCCGCAACCCACGATTCGCTACCTTACATCATTCTTCGCCTGCCGGATATTTCTTCCTCAAGGTGTGCCATTCCGGTTTTTTTTCTTGCTTTATCCGTCAGTTGTTACTGTACTTCCAAGGAAGTTGATTCTCCTACGTTGTCCTAATTTTATCGCTAATCTCATTTCTGCTACTTCTCATTATTTTTATATTTTATCGATTTATTCTCAGTCCACGGTTTGTCATTGCACAGTTGAATCCGTTCAGCAGGTACTATATATATTCTTCATTTCCACTGAGGGTGACAATGTCATCCGTCATTATTATCATTGGTGTAATTTCATGTTGAATTTTAATTTCAAACTTGAAACTTTCTTTATTTCCGTTATTGATTCTTGGGTATAAAGATTAAATTCTGGGGACTGTTTTTGATGTACTCAGTTTGTTCTTGGTCGTACAATCTTGCTGTTCTGTCTTGATTCTTGTACATACTGTATATTATCCACCTTTCCCCAAACATTACTCCAACCTGTCTCAGCATTTCGTACCATTTTGCACTGTCGAAAGCTTTGCGTAGGTCTACCGATCTACGGATCTACCCCTCTCACCTTCAGTAATCGTGTGTAGCACATTTCAGAAACCTCTAATTTCTTCATATCGACCGAGGTGGTGCAGTGCTTACCAAACTGGACACGCATTGGGGAGGACGAGGTTCAAATCTGCATCCCGCCAATTAGATTTAGCTTTACTGTGATTTATAACTGAAGAGAAATTTGTATGACTTATCTATTTTGGGTAGCTCTAAGTCACTTCAGGTAAATGCCGATAGTGTCCTTATTAAAGGGCATGACCGATATCCTTCCCTATCCTTGATTCATTCCGATCTCGTGTTCCGTCTCTAGTGACCTCGATCTCGACAGGACGTTAAACCGTAATCGCCTATTCTTTCTTTTTACCTTCTTGACCTGTTTATCACCCACTTTTCACTTCCGTACAAGGTTCCACTCCAGACAAATATCTTCATAAAAGACATTTTAACAGTTAAACCTATATTCCTTGTCAACAAAGCTCTCTGCTTCAGAAACGTTATTCGCGTCATTGTAAGTCTGCAATATACATCCTCTCTACTTCGGTCAATATTAGGTATTTTGCTGCTCAAACAGCAAAAGTCATTTACTATGTTTTGTGTCTCACTCCCCAACCTATTTCCCTCACCATCGCCTGATTTAATTCGACTGCATTCCATTATCCTTGTTTTGGTTTTGTTGGTGTTCATCTTATATCCTCCTTTTAATACAATGTCCATTCCGGTCAACTGCTTTATGACCGACTGAATAACAGAGGATACGCTACATCCGTCTCATTGCCTTCTCAACCACTGCTTCCCTTTCAAGTCCCTCGGCTCTTATAACTGTTGTCAGGTCTCTGTGCAAGAAGTATGTAACCTTTCACTCCCTGTATCTTACCCCTATTTCCTTCAGAATTTCAAAGAGTGTATTCCAATCAACATTGTCAAAAGCTTTCTCCAAATTTACAAAAGCCATGTATATAAGTCAGCCTTTACTTATCTTCTAAGATGAGTCGTAGGATCAGTCTTGCCCCGTTTGTTGGAGGAGGAGGTCAGTGTTCAACGTCTCGTCGACAATGAGATCATTAGAGATGGAGCACAAGCTAGGAGTAGGCAAGGACTAAGATGGAAACGGCCGTTCCCTTTCAGAGAACCATTTCGGAATTATCTTTAAGCGATTTAGGGAAATCACGGAAAACCTCATTCTGGACTGCCGGATACAAGTTTGACTGTCATCCTTCCGAATGCGAGTCCAGTGTCCCAACCACTGCACTACCTCGCTCAGTACCCGCGTTTTTTGGATTTCTCCAAACTGATCATCCCAGAGGTCGGCTTCTGACTGTTTTTCCACTCTTCTATAAAGAATTCGAGTTAGTATTTTGCAACTATGACATACTGAATTGACATTTCTCTAACATTTACAGTTTTCAGTATCTGCGTTCTTTGGAATTGGAACTATTACATTCTTCTTGAAGTTTGAGCGTATTTCAACAGTCCCATACAGGCACACCAAATGGCAGAGTTTTTTGTCGCGTCTGTCTCTCCCAAGCCTGTGAGCAGGTCTGATCGAACATCGTCTACTCCCGGGTCCTTGTTTCGTCTTAGGTCTTCCAGTGCTCTCTCAGATTCTTCTCCCAGTATCATGTCTTCCAATCCCATCTTCATCTACGACCCCTCCGTTTCACCGATACTGCCATCAAGTACATGTCCCTTCATCTACACCTACATTTACATGGCTACTCTGCAAGTGACACTTAAATACCTGGCAGAGGAACCACTTTAACAACAATTCTCTATTAATCCACTCCTGAACAGCGCTCGGAAAAACGAACACCTACACTACTGGCCATTAAAAATGCTACACCAAGAAGAAATGCAGATGATAAACAGGTATTCATTGTGCAAATATATTATACTAGAACTGACATGTGATTACATTTTCACGCAATTTGGGTGCATAGATCATGAGAAATCAGTACCCAGAATAACCAACTCCGGCCGTAATAAAAGCCTTGATACGCCTGGGCATTGAGTAAAACAGATCTTGGATAGCGTGTACAGGTACAGCTGCCCATGCAGCTTCAACATGATATCACAGATCATCAAGAGTAGTGACTGGCGTATTGTGACGAGCCAGTTGCTCGGACACCATTGACCAGACGTTTCCAATTGGTGAGAGATCTGGAGAATGTGCTGGCCAGGGCAGCAGTCGAACATTTTCTGTATCCAGAAAGGCCCGTACAGGAGCTGCAACATGCGGTCGTGCATTATCCTGCTGAAATGTAGGGTTTCGCAGGGATCGAATGAAGGGTAGAGCCACGGGTCGATACATATCTGGAATGTAACGTCCACTGTTCAAAGAGCCGTCAATGCGAACAAGAGTGGAGCAAGACGTGAACCAATGGCACCCCATACCATCACGCCGGGTGAGACGCCAGTATGGCGATGACGAATACACGCTTCCAACGTGCGTTCACCGCGATGTCGCCAAACACGGATGCCACCATCATGATGCTGTAAATAGGTCCTGGATTCATCTGAAAAAACGGCGTTTTGCCATTCATGCACCCAGGTTCGTCGTTGAGTACACCATCGCAGACGCTCCTGTCTGTGATGCAGCGTCAATGGTAACCGCAGCCATGGTCTCCAAGCTGATAGTCCATTCTGCTGCAAACGTCGTCGAACTGTTCGTGCAGATGGTTGTTGTCTTGCAAACATCCCCATCTGTTTACTCAGGGATCCAGACGTGACTGCACGATCCGTTACAGCCATGCGGATAAGATGCCTGTCATCTCGACTGTTAGTGATACGAGGCCGTTGGGATACAGCACGGCATTTCGTATTACCCTCCTGAACCCACCGATTCCATATTCTGCTAACAGTCATTGGATCTCGACCAACTCGAGCAGCAATGTCGCGATACGATAAACCGAAATCGCGATAGGCTACAATCCGACCTTTATCAAAGTCGGAAACTTGATGGTGCGCATTTCTCTTCCTTACTCGAGGCATCACAACAACGTTTCTCCAGGCAACGCCAGTCAACAGCTGTTTGTGTATGAGAAATGAGTTGGAAACTTTCCTCATGTCAGCACGTTGTGGGTGTCGCCACCGGTGCCAACCTCGTGTGAATGGTCTGAAAAGCTAATCATTTGCATATCACAGCATCGTCTTCCTGCCGGTTAAGTTTCGCGTCTGTTGCACGTCAGCTTCGTGGTGTAGCAATTTTAATGGCCAGTAGTGTATATCTTTCCGTGGAGCTCTGATTTCCCTTATTTTACTATGATGACCACTTCTCCCAATGTAGGATGGTACCAACAAAATATTTAGGCACTCTGTTTTACTCTATGTCTTTCCTTTGATTACTACGAACTATGAACTCTCTGACAGGAAATCAAGAATCCAGTCACATAAGTGAGACGATATTCCATAAGCACGCAATTACACTACAATCCGCTTGTGTGGTACAGTGTCGAAAGGCATCTGGATATCTATAAATAACGAATCATTTTGAAATCCATTGCCAGTAGTACTCAACACCTTGTGTGTGTAAAGAGCTAGTTAGGTTTCACAAGAACGATGTTTTCTAAATCCGTGTTGACTGCATGTCAATACACTTGTCTCTTCTTGGTAATCCGTAATGTGAGTACACAAAATACGTTCCAAAATCCTGCTGCATATTGACGTTAATGACATGGGCCAATAATTTAGTGGATTACTCCTACTAGCATATTCCTTATGTTTACTCTCTCTATATTACTTCCACATTTTAGCTATCCCTTCTTTGCTCAGGACTCGTTTTCTATCTGAGCTCTTGAAATTTCTACAGTAACTTTTCTTTTCTCCATAGGTCTCTTTAATTTAACTGGTACCCAGTTTCTAACTTTTTCCTAGTGAAATATGCATCTAAATCCTTGCGTCCGTATTGCAGCCACTCTTCCTTAGTCATTTTGCACTTCCTGGCACCTTCTTTGTTTAATGCACTTTTATATTTCCTCCTCCAATTAGTTAAGTGCAATATTCACTGTGATATCCAATGATTCCCACAAAGCCTTGTCTTCTGCTCCCTTTACTACTTCCCAGTGTTACTCATTCGTCCTCTGATGTATTCTTTTCCGCTGTTATAGTCAGTCATTGTCTAATACTACCTCTGAAACTCTCAACAACATCTGGTTTCTTTCAGCTGATCCATATCTCATCTCCTTAATTTCCTACCTTCTTGCAAATTCTTTAGTTTTAAGCTACAGTTCGTCACCAATAAGTTGCGGTCAGAGGTGACACATGTCCTTGGATACGTCATACAGCTAAAAATCTGGTACCGAAACCTCTCTAATACTGTTATGTAATCAATCTGAAGCCTTTCGGCCTCCCCAGGTCTCTTCCACGTATAGAACCTTATTTCATGATTCTTAATCAAGGGCTAGCAATGGTTAAACTGTGCTCTGTGCAAACCTTTACCAGGCAGCTTCCTCTTTCAATACCTTTCCCCGGTCCATATTCACTCACAATTTTTCCTTTCTTCCTATTTTCACTATTGAAACTCGGTCTCGCACCACAGTTAAATTTTCCTCTCCTTTAAAAAAAATGGTTCAAATGGGCCTGAGCACTATGGGACTTAACTTCTGAGGTCATCAGTCCCCTAGAACTTAGAACTACTTAAACCTAACTAACCTAAGGACATCACACACAACCATGCTCAAGGCAGGATTCGAACCTGCGACCGTAGCAATCGCGCGGTTCCAGACGGTAGCGCCTAGAACCGCTCGGCCACCCCGGCCGGCTTTCCTCTCCTTTAATTTTCTTTATCTCGTGATATATGTTTTCATTCTCTTTCTAATCTGTGGAGTTAGTTGGCATATAAACTTGCAGTGCTGTGGAGGGTGATTGTTTCCTGTCTCTCTCAACCACTACATCGTACTTCAATCTATTCACTTCCCTTTCGAAATTTTCTAACCTACCTGTCTGATTAAATAATCAAACGTTCCACACTCCGAGCCCTAGAAGGCTAGATATGTTTTTTTTTCTGATGAAAGCAGACTCTCCGTCCAGAGAGACGAGCGGGAGACTATTTTACCTACGGAATATTTTATCCAAGAGGTTGCTTTCATCATTTAACCATACAGTACAGCTGCATACACTGGGGGGAAATAACGGTCGTTCGCAGAACCAGCACGTGAAGATCGTGCTGGTTGATGCCACAGGGGCAGATCAGTCAGTCACCCAAAGTGTTGCCCCTGCAACTCCTGCGAAGACCAGTGCCACATTTCAGAAACGACACGTTTGTCTAGCCTCTCAACACGCACTTCTCTGTTGTGGTTAAAAATACTATGTGTTCTTGAGATATGGAAGCCACCCCACCACGGCAATATCCAAGATTCATCATGATGGAACCCTAAGAAGTGGTGAAAGCAAACAGTTTATCGCTTACTATATTTTCGTTCCGCACCTTTGATTATGGAAATTCAGTTAGTGTCCAAAAATAATTCTGTATCCTTATTGTAAGTAGCGGTACAGAATCCGCCGTTATTAACCAAGGAGTCAGATAAGGTCGACCACTGCTCCCCATGCTTTTCAGTGTTTATACCTGGTGTTTCTGAAATATGTTCAGAAATCTTGTGGCGTGATAGGCTGGATATGGGCAGACTGTGATGGCCCGGCGGCACGACACGAGCACTTCGGAAACTGCACAAAGTGTCGGGTTTTCGAGGACTGCTGTGGTGAGTGTCTTCAACACCTGGCGAAACCAAGGTAAAACCACGTCCAGACGCCGTGAGACTGGGCAGCCACCCCTAACTACAGATGTCGGTTCAAATGGCTCTGAGCACTATGGGACGTAACATCGGAGATCATCAGTCCCCTAGAACGTAGAACTACATAAACCTAACTAACCTAAGGACATCACAGACATCCATGCCCAAGGCAGGATTCGAATCTGCGACCGTAGCAGTCGCGCAGTTCCGGACTGAAGCGCCGTAGAACCGTTCGGCCACAGCGTCCGGCTACGGATGTCGGAAGTCGTAGGCTGGTAAAACAGGAAAGGTGGCGAACTGTGGACGAAATAACAAAAAGTACACCGAACACTCCTAATGATGGGCCTCCGCAGCACACCACCTATACATGTGCCAATATTAACACTGCGACATCGGTAACTACGACTAAAATGGGCGCGTGGCCATTGGCACTAATCACTGGCGCAGTGGCAGGGCGTTGCATCATCTGACGAATCACTATATCTTCTTCATCATGCTGATTGGAGCTCTTTGACACCTGTACTATGGGGCGGAGACAAGCTGGCGGCGGCACACTTATGCTCTGGGGAACGTTCACGTGAGCATCCATTGGTCCAGTGGAGCTCTTGCATTGCACCAAGATGTCCAAGGAGCATCGTAGGTGTTTGCAGCATGTTTCCTAACGGAAGTGGCATTTTTCAACACGGTGATGCGCCATGTCGCAAGGCCAGGAGTGTGATGTAGCTGTTCCAGAAACAAAGTTGCGAGTTCAATTTAACGTGTTGGCCCCTACAACTGGACAGATCTTAACCCGATCGAACACATCTGGGACATGATTGAACGTGGCGTCAGAGTTCGTCGTCCCCCTTCCCGGAATTTTCGGGAGTTAGGTCACTTGTGTGTGCAGATGTGGTGCCAACTCCCATCAGCCATGACGCTTTGGCGCTGTTATCTGTGCTATTAGATTGGTGGTGTGGCGTGATTTATTCAACTGATATGAATGAAATGTAAAAAGAGAAAATAGT
Source organism: Schistocerca nitens (assembly GCF_023898315.1). Lineage (NCBI taxonomy): Eukaryota > Metazoa > Arthropoda > Insecta > Orthoptera > Acrididae > Schistocerca > Schistocerca nitens. The sequence goes on along the minus strand of NC_064620.1, from coordinate 470,335,671 downwards.
GCCTGTGATATTATAAGTCATTTTGTCGAGTCTGATAATATTCTGTGACAAATATTGTAAATATTATATATACAAGAGCCATGTTGCTCGCCCCTGTTTGCTCTATGTTTTCCCCTTGCTCTCTGTCCTGCGGATCGATGTATGCATAACTAGCTATCCGTGTGAGCTTTAAGATTACGATATATTGTTAAAGTATCTTATGATTCCTTTCAAAAATACCTGTCCTTCCACGTGAAATTTATTTAAAGATGATAATAATATTGCTGTCGATTGCCCATCTATCTTAGACTGTTTCGGTGGCGCTGAGTCCGCCATTACGTATACTAAAAAATATTTCCGTGTTTGCGAGCTTCAGTCGCAACGGAAAATAATTCTAAGTGCTTTTATTAATTTTTACAGTCAGTTTTCAATATTAAATTTAGTTAATATTTTTAATTACGAAATTTGTTTCAAATGGCTCTGAGCACTATGGGAATTAACATCTGAGGTCATCAATCCCCTATAACTTAGAGCTACTTAAACCTAACTAACTTAAGGACATCACACACACTCATGCCCGAGGCAGAATTCGAACCTGCGAACGTAGCGGTAATTACGAAGTTTAGTAAGAAACTTAACACCGCCATGCTTAGGTGAGGCTTCACCTCTCGTTTGAAATATTTTCAGTTAATTCAACGGATTGAAAATTAACTCAATACTTAAAAGATAAATTTACAGAAATTCTTTGCAATTATTTCAAAAATACGCAGGTGTTTGTAACATTCTTTCTTTCTGTTCAACATTAAATTAATTTGGTTGAAAAGAAACCATTTCATGATCTTTATTATCGCTGGTCTAGTTGCAGGCTACGTTATGTTGTCATTCATTGAAAGACAGCGTAACATTACAATTAATAATAAACAATTTTTCGCCCACGTATTGAGATTTAAGTCACGCTACGAATATTTAAGACGCATTCACTCACGCTCAAAATAGATGTGGAGTTCCAAAAACACTATTCAGAATTTAAACTGTTACGTTACATTATCAACGCTGTAGATTGCCACTGACTCCTGGGCGCGAACTTCAAACCGCACGTAGCAATCTGTACTGACTTATACAGATAACTAAAGTAATTCAACACCACAACAATTAAGCAGAACGGAGGTAATGGTACAATTAGGTGGTCACAATGTACTAGCTGATCAGCTTATAAACGCGAAAGTAGCTCTGTCTGTTAAACTCTCGCGAGTAAACAGCTGAACCGACTTTGATGAAATTTGCTATGGAGATAGACTGAAGGCTGAGGGACCCGCCAGATTAGCCGGGAACGCTAATGCGCTGCTTCATGGAGTAGGCTAGGCACGCCGTCCCCGGATCGAATCCGCCCGGCGGATTAAAACCACGGGCTGAAGTGCTGACCAGCCTGGATGTGGTTTTTAGGCGGTTTTCCACATCCCACTAGGCGAATACTGGGCTGGTGCCCACGTCCCGCCTCAGTTACATTACTAGCAGATATTTGAAACACGTTCGCTCTACTTCATGATTTACGCTGTATGCCGACAGCTGGGGTATTCTGATTCCGTCCCACGAGGGTACAGGGTGGCGGCAGGAAGGACATGAAGCCAATCCTTCAAATTAACAGGTCAAATCCATTTGTAACCCTGCCGACTCCGTGAAAACTGCGGAACAGAGGCAGTAGCAAAAGAAGAAGAAGATAGATTGAACGCTGAGGGCGGACATAGGATACAAGGTATTTATTAATTTGAAGACTATACCATGAAGTATAGAACAATAGTTCTCTTTAAAGAACTATTTACTCGTTGACTTTTTAACTTCCCAACGTTTGCGAAAACGCTTTTATTGTTTGATATTTTCCACATATTACGATCCAACATAATGATTATAGTGCTTGTACTATCCTCAACGTGTTTGATCCACACTACCACTGAAATATCTGTCATAAGCCCTTCGCATTGTACCAGGTGACAGTCATGTGTCTCTTATAGCTTCTGATCTGCTCGAATTTATTTATTTATTTATCATATAGCAATACAGACACATAAGAAAGAAACAGACAAATCACAAACATAGAAAACGTTAATAATTGCAAACAAACATCACTAATAAAACAAAGTTTAAGGATTACAAACAAACATCAAGTCTATTAATATGATCTGTCGACTCTGGAGTTGTGAGCAGGAAGCCGTTGGGGCTCGCATTATAGGCTCATCTGGAACAATCTTCAACAATGTGGCTGATGATCTGATTTTCTCCGCAGTCACACTGAGGGGATGGTATTTTACCCCATTTATACAGGGAGTAAGTACACCTGCTATGACGAGTTCGAATCCTATTTAAAGTGGACCACGTTTTGCGTGGTAGGTCAAAACCAGGTGGTTTTTGTGTGATGCAAGGCATGTAATGATTTTGCCATGCGTTCCATTTTTCAGACCATGAATTTGTGATACTGAAACCTTCTTGTACACAGGTGTTGGCTGTTCTTGTTGGCGGGTTCCTAGATCGAGGCCTATTAGTGTTTGCAGCCTCAAAGTCTTGGTGCATTGGCAGGCTTCGATTTCCCATGATGTTTTTGTATTCACGTACAAGAACGTCAGTACGTGGCAGGTGTGGCGGTATGATGTGGCTTAATCTTGGGAGCCATTGCGTTGGAGTGGGTTTAATAACTCCAGAAATCATCCTTAGGGTGTTATGCATCTTCTTTTACATGTGGGTTGTTTAGCCAAATCGGAGCACAGTATTCGGCAGCCGAGAATACAATTGCTAAAGCAGAGGTGCGGAGAGTGGAGCCCGTTGCTCCCCAGGTAGTACCACAGAGCTTTTGAAAAATGTTGTTTCTTGTCTTTAATTTTTCGGCAGTCTTTCTTAGGTGCTCTTTAAAAGATAGTGTTCTGTCCAGCGTCATGACCAAGTACTTTGGAGTTTTATTGTGCCTGAGAATGGTGTTTTCAAATCGAATGTTGAGTCCCTTTCCAGTGAGTTTGTTGTTGAGATGGAAGCAACTAATCTCTGTTTGGGAAGCATTTGGTTGAAGTCTCCACTTACGGAAATATTCGCCAATAATCTTCAGGTCTTTCGTTAGGATGTCCTCAGATGCTTCAATTGTGCTACATCTTGTAGCGAGGGCCCAGTCGTAAGCATACCTGAACTTTCTTGATTGTGTTTCCGGCAAGTCTGCAATATAGAGGCTAAACAGCAGTGGTGTGAGCACTGATCCTTATGGTAAGCCATTAATTAGTTTTTTGATGGAGCTGTAGTCAGTGCCCATCCTTTTTTGGAACATCCTATAATTGAGCATGCTGTCCATTAAGCGTGCTATCGATTTGCAAGGAATTACTCGGAGAATTTTGTACATGGTGCCTTCTCTCTACACAGTGTCGTAAGCTGCTGAGAGGTCAATAAAGGCCACTCATGTTTTCAATTTTCTCTGGAATCCCGCCTCAATGGAAGTAGTGAGTGACTACACCTGGTCGGTACAACTTCTTCCTGGCCGAAAGCCTGCCTGTTCAACTGGGATCACCCTGAATAATTCTGGGCTAATTCTGTTATATATAAGCCTCTCTAGTAATTTGTAAATTACAAACAGCAGGGCAATTGGTCTATAGCTTTTTGGGTTGTCAGCTGGCTTCCCAGGGTTTAGAATAGCTATTACCTTAGAGCGTCGGAGTTCTTGTGGGATATTGCCAGTTTGCATGATGTTTGTGAAAAATCGAGCCAGCCATACTTTTGTGTACTTGCCACAGTTTATTATGAATTCAAGGTGAACGTTGTCGAAACCTGATGCCTTTGTTGGTTTGACATCTTTCAGAGTTTTTTCTATGTTTTCGCTAGAGAAACGGTGAGAGTGTTCGGTTTCTGTGGCTTCATTTTATAAGATTTTGAGTTCTCGCTTCACTTGGATTGCATGTGTTTTATCCTTTGGTGTCCTAGACGTGTTAACTATATCTGCAGCTATGGCATTTGGTCTTACAGCTGCTTTTTGTCGTTGTGCTGGTGGGTCGCTCCCTAGTTTTCTCAGCAGTGTTCATGCTTGCCTGCTAGATGTTTGGAAATGGAGACTTTCTACAGTTTCCGTCCACTTTTGTCTTCTGGCAGCATCCAAGCTGTGAAGCAGTTCATCCGCTATTTCCTGATATCCGGATTCAAGGGAGCTCTGGTATAGTTCTTCACTGATTTGGGACCATCCAGGGATGTATTCTTTGCGGTACCCTCTTGGTATGTGCTTCTTGGCCATGCTTATCATGGCACCAACAAATCTTTGGTATAAAACTTCCTGGCAGATTAAAACTGTGTGCCCGACCGAGACTCGAACTCGGGACCTTTGCCTTTCGCGGGCAAGTGCTCTACCAACTGAGCTACCGAAGCACGACTCACGCCCGGTCCTCACAGCTTTACTTCTGCCAGTATCTCGTCTGTGAGAATAGAATTTAACACTCCGCCATAGGCTACTCATTAAGAGACATAATCTTAAGGTAGAAACAGGAAAACTGAAACAGACCGTCCGTTAAAACCTTTACGGCACTTAAGTTGTTTGGTCAGGAAACAGTGTTCCTTTGGTGCTTACAGCTGAAACTTCTCTCATGATATTATATTTATTAACACAACCTTTATTACAATAAATCTTTCATTACTTGGTATTTAAGATATATATTAATTATAGTTCAGCTCTATAACAAGATTCGTTTAAAGGAAACGCGCAAGACAAAATCAAAATAATATTAACGATAAAGTAAAAAGCAATATAATAATCAAGGGAAACTATTAACCTATGTCTATCTTTTGATCTTTTCTGAATAAAAAATGACAGTTTCGTGTGACTGCTTGTACATGAAACCGCATAAGACATCTTAAAATTAAAAAACTTTCATCGGACCTCTGTTCATAATATGAAATTACAACCACGGATTTAAGCAGTTGACCCAAAAGTTTTATCGTCAACAAACATCAACAAACCAGCTTTCCAGTCGAGATTGAATCACCTTTTAAGTAATACCTTACATTAGAAAAAACTTAAATAGCAATCTAAGAATAACATACTGGCATCAATAAAAACTTGTAATCATTGACAAATAGTTCCAGTGACGTTAAGAAAATGCAAAGAAGAAACAAAAAATCTTTCTAGAAATTTTAATCCCGGGAAATTAGGGTACAATCTTTACAGAACTGCAACCAGAAAATGCACCACTCCGTTGTCTGGATATGAGCGGTCAAAACCGTCCTTGGCCGCTTGCAATTACAATCACGTGCTAACACTGGAACCAATGCACGGAGAACAATCAGGCTCCTACAACAAACAGGGAAATGAAATTAGATAACTGAAATGATCTAGGGTTCCTTGCGAACACTTATTATGGGCTCCAACGTGACCAACTGACAGTAACACAGGGAACCAGGGCAGTATGTAACTACTATTACAAATTTTAACTTGATGGCTAAATAGGTCCACGCTGACAAAAGAGCTTCTTTCTAAATTTCAGAACTTAACAAAGAAAGGTAGCCTTGACCATTTGAACCGACCGATCAGAATCTTCGACTTTCCAGATGGACGTAAATTCATAATTCAACTGCTGCAGCGAAGGTTCTGTATAAAATTTATAATGAGCCGCAACCCCGTCACAGTCCCCCACAGTTCAGTGTGCCAGATCATCATGTTAACTGTAGTCGAAAGCTCTCGCAGAACGCCTCGCACCTCACAAGGACGCCCGAACACTCCGTCTCACCGAAACAAGGTGTCGTATATGGCGCTCGATGCTCGCTTAGTGCCCGTATGCGGTGCCTCGTTCGACAACTACTCCCCTTCTCTCCGTAGTCACGGGGCATGTCTCCTGAAGTCGCTTCCCAGCAATGTCGTTGGAATCGATTGGATACATCAAAAACTTCAGCATCAGGCGTGACGTTTTAATTTATTCGTTCATCACTACACATTTTTCAGACAGTAACTAAAGATACATACCGTACGTTACTGAATAAACTGGCAAGTTAATGTCATTATATAGCACATAGTTCAAGAGATACCACGTCTCAGGCATTGATATGCATGAGAAACGAACTATTACTAAATACGGGGCGCAAAACGCCCATATTATGCTCATTCACTGCTTCATAAAGAGGTCACTGAAAGACTTCGAACAAATTTTAAGCAAAATTTCAAACCTTTACTAAACTGTTTCTGCTTTACATGCTTAAAGTCAAATATTCAACACATTAAATCATTTGTAACCAGACTTTTGAAGCTTTTCTATACGGGACAGTGGCACAGGAAAGGAAATGGCTAATAGTGGTACAACCTTTCGTGTGAAATTCTGCTTGTCCTTTTCTCACATGACATATTTCGAACTATGGATCAAGGGAACATGCAGATTCCACATTTCTAGATTTCTCAGAATAATTTTACTCGGTGCCCCATTGCAGATTGATAACAAAGGTACGAGCAAATAAAAGAGGTTCGCAGAGATATGAGAGTGGCTCGAAGTACATTGTATGCGACGGCGAGTTTTCAAATGGTTTAAATGGCTCTGAGCACTATGGCACTGAGGTCATTAGTCCCCTAGAACTTAGAAATACTTAAACCTAACTAACCTAAGGACATCACACACATCCATGCCCGAGGCAGGATTAGAACCTGTGACCGTACCAGTCGCGCGGTTCCAGACTGAAGTGCCTAGAACCGCTCGGCCACCGCGGCCGGCACGGCGAGCTTTCATTAGAGACAAAAACATCTTCAGGAATGCCCACGAAATCGTGATAGGACAGTTCTTATTGTCTATGTAAATAAATGGTCTGGTGGGCAGGGTGAGCAACAATCTGCTGTTGTTTACTGTGGTGCAGAGGAAGCTGTCGCCGTTGATTGACTATAGGGGGATAGACAACTTTTACAGTTGGTATGCTGAATGGCACCTAGCTTCAAATGTAGAAGAATGTACGTTAATGCCCATGTGCAGAAAAACCCATGCTTTTCGGATACAGCATTAGTAGTGTCCTGCTTGAGATAGTCATATCGTTTAAATATCTCGGCGAGAAGATGCAAAGCGACACGAAATGGAACGAGCATGACACTTTTGCGGTAGAAAATTCGAATGGCCGAATTCGGTTGGTTGGGAGAATTTAAGAAAAGTTTGGGGAATTTAGGAAAAGTGTGGTTCATATTTATATGAGATCTTATATACGACGTTAGTTGAGTACTGCTCGAGTGTTTGGCATCGCCATTAGGTCGGATTAAAGGAAGAAATCGAAACAATTTCGAGGCGGGCTGCTATCTTTGTTACCATTAGGCTCAAGCAACACTCAAGTATTACTGAGATGTTTTGGGAACTTCAATAGGAATCTCTGCAGGAAGCGACGATCTTTTTTACAAACACTTTTGAGAAAATTTAGAGAACCGTGACTTGCAGCTGACTGCAGAACGGTTCCACGGCCGCCAACATACATGTTGCGTAAGGACCAGGAATATTACGAGAAATTTGTCCTAATATGGGGGCATATGGACACTAGTTATTCTCTCGTTGCTTTTGCGAGTGAAACAGGAACGGAAATGACTAGTAGTGGTACAGGGTACCCTCCGGCGTGCACCGTGCCGTGGCGTAAGGTGTGTGTATGTAGCTGTAGACGTAGATATACTGGTACTATAACAATCAATAGAATAGGACCGTTGGAAGTCCCTTCAAGACACACTGTGAACAGTTCCGAGGTGGAACTGGCCGAAGAGGTTAATCCTCGAAGACGACGACGATGATGATGGTGATTATCACAATGATAACAGGTGAAACTACAATGAAATCCAGACGATTAGCTGCTTACAAGCGTTGATGCATATCAACAGGGGCAGTTGTAAATGTGCTCCCCGACCGGGACTCGAACCCGGGATCTCCTGCTCTATCCGACTGAGCCATCGAGGACACAGAGGAGAGTGCGAATGCAGGGAATTATCTCTGGAACGATCCCCGTGAGACCCACATTTCGCACTTACTGTCCACGCACTACATTTGTAGTGCCCCTGTCCACTATAATTACTTGCGGCAGTCTATCTACCGATTTCAGTAAGAGTGTGAGCAATGTGAAAGAGTCAGCACCGAAGAAGACCATTGGCCGATAAGCTTGATCTGTATGAAGATGGTATCTGTACTTTCGGACATGTTCGAAAGAACAGATACAATTGGTGATCTTGCAGCTCACGAAGAATGAAATTACAATGGAATCAAGACCATTAGCTGATTACAGGCGTTGATAAATATCAACGAGGACAGTTTAAAATGTGTGCCCCGACCGGTAATCGAACCGGTAAGTTGGAAATGTGGATCTCACGGGGAGCGTGCCAGAGATAAGTCCCTGCAGTCGCACTATCCTCTGTGTCCTCGATGGCTCAATCGGATAGAGCGTCTGCCATGTAAGCCAGAGATCCCGGATTACAAATGGCTGAGGGAATAAGATAACAATTGGAATAGTTTGGTAGTGGTTTTGAAAATAACACCTTTAATTTTCACCAAAAATTGTAACACGTCTCTCCTACTGTCTCAGTCTTATAATTGCAATTTGTTGTTAGAAACATACAGCGATTGCACTGAGCATTGCTGAGGATGCTTTAACTTTCTCCAGCGCTATACGAGGACAATTCGATATAGAATGATCTAATGACACCGTTCCTTCTCAGTACATTCCCCTGTGTCCAATTTCTGGCGTGTCTTAATGTTGTATCTGAGTACGAAAATTTATTACCGGAGATCAAGTGGTCATTTTAGTACAGATTCCTTGAGCATTGTTTGGTCTTTTATTATTATTATTCATATTAGCCTACGTTTTTCTTTTAATTTTCTTGAATTCTTCTTCATCATTGCCGTTTCTTGTATGTCTTCCTATCCTCTCTGCTTCCTATCCTCTCTGCTTCCTTCTTTGTTTCCCCTCAATTTTCTACCCTTTTCTTCCACCTACTTCTTGCTTTTAACCTATTATCTCTTTTATTCTTCTTCACCTTTACTTCTTTTTCTTTTTATTCTTATTTCTTCCTTTCTCCCTACAATCTTCTGCTCTTCTATTCTCTATCATATCTCACGTCTTCCTTTTTCTGTTTATATTCATTAGAAATGCAGTAACTGTTAATCTGTAGTTCATCGCTTATTTAGCAATTGTGGATCAGATCCATGACAATGTGTCGCCTGGTGTATTTGGGTTTGCAATTTATTTCCAAAAAAGTTAAGGTGTGATGTCGGATGATGAGTCGCGTATCTACATTGCGGGTATTTCTCTGTAAAAGCAATGCCCCAGATTCGTTTGCTAGTCTGGCCGACAGTGTGAATCTGACAGAGAGTTTCCAAAATAGAAGTCACCGAACTGAAAATATCTACAAGGTTCCCAGAATGAGATTTTCACTCTGCAGCCGAGTGTGCGCTGATATGAAACTTCCTGGCAGATTAAAACTGTGTGCCCGACCGAGACTCGAACTAGGGACCTTTGCCTTTCGCGGGCAAGTGCTCTACCATCTGAGCTACCGAAGTACAACTCACGCCTGGTACTCACAGCTTTACTTCTGCCAGTATGTCGTCTCCTACCTTCCAAACTTTACAGAAGCTCTTCTGCGAACCTTGCAGAACTAGCACTCCTGAAAGAAAGGATATAGCGGAGACATGGCTTAGCCACAGCCTGGGGGATGTTTCCAGAATGAGATTTTCACTCTGCAGCGGAGTGTGCGCAGGTTCGCAGAAGAGCTTCTGTAAAGTTTGGAAGGTAGGAGACGAGATACTGGCAGAAGTAAAGCTGTGAGTACCGGGCGTGAGTCGTGCTTCGGTAGCTCAGATGGTAGAGCACTTGCCCGCGAAAGGCAAAGGTCCCGAGTTCGAGTCTCGGTCGGACACACAGTTTTAATCTGCCACGGAGTTTTCATCTACAAGGTTGTCAATAAGCCAAAGCTCCGCGAAAGCCTTCTTTCCACGAGCGCTTTTCCAGCATAGTATGCAGGAGACTTTAATGCAGAGGAGAGATACTGGTAATACTGAAACTACGACCACGGGACCCGAATCGTGCCTCCACTTCTCAGTCAGTGGGAGCATAGTCACAGAAATGTAAGGTTTTGAACTTTATTTTAGCCTGCCACACAATTTTAGAGCGCCTGGAGATTTCGCTATAATTTCATGAAAACACCGTATTTAGCACTCCGTTCGATCAATTCCAGAGTATGGTGTACATGTCAACGATTGCATGAGATATGTAAGCGATAAAAGAGGCCGATTCACGTCCAGAACCTCCAGTACTTGGGATGCCTAATGTAATGTGAGGAAATGAGAACTCTATTAGGCACTTTATTCTATCTTCCCAGGAAAATAGAAACGGTCGCTAAAGTCATAGCTCTTTCGATGGAATACTAGATTGTTAAGGAACTACGTGTTCTAATCCTCTTATGGTTCATATTCTTGTTATTATTAAATATTATTTCTTCACCCGTAATTTGATATTCTCCTCAAAGGCAACGTTTTAAAGCATGAAAAAATTATCAAGTGTAGGGTTTCAAATTACCCATACTAACTTGCTGCCATATTACAGCCTTCTGATAAACACGCTTCCTTTTAATGGGGCTCAATCTTCTCTTTTTTTCGCCATCGTTTCTACTCGACCTTTCCGGCGTTTGCTACTAGACTTCCGACTTGAGTCTGTAGTGGCGACTTAATTCAATTTCCCTTTCCCATGCCGTTAAAAGGAAAAATCAGGCAAGAGAAAAAGTCATTCTGGAAAAGAAAAAACAAAAACATAGTTTAATCCATTCTTTGCCTCATGAATTGGTACTGTTGCAGGGATTACGTCAGAAGGACGAAAATGAAACACAAAAATTCTCAGCTTTCCAACGCCTCACTGTTTACCGGAAAGAGATTTGTTTCCCTTGAGCAGGTTATTCGAGCAAGATCTTTAGAAAAATTTACTGCCGTATTTTCCACTGGAGAAGCTAACTTATTGTAAGATGTTCACATGCTTAGTAACAGATTCAACTCGGGCTGGATCTTTATTGTGTAACGTATAATAAAAGCAATAGCTTTTCTTTTGCAAATTAGGCACCTGAGATCCCACTATTGCTGCTTGGGACATCGTCTTTATTCATAATTATACCTTCAACAAAAGAATTTTAATCTCATTGAGCATTGCGAAAACTATCACGTCGTGCGGTTCCAGACTGAAGCGCCTAGAACCCCTCGGCGACCGCGGCCGGCAATTGTTACAGATTTTTATACATGTGAGCTATGTGTCTTCTGCACCGCGGAGTCTGCCAGGGTGGCCGAGCGGTTCTAGGCGCTACAGTCTGGAACCGCGTGACAGCTACGGTCGCAGGTTCGAATCTTGTCTCGGGCGTGGATGCGTCTGATGTCCTTAGGTTAGTTAGGTTTAAGTAGTTCTAGGGGACTGATGACCTCAGCAGTTAATTCCCATAGTCCTCAGAGCCATTTTTTTGCAGCTCGGATCGCTGTAACCTGTAACTGAAGACGTGTACCACTTCCGTTATTTTCAAAAATATAATGTAGCCCTTTATCTACATAAAGTTTTAGTTCTTGGAGGCTGGAAATCGAGATCCAAGGCGAACTTAGATTCGATAGATCTCCTTATGATATGCGAATTTTCGCCCAGTTCCAGACTTCTGTTTAATACCCACACACAAACATGAAGTGACTCATTGGTGTTAATTTTGGCATGAGTTACAATGTTTACCTTGAACGATATTTCAATCATGGCAAAGATACTGATTACTTCATCGAAGAATGTTGTTTGTATGACCGGTTATAAGTTCACATTGCCAATTTTGTTTGACATATATTGATTTCCTTGAGGTCACTTTCGCATGACAAATAAATATGTCACGGACTACAGCATCTTACCCCTGGTCTAGGGGTAGCGTCCTTGATTCATAATCAAAACGTCTTCGGTCCTGGGTTCGATCCCCGCCACTGTCTAAATTTTGATAAATAATCAGCATTGGCGGCCGAAGTCTTCCGGCATAAGAAGTCAGCCTCATTCCGCCAACGGCCTTGTCAAAGAGGGCGGAGGAGCGGATAGAGGTTCAGGGCACCCTCTTGTCCTAGGGGTGGGAAATTGCCCCTAAAGGCGGAAGAATCAGCAATGATCAACGACATGAGGATGCAGAAGGCACTGGAAACTACTGCATTAAAGACACGTAACGTGTATCCACAGGACATGTGGCCTGTAATTGAAGAAGTGTCATGACGATCTCTCCATTGGCAAAAGATTCCGGAATAGTCCCCCATTCGGATCTCCGGGAAGAGACTGCCAAGGGGGAGGTTACCATAAGAAAAAGATTGAATAATCAACGAAAGGATAACGTTCTATGAGTCGAGGCGTGGAATGTCAGAAGCTTGAACGTGGTAGGGAAACTAGAAAATCTGAAAAGGGAAATGCAAAGGCTCAATCTAGATATAGTAGGGGTAGTGAAGTGAAGTGGAAGGAAGACAACGATTTCTGGTCAGATGAGTATCGAGTAATATCAACAGCAGCAGAAAATGGTATAACAGGTGTAGGATTCGTTATGACTAGGAAGGTAGGGCAGAGGGTGTGTTACTGTGAACAGTTCAGTGACCGGGTTGTTCTAATCAGAATCGACAGCAGACCAACACCGACAACGATAGTTCAGGTATACATGCCGACGTCGCAAGCTGAAGAGGAACAGATAGAGAAAGTGTATGAGGATATTGAAAGGGTAATGCAGTATGTAAAGGGGGACGAAAATCTAATAGTCATGGGCGACTGGAATGCAGTTGTAGGGGAAGGGTAGAAGAAAAGGTTACAGGAGAATATGGGCTTGGGATACGGAAGTACTAAGGAATGACGAGATACTTTTGAAGTTCTCTAACGCTATAGATACAGCAATAAGGAATAGAGCAGTAGGCAGTACAGTTGAAGAGGAATGGACATCTCTAAAAAGGGCCATCACAGAAGTTGGGAAGGAAAACGTAGGTACAAAGAAGGTAGCTGCGAAGAAACCATGGGTAACAGAAGAAATACTCAGTTGATTGATGAAAGGAGGAAGTACAAACATGTTCCGGGAACATCAGGAATACAGAAATACAAGTCGCTGAGGAATGAAATAAATAGGAAGTGCAGGGAAGCTAAGACGAAATGGCTGCAGGAAAAATGTGAAGACATCGAAAAAGATTTGATTGTCGGAAGGACAGACTCAGCATACAGAAAAGTCAAAACAACCTTTGGTGACATTAAAAGGAACGGTGGTAACATTAAGAGTGCAACGGGAATTCCACTGTTAAATGCAGAGGAGAGAGCAGACAGGTGGAAAGAATACATTGAAAGCCTGTATGAGGGTGAAGATTTGTCTGATGTGATAGAAGAAGAAACAGGAGTCGATTTAGAAGAGATAGGGGATCCAGAATTAGAATCGGAATTTAAAAGAGCTTCGGAGGACTTACGGTCAAATAAGGCAGAAGGGATAGATAACATTCCGTCAGAATTTCTAAAATCATTGAGGAAGTGGCAACAAAACGACTATTCACGTTGGTGTGTAGAATATATGAGTCTGGCGACATACCATCTGACTTTCGGAAGAGCATCATCCACACATTCCGAAGTCGGCAAGAGCTGACAAGTGCGAGAATTATCGCACAGTCAGCTTAACAGCTCATGCATCGAAGCTGCTTACAAGAATAATATACAGAAGAATGGAAAAGAAAATTGAGAATGCGCTAAATGACGATCAGTTTGGCTTTAGGAAAAGTAAAGGGACGAGAGAAGCAATTCTGACGTTACGGCTAATAATGGAAGCAAGGCTAAAGAAAAATCAAGACACTTTCATAGGATTTGTCGACAAGGAAAAAGCGTTCGACAATATAAAATGGTGCAAGCTGTTCGAGATTCTGAAAAAAGTAGGGGTAAGCTATAGGGAGAGACGGGTCATATACAATATGTACAACAACCAAGAGGGAATAATAAGAGTGGACGATCAAGAACGAAATGCTCGTATTAAGAAGGGTGTGAGACAAGGCTGTAGCCTTTCGCCCCTACTCTTCAATCTGTACATCGATGCAGCAATGATGGAAATAAAAGAAAGGTTCAGGAGTGGAATTAAAATACAAGGTGAAAGGATATCAATGATACGATTCGCTGATGACATTCTTATCCTGAGTGAAAGTGAAGAAGAATTAAATGATCTGCTGAACGGAATGAATAGTCTAATGAGTACACAGTATGGTCTGAGAGTAAATCGGAGAAAGACGAAGGTAATGAGAAGTAGTAGAAATGAGAACAGCGAGAAACTTAACATCACAACTGATGGTCACGAAGTCAATGAAGTTAAGGAATTCTGCTACCTAGGCAGTAAAATAAACAATGATGGACGGAGCAAGGAGGACATCAAAAGCAGACTCGCTATGGCAAAAAAGGCATTTCTGGCCAAGAGAAGTCTACTAATATCAAACACCGGCCTTAATTCGAGGAAGAAATTTCTGAGGATGTACGTCTGGAGTACAGCATTGTATGGTAGTGAAACATGGACTGTGGGAAAACCGGAAGAGAAGAGAGTCGAAGCATTTGAGATGTGGTGCTATAGACGAATGTTGAAAATTAGGTGGACTGATAAGGTAAGGAATGAGGACGTTCTACGCAGAATCGGAGAGGAAAGGAATATGTGGAAAACGCTGATAAGGAGAAGGGACAGGATGATAGGACATCTGCTAAGACATGAGGGAATGACTTCCATGGTACTAGAGGGAACTGTAGAGGTCAAAAACTGTAGAGGGAGACAGAGATTGGAATACGTCAAGCAAATAATTGAGGACCTAGGTTGCAAGTGCTACGCTGAGATGAAGAGGTTAGAACAGGAAAGGAATTCGTGGCGGGCAGCATCAAACCAGTCAGTAGACTGATGACCAACAAAAAAAAAAGAAAGACTACAGTAATATTTGTTCAAAAAATGGTTCAAATGGCTCTGAGCACTATGGGAATTAACTTCTGAGGTCATCAGTCCCCTAGAACTTAGAACTACTTAAATCTAACTAAGAGCATCACACAAGTCCATGCCCGAGGCAGGATTCGAACCTGCAACCGTAGCGGTCTGCGGATCCAGACTGTAGCGCCTAGAACCGCTCGGCCATCCCGGCCGGCAGTAATATTTGTATTAGGTTAGTTGGTTAATTTGGGGAAGGGGTCCAAACAGGAAGGTCATCGGTCCCATCGAATTAAGGAAGGATGGGGAAGGATGTCGGCCGTGCCCTTCCAAATGTGGCCGTGCGGTTCTAGGCGCTTCAGTCTGGAACTGCGTGACCGCTACGGTCGCAGGTTCGAATCCTGCCTTGGGCATGGATGTGTGTGATGTCCTTAGGTTAGTTGGGTTTAAGTAGCTCTAAGTTCTAGGGGACTGATGACTTCAGATGTTAAGTCCCATAGTGCTCAGAGCCATTTGAACCATTTGAACCTTCCAAAGGAATCATCCCTGAATTTGCCTTAAGGTATTTCGGGAAATCACGGGAAACCTAAATGAGGATTGCCGCACGCAGGTTTCAACCGCCGTCACCGGTGGTTGTGGCCGAGCGGTTCTAGGCGCTTCAGTCCGGAACGGCTTCAGTCCTGAAGTGCTTAGAGCCATTTTTTGAACCGTCGTCCTCCCGAATGCGAGTACAATGTGCTAACCACTGCGCCACCTCGCTCGGTTTTGTATTAGGTAAAGCTGCTTGTAGGCATATTATTTCCTCTAAGTAGCGTACATGTGTCAGGTCTGAGATATCTAGCAGCATACTTTGGTTTCATCAATTGTTTAGAATATATGGTCTTGTAAAGCGTCTGGGTATCGCTTTTAAGGAAATTTTTGTAGGATGGTATGTTTCTTTGGTGTGTATTGCTGTCAACAGTATGCAGATAACCAGAAATCGTAATTCTTCTGGAAAAGAAGCTGTTATGATAGAAACCATAAAAAATCTCCCACACCATATATATGCAGGTTATTTCCTGTTAACGTTTAAGATCCCCCCAAGTGATGTAAATGACGCTGAGACAAGTAATATAATACATGACACCTAGGGCCACAACACCTCGAAATACCCCGAAAGTGGATGACAAATTTTGAATAGGTGACGTCACCAAATGACGTATTTCACCGCACGTGCAGGGGCTGGGTTTATCGATCCTACCCTCACCGATTGGGAGCAGTGATACGTATGACTCCGCTGAGATACTCAATTTTCGTTCTTGCATTATCCGATGTAATACGGTAGAGCTCGCGGTAATGGTTATGCGGGATTACGATGACTTGGTCTACGTTTACGAAACCAGAGTTGCATGGTGGAGCGCTGTGTAGCCCTGCCCCCTACCGGTTGCAGTGGGATCGGAAAGTCCAACAGCTGCATGTGCAGCGAGGTAAGTCATCTGATGATGTCACATATTCAATATTTGTCATCCACTTTTGGGGTACTTCCCGACGTTTGCGGCCCCATGTGTCCTATATTTAATTCTTGTCCCAGCATAATCTATTTCGCTTCGAGTGTTTATAAGCGTTAATAAGAATCAACCCTTATATTTTGTAATTGATCACCAAAATCTGTGCACTGACACCACAGAGCGTATTTTATTAGGTATGTAAATATTTATAAAGGCAATCCTATTTAATCTGTCGAGGCTCCGTTTTCGAAGTTCTCTTGCAGTTCAAAGAATTTAACTGTTTTTTACCATCTAATTTATATTCACAACGATCCCAACTGATGTTTGAACATGAATATCTTTCCACAGGCGGAATATTAAATTTTGCGGTTAATCTTAGTATCTGTTGCCTCGTGTAGTTTGCTTTTCACTAGTAGGTTAACAATCTCATTACGAGGGAATATATGGGGGAGTCTAATTCCGATATAGGCCTGTCAATGTAGTTCGTCCGCTTACATTTCACAGGCATACTTAAACATAAAAAATGGCATGCAACCTTTGCAACAGTGCTTCCATGCTTTGTATAGAACGTCTTGACACTCTAGCCATTTTTTTAAATTTTTATTTTAGTATTTTCATGTGATTTTCAGGTATAATTTATACGCGCCAACGAGGCCAATAGGATCGTCACTTCAGAAGAGGTTGTTTCTTGCTGTGTAACGTTATCAGCTAACAGTACGGAAATTGGAAATTTGTGGTAAGTTCTATGCGACCAAATTGCTGAGGTCATCTGTCCCTAGGCTTACACACCACTTAATCTAACTTAAACTAACTTACACTTAGGACAACACACAAACCCATGCCCAAGGGCTAACAGTATGCCCACAACGCATCCCACAAACCCATGCCCAAGGGCTAACAGTATGCCCACAACGCATCCAGGTGGGGATAGTCAATACGGGGAGTGGAATAGACATCGCCTCGTCTGTTGTCGCCAAGAGCCATCTGGAGCACCAGTTTCAGGGTGGGCACTATCTTTAGCAAAACGTGAATACTTTGTACCGATATATGATAAGCCTCAGCCAATTGCCTGACGATCTCAATCCCTGACGCCGGCATATCCATGTGTATTCCATACACAGAATATACCGGGTGTAACACACCAGTGCCTCGATTTTTGTTTCTTTTCTCTTTTTTTTCTTTTTTAGCGTCAAACAGTCTTTCTACAAAACCGTCACAAACATTACGACCTGATGTTCTCAGCAACACTACGAGAGTACCGTGACTATCAGGAAACCGGTAAAACATCAAATCTCCGACATCGCTGAGGCCGGAAAAGATCCTGCAAAGACGGGGCCAACGACGACTGAAGAGAATCGTTCTACGTGACAGAAGTGCACTCCTTCCGCAAATTGCTGCAGATTTCAGTGATGGGCCATCAAAAAGTATTAGCGTGCGAATCATTGAGCGAAACATCATCGATATGGGCCTGCCAAGCCGGAGGACCACTCGTGTGCCATTGATGACTGATGACTGCACGACACAAAGCTTTACGCCTCTCCTGGGCCCATCAGCACCGACATGGGACTGTTGATGACTGGAAACATGTTGCCTGGCCAGACGAGTCTCATTTCAAATGGTATAGAACGGATGGACCTGTACGAGTCTGGAGACAACCTCATGAATCCATCTGCGGTGCATGTCAGGGGGGGACTGTTCAGCTGGTGGAGGTACTGTAATGGTATGGGGCGTGAGCAGCTGGAGTGATATGGGACCCCTGATACGTCTAGATACGACTCTGACAGGTGACACGTAGGTAATCATCCTGTGTGATCACCTACATCGATTCATGTCCGTTGTAGAATCCGATGGACTTGGGCAATTACAGTAGGACAATGGGACAGCCACACGTCCAGAATTGCTAGAGTGGTTCCATCGACACTCTTCCGAGTTTAAACACTTCCGCTCGCCACCAACTCCCCGGACATGAACATTTTTGAGCATATGTGGGATATCTAGCAACTTGCTGTTGAGAAGGGATTGCCATCAACTCGTACTCTCACGGATTCATGGATAACCCTGCAGGATTCATGGTGTCACTTCCCTCCAGCACTGCTTTAGACACTAGTCGAGTCCATGACACGTCGTGTTGCGGCACTTCTGCGTGCTCTCGGGGCCCCTATACGATATTAGGCAGGTGTACCAGTATCTCTGGCTCTTTAGCGCGTATTTGTAGGTACTAACCAACCTAAAAACATGTACCTTGTAAGGGCTATGATCATTAGTTTGCAAATGATGTAAATACTAGTATAATGTTGTTCAGTACACGTTCCTCAGATACCAATAGAAGTATCTGCATTTACGCCCTTTTGTGATTTTTCACCAGCTCCTTCAAGATCCATTGGTTTCCTGTATAGTACACAAGAGTGAGAATTGTATCGCCCTTGTGACAGTTGCCGCTTCCTTCCTTTTTTACATCTGTCATTGAATAAGTTGTAAGTAATGTTATTTAACAAATTCATAAAATCCGGATTGCTGTAGACTTTTGGTAGAGTAATGGACTAGTTCTATAGAATAAATTGTCAAAATCAGTCAAGCTCTTTCGACACGTAAACGCTAGTAAAATAACACCTCAGCCCACCGCCAAGATTTTTATATCTGAAGCACCTGCTTGATGGACGCTTAATCTTTGGAACAAATTGGGCGTTGTTGTGTTATTGGTCAGACGTCGTAATATTTTGTAGCTCGCGTTCCACAGTGCTATAGGTCTATTTTATCAGGCAGGTTACATTATTCTTATGGATACATACAACCATGACAACAGAGAATGCTAGCAGCGAACGTGAAAATCATATTAATGCACGTGGCAGTATTTCTTTCCCCGAAGTTGTACCAGAATATTAAATAAAGTTCCTCAGGGAGCATATAAAACAGGTGCCCTATTGCCCTGAGAGGCCTTTATTGTTAAAACAACGTCCTGTCCACTTAATTCCTTTAAAAGTTCATTATTATCTACATAATTAATTTATTCGTTTATTAAGTTTAAAAGCTCCTCTTGTCTCTCCGGCATGGTATCTGCCTTCTCGCATTAAAGCGCAAAATAATTTATCGCCTGTAACTTAATTTGCAGCCGTGTGTGCACCTGCGTTCCACTGTCACCCGTCACCCCACGAATCGCTGTTTTTTTTTCATTTTTTTTCGGGCACATTTTTCCTTGCTACCTGCGCAGATAATCTATCTAGTTGTCTCCTCTTTTTTCCGCTGTCGAGACTACATTTGAAACCGCTACTCATCCTTATCGCACTATCGCAGCGCGGAGTAGCCATGCGGTCTTGGGCAACTTTCCACGGTTCGCGCGGCTCCTCCGTCGGTAGTTCGAGTTCTCCCTGGGGCATGTGTGTGTGTGTGTGTGTGTGTGTGTGTGTGTGTGTGTGTTGTCGTTGGTGTAAGTTAGTTTAAGTTAGATTAAGAAATGTGTAAGCCTTGGGACCGATGGCCTTAAGAGTTAGATCCCATAGGAACTTACCAAAAATTTCCAAATTTTTCATCCTTATCTGCTACGTCTGGTCGTTATGTGCAGATGGGAGAAGAAAATTGTAGTATACCCCAATTAACGCCTCAACCATCGAGATGAATACGTACAGCGATTGTGCGTCACTGACCCAGAGATAATTCATCCTTTCCACTGAACCTCGACATCGGTTTACAATATTAAGATATTGAACGCACATTTTTCGTTGTTCCTTTTTAGAGGCTACGTTATTAATCTGAGTGGCAAGGAGTTGTTTCGATGATAGTTCTAGTGTGATAGTAGTCCCTCGTCGGCTACTATTCTTATCTAGCGATTTCGCGTATTTCCGAGAGCCATGTAATGAAAGTTGAGCAGTGCTATAAAATTCATGGTCGTTTGCTGACGATCGTTGTTATCAAATGGGTTTAGCAACGTATGTAGTTCCGTATGTGTCTTACTGTCATATATCAACGGATAATGAACAACAGTCAGGTACTAGTCCCCCCCCCCCCCCCCACTTCCACTCATCCAGCAAGTTTCAAAATTGGCTCTGAGCACTATGGCACTTAACATTTGAGGTCATCAGTCCCCTAGAAATTAGAACTACTTAAACCTAACTAACCTAAGGACATCACACACATCCATGCCCAAGGGAGGATTCGAACCTGCGATCGTAGCGGTCGCGTGGTTCCAGACTGAAGCGCCTAGAACCGCTCGGCCATCCCGGCCGGCCCGCAACTTCTAAAACTCACTATAAAAAAGACTCTTTTCTTGCAAATAATACCTTTATAGAAACTCTAGATATTCTTCCTACTGGAACGAGAGTGACCTGGGGAAAACTTCAGTACTGTCTTGAACTACATTCGATATCGGGTTTCCTGGGGTACAGGTGTTCTCCATTTAGTTGCGGTTTCAGCCTTAAGTAAATCTTCAAGTGGTCGCCTTCGAAATTCATCAAATTTTAGTAGGACAGGTAGCATCAGCATCTCTGTAGCGTATCGGTATTTAAATTTGATGTAGGGAACAGCCACCACCGTTTGCACAGTATCAATTCCCAAAAGAAGAGAGAAAGGTTATAAGATTTCCGTATAAAAGTAGTGTGTGGGAATAGGATGCTTAGGCTAAAAGATATTACTTGAATAAACAATAGCTCCACGTATACAAGAAATCTGTTATATGACAGGATCGGTTTCAGCACCTAGGCCATTCCGATTGCCAATTAATATGACAGAATTACTTTTGAAACCCATTTGCAAGACTCTCTTACTCTTAAACAATTCCTGATCAGATTAATTTACGGACCAGCACTAGTAGAGACACAACTTGCACTGAAACAACGTTAAAAGCAGAGGATACTCTGCGTCCAGGATGTAGAACACTCTCGACAAAATAATAGGTGTCAAATCTTCAACAAGAAAAACCTTTAAGTTCACAGGTTTCCTACATTTTGTAATCACAATTGTTTATCAAAGATACTTTTGGTAAAAGTAAATACGGCTCTACATATTTATATTGATATCTACCTCTGCTATGCAACGAGCTATCGGGAAGTATGCTTATGATGAAGGCAGTTGATGAAATGTTTGTAGTTGCGCATGATCTAATGCCAGCAAGAACTGCAACGTAGAATGATCTAAATGGGAACATAATAGATGGCTGATGTAAACTGTAGGGATTCTGGGTGGTATGAGGCGCCTGCTAAACCAGGTACCTTGTGCCGACAGAGGCACTGGGGCAAGGCGTGGAACGGTATTTGAAGGAGGCATTGAGTTTTGGATAAGGCAGTGAAAGGCCTTAGGATTATCTCATATGTCTTCGACGGTGCTACGCAGCAAAGACAGTTCCCATCTGGTACATCCAGTACGGATAAATATGTCTATCTGCTCTTATCACCAAGTCATAACGGAAAACAAGAAATTTATTACGAAGGAAAGTATGTTCGTACATTTATGGCTGTGGTATGACGACACCAACTTTGTGTTACTTATATTTCAATATATTCGTTTTTCTGCGAGGTTGTTAAGATCCTCCGATGAGGACTTGCGCGACATAACACGTGTGCTACTAGATCAAGTTCAAAGCAGATACCGGTACTGCAGACCACTTTCTCGGGATTAGGAAAAGAGACCCACTTCAAGAACCTGCTCTACAGTATTCAATGTAAGAAAAACCGGGTGACTGAGGTACGATTCTTCTATTTACCTCTGTTCTAGAAGTATGTTAGGCTGTTCTGCTAACGTAGCTTTCTGACAACTTGTCCACGAGGCAACTGATATTCATCATCGACATCACAGTTGGTCCTTTGTCCATTCCGTCTGCTCCGAAATTGGTCATTTCATATCTTCATGGGTCTTCCTGAAGACATTTTGCCTCTTGTGTATATTGTTGCAGATGAAATGAAGAGCTAGCGCACTTACAAACTGAAGATAATATACAGGGTGAACATTAATACAACCTAAAGGCTGGGGGGACAGATTCCTGACTGAAAATTGAGGAAAGAACGTCTTATGAACAGGCGTCCGGAAATGGAAGTTCCCTCCATTTCCAGTCCGTTTCAATATTGTCCACCCTGTAGAAAAAGAATGGCAAAATCAAATAAATGTCATATATATAGAACCAAGAGAAGCTCTCGATAAAAAGAGAAAAATAGAGAAAAGAAAGACCCTAGAAAAGCTATTAATGAAGAACAGTATGCATGGGTAAAATACTTAAGCAAACCGACAGCTAAAAAATGCCATCCGAGAAGAAATATAGCTAAATTTGTAGTAATAAAGGCACACCAATAACTTTATCATGGATTTATTTCTAATACCGAGAATGATGTTCACGGGAGAAAGCCTATAAAATGGTAAAATCTTTTACCACGGCATAGAAAGAGAAGATACAAATAAACAGTATCGAAGAAGGACAATGTGAAAATTATTTCAAAGCATTGTGGTATGACGATACAGCACAAGAACCTGAAATTGTAACAATATATGACCGGGCATTAGATGAAATACGTACTGACCAAGTTAAATCTGCATTAATATCACTTAACAACAGAAAAGCAACAGGATGAGATGGTATAAGAGCTGAATTGCTACAATATGGAGGAATGATGCTACATCTACGACTGCTACATCTCTTAAACGAATATTGGAAGAGCAAGAGCGTCTCCAAAGACTGGCAGATTGCTACAGTGATGTCAGTTTCTACAAAAACAGGCAAATGCCTGTGTATTAATCACAGATGAGTAAATTCACTGGACTCAGCATACAAGAAGTGTACTAAGATTTCAAACACAGGGCTTAAAAACATAACGGATGTAGTACATCATAAGGAACAAATGTGTTTTAGGAAAGGACGCTGCAGATGCAGTTTTTATTTAACAACAGATAATACCAGAACGCAGAGAATATTGTCGCAGAAGAAGTCAAGCAGCGCAGTCGACGTAGTGCAGTGGTTATGACACTAGATTGTTGCATGGAGGGTCGTGAGTTGAAAACTCACCTGAACTGTAGAATTTTAATTTCTATATTCGTTTCTGTAGCTGTATATATACCGTATGTGTTCTGGCCTGAGGCAGTTCGCTCCACGCTGTTGTATGTGCAAAGTGCTCAATAAACCTTCGTTAAGTGAAGTTGGTGTTCGTCACTCATCTACTTACACCTTCCTCTACGTGACATTATCCTGGTGTAGACGCTGGGTGTTGGAACTTGTGATGCCGCACATTATCGACGACACAGTGGCTCCCATCAGGCCACGACAGAACCACCGTTTATAAGTGATGAGAAACCCGAGCTCGAGCCATATTCAACAGATCGCAATCTATCGGAGACAGAAGAAGAAGAGCACGTTACGATGACAGAAACTCTGTGCCACAACATGAGACATCCTTCTCTAGTGACGATGGCCAAGATTCAAAGAAGTGGCTGAAGGTATATGAGCGTATGGCCAAATTTTAAAAAAAAAAGGATGACAACATGTGTTTGGCTAACGTATTTTTCTACTTGGTGGGCACAGCCAAGCAATGGCATGAGAACAACGAGCAGACGTTCACAAGACGGGAAGTATTCCAGGCGGAACTGCGCAACTGTTTTGGGTGACACACAACGACAGAAGTGCGAGGCTGAAGATAAGTTAAAGTGCAGGGCACAGCTTCCAGGAGAAACGACAGCATCCCGCATTCAAGATGTCGTGGAACTGTGTAAATTAGTGGATTCTAGGATAAAGGAGGAAGATAAGGTTGCGCATCTCATGAAGGATGTTGCTGAGGACATGTAGCAAGCCCTACTCCTGAAGGAGGTTTCTACGGCAGACGACTTCATAAAATGGTGCCAGTATATCGAGACAATGCATCAAAAAAAAAGTACACGCAAGAAGTTTGAACGACTTCCAAACGTCGTATCGATGTATGTGATGGAGTGAGAGAGTAAGTTCAGAAGGGACTTGGATTGCACAGCGAACAAAAAACCGAGACGCTTCAAGAGGTCATGAGGGAGGAAGTGGAACAGACATCGATCCCCAGTCTCGTCCTTCATTTTCCTTTAAAACGGCAAAAAGTTGAGACCCAAGCGAAGTTACGTTCCTACAATGCCGCATGAGGAACCTGTTTGGGCACCAAGGAAGACTGATGTCAGGAGGACACAGGATGGCCAACTAGTATGTTTCCACTGCGAACGATCGGGACATGTGCCATGCTATTGCCTAGAAAGGCGACCAGAAGACAGCAGCCAGATCATAGTCGACGCCAACTCCGGGACGATGAAGATGAAGAAGAAGCCGTTGGGTGCATCACGATGTAGGTCACCATCGCCCCAAACCAGCCGCTGGAGAGGACGCTCCCCAACACGCCGATCAAGGTCTCCGTTTAGAAGCTCCAGCCGATCACCTAGCCGCTGCAACCTGGAAAACTAAAGAGTGCGACCTTCCTTGAGGGTGAGGCCGCCGAAGAGAAAAATCCTCCGCTGTCGAATACTACAAAAATGATAGGTAACTACGTCGATATAGATGGCCGACCAGCCCAAGCTTTTGTGGATTCTGCAGCATCATATTCAGTCATTTCGGAGAAGTACCATCACCAGTTGCTGAAAACCGCATTCGTCGACAGCAAAACATCTCTGCTGAATGTGGCTATCGGGAAATACGTAAAACCTGCAGGAAGATATGTCATTCCTGTGGGTATAAGTGGCCATACACAGCCCTTAGAATTCATCGTTTTACAGGAGTGTAGTCATGACGTCATTCTCGGATGGGACTTTTGTAAGCTTCTCAGGCAATTATAGATTGTGGTCGCTCGAAGATTATGCTAGGCGAGATGTGATACTGTGGACAGGAAGATGCGCATCCGAGTCTACAGAGACTGTGTGTGCTGGATGAAGTGATGATTCCTGCAGTCAGCGCTAGAAAGGTAGCTGTCATGTGTCTTGCATGCATCAACCAGTCGATCTTGTAGTGGAATGTAAGAGAACCATACCACTGGAGAATAACTTGGTCATCCCAGCCTCTGTCATCTCGTTTAATAACGGATGCGGTGAACCGTGGATAGTTAACTGTCGCCGAGAACCCCAGATCCTTCCAAGACGCATGTGCATAGCAAACACCGAGCCATTAATCGCAGAACAGCTGAGTGTCATAGAAAACTCCCATGCCGAGTCTGTGGGCGAAATTAGCGCTACCAGAACAAGAACTTCTAGCTCGACTATTACCAGATCTCACTAAGGAACAACAGAAGAAGCTACTTGCATTCTTCAAGAGTTCTCTGAATGCTTCAGTCCATAGGTGAAGAGCAAATTAGACGAATCGACAGTGAAGCACCGAATTAGCACTGGAGACCATCAACCAATAAGCCAGAGGGCACACTGTGCGTCACCAAGGGAACGTCGAATAATTCGCGACGAGTTAGAGAAAATGATGAATAATGACGTCATTCAGACTTTGCAGAGCCCATGGTCGTCACCAGTGGTTCTCGTCAGGAAGAAGGATAGCAGTTGGCGATTTTATGTTGGTTACAGGAAGCTTAATAAGAGAATTAAAAAGGACGTTTACCCTCTTCCACGAATTGACGATACACTAGATTGTCTGAAGGGGACTAAGTTTTCTGAACCATGGACTTGTACTCGGGATACTGGCAAATCGAAGTAGACGAGGCTGATCGTGAGAAAACTGCATTCATCACTCCTGAGGGCCTGTATGAGTTTAAGGTAATGCCGTTTGGTTTGTGTAATGCACCAGCAACTTTTGGGCGAATGATGGGTAATCTTCTAAGGCACCCGAAGTGGACGATGTGTCTTTGTTATGTAGATGACATTATAGTGTTCTCAGAGACATTTGATGAACACATAAAAAGACTGAGGGCCGTTCTTAAGTGTCTCCAACAAATTGGATTGAAACTTAATCCAATAAAGTGTCTCTTTGGAGCAAAAGATATCAAAATACTTAGACACCTTGCGTGAAAGGAAGGTGTGCGGCCAGACCCAGAAAAGGTGAGAGCTATAACAGAATTTCCTATTCCTAAAAGTATTAGAGATGTCAGACGCTTCCTCAGATTGTGTTCTTACTATCGTCGTTTTATCAAAGGCTTTTGTATCAAAGCCATGCCAACCCAAGAGTTGTTAAAAGCTGATGCAAAATTCATCTAGGGTGGTGCTCAACAAGATTCTTTCAATGTGCAGCGAAACGCTCTGACGACTGACACTGTATTTGGTCTGTATGATGCGAGAGCACCTACAGAACTACACACGGATGCCAGTGGGTATGGGATCGGTGCTGTTCTGGTGCAGATTTCGGATGGAAAAGAGAAGGTTATAGCCTATGCTTCTAGGACACTTACCAAAGCCGAAAGAAACTACTCAACTACAGAAGGAGAATGTCTTGCTGTGATCTGGACCATGGGCAAATATCGACAGTATCTCTATGGAATGTCATTCACAGTTGTTACAGACCATCATTCACTTTGTTGGTTGACAGGTCTTAACGATCCAAAAGGACGACTCGCCAGGTGGGCACTACGTCTTCATCAGTAAATCTGGTGAAATAACGAGACTTTCGGAATAATATAATCCACACCATTCTGAAGACTGCGAGAGCAGACAAGTACGAGAATTATCGCACAATCAGCTTAAGAGCTCATGCATCTAAGCTGCTGACAAGAATGACAGACAGAAGAATGGAAAAAGAAAACTGAGGATGTGCTGGACGCCTATCTGTTTGGTTTAAGAAAAGGTAAAGCAACCTGGTAGTCAATTCTGACGTTCCGACTGATTATGGAAGCAAGACTAACGAAAAATCAAGACACGTTCATAGGTTTTGTCCACCTGGAAAAAGCGGTCGACTATGTAAAATGGTGCAAGATGTTCGAAATTCAGAGAAAAATGATGGTAAGCTATAAGGACAGACGGATACTATACAAGACGTACTAGAGCCAAGAGGGAATAATAAAAGTGAACGACCAAGAACACAGGGCTTGGATTAAAATGGATGTAAAGCAAGAATGTAGCTTTTCCTCCCTACCTTTTGATCTTTACATCGAAGAAGCAATGAAGGAAATAAATTAAAGTTCGAGGTGAAAGGATACCAATGATAGGATTTGCTGATGACATTACTATTCAGAGTGAGAGTGAAGAAGAATTACCTGATCTTCTGAATGGAATCTAATGAGTACAGAATATGGATAGAGAATTAATCGAAGAAAGACGTAAGTAGTGAGAAGTAGAACAAGTGAAACTCAACATCAGGGTTGATGGTCACGAAGTACATGAAGTTAAGGAATTCTGCTACCTGGGGAGCAAAGTAACATATGACGGATGGAGTAAGGAGGCCACCAAAAGTAGAATAGAACTGGCAAAAAGGGCATTCCTAGTAGCAAAATAGGCATTAATTTGCGGAAGAAATTTATGAGAATATGCGTTTGGAGCACAGCATCAAGTAGTGAAACAAAGACTGTAGGAAAACCGGCACAGATGGTAATCGAAGCATTTGAGGCGTGGTTCTACAGGCGAACGTTTAAAATTAGGTGGACTGATAAGGTAAGGATTGAGAATCTACATCTACATCTATACTCCGCGAGCCACCTTACGGTGTGTGGCGGAGGGTACTTATTGTACCACTATCTGATCCCCCCTTCCCTGTTCCATTCACGAATTGTGCGTGGGAAGAACGACTGCTTGTAAGTCTCCGTATTTGCTCTAATTTCTCGGATCTTTTCGTTGTGATCATTACGCGAGATATATGTGGGCGGTAGTAATATGTTGCCCATCTCTTCCCGGAATGTGCTCTCTCGTAATTTCGATAATAAACCTCTCCGTATTGCGTAACGCCTTTCTTGAAGTGTCCGCCACTGGAGCTTGTTCAGCATCTCCGTAACGCTCTCGCGCTGACTAAATGTCCCCATGACGAATCGCGCTGCTTTTCGCTGGATCATGTCTATCTCTTCTATTAATCCAACCTGGTAAGGGTCCCATACTCATGAGCAATACTCAAGAATCGGACGAACAAGCGTTTTGTAAGCTACTTCTTTCGTCGATGAGTCACATTTTCTTAGAATTCTTCCTATGAATCTCAACCTGGCGCCTGCTTTTCCCACTATTTGTTTTATGTGATCATTCCACTTCAGATCGCTCCGGATAGTAACTCCTAAGTATTTTACGGTCGTTACCGCTTCCAATGATTTACCACCTATGGCATAATCGTACTGGAATGGATTTCTGCCCCTATGTATGCGCATTATATTACATTTATCTACGTTTAGGGAAAGCTGCCAGCTGTCGCACCATTCATTAATCCTCTGCAGGTCTTCCTGGAGTACGTACGAGTCTTCTGATGTTGCTACTTTCTTGTAGACAACCGTGTCATCTGCAAATAGCCTCACGGAGCTACCGATGTTGTCAACTAAGTCATTTATGTATATTGTAAACAATAAAGGTCCTATCACGCTTCCTTGCGGTACTCCCGAAATTACCTCTACATCTGCAGATTTTGAACCGTTAAGAATGACATGTTGTGTTCTTTCTTCTAGGAAATCCTGAATCCAATCACAAACCTGGTCCGATATTCCGTAAGCTCGTATTTTTTTCACTAAACGTAAGTGCGGAACCGTATCAAATGCCTTCCTGAAGTCCAGGAATACGGCATCAATCTGCTCGCCAGTGTCTACGGCACTGTGAATTTCTTGGACAAATAGGGCGAGCTGAGTTTCACATGATCTCTGTTTGCGGAATCCATGTTGGTTATGATGAAGGAGATTTGTATTATCTAAGAACGTCATAATACGAGAACATAAAACATGTTCCATTATTCTACAACAGATTGACGTAAGCGAAATAGGCCTATAATTATTCGCATCTGATTTATGACCCTTCTTGAAAATGGGAACGACCTGCGCTTTCTTCCAGTCGCTAGGTACTTTACGTTCTTCCAGAGATCTACGATAAATTGCTGATAGAAAGGGGGCAAGTTCTTTAGCATAATCACTGTAGAATCTTACGGGTATCTCGTCTGGTCCGGATGCTTTTCCGCTACTAAGTGATAGCAGTTGTTTTTCAATTCCGATATCGTTTATTTCAATATTTTCCATTTTGGCGTCCGTGCGACGGCTGAAGTCAGGGACCGTGTTACGATTTTCCGCAGTGAAACAGTTTCGGAACACTGAATTCAGTATTTCTGCCTTTCTTCGGTCGTCCTCTGTTTCGGTGCCATCGTGGTCAACGAGTGACTGAATAGGGGATTTAGATCCGCTTACCGATTTTACATATGACCAAAACTTTTTAGGGTTCTTGTTTAGATTGTTTGCCAATGTTTTATGTTCGAATTCGTTGAATGCTTCTCTCATTGCTCTCTTTACGCTCTTTTTCGCTTCGTTCAGCTTTTCCTTATCAGCTATGATTCGACTACTCTTAAACCTATGATGAAGCTTTCTTTGTTTCCGTAGTACCTTTCGTACATGATTGTTATACCACGGTGGATCTTTCCCCTCGCTTTGGACCTTAGTCGGTACGAACTTATCTAAGGCGTACTGGACGATGTTTCTGAATTTTTTCCATTTTTGTTCCACATCCTCTTCCTCAGAAATGAACGTTTGATGGTGGTCACTCAGATATTCTGCGATTTGTGCCCTATCACTCTTGTTAAGCAAATATATTTTCCTTCCTTTCTTGGCATTTCTTATTACACTTGTAGTCATTGATGCAACCACTGACTTATGATCACTGATACCCTCTTCTACATTCACGGAGTCGAAAAGTTCCGGTCTATTTGTTGCTATGAGGTCTAAAACGTTAGCTTCACGAGTTGGTTCTCTAACTATCTGCTCGAAGTAATTCTCGGACAAGGCAGTCAGGATAATGTCACAAGAGTCTCTGTCCCTGGCTCCAGTTCTGATTGTGTGACTATCCCATTCTATACCTGGTAGATTGAAGTCTCCCCCTATTACAATAGTATGATCACGAAACTTCTTCACGACGTTCTGCAGGTTCTCTCTGAGGCGCTCAACTACTACGGTTGCTGATGCAGGTGGTCTATAGAAGCATCCGACTATCATATCTGACCCACCTTTGATACTTAACTTAACCCAGATTATTTCACATTCGCATTCGCTAATAACTTCACTGGATATTATTGAATTCTTTACTGCTATAAATACTCCTCCACCATTGGCGTTTATCCTATCCTTGCGGTATATATTCCATTCTGTGTCTAGGATTTCGTTACTGTTCACTTCCGGTTTTAACCAACTTTCCGTTCCTAATACTATATGCGCACTATTTCCTTCAATAAGCGATACTAATTCAGGAACCTTGCCCTGGATACTCCTGCAGTTTACCAATATTACGTTAACTTTTCCTGTTTTTGGTCTCTGAGGACGGACGTTCTTTATCAACGATGCTGATGTTCTCTCTGGTAAGCCGTCAGGTATTTTATCGTTTCGCCCAAGGGGGGGTCCCTCTAACCTAAAAAACCCCCGTGTGCACGCCACACGTACTCTGCTACCCTAGTAGCTGCTTCCGGTGTGTAGTGCACGCCTGACCTGTCTAGGGGGGCCCTACAGTTCTCCACCCAATAACGGAGGTCGATGAATTTGCAACCATTATAGTCGCAGAGTCGTCTGAGCCTCTGGTTTAGACCCTCCACACGGCTCCAAACCAGAGGACCGCGATCGACTCTGGGCACTATGCTGCAGATATTAAGCTCAGCTTGCACTCCGCGTGCGATGCTGGTTGTCTTCACCAAATCAGCCAGCCGCCGGAAGGAACCAAGGATGGCCTCAGAACCCAAGCGGCAGGCGTCATTCGTTCCGACATGTGCTACTATCTGCAGCCGGTCACACCCAGTGCGTTCAATAGCTGCCGGAAGGGCCTCCTCCACATTACGGACGAGACCCCCCGGCAAGCACACCGAGTGCACACTGGCATTCTTCCCCGACCTACCCGCTATTTTCCTGAGGGGCTCCATAACCCGCCTAACGTTGGAGCTCCCTATAACTAATAGGCCCGCCCTCTGTGACTGTCGGGACCTTGCCGGAGAATCGGCCACTGGCCCTACAGGCGAGGCATCCTGTGGTGGCTCGGAAACGATGTCATCACCACTAGGAAGCACCCCGTACCTGTTGGAAAGGGGTAAGGCAGCTGCCACGCGGCCAGATCCCACCTTCGCCTTTCGGCCAGGCACGCGCGAGCCCACCACTGTCCGCCATTCACCCTGGAGTGATGGCTGACCGGTAAGATGCTCACTGCCGGAAGACGCAGCGACATCAGGGGTTCCATGTGATTCCAAGGCCACCGAAGTAGGCATAGGTCTCACCACAGTTGCCCCAACGCCACTACGAGCCGACGCCTGCGCCTCGAGCTCGATGAGCCTAACAGACAAAGCCTCCACCTGCCCCCGAAGAGTGGCCAATTCTCCTTGCGTCCGCTCACAACAACCACAGTCCCTACACATGACTATGTTTACCCTACTCTATACGGTGACAAATTCCCAAGATAATCTTCTGATGAGCTACTCTGATAATCAAGAAACACTCACTGAAATACGAGATGCGAAAACTACGCTAGGTTTTCCCAGAAAAACTATTTAAAAGCTAAGCGCAGCAAATAAGTACAAAATAAATTTCTCTCCTAACGATCAAGAACTGTTAGTTTCTATGCAGAGCAGATAAACACTAATAGAATCCCTTCCTTAGTGGAAGGTCGTAAACAAAATGCAAAATAAACGCTTTATACAAACAGTACTCGCTGCTGCTGGTCCTCTCGCTCTGGCTGTCACAAGACAACTGCTGGTTCAAGTGACTAGTGGCTAACGGCCGCGAAACAAACAAAAGACGGTTTTAGGGCGCTTTCTGTTCTAAACGATCAAGAAAACACTAAGAAATCTAACACGAAAACTACGTAAAGTTTTATCAAGAACTGTTAGTTACTATGCAGAGCAGATAAACACTAATAGAATCCCTTCCGGGGAGGAAAGGGATATGTGAAAAACAAAGACCAGAAGAACGGACAGAATGATAGGATATCTGTTAGGACACGAGGAAATGATTTCCATGGTACTAGAGGGAGCTGTAGAGGGCAAACATTGTAGAGCAAGACAGAAATTGGAATACGTCCAACAATTAATTGAGGAAGTAGGTTGCAAGCGTTGCTCTGTGACGAAATGGTTGCCACAGGAGCGGAATTCGTGGCGGGCCGTATCAAGCCAGTCAGAAGACTAACGACCCAAAAAATGGCTTTATACAGGAATTAGGTGGTATAACATTTTTCGGAGAATCTGTTTTGTGGTGTGAAGTATAGATTTGAGAAGGAAGTTCTTGCTAAGGTGTAATGAGATGAATATAGGGTACTATCAATATCTGTGCAGAACAGTGTAGAAAGAGCAGGATTCATCATGAAAATCAAGATAGGCCAGAGAGGACTTAAAACGCTAGCATTAAAACATCCAAAACTAAAGGTGAAAAAGCAATGTAAGGTTATTCTCATCATAAACGACAACAAACAGTAACAACAGAACAGGCATGATAGCCGACATCACAAGAAAAAGATGAGAAGTACTTGTATATTAGATTACTGAACGAGTCGCTCTGCACATAACAGGAGATGAAAATCCAATCATCACGGGGGACTGGAACGCTGTGGCAGAGGAAGGTTCAAATGGCTCTGAGCACTATGGGACTTAACATCTGAGGTCATCAGTCCCATAGAACTTAGAACTACTTAAACCTAACTAACCTAAGGACATCACACACATCCATGCCCGAGGCAGGATTCGAACCTGCGACCGTAGCGGTTACGCGGTTCCAGACTGAAGCGCCTAGAACCGCATGGGCAGAGGAAGGAATAGGTGACAGAGATTTACAGGAAAATTCGGGATCACTGGGAGAAACCAGTGAGAACAAAAATTTAGTTATACATTAGATTTCAGTTAGTAATAGCGAACTCACTATCCAATAATCACAACAGTATGAACCATACCTAAGAAAGATTCGGGGTAGCCGCGTGATTTACGGCGCCTTGTCACGCTCCGTGCGGCTCCCTCCGTTGGAGGCTCGAATCCTCCCTCGGGCATGGGTGTTTGCGTTGGCCATGGCGTAAGTTAGTTTAAGTTAGATTAGATAGTGTGTAGGGTTAGGGAGCGATGACAGCAGCAATTTGGTACCATAAGACCTTACCACAAAGTAAATTGAATTAAATTAAGAAAGATTCAACACTGAATTGTGATGCTGAAGTACTCAGAAACGATGAAGTGTGTTTGAAGTTATTTAAGGGTGTTGATACAAGAGTGAATATACCAGTAAACAATGCAGTTGAAGAGGAATGGAAGTTTCCGAAAATTGAAGATAACGGAAGTGGGACAGAAAAATGTAGATAAAAATAAGATAAATGTGAAGAAAACTTAGGTAAGACAAGAAATACTTTACTTGATCGACTAAAGATGAAAGCACATATATAAACGTGGAAAGATAAATACAGCAAAAAAAGTTAATTAGAAGTAAAATAAATAGAAAATTAAGAGACTTTAAACGATAAATAAATGTTTGTCAGAAGTACTGCTGCAATATAAAGATATGTAAAAACAACCTTGATAAGATTAAAAGCAAAACCGTTGACATAGTCAAAAGGAGTTTTACACTTAAAGGTAGGAGGGAGTTGGATAGATTTAAAGCAGTCGTTGAATGAATGGGGCAAGACCTGTCTGCTGACGTGACAGAAGTGTCAATGAGAGTCATGCAGAAGATCCGTTACGAAAGTCAGAGTTTAACGG
Organism: Schistocerca nitens; assembly: GCF_023898315.1. Lineage (NCBI taxonomy): Eukaryota > Metazoa > Arthropoda > Insecta > Orthoptera > Acrididae > Schistocerca > Schistocerca nitens. The sequence goes on along the minus strand of NC_064620.1, from coordinate 470,301,584 downwards.
AGCTTCGCAATAATTGTGGAGAAATAAGGCGGAAGGTATAAATAACATTCCTTCGAAATTTATGACATTATAGAGTTAGAGTCACGCACATATTCCTTTTGGTCTGTAAAATCTATGAGTCTGAAGAATTACGATCAGACTTTCCGTTAAATATCATACACATCGTCGCCAAGGTGATAAAACCAGATGACTGTGAGATATTTTGCACAGTCAGCCTGACAGGTCACGCATCAAAGCTCATGCATCAAACTTGCTAACAGGAATAATGAATAGAAGAATGGAAAAGAAAATTGTTAATATGTCAGAAGGCGATCAGATTGGAAAGAAAAGCGAAGGACACTAACGAGGCAGTTCTTCAGTAGCACGTGATAGTGGAAGCAAGACTTATCAATAGCCATTCCTAAAATTTCCAGAGAAATTGCTGCAAGTACGAAATAGTCTTACTTCTCAGGAATAAATGTGCAAATCATGGGGAAAGAAGAGTAATACGTAAGATACATAAGAACCAAGAGGGGATGAGTAAGATTGGAAGACCAGGACAAAGTGCAATGATTATAAAGGGTGCAAGACGGGAACAGAGTCTTTCGATTCCACATCTCAATAGATATAGTGAAGAAGCAATGGCGGAAGCAAAAAAAAAGGTTCAATAGTGGGATTAAAATTGAAGGAGAAAGGGTTTAAGTTATGAATTTCGCTGATGACACTAGTGTCCTCGGTGCAAGAAATTAAGAACTGCAGGACGCGTTTAATGAAACGAACACTCTAGATTAAGAGAAAAAATGTTCAAATGTATGTGAGATCTTATGGGACTTAACTGCTAAGGTCATCAGTCCCTTAAGCTTAACCTAAATTATCCTAAGGACAAACACACACACCCATGCCCGATGGAGGACTCGAACCTCCGCCGGTGTAGATTAAGAGAAAAGGGAAGACAGAGGAATGTAGTGATCAGTAGATGAAATGATTTTAGAGATAAAATTAACAAGAAACTGGTTACCACGAAGTAGACGAAGCAAAGGAATTCTGCTACCAAGGAAGCAAAATTACATATGAGGAAGTAAGGAGGATATAAGAAGCAATTAGCACAGGGGAAGAGATATTAGTAGCAACAATAAGTATATTATTAACAAAAAAGGCCTTAATTTGGGGAAGAAGATTCCGAGAAGGACGTTCGGAGGACATCATTACGTGAAAGTAACACAAAACTCATGTTCACATGGGATGTGAGAAAACGAAAAAAGGATTGAGTTTAAGCGTTTGAGATGCGGTGTTTCAGAAGCAAGTAGAAAAATAGGTGGACTGATAATCTGAGAAACGAATTTCTGCAGAATCCACGGGATAAATAATACACACAAAACACTGACAAAAAAGGACGTTGTGTTTGTTAAGGCATCATGGAGTAACATACGTGGCGCTGGAAGGAGCTGTAGAGGGTAGATACTTGCTAAAGCAGTTGTAACATTGTTACAAACAATCCAGTCGGAGGAACATCCGCAACTGAGCATTATACCAGAGGTCGAAAATACCGCTATAATTGTAAAGTTCTTTTATTATCACACGACCGGTTTCGGGTTCCTATACGCCCATCTTCAGGTGTCGTTACTTGGTGCTGTGACCCCCGAGCGCCGCAGTGGACGTGTTCAAGGCGCAGTGTCCTACGTACGATCGCGGAGAGAGACTCCATGCTCTGCTCTCGTAGGTATGACACCGCGCCTTGTACACGTCCACTGCGGCGCTCGGGGGTCACAGCCCCAAGTTACGACACCTGAAGATGGACGTATATGAGCCCGAAACCAGTCTTGTGATAATAAAAGAACTTTACAACTGTAGCGGTATTTTCAACCTCTAGTGTAATATTTTTGATCGATACAGGATATTTCAGTCTAATTATTGTTTGAATTTATTCATTGATTAAAGCCGCCAACCTGTTTCCCAATCATTTATTCCATTTATGATTTATATACGTTGCCGGGGAAAAATCAAGCCGATCAAATTTTCTGCTGCAAGAAATATTATACAGCAAAAATTGCGCGAATCTGATCGGTTTATATTTCCGAAGAATGACGCCCGTCAGCCTACTCCGTGGTCTGATATGACAGAATATAATTGAATAAATGAAAGGATGGGCTCCCTAAGGTAACCTGAGTAGTAAATATTGTGCAAACTTCAATATGTTGTACTGCAGCGTGTTATTTACGTACACGGTAGCCATCATCAATGTGGACTGCCTCCATGTCGCGACTGTTACGCTATATGCAACTTCATTATTTACAGGTCTATAAATTTCAGTCACTCTTTGAAAATCGCCTTCTATTAATATCTCACTAGTGGTACAAGAGGTAAAGCCACAAACACAGGCTTAGGAATATATTTCGCAAATACGAGGTTTATAATTTAAGCAGTAACCAGCCACAGGTACAGTTTAAAAAGGTTAATTTAAATCAAACAATAGTCCGACATGGAAATATTACAATCCCATCTTTCTTTCCTGCTAGATCTTCCTGTTTTACGCATTACTGGCTTCGAGCTTTAACATAAACAAAATTTTCCTTTCACATTTCCGTAAATTTACGAGAGATTCTTTTCCTCTTTAACCTTCAAAGAATAAAACATGGAATGATTTTAAAATTAATAAAATATGAAATGTGGCGAAAACTGCTATATGTATATTTCTGTGCGACGAATTTCCCTGTATTTGTGTTATGCATTTTAAAGTAAACACGATTTCGCACGTTCCCTATGTAAGTGTTGTTTAATTATCTGGAAACTTGTTTAAGACTCACCATTGTATCTTTCATGGCAGCACATATGCTTTTCATTTACATAACATGAGTAACAAAAATAGCAGCTTCAAAGATGTTAGAGCAGTAAAATGGTAAATTCTAATATGGCCTTATTCTCACTGACTGAGATTACGCAAACAAATATTGTACATAAGCAATGAAAGGGCTATAGGTGTGAACTATCTATTTTGATCCAATGTGTGTTACATTCCGAACAGATGAAGTGTTGTACAGTGAACAGAACCAGCATTGAAGGTGGGCATTAGATGACCAACACTGTGAAATTTGGGATCAGCGTGCGTCCGCGTTTCCCATGTTTAATGTAGCGTCCGTACGAGTATACATTTTACGATTTGACTGATATCTACATTTTCTTTTTTATTCTTTTTTTTGGGGTAGCAATCATTAAAACAAAAACGTTTCAATCACCAACTTTCTCCTCAATGTATGAAAATATTTTGTTGGCGCCCACCTTCATAGAGAGAAATGGTCTAATAAAATAAGAGAAATCAGATCTAGCACGTCAAGATTAAAGGGATACACTGTATATCCTATTCTTGTTCTTTTTTGACTGTTATTTCTATTATCAACCGTGAATTAGAAGCACCTCCCTACTGCCCTTTTCTGTGATAAAGCCATACCAATCGCCATGGAACAGATCGTGGGTTGTCTGTTACATTTTTTGCGTAACACTCTATTCAGTAAGTTGTATGCATGAGTAATCCAGCTGAGTGTGCGATAGTCCTAGGATTTATTTAACCTAGGTACCGTTGGGGCTGTAAGGACAATGTCCTCCCAAAAGTCCTATATTTCGTCATCTGTCTCAAACACACTACATAGTAATCCACGCTATCATTTGGTTACCATTTCAAACAATGAATTCGTAATTTTGGCATAAGCTTTATCTATATTTTCGGCAAAGGTACTAGTACTTTGGAGAAATCTAACACTCTATCACTGAAGTCCTTTCAATCGAGATACATTTCACCCATCATGTTATCAGGCATTCTCTCTCCTTCTTCCAGCACTCAGTGCACTTTTTTCATCCATCAGTTTTCTCTTCAATATTTGACACTGGAACACATAATGCACTCCTAGCTTTTTCTCCTTTGCTTTTACATTCTTCGAAAGTTATTTTGTTATTTCTGTATGACGAATATATCTTTACGACGTCAGTAACTACCTCACTTTCTTGACATTTCTGTGATTACCCTTTTTTTTTAAAGATGCCTATTTCTCACTACCCAATTATGCTACTACGTATGGCAGTTTCTATAGCTACAGAGGACTTCGAAAGCACTTCGTCATTCCTCAGTACTGCAGCATTGATTGTAAGCTCATACTTCTACATCAGACCTCTCCTCATCGTTAGCAAATTGTGATTTGAGTCTATATTTATTCATGCCCACGACCTACAGTCCCGTATATGATTTCAGAGGACCTGTCTTACCTTGATGTAATCCAGTTGGTGTTTTCATGGCCGTTTTGAAGTATAATTCCATCTCTTGTGGTTTTAAAACTGTGTAAATGCTATTAGTGTTTGACAATTACTGAAGATCTCGTTGAGTATCTCTCATCTCTGACTTATTGATTCTAATGATGCTCTGTTTCTCTCTGTACAACAGAGCAGCAATCTTCGTAATTAAAACAAATTCAGTTACCAAATCCCATGTTGCTCAGCACATGTTTATGACGAACTTATTTATTTTTCACTTTTCACTGCACGTCCGGCACGTTATCTAGGCTTGCGGGTAGTACAATGAGAAGTATACTTGATACAGTTAGTTCCCTGTTCCAAGCGTTGGTCGCGTTTTGTAAATACCAAAATTATGTGTAAATGCATATCAGCCCTTTTGGAAGATTCACATCTGGACAATACGAATCAACATGAATTGAATTCTCCAACAGTTTTGCCTTTATGATGGAAAATAAGTACGTTTTTAGTACCATTGAACAATACTGAGACAGTTTACGCCCTTGTTCAGTTATTGTCCTCCCACACACATCAAAACAAGTTTTGCATCACCCCGGTTCCCAGAACCCCTGAAGCTATACGTTGACTGGGGATATTGTATGAAAGACACAGTCCCTTTGACGTTTCAGAGATGTCACTAAACGCGCCCAAAGATGTAAACAAGCATGCTTGAGCAGTGCATATTAGACTGAGGGGGTCCGACAGCCGATCAGTTCCAGTCATTCCACCAAAAGGAAGTACACCCCTAATGTTGTCTGTAATTCAACTATGCCTAGAGCTCAATACCGCGGTTGGATCTCGTCCGCATTGTTGCTTTGTGCCAGGAAGGGCTCTCAACAGGGGAAGTGTCCAGGCGTCTCGGAGTGAACCAAAGCGATGTTGTTCGGACAAGGGGGAAATACAGAGAGTCAGGAATTGTCGATGACATGTCTCGCTCAGGCCGCCCAAGGGCTATTACTGCAGTGGATGAGCTCTACCTACGGATTATGGCTCAGAGGAACTCTGACAGCAACGCCACCATATTGAATAATGCTTTTCGTGCAGCCACATGACTTCGTGTTACGACTCAAACTGTGCGCAACAGGCTGCATGATGTGCAACTTCACTCCTGACGTCCATGGAGAGGTCCGTCTTTGCAACCAAGACACCGTGCAGCGCGATACAAAAATGGTTCAAATGGCCCTGAACACTATGGTAAATGATTCAAATAGCTCTGAGCACTAAGGGACTTAACATCTGTGGTCATCAGTCCCCTAGAACTTAAACTACTTACACCTAACTAACCTACGGACATCACATACATCCATGACCGAGGCAGGATTCGAACCTGCTACCGTAGCGGTCGCGCGATCCAGACTGTAGCGCCTAGAACCGCTCGGCCACCTCGGCCGGCAGCGCGGTACAGATGGGCCCAAAAACATACAGAATGGACCGCTCAGGATTGGCTTCACGTTCTCTTCACCGATGAGTGTCGCATATGCCTTCAACTAGACAATCGTCGGAATCGTGTTTGAAGGCAACCCGATCAGGCAGAACGCCTAAGACACACTGTCCAGCGACTGCAGCAAGGTGGACGTTCACTGCTGTTTTGGGGTATCATTATGTGATGCCGTCGTACGCCGCTGGTGGTACGGAAGTCGCCGTAACTGCTGTACGATACGTGATAGCCATCCTCCGACCGATAGTGCAACCCTATCGGCACCATATTAGCGAGGCATTCGTCTTCATGGACGACAATTCGCGCCCCTTGTTCATACCTTATGAATAACTTCCTTGAGGATAACGACATCGCTAAACTAGGGTGGCCAGCATGTTCTCCAGACATGAACCCTATTGAAGTCTAGGACAGATTGAAAAGGGCTGTTAATGGAGGACGTGACCCACCAACCACTCTGAGAGATCTACGCCGAATCTTCGTCGAAGAGTGGGACAATCTGGACCAACAGTGCCTTAAGGAAGTTGTCGACGAATACAGGCATGCATGAGTGCAAGAGGACGTGCTACTGGGTATTAGAGGTACCGGTGTGTACAGCAATCTGGACTACCACCTCTGAAGATCTCGCTGTATGGTGGTACATCATGCAAAGTGTGGTTTTCATGAACAATAAAAAGGAAGGAAATGATGTCTATGTTGATCTCTATTCCAATTTTCTGTACAGGTTCCGGAACTCTTGGAACCCAGGTGATGCTAAACTTTTTTTGATGTATGTATTAGATTGTGAAGGCTGTGCCTTGTTTGTCTTAAATACTTTTCTATAGGAAACTGAGAAAGATTGCTTAGCTAACAAAATCAGTGAATAGGCGATAGTTATTTAATTCAAACTCTCTATCGCCTAGTCAGGTTAAGGCAACCGACTTTCACAACATCAAGTGAAATTTTGTTCATGACTCGCAGTGAGCCATGACTTTTCTCTTATTCGGAAGAGAAGACTTTATTTATCAGCAGTTCCTTAAGTGTAATGGTAACAACGGGTCTGCGAGAAGAAAGTGTGCCTTAACAAAGAAAAGCACGAGATCCGCACGACCTTACGGAGACAGACTAAGCAAAACATTTATTGCTTAGTTAATTTGTTGATCATAATTGTTAATGGAGGATTGCAAGGTGCTCTTAAGTGGGAGGGGAGCTTCATTGAATTGATGAATGCAGATAGACATTTGTTTGACGTATTTATTACAGAAAAATGGAGTAAACGGTAACTTGCATAAATACAAAGAAAATAATGTCATTATTTCCTTCCATACAGATACTATTGAACATAATTTTGCGGGAGGAAGGAAAGGTTCATTCAGCAGTCTGCCCTCTCCACCATGGCGAATAAGGAAGTATGGCGGGAGGAGGAATCTAGTCTTCTCATCGTTGTGACTAAAGGAATACGCTACCAATTGTAGAAGAGAGTGGAACGGCCGTCATGCACTCGCCACTGCCGTAGACTGAACAGAGTAAGAGATAAATAGCAGAATACGAAAGTGCCAAAGTGGCCTCCCCGCCGTAAACTAGGTAACTCAACTGCATATCGGCCATAGAAACACTCGTTTAAGGAAAGAGAATAAAATCACTTCAAGGCTAAGAAGTTGCTGTGGAATTAGGAGTACGCAAGACTAACCGCTAGCCACGTGTTCGAGTGTTCTAGCACTAAGGATCACGAGTCCATTTCGCGGAGTTATCAACTAGGAACGTAAATCCTCACCCATATCACTAGAAAAAACTGAAGAAGTGATGCTGAAGACGATACTTCAACTTTGAGGACCAGAATCTCTACCCTGATATGGCTCATAGCTGACCAAGCTCTCGTAACGGACAAAGGTCAGACGCCAAGTCCAACATTACTCATAAATTATCAAATTTACGAAACAAAACTTATGAGAAACGAAAAGAAAATATAACTGTCTCACTAACGAATCCCTAGTGCTCTAAGTGCATCACAACCAACTAATTTGGAATTCACTGGGTACATATATGCTTACGTTTCAGAGGTAATGGAATTGCCGCGAAACACGATGCCGTTGTGGCTAGCCGCCCAATCACCGGGAAATGGCTCGTGATTCGTCAGAATATGGTCAGAGTTTCGTCAGGAAGTGCAGTTTTAAAAGGGAATGAGAAGTTAAGCTTCAGGTTTGTTGCAACAACTTGTTAGACTAGGAAGGGGGACAACTTTGGCCACTATATAGTATTCAAACTGGCTCCACATGCTCCCTACAGCAACGATCAACGACGAAAAAGGGAACCTATCATGGCAACTCCATGGAGACTGCTAAATTTGGTTCACAAATATTGAAAAATATCCTGCGCCCATCCTCTCTCACTGACCAGCGTAATATTGCTATAAAAATTATCTAGGACTTTGGAATCCCACTGCAATTGTAAATGACGAAAGAAATGCAAAACGAATAAAATACAATAGGCGTGCATAGTGAATGAGAATCAAATGCACATCTTTCAGTTGCATATCAATAAAGTAGATGATCTGCTCTCTGAAAAGTTGTAGCATTAGCAATGAAATAGTAACCTCACAGTAGCAGGGAAACGTCACACGCACAGAAAGCGTCGCTGTGAATATGTCAGATAACCGTCCCTGTATCCTTTCAAAAATGTCAGCTGAATATAAATCTGATTTATACGGTAGAGGCTGGAAAGTTCGGAGTAAAGTGATGGCTGCAACGTAGCTAATCCGTGTTACCCGTTAAAAATACCTCAGGTTACGTTGAAGTATTGATGTATGTGACGCGTGTTTGTCAAACTCGAGAGACGAAATATTCTGTGGAGTGTTACCGTCGCTTACACTCCTAGCATTTAAATCCAAACATCTCGCTGCAGTATGCACAGATCGTCGTATTGTGTTGTGTTCAAACGAGTGTCTGTTTTCCTGAATGCACAGCTCAATGCCCTCCCTAAAAGACCTGCGAACGAGATGTAAATTTGGTGGTGACACTTACTTCATTGTCGTTTCCCCCACGTGAAGAGTCACCTGTACTCAGTCAGTTATACACAGTATGTTACATCCAACCCGAAAACATCGAATATTTGTAGTTCCTTAACCAAAACAGATTAAAATGAGACATAAGTTAAGCACAAAGTTGGCATAAAGTAAGAAAAATATTGGCTCCCCTCGAAATGCCAGATGTAAAACCACTATCTTGAAACAGATCAGGAAATACTCGTGAGAGCACGTCGTATTTAGCAAAAGCAGGCTTACGTTGGTAAGTAAAAGATGATCATATGTTCATAAAACGTAATAACAGTGAAATCAAAGAGCTCCACAGTCTCTGCAAACGGTTTAAGGTTTCACAGCATTCTTGTATTACACCCCGTAACAAATGAAAAGCCTTAGGCAGATCATGCCAAACTAACGCGGCTCCTTGCTGACCTCGACCGTTCTTACACGCACAAATTGGTATGCCTCTTCTTGATCGATTCTGACGGAGGCGTTCCTCGCTACTAGCGTGAAAGAAGCTATTGTTTCAACTGGTATTCGTTAATTTGCTTTCACTGTTCTCTGTGTGTATTATGTTATTAGTCACTGGCCATTGTGGCCACAGAATCAGTCAGGAAGGCCTTCAAGGCCTTCGTAATAACGTCAAAACGTTGCTTTTACATCTTATAGTTGAAATGTTTCATACAATAACGCGGTACAACAACCAGAACTACTTTAATCGGCCGCGGAAGCCTACATATTTGTTGTTGTTGTTGTGGTCTTCAGTCCTGAGACTGGTTTGATGCAGCTCTCCATGCTACTCTATCCTGTGCAAGCTTCTTCATCTCCCAGTACCTACTGCAACCTACATCCTTCTGAATCTGCTTAGTGTATGCATCTCTTGGTCTCCCCCTACGATTTTTACCCTCCACGCTGCCCTCCAATACTAAATTGGTGATCCCTTGATGCCTCAGAACATGTCCTACCAACCGATCCCTTCTTCTGGTCAAGCTGTGCCACAAACTCCTCTTCTCCCCAATCCTGTTCAGTACCTCCTCATTAGTTATGTGATCTACCCATCTAATCTTCAGCATTCTTCTGTAGCACCACATTTCGAAAGCTTCTATTCTCTTCTTGTCCAAACTATTTATCGTCCATGTTTCACTTCCATACATGGCTACACTCCATACAAATACTTTCAGAAAAGACTTCCTGACACTTAAATCTATACTCGATGTTAACAAATTTCTCTTCTTCAGAAACGCTTTCCTTGCCATTGCCAGTCTACATTTTATATCCTCTCTACTTCGACCATCATCAGTTATTTTGCTCCCCAAATAGCAAAACTCCTTTACTACTTTAAGTGTCTCATTTCCTAATCTAATACCCTCAACATCACCCGACTTAATTCGACTACATTCCATTATCCTCGTTTTGCTTTTGTTGATGTTCATCTTATATCCTCCCTTCAAGACACCATCCATTCCATTCAACTGCTCTTCCAAGTCCTTTGCTGTCTCTGACAGCATTACAATGTCATCGGCGAACCTCAAAGTTTTTATTTCTTCTCCATGGATTTTAATACCTACTCCGAATTTTTCTTTTGTTTCCTTTACTGCTTGCTCAATATACAGATTGAATAACATCGGGGAGAGGCTACAACCCTGTCTTACTCCCTTCCCAACCACTGCTTCCCTTTCATGTCCCTCGACTCTTATAACTGCCATCTGGTTTCTGTACAAATTGTAAATAGCCTTTCGCTCCCTGTATTTTACCCCTGCCACCTTTAGAATTTGAAAGAGAGTATTCCAGTCAACATTGTCAAAAGCTTTCTCTAAGTCTACAAATGCTAGAAACGTAGGTTTGCCTTTCCTTAATCTTTCTTCTAAGATAAGTCGTAAGGTCAGTATTGCCTCACGTGTCCCAGTATTTCTACGGAATCCAAACTGATCTTCCCCGAGGTCAGCTTCTACTAGTTTTTCCATTCGTCTGTAAAGAATTCGTGTTAGTATTTTGCAGCTGTGGCTTATTAAACTGATTGTTCGGTAATTTTCACATGTGTCAACACCTGCTTTCTTTGGGATTGGAATTATTATATTCTTCTTGAAGTCTGAGGGTATTTCGCCTGTTTCATACATCTTGCTCACCAGATGGTAGAGTTTTGTCAGGACTGGCTCTCCCAAGGCCGTCAGTAGTTCCAATGGAATGTTGTCTACTCCGGGGGCCTTGTTTCGACTCAGGTCTTTCAGTGCTCTGTCAAACTCTTCACGCAGTATCGTATCTCCCATTTCATCTTCATCTACATCCTCTTCCATTTCCATAATATTGTCCTCAAGTACATCGCCCTTGTATAGACCCTCTATATACTCCTTCCACCTTTCTGCTTTCCCTTCTTTGCTTAGAACTAGGTTTCCATCTGAGCTCTTGATGTTCATACAAGTGGTTCTCTTATCTCCAAAGGTCTCTTTAATTTTCCTGTAGGCAGTATCTATCTTACCCCTAGTAAGATAAGCCTCTACATCCTTACATTTGTCCTCTAGCCATCCCTGCTTAGCCATTTTGCACTTCCTGTCGATCTCATTTTTGAGACGTTTGTATTCCTTTTTGCCTGCTTCATTTACTGCATTTTTATATTTTCTCCTTTCATCAATTAAATTCAATATTTCTTCTGTTACCCAAGGATTTCTACTAGCCCTCGTCTTTTTACCTACTTGATACTCTGCTGCCTTCACTACTTCATCCCTCAAAGCTACCCATTCTTCTTCTACTGTATTTCTTTCCCCCATTCCTGTCAATTGTTCCCTTATGCTCTCCCTGAAACTCTGTACAACCTCTGGTTCTTTCAGTTTATCCAGTTCCCATCTCCTTATATTCCCACCTTTTTGCAGTTTCTTCAGTTTTAATCTACAGGTCATAACCAATAGATTGTGGTCAGAGTCCACATCTGCCCCTGGAAATGTCTTACAATTTAAAACCTGGTTCCTAAATCTCTGTCTTACCATTATATAATCAATCTGATACCTTTTAGTATCTCCAGGGTTCTTCCATGTATACAACCTTCTATCATGATTCTTAAACCAAGTGTTAGCTATGATTAAATTGTGCTCTGTGCAAAATTCTACCAGGCGGCTTCCTCTTTCATTTCTTAGCCCCAATCCATATTCACCTACTATGTTTCCTTCTCTCCCTTTTCCTACACTGGAATTCCAGTCACCCATAACTATTAAATTTTCGTCTCCCTTCACAATCTGAATAATTTCTTTTATTTCATCATACATTTCTTCAATTTCTTCGTCATCTGCAGAGCTAGTTGGCATATAAACTTGTACTACTGTAGTAGGTGTGGGCTTCGTATCTATCTTGGCCACAATAATGCGTTCACTAAGCTGTTTGTAGTAGCTTACCCGCGTTCCTATTTTCCTATTCATTATTAAACCTACTCCTGCATTACCCCTATTTGACTTTGTGTTTATAACCCTGTAGTCACCTGACCAGAAGTCTTGTTCCTCCTGCCACCGAACCTCACTAATTCCCACTATATCTAACTTTAACCTATCCATTTCCCTTTTCAAATTTTCTAACCTACCTGCCCGATTAAGGGACCTGACATTCCACGCTCCGATCCGTAGAACGCCAGTTTTCTTTCTCCTGATAACGACATCCTCTTGAGTAGTCCCCGCCCGGAGATCCGAATGGGGGACTATTTTACCTCCGGAATATTTTACCCAAGAGGACGCCATCATCATTTAATCATACAGTAAAGCTGCATGCCCTCGGGAAAAATTACGGCCGTAGTTTCCCCTTGCTTTCAGCCGTTCGCAGTACCAGCACAGCAAGGCCGTTTTGGTTATTGTTACAAGGCCAGATCAGTCAATCATCCAGACTGTTGCCCTTGCAGCTACTGAAAAGGCTGCTGCCCCTCTTCAGGAACCACACGTTTGTCTGGCCTCTCAACAGATACCCCTCCGTTGTGGTTGTACCTACGGTACGGCTATCTGTATCGATGAGGCACGCAAGCCTCCCCACCAACGGCAAGGTCCATGGTTCATATGGTGACATATTTATGTCACTAAAAAAATTGTTTATAGCATCTGTAAGCAATTTGTACCGACCTATATAAACGTTTAAAGAGGAAGTCTTCTATATGAAAACTACCAGCCTAGGAATCCTAGCAGAAATAGTCTACGTCACTAAAAAAATTATTTATAGCATCTGTAAGCAATTTGTACCGACCTATACAAACGTTTAAAGGGGAAGTCTTCTATATGAAAACTACGAGCCTAGCAATCCTAGCAGAAATAGTCTACATACTGCCAATACTTCGCCGTGGAACGGGCAATATATCGCGATGATTCAAGCATTTCGCTAGACGAGCTGCAGTTTCGCAGTTATTCGAAAGGACGGAGTCATGCCTGCTTTTCCAATTTAGATTACGTTAACTGTATAAAGCCGATGAACAACCACACCACAATGACCCCCACATCACACTATAGTACCTGTTTATTAGAAGGATTCCAGTAAGGTACCTACCATCATTACAGATTACTGACAATGAAATAGAATACCTGAAATGCTCATAAGTTACCGCATTTGGAACGCTATAAGGAAAATACGAGTATATTACTACCACCGCTAGAATGTAAAATGCCTGAACTGGCTGATCTTTGGAATTCACGTTACTACAGTTATTGTCGCAACAAGAAGACAGAATTAACCTGCATGTACGCCTACATTCATACACTGAAACGCCGAAGAAACTGGTATGCGTATTCAAATACAGAGATATGTAAACAGGCAGAGTACGGCGCTGTTGTCGGCAACGCGTATATAAGACAACAAGTGTCTGGCGAAGCTGTTAGATTTGTTAGCAAGATTTAATCACTGCACGTGGTTTTATAGTCGGCACACGGGCGATGGGAAACAGCATCTCAGAGATTGCGATGAAGTGCGATGAAGTGAGGATTTTCCAGTACGACCATTTCACGAGTGTATCGTGAGTATCGGCATTCCGGTAAAACATCAAATCTCCGACATCGCTGCGGCCGGTAAAGTATCCAGCAAGAACGGAACCATTGATGACTGAAGAAAATCGTTGAACGTGACAGAAATGCAACCCTTCCACAAATTACTGCTGATTTCAATGCTGGGCCCTGAACAAGTGTTAGTGTGCTAACCATTCTCATCGATATGGGCTTTCGGAGCCGAAGGCCCACTCGTGTGTACTTGATGACCGCACGACAGAAAGCTTTACGCCTCGCCAGGGACCATGAACACTGAAATTGGATTGTTTATTACTGGAAACATGTTGCCTGGTCGGAAGTATCTCGTCGTCTCAAGGTGTGGCAGGGGGCGAAAGACATTCCGGAGGACTGAACGGAAGGCCTCTCCAGTTTGTCTGACGAACCGGTTTCAGGTTCTGTCTCAGGCTGACACTGATCTTCGGCCTGACATGGCTGCTTGTCCTGTTCCAGAGGTTGCCCCTCAGTCTGCAAGATCCGGGCGGTCGCAGAGGATGGGCTTACTGGTAGTGGAGAGCTCCAACGTTAGGCGCGTAATGGGGCCCCTTAGGGAAATGGCAGCAAGAGAGGGGAAGAAAACCAATGTGCACTCCGTGTGCATACCGGGGGGAGTCATTCCAGATGTGGAAAGGGTCCTTCCGGATGCCATGAAGGGTACAGGGTGCACCCATCTGCAGGTGGTCGCTCATGTCGGCACCAATGATGTGTGTCGCTATGGATCGGAGGAAATCCTCTCTGGCTTCCGGCGGCTATCTTATTTGGTAAAGACTGCCAGTCTCGCTAGCGGGATGAAAGCAGAGCTCACCATCTGCAGCATCGTCGACAGAACTGACTGCGGACCTTTGGTACAGAGCCGAGTGGAGGGTCTGAATCAGAGACAGACGGTTCTGCGACCATGTGGGCTGCAGATTCCTCGACTTACGCAATAGGGTGGTGGGCTTTCGGGTTCCACTGGATAGGTCAGGAGTCCACTACACGCAACAAGCGGCTACACGGGTAGCAGGGGTTGTGTGGCGTGGGCTGGGCGGTTTTTTAGGTTAGATGGCCTTGGGCAAGTACAGAAAGGGCAACAGCCTCAACGGGTGCGGGGCAAAGTCAGGACATGCGGGGACCAAGCAGCAATCGGTATTGTAATTGTCAACTGTCGAAGCTGCGTCGGTAAAGTACCGGAACTTCAAGCGCTGATAGAAAGCACCGAAGCTGAAATCGTTATAGGTACAGAAAGCTGGCTGAAGCCAGAGATAAATTCTGCCGAAATTTTTACAAAGGTACAGACGGTGTTTAGAAAGGATAGATTGCATGCAACCGGTGGTGGAGTGTTCGTCGCTGTTAGTAGTAGTTTATCCTGTAGTGAAGTAGAAGTGGATAGTTCCTGTGAATTATTATGGGTGGAGGTTACACTCAACAACCGAGCTAGGGTAATAATTGGCTCCTTTGACCGACCTCCCGACTCAGCAGCGTTAGTGGCAGAACAACTCAGAGAAAATTTGGAATACATTTCACATAAATTTTCTCAGCATGTTATAGTCTTAGGTGGAGATTTCAATTTACCAGATATAGACTGGGATACTCAGATGTTTAGGACGGGTGGTAGGGACAGAGCATCAAGTGACATTATACTGAGTGCACTATCCGAAAATTACCTCGAGCAATTAAACAGCGAACCGACTCGTGGAGATAACATCTTGGACCTACTGATAACAAACAGACCCAAACTTTTCGACTCTGTAAGTGCAGAACAGGGAATCAGTGATCATAAGGCCGTTGCAGCATCCCTGAATATGGAAGTTAATAGGAATGTAAAAAAAGGGAGGAAGGTTTATCTGTTTAGCAAGAGTAATAGAAGGCAGATTTCAGACTACCTAACAGATCAAAACGAAAATTTCTGTTCCGACACTGACAATGATGAGTGTTTATGCAAAAAGTTCAAGGCAATCGTAAAATGCGTTTTAGACAGGTACGTGCCGAGTAAAACTGTGAGGGACGGGAAAAACCCACCGTGGTACAACAACGAAGTTAGGAAACTACTGCGAAAGCAAAGAGAGCTTCACTCCAAGTTTAAACGCAGCCAAAACCTCTCAGACAAACAGAAGCTAAGCGATGTCAAAGTTAGCGTAAGGAGGGCTATGCGAGAAGCGTTCAGTGAATTCGAAAGTAAAATTCTATGTACCGACTTGACAGAAAATTCTAGGAAGTTCTGGTCTTACGTTAAATCAGTAAGTGGCTCGAAACAGCATATCCAGACACTCCGGGATGATGATGGCATTGAAACAGAGGATGACACGCGTAAAGCTGAAATACTAAACACCCTTTTCCAAAGCTGTTTCACAGAGGAAGACCGCACTGCAGTTCCTTCTCTAAATCCTCGCACAAACGAAAAAATGGCAGACATCGAAATAAGTGTCCAAGGAATAGAAATGCAACTGGAATCACTCAACAGAGGAAAGTCCACTGGACCTGACGGGATACCAATTCGATTCTACACAGAGTACGCGAAAGAACTTGCCCCCCTTCTAACAGCCGTGTACCGCAAGTCTCTAGAGGAACGGAGGGTTCCAAATGATTGGAAAAGAGCACAGGTAGTCCCAGTCTTCAAGAAGGGTCGTCGAGCAGATGCGCAAAACTATAGACCTATATCTCTGACATCGATCTGTTGTAGAATTTTAGAACATGTTTTTTGCTCGAGTATCATGTCGTTTTTGGAAACCCAGAATCTACTATGTAGGAATCAACATGGATTCCGGAAACAGCGATCGTGTGAGACCCAACTCGCGTTATTTGTTCATGAGACCCAGAAAATATTAGATACAGGCTCCCAGGTAGATGCTATTTTTCTTGACTTCCGGAAGGCGTTCGATACAGTTCCGCACTGTCGCCTGATAAACAAAGTAAGAGCCTACGGAATATCAGACCAGCTGTGTGGCTGGATTGAAGAGTTTTTAGCAAACAGAACACAGCATTTTGTTATCAATGGAGAGACGTCTACAGACGTTAAAGTAACCTCTGGCGTGCCACAGGGGAGTGTTATGGGACCATTGCTTTTCACAATATATATAAATGACCTAGTAGATAGTGTCGGAAGTTCCATGCGGCTTTTCGCGGATGATGCTGTAGTATAGAGAGAAGTTGCAGCATTAGAAAATTGTAGCGAAATGCAGGAAGATCTGCAGCGGATAGGCACTTGGTGCAGGGAGTGGCAACTGTTCCTTAACATAGACAAATGTAATGTATTGCGAATACATAGAAAGAAGGATCCTTTATTGTATGATTATATGATAGCGGAACAAACACTGGTAGCAGTTACTTCTGTAAAATATCTGGGAGTATGCGTGCGGAACGATTTGAAGTGGAATGATCATATAAAATTAATTGTTGGTAAGGCGGGTACCAGGCTGAGATTCATTGGGAGAGTGCTTAGAAAATGTAGTCCATCAACAAAGGAGGTGGCTTACAAAACACTCGTTCGACGTATACTTGAGTATTGCTCATCAGTGTGGGATCCGTACCAGATCGGGTTGACGGAGGAGATAGAGAAGATCCAAAGAAGAGCGGCGCGTTTCATCACAGGGTTATTTGGTAACCGTGATAGCGTTACGGAGATGTTTAATAAACTCAAGTGGCAGACTCTGCAAGAGAGGCGCTCTGCATCGCGGTGTAGCTTGCTCGCCAGGTTTCGAGAGGGTGCGTTTCTAGATGAGGTATCGAATATATTGCTTCCCCCTACTTATACCTCCCGAGGAGATCACGAATGTAAAATTAGAGAGATTAGGGCGCGCACGGAGGCTTTCAGTCGTTCTTCGCGCGAACCATACGCGACTGGAACAGGAAAGGGAGGTAATGACAGTGGCACGTAAAGTGCCCTCCGCCACACACCGTTGGGTGGCTTGCGGAGTATAAATGTAGATGTAGATGTAGATGTTTCAGATTGTATCGAGCGGATGGACGTGTACGGATATGGAGGCAGCCTCATGAATCCATGGACCCTGCATGTCAGAGGGGAATGTTCAAATCTAGGGATAAGGGTTCTGCTTGTTGCCCTTCACCGATAGTTCTGAGGAAACCGTGGAACAAGACGGAAAGCTGAATTTCGCACGAGCGAGGTTTTCCAAAACTGTTTTGATTAACAGACAGAGGTCCAATGAAGAGCGGCGCAATTCGTCACGGGACAGTTTAATCGGTGCAACAGCATTACGGACATGCTGAACAGACTATAATGGCAGGCGCAACAGAAGAGGCGTTGTGAAACAAGGAGGAGTTTACCGCTGAAATTCCGAGACAGCGCGTTCCGAGAAGTCGAACAACATGTTACGTCTTCCCTCATACCTCTCATGAAATGACCACAACCAGAAAGTTGGAGAAATTAGAGCTAATACAGAGGTTTACCAACAACCATTCTTCCCAACGGTCATTTCCGAATGAAACGTGGAGGGGGATCTGTTAGTGGTACCATAAGTACTTTCCGTCAAGAGTGTCATGTGATTTTCGGAATACTGATATAAGTGTTAATGTATGGGACCTTATCTGGGCTTCATTCCTGTAAGTGATAAAGTAAACTGAGATCACTTCACGACGACAATTCACAGAAACGTATTTATTTCTTGAACCAAGACGTGTTTTAACACTATCGCCATGGTGAACCGAGTGACGTGGTGCAGTTGTCAGCACAAGGACTCGCATTTCGGAGGACGACTGTTCAGATCACAGTCTGACCATTCAGATTTTGGTATTCCGTATTTCCGAAAGTCGCTTAATGCAAATGCCAGGATTCAGCTGCTGAGAATTTTTCCAGGCTGTATGGCCGTGGTCCATGGAACTCTTCAATCCCTGACGTTTGGTCCAAGGCTACGTTGGACATCTTCGGAGGTGCTCCTGGTTGTGCTGAGTCTTGCCCCCGAAGATGTCCTTGGACGAAGCGTCAGGGATAGAAGAGTTCCATGGACCACGGCCATTCAACCCGGAAAATTCTCAGCAACTGAAACATGCGGTTGTGAAAGCCTTCACTGTATGATTCAGTGCCAGAATTGTTTTATTTGAAAATGTCACTGCCAAGTTTCATGTCCATCCTTAAAACAGTCCCAACGTATGCTCCGTCCCAAATGACCCCGAATTCTAAGGACGTTAAGCTCGAAACTTTCATCCTTTCTTTCAACAAGATGGTTCTTTTGTATTTTGCCAGTCTTGAGATACGTACGAACGAACGGCCCGTCGACTTAAGTTACGTCGAAAAGAAGCACGTGCAGGTTTGAGAACGGTCAACATTTTCAGTAAAGCTTTCAGTAACATTCATTTTGGGCTGTGTATACTCTGTCAGCCTCGGATGATACACACATACTACCATAACAATTTGTCTTCTACCAAAACAAGGCATAATCAACATAAAATAATGTGATCAACTTCATTTAGGCCTGCATTGTGATAATTTCCACCGATTTTTCACTGTCTCTAGCTCTTCTAGGTTAGTCCGTCTGATTGCAACAATAAACCTTTATCTCACCCCTACATCCATCTGACGTGAGCATCTACCAGCACGACAGTTTTGACACATCACTGAGGACAGGTAATCCCATGCGAAATCATCCGCGGAACATTTCATTGAGCCCCTCTCAGTTCCAAATCTACTACTCAAGCACGTTCATTAAGAGGTGACCGCAACAAAATTCTGTACAAATCAATTCATTTAATCCTCCATTGCGTAGTTCAATTGTTGTTAGGAATACTGCCATCAAATGTTACTACCAGAAGCAGATACTAACTTATATTTCAAATTTAAAATCTGGTATATTGAACCAACAACTGGTAAGTAACAGGCAAACAGTACACAGGGTCTATCCGGACGATGTGAACTTACAATGTGGTTCCAGGAATGCTAAAGAGTACACATTAACCAACACCAAGTCTTCCAATAGACACCAAAATACCAAAATACAGATTTTCCCAACCATGAATTGCTACAGAGTTGAAAACATGCCAGTGCACAGGACCAGTGTGAATGTATCAACGGCCTCATCTGAAAACTTTATCTAGAAACAACTAATGAATATTACATTCTGAAGAACGTTATTGAATGTGATGTATTGTCAGTGATTAATGGAGGGCATATTTGGAGGAAGAAAGTTGCAGAGGTGTACAGATTCGAAACGAATGCCTTTAGGTTTTCCTTCCTAAAAAATACTCACAATAACGGAACTGAATCTGGTGACATGGCAATGCAATAAATCTATATGACAGAGAAGCATCAAGACAAACGGTAGGTAAGTGCTGTAGAAGGCAATCAAACTTACTAATATGGGCAAATCTGATTTAGTGGGTGACTAGAGTGCATTTCTTTATTTTAAAATGACTTTCCCTTCCCATTTAGGTCTTCTTCCACACATGTAACTGTTCCAGGGACACTACTATTCAAAATGTGAATAGGCATTCGTTGGTGCCTCACATATAATTGCGAACGATGTTTTGAAATCTGAGAAAGTATATAAAATATCTGGACAAAGCTTATAATGTCATTCAAATACGAATACAAATTGCCCAAATAGTTATGACTAAATAGCTACATTCTAATGTGCTTGAACTGATACGGTTAACCAAACTTGAAAAACATTTTCTTCTTCTTTGAATGACGTTCACATATCGATTTGCTAAAAAAGAAAAACTACAACAGTGAACACAATAGTTTAAACACTTTTTGGTACGAATAATTTTCAATCTTTCACGACTTCAATCAGAGAAAGCATGCTATAAATAAAAGCATTTCTTCTTCAAATATCTTCTCCCTGTCTCTTACAGTTAAATACTTATAGCACGGCATTTTTACTATGTTGCTCCATTTATCTTGCCTCAAACAGACGCCAGATTCAGCCAGAAAACAATACATTTCAGTACTGACTTCTTTGTCTAAAAATGTACCACCCCGCATCACATAATTATTATGTCATTGTAGACTCCTCAGCTCCCAACTTCCATTCTGCGCTGATGCATTAATATTCTAACTTCACCGTTGGTTTCCACTCATCCTTACTCTCTAGTGATCCCCGATCACATACATCATGCCACCCTATAACAATATGCCTCAATAAAATTCTTTTATATTAGTAGATTTCCGCATTTGTGGTCAATATCGTCGCTCCAGTGATTACACAATCTTTTTCTCTTTTGTTTCCTAATTGTTAACTAATTTCCAACAAAAGGCTGGGCTGGCCGTGAATAATATTCAATATATGTTTGAAAAAACATGAAACAGATGATAATAAATGATATTTTGATGGGCCATTTTTATGACTGTAAAACATCTTAACTGGTTGTGTATAATTGTTAAACAATCAATTATGATAAATTTAATGTTGCGTTTGCGTAATGGTGATGCTTTTGTTTCCCATTTGTCTCCGTTTGTATATAGGGTAGTTCTAATTATATTGCCATTACTCCTACCCCCTCCCCCCACCCCCCCACCCCACCCCCCCACCCCCCCACACACACACACACGGGGATCCAGTGTGGGCTGCAATTACTGTATAGCAGTGGAACATGGTAGATATGCTAATCCGTTAAACAGGAACCAATTTCAACATTAGTTCCAATTTTGGCCGTGGAATCACTGATAAACGGCTTTCTTGAATTCAGAGCGCCAGATTTGCACCTGGTGGCCAAATCGGTAATAATTTTCTTCCAGCGTATTTCGGTTCCGGAGTAACATGTTGGAATATATACAAGTTTCGTTGCCATAAGATAGTTAAATCTTGCACTGGTCTTACTGGCACACGGGCCTGTAGCTCCAGCAGGCAGTATTTTAACTCGCAGTGGTCATAATGTTTAATTCTTATGTATAATCCTTTTCATTTGTTCTGCAGTATTCATTACTTTAATTCAAGTTGTAAATCTACATAGTTCTTTGTTTAAAACTTTTGTCAAAAGAAAAAATCCAGTACCCAACGTGTATCACAATTTTGGTAATTCTGCAGTATGAGTGGAGTGCTTTTAACCCAGAATTGATCTTTTTGTCTCTCTTTAACATAGGTCGGAAAACGAGTTTACTAACAATGCATTAACTATATCAGTGTTCCAGCATGTGCAAAGCTCTTTGCTTCTAATAACTGAACTGACGCTGAACACATTTCCCTTTGGGTCAATATATTAAATAACAACCTCACTGTCCTATGGCGTCCGGAATCCGATGTTAGTGAAGGATAACGAGAACAGATTTGCCGAAGCACTTGATTCGATCAATTCCTTTCGCACTTGGCTTTATCGGCTGGAGAAGATTATATGACATTTATTAACTGACGCAGGAATTAAACTAGAAACAAATAAATACATTGAAAGGCGTATGTACTCGTTGGCAGCGATGACGAGGCAGTGTAGAATCTTTGACCAGAGCAGTTGCGCTCGAGGCGCAGTTCAGTCAGTCTGTCGGTATTTGTTGCGAAGAGCAGTCTGTCGGCAATTGTAGTCGAGTGTAGTTGCGAAGAGTAGTCTGTCAGTAGTGGTAGCCCAGAGCAGTCGGCGGGCGTCGGCACCGCAATGGTCGAGATTCAGGACGAGGTATATTATTAAGCAGCATTGCGCTCAGCTAATGATGTAAATTAACTGTAACTAATTTGTGCAAGAATCGCCCCCAATAATAATTTGGTTTTCAAAACAATTTTTAGCAAAAGAATCATTTGATTCCCTTGCATTTCCATAAACAAAATTTTCAGTTAACCTCAAAAAAAAATTATTATTGCGATGTATTTCCTCCAAGCTGTGGCGCAGAATAAGAGCAGATATTTCACATGCAGTTACTCTAAGGTAAGAAATTAATTCTGATTTTTGCACAGGGCCAAAGACCGACATTTCGGTTTAATTGTGTTTTATCACTGTACTTTCATTATCATGGGATTATCTTTCATTATTTTATGGGAACTTATACTTGGGTCAGATTGCTAGTTATCATTTAATTGTCTTTGTCATTAATATTTTTGCTGGAAGGTTACACTTAGCTCTGGCTTCATTTTTAATAAATATTCTCTTTCAAATTTTTGTGGGGAGATTACACTTAGCTCTGGCTCCATTACTAATAAATATTGTCTTTGAAATTTCTGTGGGGAGGTTACAACATGACGAGGTTGGAAGCGAAACAGCCGTCGAATATTGCGGCAGTGCCTTCATGGATAAGGACAAGGTAATATTCACCACCTATTGCGTATTTGCTGAGAGAAGCTATAAAATACAGCTATCATGAAGATATGAATTTTATAGCCATTACACAAATATCGCGGGATCTTTTGCGGTATGATTCAAATTAAACGCTCTAGCGTGTAGAAGAATATATGCCACAATTTTTAAAGTGTAGTACACTATCAATGTAGATGTATTTTTTATTCAAGCCCTGTTTCTATCAAGAATGTAAACAAAAAGCGGAAAATATATATGCCACGTCCATTGCAAGGCACTCCGAATACCACAGCGTCGCATGCACGTCATTGAAATGCGCACATTTAAATGAAATTAACGCGAGCTGTAATTGGAAACCAATCACAGGTGAATCAGTGTCAGCAAGGGTAATTATAAATGCATTTACAGTGGGGACGCTCTTTGAATTACGTAAATCCGTGTTCAGTAGGAAAAACAAATTCGTTTGATTAAAAAAGTGCTTGCGTGAACAGATGTTTTTTCGTTCCGGACACATTTACAATCATGCTAATTATGTGGGTTTTGCACAATACATAAGAAAAATATTTAAAATTGGTATGAAGCACCGCCTATTGAGCGATTCAGAAATGTCATATAATTGTGTCTGTAAAAGTTATTTTGCGTTATTATGCGGCAAAACAATTTAATCAAAATATTACCGCAGGAAACATGTTTCGTTAAAAGATTCGAGGTAATTTTAGTTGCATGAGATGAAACCCCAGATAAAAGGAAAAATGATGCGACATGACGAGTAAATGCGATGTTTAGAGTTGTTTCCATATTTCTACATGAAAAAGGAATATATGTCTATGTAAAAATCATGATATTTATCCTATTCGAGAATGTGAGTTCATAAATTAGCTCAGCGCTGAAGTATATCAACAAAAGTACCGTACTGAAAAGTGCCTCAGTAGAAGGTAGGAGTATTAAGATTTATCTGCCGTCAACAGCGAGATCATTAGGGACCAAACACAACCTCAGATTAAAGATAAATACAGGAAATCGATCGTCGCCTTTTCAACTGGACCATACGATCATTTGTTTTCATTGATTTAGGGAATCCCCGGAAAAGCCACATTTTGTGCAAACACATGGCTTTTAAGCCCCATTGCTCCAAACAATGCATAACCTGCCGACGAACACTGGATAAAGGTGAGACTAGTTGTATGGGTTATAGTAGCTACAACTGCACAGATCAAACGTTTTCCGTTCCTCTTGCGATCCTCACTATTCTGGTGAAAAATCGAATACTTGTCACTCCCAAAAAAAATGTACCAGGCTCACGCAATTAATTATCTCGTAGTCGTTACAGAACTGAGAAAAAATGTGAAAGCAATATGTGACAGGCACATCACAAACATTATAAGTGTAGCAACTGCTATGTATATTTGAAGCATTATAAGAAGTAGTCTGGTGGAGATGAAAAATATTTATTTGACAATGAAGATTGCTTACAGTTACTGGCATATAAATGAGCCACAAGTTCCTCATATTGTACGTGTCAAGCACAACTACGTATGAAAGAAAAAATTACCTCGCACACTTCTATGTGACACTTATTGGAATCGTTATGAGTGATACTGCATAAAACACTTTCAAGAGCTAAATGGGCAAACGGCATACGAAGTAAAAAAATACTAGAAATCATATTTCGAGTAAGAACTCAGTGCAAAACGTTTATTGTGAGAAGATATCAGCTGTAGTTTTCTGTAGAACTTATATTGGTGACATAAGGAAAAACGGACACGAAAAATTAAAGGGACAGACAAAGATCAAAATTTAAAAAAATTGTTTATGAAGTTTTTGGGTGCAGCAGTTATGGAGCTATGATAGGATTTACATGAGATAGGAAGACACAAAGGAGCTTATCAAACCAGCCCACAGAATTTTTAATATCAAAGAAATTTTTAAAAGTTTGTGAAGGCTCAGAATTAGCCAAAATTTCCTTCACAACAAGCTGAATGTATTATTCCCGACTAGACTATAAAAGACTTTCATTTACTAGAGTGACAGTCCTAGTACTTAACTGCACTAATATCCTGGAGAAGCAACTGAATCACATATGCCTGCTTTGTAGTAGGTAACTTCCTTTGATGATAACACCATAGGAAGATATTTCTCGAGACGCAGCGAAATGGTACTCCAAGAATCCGGGAAGATGAATGGTTCTCGTGAAGGCCCCGAATGATTTATGTCTCTGTGTACACATAACCGCTAGAAGAGTGCCCATACACCATGTTAGAACGGAGACAGTATTACTTTCACACCGTACACAGTATTACACAAGACTTCTTAAGACTACCAATGAAATGTTTTCTCGCCGTTGTGATCATCAATACGTTTCGACGCCTATTTCACGTGACAAGATCATTTACTTAGAGACATTCAGACGACATATCAGTGTAGTGTTTTTTTGAGATACGAGTCCACTTGTTGATTAACTGCTGCTATACGTTTCGCTTTACTGGGACGATATTAGATGCAACACAAGGCATCCCTACTATTTAATATGATTCCCTGACATTTTAAGATTTTTATATAATTCCATAAGCTATATACAGTAACAAAACGAGTCCGTGGTAAGTTACAGCAGAAACACTACTATCTGAGTGTGTCCGACAATGTAATAGTATCACAACCTCACACACAGAACATGACAGACAACTAGGTGAGCTGTCAAACTTAACGCATAAGAACTACGTTATGAAAGCCTTCTAAAGATGTGAAACTATTCAAAGTGTTGCTCACTCTCGAAAACTTTGGAAATAGTATATAACAAGAGCTCCATGTCAGTTAATCTACATCTATACTCTGTAATCGACCTTACGGTGTGTGGCGGGGAGTACTTTTGGTATCAGTGTCACTCCTCCAGTTCCCTGTTCCAGTCGCGTATGGTCACGGGAAAAACGACTGCTGCTACGCTTCTGTATGATCTCGAATCTCTCTGACTTTATCGTGGTGGTCTTTCCGGGAGATGCAAGTAGGAGAAAGCAATGTACTGGTGGAGTCTCCCACGAGTTAGACACAGAACACCTCTCTTCTAGCGCCAGCCACAGGAGTTGGCTGCGGATTTCTGTGATGCATTCGCGCTTCGTAGATGAACCTGTGACGAAACGTGCTGCTCTACTTTGGATCTTCTATGTTTCCTCTATCACTCCCGCCTTGTACGGATCCCATAATGACGAGAAATATTCAAAAATTGTTCGGAAGAGCGTTTTGTAAGCTACTTCCTTTGTTGATGAACTGCATTTCCTGAAGATTTTTCCACTAAACTTCAGTCTTGCGACTGCCTTACTTGCGATTAATTTTACGTTGTCCTTCCACTTCAGATCGCTCCATACGCATACTCCTACACATTGTATAGAGGTAACTGCTTACAGTGATTGTTACGGAACCGTGCAATCATCCAGTAAAGGGTATTTCTGTTCACGTATTCTCAGTTAGTCATCAGCCGGGACCGATTATCTTTAGTATATTGCATATTAATGGGGGTGTGCTCGGGCGTGTTGCGCTTATAAAACATTCAGTAAAACTGTAAGAAAATGAGACGCCTAGAGCCGTCCTCATGATCTCATTTATTGTATAGCTACCAGTTTCGGCGCTTTAGTGGGCCATCTTCAAGCCGTAGTTGATGTGTTAGGGGCTAACACCATCCATGTACACACCGCATGTGACCGACATAACTGGTTTACGCACACTTTCTGTAAACTTTGGTGTGAGAACTCGAATCATCAACTGCCAAAATTGGCAGTTGATGGTTGGAGTGCTGAAATCACAATTACAGATGGTCTGCGTAAACCAGTTTTGTTGGCCACTGTTGCATTGCAGCGTACATATATGGAGCGGGATAACCCCTTCAGCATTAACTAATGCTTGAAGATGGCGCACTGAAGCGCCGAAACTGGTAGCTACACAATAAATAAGATCATAAGGACGGCTCTAGGCGTTGCATTTTCTTACTATAGTGAGTGGCCCTAGTCCCCAAGATCCCCAGTCAAATGGATCGACATGCAGATACTCGTTAAAATGGTTCGACTTGAGTGAGGTAGTGAGTAACTGGAAGGAAAAACTTTTCGATAGCTATGTTAAAAAGTTATTACGAAGTTAGAGCTTCACAACAGAACTTTTCAATCACTGCGCTTTGTTTCCAAATAGGAAATAAACGAAATACAGATTCGTATAATGAGGGAAATGGATGGAACGTTCAGTTAATATAGGTCCAGTATCGTATTTTTTAAAATTCTCAACCACTTTAAAACGGTTCGGTGTTACATAACGCCATTAAACAGGTCAATTTCATCCACCAAAGCGGACGTAGGGTCACACTAGCAGTGAAGCTACAAGTGACAGGTACCCACCGTCACTGGAATGGCGAAACAGAGTTAGAGAAAGCTGTCCTAGGACGGACAATCAATGAAAATTGCTATAACCGGGAAAAGGACCTGATGGGGTACCGTTGAGGCTCTACACAGATCATGCGAAACAGCTAAATCCTGTCTTCTTTGCAGTTTATCGTAGGTCGCAAGTGGCACGAAGCATTTCAAGTGATTTAGGGATGCTCAGGCTCTCTTTCATTTCTGAGAAAGTCTTTCTGTGATCCACGAAAATATAATAGTCTATATCGTGACCTTGCAGTTGTAGTATAAATAGTTATGTGATCACGAGATATGACATTCTGGAGTGCACAAATCTTTCCCGCAGCACTAACATATATTTTGCAATGATCGATATGTCTGTTCTCAGTTTCTAGAAAGTTTTTCGTTGACGTCCTCAAGATACTAGATAGATTCCTGCACTGCCGGGTAATAAAGGCGAGCTAAAGCGTCATGGAAGCGCTCCTAAACTTCCAATGGTAGACACTACTAGCTAGACTTACTGGAAAATTCACAAATCATAGGTTCTAAGAAGAAGACATTATTCCACCAGCTTGGGGAGCTGTTACCAGCAGAATTTATTTATTTATTTATTTATTTATTTATTTAACCTGGCAAGATTAGTGCCATCAGGCCCTCTCTTACATCTAACCAGGCATTCTACTTATTTTTACATTCATATGTTTTAGTAGGCATGTTAAACTACATCTAGTACAAAAAGTGAAATAAACAATTTGAAAGGTACACCTGGAAAAATACATACATATAGAGTTTATATTCTTAGATCACAAGTACTGTTATAATTAGACATTATTGAAGAGACAGATTTTAGATAGGAGTGCTGGCAGCAGGGAGTATGAGGGAGACTCATGGTGAAGGGAGGAGAGGAATAGAGACATGATGAAACATAATTAAGGAAATATAAAGGAAAAGAAGATTGCGTGGCTAATAGAGATAGATGAAGAGGAAGGCATCTCAGGAGCAAGATAGCTTTGCTATTTGACAGATGAGGGGATTGCCCTTGTACATTAATTTTGTGGAGAACTTTATGAGGATGATAGTAGGAAATGCTTCAACTTCTTCTTAAAAGCAGCAGGAGATTGAATTTTGCGGAAGGTAAGGGGCAGTTTGTTCCAGAGGCGGACAGCGGCAACTGAGAAGGAGTTTGCAAAAGTGTTTGTTTTGTGAGTGGGCACAGTTAGGATACGAAATAAGAGTGACCTCGTGTTTCGATTATGATGACATGACAGGTTTTTAATCTCTGAAGCAAGGTACTGGGGTGCTTGCGCGACGAGGAGTCGGTGGAGTAGACATAGAGTGTGGTAGTCACGCAATTTGTCCGGCCGCAGCCACCCTAGCTCGGAGTATGAAGCACTAACATGATCATATCGGCGAATGTTGCAGGTGTAACGCACACAGGCATTCACGGTTAGCTCTAGCCGTCTTTTGTTTTCACTACTCATGCCTTGTTGAATCACATCACAATAGTGGAGGTTCGGTAGAACGAGTGCTTGCACGAGCTGGCGTTTCAAGTCCTGTGGAAATATGTTCCGAAACTTTTTGAGAGCATAGAGACAAGCAGACGTCTTTCGGCACACTGCGACTGTATTTTCCGCCCAGTGGAGATGCTCATCCAAAGTTACACCCAAGTTCTTCACTGTTTTCTGATATGGTATTGGAGTACCGTCGAGCAGAATAGGAGGTAGCCGTTCGCGGAAATCTGAACTTATTAATTTCTGATGGGCTATTAAGATTACTTGCGTCTTTTTTGCATTTAATCTAAGCCCCAGGTTTTTCGCCCATGTCACTGCTAAAGACAGATCATCATTCATCTGAGCGATTGCAGTGTTTACATCTTCAGGTCTGACGCTTAGGTAGAGCTGGAGGTCGTCGGCATAGAAATGATATTTACAGGAGGACAGAACCGACGAAATATCGTTGACATATAAAGAAAACAAAGGTGGTCCTAAGACTGATCGTTGGGGCACTCCCGAGGAAACATGTTTCCAGGAAGATTTTTCATTTACGCAGACAACACATTGCTGTCTGTCTTTTAAGTAGCTTTCAAACCATCTCATTGCACTATCAGAGAAATTAAGTGTTGCATTTTTCTGAGCAATATGTCAAAGCTAACAGTGTCAAAAGCTTTGCTGAAATCCAGTAGCGTCAAAATTGTTGCCTTTCGATTGTCGATGGCATATTTCAGGTCATCAGTTACTTTAATTAGAGCAGTGTTTGTGCTGTGATGTTTACGGAAACCGGATTGAAATTTGTCATATAGGCTGAATTCATGCAAGTGTTCAGTGATTTGGTCATGAACAATATATTCAAGTGTTTTGGAAACAGCAGTCAGTATGCTAATTGGTCGGTAATCACTAGGCAGTTGCGGGTTTTCGATCTTAGGGATGGGTCGAATTAGGCTTCTTTTCCATGCAGTGGGATATATTCCGTTCACGAGGGAAAAATTAAATATGTCAGTTAAGACAGGTACTAAGATATCGGCAACATTCTTAATCATGGTTATACCGATACTGTCGTTGCCTATTGCATCAGAAGGGATTCTCATTATTGCTTTTCTTGCCGTATTTGTTGTTACATGTTTTAGATGGAAGGTATCGTTGTTAGTTTTCCTGTTTGGGGATTCTTGTGGACGGTAATTATCAGCTGTGCTGGTATTCAGAGGTGCAGAGAAGAATTCATTTAATTCGTTAGCTGACACATGAAACGTAGTTTCCGATTTTGCCTTTCCGACCCCCAAGCTACGGAGATTCTTCCATAGAGTCGTGGGCGTCAGATCGCTGCATACAAGGGAGCGAGCGTGCCTGATTTTAGCATTGCGAATGCATTGTTTCACTCTGTTCCGTAGCTTTCTATATTCTTCGAAACGCTTGGGTTTCGGATCTGCCTTGAAACGCCTGTGGGCAGCATCCCTATTAGTCATCATTTGACGTAATTCAGCTGTCAGCCATGGAGCGGGAGATTTTCTTACACGGATTGTGCGCACAGGTGCATGTTTGTCATAGAGGGCAGTGAGTTTATCACCAAGTTCATTAATTTTGCCGTCGATTGTGGGTTTTCTGATTATTTGATGCCATGAGATTTCTGAGCAATCGGCTGTTAGAGCGTCAAGGTCAATACGTTTCATGTTCCTACAAGTTATGTAACGCGATTTGATCCTTGGGGGATGCACAGAGTAGGCCAGGAATATTACATCATGTGCTGAGAGGCCAGGGGCCGATGTTTGACCAACATCTCTTACTTTGTCAGTCTGTTTCGTTGCGATTACGTCTATAAGAGTATGACTGTGCGCCGTATGGTGTGTAGGTTGTAATGGAAGAATGTTCATGCTATTGCAACTAAACAGTCTTCTTAGGTTTATTGCGGAGGGAGTGTCTCTTAGCAGGTCTATGTTCAAGTCACCCATTACGATGACATGTTCGTATTGACACTGAAGTGAATGTAATTCCGACTGGAAGGAACTCATTGAGCTTATTTTTGGCGGCTTGTACACGACGCCAGTCAAGAATTTCCGACTTTGCATATTTATTTCAATGAACATGAATTCAGCCTCTTTTTCTTCAGCAGGATTTGACGTACATAAGACTTTCGCTTTGAGATCTGTTCGTATATACGCGCCGACCCCGCCACCTCGCTTTTTTGATCTGTCTGCCCTAAGAAATGTGTACCCTGGGAGATGAAAACATGCAGAGGATATGTGTGGTTTCAACCACGTTTCGGATAAGAGGATTACGTGGTAGTTTAGTTGGTTGAAGAGGAGGCTAAGTTCTTCGTAATGTACAGGTAAAGACTGGATGTTGCAGTGAGCTGCTAAAAGCTCTGACGCGTTCCGCTGAGCAGCCTGGAGTAGGGTGGCAGACTAGTTTGTCCCTTTGTTAGGCACTACCTGCCGCGAGGGGCACTGGCCGCTGCTTCCGCCAGGTGACATACCACAGGGGTGTCCGAGATTTTGCGCGCCCTGTTTGTGACACCGCGAGTGCCGAAAGAAAGGCGACTGCTAGAGATTTCCTGAGGTTGCGGGAGTATAGAAAATGGATTAGTGGTATTCGGTGCAAGGAGAATATGACCAAAATAGTGACGGCTATGTGTCACTGTGTATCCTCTGCCGTAAGAGGAGAAATGTAATTAGCGTATTTGAAACAGCTTAGGGTGGAAATAAGGGAAAAGGGAGTGATTTAAGAGGCCGATGCTGCCAGCAGAGAGAAGTAAGCTTAATAATTAATAGATTATCGTAGGAAGCTAGAATTAAATTGAAATTTACTAAAGTGATACTGGTAGTGATTATCGTAGGAAGCTACAATTAGATTAAAATTTGCTAAAGTGATACTGATAGTGATTTTTGTTATGAACAATTTAAACCGAAGAGATGGGTGATTAATGAACTAAAGGAGAAACTAATAATTGCAATAGACCTATTTCAGAACGGAAGAGGATAAACTGAGAAAATGAAAAAAGTATTAGCAGTAACTAAAATTAAGTAATGGTTAGAGCTACAGACACAAAAAAAGTGAAAAGTTAATACAGTTACAAAAACATTTAGTTGAAGGTACAAATATGGGTATAATTAAAAAATTAATAAAATTACAAGACTATATCTGAGTATAGGGCTGTTACAATTTGCAAATGGTGTTAAGTTTGCACTTTTGGCTCGAGTAGCTTCACTTAATACACTCCTGGAAATTGAAATAAGAACACTGTGAATTCATTGTCCCAGGAAGGGGAAACTTTATTGACACATTCCTGGGGTCAGATACATCACATGATCACACTGACAGAACCACAGGCACATAGACACAGGCAATAGAGCATGCACAATGTCGGCACTAGTACAGTGTATATCCACCTTTCGCAGCAATGCAGGCTGCTATTCTCCCATGGAGACGATCGTAAAGATGCTGGATGTAGTCCTGTGGAACGGCTTGCCATGCCATTTCCACCTGGCGCCTCAGTTGGACCAGCGTTCGTGCCGGACGTGCAGACCGCGTGAGACAACGCTTCATCCAGTCCCAAACATGCTCAATGGGGGACAGATCCGGAGATCTTGCTGGCCAGGGTAGTTGACGTACACCTTCTACAGCACGTTGGGTGGCACGGGATACATGCGGACGTGCATTGTCCTGTTGGAACAGCAAGTTACCTTGCCGGTCTAGGAATGGTAGAACGATGGGTTCGATGACGGTTTGGATGTACCGTGCACTATTCAGTGTCCCCTCGACGATCACCAGTGGTGTACGGCCAGTGTAGGAGATCGCTCCCCACACCATGATGCCGGGTGTTGGCCCTGTGTGCCTCGGTCGTATGCAGTCCTGATTGTGGCGCTCACCTGCACGGCGCCAAATACGCATACGACCATCATTGGCACCAAGGCAGAAGCGACTCTCATCGCTGAAGACGACACGTCTCCATTCGTCCCTCCATTCACGCCTGTCGCGACACCACTGGAGGCGGGCTGCACGATGTTGGGGCGTGAGCGAAAGACGGCCTAACGGTGTGCAGGACCGTAGCCCAGCTTCATGGAGACGTTTGCGAATGGTCCTCGCCGATACCCCAGGAGCAACAGTGTCCCTAATTTGCTGGGAAGTGGCGGTGCGGTCCCCTACGGCACTGCGTAGGATCCTACGGTCTTGGCGTGCATCCGTGCGTCGCTGCGGTCCGGTCCCAGGTGGACGGGCACGTGCACCTTCCGCCGACCACTGGCGACAACATCGATCTACTGTGGAGACCTCACGCCCCACGTGTTGAGCAATTCGGCGGTACGTCCACCCGGCCTCCCACATGCCCACTATACGCCCTCGCTCAAAGTCCGTCAACTGCACATACGGTTCACGTCCACGCTGTCGCGGCATGCTACCAGTGTTAAAGACTGTGATGGAGCTCCGTATGCCACGGCAAACTGGCTGACACTGACGGCGGCGGTGCACAAATGCTGCGCAGCTAGCGCCATTCGACGGCCAACACCGCGGTTCCTGGTGTGTCCGCTGTGCCGTGTGTGTGATCATTGCTTGTACAGCCCTCTCGCAGTGTCCGGAGCAAGTATGGTGGGTTTGACACACCGGTGTCAATGTGTTCTTTTTTCCATTTCCAGGAGTGTACTACTCAGTTCTGTCATGTTTGTGACTGTCTTCTTTCCAGCTGCTGTCTTAATGATTACTCTGCCATCCTGAGTCCACACATTCTGAAGACCGAAGTGGGATATGGCACTGTTTAAAATCTTCAGCCGTTCGTGTGTCAGATCTTCCCTTATTGTAAGCCCTGTCCTTGCTAACTTCTTCTTCTGGGTAAAGATCTCTGCCCTTTTTCGGTACGAGACAAATTTAATTATTATTGGACGAGGTTTGGTGGCACCTGGTAGTTTTCGTGCCACCCGATGGCTCCTGTCAATGTCGACCTTGGTCACTTCAGCGCCTAATTTTTCACGCGCAACCTGTATAAGCAGGTTGTCCGTGTCTTCTTCCTTATTTTCTACTACTCCAAACAGTCGTAGACTATTTCGCCTTTGGTACTGTTCTAGTTCGTCAGTTGCGGCAGATAGTTTCACTTCCAACTCTCGTGCCTTTTTCTCGTATTCAGACATAGACTTTTTTAGTGCTGTAATTTCGGCAGTATTGGCCTCAACAGTTTCACGCATTTTGGCCAATACTGCTGCCGTTACAGTATCTGATATAGTGCCTGCTATCAGATCGAGATTGTTTTTATCGCGAAGCGCAGCGTTTACCTCAGAGCGGACCAGCTCCGCTATACCGGGAGCCGCGGCCGCACCTTCCGCCAAGAGACGGGTCTGCCGCACCTGCTGCTTCCCCGCTGCTGGACGCGCTGCTGTTGACTCTTCTGTTTACCATTTTCTCGAAGATATTGGCGGAGCACAGAAAAAAAAATAGCTCTACTGCACAGAACACTGTTGTTTACACGATTTCCACTTGTACTAGACAACACCACCTGCGAGAACACCTTCGAATTCAACTAAATTTCGCGAGCCGAACTTAACACGTGTTACACTGTAGCCGCCATGACACTAAAAAAAAATGGATGTTTAATAAAAACAGGGTTGTCTCTCACTAGCTTTCGACGTCGACATGATACTATACTAAACTGCTGCCGGTTTGAGTGGACGGAAAGAAGAATCTCCAGGCTGCAATTCGATGAGCTAGCATTTGACTTTGACTGTATGATTTGCATAAAGTTTATTAGTTAGACCGGGGTCCCCACGAATGTGGTCACATTGACTGGCAAATCCACAGGGATCGTGGGTGTACCTACCTTCTAGAACTTCCAGATCGTTGTTCGTTTTCTTCACATTCTGAGGTTATTATTTGAAAAATTTTGCATCATATTTTTGTTGGTTTTAAACTTCTAAAGAAACAAATAAACGTGAACACGCATGAAAAAATTAAACATGTTTGGCATCTACGAACCAACATATAATTAGCCATATGAACACAGCACATCGCTAGAGAAGCAGCACGTTTTAACATACATCATATGTTTACACGTACTGCTACAACCTGTCCATCTTCAGTTTCTTAACGAATTTTACTGTTGGTAGATTAACGAGCTATTCATCGTAATGATGAACTACCTACCGAGTTATTACGTACTTTATAAGTCGCCAATTTACAATGACGACGACTTAAGTGAATACGCGACTCATAACATTAAGGATGCTCATCACAGAGTCCCGGTGCTATGTTCATGCAAGTCATGTGTATAACACATTGACTGATCAAGGTTAATACGAGGAAGTTAGTACGAAAATCACTAAACAATGTCGTTGCTACTTTATTATCACAGTACAAATTAATTTGGATGTTAGATTTGACGCATTCAACCGACAGTACTGGATGTGAGAATTATGTATTTGTAATCAGTTTTTATATAGGCAATGTTTACAAAAATAATTAATATTTTCGGGTCGAAGATTTAATTTAAGAACGTTATATAAAATATTACATGTGTGGGAAACCAGCTGTATGAGCTAAAGGATTTGGCCATCTGTTTCAATTAGGATAGTTCAGTTATTTAAATACAGTGTTTACGAAATTGTGGTACGCTGCTTTCTTGTCAAGCTTGTTGCAATTAGCTATTCGAAACTATTAAACGACTAAACAAACCGCGCATGATTTTCTACAAATGGTTACGGACGCTAGGTACAATTTATAAAAAGGAAACTAGCAGTGAAGGCTAGGATCACATGATGGTAACTGGGTGTTTGACTGCTTCGGAAAAAATATTCCGTTTTCATGTCGATAGTTTATGTTTCAATAAAACGAACTTTCATAATGGATAAAATTAGGTTAGAAAAAAAAGAGCTTTCAGTGTAATAAAGTTGAACAAAATGTTGAGTTCCTTCTGGTGTTCGTTAATTTTAATAGCGTTCGACTCAAGATAGTTATTTCACGAGTGTAACCAAAATAGACGCTCTAAATTTTATGCCATTGCGCTCAAGCTCCGTGCCACATTATTTACTTCAGGATAGCAAGCGATAATTCTATACGATTGCCCTGTCAGTGCAAAAATGATTTTCGTAAATTCCTGTTATATTACACAGGGGATCAGAGGGAACTTAGTAAATGAGCTAGCTACGTTTTTCCGGAAATATGCGTTCCCAAGTCAAAAGAGAAAAAAAGACTTAGCTTACCAGCTTTTGTGGTATTATAGATGTTCATTATTCTCAACAGATATTACTAAATTAGAATGCCCGACTCGTTTTTCTGCCCGTACTGTATGTGAAGGTTAATCTCAGAAACTTTAATTCCACTTTCAATACAGTTTTCGCTAATAAAAAAATGATTCACGAGGTAGTGGTGGGTATATAATTTAATTCCAATACACCAGACATATTGTCCAGCCGTAGATACAGTACTTAGCGCTACCGATGCGAAACTGGGAGCAGGTCGCCAGTCTATATATACGAGTATAACTAGCTTAGCGCCCGTTGTTTCGCTCTTGTAGACTGTATGGCTTGCTGAGATTCTTTTGTTTTTATTTAATCCAATTTTTATGTTGTTCACAAACACGTCTTTTAAGCTTTTTGCGCTACTAAAGGTGATATAAGCTTGATCTTTACCAAACTTATCTCTGACAGAAATGCAATTCTGGGGGGCTGCAATCCAAAGTGCCTTTTGTGTTCTTGTGGAGGTATTTCCGTAGCAAGTTTCATCCATTAAGAAATTTTTCTTTATACCTCACCGAAAAATTTAATTTCTTAAAATTTTGCTTTAAAACTTTTTTAATGTAAATGAATATTTTCTTAAAAATGTTGATCCCCTATCGCACTTTCTTAATGGTTAATATTCCCGGAAAACTGGAACAAGAAATTTCTTTATTTCTATCCGAGAAACCAAATACCAGTTGTTATCGATGTAACCTTAAGAATCCTTTTATGGTTTGTTAGTAATTACTTATTTTCAAAAGAACTTACGCCCACTATTTCACTCCCGTATGGTTAAATTTCCAAAAAT
This sequence comes from Schistocerca nitens, assembly GCF_023898315.1. Classification (NCBI taxonomy): domain Eukaryota; kingdom Metazoa; phylum Arthropoda; class Insecta; order Orthoptera; family Acrididae; genus Schistocerca; species Schistocerca nitens. The sequence goes on along the minus strand of NC_064620.1, from coordinate 470,264,883 downwards.
ATTAAAACACGTATTTGTTTATTTCTAGCCGAGAAACCTAACGCCAATTTCCGTAGGTTCAGCTTCAAAATTGCCTTAATAGTGACATTTTTTTAAAAAAAACCTTCATCTTATATTTCAACCACTTACAGCTAAACTTTTGAAAATTCTCTTCTTAAACGATTTTAACAGTATAAGGTCCACACCTTCTCGAAATTTTAAGTTTATATAACTAGCGGCGTGGGCTGGCCGATAATGAATCAGTCAATCAATCAGGACGTTGCCTTATATATACAGAGATTAAAAGAATCCAAACAAGTTGTCTGTGTCTGAGGGCAAATTTCAATAACTACCTCGGGGACTGTGACTATGGTTTCACTAACAGACTGACTCACTAGGAATCGTTGTGAATATAATTTAGATTAGATGCGTAGATCACATAAATAATGAGGAGGTATTGAATAGTATTGGGGAGGAGTTTGTGGCACAACTTGACTAGAAGAAGAGATCGGTTGGTAGGACATTTTCTGAGGCATCAAGGGATCACCAATTTAGTACTGGAGGGCAGCGTGGAGGGTAAAAATCGTAGAGGGAGACCAAGAGATGAATACACTAAGCAGATTCAGAAGGATGTAGGCTGCAGTAGGTTCTGGGAGATGAAGAAGCTTGCACAGGATAGAGTAGCATGGAGAGCTGCATCAAACCAGTCTCGGGACTGAAGAACAGAACAACAACAACATAATTTATACTTATGATAATGAGGAATGTCTAATATATATTGTGAAGGGTTACATATTTAATTAGACCAATATACGTAGCTGTAATGAGACATGCTAATGGAAGAGCTACAGAGAAGGAGGCATCTACTGCGAGGAACAGTAAAATAACAGACACCAAAATCCCCGAGTTGTGAGCCTTGATCGGAATCTATTCATTTCTATAGCTAGCACAAAATATTGTAAAACTGAGCTTTTCTAGGAAAGTCTCTGTCGAAAATCCTTGATGCGAGTAGTGTTTGGCTGGGGTTACCTGTGGCCAATTAGGAAGTAAGGGAGCGCCAGCTAACAGCGGTGTTTCCCCAAACAGTCTGCTTGGGAATGAGAAAGTGAACACACTGTCGAGTAGGGTGGGTCGGCGAACAGCCAGGCTGTGCTCTGCAGTCATGCCAGTGATCGCCAAAGTTCAATTATTGCCTGTTCGCAGTGCTTTACCATGTGTTCTGTTCTTGTAGAGGCTGCTTAGTGTTTTCCTCTATAGTGCCGTAGAGCCGTGCAGCAGTGTGACATGTAAAGTATGGTTCCTCAGTGATCGAGCGAGATTGTTTGGTAGACAGCATGGCTGACCAGTATTTAGGTGTTGTCACTTGGCTGACGTGGTTCATCAGTGTGAGCGACTTTGTTTTTGCTGCCACTGTGGTTCCTTATGACGTCGTCCTTTTAAGTGTCTGTTTCGTAGCATTTGTATCAATTTTACGTTGCCTCCTTGAATGAGCTTGTGTATCTTATTTTGTTAGTATCAGGTACAAATAAAGGGGTTGTTTTGAATACCAATCTTCTTACTCGTTCGTCCCTTGTTTTAAAATTAGTGTTAAGTTTGGCTTATATTTTGCTTAGAAATGTCTGCAAGCGTTTGTTTGTTAAGTAATGCAAATGAGTGTGATGTTTTATTGAGAGGTTACATTATGAAGCTTGCCACCATTTCATTGCTTTCAGATATCTACTTCTCTGTCACTGCCGAGATGGTGTAACAGATGGTCTGATATATGTGAAGGTTATTGATCTACGGTTGCCACCATTTAACTACTTGAATATTATAGCGCTATTTGCGATAAGGTTGTGTCAGCTACTAGCCTGTGTCAAGCTAACTAATCTATATTTGTCATGTATGTTTCTAGAGAGTTTGTACCGAAAACTGTAAACATCTTTCGTTATTCTTAAGGAAAAGGATCCCCTGTTGCAAAGTTGCCGTTACTGTGCCTTTCAGTATTTGTTATTTTGAATCTGGGCATCAGCATTCAGTTTTGCTATCACTTTTCGTGGGCGATTGCAACTTAACAGCCTTAATAGTATATAACTGGCAGAGGGTTGCTTTTTTTTAATGTGCCTGAAAGATGCTGCAAAGTATTTTACTACTAGATGTCAGATGAAACAGTTGTTTTCTTATTGCCAAATGTGATTAAATACTTCTAGAGTTTAATGATGATGATGGTGATGATTAGTGTTTTAGGGTGCACAACAACGAGGTTATCAGCGCCCGTTCCCAAAAGAACTGTTGACGAGTGCAGCCAAGATCTGTTAAACAAGGATCAATTCAGAGCCGATCTGTGCGAGAACTGTAAATGCTCGAATTTACAGACTGGACACAGTACATCAAAATAGGTAGATAAAACTAAAAATAAAACAGCAGTACAAAACAGGTAAAAATAATTAACGGTGGCTGAGAGACCACTTACAGATAATGGGTGACCAAACCACTGTACAGCACATTAAGACCTCAATCCCAATATTTTGGGAAGTCCAGACACCACACAAAAACGTAAAACTCTAGCGACACTCGCCTCATTATTAGTTAAAAGAGAGGGCAGGTCTGGTGGGAAACTTAAATCTTCCCTGAAACCCGCATATAAAACACACTCAGTTAAAATATGTCTTATCGACAGCTGTGTCCCACATGTCTGACACGTTGGTGGCTCCTCACGACGTAACAGAAAACCATGTGTCAACGGACAATGTCCTGTTCTAAGCCGTGTAAGGGCTACTTCCTCAGCTCGTCGTTGTCGGGAAGAGGTGAGCCACGGTCGGACAGAATCCTTCACCGCTCGCAACTTATTATCCCTCACTACCAGCCACTGAGCCTCCCACCAACGCATGACCTTCCGAGTCACGAATGATGTTATTGCCTGCAGGAGGACGGAACAGCGAGCAGGAGGTGGGATGGAGCAAGCCTCTTTGGCAGCCGCGTCTGCAAGTTCATTTCCAGGTATCCCTATGTGCCCTGGAACCCAGCAGAAAATTACATCCTTGCCCTGCTTTTGCAAGAGCAGGAGTGCGTCCTGCACTTCTTGCACCATCCGATCTGCTGGGTACATCTGTTCAAGAGCGTGTAGAGCACTTCGGGAATCGGAGCAGATGATGAATTTCGTGCCATGATGTCGGCGCATATGCTCTAATGTTAGCAGAATGGCAAACAGTTCTGCATAGTAAACTGAGAACTGCTCTGGGAGCCCTATCCTACGAACAGTATCGGGAAACACAGCAGAGCAGCCCATAAAATCCCCCTGTTTAGACCCATCCGTGTAAATAGTAATAAAATCTGAATGGCGGTCTAAAATCTCAGTAACTTTAATTTTAAAAAGGTGGTCCGGGGTACAATACTTCTTGTAAGCAGCCAGATCAAGAAGTAATCTTGGCCTTTGTGGTAGCCAGGGAGATCCCCTACTCCATCCCTGGTGGAGGACCTTAATGCCCTCCAGGTGTACTGACACGAGACTCTCCTTTGCACGGATGCCAAACGGCTTTGTTGCCTTCGGACAGTGGCGGAAGAGACGTTCCAGTGCGGGCTGGGAAAAGGTGTTCGACGCCAACGAAAGAGGAGTGGACTTGGCCCTGTATGCTTGCCGTACCACGAGGACAAGACGCCGAATGGACAGCGGAGGCTCTCAAGCATCGACACATAGGCTAGCAACTGGACTCGTACGATAAGCCTCCGTTGAAAGCCTGATACTCTCATGGTGAATCACATCCAACATTTTGAGGTACGAAGGTCTTGCAGATCCATAAGTTTGACATCCGTATTCCAGTCGAGGTCGCACAAAGGCCTTATAAAGTTGGAGCAGACGTGCCCTGTCAGCGCCCCAGGGTCTATGACTAGCGCATTTAACGACGTTTAAAGCCTTGAAACAGCGGACTTCTAGATCCTTTAGGTGTGGCAACCATGTGAGCTTCTTGTCAAAAATAAGTCCGAGATATTTCACTTTTTCCATAAAGGTGAGAACAGTGTCTCCTAGTTTTAAAACAGGGAGATTAAACAGAGAACGGGAACGGTTAAAATGTACACAAACAGTCTTCTCCAAAGAGAATTTAAAGCCTGTGGTCTTAGACCATTCCTCCAATCGCAGGAGTGTCAGCTGTAATTGGCGTGTAGCAGCTGTGAGGGAGGAAGACGCACAGAAAATGGAGAAATCGTCCACAAACAAGGAGCACTGCACTGGCCGTCGTATTGTGGACGCAATACTGTTGATGGCAATTGCGAAAGCTGTCACACTAAGGACACTTACTTAAAACGGTCAGACAGGACATTCCCAACCTTATACCTAAAATACCTGTCCGACAGAAAGGATCTGATGACTGTGGGTAAACGCCCACGGAAACCCAACTCATAAAGTTGCCGCAAAATGTTATGCCTCCAGGTAGTATCGTAGGCCTTCTCCAGGTGGAAGAAAACCCCAATAAAGTGTCGCTTACGTAGGAAAGCATCTTGTATCGCTGTTTGGAGTAGGATCAAGTTATCCAGGGTGGAATGATACCTCCTGAACCCACACTGGCAGCGGGTAAGTAAGGATCTGGATTCGAGAACCCACACCAGAGGCCTATTGACCATACGCTCAAATGTCTTTCCTACGCAGCTCGTGACACTAACGCTACGATAACTATTGGGCTCGGTTCGATCCTTCCCTGGTTTTAAAAGTGGAATTAAAATCGATTCTTTCCACGAACTAGGAAAGTCGCCTGTCTTCCAAATTTCGTTAAAAAGTTGAAGGAGGACTTCCTTTGACCGCAGATCCAACTGCTGCAGCACGCTATACGATATCAGGTCTGGACCAGGTGCAGTATCCCGAGATACTGACAGTGCAGAGTCCAACTCCCACAAAGAGAAAGGCTGGTTGTATTCCTCAGTGTTTTTTGAACGGAAATCAAAACCAGCCCTCTCCTGTGTACCCCGATAGCGAAGAAATTCTGGGTCCTGGCTAGAATCGGCCGTAATGGTTTGAAATGATTCTGCCATCGCCCGGGCGATGTCTCTTGGAGATGTTAGGAGACACCCCCGCTCACGTATAGCTACTATTGGCGGTCGAGAGTATCGCCTTGAGGTCCTCCTAATGGCTTCCCATACTTTGCTTGAAGATGTGGACCTATTGATGGAGTTCAGGAACTCACGCCAAGACCTCCGTTTACTCTCCCTAACGATTCTTCTCGCAAGCGCCCGTGCTATTCGGAAAGTTGCCATATTCGCATCAGTGGGGCACCGATGGAATCTTCTCAAAGCCGCCCTTCTGTCTCTGATTGCGGTACGACAGTCGTCATTCCACCAAGGGACAGGCTGCCTCACAGGTGTTCCCTTTGACTTTTGTATGGATACATCAGCGGCATGGTGCATCACCGCCGTAATGTGATCCACCCAATCCTAGAGGTCTTTGTTCAAAAACAGCCAACTGCCTGTAGAGCGTCCAATTTGCCTTCCGGAACAACCATTTCAACTGGCAGATGGAGCCAGATAGGATAATGGTCGCTGCCATGAAGCTCGTCGTCTACGACCCACTGAGCAATGTCCGCAAGCACAGGCGAACAAATAGAGAGGTCTATGGCAGAGGACGAACCTGAAGCGGTGCTAAAATGCGTGGCCTGACCTGTGTTCAGCAGTATGATGTCGGAAGTCCTGATCAACTGCTCAATCATCTGGCCTCTGGGGCAGGTTTTGCTTGAACCCCATAATGCATTCTGAGCATTAAAATCTCCTAAAATGAGAAAGGGACGGCGTAGCTGATCAATGAGCTGTGCGAGGGCTTCACTGTCAATGAGCTCAGCGGGTGGTAAATACAAAGAGCACACTGTGACATTATCCTGGGCGAGGATCCGAGTTGCTACCGCTTGTAGCGTTGTGGTTAAGGGCACAGGTGATGAGTGGAATGTGTCCTTAATGAACACTGCCACCCTCCCCCCTGCGCTCTATTACCAGTCAGGTCGTCTTTCCTGTACATGTGATATCCTGTAAGTACAGGCGTGTCAGTCTCTTTAATATGTGTCTCTTGCAAAGAGATGCAAGAGGGGTCTTCCTGTACTAACAGCCGCAAATCTTCAAAGCGAGGTCTGACTCAATTCAGATTCCACTGAAGTATGGGAGTCATATCAGCCTTTCGGTTTAGATTTCCCCCTGTCTTTGCGCCGCGCTAGTGAGGCACTTGTGGAGCGAGTGGTAGCAGAGTGGCTGCCAGGTTCTGGGGAAGAGGTATCAAACTCCATGACGATTTCCTCCTGATCAGTCAGGGATGCCATGACGACATCCGATGGTGCCTTTGGCAGGTTTGGCGTCAAACGTCGTGCCCCTTTCCCTGGTCCCGTTTTCTTTGTGGAAGTCGGGGATGGGGGAAGTGGAGAGGCACTCTGTTTCTGGAGGGCCTTCGAAGGCTTCACTGTAGCTTTCTCTGCAATAGCGTTTGGTGCAGTCGGAGCAGCCTGAATAGCTATATCTTTATCTGTTGTGCTCTGGCAGGTACAAACGCAGGTGCAGGTATTGGTGGAGGATACTGCTACGCTGGACATGGTCTGCGTCGAAGCGTCTACTTTTGACGCACTGTTGTGCACCAAGGAGGCATAGGATGTGGCAAAGACAGGGGGTTTTGTCGCCTTATACTCTTTTTTTTTTTTGCTTCCACATAAGGTAGCCTCTTTGTCACCTTGATCTCCTGAATTTTTCTTTCCTCCGCAAAGATGGGGCAGTCTCTGCTCCAGACGGGATGGCTCCCAGAGCAGCTGATACACAGCGCTGGAGATGTGCAGTTGGCCCCAGCTTCATGAGCTGCTTTGCCACATATACCGCAGGTCGGTTCACCCCCACAACTCATTGTCGAATGGCCAAATCGCTGACATTTGAAACATCGCATAGGGTTAGGTATATAAGGCCTAACCCTAAGTCGGAGGAAACCAGCCAGAACGTATTCAGGTAACAGAGGCGAATTGAAAGTCACAATGAAGGTGGCAGATGAATGTGGCAGATTTCTAGAGATTAAACTCTGTCATGGTCAGCCATGATGAAATGAGTTTTACAATGTAGTCCAGTGTTCATATTGAGATTTAGTTAACACATGATGAATTGACATCAGTCCAGTAAAACTACCAGCACGCTCCATTCACCCACGCCCACACTCCGTACCTGTAAAAAAATTGAAGTGTTTTTCTGTCGGTATGTGAAGGGTTATTTCTGGAAATATAGCAGGATTTTGATACAGTTTTCATTAACAGATTGATGAACAATAAAGCTTTCTGTATATAATTTATCACCATCAGACCTGACAAGTCTTCTGCCCGCAGATACATTATGCTGTCCATGCGACTGTGGGGCAGGCCACTAGTCTATATACTTAATTCAAAGACAACCGCCACGTTTTCTATATGTATGTGAAGGATAATGTCAGGAACAAATGTAGAGATTTTGTATAGTTTTCACTACCAGATAGATTGACCCACAAGGATGGTTTCTTTGTATGATTTATAATTACAATAACCATCTTTTTCTTCACGTGGGATACCTCAGCAGTATATTTCGGCCTTACAGGCCATTTTGAAGGGCAGTATGTGTCGACGTATTGTACACTATGTGTGTTCACTTTCGATGTTCAACAACATATAGTGACCTGTAAAGTCCTATAACGTGGCACTAATTATAAAGATTACTACTACTGCTTGCAGTAAATTTTCTGTCTTAATTCTGACGCTTACACGTTCTGTTCTCGCTTTCAGATCGTCTATATCCACAGTTTTATAATAGAAGAATTGAGCAATATTTCGGCACCCTTTGTGCATGGAAATGGTCTGTGAGGCCGAACTTGGCCAGTCGTACAAGGAATAATAAGGTGAGTACTTGTCAAAAACAGCCCAGGTGGAAAGCATCAGAGTGCCTTTCAAATACAGTAACAATTATTGTGTAAAATGTTCATTGTTAACGGTTCCATATGTAGCTGGCGCTTAGACTGACATCTCATGTCAATGGTGGAGGTGCGAGTTGACCTGGCTACTCTTCCACCCATAAATCCTTTCTGCTAAACGTGCGAGCCTGGGGCAGGTAACTACTCCATTTACTTAATTTACAGATACCTGCAACGTTCCCTACAGGTATGTGAAATCTACCAGGAGATTCAGCAAAGAGACAACGCAACTTAAGACAGCTAGTTTGACAAGGAACTATACTAATTGTAAATTAGAATCCCTCACTGTCTTTTTTGTCTGTACGTAGTAACGTCGCCTTGAAAAATTTAGTGGAAAATATAAGTGAATTGTGTCAAAATGACATAAAAATTTAATCGGAGATTGCAAGTAGATATACAAATCGCATCTATGACGCGACCAGACCAAAGAATATTCTGAGACAATAATTGTTTTGAAGTGTGGAGACTACAGTTACTTTGTCATCATTCTGCGCGGATTCTAATATCTGGATGCTCATATTTCTCTTGGTTGGCAAATGGCCTGTACTGCTACAAATCGTGTATTTTTTGTCTTTAAAATATAACTTACCTTTTTTACAGTAATACGCAGTTTTATTAATGTAAACATTAACATCCTCTCCCTGAGTCTTTGCAGAATTAATTTCAGACAGAGATTTCCATTGTTGACAGTCATTACGCATGGATTACTAATTTGTTTAACACTAGAAGTACAAATGGGTCACTTTTGACCCAGGAGGGTTTTCGAGGGTCGTATCCCCCTCCATAATCATCGCAAGAGAATATCCCCTAGCCCACCTAGAAGTGTGAAAAATTTATGTTATGCCAGCTTTACGATATGAGTCGTTTTGGACCCTTACGCATTTTAATGCAATTCGATATCAGAAACACAGGTTTTCAGACACATAATAGTTCCTGAGTATGCCTCGATGCTATTCACGAGATTCTGGAGTGTATTACGATACTTTGGACCAAAACGAACGTGAAATAAGTGTCCAAGGAATAGAAAAGCAACTGGAATCACTCAACAGAGGAAAGTCCACTGGACCTGACGGGATACCAATTCGATTCTACACAGAGTACGCGAAAGAACTTGCCCCCCTTCTAACAGCCGTGTACCGCAAGTCTCTAGAGGAACGGAAGGTTCCAAATGATTGGAAAAGAGCACAGGTAGTTCCAGTCTTCAAGAAGGGTCGTCGAGCAGATGCGCAAAACTATAGACCTATATCTCTGACGTCGATCTGTTGTAGAATTTTAGAACATGTTTTTTGCTCGAGTATCATGTCGTTTTTGGAAACCCAGAATCTACTATGTAGGAATCAACATGGATTCCGGAAACAGCGATCGTGTGAGACCCAACTCGCTTTATTTGTTCATGAGACCCTGAAAATATTAGATACAGGCTCCCAGGTAGATGCTATTTTTCTTGACTTCCGGAAGGCGTTCGATACAGTTCCGCACTGTCGCCTGATAAACAAAGTAAGAGCCTACGGAATATCAGACCAGCTGTGTGGCTGGATTGAAGAGTTTTTAGCAAACACAACACAGCATGTTGTTATCAATGGAGAGACGTCTACAGACGTTAAAGTAACCTGTGGCGTGCCACAGGGGAGTGTTATGGGACCATTGCTTTTCACAATATATATAAATGACCTAGAAGATAGTGTCGGAAGTCCCATGCGGCTTTTCGCGGATGATGCTGCAGTATACAGAGAAGTTGCAGCATTAGAAAATTGTAGCGAAATGCAGGAAGATCTGCAGCGGATAGGCACTTGGTGCAGGGAGTGGCAACTGACCCTTAACATAGACAAATGTAATGTATTGCGAATACATAGAAAGAAGGATCCTTTATTGTATGATTATATGATAGCGGAACAAACACTGGTAGCAGTTACTTCTTTAAAATATCTGGGAGTATGCGTGCGGAACGAATTGAAGTGGAACGATCATATAAAATTAATTGTTGGTAAGGCGGGTACCAGGTTGAGATTCATTGGGAGAGTCCTTAGAAAATGTAGTCCATCAACAAAGGAGGTGGCTTACAAAACACTCGTTCGACCTATACTTGAGTATTGCTCATCAGTGTGGGATCCGTACCAGATCGGCTTGACGGAGGAGATAGAGAAGATCCAAAGAAGAGCGGCGCGTTTCGTCACAGGATTATTTGGTAACCGTGATAGCGTTACGGAGATGTTTAGCAAACTCAAGTGGCAGACTCTGCAAGAGAGGCACTCTGCATCGCGGTGTAGCTTGCTCGCCAGGTTTCGAGAGGGTGCGTTTCTGGATGAGGTATCGAATATATTGCTTCCCCCTACTTATACCTCCCGAGGAGATCACGAATGTAAAATTAGAGAGATTAGAGCGCGCACGGAGGCTTTCAGACAGTCTTTCTTCCCGCGAACCATACGCGACTGGAACAGGAAAGGGAGGTAACGACAGTGGCACGTAAAGTGCCCTCCGCCACACACCGTTGGGTGGCTTGCGGAGTATAAATGTAGATGTAGATGAAATACGAAGAATTCGGAGGTCGGGCGATACCTTATATCAGAGCGGCTTTCCGTTTTCTACTGACTGGCGGCATGCAGACCTAAGAAGTGATATTGGGGAGCCACAGTTGAACATATTATACCGTGGGCAGTCCCCCTCCCTCCTTCCTGCAGTCTGTCAGAGGCACTGCTGGTAGTACTCTTATACGACAGCAGATGTCAGAAGCGTCGCCCTTACGTAGGTTTCCTGTCAGTACATATGTGTCTGTTGTCCTCGAGCGGGCTGAGACAGTTCTGACGCCTGTGACCTGAGCTTGCAGTTTATTTTCGCGAGTTTGCATCATTGAAGCGACAATGGCAAGACGAAGTGACCTTGTGGAGGCCGAGATCCTCTACTACACTACTGGCCATTAAAATTGCTACACCAAGAAGAAATGAAGATGATAAACGGATATTCATTGGACAAATATAGTATACTAGAACTGACATGTGATTACATTTTCACGCAATTTGGGTGCATAGATCCTGAGAAATCAGTACCCAGAACAACCACCTCTGGCCGTAATAACGGCCTTGATACGCCTGGGCATTGAGTAAAACAGAGCTTGGATGGCGTGTACAGCTACAGCTGCCCATGCAGCTTCAACACGATACCACAGTTCATCAAGAGTAGTGACTGGCGTATTGTGACGAACCAGTTGCTCGGCCACCATTGACCAGACGTTTTCAATTGGTGAGTGATCTGGAGAAAGTGCTGACCAGGACAGCAGTCGAACATTTTCTGTATCCAGAAAGGCCCGTACAGGAGCTGCAACATGCGGTCGTGCATTATCCTGCTGAAATGTAGGGTTTCGCAGGGATCGAATGAAGGGTAGAGCCACGGGTCATAACACATCTGAAATGTAACGTCTACTGTTCAAAGTGTCGTTAATGCGAACAAGAATGACCGAGACGTGTAACCAATGGCACCCCATACCATCACGTCGGGTGATGCGCCAGTAAGGCGATGACGAATACATGCTTCCAATGCGCGTTCACCGCGATGTCGCCAAACACGGATGCGACCATCATGATGCTGTAAACAGAACCTGGATTCATCCGAAAAATGACTTTTTGCCGTTTGTGCACCCAGGTTCGTCGTTGAGTACACCATCGCAGGCGCTCCTGTCTGTGATGCAGCGTCAAGGGTAACCCGCAGCCACGGTCTCCGAGCTGATAGTCCACGCTGCTGCAAACGTCGTCGAAGTGTTCGTGCAGATGGTTGTTGTCTTGCAAACGTCCCCATCTGTTGACTCAGGGATCGAGACGTGACTGCACGATCCGTTACAGCTATGCGGATAAGATGCCTGTCATCTCGACTGTTAGGGATACGTGGCCGTTGGGATCCAGCACGGCGTTCCGTATTACCCTCCTGAATCCACCGATTCCATATTCTGCTAACAGTCATTGGATCTTGACCAACGGGAGCAGCAGTGTCGCTATACGATAAACCGCAATCGCGATAGGCTACACATTTCTCGTCCTTACACGAGGCAGCACAACAACGTTTCACCAGGCAACGCCGGTCAACTGCTGTTTGTGTATGAGAAATCGGTAGGAAACTTTCCTCATGTCAACACGTTGTAGGTGTCACCAGCGGCGCCAACTTTGTGTGAATGCTCTGAAAAGCTAATCATTTGTATGTCACAGCATCTTCTTCCTGTCGGTTAAATTTCGCGTCTGTAGCACGTCATCTTCGTGGTGTAGCAATTTTAATGGCCAGTAGTGTATTTGGAGAACGTTTCACCTACGCAATCGAGTGATGAATCCAGTAATGAGACGAATGCGGAAGAGAAAACGATTTTGTTCCAAGGGAAACTGATGACTCAAGTCATTCAGACACATCAAATGAAAAGCAAAGCATAATATGATCCATCTGACGATGACCTACCTCTTGCATAACATAAGAATTAGCCATTCTACCTAAGTTTTTGAACCAATGAACGCACAGTCCACGGCTTTCTCTCTTGTGTTCTTCAGATGTCAAATTTACGAATTCTGCCCAAGGGCTTGGACTTCCCTCCCAACAATGAGCCAAACATGCATGCATTGTAGGACGGAGTCTTCAACAAGGATGAGGACAGTCAGATACCTGATGGAGTCGGTAAGTCACTTGAAATAAATCTTTATTCAAAACTCAAACGCAGTATCACTGATCATCTAATGTAAATGCATAAGTCAAATTGCCGTCGTGGGTACCAGATGTAGTGTAGCAGCTCATCATAGACGACGAAGAGGAATCGCCATGCGGCATCCACTTTTTTACGAGAAAGTGGAGAGTTCCAATGGCACGAAGTGGACACGGATTAAGCCAGGCGACACAGCGTGTAGGTGCAGTGCCCGCAATGTGTTGCGGGAGATACCCGGGCCGACGGGACACGTCAAACGACCTGTTGTAGACGAGTCACCACTTCTCTGCTTTGCGGCTATATTTAGGCGACCCGATCTTGAAACTGATAAAGTACACTGAAGAAAAGGCTCACAGCACAGTTACCAGCTTGAAAGTACTAGGTGCTTTCACTGGATGTCTCTACGCTTGTGGAGCATAAGATGCTCAGGGTATTATGGAGATATAATTGGGGACCTCCTTTCTTTTAAAACACTGCGCCAAGAACCTGATTTGCAGAAACATGCAGTCATCTTAGATTTCATTCTATGTCATCAAGAAGACAACGTAAAAAAACTGCTGAATTTTTAATTTCTTCAGATATATGGAGTCTATTTACTGACCATTTCAATGCCTGCTTCAAGTCAGACGAAAACTTGTATTATTACAAGTGCCGGTGCCCATTCATACAGTACATGCTGAGTAAACCTGTTATGTATGGGATAAAATACTGGCTTTTGTGTGATTCTTACAAGCGCTACATCCTGAATGGATTCCCTTACCGTGGAATTCAAGAGAGGGTCTTGCTCACCATGTCGGTATGAAGCTGGCACAGACATTTCTTAACTGTGGCGGTAACATCACGAATGACAACTTCTTCACCACCATGAAACTAAGGTGTAATGACGGGCAAAAATCAGGCAGAAACTCTCCGAGGAAACCCGTCATTGTCAGAAAGAAAGTGTAGAGAAAGTCCAAGCTGCAGGAAAAGGCAGCATACATAGCATTCAACTACAATTGGAAATCGATACTGGAGCATCGCTTTCGGTGATGGATAATAATTTATTTAGACGCGTCAATCAGATTAAAAGGCTACCCATGTCGCCAGTGCAAAATTGTGAAGTAGTTAGAGCTATCGGTCAAAAAAGTCAAATAATTAAGAACCACGTGCAGGGCGAAGAGATACTCGGAAAAGGAACCGTAGGATGCACTCTTCTGTTGGAAATAATTTATCAGTCCCTTTTATTCTGGGACGGGATATTACACGCGTAAGGGACGCACAGATCGACTTCTCACGTGGACTTATTAGCTTGATAGATCAGGGAAGGAAATTAACAATGGATATGATTAAAGCCATAGACATTCCTTGCAAGCGGTTCGAGTACGGTGAATGTGATAGAAGGCAGTAACCAATCAGAGGATGCCTATTGTAACAATGAAATGAATCACACGCAATGAACACAGTAAACCGACAATCTGATTAAATCCGAGTGCTAGAATCTGACTGCCTAACTCCCACACAGCAGCGACAACTTTCACCGCTGTTGCATCAACAGGAAAAGGTATTTTTAGAAAAATCTGGTGTTATCCTTCTAAACAAGCTAACTGCCTATGTAGATGAATTAATTATGGATTTAACTAATTGATGACAAGTGAAATCGTTGAGAGAGTACTAATTACGCCTATGAATGCCGACAACACTGGTAACTTGAAAAATCCAAGTTTGGGCACAAACAGATTAAGTTCCTCGGACATATAATCACACGCAGAGGAATTGTACCTGAGCCAGGACAGATCGATAACATTTAAAATTTTCCATAACCCAAATGCAAAAGACAATGAAAGTCATATTTATGGCTCACCTCATTTTTAGAGGCTTCGTGCCAGTGCAGCTTCTAAAAACCCTGTGCCTATTGAGAAAGAATGATCATTGGCAATGGACCTATGAATGCATGACTGCATTCGATGCTATTAAGCAGGCCCTAGTTGATTCGGGTATTCTGTAACAGCCAGACATTAATAAGGATTTCTGTCTGACAACAGAGGCATCAAGCTTTGGCTTGAGGGCGCGCATCTTCCTGACAGATGAAACATTCGGGGAAACTCAAGTTAGAATCATTGGTTTCGCAATCTGTCAGAGTGCGGACAAGCATATTCAGTGACAGAAGTCGAGGTCCTGAATGTAATGTGCGCTTTTAAAAAATATCATTACCATGTTTATGGAAAACATGTTAACGTATTGTACGACTATCAGGCACGTTATTTCATGCACAGCTATCTCGATGGACATTATTCGAGATTCGTTATGTAAATTGACAGGAAAACACAGTAGCAGATGCCTTATCCAGGTTGCTCCAAGGTCTGTCGGAATTTACCCACATGGTTGAAAAATCTTCAGTGTACAAACTACTTCTGATCAAAGATGCTAAGTACAGACAAGGGTACCAGAATATGTGTAGGAACCTAGATTAGGATTCAGACACTATGTGGAGAAACAGAGAAGAAACATTAAGAACCGACTCTGAACGTGCAGTTAGTCAACATTACCAGCTGTATGAAGAAGTGTTACACTATAGACAGAACACTAACCCTGATAAATGGTGTGTGTGTGTGTGTGTTTGTGTGTGTGTGTGTGTGTGTGTGTGTGTGTGTGTGTGTGTGCGTGTGTGTGTGTGCATGTATGTGCACCTTTGGTGTACTCTTTATACCTGGGGGTATTTTCGCATAGAAAAATCCTCAGAAAAGATAACCCAGTATTGCCATTACCACAACTCGAAGAAGGAGGCACGGAGGTTACTAAGAACATGTGTCATTTGCCAAAAGCCAAAGCCTACAGTGTGTACAATAAAACTGAACTGCTTCCAACATTGCCAGTAAAATGCGTGCAAATCATTGTTTTGGATATAGCAGGACCCCTTCCAACTGCCCAGGAGGGGGCGGGGGGGGGGGGTATTGCTTGCGTAGTCGTCGTTATAAACGACTTCTTTAGTAAATATGTAAAGATGTACCCAATAAAATCTGGAACATTCACCTCGATTATGAGCATAATTGTTTCTGATTTCCTATCAACGGTAGGAAAACCCATTTCCGTATTATCTGATAATGATTCCTATTTTGTAAGTAGGAGGTGGAAAAATTTCATACAACTATGGGATATAAAACCTATTTTAATATCCCACTTCAGCCAGAGTAGTAAGCCCGTACAGAGAAAAATTCGAGAGCTGAATCGATATGTAAGAACTTACACTCACGTCAAGCAAACCAAATGGGTCGACTACGTCATTCTATTTGAAAAAATTGTAGTAATCTATCTCATACCTCTACGATTTTGAATGTTCAGACCTTATGTTTCCTGTTACAGAATCCAATGAATGGTTAGTTCATTGTCCTGACATGAAAAGAAATTAAGCAACCCAGGAAGATAAAGTAGAGCAGGCTCTAGTCACAGTTTCAGAGCAAGCTAATCTTCATAGGAAAGACAAAACTTCAACAAAAACACAATTATGCAATGTTGGAGATTTAATGCTGTTTAGGTCAATCCAAAGGCATCACTAACAAAAAGAAAAATAAGAAATCGATCTTATTGTATAATGGGAAATATAAAATTCTCAGCATACCTCTTAAGTGTTGTTACGTGCTGGGAAATCCTAACAATAGCGAAGTAAGAGACTTACATCCCGATATGGACCTCAAGAGGTTTCATACGTAAAAGGAATTATTTTGCTGAATCAGCAACTAAATATTTTTCTCGGTATATATAGTAGTGATAGGTATTTTTTCCTATGTTTATACCTCATGTATGTTTAGTTTTAAGCGCATAATAACTTTCGTACTAATGACAAAATATCAGACTGCGTATGCAAGAACAGTTTCTTTTATGAGATAACCCAGAGATATTATCTGAAGTGAGAATCTACACTCATCACATGCTTTCTGCGGAAAGCACATTCTTACAGGATGTTCAACGTGGCGTACATTCATCATCCCTCTCTCCTCCGGCGTAAAGTATGAAGTACCCTTTGAAGTATACTCAGTTGTTGTACCGGCTGGCACGCATTGTAGCGTCTGTACATCATTGATTGGTTTGGGCTAGACCAATTCGTTCAAGCGTCCCCATAACCAAATGTCTAAGGGATTGAGTTCTGCGGAAAGAGCAGGCCAAGTTGTGAGGACACCACGATTAATCAAACGACCCTGACATGTCTGCGTCACATGTTCACGCAATTAAATAAGAAATTACAGATAATTCCCCAGTTAATCTTTACCTTAGCACGTACGGCTCTATTATTCTATCGCCAAGTACGTCCACCCATACTGTAGTTGAAAATCGAAGTTGATACCCCTTTTTCCGAATTGCTTGTGGATTTACAGGTGCCCATACATGCTCGTTATGGTAATTCACAACACCTCTAGTGAAACCTGCCACATCGGTAAATGAAATCTTGGATGTGAACAGTGGATTTGCGACGCACTTCTGCAGCAGCCATTGACAGAACTGCTGTCTGCCATGATGATCCTGTGGCCTGAACGCGCTGTAGAAATTACGTGTACAGCAACTGTTTATGTAATACAACCCCCAGATAGGAGAGTGTGTGACACATCTTCTGCTCCTGCTAATCGTTGCACACTCAACCCAGGGGTTTCTTCCACCGAACGTAGCACACGCTCCTGAATGACAGGCGTACGGACTGTGCGGGGCCTTCTACTGTCAGTCTTCCGAGGTGCTAGGGTACATGTGTCACTCACAAGGGAACCTTCCCATCGCACCCCCCCCCCCCCCCCTCAGATTTCATTATAAGTTGGCACAGTGGACAGGCCTTGAAAATCTGAACACAGATCAATCGAGAAAACAGGAAGAAGTTGTGTGAAACTATGGAAAAATAAGCAAAATATACAAACTGAGTAGTCCATCTGCAAGATAGGCAACATCAAGGATAGCGTGAGCTTAGGAGCGCCGTGGTCCCGTGGTTAGCGTGAGCAACTGCGGAGCGAGAGGTGCTCGGTTCAAGTCTTCCCTCGGGCGAAGAGTTTAATTTTTTATTTTCAGACAATTATCAAAGTTCAGGCACTCACACATAATCAACTTCGCTCTCCAAAATTCCAGGACATGTTCAGATTTGCTTGGATATGTACAGGATTTGACGGTCTACACACGGAAAAATTTAAAAAAGTTAAAAACATATATTTTGACAGAGCACAGGGAAAACTGTGCGACTGTGAAACCTAAATCGGGCAAGGTAGGAGAATCTTTTTACCCATTCGCCAAGTGTACAAGTTACGTGGGTCGACAACATATTCCTGTCATGTGACGGACATGCCGTCACCAGTGTCGTATAGAATATATCAGACGTGTTTTCCTGTGGAGGAAGCGGTTCACCTATGGCCTTGCGATCAAATGTTTTCGGTTCCCATTGAAGAGGCACGTCCTTTCGTCTACTAATCGCACGGTTTTGCGGTGCGGTCGCAAAACACAGACACTAAACTTATTACAGTGAACAGAGACATCAGTGAACGAACGGACGGATCATAACTTTGTAAAACTAAAGAAAAACTTTTCACTCGAGTGAAGTCTTGAACCAAGGACCTCTCGGTCCGCAGCTGCTCACGCTAACCACGGGACCACGGCGCTCTTGAGCTCACATTGTCCTTGATGTTGCCGATCTTTTCATGGAATACTCAGTTTGTATATTTTGCTTGTTTTTTCATAGTTCCACACAACTTCTTCCTGTTTTCTCGATTGATCTGTGTTCAGTTTGTCAAGGCCTATGCACTGTGCCAACTTATAATGAAATCTGAGGGGGGTGCGATGGGGAGGTTCCCTTGTCAGACGCTGGAAAAGTCTGCCGAACAGCTTATCAGGGGCACTCTCCACTGTGAATACTTTTCAACACAAAGTGCACGGGCACACTGGTTACGCCCATGTGCTAAACCATAGCAGAAGTATTGTACAATAAGGAACATGAACCGTGGATTTACTTTCAAAATCTTTTCTTAAAGAATTTACTTTATTTACTAGCGATTCATCAAGAACATTAACACATTTAATCACACTAGGTGAGCGTGGAGGTAGTTGCCAGTGGGTAACTGCTGAAAACAAATTTCTTTCCACGAATAGAAATTTTATTCCTAAAATTTTTTTTTCTTTAAAAAAAAGACAGATTTAAAAATTATAATCAGAAAACACCCTCTAAGTTTCAAGTTACAATTTATTCAGAGGCAGAAATAAATTTTTTTAAATTTTTATTTATTTATTTTTTTTTTTTTTTTTTTTCACGGTACGAGCTTTCGGGCTGAGAACGTTACCGCTCCCTTCTCACACAGCCGTAGTCACGACCGCTCAAAACAACCTCTCAAAGACTACATTGGTGCAAATCTGCAACACTCCAGATTACTTTAAACTAAAAATTTTGACAACTCACACAAACACATAAACTATGCACCCCTTAGGAGGGATGGAAATGGTACAAAACATTCACATTAAAAAAAAAATTAATTGCCACCGAAAGTGCAACTTGTTTTTAAAAGAAAACTATTACGGTGGAAGGGTGGCAACTTTATATACTAAAATGACCATTTACATAAAAACCCATGAAATGCAGTCTTACATAAAATGTACCAACATGTTCTACATTACACATATACCACCTCTCAAGATGATAAGCAGGATACAAACATATTTCAGGAATTCGGCCTTTACACCTTAATCAATAAATTCGGTAACACCGAATCCGACAAACATGACAGAGGCAGCTATTAACGTATGGCAGATTGACAGAGGGATTACTGAACAAACCGAAGCACAGATTGCTCTAACACGCCCCAACTCCACAAGGGAAAAACGGACCATCCAATTCATAAATAACCACCTCCCCGCTAGTGGGCAAACGGAGAAGAATGGTGGGACGACCCCAAAACAAAGCGGCTGGTGACCTCACCAAGGACACAAGTAGAATTTAACAAGTAAATGAAACATCATCGCTCCAATTACTTAACTTCTAATAAACTGCGATTTCTGGCGAAGACCTGGCGCAGCACCCCCAACGCTCTCCCGAACCGTCCGCTGCCAGCCGCTTCAACGGACGCAGGAAGGCGCGCCGATCTCCCGTTTCACGGTGTCGCGGCTCTCACCGGCCAGCCCGATGTCGTGGTTTGACTCCTGTCGTTCTCGTGTCGACCACGAAGCCACTACCCCTTTCTATACGGCGCGGGCCAGTGGACTCACGTGGGGACCTCACATGCGTCGACGCTCAAGGCGAACAAGTTATCTTGTGTCTCAGTGCGCGACCGACCAACCGATCGATCCAACGGCCAATGACCGTTGCTCGAGAAACTCGAGCAGACTGGCGGCCTAACGCAAACTCAAATGCAGGAACTTAGCCCCGACCGGGCGACCACTAGCTGAGTTCTGTTACTGGCGGAGTGGCAAGACTCTCATTTTCTGGTTTTAAAGTTTGATCCAAACGACAGACATACTAGCACTCCAACGACAGACACTAACTGCCGCACAAATGCGAACGAGAGACTGACCAGCAACTGGTGACGCGAGACTGTCCCAGACTCACTCCGACTGACCAACTGCCCGACTGGCGAGCTTATAGCGCCCCTTAAATGCACGTGAGCCGGCAACCTTTTCCCTTTTCCACCAGAGAGAGACACCAAAGCTGCGAATGCCACAGCGGCGCCACCGCCAGAAAAAGAGGGCGACTGCTTCACACTACGCGCTCACAACATATTTTCAATTGTAACTGCTGTCCCTGCATAATAATTTGTACTTCATATGTAATTCGGATATGTGTTCATAAAACAAATCACATGAAACTGCAGTGACTCACGAACTTAATAATCACAATACACAGTCAGACAACGCAACTTAAAGGATCCAGGTCGATTTTCATTCTCGGGTTTTCCGACGCCTGTGAACCCACATGAGTGAGCATTTAGTCACACCGCGGGAAGCATACAAATTTTTTTCCGATCTGTATTTTGCTGAATAATACCACACAGCATGTTCCACCACACTATTAACATCATAATGCAACAGTTTTCATTATCACAGTGTTTGACTACATTTGTCTGGTATACAATTACCGTATGAAATGAAGAATATTTAGTGTTGAACACTTGCATGTTGACAAAACAAGTGTACCTTCTTACTGATTATCTACTTTGTAAATGTAAAGATTAACATTTTCCAGACAACGAATTGGTAATGTTTCCTCCGTATAAGTTATAAGATAGACAAAATATTTCCAGAGGCTTTGCAACGTCTCCTGGAAATATTTAGTTCAAAATGTAAGTGTAATGTGTCAAAATGACGTAAATAGCAGAGACATGGAACACAGAAATTTTGTCTGAGTTTGCAAATGGCTATACGAATCCTCTCCACGATTCGGAAAAAAAAAAAAAACTCCAGGAAGTTCTTTCTTTTGTAATGTAGAGAATATGGTCTACTTTGTGACCATTCGGCTTTTTTGGTCTCATCGCTGAGTAGATTGTAATTCTGGATGCTTTTATTTCGTTCTGTTGATAAAAGGTTTGTACCGCTGGTAATTGTATGTTTGTTGTCATTAAAATATAACTTATGCATGTTAAAGTGACATGTGATTTTAGTTACGTAAAAAATAACTTCCTCTCTCTGAGCATTTGTAGAATTAACTTCAGATGGAGATTTTCGTTGTTGACGGTGTTTATTGCCTGGACTACTAATTTGTTGAAATGCAGCCACAGCGGCCTGCTTATTGAGAAAAAACCTACATCTTTATTCAGCATAAATAACTGCGCAAGTACTACTACTCAGATTGTCCTGAACGTCAGACTGCAGACTGCCAAGTATTGTCCATCGACACAGATAATACTTTTATCTTCTGTAAAAAGTATTAAATGTTCTCTTTATGTCTAAGAAAATCTTACATTACATGGACAATAAATTTAAATGTCCATATTTTCCATGTGAATAAGGTATGAACATGCTCTTGACTGAAAAATTGCTGTTGTATGAATAGCCTAACGTCTCACTTAAGTCATTGCTAGCCGTTCTTTAGGAAATTCTCCTTAGTGTGAGATGAAAAATATTACACTAGTATTTCACGTAACAGATTTGTTACTCTATCTCCCTTATAAATACGGGGACACGTTGTTGACATATCGTCTATAAAAGGCCGCAACTGCAAACAACGTCAAATTATACGACGAATACCATTTCATGCTATTAGATTCGTAAAACCCTTCTGCAATTAGAGTGGCGCCCATGTGAGACTAGATTTTACAATATTTATATTTAATTAAATAATATATATAGCTATGTAGATTTCTTTTCTTATATTAATACAAATGTTGTAAATTCCCCGTTATATTTGTTTCTGTATGAAATTCACCCTACTATACCTCCCACTTCATAAAAGGTCTGTGTATTATCAAAACTGTGTTCGCACATTGTTATCCAACTTAAACTCGTACGCTAAATTTTTACTAAAGAGAATCTAATTTGAATTAAAATGTAACTGGTCTGAATACAACTTACATTTAATTAAACGCGCAACTGAAATAAAACAACTATGAGGTGTAATCAAAATTTCCGCTTACCTCGCGTGTTGATAACATTGTTGCAACTTTCTCGAAAGCACACCAGCAAATAGGAAGCAGGCAGTGGCTAAGCTAAATTTCTATTTCTAAATAAATTTTCAAACAATATTGAACCTGTGCATACCACATGGTGCCATGTGGTTGTTCATAGTGATAAACATTTGTACAGTGGAGTGGGGAAGGTAATTTTTGAAATAGTATGCCAGAACAACGACTTTAGAATGAAGTATGCATTCAAAAAAGACAGAGTCAATCTTTGCGCGATCTTGAACGTAGCATTGGTTTGAACAATACTACACTTAAAGAAGTAAAGAATGGAACTTCCTGGCAGATTAAAACTGTGTGCCGGACCGAGACTCGAACTCGGGGCCTTTGCCTTTCGCAGGGAAGTGCTCTAGCAACTGAGCTACCCAAGCACACAGCTTGGATAGCTCAGCTGGTAGTGCACTTGCCCGCGAAAGGCAAAGGTCCCGAGTTCGAGTCTCGGTCCGGCGCACAGTTTTAATCTGCCAGGAAGTTTCATATCGGAGCACACTACACTGCAGAGTGAAATTCTCATTCAAGCGATGAATGGTTTGAAAAGGGTACAATGTTAACAGATAATTTCTATAAATTCAAACAACTTAATCAATTCATACCTTAAAGCATGATTCGGGGAAGTGTGGTGGTCTTTCTCTCAGCTCTGAGCAAGTGGACAAAGTTAACTAGCTACCAACATGAAATAGACTGCGCAGAGGCGAAGACCGTGCCATAACAAGACCAAAAATTATTTAATAGTAACATAACATGCTCTCACACTGACATGCACATCGACGTTGAGCGCCTATAAGCCCCAACATGCACATCGATAACTTATAGAAATCAAAATTACATTTCCACCTTACAGAGTAATTTCCCTTTCACGTTCCGATGAAAAACATTCTGAGGGAGAACGGCTGGTTCAAATGGCTCTGAGCGCTATGGGATTGGTTCAAATGGCTCTGAGCACTATGGGACTTAACAACTAGGGTCATCAGTCCCCTAGAACGTAGAACTACTTAACCCTAACTAACCTAAGCACGACACACACAACCATGCCCGAGGCAGGATTCGAACCTGCGACCGTAGCGGTCGCGCGGTTCCAGACTAAATCGCCTAGAACGGCTTGGCCACTCCGGCCGGCGAGGGAGAACGTCTAGTACATAAATTTACATAAATTTTGTAATAGGGAAAGTCAAGCGCCGGCACGCCAGTCAGGACTATTAGAGCAGACAGGGCTGTGAAGAAGACGTCAGCCAATCGCACGCAGACTGACCCCTCTCTAGGACGACAACCCGACGGCAGCTCCCTCTACGCGAGGAGAACGGAAGTACTGCACCTATTGTTCTGTTGAAGACTAATCAGTTCTGCGAATTTTACAGCAGCGAGTTCAAGAATAGCATCAAGGCTAGCCGTTTCACTTCTGCTATGTAGTGTTTTCTATACTGAAGAGATTTCTTATTTTCATGTCATCCTTTGCTTGCAACTCATTGTGTTCTCAAAGTTGTTATCTTACTGTGAGAAAACCTCTTTAATAAGAGTTCCTCGAATTTTTGTCTAGCGATCCGAGAAGCAGGTTTCCTAGGCACCACATATTTGACGTGTAGGCAGGATACAAAAAATGGTTCAAATGGCTCTGAGCACTATGGGACTCAACTGCTGAGGTCATTAGTCCTCTAGAACTTAGAACTAGTTAAACCTAACTAACCTAAGAACATCACAAACATCCGTGCCCGAGGCAGAATTCGAACCTGCGACCGAAGCGGTCTCGCGGTTCCAGACTGCAGCGCCTTTAGCCGCAGGATACAACACTGGAGACAAGAAGTCCAAAGGATCCCATAGTGGCAATCTGTTTCTTGCTCATGGGCTTTCCTGGCTGCCGCCTTAGTTCTATTTTGTCTTTCCTTTGCAGTTATGTTTACTTGCTTTAATAGCGTTCAAAATGGTTCAAATGGCTCTGAGCACTATATGACTTAACATCTGAGGTCATCAGTCCCCTAGGCTTAGAACTACTTAAACATAACTAACCTAAGGACATCACACACATCCATACCCGAGGCAGAATTCGAACCCGCGACCATAGGAGCAGCGCAGTTCCGGACTGAAGCGCCTAGAACCGCTCTACCACAGCGGCCGGCTCCACTATTTCTTGTCCACTGTAGGCAGTGCAGTGTTTAGACTCATTCAGAAATTATTCCCTAGTGCCACTTCGAGGAGCTTCCCTATTATGAGTTCGTAGATTCGCAATTATGACCAACAAGTGAATGTGATAGCACCTAGGTATCAATTCTTTAATTGCAAGAAACGGTCACAACAGACTTATCGCGAGTGGGAAACAGATTTGCTTGGTATGACGAGTACGTGCCAATTTAAATGTGCTTGCTGTGCTTTATACTACGATGTTATATTCCGTAATGCGATCGGTTACAATGTAACTGAAGTCTGACTTAGAGAACAAATTTTGAAGCAGCCCGATTCATCATTTCAGCAAATAGTGCAAATACAGTCAGTACGATTCAGGTGCTGTGTCGGCTGACAAATTCAGCCACAAACTTGTTACGTTGAGTCGCCTCTTCCTAGCGACAGGCCCATCTGGCGTTGACAGCTTGCGTAGGCCACTCCGCATAAACAGCTCTCTAAACAGGCAAACAAAATTAAGTGATGCGCTCTGTGCTATTCACTGCACAAACGCCAGGACTGCCCGTCAACAAAAGCACATTGCTACGCATGTGACAAGAACGGTCACGTACAATCTGTATTTTTGCAACTGAACAAACTTAAGAATTCTGCCCACTCACAAATATCAAGTCACAAGGCCCATGTAATCAATGTAGTATATTCAAAGCCTGCTGCAGTCATTAGGAAAACTAACAAGCGAACAGTTTCTTCAGTGATACGTCACTGAAACAAAACTTTTGTTCAATTACTTATTTGTGGGAAATGTATGAAATTTCAGTTGGACACGGGGCCTCTGTCACGTTGCTAAATCGTAACACATATGAACTGTTAAGCTACCTGCGCATGTCTAAAACTAGTACACATGTCGGCTTATAAGGGACAAGTCGATCCCATTCACAGAAAAAGTACTTCGCCTGCCACATATCGCTTGCATACGCGAACTGTGACCTTAGCTGTGCTACAATCACGCAATTGTGAGAACGTATTTGGCCTTGATTCAGCTGGTTTTTTTGCCATTAACATTCGGGACAATGTGTTGTCAGTGACTGCATTCAAGGCAAAGGACAGTATAGCAAGCTTGCTGAAAGACTGGCCGGAATTCTTTTCTGAAGGCTTAGGCAAGCCTAAATTTTGCCAGGCCACAACTGTTCCCATTTCATTATGGGATAAAGTTGTTGCTGAAGTTAAAGAATTGCAAGATAGTGGAGCTATTTCGCCCATATCAGCCTGTTAATGGGCAATTCCAATGGTTTTGCTCTCCAAACCTTCAGGTCGCATTTGCCTCTGTGATTCTGCTTGGTAATAGATCACAAGCCATTGCAGACTTTGTTTCATCCAATGAAGCCGCTCCCTGTACGAGCTGCCCAAAAATTGCAACGATGGGCTTTGTTGTCGTCTTAATACCAGTACGAGACTTTGTATCGTCTGACTGCGAAGCATGATAATGCGGACACACTTTCACGTCTTCCGATTGGCCCTGATACAGCCTTTGACGCTTCTGCTGCATCCTGTTGTCACATCAATTCTTACGATTCTGAATTGCTCCAGTCCTTTCCTCTGAATCATCCGAAAATTTCACAGGCTACGGAAGCTGATTCCGATTTGAACATTTTGCTAAATTACATTCGCACATCTTTGCCTCGCTCAATGCATAGTATACAAAAATCTGTAGTGCGCCAATAATTAGCGCGTCGGCATAGCCTAACTATACAGAAAAGTTTGATTGTTGTTCAAAATGACAGTGGGCAATCACGTATGTTGATCCCCAAAAGTTTGCAAAACGTAGTGTTTCAGTCACTTCCCCAAGGATACTGGGGGATTATTGGTACGAAACAGTTACCGCGTCGACACTGTACTTGGCAATGTATGGATACCTGTCAGTCGTCTTGCCTTAGGTAGTTACTGCTGCATGTGAGAGGCTGGGACACCTGGATAGTTTATATATAAAAGCTGTTGTGAGATCGACGTCGTTAATTGCACAAATTAAAATCAGCGTAGTATTCTCTGATACAACTGATTAAAAGACATGCAATCATATTTCTCCTCCACTGTAGAGGATAGTCGTAGTTTGGGTCACTCTTGTAGCTCAACAAAAAGAGGTAGAAACAGAGATATCAGTAAACCTTACTGAACAACACGCCGTTCACATTTTTCTAGAAGTTACGAAGAGATGCTGTTGGACGGGAGTAGCGTAATCCGCTGGTCTGCCATAGTGTTCGTTGGTATGTGCGTGCTCCTTACCCTTCCCGAATGAGGACTCCAACTGCTTTACAGCGTATACTTCGTTAACGACTAACTGGCACGTGTCTTCGGACAGATTATGCATTTTTCGCGAAGGACATCACGTGCTCGAATCATGTGTGTTGGGATGATCGAGAGTCAAAACTATTTTAGCTTGGCTTTTCATACCGGGAAACTACGGAAGCAATTATATCATACGAGCTATGTAAGTATTATCAACCCTAAAACGTTTTCTTTTAATTTCAGAGAATATGCAATTAATGGCATAAATTAATATGAAAACGAAAAAAGATATACGCTATACATTTTGTACAATTAACGGACACGACTTCTCTAAGCAAACCGTCGATTATCTGAAATTAAATTTGAACTAATTAGCTGCACCATCGATGCTCGGAGCTATATTCCAAGACAATAGTTTTTTTCGATCACCTTTATTGGAGGACAGCTCGTTCCTGTAAAAACTTGCAGGACCAGTGGGAGTCACGTATACCTCTGTTGTGTTCGTAGTTGGACGCTAGGTTTAATGTGAATTCTTCGTAAGGGAAACGTTCAGGCGATGGTAAAAAGGAGTGGATAATAGTGACGAACAAAGAAATGACTAAAAATCGACCCAATTTTTTGCCGTGACGTATGTCGCAGTCCCTTCAGTACCAGGGATTCACACAAAAGATTTTCCGCGTAGGCTTGGTGGTGAGACGTGAGATGATACGCGTAATAGGCCTTGAAAATCGTAAGACTGTTTGCTCGATACGTATCCTTGTGGTTGACTTAGTGCTACTTGATGACTTTCCTATCCGACATACACAGGGTTTATTCACTGATTCATGCCGGCGACATTCGAAGTCACGATTAATTGTCCAAGTCGACCATCACTGAGCACATATATCCAGGATTAGACACTGTATCTCCAATTTCAGTCGACGACACACGCTGATGATGCTGTTGCGCCTGCAGATTGCATTCCCACACTGTACCGGTTTCAACAGAGCTATGGTGCGCGACGAGATAGCGGATGACGCCTTGGTACACGCACAGACGAACATCAGTGGCCGTTTGCACAGGCAGTTAATGACCTGGTGAGGATTGCACCTTATGCAGTAGGTTTTCGAATCAAGACATCAGGCTTCCACAGCCCACTTTGCAGAACCTAGGTCGTCTGCTCTGAGAGGTGGATCTTATATACACTCCTGGAAATTGAAATAAGAACACCGTGAATTCATTGTCCCAGGAAGGGGAAACTTTATTGACACATTCCTGGGGTCAGATACATCACATGATCACACTGACAGAACCACAGGCACATAGACACAGGCAACAGAGCATGCACAATGTCGGCACTAGTACAGTGTATATCCACCTTTCGCAGCAATGCAGGCTGCTATTCTCCCATGGAGACGATCGTAGAGATGCTGGATGTAGTCCTGTGGAACGGCTTGCCATGCCATTTCCACCTGGCACCTCAGTTGGACCAGCGTTCGTGCTGGACGTGCAGACCGCGTGAGACGACGCTTCATCCAGTCCCAAACATGCTCAATGGGGGACAGATCCGGAGATCTTGCTGGCCAGGGTAGTTGACTTACACCTTCTAGAGCACGTTGGGTGGCACGGGGTACATGCGGACGTGCATTGTCCTGTTGGAACAGCAAGTTCCCTTGCCGGTCTAGGAATGGTAGAACGATGGGTTCGATGACGGTTTGGATGTACCGTGCACTATTCAGTGTCCCCTCGACGATCACCAGTGGTGTACGGCCAGTGTAGGAGATCGCTCCCCACACCATGATGCCGGGTGTTGGCCCTGTGTGCCTCGGTCGTATGCAGTCCTGATTGTGGCGCTCACCTGCACGGCGCCAAACACGCATACGACCGTCATTGGCACCAAGGCAGAAGCGACTCTCATCGCTGAAGACGACACGTCTCCATTCGTCCCTCCATTCACGCCTGTCGCGACACCACTGGAGGCGGGCTGCACGATGTTGGGGCGTGAGCGGAAGACGGCCTAACGGTGTGCGGGACCGTAGCCCAGCTTCATGGAGACGGTTGCGAATGGTCCTCGCCGATACCCCAGGAGCAACAGTGTCCCTAATTTGCTGGGAAGTGGCGGTGCGGTCCCCTACGGCACTGCGTAGGATCCTACGGTCTTGGCGTGCATCCGTGCGTCGCTGCGGTCCGGTCCCAGGTCGTCGGGCACGTGCACCTTCCGCCGACCACTGGCGACAACATCGATGTACTGTGGAGACCTCACGCCCCACGTGTTGAGCAATTCGGCGGTACGTCCACCCGGCCTCCCGCATGCCCACTATACGCCCTCGCTCAAAGTCCGTCAACTGCACATACGGTTCACGTCCACGCTGTCGCGGCATGCTACCAGTGTTAAAGACTGCGAAGGAGCTCCGTATGCCACGGCAAACTGGCTGACACTGACGGCGGCGGTGCACAAATGCTGCGCAGCTAGCGCCATTCGACGGCCAACACCGCGGTTCCTGGTGTGTCCGCTGTGCCGTGCGTGTGATCATTGCTTGTACAGCCCTCTCGCAGTGTCCGGAGCAAGTATGGTGGGTCTGACACACCGGTGTCAATGTGTTCTTTTTTCCATTTCCAGGAGTGTATGTGCACTAGTTAAACTGTTCTGATTTCGTGTCGCCGCAATTCTTTGATATTGTAACATGCAAGATGTTCTATAAAAAATAGCTCACACAATATACCAAAATGGATCCTGAGTTTAATTAAATGGCCGAAAAGCCGAAACACAGAAGAAATTTATTGTACAAAACCCTACATCTTTTCCACGAATATTTTTGTCATCATTTGACGAAGTATCTGAATTAGGTAAATTTATTGTCTATGACACTGATTCTACCTTTGTTAATGTATGGAATTCGACTACCATAACTGATTTGTGGCCAAATAATAGACTAACAGATCTTCATAGCTGAATGATCCGTAGGCTTTACTTGTGACAATACCTATTGAAACATCTGATTACATCTCCCGCCAGGCAATTCTCTGTACACTTTTCAATCCATTCAAATTCCTTGTGTGTCTGACTTTTTGCTTTTCTGTTCGCTGCTTCTTTACAGACGTGTTAGTGTTTGCTACACTGTTTTCTTTGACAAGATTTCTAAACAGCCTCTCCGAAAAGGTTACTGGTGCCAAGTGATTCACGTCCTTGAAAATCGTAACATTAAGAATTCCAAGGCGTAACCCAAACTCTTGACAAAAGGATACCAAGCAATAGATAAAGCATAGATTTCTATGCTTTTCATCGTAACTTATCTCCTTTAATTTCATTTGTTTGTATGTAGTCGGAAACTGTATTTCCAAAACTATTTTTCTGGAACCCGTCAGAGTGGAGAAAATGCAGCGAACGACCTTCCTATGAGCCGCTATCTCTTCGCTCTAGGGAAAATCTAAAATTAAATTACAGAACTAGACTAAAATCCGTAATCGGTATTCCGTCGTATTTTGTATTGATACTTTCTGTTAAGCGTAGCGCAATTTATAACAGGAAATTTAATTATGTTGGAACGAATGAGTTTTATGTGCAGTTTTCTACCTAACAGATCCTGCATATTAGTGCAATATACATGATGGCGTATCCTTCACGATATACGTAAATCGGGAGCACAGAGTGGAAATATACTTGGTACCTGTTAAGCAGTGGTACTTTCGCGAAGCAAGCAATCAAATAAAGGCGGTGATGCGAAATCTGCTCCGCAGCCGTCCGTTTCGCAGGAAATATCTCTCATCTCCGCCGAGGGCGTAAAAGCAGGGATTTCTGGTATGCATTATTCAAAAGTAAATTTTCGGATCAAACAACAGGCGGGACTGAACGTTTTCTGCTCATTAGCCGTTTATACACAAAACGTGGCAAAAACAAACGGGAATGTGTAACTGCCAAACGAAAGTTTTTGAATCGGCGCCTGGAGATGCTTAAATTATACATTCCAATGGGTTTTTAAAACCCGTTAAATTACAACTAAACACGCAAGAGGGACGCCGAAAAGAACGCTACATCGGATTAAACTCGTTTTTCTGTCGAACTCTGTAGCAGAGGTAAACATTAATTCTTATACAATATACAGTCTACCCCCTGAATCACTGATGGCACTGCTGGTAGACACTCTATTCCACTGTTCATCTCTAAACTTCTTTATCTTTTAGTGTAGTGTTTATGATATTAAGACAGTATTTGAATGCAAATATTATTGAGCATCTAGATAATAATTCTCATAAAAGGTTACACTTTTATATGTTGTGTTTAATCTCTTTTGTGTGCTCCATTGCAATGAAATATCCTTCCCCGACTTTTTATCACCACCACTATTTATTTGCTGATTAAAATGGTATAAGAGGAGTAGGAGTTGGTATGCATCGGAAGGTAGAGAAATGAATGAGTTACCTTGAACAGCACCGGCCGCAGTGGCCGAGAGGTTCCAGGCACTTCAGTCCGGACCCGCGCGACAGCTATGGTCGCAGGTTCGAATCCTACCTCGGGCATGGATGTGTGTGATGTCCTTGTGTTAGGTTTAAGTAGTTCAAAGTTTTAGGGGACTGGTGACCTCAGATGTTAAGTCCCATAGTGCTCACAAGGGAACCTCCCCATCGCACCCCCCTCAGATTTCATTGTAAGTTGGCACAGTGGATAGGCCTTGAAAATCTGAACACAGATCAATCGAGAAAACAGGAAGGAGTTGTGTGAAATTATGAAAAAATAAGCAAAATATACAAACTGAGTAGTCCATGCGCAAGATAGGCAACATCAAGGATAGCGTGAGCGCAGAAGCGCCGTGGGCCTGTGGTTAGCGTGAGCAGCTGAGGAGCGGGAGGTCGTACAGCGCCGTCTGCCGTCTGTTAGCAGCTTTTGTAAATATTATTTCAAACTGCTGTATAAACTTCTTACAGCTTTCACAATAAACATACCGTTTACTGCATTCCTCTATCGATCTTTGTTTTCGAGATATTTAATTTTGAAATCAGGGAGTCCTTTTCTGGACACCCTGTAAATTAAACATGATGCAAAGAATATTCTTTAAGCCCGTTTTTTCTTCTGATGGTCGTTACTATGACTTAGGCAAACACTGTAAGGTAAGGTTTCGTAAGTGTATAATCGTTTGTCTATATTCTCTTTCTTCTGTCCTGTTACTTGATAATTGCGCAATTACATATGTTGCGTATTAGCTATGAAGCAGGTCGTACCGCAAGAGTCACTGCTCTTCCCTTTGACAGTAAGAGTTACCTCAACTGGATCACTCCGAGGAACCACTTAGCAGACAAACGTTCGCTCCAGAGCTTCGTGACGCAGCGTCCCTTTGGTGACGTGCGGATGTAGTGTACTTGGACGCACCTGAAAAGCAAGTACACTGGCCAATAGGGATGCCTGTAAGCATCCAGCGGCGCCAACTGGAGCGCAGAGCGCCTCCCAGCGAGATCAATGGACCAATCCGGAGCGAACCCCTGGCACGGCTCACACGGCTGACGTCTGTCTGGCGCGCCGATGAGACATCAAACGGGAGATGGTACGCCTGACAAACAGAGTGTGCAATTACTGTGTGATTCACAGCTGAGTATCCGCGAATGAGACAACGACCTCCACAAACAACGATCCCCTCGTAAGCTGAGAATAAATGCGCACACAGGGAGACATCCCATAACACATGGCCATCGGTGAGGGCCATTCTTCATTGGTCAGCGTTATGTTTAACAGCTTGGCTCTTCGTGTGTTGCAACATGTTACGCCGAAGCGCTCCATTTGTGTTACAGATAATATTCACTGACAACAGTCGGAAGAAATTGATATAATGAAAACACGACCGCAGAGTTGTAGAAAACTGTAATAAGCTAGGTGGAAACAAGCAGGAATTTGACAAAAGTACATGCAGGGAAAAGTTAATAAGATAAAAAGGATAAACATTCTCATAATAAATAAGATAATGAGATCTTCGTAATCCTCACACAAAAGTCATGAGATTTATGCAAACAGTTCCTTTTATTTCATTGTAAAATATCTCGTGTGTATATGAAAACACTGCATTCGAGACTAGAAGACGAGCGGTAAGATCTGTCCATTTAATGAATGAAAAATAAATTAATAAATACTACAAATAATTTTCTGCTGCCGAAGGCAGTTTCTTCTTATGAACTCTAGACCCTTTATAATTATATATCCTATTAAATTGAGAAAGTAGTTGAAAAGAAAATCGCTCACAGCTTGAACCCCATGCTTGTTCAAAATATTCAGGCTCATAAGTAAGAACAGAGTGTACAGTCATTATATAATGTATAGTATGGAGTAAAGAACAAGAATGAGCGTATTTCGATCGAAAGATAATTAGGAGGCTGAATGTGTGAGGTTAACACTTACATAGTATAAATAATAACGATCCTATACACTGTAATGATTATTTGAGAATAATTTGAGAGTAATTCAGATGAACTGGGGAAGTACTTTCTTTTCTTTATAAGAAACTTAGAAGATATACTTTTCCGCTAAGCTTCAATGTACTTTAGTGGAGAGATAAAATCTTAGTACGGAAGTTCATCCACTAAATTATCAGGTAACTTAAGAAACCTGTCACTACCTTACACATGAAAAGACTGAAGAAACATATTACCAACATTAATTTTCAGCCATTAGACTCTCAACAGGTTTCATGCTGTTTTCGATTTTTAGTATTATAGTATTATAGCAAAATACTAACGCGAATTCTTTACAGACGAATGGAAAAACTGGTAGAAGCGGACCTCGGGGAAGATCAGTTTGGATTCCGCGGAAATGTTGGAACACGTGAGGCAATACTAACCTTACGACTTATCTCAGAAGAAAGGTTAAGGAAAGGCAAACCTACGTTTCTAGCATTTGTAGACTTAGAGAAAGCTTTTGACAATGTTAACTGGAATACTCTCTTTCAAATTCTGAAGGTGGTAGGGGTAAAATACAGAGAGCGAAAGGCTATTTACAATTTGTACAGAAACCAGATGGCAGTTATAAGAGTCGAGGGGCATGAAAGGGAAGCAGTGGTTGGGAAAGGAGTGAGACAGGGTTGTAGCCTCTCCCCGATGTTATTCAATCTGTATATTGAGCAAGCAGTAAAGGAAGCAAAAGAAAAATTCGGAGTAGGTATTAAAATTCATGGAGAAGAAGTAAAAACTTTGAGGTTCGCCGATGACATTGTAATTCTGTCAGAGACAGCAAAGGACTTGGAAGAGCAGTTGAACGGAATGGACAGTGTCTTGAAAGGAGGATATAAGATGAACATCAACAAAAGCAAAACGAGGATAATGGAATGTAGTCAAATTAAATCGGGTGATGCTGAGGGAATTAGATTAGGAAATGAGACACTTAAAGTAGTAAAGGAGTTTTGCTATTTAGGGAGTAAAATAACTGATGATGGTCGAAGTAGAGAGGATATAAAATGTAGACTGGCAATGGCAAGGAAATCGTTTCTGAAGAAGAGAAATTTGTTAACGTCGAGTATAGACTGAAGTGTCAGGAAGTCGTTTCTGAAAGTATTTGTATGGAGTGTAGCCATGTATGGAAGTGAAACATGGACGATAGCTAGTTTGGACAAGAGGAGAATAGAAGCTTTCGAAATGTGGTGCTACAGAAGAATGCTGAAGATTAGATGGGTAGATCACATAACTAATGAGGAGGTGTTGAATAGGATTGGGGAGAAGAGAAGTTTATGGCACAACTTGACTAGAAGAAGGGATAGGTTGGTAGGACATGTTTTGAGGCATCAAGGGATCACAAATTTAGCATTGGAGGGCAGCGTGGAGGGTAAAAATCGTAGAGGGACACCAAGAGATGAATACACTAAGCAGATTCAGAAGGATGTAGGTTGCAGTAGGTACTGGGAGATGAAGAAGCTTGCACAGGATAGAGTATCATGGAGAGCTGCATCAAACCAGTCTCAGGACTGAAGACCACAACAACAACAGCGTTTTCATCTCCCACGACTGCATAATTATTACACGATATTCCTGTACAATCTGTTTTGTTGATGTTCTAGTTATTTACTACATCTTTTAATTCTCATTGCACTGCTATGTTAGCTACAGGGGGTGGATGAAAAAAAAGGAACACAAAAAACTCAACACGTTACCATACCCTGTGCGGTGTAGAAAAAGCTATGGAATTCCGAACAGCTTCCAGTTGCCTAGGAATGCATACATACAGGTTCCATATGCATTTCAGGGGAATATTATACCATTTTACTTTCAAAATAGTGTAAGTAACTGTGATGGAGGTGGGTAGCGATCACGCACCATTCCCTCCAAAGGCTCAACAGTACTCAGATCTGGTGATGATGGTGGCCAGGGGAGATGCAGATGCGACAATTCATCCTCGTGCTCGTGAAAGCGGTGGTAGATGATTCGAACTGTATGAACTGGGCCATTCCGTCTAGTACACACTATAATCATTTTGAGGAAAACATTGTACACATGAGATGGATCACAACAGCCATAATGGTCACATAATTTCTGACAGTAATGCTACCATGCATTATTGACCATGGACCATTGGAATACCAACATACGGCTGACCAAATCACCGCCGATCTCCCCCCAGATCTTTGCCGTAAACTCGGCGATAAGGTGGAAACAGGATGACACAACATACACTACGTGATCAAAAGTATCCGGACACCTGGCTGAAAATGACTTAAAGTTCGTGGCGCCCTCAATCGGTACTGCGGGAATTCAATGTGATGTTAGCCCACCCTTAGCCTTGATGACAGGTTCCACTCTCGCAGTCATACATTCAGTCAGGTACTGGAAGGTTTCGCGGGGTGTGGCAGCCCATTCTTCACGGAGTGCAGCACTGAGGAGAGGTATCGACGTCGGTCGGTGAGGCCTGGCTCGAAGTCGGCGTTCCACAACATCTCAACGGTGTTCTATAGGATTCAGGTCAGGACTCTGTGCAGGTCAGTCCATTACAGGGATGTTATTGTCGTGTAAACACCCCACCACTGGTGGTGCATTATGAAAAGGTGCTCGATAGTGTAGAATGATGCAATGGCCTTCCCCGAATTGCTCTTCAACGGTGGGAAGCAAGGAGGTGCTTAGAACATCAATGTAGGCCTGTCCTGTGATAGTGCCACGCAAAACATGGAAAACACGACCGCACTATAACACCACGGAATCCGAATTTTACTGTTGGCACTAGACACGCCGTGAGATAACGTTCACCGGACATTCGCCTTACCACACCCTTCCATGACTCGCCACATTGTGTACCGAGAATCATCACTCCACACAACGTTTCTCCACTGTTCAATCGTCCAATGTTTACATTCCTTACACCAAGCGATGCGCCATTTGGCATTTACCGGCATGATGTGTGGCTTATGAGGAGCCGCTCCGCCATGAAATCCACGTTTTTCCACCTCCCGCATACCTTGCATAGTACTTGCAGTGGATCCTGAAGCAGTTTGGAATTCCTGTATGATGGTCTGGATAGATGTCTGCCTTTCACACATTACGACACTCTCCAACTGTCGGCGGTCTGTGTCAGTTCGGCCTGTACGCTTTTCTGCTGCACGTATCCCTTCACGTTCCACATTACTATCACGTCGGAAACAGTGGACCTAGGGATGTTTAGGAGACTGGAAATCTCGTGTACAGACATATTACACAAGTGAAAACCAATCACCTGACCACGTTCGAAGTCCGTGAGTTCCGCGGAGCGCCCCATTCTGCTCTCTCATGATGTCTGATGACTACTGAGGTCGCAGATACGGAGTACGTGGCGGGAAGGTGTCAGCACAATACACCTAATACGAAAAACGTATGTTTTGTGGGTTTCTGGATCACATGGTGTACATCCAAGCAAAAGAGTTCCTTCCATTGCACTATGGGTCACATTTGGCCGCGCAGAGTAGCCGGGTGGTTTTAGGCGTCATGTCACGGACTGCGAGGCCGCTCCCGCGGGAGGTTGAAGTCCTCCTTCAGGCGTGGGTGTATGTGTTGTTCTTAGCATAAGTTAGTTTAAGTAGTGTGTAAGTCTAGGGACCGATGACCTCAGCAGTTTGGTCCCTTAAGAATTCACCACACATTTTTTAGTCCACGTTTTGTAGTTTCAGGACTACAGTCTCCTGTTATTGGCATTTGCATCACTGACGTGTGGTTTTGGAATTCCAGCTGGCCCATCAACTCTCTGCTGGTGGAACTCTCTTCGTGCTGTTTCTGTGCTGATAGGGTTCCTGAGTGAGATATTTAGTTCTGCGGTGACTCTTGCAACCGTCATCCTCTTATATTTCATCACAGTCCTCTTCAGTTGCCGTCACAATCACTCAACACACATTTTCGTTCGCAGTGCGACTTGGCGGATGATACTTTTTGGTTTTCCTTGTATGTGGTGTATCTTCCATAAGGTGCCTGTTGAAATGCACAACACTTCGGCTACCTTGAAAACGGGAGCACTCACCATACTAAGGCTACAGGTTTTCGACTTCGAATTAACTCACAGCTACACAGAACAGAGTTATGACCACGACTAACACTGGTAACCTACTTAGCACCTAACGCTAGTGCCGTTCGTCGTCGGATACAACAGCACAGCCTGCAGGCATGGCTAACATCTGTATTTATATATGAAGATAGTAACTGTTCTCGAAAGAACAGATACCGTTGATGACCGTGCAGCTTCTCTAGAATAAATGATAATTAATTGAAGCCCTCAGCTGCCGACAGGTGTTGTCGACATACCTCGATGAGGATAGCTGAAAATTTGTGCCCCGACCGGGACTCGAACCCAGGATCTCCCGCTTACACGGCAGACGCTCTATCCATCTCAGGCACCGAGGACACAGATGAACAGCGCGACTGCAGGGACTTATCCCTTGCACGCTTCCCGTTAGACCCACATTCTCAGCTGTCCACAATCTACATACGTAATGTTTCTAGTAGATACTTTGCCCATGCACTCATTATTCGTGCCCACTAAGGTGACGATTCCCATAAGATTTCGGGCAAACTAGGCATTCGCACGGACGTTCTATGTACGACATATGTCTCGCTTTTGAAAGCCTTGCAATCTTGCTTACTGAATTGGTGAGTTCACTCAGCTCTTTCAGAACTTAATCCTTCCCAGGTCTCTCCTTTATTTGTCTTAAGCCATGCTTTGTGCTAAGTATGCTGTCCATTGATTTCAACAGATTCTGAAAGTATTCCTTACAATCCAAACCTTCGTAGTATGGCTGCTTTTCAGAAACTCTTTTATTTGCTTTATAGCCTCCTAAACATAAATTTTGACACTATTGGTGATAAGCTCCACATATGCCTTACACACCTGTTAACACGAACATTTATCTCATGACTTTTAATAATACTACAAATTAGATTTTTCCATGTTATTATCCTCCCGTCTTTTCAGTCATTTCAAGACAATTCCCCTAGTTGCTGGAATGTATGGTATAATAAGATGAAAAGGAGAAACATTCTCATAATAAATAAGATAAAGTTAGTGAGATCTATGTGATCCTCACACAAAGATCATGAGATTTATGCCAAACAGTTCCTTTTATTTCATTGTAAAATATCTCGCATGTATATGAATACACTGCATTCGAGACTAGAAGACGAGCGGTAGCATCTGTTCACTTAATGAATGAAAAATGAATTAATAAATAATACAAATAATTTTCTGCTGCCGAAGACAGTTTCTTCTTATGAACTCTACACCCTTTATCAACAGGAAATCTGGTTGGCTACCTTTGAATTTGTCTGATCCTTCCTAAACTCAATACATCGGCTAGTAAGGAACTATCGCTCATACGTAAACCTTGGAACGAGCTGTTATGCTTGTCTGAAAAGAACAACGGCTGTAATCTGAGGTTAAGAAAGAGACATTCACGAAAAAAACTGGCAACACGTGGCGTACATTTGTCTCCTTGCTGCACTCCATTAAAATGTGATTCTTAAATAAAAACCAAACCGCTATGAAATTAAACCTCCTGTGGCGTAGGCAAAACAGATACAAACTAGACAACTCGTTATTTGATTTATTCTTATCAATTTCCGAGTCATTTAATTTGGTAAACTTTTTACCACTCGAGTTCGAGCTATAAACTCATATAGCTGATTTCTGCGCGCTTGAGATCCAGGGAACCCGGCGTCCATATTGAGGATTAACTACTTATTCACTTTATCCTCTGCGGGCATATTTGACATCACGACATAAAATTAAATTGCAGTTACATTCAATAACCGCAATTAAGTACTCGTATAAAATTCGCTGATATACTGTAACTACATTTAAGCTGTATGAGCCAGCTTTACAGTTATCTTACTTGGTGCTTTGTAAAAGAATTTGGCTTATCTCAGAAACTTTATCATTGTGTTCATTGTAGTACGATATGCAACTCATTTAAGAGGGTGCGGTGAAATTTCGGTCATTGGTGTTGAACTTTTGTTATGATCGAGGGAATAATCAAGTTCTACATTTAAAAATTAACGTATAAATGTTATTGCAAGCTTCAGTACAGGTACTACTTTCGACATTATACACTACTGGCCATTAAAATTGCTACACCAAGAAGAAATGCACATGATAAACAGGTATTTATTGGACAAATATATTATACTAGAACTAACATGTGCTTAGATTTTCACGCAATTTAGGTGCATAGATCCTGAGAAATCAGTACCCAGAACAACCACCTCTAGCCGTAATAACGACCTTGATACGCCTGGGCATTGAGTCAAACAGAGCTTGGATGGTATGTACAGGTAACAGCTGCGCATGCAGCTTCAACACGATACCACAGTTCATCAATAGTAGTGACTGGCGTACTGTGACGAGCCAGGTGCTCGTCCACCATTGACCAGACGTTTTCCATTGGTGAGAGATCTAGAGAATGAGCTGGCCAGGGCAGCAGTCGAACATTTTCTGTATCCAGAAAGGCCAGTACAGGACCTGTAACATGCGGTCGTGCATTACCCTGCTGAAATGTAGGGCTTCGCAGGGTTCGAATGAAGGGTAGAGCCACGGGTCGTAACACATCTGAAATGTAACGTCCACTGTTCAAAGTGCCGTCAATGCGAACAAGAGGTGACCGCGATGTGTAACCAATGGCACTCCATACCATAACGCCGGATGATACGCCAGTATGGCGATGACGAATACACGCTTCCAATGTGCGTTCACCGCGATGTCGCCAAACATGGATGCGACCCTCGTGATGCTGTAAACAGAACCTGGATTCATCCGAAAAAATAACGTTTTGCCATTCGTGCACCCAGGTTCGTCGTTGAGTACACCATCGCAGGCGCTCCTGTCTGTGATGCAGCGTCACGGCTAACCACAGCCATGGTCTCCGAGCTGATAGTCCACGCTGCTGCAAACGTCGTCGAACTTTTCATGCAGATGGTTGTTGTCTTGCAGACGTCCCCATCTGTTGACTCAGGGATCGAGACGTGTCTGCACGATCCGTTACAGCCATGCGGATAAGATGCCTGCCATCTCAACTGCTAGTGATACGAGGCCGTTGGGATCCAGCACGGCGTTCCGTATTACCCTCCTGAACCCACAGATTCCATATTCTGCTAACAGTCACTGGATCTCGACCGACGCGAGCAGCAACGTCGCGGTACGATAAACCGCAATCGCGATAGGCTACAATCCGATCTTTATCAAAGTAGGAAACGTGATGGTACGCATTTCTCCTCCTTACACGAGGCATCACAACAACGTTTCACCAGGCAACGCCGGTCAACTGCTGTTTGTGTATGAGAAATCAGTTGAAAACTCTCCCGTGTCAACACGTTGTAGGTGTCGCCACCGGCGCCAACCTTGTGTGAATGCTCTGAAAAGCTTATCATTTGCATATGACAGCATCTTCTTCCTGTCGGTTAAATTTCGCGTCTGTAGCACGTCCTCTTCATGGTGTAGAAATTTTAATGTCCAGTAGTGTAGTATTATAACAGGTGACACTAATTAAAGTGTGAACCGCTTTGCTGGTCGAAGTGGCCGCGCGGTTCTGGCGCTGCAGTCTGGAACCGCGAGACCGCTACGGTCGCAGGTTCGAATCCTGCCTCGGGCATGGATGTGTGTGATGTCCTTAGGTTAGTTAGGTTTAACTAGTTCTAAGTTCTAGGGGACTAATGACCTCAGCAGTTGAGTCCCATAGTGCTCAGAGCCATTTTTTGAAACCGCTTTATTCATTTACGGAAGCAGAAGACCCCTTAATGCACCTTTCATTTATGTTCCATTCGGATTTCTGCTCCACCAAAACTCTATCACTCCATCCAAATCCTCCAAAGCTATGCACTCTTCTTTGATTTACACACTCCACCAAAACTCTTTCATCCCATTCAGTTCTTCAAAAGCTATACTCTCCTCGTTGATTTCCACTCTCGCTTACTTTCTCCTATAATACTCTCGAAGCAAGACTAAAATTTGCTTTTAGCCGTACTGAACAACCATTGATCATCAATACATTTACAAGCACACTGAACAAACGTTAGGAGGCATTCCCTCACCTCCCAGACATCCAGTCCACCAACGTTACACGTACACCCCCTCCAGATCGTATGGCAACAAAATAATCATCTCATCCCCCCTCTCTTTCTCCTATATGGCTATGAATTTTACCCACATACCAGTCCATCCCCTCATATTTATTTTCCTTACCTGCATCAGCAAGGTTCGGAATTATGCTCGTAATCATTCCAGACCATCTTCTTGACATTCAGCTGCGTATTACAATTCAGAAAGTCGACATATACTCCACCTTTCAGTCAGAAAATGAACAAAATTTCATCTCGTCTTTAGTCACAAAACGATGTATCTTCTTGATACGTGTACATAAAAAAAATGGCTCTGAGCACTATGGGACTCAACTGCTGTGGTTATCAGTCCCCTAGAACTTAGAACTACTTAAACCTAACTAACCCAAGGACATCACACACATCCATGCCCGAGGCAGGATTCGAACCTGCGACCGTAGCAGTCGCACGGTTCCGGACTGCGCGCCTAGAACCGCGAGACCACCGCGGCCGGCACGTGTACATCGATTTTTCTCTGCGATCGCAGTCTGGCGCAGATATATTGACTGTAACTGTGGCATATGGGGCCTGCTGCGAAGCGAAAAATGCCTGTTAAGAACTGCGCAGGAGGGACGATGACGACTTTGATTGTGTGTCCGGTTAGCGTGATGTTGAAGTGAGTAGCCATTTTCGGCAGCACCTGCTTTGCTGTGGACTGGTGTTCTCGGAGCCACGGCTGACTGGAGTGTACAGTGGGGAGCAGGAGAGTGATAGCAGCCGCCATTGTTCAGGTCTCTAGCTGTGACACTTTGCTCTGACCTTGTCTGACAGCGGTAGAATGAAAGTTGAGTGTCTTCTGCGCTCTGTCCAGCAGTATTGTCTTCAGTGAAGCTGTGGATTGCCTTTTACGGTGTCAGTGACATTTGCCTTATTTAGGCTACTTTATGTCGGAATCCCAGTAAGTAGAATTTGTTCTGTTAGAAGTAGTGGGCTCACTTCCACGTTGATCTGCATACTCAGCTCCTGGTGTAACAAGGTGTGAAAGCAAGATGTCTTTCTCACAGTTCTGTTCAGTCTAGGAAAATCTTTATTAGTACAAGCCCGAGGTTCAGAGTTCCTGGATCTAATCCTGGGTCTCAGTACGCTTTCGACCTCGTTTACTATCGGGTTCTCTAGCACGCGCGCGCGCACAGACACACACACACACACACACACACACACACATAAAAAGAATGGGGTGAGCAGGACCAGCGCTCTTAGGGTTCCGTGCAAATTTAATTATGTATATAGATAGTTCTTCAATGCCGAGAGAGTCTCGACGATTTTTGCCTGACATCGTTAATAACGTGGCAAGATATCGGTCCTGGGAATGTTTTAGTTATGAGTTTAAAATCGGACGACAAATGTCATTATAAAAATCTCGTCGTGTGCAGAATTACAATTTAATAATTTTCCGACTTTTTTTCCTTTACTTGCATTGTGAAACAATGTTACTTGACTAATTCATGATACTAGATCAACGGCAACTACCCTAAAGGTTTTAATGAGTGAGTTTGGGAATACCAAAATATGTGATGTAATTAGCGTATCCTTTGATTGCATTGATTTATAGGCTCAGCAATTTTACGAAGGGACCATAGACCTTAATACGTGACATAAATTTCAAACTTATACGCATAGCGCTTCCTGAAAAAAAAAAAAAAAGAAAGCTTTTTAACAAATGGACGGAAAGAGACAGTCCGATAAAAAAAGTATGATACTTAACAAATGGACGGAAAGAGACAGTCCGATGAAAAAAGTATGATACAATTATAAATTAAGAATTTCGGCTTTTTCCGTTTACTTGTACAATGAAGCCTTTCTTCTTGCCAAACGTCATAATTCTAGGCCAATGGGAAGTACACTATACGTTTCAATGATTGAGTTTTCGAGTGTCAAAATATGTGACATAAATAGCCGTCACTTTTCTTTGCATTGCCTTAGAAGCTTCAATTATTTTCACAGTCATAGAACAGTAAACCTTACTATGTGATACAAATTTCAACATCATACGTCTATCCGTTTCTGAGAATAACGTGCTTTAATGGAGCGACAGACAGCCGTACAACAATTAACAAAAGAAATATTTTTTTCGTATGACGTAATTACAAATTAACAAATTTCGATTTTTTCCTGTACTTGTACTGTGAAGTTTTATTGACTGCCAAATTTCATGATTCTAGGCCAACGGGAAGTATATCATAGATTTTGGTGAGTGAATTAGCGAGTGTCAAAATATGTGACATAAATGGCAGTATCTTTTGACTGTATTGACTTTAAAGTTTGCATTTATTGAAACATGAAGGGGTTGTTTAACATAGTATGTAAGATGAATTTCCACTTTATACATCTACGCGTTCCTGAGGGAAATTGATCTGAATTGACGGAGGGACTGTCTGACAATCTGATACCAAACGAAAAAATATCATAATTACAGATTCACAATTTGCGGATGTTGTGCTTTAGTCGTACTGTGAAATCCTGCATCTAACCAAATTTCATGGTTTGACATAATGGATCGTATATTTTGATTGCATTTTCTTAGGTGCTTCAATTTTTAACGCCTCCATGGGACCATTAGCTTCAGAATGTGAAGTAAACCTCCACTTGATACATCTATCACTTCCTGAGAAAAATGATTTTTGACATCCGGAGAGACAAACAGACGGACGGAGGACGGACGGACGGACGGACAATAAATCTTTCCTATAACGGTTCCATTTTTACCGATTGAGGCACGGAACTCTAATAAAAATGTTGTCACTAACGCAGTGCGAGTAAGGCAGCGTCGGACAAAGGAATGGTGTCTTGCATACTCCGTTTGTATTTCTCGTACTGCTCTATTGTAGTTTTATGCAGTTGTTTTATCGATATAATGATTTTTCCTAAGTTCTGTTTTATTACATGTGATTCTTTTACGCGACTCTGAGTATGGTCATTTTATACAAGTTTAGTGGACAGATAAAGTTTGTCCGTTGGATCTCACAGATGAGCTCTGTGTATAAATGTGACTGCTTGCTCCTATAGTGTGCAGCAGAGCAAATTTGCTTACATACGAAAAAACCCCCAAGTGCACAGTCACTGAGCATTTATAAAAAAATAAAAAATATTAACTTTCATTAACACAATCTTAATTCTTGTGAGAGGTACAGCCCGTGTTTATGTCAACTACTTTTGCGGGTGCAACAGTTTGGATGTGCAACAATTTGGGGATTTTCACAGGAAAATTTTGAAGATTCTTGTTCAACTGTGACATTTTCACTGATTTAAGGGAAGATTTCATTAAAGGTTCTTAATACCGCCCAACTTATATGTTGCTTAGTACTTGAAATTTTTAGTGGTATTTGTTTGAATATTGACTGATTGATCTTGGGAGGTTAAATACTCGTGTTGGTGTTAACTGTTCACGTGGGAATAAGGCCGTTGCGTATGTCCAGATGTTTGGGGCAGGTGCCACATGAAAGTTTGTTGGTTTTTAAAAACTATTGTTAAGAATGGGTAAGGTCCGTCAGA
Source organism: Schistocerca nitens (assembly GCF_023898315.1). NCBI lineage: Eukaryota > Metazoa > Arthropoda > Insecta > Orthoptera > Acrididae > Schistocerca > Schistocerca nitens. The sequence continues at coordinate 470,220,272 of NC_064620.1, read as the reverse complement.
GTTTTCTAGTTGCCAACCAAAATTTTTTAGGTAGAGTCACTTTTAATTGTTGTAAAAAAATTGCGTTTTCACATTGGTCGAAGTGGGCTGGAGCTCGTTGTGATTTTAATGTTTCAATTTTTAAAAAAGTGAGAGAAAGAGTGTTTTTTTTTCTTATTAGAGACTGAAAGTATCACAAACGAAGTGTCTGTTCAGGTACCAATGACTGAAGAAACATATACTCTAGTAACTGTTGTGTTAATGAAAGTAATTTTTTTAATTTTTTTATAAAAGCTCAGTGACTATGCGCTTGAGGGTCTTTTCGTGTGTAAGCAAATTTGCTCTGTGGTTAACCGTCTACTTTTAATTACGACAGAGTCAGTGCAAGAAATCACATATTGTTTAAACGCATTTCGTAAGCCGTAAGGGAAAATTTTTTCTCTCTTCAAAAGAAAATCTAAAAAAGTGATTCATACAATTGTTGATTAGTAACCTCGTACTCACAAGGAAGCGTAACCAAGTTGACTTCATAATTTAAGGAAGAAATTTCCATTTGTAAGGTATCAGATCCAGTGTAAGGATGTAGAGGCTTATCTCACTAGGGGTAAGATAGATACTGCCTACAGGAAAATTAAAGAGACCTTTGGTGAAAAGGGAACCACTTGTATGAATTTCAAGAGCTCAGATGGAAATCCAGTTCTAAGCAAAGAAGGAAAAGCAGAAAGGTGGAAGGAGCATATAGAGGGTCTATTCAAGGGCGATGTACTTGAGGACAGTATTATGGAAATCGAAGAGGATGTAGATGAAGATGAAATGGGAGATATGATACTGCGTGAAAAGTTTGACAGAGCACTCAAGGACCTGAGTCGAAAAAAGGCCCCGGAAGTAGACACCATTCCATTACAACTACTGACAGCCTTGGGAGAGCCAATCCTGACAAAATTCTATCATCTGGTGAGCAAGATGTATGAGACAGGCGAAATACCCTCAGACTTCAAGAATATAATAATTCCAATCGCAAAGAAAGCAGGACTTGACAGGTGCGAAAATTACCGAACTATAAGTTTAATAAGTCACGGTTGCAAAATACTAACGCTAATTCTTTACAGACGAATGGAAAAAATAGTAGAAGCCGAACTCGGGGAAGATCGGTTTGGATTCCGTAGAAATACTGGAACACGTGAAGCAATACTGAACCTACGACTTATCTTAGAAGCTAGATTAAGGAAAAGCAAACCTACGTTTCTAGCATTTGTAGACCTAGAGAAAGTTTTGACAATATTGACTGGAATACTCTTTGAAATTCTGAAGGTGGCAGGGGTAAAATACAGGGAGTGAAAGATATTTACAATTTGTACACATGGCAGTTATAAGAGTCGAGGGACATGAAAGGGAAGCAGTGGTTGGGAAGGGAGTGAGACAGGGTTTCAGCCTCTCCCCGATGTTATTCAATCTGTATGTTGAGCAAGCAGTGAAGGGAACAAAAGAAAAATTTGGAGTAGGTATTAAAATACATGGAGAAGAAATAAAAACTTTGAGGTTCGCCGATGACATTGTAATTCTGTCAGAGACGGCAAAGGACTTGGAAGGGCAGTTGAACGGAATGGATATTGTCTTGAAAGGAGGATATAAGATGAACATCAACAAAAGCAAAACGAGGATAATGGAATGTAGTCAAATTAAATCGGGTGATGCTGAGGGGATTAGATTAGGAAATGAGACACTTAAATTGGTAGAGGAGTTTTGCTATTTTGGGAGCAAAATAACTGATGATGGTCTGATGGTCGAAGGAGAGAGGATATAAAATGTAGACTGGCAATGGCAAGGAAAGCGTTTCTGAAGAAGAGAAATCTTTTAACATCGAGTATAGATTTAAGTGTCAGGAAGTCGTTTCTGAAAGTATTTGTATGGAGTGTAGCCATGCAATGAAGTGAAACATGGGCGATATGTAGTTTGGACAAGAAGAGAATAGAAGCTTTCGAAATGTGGTGCTACAGAAGAATGCTGAAGATTAGATAGGTAGATCACATAACTAATGAGCCGGTATTGAATAGAAGAGTCATTTTAGGCCCAAATTAACAAGAAGAAGGGATTGGTTGGTAGGGCATGTTCTGAGGCGTCAAGGGATCACCAATTTAGTGCTGGAGGGAAGTGTGGAGGGTAAAAATCGTAGAGGGAGACCAAGAGATGAATATGCTAAGCTGATTCGGAAGGATGTAAGTTGCAGTAGTTATTGGGAGACGAAGAGTCTTGCACATGATAGAGCAGCATGGAGAGCTGCATCAAACCAGTCTCTGGACTGAAGACCAGAACAACAACAAAAGTTGGTAAGGATTCGAGTCATTATATATATTTATACTTTTATATTCATATTTACATATTTATTCATCCCTAGAACAATACAACTGATATACGTTATTAGATAAACGTAAATGGATTTTTGCCATTTTTACGGATGTTAAAATTACTCTTACAGTATTTATAAGTATGCCATGTATTGTTGCTTAATGTATAGGGTATCTATAATATTGTTAAGTATTCATTTGCAATGTAGCAGCTTTTCCTTAGTAACTATGTTTCTAGCTTTTGACTAGAGGTATGAAGTTCATTTACACTTTTAGTTTCCTGTGGCAGCCGATTGTTCAGTTTTAGGCATTTATATAACTTACTGTTCTGTGTTTTTGACTTATTTTTCGTGTTTAGGTGTAAGCAGTGACAATATATAGTTTCATGCACATCTATAGAGCATTTACTAGTACACTGATGGAATATATTTTCTTATTTACGTTATACTCTGGAAAATGAATTCACATAGAAGTCCCAATTTCTAGATTTTTAAATAAATCAGTACCATGGGCCATATCGCTATTATACCCCCCCCCCCCCCTCCAGATGCGGAAATTACGTGTGTTCACATTTCCAGTCAGATGAATTGACATTTTGTCACTGAAGACGACAGGGTTCAGAAAATCTTCATCATCATGCGACAACATTTCACTTACAATGTTGACACCAAAACCGTACGCTTCAAGCTTAGAGCTTGTAACAACAGGAAACTGTAAGGACGTAGTTGTAAGCGTCTCACTTTTCTCCACCTTGAAGGAAGTCTGAATGTTCCCAGTACTTATTCCACGAAACATAATTCCGTAATTGAAGACTGAATGTATATATCCCCAATAAGTCACTTTGAGCCATGAAACATTTCAAACAGGTGAAAGTATTTGTAACGCGTAACATGATGCGGATAGTCTCTTTGCCACATGTCTTATATATTCCGTCCATTTCAACTGTCAGTCTACCTTCAACACCAAGGATTTGTGAATTATAATACATCATCAATAATTTTTAATCTAGCATCATTGTACTTTTTATTCAATTGGAATTACGTACAATTAGTTTTATTTACGTACAGAGATACTTTATTTTTCAGTGCCCAGTTGTGGGAATCTTTGAGGGTCGCATTAACCTTTTCTGTCAACTGTTTTGCGTTTTAACTGTGATCAGTATATTGCTGTCATCAACTAAAAATACTTTTTCTTCACATACACCCGACATTCTGTGCGACATCACTCATGTAATTAAGAAAATGGAATGGGTCTAACCACACCCCTGTAGGGGACAAATTTTAAATTACAATGTGTTTGAAAATGAATGTCCGATATTTTACGCTTTGTACCATTTATTACATTCATCTTAAAATTGTAAATGTTACTTCATATGATAGAGCAACTCAAAGAATTTATCTTACAAGTGTTTAATGTGAACACCATTCGTCACACGTCACACAGCGAGTCGATAGGAAAGTTCTTCCCAAACTTTGATCAGTCAGACTGAAATAACTGCAACAACTGCTTCAGTTCTGTTTCTTAGGCCGGTTAGACCGGCTGGTAGCGGGGGCACAGTCACGTGATCCTTTATGAACCTCCTCCTTCTCGACAATATTGAACTATATCGGCAAACGGGGAAGGAGAGGGGTTTACTAACCCCCCCCCCCCCCTCCAGATGCGGAAATTACGTGTGTTCACATTTCCAGTCAGATGAATTGTCATTTTGTCACTGAAGACGACAGGGTTCAGAAAATCATCATCATGCGACAACATTTCACTTACAATGTTGACACCAAAACCGTACGCTTCAAGCTTAGAGCTTGTAACAACAGGAAACTGTAAGGACGTAGTTGTAAGCGTCTCCTTTAGTCTTCACAGAGACGCCACCAGAACTGCTAATTTATCTCTAGGCTTCGGAACTGATTTCTTGGGGCTACACGTAAAAGACTCCCACTCGTTCACTTTGCTACTAGCGCTTTCTAACGGAAGACACAGGAAACAGTGTATGCGCACAGATATACAAACAAAACGAATTGAGTTTCTCTTTCATATGCTACATTATTTTTAATTGTAAATTGACTTTGATAAATGCTCTGTTTTTTGGATCTGACATGTATTTTACCAGAAATCCTTTTTCAGTGTGAGAAATCTTAACTTGTTGTAGCCAGTTTTCCAGTATGACTGAAACCATTTCTTAAGCCATACCTCTTATTTCTAGTAACTCTAATTAATGCTATGAAATTCTCTGTTCAACTATGTCTAATGCCTTTTAGTGCAAGAAAATGCCGTTCACATGATTACATTTGGGGTTACAGTGTGGGATTTGTTCAAAGTATTTTCATTGGGGGGAATGCAGTGGGGAAGCCAGTGGGCATTCTAGCGAGACCCTCTCCCGAGAATGCAGGATCTGCAGTAGAAATAAGTTGACAGAGAAGCAGGAGCTTAAGATATGTGCCCTTCAAGTGCAGTTACAACACACAGAGGGGAAACTACATAGGTTAAGAAGGGTGCAGGATGCTGGAGAATGGGAACTGGTTGTTGGTAAGAAGGCAGATAGGAGCAGGAGGTATTCAGACAGTTATACTTCGCGTATATGCAATAGACTTGAGCAACTGTTAGATTTCAGTGTAGAGTAGCCTCTTGCAGCTGTAGATGTAGGAAACACGAAGCAGTCCTCAGCAGTTAGTAGGCCTAGGTCAGTGCAAAGTCTAACAGAAAGAAGAAGGCTCTGCTGCTAGGTTTCACTAGGCATGGCCTGCACCTCAACAGGTACGGGAATGAGAGGCTGGCAAAGATCGTAGGTGACAGTGTAATGGGTGGTGGAGGGATCACTGATAGAAAAATTCCTTTAGTAGTTGGTGTAAGAGCTGCACCTTTTTTAGACTGAAGTCATCTGATAGGTTTCGAGCGCTTGGCATATTTTTTGATTTAACTAAAGCCTTTTACTGTGTTGATCACAAAATATAGCTCCAGAAGTTGGACCATTAGGAATACGGGGAGTAGCCCACAATTGGTTCACCTCTTACTTTAGCAACAGACAGCAAAAGGGCATTATTCACAATGTTGAGATTGGCTGTAATGAGGGGTCTGACTGGGGTATGGTCAATTGAAGAGTGCCCCATGAATCAGCGTTGGGGCCACTCCTGTTCCTTATTTTTATAAATGATGTGCCCTCTAGGATTACTGCTAACTCTAAAATATTTCTGTTTGCTGATGAAACTATCTTGGTAGTAAGGGATGTTGTGAGCAACATTGGCTCGGTTTCAAATACTGCAGTTCATGACGTAAGTTGATGGCTTGTAGAAAAAAGTAACGCTAATTCACAGTAAGACTCAGTTTTTACAGATTCTAACACACAATCCAACAAAACCAGACGTTTTAATTTTACAAGATAAGCATATGATTAGTGAAACTGTATAGTTCAGATTTCTAGGTGTTCAGATAGTAAACTGTCGTGGCAGGCTGATATTTTTACTATTCGAAAGGTATCTGAAGTGAGTAACCGTTCGACACGAAAATTAGTCTACTTTGCTTATTTTAATTTGCTTATGTCGTATGGTATTATATTTTGGGGTAGCTCTTCCCATTCTAAAAGGATATTTTTGGCTCAGAAATGGGCGGTTCAGGCAATAAATGGTGTAAGTTCACGAACCTCTTGTCGACCCCTGATCACGAGGCTGGGTATTTTGACATTTGCCGCTCAAAATATATATTGCTCACTGTAATTTCTTGTTACCAATTGTAGCTTATTCCCAAGAATAAGCAGCTTTCACTCAGTTAATAATTGGCAGAAATCAAACCTGCATTTGGATCGGAGCCGGCTCGAGTGGCCGAGCGGTTAAAGGCGCTACAATCTGGAACCGCACGACCGCTACGGTCGCAGGTTCGAATCCTGCCTCGGGCATGGATGTGTGTGATGTCCTTAGGTTAGTTAGGTTTAAGTAGTTCTAAGTTCTAGGGGACTTATGACCACAGCAGTTGAGTCCCATAGTGCTCAGAGCCAGCCATTTGGATCGGACTTCCTTAACTCTCGTGCATAAAGGTGTGGAATATACTGCTGCATCCATTTTCAAAAAGCTATCACTCGAATTCAAACATCTTAGCAGTAATCCACGCGCTTTCAAATCGAAATTGAAGAGTTTTCTCTTGGGTCACTCCTTCTATTCTGCCGAGGAGTTGCTTGAAAAATGAAGTTGATTCTTGTTGTATTGTTGATTGCGTTTACTTAAACTTATGAATTGACTTTTTTCCGCTACATAAACATTTTATTTTTATCTGTTATTACTTTTATGTTGTAATTTCATGTACTGACAAGTTCCATGACCTTGGAGATTTGCTTCTCAATTTGGTACTACGGAATTTGATTTAAAAAAATAATAATAAAATGGTAGAAACTTGGGTAGCTCAGTCGGTAAAGCACTTGGTAGCGAAAGGCAAAGGTCCTGACATCGAGTCTCGATCTGGCAGACAATTTTAATCTAACCGGAAGTTTCATATCAGTGCATACTCCATTACAAAGTGAAAATTTCTTTCTCGAGTAAAGATAATGGTTTGTAGTTTTCTATATTTCCGCATCATCGTTTATAAACATGGATATTACGTTTACTTGCCTTACGTACTCGGGAAAACGACCAGATTTGAATGATACATTAATTATTTTTGACAATGAATATTCTATGGTATTTGCACATTCCTTAATAACAAAAGCTGGAATTTTAACTAGATCTGTTGGTTTTTAATTTTTTAACTGGCATCGTTCAATGAAATTAAGTGTTTCGCCCTATCTGAGTGCATTGGTAGTGCCCTTATATTGGCGCCCAGCACGCCGCCTCACATCTGTGCAGTGCAGATACCAGGGAGGGAGCGTAAACGTCGGCCCGCAGCCTTGTCGGCCTTCGGTAAACATTTGCTGGACCCGTATCTAGGCACGAAACGCGTCGGCGTGTTTGTAGTGGGGGGCCGCCGTGGGGTCAACAGAAAAAAATATATCCGGTGGTTCCGCCACTGTTTCTGGAGTCTGGCACGCTCCCAGGTAGGCAGCTCCTGCCTCAGAGGCAAGGATTATCGGATCAGGAAGGAAGGAAGGAAGACGTCGCCATGTCCCGTGGGAGAGCGGCGGCTTGGGAGGCGCTCTCAGCCGGCGTGCGGCGACCAGGAGAATGGCACTTCTCAACTCTACACTTCCACTGTTGTACTAAAACATTCATGTTGGTAACTAAGAGTTTCTAAATTTTTCCCTTCCATCAAGCTGGCTATTACAGCTACCGTAGACAGATTATCTTGAAGGTTAACGTTCTCGGCTACGAAAATTATTGTTTAACGACACGTTTCGCTCTTTGAGGGTCCGGCCACAATTTGAGTTCTCCTAGTGTTCTAGGAAATTGTTCATGGTAAACCACAACAGATAAAATACCATTTCACATTTTCACATGTATGAATAAAAAGATTTTCTTAACCTGAGATAGTTCTTTGCTACAGAATTGCCTATAACATTTACAAATGTCAGTGTCTATGGAAGCATCATTTGATGATCAGATATTGTTCTCTTCTAGTACTGTGTTCAACTTTGATCAAAGTACATGTTGATCTGACAGTTATCACTGTACCTTCACGATTTTGTTAACTGCTGAAGTCAAGGTCACAAACTGCGCTGAGCTCTTACATGCTCGACACATTCAAGGTGAACACTAACAAAACCGACAAACAGCAGGGACAGATTCCTGACTGAAAATGGAGGAAAGAAAGTCCCATGACCATGTGTCCTAAAATGCTGCGTTGCCACGGTAGATGTCGCTGACGAATGACAGTTCCTCTGCCCACATGCCGTTTGCTCCTTGTGTGTTGCAAGCTGTGTGATTGACACGGCATACTGTATGTCGCGAACAAGACGAGATCGTGTTTGTGTATAGCCAAGCAGATGAAACGGTCTAGAGGCCCCATGGCTGAACCAAAACAAGTATTCTCACAGACACGAACCACATCACACAACATTTCAAACCCATTTTTGGGCATGTGGGTAATCATGGGTCCTTTCATACAGTTGAAAGTGCAGGGACGCGGCGGACTGTACGTACAACAGATTTGGAAGACCAGGTTCTACAGGATACTGAGACGAAACCTACTAGAAGCTCCAGGGGCCCTATTCTGTATCGTTCATACCGATCGTTTTAGTATGTTAGTCTCGGTAGTGACGTGATTTTCGGTTCTTTATCGAAATACCCTATTCAGTAAGCTTCTGAGACTTGTTACCGAACGGTCCTCCCACCGATTTTACGACAATTGTACCGAGAGGTTTTGGATTTCGGTCTGGCCCTGTCGATCGGTGAGCTGTGGTTTATGTACACTTATAATTTGTTATTTTAAACATATTTAACGGTTTTAGCATTGGATTTAGTGATTGTGTTACTAAAGAATCACCAGAGGGCGCATCCAGTTGGAAAGTGAGTTCGTAATAGACTATTTACCTTTGTTAGAAATGTAGTTAGGTTACGTTGTTACTGTGAATGATCACATAAGAAAAAACATTTTCGGTCAATATTCTCTCAAAATAGTCTTATTTTTATGCAAATAAGAGTTAACATCATTAAATATCAAGACATCAGCTCTGCTTATGTATGTTACAAGAGTGTGAACTGACATTACTAAAGCCTTTGTGTACTTTTTCCCACAAGTGGGTTCGTTAGTAGTTAGTGAAACGTGTTTACAACTTTCAATTAACAATGGAAAACAATTATGTGAAGCCTGATATTGGACACCTTCCAAACTATCACGCATTTGTGACTTACGCAGCACCGTTTGTCAACGGTCAGGCTACGTTCCTCTACAAAATACTACAAGAATTGAGCTCTGCGTAGGTGTTGTTAGGCATGGCCAATTGGTTAGCGCGCGTGAATGGGATATTAAAGGTCGCGGGTTTGTGCATGGGTGGATGTAAAAAAACATTTTCTTTCCTCTTCATGTATGCGACACGTTCTGAAACATTGTTATTCGTGTAAGTTAAGATTTTTCTGCAATATTCGTTATTACTTACATGTAAGAGCGCACTTCCTCAGTAATGATTTCGTGATTTCTGTGTGTTTAAAAAACGAAATATGAAATTGCTGGAGATGAAATTGCTGTGAGTGAAACAACCGCCAGTGACCTTTATAATTTTTCTTGTCAGAAATAATTCACCATTTTTCCCGAATATGTAGCGATTTCTGAGTATGCAGTTAGACAGGAACCTAAGAGCACCACTTAAATTACTGGGAATGTAACTAGCAGCAGTCATCTTTATAATCTTGCTTGTCACGAGTATTTATCTACAATGGAATCCTCAACAACAGTAGACAGAGATGAAATATTTTTAGACTGTAGCACCATATACGAAACATTTTCATTCATGAGATGCATGTTAGAAACTTCGACGAACTGCAGGAGCTCTCGAAAATGCGTTTCCTTTCTTTTTTTCAATTTTGTTGTTAAGACCCAAATCGTTGACACATCATATAGGGAAGTGGGATACTTAATCATTTGGATCTCTAGGAGCGTGTTACAACCACATTCTGTTTACCTTCTTATTCTTTGAAACTCTCAGAATCAATTTTTCGGGTGTTTTTATAGATGTATTAGTACAATGTGGTACTACACACTATTCCTAACTCATTTTCCGACACGTAAAATCCAAAATACGATGTCAGTGTGAATGAGAATAAGACGACGTAATGCAGCATTTACGACACTCTGCAGAACACAGTCAAATACGCTATCGTTATTATGCATGCATGGAAACATGCGGTCAGAGACACTGTAATAATTTTTATGCATTTCAGCAGAGAATCATGGAAATGGATATACTGCGCCTGATACTGTTAAGGAGGAGAAAAGGGAGATGAAGGCGGGCACGGCACCTCGATGGAATGCGGCGTCATGCGTTATGGCAACGTAAACGCAATTTTCGGTTCTTCGAAGAACAGCGCGCCTGTGTCGTCTGCTAGCCGCTTTGTGTTCTTGGTGTTGTGCGCGCTGCAGTGCGCGTGCGCGGATCTGCGGCCGCTTGCTTTTGATTGGCTAGCACAACACGAACCGACAACAGCGCTTCGATTCTCTAGACCCTAACGGTTTCGCTACCGATATGCATACTGAATAACGCAGGGACTCTAATTCGAGTACTAGATCGTTCGGTGCTATTGAGTACCGAAACGATCGGCACAATGGCGGAAAGATACAGAATAGGCACCCAGGCAAGCAAACTGCTAGCATGAAATGAGCCAAAGTACGATTACGTGTGTCCTGTGTGACAAACGCTACTGTCTCTTATCACCTACAATCCCATTTAGGCAACTCTGAACGTCTGTTGAGATGTGGATGAGATGCGGCTGTGTACTGGGATGATCTGTTGTCGTTACAAGAACATAGCGCATTTCAAGACACAGGTTCATAGCCCCTTTATTCCTCCACTTCCAATCAGGAATCCGTCCCTGCAGTTTGTCGGTTTTGTCGCTGTTCACCCTGTACTGACCTCAGCCCGAGGGTGCTGCTATGCTGAGAGGGAGTGCGTGTTTTCTGGAGTGACTGCAATTGCTTGTTGCGGTTTGGAGCTAGCGCTAGGTAATTTCTGTGATATCGAGTCCCTTTGCCGACTCTGGTGTGGCGCCGCGATCTCTGGACGATACCACAAAGGGCGTCAACAGATTTTCCACAACAAAGAAGAAATGGAAATATAAATGGACAGGGGTATTGTAGTAACATGCATAGCTCAAAACAAGACTATCAAAGAAGCGTCTGCGATCCATTAGAAAGAAAACTTACATTTGGTATTATGCTGTGAAAAAAAGAATATGGCAAGATCGCGCTAAACAGTGGTGTATTTATACAATAAATGAGAGTGATAAGGAAATTTTTAGATACGAAGAATTGCAACAGAGGGAAATGAAAAGTGCAAATATTACCTTAGATTCACACACACGTAGGCAGGCACGGCAGTGCACCAGTAGCACCGCTGTTACTGAGTTGTCATATGGCTTCATTTGTATACAGTACAGTGAAACAGACCATCACAGCTGAAGACGCCAAGCATCTGAACAGCTAAGCACTGGAATAGTGCCTCGCGGAACTTAGTGGCGAATATTACATAGATGCCACGCACGGAAATTTTTAAAATATAAATTAAAATTGAAACATATAATAGAAAATTAAAACTGATGCAACTGAACAAGACACTCCAAAGAACTTCGTAATGTCGTGTTGGACTTTCTTCAGCAAGGCGTAGGCCAGCAGCTCTACGTGGCATTCACTCAACAACTCACGTGAAGTTCCTTGCAGCAATATTGAATCATGCTGCCTCTGCAGCCGCCCATAACTGCGAAAATGTTGCCGGTGCTGGGGTTTATGCTCGAACTGAAGTCTCGATTTAGCCCCATAAATATTCAACTGGATTCACGTTGGCCATCTGGTTGGCGAAATCATTCACTCGACTTGTCCAGAATCTTCTTCAAACAAGTCGCGAACAGCTGTGACCTGGTATGTTCCACATTACCATTCACAAAAGTTCCATCGTTGTTTGGGAACATGAAGTCCATGAATGGACTGTAAATGGTCTCCAAGTAGCCGAACACAACCATTACAAGCGAATGAACGGTTCAGTTGGACCAGAGGACCCAGTCTTCAGTTGGATCGGAGGACCAAACCAATTCCAAGAAAACACAGGCCACACCATTATGGACCCATCATCACATTGCATACTGCCTTGTTAACAACTTGGGTACATGGCTTCATGAAGTCTGCACCACACTCGAAACCTGTCACTGAAAGTCATTTGATCAGGCTATGGTTTTTCCAGTCGTCAAGGTACAAACCGATATGATCAAGAGCCCAGGAGAAGGGCTGCAGGCGATATCGTGCTGTTATCAAAGTCACTCGCACTGGTCGTCTGCCACCAAATTACCCCGAAATGTCCTACCGGTGACGTTCTTTGTACGTCCCGGGTCTATTTCTGTGACTGTTTGATGCAATGTTGCTTGCTTATTAACACTGACAACTCTGCGCAAACGTCGCTGCTCTCGGTCGTTATGTGAAGACCGACGGCCCCTGCGTGAGAAGTAATGGCTGAAACCTGAATCCTCGACACCCTCCTGACACTGAGGATCCCGGAGTACTGAATACCTAAAGATTTCCGAAACAGGTCCCATGCTTCTAGCTTCATATACCATTACGCGTTCAAAACCTGTTAATTGCCGTCGTGCGGCCGTCATCAGGTTGGAACCTTTTTCACATGAATCATGTGCGTACACATGACGGCTAAGTCAAAGCACTGCCCATCTATGCACTGTGTACAAGATATACCACCATCTGTGTATATAGCATATCGCTATCCCACAACTTCTGTCAGCTCAGTCTATATTAAAACAACAAATAACTATACATAATGGGTCATGGTAAGTGAAAATTAGAAGAATATCATTTCCATAGAGCTCTAGTATGCCACGCGTGCAGTAGCACGTAATGGCAAGTAATGTGACTCCAGATGCATAAAATAACTGTATCAGAAAAAATTAAAAACCGAAAAACAATTTTATGCAATCTAAGTAAATATTTCGAAAACTGACATAATGGAGTCTAAATAATTCTGACCAGAACTAATCAGCTGGTCATTGACTGTATATGTATATTTTAAAATTTCCATTTCTTAGGGGAGATTAATCATCTTACCTTTCCGAGCATAATTTAAAATCTGGAGTGTCCAGCGTAGGTGATTGGTGCTCCGTTGCTTTCAAACGTAATTATATTTCCCTTTCTTATTTGTTGCAGAAAATCTGATGACGCCCTAGAAAGGCGAAACGAGCTAGAAACGTTAAAACACTAAAGTTGTGGGAGGGGGGCGGCATATGTTGCATTGTTACTAAGCCATCGAAAATTTTACAACTCTATGTTTTATTACTACATTATTTTATTATTTACAACGGTCTTTGTGGTAATACTAATACAGCGCCATCAAACAACATGAAAGGCGTAACATGTCACTCCCGTCAGTTGTGAAATATTTACACACCCAGTATTAATATATACTACTCTTTAAGTCTTCCTCTGATATTGTAAAGAGGTTCCACCTTTTAGTGTGTAGGCTGCAATCATAAGAAAGTAATTAAATGTTCGTCAAAATACTCTAGTGTGCAAAACTCTAGGATGAAAGCAACTTTCGCATGACGTTTCACTGCAATGTAGCGTAGCTCGGTGAAACTTGGACGATACATAGGAGGAACTGCTATTGTATAGTACAGAGGTTAAAATGACGCTTTTATACAAAAACTGTGGTGTCACCGCCAGACACCACACTTGCTAGGTGGTAGCCTTTAAATCGGCCGCGGTCCGGTAGTATACGTCGGACCCGCGTGTCGCCACGTCAGTGATTGCAGACCGAGCGCCGCCACACGGCAGGTCTAGAGGGACTTCCTAGCACTCGCCCCAGTTGTACAGCCGACTTTGCTAGCGATGATGCACTGACAAATTACGCTCTCATTTGCCGAGACGATAGTTAGCATAGCCTTCAGCTACGTCATTTGCTACGACCTAGCAAGGCGCCATTACCAGTTACTATTGATGCTGTAAAACATGTACCGTCAAGAGCGATGTTCACCATTTATGGATTAAAGTTAAGTATTCCACAGCTACGTCATTTTTTGCTAGTCTCATTTCCTTGACCTGTTCCAGACCTCACGCCAGCCTGCGTGAGCTAAACCGCTTGCCTTTCGGCTTCCTCTCATAGTGGGTTGGCTGTCTTGCCAATCCACTACAAAAACAATAATAATGCTGAAGACACCGCGATTTATGATGGACACTTGACATTACAATAGGCGGGACACAGTTCTTAATTGGATATGTAATCGCCACGGACGGCAGTGAATGCTCTGTAACGTGCTCCCATTCTCACCACTAGGCTGGAAGGAGTTCGTGTGGTAAGGCATTCCTTTCCTCCACCAGAGAGTTTAACAACTGCTAGATGGTCTCTCATGCATGTGGACAGCTCCCCAAGGCATCCCATACGTGCTCGACGGGATTTAAGTCGGGTGAAAGGGTAGGCCAGTTTTTTCGCCGAATATCCTTACGTTCCAAGAGTTCTTCCACGTGCGTCGTTCGATGCTGTCACGCACTGTGATCCATAAGAATGAAGTCAGCACCAAATGCTCCCTTGAAAAAGATGCAAATGGGAAAGGGGTACAGCTCACAAAAACATTGACCGGTGATTGTAACGTGTTAAAAGATTTGGTCAGTGTAGCCTCCCCTCACCGAAACACTTGGACAATCAGAATCATTATGCTTGACAATGTTAGCCGTTGCACTACGTGTTCCCATGTCTCGTCATAAGGATTACGTCCAGAATTACTAGTCAGACAATCCGAATGCGATTCGAGAAGAGCACACCACTCCACTCCTCGTTGGTTCAATATCTATGGTCTTGGTACCATCACAAACTGTGGCGCCGATGAGTGAGTGTCAATGGAACGTAGTGGTTTTCGTGCAAGGATATCAAATTCGTGCAGTCACCGCGGCATGTGCTTGGGATTGTTTACCTTGCAGTTCTATTAAATGTGATTGCAATTGCAGCCGCTGTTTCACGTGGGTCTCTTCATGTCTCTTACACAATGTAACTGTCATCTTTGGATGAAAGGTTGGCACCACCTCTGCAATAGCATCGCTGCAACATAGATCAGGAGTTTGTCACGTGACTTGGGGGACGTGTATGTGGAGCGAGCAACGGATGACTTGCTTCTTGGCAGTCGGGCGGTATGGTTGACGCTCTCGACAGCAGTAGCTGAGTAGCTGTTTATACGAGTTGGGTATGCTTCAGAAGCCACTGTATGTTAGGGAATGCGTGGGTGCTAATCGTGTTTGCCCTCGAGCAGAAGCGTGGGTGTATACGTCGAGCACAAACGTGCGTAATGTGTGCCGTACCGAGGTATGTTATAGTGAAGTGAACACAAAGTGACATCCTATTCTCACTGTCGCAGTTTATGGGTGTACCTAGGGCAGTGCTAGTCGTGGATTCTTACGATATGAGTGCAGCCTTGACAGCCTAGAAATGTTACCAGTTATACGTGATTGTTTCATGACTATCTATCTGGCTTTGCTCTGTCAAGGTCGAACAAAAAATGGTATTTGTTATTTTGAGAGTACTGACGGCGAATCTGCGTTGTTGGAATGTGTAAGCCAACCATTTGAATTATTCCTAAAATACTTACGTTTCATGAAAAATGCTGCACTTAAGTAAGGAAACGATGTTTTTCATGTGTATAAATGACGGCCATGGACTTGGCTTCTCGATGGTGTCAATAACCGAAAGTAGTAGATTCTAAATTGCGAAGCTTCCGAAGTGAATTCGGAGCAAATTTCTGTAAGAGCGACTGCCACTACAGAATTGTTATTGACACGATTTAATCCTCTTATGAGTTGTACTGGAAGTGTGGTGCTCTTAACTCCTCTGAGAAGTTGGAGTTTTAATGTTGTTGAATTTAGGCCAATTTTCTTGACTTTTTTTAATAATTCTGGAAAATTTCTAATAACAAATTGCCTACCACATTCTGTCTCGGATTCTTTGGCCAAAGTTGGTTCGATCATTAGTCTGACGTTTCTAATAAAATGTTTTATTATTCTACAACGATTGGTGTATTTCAAAGAATAAATAAAGATTTTCAGGAATCTAGGATGTACAGTTTCCATCCCTGAGATGAAGGGCTGGCTACAGGAAGGGCATCCATCCACCCTATACCAGTAACCATGCAAAATCCAGATTAATTTCCCGACGTCGTGGTTAAGACCAGGACAAAGAAGAAGAAGATTTATAAACTATTGGCATCGGAAAATGTCCACCGGCCATTTACAGAAGTACACTTTGGTTGGCACTGCACCAGTTCTTCTAACACTTCACACTGTTTTAGGCTCTAGCGAAGCGTCCGCTTGATGATAAAATATAAAGTCAGCACAGTAATCAGCAATAACAGCTATACATAATTTTCGCCGCTTGCTAACTCACAAAAAAGTGAATAAGATAAAATTAAACTGCTTAGTCATTTCGGTGACTGTTAATGTACATAAATATATTTGTAAAGGGGTGATCTTCATAGGAGGACATAGAAAAAATTACAATTTACGAACTGTCAATGCTTGCTCTACATCGTCGAAAGTTTTGTGGTTGTTTGTACTTTATCCGTAGGCTACAAAATTGGGTATTCATCAATTCCTTAAAGTAACAGTCTAAAAAGCTGTCGAAATACACATCGCGTCAAATGGTCGGCACGACTTCAGTCGTAGTCTAGAGACCATTTTCAAGGATGTGCTTGTTACTGCTGTGTAGTCTACGTATTGCAATTGGAACAGGACATACTTTTTAAAATTTATGATTTTCAAAACGTCATTAATTCATTAGGTTTGTAAAGCGCAGTAGAATTATTATAAGTGCATAACTGATTGAGGCGTTATGTACTTGTGGAGAATGTCATAAAAGTGGAGCAAGAGTGGAAGTTTATGCAGACGCATGTACACCGTAGCTGTATTCAGTAAAGACAAGAAATTATGTGACTGCTATTTATAAGAATAAAATCTATCCAATGGTTGTACAAATAAAACTGACGAGTTCTACAATCTAGGGAAATGTGTCACATAATTTTTGCTCAGATGGAAAACTACACAATACGGAAACTGTTTACGGAGTATCCCAAAACAGGCAATTTATAATAAGAGGTGGATACTGAAAAATGGAAATTACAAGTTATAATAAACGAAGCACAATAATTTATATATTTAAACAAGAAGGATCTCAGTTTATCTACAAAAGTTCTATTCATTCAAGTCCTTGAAAATAAATTAACAATTTGAATACAAGATGTTAAAAAACATTTAGAAACAGATCTCAAAGAACGCAAAGAAACTGCAGAGAGACATGAACCTAGCCGAAATGTATTTGGAAAACCTCAGGGTTGAAGATTCGGTGCAATGTGTCAGAGAAAGGAGAAAGAGAGGCGAGGAGAGCGCATGAAGCAATACTAAAGAAAGAGAAAATGCTGAATGAAAATTAACTGAAACTGGCACGTGGTCTGTACATGGTATAGCTAACATAAAAGGAATTGCGATAAAACCTCGCTAACCCTACCACGGAGAGTTTGACTTCCAGCTTAGCCCGATCATCAGATTTTTGGCATTTGTTTATGTATAAGAGCCACTGCTAAGGACAGCCGATGATTCTTGGCCTGTGATAGGGATCAGTAGGCAGTTGATGTTTGGTAGGTGGGGTAGTTCGTTCAGTTTTGGTATAAAGTAACTTGTTTCCAGATGGATAGTAAGTGATGGTGTGCACGAATATGTTTCATAAATTAATGAGTGTCATTCTTACATATTAAAAAGTGCAAAACTAAATTATGGCATCACTAAGCGCAGACATGTCACACTGCCTTTAGCGGAGAAACTGAAAGTGTTTGAAAGATTAGTTGAAGGTGAGCTTTTTCAAAACATTGAAAATGAGGCAGAGGCTGACATAACTGCCATTTAAGACTGGAGAAAAAATAAATCTTGAAAGTCATACAATGAAGACAGAAAATAAGAAAGGACAGAAAATGTACAATACTTCGAAGAAGCTTAACATTGAAATTATTGTTAGTGTGATTTGAGCAGGAGAGAAGAAAAGAGCACCGTTGTCTGGACCAATCATAAGAGAAAAGGCACGCATTTTGTATAAGCAATTAGCTGGCTACACTGGTGGAAGAAACGACATGGCGTTGGAAATGCAACTATTTTCCACGAGTATCTGTCTGCTGACAAAACAACAGCCAATAAACTTGTTCCTAAATTTGAGAACTCTGCTAAACTGAACGATATAAAGTGTGAAATGTTGATATGTTTGACTCAAACTACAAAATGCTCCTTACGACAAATCTTGCTTGACAAACTGAGTCTGTAACTGCCACAAACCGCACCAAAGATAGAATTACTATTGCTATCTGTAGCACCGGTCATCGAAGTCACAAAATGCCATTGTTTGTGATTGAAGAAAAGAGGGAGATAGAGAGAGAGAGAGCGAGGGAGTGAGAGAGGGGGGGGGGGGGGGAAGAGATAGAGAGAGAGAGAGAGAGAGAGAGACAGACAGAGAGAGAGAGAGAGAGGCGCGTTCAAAACCGTGTAACCGTAGGGGCGGATTAGCGAGATTTTACTGCAGTCCACACTGTAGAAAATATTTTCTTGCAAGGGAACCTCCCCATCGCACCCCCCTCAGATTTAGTTATAAGTTGGCACAGTGGATAGGCCTTGAAAAAGTGAACACAGATCAATCGAGAAAACAAGAAGTTGTGTGGAACTATGAAAAAAATAAGCAAAATATACAAACTGAGTAGTCCATGCGCAAGTTAGACAACATCGAGGACAGTGTACGCTTAGGAGCGCCGTGGACCCGTGGTTACCGTGAGCAGCTGTGGAACGAGAAGTCCTTAGTTCGAGTCTTCCCTCGAGGGAAAAATTTAATTTTTTGTTTCCAGACAACTATCAAAGTTCAGGCACTGATACATAATCAACTTCGCTCTCCGAAATTCCAGGACATGTTCAGATTTTCTTGGACATGTGCAGGATTTGACAGTCTACACACGGAAATATTTGAAAACGTTAAAAACATATGTTTTGACAGAGCACCGGGAAAACTGTGCGACTGTGAAACTGTTGCATTCATTTGTTGCAGTTTATGTCACAACTCTTATGTATTCATCACTTTATTGGGAGTGATTATCACATCCACAAGAAAACCTAAATCGGGCAAGGTAGAAGAATCTTTTTACCCATTCGCCAAGTGTACAAGTTAGGTGGGTCGAGAACATATTGCTGTCATGTGACGCACATGCCGTCACCAGTGTCGTAGAGAATATATCGGACGTGTTTTCCTGTGGAGGAATCGATTGACCTATGACCATGCGATCAAATGTTTTCGGTTCCCATTGGAGAGGCACGTCCTTTCGTCTGTTAAGCGCACGGTTTTTCGGTGCGGTCGCAAAACACAGACGCTTAACTTATCACAGTGCACAGAGACGTCAATGAACGAACGGATAGATCATAACTTTGCGAAAATAAAGAAAGAAAAATTTTCAATCGAGGGCAGATTTGAATCAAGGACCTCTCGTTCTGTTGTTGCTCACGCTAACCACGGGACCACGGCGCTCCTGACCTTACACTATCCTTGATGTTGCATATGTTGCGCATGGACTACTCAGTTTGTATATTTTGCTTATTTTTTTCATAGTTCCACACAACTTCTTCCTGTTTTCTCGATTGATCTGTGTTCAGTTTTTCAAGGCCTATCCACTGTGCCAACTTATAACTAAATCTGAGGGGGTGGGGTGCGATGGGGAGGTTCCCTTGTTAGTAAGCTCGAAAGTTCAAGTGGGTATCATAAATGACACTTATTGTAAATGAACTGTGTCACGATCTCTCCCGATATAATTATTCTTAGCATTGCAACATCCTCTGTGTAGCTTTGACTTTTTATATGATACAGAAATTTTAAATCTTTGTACCATCATGCATCTACATGCACCTTATTTCAAAACGTAATGACCTTCTGAGAGTAGTTTCCAAAAATATGAGAAAAGGCAGAAGATTATTCCAGATTTAAGAAGGCAATTTGTAGCCTCTAATTTCTTCACGCAGAATGTGCAGACGTCTATGTACACTATTTGATCAAAAGTATTGTGCTGCCACCTACTGCCAGGTACTCCACATCAGGGACCTCAGTAGTCATTAGTCATCGTGAGAGAGCAGAACGGGGCACTCAGCAGAACTCACGGACTTCGAATGTGGTCAGGTGATTGGGTGTCACCTGTGTCATACGTCTGTACGAGAGATTTCCACACACCCAAACATCCGAAGGTCCACTGTTTCCGATGTGATAGTGAACAGGAGGTGTGAAGGGAAAGGTACAGCACAAAAGCGTACAGGCCGACCTCGTCTGTTTTCTGACAGAGACCGTCGACAGTTGAAGAGGATTGTAATATGTAATAGGCTGATACGTATCCAGACCATCACACAGGAATTCCAAACTGTCTCAGGATCCACTGAAATTACTGTAACAGTTAGGTGGGAGGTGATAATTTTGATATCATGGTCGAGGCGGCCGCTCAGAAGCCACACATCACGACGGTAAATGCCAAACGACGCCTCGTTTGGTGTAAGTAGCGTAAACATTGGACGATTGAACTGTGGTAAAACGTTGTCTGGCGTGACGAATCATGGTACACAATGTGGCGATCCGATTGGAAGGGTGTGGGTATGGCGAATGCCCGATGAACATCATCTGTGAGTGTGTGTAGTGCCAACAGTAAAATTCGTAGGCGCTGGGGTTGTGGTGTGGTCGTGTTTTTCATGGAGGGGGCTTGTACCCCTTGTTGTTTTGCGTGGCACTATCACAGCACAGGTCTGCATTGATGTTTTAAGCACCTGCTTGCTTCCCAGCGTTGAAGAGCAATTCGGTGATGTCGATTGCATCTTTCAGTAATATCGAGCACTTGCTCATAATTCACGGTCTGTGGTGGAGTGGTTACACAACAATAACATCCCTGTAATGGACTAGCCTGCACAGAGTCCTGACCTGAATTCTATACAATAATTTTTGGATATTTTGGAACGCCGAGTTCGTGCCAGGCCTCACCGTCCGACATCGATACCTCTCCTCAGGGCAGTACTCCATGAAGAAAGGGCTGCCATTCCCCAAGAAACCTTCCAGCACCTGATTGAAACTGGCCGATGTGACCGAGCGCTTCTAGGGGATTCAGTCTGGAACCGCGCGACCGCTACGGTCGCAGGTTCGAATCCTGCCAGGGGCATGGATGTGTGTTATATCCTTTGGTTAGTTAGGTTTAAGTAGTTCTAAGTTTTAGGGGGCTGATGACCTCGGATGTTAAGTCCCATAGTGCTCAGAACCAACCTGATCGAAGGTATGCCTGCGAGAGTGGAAGCTGTCATCAAGGATAAAGGTGGGCCAACACTATATTGAATTCCAGAATTACCGATGGAGGGCGCCACGAACTTGTGAGTAATGCTACTTTTGGTCACATAGTATACTTATAGCCTCGTCTTACATTAGGAGTTACTCGCACATAAAGTTTCACAGCTCTTTATCTCTCAAATTAATGAAATGTTTAGATATTATCCTGTCTTCTCTGCATCAACATTGTTATACGGAAAAGGAGCTTTTAGATATTCTTATATGGGACCAGAAAATTGAAAACTTCTCTTTCGTATATTTCTAGACCTACATATACCTCATACGCAACAATGTTCCCCCGGGGAAGTGTGTTTATTATTACCTTTACAGCAGCCTACAGCTGTCTTCGTAAAAAATGTGTATATTAAAATCTGAGAGAACTGTTGACTAGTTCAGACATATTGACAAGTGAACTACAAGGTTTACATGGAATCTCTTTCGACTGTTTTATTTTTATTTTTAGTTCAACAATTGGGCTAATGTAACAATCAACACGTAATATTCGTAGAAGAATGGCTAAACTAAATATCAGAATAAATATTTATACAAGACGTTCTGCGGAAGTTACTAGGAACGCATTTTCTTTCAGAATAAAGGCAGATAACAAAGAGATACTATATGAATAGGTACTTACCTGGTCTTGTGCGTAAAGAATTTTCGTGTCCGTTCTTGCCTAGATAATATAGATTTTTTTTCTGAAGTCAAATTACGCTACTGTTCCGAGACTGACCAAACTCTTCACTTCGTTTGTGGGCCTACATGTTGGATGTATTTCGACTTTTGTATGAAAATTCTAGAACAAAGATCGGCGTGGAACTCCCAGAGGGCTCAAGTACCCATCCCTTAGAGACGTGGCTGCCGGTACGGCGGGAGAGCCGTCCTATACCGTCTGGTGCGGACGTGTCGTCAATGGATCGGCTGGACGTGCTGGCGACAGCCGAGGGTTCCCCGTGCCGACTCCATACATAATCTGCCAATAAATTATATCGCCGCCGCAGCGGCGGACGGACAATCGATGGGAGCGGCAGCTGCCATCCGCCTCTGAAGCTTCGCCAAGTCAGCTTCGCCCTGACCGTACTTACGCCTTCTGCGTTAAAGAGCGTCTGGAGAACATCTGCGTCTCAAGAACAGCTGCGGCAGGATCGAAGGATGGCTTGGCGTTCGGTGTTCAGGCGAAGACGAGGCTATTAGCGACGAAGTGCGGTCGGGATAGGAAATTTGCATTTGACGTAACGTATTAGGTTAGTGCATACGTTAGTAACGTTTTTATTTCCAGTGTTGGCATTCCGGCTGTTATGGGTTTATTTACCGATTATCATTTTTTATTTGTATTTCTCTTT
The DNA here is from genome assembly GCF_023898315.1 of Schistocerca nitens. Lineage (NCBI taxonomy): Eukaryota > Metazoa > Arthropoda > Insecta > Orthoptera > Acrididae > Schistocerca > Schistocerca nitens. The sequence continues at coordinate 470,197,635 of NC_064620.1, read as the reverse complement.
TGCTACTTACGTTTGAATACTGTTGTTTTGTGATGTGGAGATAGTGAGTGGATCTGCGCACGCTAGAAAGTGGAGTGCCAAGTGCAGAAATAGGTACATTCCAGACGTAGTCTATTGTTTGAGTTCTGTAGGGGCCGGCCGGTGTGGCCGTGCGGCTCTAGGCGCTTCAGTCTGGAACCGCGTGACGGTCGCAGGTTCGAATCCTGCCTCGGGCATGGATGTGTGTGATGTCCTTAGGTTAGTTAGGTTTAAGTAGTTCTAAGTTCTAGGGGACTGGTGACCACAGATGTTAAGTCCCATATTGCTCAGAGCAATTTGACCCATTTTGAAGTTCTGTAGAAGAGTGAAAGCAGCGGAGGCAGCCAGGAACATTTGAGCCTTGTGTGGGACAGAGACCTGCAACAAAACGGTTTTCTCGTTTTAAGAAAGATGGTTTTGAAATTAGTAACCCTCCACGTTCAGGAAGACCAACGGCATTTGATGACCGTCGTTTAAACAACGATACTCGTCACTGTATTTGTGAAACGAAAAATTTGGTGAACTGTGATCGTTCCACCATCGGGGGTCATTTGCAGGCAACGGGAAAGGGTCAAATATCGCCTGTATGGGTACCGGGTGCTCTAAGCCGAAACTGATAGTAACGGTGTCATACGTGCATCTTTGCTTGCTCGAGACCAATTCGCTCGTGAAAAACACCGACAATTCCTATCCTCTACTGATACTGGTAGCGAGAAATGGTATCATTATATTAATACAAGGAAAAGAAAGAAATAGCTGAGCCCAAAAAAGCAGCAACTCTCCCTACAAAGACCTGCGCGCATCCTCAAAAGATAATGTAATACATCCGTGGAACAGAGACGATGTGGTGTACCACAGCTTGTTTCCCCGTGGTGTAGCTCCCTGCTGACATTTATTGTCAACAGCTGAGACGTCTTGCAGACGTAGTCCAAGAACAACGACCAGAAAGACTGAGTGGAGGGATTCTACTCCACGGCGACGACCGCCCGCATTCTACTAGACTGACAAAAAAACACCATACAGGAGCTGAGTAGGGAAGTCATTCCGCACACACCTTATTCACCTCATCTTGCGTCGTCAGGTTTTCACCTTTTACGCTATCTGACGAACAACCTTCAAGGAAATTCCGTTCCAGATGAAAACGCACTCCGGACATAGCTCGACAAGTTCTTCACTTCGAAAGCACCTGAATTTAACGCGTAATCGGGAAGCTACCCCGCCGTTGGCCGACTATTGTAAATGGTGAAGGACAATAAATTATTTATGACTAATGTCTCTGTCATGAGTATTTGTTGCGTTTATTAAACTTATGGAAAAATGGTACCAAGTTTTCCACAAACCTAACAGTACTTCATAAATGTCTCCTCCTATAGGTCTTTTTATTTTGAGGCCCTTGTCAATAATTTCCCGTATAAAAATAATCTGAAAGGCTTTACGCGAACATAATAAAGGGCCTCACTCCACGATGAAATTGTTTATCTTCATAACTCATTTTATGCCTTAGATTTTCGCATTCAAGTAGCAGAACTGATGTTGAACATGCATAAGGATACGCTACGTATCGAAGGCAGTAATTCGCTACGCGCGGAAGAGCCTTGGTGGCTGACGTGGCCCGAAGTGGTATGATTTTGTCCTTTGTGCAGACGAATGAGATTGTTCCTGTAGTTTCTTGGCGTACGTAGAACTTCTGTGACATGAAAAGCTCGCGGGATGATTATGTCAAAGGGAATTCCCGTAATAGGTAATCTGTGCAACAAATAAACATATCGCTGACGTCACAAACTACTCCCAGCAGTTTATTAACCGTCCAGGTTGTAACTATTTATTTTAGTGACGAACTAAAACAGGTAATGGAGAACAAAATAATCAGGAGATTTCGTCTCTTATATGTATTATTCTGTACGTTCATTCATTCGCAGAACTCAAAATCTCTGACCTAACCTGCGGTTACGTAACCTGCGAAAGCGTACAGAGAAAGGTGAGGGGTGCCTGCTCAGACATTAGCGCGCCGTTGACTGCGAGTCGTAACTTGACTTCTTTTAGAGACAAGTCGGATACTTCAACACTTCATTAAAATGTTAATTTCGGAGAGAATATCGTACTTTCTAAAGTATAAACACTCTTTGGACGACTGTTGTTTCCGAACTACCAAAATTAAGACAGGCTGTTATTTTGCACAAATTACATGAAAGTAACGTGTCGTGTAGGAAGTAGCATTTCTCTGCGTGTGAAAGTATTATTTCCTATTCTGAGAATGTCCTAGAACGTAGTTGGGTTCGCGTTGTAAGGGCAAGTGATGTTACATCAATATGGTCCTCATGCTTTCTTCAGCTTTATAATACTCTGACGAGCAAGAGTTTGTTTTAGAATCTTAGGTTAAATACATGGAAGAGCAGATTTTTCGTTTTTTCGTTTTCTTTTGTCTTTAGTGTACCCACACAAAACTGTTGTGCCGAACTATTGTAAGTATTAATCCCTTGCTAATACTGTATGTACTTCAGGTTCACAGAGGACAAAGAGCAGTTAAATTAAATTACTGGTTCATTAGAGGCTCCACTTTACTAGTTAGTGGTGAACCATACACTTCCCAGAATCCCCCATTTATTAAGCTTATTTTAAAGTAATTACAGCTTGTAGTAACGAGGACGGAACAGCAGGACTATCAATGAGTGCTGATTCAACGAGACGCTAAATTGTCGGGCTTTTAGAGGGTCGCAGAGCCTAAAAACTGTAGTAATTCCGTTGGCACAGTGCCTAGTAGCCTACCTAACTGATCGTGTGGCACCCGATCATTCACATAACTGGATGCTGATGCCGAGCCGATATCTATTCCAATACCTTCAGGCTCAGTTTTGCTGTAAGAAAAATTCGATTAATTATAGCGACCGGGTGAGGTGGCGCAGCGCTCTGGACTCGATTTGGAAGGACGACGGTTAAAATCCACATCACACCATCCTGATTTTGTTCTTCCGTGATTTCCTCAAATCGCTCCACGGAAGTTGCGCTTCGGTTCTTATCAAAGGGCACGGTCAATTTCCATCCTCATGCTTGAAGAAACCCGAGTTTGTGCAAGAAACCCGAATTTGCGCACCGTATCTAATGATCTCAATGTTGACGGGACGTTAAAATTAATGTGTAGATGTGCAAATGCGTATTTTATTGTATACTGTGGTGTGTTATGAGGTAACAATCACCTCTAAGCGCTGAGTATATGGACACGCCAATGCTCACATGTGTTCCTTTATTTTAAATGTTTTATTTAAAATAAACCTCTATACAGTGTGCTACATTTTGTCTACATAACAACACGGAGTGTTGTCCATCTCCAAATGAACGCATTTTATAATACAAATTTTTGAAAACCTCAAGATGACAGCGAAGTCTGTCCAAATCTATTGTTTGTAAATAAAGAAAATTTACGCGATCTCGTCTTTAGAAAGTTTTTATCAAGTACAACAGATCACTCCTTCTAAGTTCTCCAAATGAGAAAATTCAATCAATTCAGGGAAGTGAAATGGGCCAGACATTTGCCAGCTGAGACGTGTCATTAATATCAGTGACCACCTCTGTTTAATAATCATAGAGACTAAATGTCACTCAGGTCTGAAGATGGTCATCATTGAGTGAAATTGGTAAAAAATTTTAGTTTGTGACTAGATTTACAACAAAATAATATTTAGTTTCTGTGCTCTGTAGTGGGAAGTGAGTGAGCATATTGGTTGGGGGGGGGGGGGGAGGGTTGTTGGGGGAAGGAGACCAGACAGCGAAGTCATCGGTCTCATCGGATTAGGGAAGGATGGGGAAGGAAGTCGGCCGTGCCCTTTCAGAGGAACTATCCCGGCATTTGCCTGGAGCGATTTAGGGAAATCACGGAAAACCTAAATCAGGATGGCCGGACGCGGGATTGAACCGTCGTCCTCCCGAATGCGAGTCCAGTGTGCTAACCACTGCGTGAGCATATTGGTAAGTTAGCAAGATCAGCTGAAGAAGGTTTATAAATAATACGTCGTTTATCCCAGATTCCTGTTTTACATGCATGTTATAGTACACGCAAATCTTGGGCAGTTCTGACGACTCAGTGTAGGAGAACAAGCATTTCTGAAGTGCTTTTAGCCTAATGGACACAGATAGTCATGGGTGTGTTGGGTCCCCGCGGAAGGAGTCCACAGTAAATGGCTGAGTATGCATTACGGGAAGGCGCACAGGGAGTGATGAACACCGCATACGTGGTATTACTATCTTCATATATTTGACCCTCTGGCACCACAGGGGCGTGGCCACAGCGGCATAATGTGTGTATACTTTACTAATAATGGCTTCCGCATGCTCATTGCGACTACTGAGCAAGGCAGAGTCGATCAGATATGTCTCTTCAGTAGACACTTGGACATCACTTCAGCTAAATAAGTGGAACGAGGATGAGTTTCTTCGTGGGTTCCGATGCAAGCCCAACAAGAGAGAATTTTCTACAGGACGTGAGTCTCAGATGACGACACATCAGGCAGTTGGGCACACAAGAACGTTCGGCCCCTGTTGTGCTTTATCTCTCTTCGCTGCCTAGTTTTACGTGGTAATTCTCCACTCGAGTTTGCTGGGAGGTGAGTTCCGAAAGGACTTATCCTGAACTGACTGGCTAACCACGAAAAAGTAGCTGGCGGAACAGTTGTTCTTGGTAGGTCACTGGGTAGCAAGTAAACATACGCGTTTTCTAATGCAGCGAGCCGGAGCTGAGCTCGGAGAGGAAATATAAAGATTCTTGGTTACTTCAGTTACTGGTAGCAGAAGTATGGAGATGATTTGCGTGTTGATCTTGATCGCTGAAGGAAAGTTTGACATCTTGCTTGATTCTTCAAACAGTGAGTGCGCTTTAGTGCAATGAATTGATAGGCTCAGTTTGGTAAATTCACTGGGAAACGATAATATCAAAACGAGAGATCCAAATTCCTTATTCTGCTTTCGTTACTGGACCACTGCTTACTTGATCGTGGCCCTATGCTTTCTTTTAAGGAACTGCCCATGAAATGCCGACTGGGTTGTGTTGGACTCCTTTCACCTGTAATTTGTAACCCAGACTGAAAAGTTAATGTTAATATGAAGAAGTTCGAAGCAGTTGTCTTCTGGAACTGCCAGAGCGTACAAACCTTTTGACTCCACTAATTAAAGGTGGTGCCTTTCATTTCCTTCCCTTGCTCGTTCCTTTTCAGGACCTTACTTGTGAGATGATAATATGTTGTCAGTAATCATTTAATCTAAAAGTAATAATAATTTCTGTTTTACCCTTATGAAAGTACCTACCCCGTGTAATCTTGAGTAACTCAATTGTTTGATTTTTTAGATTTGATAAATACTGCAAAATATAAGCTAACAGCTCATCTCAAGTAGATAGTGTAGTCCTTTAGCCTTTCTACTAACGACTGAGACGATTCCAGGACAACAAAATGAATGTATCTCATTCTATTTAGATAGTTCAAATTACCCAAGTGATATTATGTATGGCAAAAAACTTCAGGATTGTCTCTCTCTCTCCTTCTCATACACATACACTTAGAGAAGCTGTGGAATAACCATTTGACACATAGACGTGGACTTCCGCGACTGGTGTTTCAACTCAATAAGTTTCTTCTGGACGTATGGCCATGTGGGCTGTGACGTCGTGTCGTAGATTTTCCTTGTTATACTTTTATATCTTCCAAGTTTGTAAAATACTGCATAAAAGTTTACATAGTAAAGAATTTCACTCAGAGTTCTGTGTTCTCTGCGGGGCACCAAAATTCTTCTTGGCTAATAACATTGATTTCCAGTTTTAGATTGCAGGAGCAAATTTCCACAGCGTAAGAATGCAAAGATAATACTCTATGTTGGCCAAGGATGAGGACTGTGATAAACTTCGTATATATCTGTCGTCAACAGCATTCATTTAATCGTCGATGCACGGCACAGAATTTCTATATGTTTTTCCAAAACAATACAGCGTATCTGGGCAACTTTTACCACTCAGAATATCTTTGGGCTTAATATTACTGTTCTTACAAAGGTCGGGTGTTCCACCTACCAGCCTTATTATATGCTGAAGCAAACAGAAGCAATAAAACTGTTGCTGTTAGAACAAAATAATGCCAAGAGGTGGATCACTAGCCATTTGAAACTAGAATAGAATTTGTACAAAGGTGGGCCTATGACTGGTAAATCAAACAATTATCTCTTACAATTGTTTTGCCTACATAACCTGCCGACGTTTCGTTGTACGTCCCATGAAGTCCCTTCCAGGCATCGGCGCGTAGTCAAAACTGAAATGATTTTTTCAGAGAAAATTAATTTCCATCTTCTGCTCGAAATTAGTACATGCATTTTCAGTGCAACTATTTCATTACGTTACAATCTTCAATAATTATTTATTGGTGATGTAATAGTGGTACAATTGAATGAACAAGTAAGTCTGGTAAAACTAAACTTCACTCAAAGCCAATTCCATTAACACAAAGGTACTAAAATTAACAGAAAAGTCTCAAGGAAAAATTATGGGGATAATATGTGACTGTTCGTCAGTGACGGTGGTGTTCGTGACGTCTCAGCTTGTGACCAGATATTCGTCAGAGCGGCACCTGTAATATGAGTTACAAACGTGGAGAGATCCTGTGTTCAGAGATCTTTGTTTTCAGTATGTCATGTAGTTACTGCGCAGTCGCCTTCTGAAACCTTGGAGGTGCTTAAAAATAATCCTGCATGTTCTGTCCCCACACCCAGCCCGCTTGGAGAACGAAACTAGGCGATATATTCTTTTCATGTTGCTACTATGACTAGGGTATTAATTAAAATAAGCATGTACTAATGCCTTTGAAACAAAATAGGTAGTCAACTGGTGAAAAGCGTCAGACATTTTCACCGTGGTCAGCCGTTACTTGAAAAGAGATACATATTTCTTCTTTAGTCTCATACCAAACACATATTGTACGAAGCAACACAACTAGTAAAACGCCTTGTACTTACATTAGGTCGGCGGTAACGGGTACCGGGTGTCACCGACAATCCCATGACACTAGATGCAGCATCTTATAAAAAACTTAAAACACTAAAATTGACCTGAGGGAGACATCTGCAACCCGGCGCAAATATCGATCACCTTAGTATTACATCCTATAATATGACGCGGCAGTTCATTCAGAAAGACTTAAATACATCAGTTTCGTTTTGAGACTTCGGCGGCAGTCGTGTTTCTAGATTAAATTTTGTGAATCCAGATCAGCGTGTTACGCAGACAACTGTTCATTTTAAATGCCTGAACATGTTACACCATCTTTACGCCAACCTTTGTGAAAACCGGTAGCGAATTATCATCGCACAGCATAATTACGCTTACGAATTTAGCGATTTGCTAGTTCGCCAACCTAGTTTCAGAATGCATGCTGCTGGAATAAGATAATACAGAGACGCAACGCGCTAGAATTTAATCACAACAGACATACTGTTTTCCGCCTAATTTCGTTAGAATCACTTTTGCCCATGACGTTTTGCGTTTTACCGAACTGAATGAACGTACGCACTGATGATGTCACAAACGTGCTGAAAAACGTTTGGTTGCATTAAAAAAGCAGTGCTCGTGTCTTATTAATGCGCCGCCTTGCACTGTAACCCTGAAAAAATACGGGAGTTCAAATTCCTATTCGGAATAGGGTTTTCATTATCCGGTTAGTTCCTTAAACAGTTCTGTATGCAGAGAAAATTTTTACGCTCCTGTGGACAGCACACGGATTTGATACTTCCTGGCAGATTGAACACTGTGTGCGGGATCGGGACTCGAACCTGTGACGTTTGCCTTCCATGAGCAGTTTCCCGACCGACTGAGCTGTCCAAGCACGACCCGCCGGCTACGCTCATAGGTTTACTTCTCCCAGTACCTCAAAACTCCGCCAGTCTTGCTAAGTATGCAGGAGAACATCCGTGAAGTCTGGAAGGTAGGAGGTGAGGTAGCCGTGGAAGTAAAGCTGTTAAGGGGAAGTAGGAAGTCGTGCTTGGACAGCTCAGCTAGCAGAGCGCTTTCCCGGAAAATCAAAAGTTCATCTTTCGAATCCCGGTTTGACGCACAGTTTTAACATGCCAGGAAGTTATGAGTTCTACATAAATATTGTTCGAACACATTTGACTAATTTCTACACCAGCTCCGCATCTAATCACGTCATGGTTGCTAGGAAGTAAAATTGTAAATATCTTATTCCCATTCCAACAGGTGTTTATTTTCCCGTCTTATGACACTGCACCTGTTCGCCATTAGTATCCTTCATTGCAATTCCGACGCCATTTTCAGTGTTTTAAGAGGCAAGTGGAAAACACGCAAGGAGTCCACGATGTAACCTCATGAGTATTAAAAACAATAGAAAAAATAAAAATCAGAGATCGGGGTAGTGGGGTGGGGGGGGGGGGGGCAGCATACAAGAGAGAGATGTTGTTTCCTGACATAGTCTCTTGGAGATAATCAATTTACAAATGTTAAACGCTATGGATTCCTAGAAATAATCATTTATTAGTCAAGACGGCAAAAAACTCTATACCCATGTTAACGAATTTCGGCTATAAACGTCTAGCCATTTTCAGATCTGAAATTTTATAGAAAAATGGGCACGAAAGATAGTAGTTCAACAAAAACTGTCATTACGGCAGAGGTTGCGCAAAAATAATACCAAATTACGGTAAACATTGCTGTGTCTATTCACCAGGCCGGTAGCAGATACTCTGTCATCAACTAAATACATATTCACGCATAACAGCTTTCATACTCCATCTTTTTGTACATGCCATATGACTTGCGCCATAAGGTGGTGGGGTTTCGGCCTCCGCTGAATAGGTCAGGAGTTCACTACACTCAGCTGGCGGCTACACGGGTAGCGGAGGCTGTGTGGCGTGGACTGGGCGGTTTTTTAGGTTAGAAGGCCTCGGGAAAGTACGGGGTGGGCTGCAATCTCAAAGGGTGCATGGCAAATACAGGACGTGCTTGGATCAAGGAACAGTCGGAACTGTAGTTGTAAATTGTTGTAGTTGTGCTGGGAAAGTCCCTGAGCTTCAAGCGCTAAGAGAAAGCACAGAAGCTGAAATCGTTATAGGTACAGAAAGCTGGCTAAAGCCTGAAATAAGTTCTGCAGAAATTTTTACGAAGTCTCAGACGGTGTTCAGAAAAGATAGATTAGGCAGAATTGGTGGTGGAGTGTTTGTATCTGTCAGTAGTGGTTTATCTTGTTGTGAAGCCGAAGTATATACTCCGTGCGAATTGGTATGGGTGGAGGTTATACTTAACAGCCGAACTAAGTTAATAATTGGCTCCTTCTACCGACCCCCAGATTCCGATGATATAGTTGCTGAGCAGTTCAGAGAAAATTTGAGTCTCGTAACAAATAAATACCCCACTCATACGTTTATAGTTGGTGGGGACTTCAACCTTCCTTCGATATGTTGGCAAAAATACTTGCTCAAAACCGGTGGTAGGCAGAAAACATCTTCCAAGATTGTCCTAAATGCTTTCTCCGAAAATTTTTTCGAGCAGTTAGTCCACGAACCCACGCGAATTGTAAATGGTTGCGAAAACACACTTGACCTCTTAGCCACAAACAATCCAGAGCTGATAGAGAACATCATGGCTGATACAGGGATTAGTGATCACAAGGTCGTTGTAGCTAGGCTCAATACCGTTTCTTCCAAATCCACCAGAAACAAACGCAAAATAATTTTATTTAAAAAAGCGGATAAAGTGTCACTAGAAGCCTTCCTAAGAGAAAATCTCCATTCCTTCCGAACTGACTACGCAAATGTAGACGAGATGTGGCTCAAATTCAGAGATATAGTAGTAACAGCAATTGAGAGATTCATACCTCATAAATTGGTAAGAGATGGGACTGATCCCCCGTGGTACACAAAACAGGTCCGAACGCTGTTGCAGAGGCAACGGAAAAAGCATGCGAAGTTCAGAAGAACGCGAAATCCCGAAGATTGGCTAAAATTTACAGACGCGTGAAATTTGGCACGGACTTCAATGCGAGATGCCTTTAATAGGTTCCACAACGAAACAATGTCTCGAAATTTGGTAGAAAATCCAAAGAAATTCTGGTCGTAGGTAAAGTACACAAGCGGCAAGACGCAGTCAATACCTTCGCTGCGCGGTGCCGATGGCACTGTTACCGACGACTGTGCCGCTAAAGCGGAGTTATTGAACGCAGTTTTCCGAAATTCCTTCACCAGGGAAGACGAATGGAATATTCCAGAATTCGAAACACGAACAGCTGCTAGCATGAGTTTCTTAGAAGGAGATACCTTAGGGGTTGCGAAGCAACTCAAATCGCTTGATACGGGCAAGTCTTCAGGTTCAGATTGTATACCGATTAGGTTCCTTTCAGATTACGCTGATACAATAGCCCCCTACTTAGCAATCATATATAACCGCTCGCTCACCGATGGATCTGTACCTACAGACTGGAAAATTGCGCAGGTCGCACCAGTGTTTAAGAAGGGTAGTAGGAGTAATCCATCGAACTACAGACCTATATCATTGACGTCGGTTTGCAGTAGAGTTTTGGAGCAAATACTGTATTCAGACATTATGAATCACCTCGAAGGGAACGATCTATTGATAGGTAATCAGCATGGTTTCAGAAAACATCGTTCTTGTGCAACGCAGCTAGCTCTTTATTCGCACGAAGTAATGGCCGCTATCGACAGGGGATCTCAAGTTAATTCCGTATTTCTAGATTTCCGGAAAGCTTTTGACACCGAACCTCACAAGCGACTTCTAATCAAGTTGCGGGCCTATGGGGTATCGTCTCAGTTGTGCGACTGGATTCGTGATTTCCTGTCAGGAAGGTCGCAGTTCGTAGTAATAGACGGAAAATCATCGAGTAAAACTGAAGTGGTATCAGGTGGTATCAGGTGGTAGTACCCATTAGCGCTGTTGATAAATTATCGATATGTCGATGGATTTTCAAAACAAGGTCGTTACATACCGGCGACATTTCCATCTCCGATGCATCAATATATCGAATCGAAATGGGAAAATCGAGTGGCGTTATATTTATTTTATTTTTTTACGATTTTTGGTAAATATTTTAAATTGCTCTTCTGAACCTGGAGCAGAACATAATTTTACTTTCATTGTGTGGACGAGTGTAATTACTTTTTGAGCTTTATTCACGTCCAGTCTTTCTCTTTGGCTGTGTGAAGCAAGTATAGATGGCACAAAGAAGTATTCAAACTGCACTGAGGGGTGGTGGTGTGAATGGAATAACAAGATATATGATGTGAAGAAATACCACAAAAGTTGTATAAAAAACAATTTTTAACGCTACTAGCGTGCTATTTCTTCACATCAGCGTTCTTCAAAAACAGCTACTGAGACTGATGAACAAAAATCTAAATGACAAGATTAGCCTCTGCGATGAACGGAGATGTGTCAGCGAAATGATGACATAATCGGCGCTCGGTACTACCAACAGAAACTGCAACGTTTCACTTCACCAACCAATTCTGACACTACAACTGGCTCGCTGGCATTTTCAGAACTGAAAATACATATAAGTCGATATGAAGTGTTCCAGACAAATGCGATGTGTGAGGAAACTGAACGACGGACCCATTGGACACCTTTGATTATTCCATCTACATGCGGTTACCATTGTTAGCAAAGTGGCTATCGCCAAGCATGAACCTGCATTATTTTCCTTTCAGTTCTTGCTCTATGGCGTATAAGCAGGTTGCTAGTTTGTTGGTTTATATAATATCTAATAATAAACGAAAACTTAAATATACACCTCTAAAACAGGCAGTATATTTACAATGCGCAGCGGACATATTTTTTGGCCGGTATATCAATACTACTTATGCCCATATTATTTCAATATATCGAGAAGTGACAATGATATTTTTCAAATATCGTTATATCGGATTCCCGATTGTTCTGAAAATATCAACAGCCCTAGTGCCAGTAGGAAAGTGCAAAAGTAAAGGGTATTAAATGTAATGTTAGAGGCCTTTTATAATAGAAGCCATACTCGGAAACTGTCAGAAAGTGCCGTAGGTCGATTATATTACGTGGCCTAATATTTCCGTGAGATGCAGAGAGAAGTCTACATACATAGAAAGAAAGGAGGCTGTAAAAGAGCTTTTTAAGTTTTGCACAATAGAACCTACCCTCTGCAGACAGAAATATTTCCTACACGTGCTCAAAAATAACGTATTTTAGTTTCTTAAAACATCGGCAGTTTAAAGCTGAAACAAATTTGTAGCAACAACACCATTATAAAACAACAGAGTGAGGTATAGCAGTGGTTAGCACACTGATATCACATTCGGGAGGACAACTGTTAAAATCCGATTGTGGGCATCCAGATATACGTTTGCCATGATTTCCCTAAAGCACATAAGGTAAATTCTGGTATGGTCCCTTGGAAACGGCACGTCATATTTCCTTTTCTAGCCTTCTCCAATGCAAGTTTGTATTCGAGGTCACACTGAGGGACTTAGGGGCGGGTTCGGAAACAAGACCGAAGAAACGGCTGTGCCACTTAGCATTTCAGAAAGGATCACTTCAGACTGCTCACTGGGAAGAGAACTTACCCAGTTAACACTTCTGACGAAATTTGGCAGGTGTGTACAGTGGACGAAATAATGCAATACGTATTTCTTTGTTTGCTTCCAGTTTCACTGTTGAGGGGTAAAACCTAAGTTGAAAAGTAATTTTGTCGACGGAGCATTAAACACTAATGTCCTACTCCTCCCACAATCATAAAACTATCACTGTATACTACACATACATCTTTGTAGTAAGCACTGGAGGTAAGTGTAATAGTGATGTATGATCATTGAGTGTATTTAGTGTCATAACACTTAAACTTCGTACACCATTATGCATATAAGGAGAAAATGCCAAAATGTAAAGTGGGCAAGTTTTTACATTAGATCAGAAACTGCTGATACATATGTAACAGACTCAGAAGTGGCTGTGAGTAAAATGAACAAGTGTTTATCTTAACACAATGAAATGATGAAAGATAGCCCGATGTTTAAGTATGCATTAGATATTTCAATAGCTATATATTTCTATGAGAATTGGGGTTAATCGAGGTAACTAAGATATCTTCATTAATAAGCAAACATTCATACAGGATAGCCGCCAGAAAATATCAGGTGCCAATGCCGTATGTTTAGTGATGTAAAAATTAAACAAAGACTAATGTTTACATTTCAGAAATCAATAAAGATGACTTAGCTAACTTGGGTACATCTAATACTGCATAGCAGGACAGCTAGTGATTCGAGGTACTATGTAGGTGGATCAATTCCGAATTTAAATAAGTCGTCAAAGATAATGAAGGCGATTGAAGTATACCTGGTCATTAAGTAAAAGGTATTGATTTGACTATATATTTCCAATTCTTCTAATAAATCTAGTTCTCTCCCTTCAGGTGTATAATAGAAAACTTCCATGTTGTGACTGATATCTTCAACTGTATGCTGTGCAGAATTCAAGCGCAAACCGAAGGACGTTTTGTTATGTGAATAGGTGTGCACACGGAAGCCCATTTCAAATGAACGGCCTGTCTCGTCAACATAAACAGGGCATTTTAACATATGTTTTCCAGAACACTCTAACTTTTGTTTTTTTGTACCTATATGGGCCGCAATCGTGACTGTAACATATTCTCAGTGCGGGAGCACATCCTAATGTAGGATTCACGAAATCAGTGTTCTGTTCTATCCCAAAATAAGACTTTTATATGACAATGAAATGTGCTTTGTTGTGGTACTACGATTATCACGAAATGTCCGTGTGATAATGACATTAGTCGACCGCTCATGTTTAACAAGTTAATTGTAAATACTGGTGACACTTGTACTTCTTTAATTGTTTCCAGTGAAATATTATTTAAAAATTATTATTTCTTTGTCTGTTGAATCTTTTACAAACGGTAAGCTTAACAATCAGTGAATAACTGAGGAAAAGTGCGACAGCTTGTAACTCAAACATTGACAAGAGTTTAAGTTAATAATGGCGTTGGTACATGTAGGCTTATGTTAAATATTAACTATATTTTTGCCATCTCTTACAGTTAGAGACAAGTCCAAGAAACTTACAGAATTTTTCAATTCACGTTCGCCGGAAGTCATACCAACCGAACAAAATGTCCGCTGTACATTGTAAATATACTGCCAGTTTTAGAGATGTAAACTTCAGTATTGATTCATTATTGCATATTTTCATCTGCATAGCGTTCTTGTAGTGTTGCAGTTCTGGTTCATTACTTTCATAACGTATTACAATGTCGTCTACGTACTACTTCTCATAATCTGATTTTCTCTTTCATGTTTCTGTAGTTCAGGAATTTATTTTATAAGGTATTTACCATAATATCGGCCAGTGTTCCTAGCAGTCACTGCGAGACCGTCCTTTTGAAATTATATTTGACCAATGAACTCAAAATAATTTTATGGCAAGAATAACTCGAAGAGTTCTATGAGCTCAACAATCCCGACCAGACTGACGCTTCCTTTATTTGTACGCGTTGTAGTGTGCAAGCCCATAGCTAATTTTAACCTTGCTGGATTTTTTAACAAAAATGTCGGCTTCAGTTTTTTATTTTTTATTTCAACAAACATCGCAGAACGTTTCAGGGAAAGTCTTGAGTGCATAGGAAGTAAATATCCAAATTATGCATTAGTTATATGTGAAGACATTAATCTGGCATCCATTGACTGGGAAAATTACACGTTTATCACAGGGGGCAGAAGCAAAGATTCATGTGAAGTTATTCCAGGAGCGCTCTCAACATACAACCTTGAGCCATTTGTTAGAGAACCAACTGGAGATGGGAACAGATTACATATCTTGTCCACAAACAGACCAGATCTTTTTGAGGAAGTTAATCTAGAAGAAGGTATTAGCGACCATAATGTCGATGTGGATTCTACGTCAGTGGAAGTTGCAAAAAACCAAAGAAAGAGCGTAGAGTTTTCTTGTTTGGGAAAGCAAATAAAAGTGTCATTAATGAAAATATTTATAGTCAGCTCCAAGCATTCACTGCGGGACACAGAGATATTGAGCATCTTTGGTCGGAATTTAAAGGTATTGTCCACCATGTGCTAGAGAAATATGTGCCTAACAAAAATATAGTGGAAGGAAAGGATTCACCTTGGTACAACAAACATATTAGGAAGTTGCTGGGAAAGCAGAGAATTTGGCACAGCCGTTTTGAACGTAGTCACTGCCTCGCTGACAAACAGAAATTATGCCAAATGAAAGCAGCTGTCAGATGGACAATAACAAGTTCTTTTAACGAATTACAGAGCAGTATTATATCTGCAGATCCCAAAAATAACCCCAAAAAATTTTGGTTATAGGTAAAATCTATGAAAGCTACAAATAATTCAATACCTTCTCTTGCTGATAGTACGGGTAACGTAACTGATGATGATAAACAAAAGGCCGAAATTCTAAACGTAGCTTTCTAAATCTCCTTTACGGTAGGGGACTGTAGCAACATTCCCCCTTTCAATTAACGAACACACGCAAGGATGGCTGACATAGTGTTTAGTGTGTTTGGGATTGCAAAACAGTTAAGATCCTTAGACGCCAGGAAGGTATCTGGCCCAGACGGTATCCCAGTAAGATTTTATGTTGACTATGCTACAAATATAGCACCATTCTTATCCATCATCTATCACAGATCATTGGAACAGCGGAAAGTTCCACGGGACTGGGAGAGGGCCCAGGTCATAGCAATTTATAAAAAGGGTAGAAAATCGGATGCACATAATTACCGGCCAATTTCACTGACATCGATTTGTTGTACAATCATGGAACATATTTTGTGTTCAGACATAATGATCTTTCTAGAGACTCTGAGAAGCTCATCGGCAAAACCAGCACGGTTTTAGGAAACAGCGGTCATGTTAGACACAGCTGGCCGTCTTTGAGCTTGGTATACAACAGGCTATAGATACCGGCTCCCAGGTTGATGCCATATTTCTCGACTTTCGAAAGGCGTTCGACTCAGTGCCGCACTGTCGCTTGCCCCATAAAGTGCGCGCTTATGGTCTATCCGATGACATATGCGGTTGGATAGAAAGTTTTCTAACAGACAGGGAGCAGTGTGTCGTCCGGAACGGGGTTACTTCAACAAAAACAAATGTAACTTCAGGTGTGCCCCAGGGCATCGTAATAGGTCCGCTGCTTTCTACGATTTATATAAACGATCTGGTTCATGGTATTGACGGCGGCATTAGACTGTTTGCCGATGATGCTGCAGTCTACAGGAAAGTAGAGTCACAAAAAACAAGTCAATGAGGATTTGCAGAGAACAAATGCGTGGTGTAATGTTATTAAGTGTAACCTACTGCGTATAACAAGGCGAAAATCCACATTTACGTATGAGTACAAAATAAATGCCCAGTCTCTGGAAGCGGTAACGTCCATCAAGTATCTGGGTGTGACTATTCGAAATGATCTCAAATGAAATGATCAGATTACACAAGTAACGGGTAAGGCAAACTCTAGATTGCGGTTCATTGGTAGAATCCTGAAGCAGCGCAGTCCTTCTACAAAGGAAATAGCTTACAATACGTCAGTTCGTCCAGTCTTGGAGAATTGTTCGTCTTTATTGGACCCTTACTAGTTGGGTCTGATCCGAGAGATTTAGAAGGTCCAAAGCAGAGCGGCAAAATCCGTGCCTGGTACATTTACCCATCGCAAGAGCGTTACAAATCTCGTAGAAAGTTTGAAGTGGGACACACTTGCAGACAGACGGCGCGCTAAACGGAAGGGGCTGCTCACTAAATTCCGAAATCCGATCTTCACCGAGGATGTAGAGCATATATTATTACCACCAACTTTCAAATCGCGCAATTATCGCCATTCAAAGTTAACGGAAACTAGAGCTTGTAATGAGGCGTGCAGACAGTCGTTTTTCCCTCGCGCGATCCGCGATTTGAAGAGAGGGGGGGTGGGGAGTGGGAGAAGGGTTGGGAAGGGGGGGGAATATGATTTTGGCGCGAATTGTGCCCTCCGCCACACACCGCTTGGTGGCTAGCGGAGTATATATGTAGATGTAATTTGTAATTACGTGAAGTGGTGTTTGTAGAATTGCTTTTTTTTCATCACTGTGTGTCATAATTTGTTACATAATGATTTGGACGCTAACTTCCATCATTTTAGCCGATTTTTTCTTCCAGTCTGGAAGAAGAAAAAAAGTGTTTTCAATCTTTCTTTTTCGGTTTGTATGGAAGCTGTTCCTAGAGTCATTACTGTCTCCAGTAACATTACTAACAGTGAAAAATGTCCCAGGTTCCATAATACACAGATATTCTGCGTCATAAATTAGTACAGTGAAATCCCTTCATTTGCCTTGGCAACAATAGCTTTTCCATCATGTAGACGTTTGTTCAGTGTCTAAGTGCGTTTTTGTTACCTCTACAGAATTTTTATTCTTACGTATATTGCTTTAAACATTATATTCCATCTACTAGCACTACGTCATTTTGAAATATGAATGTACGTTACCATTACGCTGTTATAACCCTGAAGAAGAGAAATTTGTTAACATCGAGTATAGATTTAAGTGTCAGGAAGCCGTTTCTGAAAGTATTTGTATGGAGTGTAGCCATGTGTGGAAGTGAAACATGGACAATAAATAGTTTGGACAAGAAGAGAATAGAAGCTTTCGAAATGTGGTGCTACAGAAAAAAGTTGAAGATTAGGTAGGTAGATCACGTAACTAATGAGGAGGTATTGAATAGGATTGGGGAGAAGAGACGTTTGTGGCACAACTTGACTTGATTGGTTGGCATGAGATGTCCTGAGGCATCAAGGGATCACAAATTTAGCATTGGAGGGCAGCGTGGAGGGTAAAAATCGTAGAGGGAGACCAAGAGATGAATACACTAAGCAGATTCAAAAGGATGTAGGTTGCAGTAGGTACTGGGAGATGAAGGAGCTTGCACAGGATAGATTAGCATGGAGAGCTGCATCAAACCAGTCTCAGGACTGAAGACCACAACAACAACAACAACCCTGGGTTCCATATTGGACGGCGGTGGGGTGGGTGGACTGCTGTGGCGTGTTATGGGGTTGTGAACCACTGAGGGCTACAACGGGACGAAGTTTCTCCGTCGTTTGTAGGTCCCCAGTTCAATACACAACACAAAATTACGCTGTTCATTGTTATCTGGGATTTGTCTTCTTGGTTAGTTACAGTTGTTATTGTTACATTCTGCATACGTCGAGTAATTGTACAGTTATTCTTCTACTTCAGTTAAAATGTACTTATATTGCAATGTCAGCTGGTGGCACGTAGTTGTCCTTTAAGTCCCGGCGTGTAACATGAGGCAGTGTTCTGTGTGCTCTGACTGGGCTATGTCATTCACAGGTGCTACGTGACAGAGGTGAAACTGTCCGCTAGATTGTGGTACGTACGCTTCGTACGTGGATCCTAACTGATACAATGTTACTGTACAGTGTGTACGACGATCTCGAATATATTGTTGAGAATTACGTGGTTTCAACCTTGCAGTGGTATTATGACACTGCATCATATTTGCTATTAGATTCGTGTATTTTTAGGTGATACTTATATATAAAACAGCACCTTTAGAGATCTGATTTACCCACATTTCGTGGTGGGAAACGGCAGTTTGCAGTGCGATGTGCCACAGAATGACGTCCTTCACAACCTTTGCCACTGCCGGCACCCACTCGACGCTGCACCCATTCTCTAAGGACATTGGAGCGTACACCCCAATGAGTGTGATCTGACTCCTTCGGAGGGTACTTTGACCGCAGATTTTGTTCTAGTATGCAGGGTGGAACCACTAGGAACTCTACAGAACCAATCGATGAAATCTGAACGTGATCAGAAACAACAAGGGGTGTTATGCTTTTCCAGTCCTGCTCTTTGGCACCTTACTGTGGCGTGATCTTGAGGGGTCCGACATTAACACGTGCATCAGTAAAATGGCAAACAGTCCCTCTAAAAGTCCCCAGTTTGGCAAGACACTCGAAGTCACATGCGCACATTTGTTGACCATTCTAAAAATTTGCCTGTACAGATTGCTAAACACAGTGGGCAGCGCGACCCTACAGCTGAGTGGCGCTACGCTGCTGCTCTAAGGCCTACTTGCAACCATGCAAAATCTGAAGTTGGCAGAAGCGGTGTAAATGAACGCCTCTAAGGAAGGGGTGATGCTGTTTATGCTGCTTCTTGAGGCCTTGTTGTCTCGATTCTAGGCGGCGAGCCTGAAACGTTTTCCTCGGCCACCTTGCAAAATTTTGGATGATTTCAGTGCTGGGCACCGTGGTTCCGATAATAGTAGTGTCGTCAGGAGAAGGCGCTAGATGTCGATAAAGGGAGTTGTAATGTCTTCCCACAGTGGTATTGGACAGAGCTGTGGTGAATTTTGGTGCCAGTGTGACATCATTAACCCAACTGACACCTCACATAAACTTCTGGGCATTGGCTGTTTTTCGAATGTGTCCACACTTTGCTGTAAGCAGAGTCACCGAATCCAAGAGTGATGTCACAGGATGCCACACTTTGCAAATTTCATTAAAGATAATTAGGCCTTCACATTTACAGCAATTGACATTATTGGCCATTAAAATTGCAACACCACGAAGATGGCGTGCTGAAGATGCGAAATTTAACCGACAAGAAGAAGATGCTGTGATATGCAAAAGCACAGCTTTTCAGAGCATTCACACAAGGTTGGCGACGGTGGCGACACCTACAACGTGCTGACATGAGGAAAGTTTCCAACCGATTTCTCATACACAGACAGCAGTTCACCGGAGTTGCCTGGTGAAACGTTGTTGTGATGCCTCGTGTAAAGAGGAAAAATGCGTACCATCACGTTTCCGATTTTAATAAAGGTCTGAATTTAGCCTATCGCGATTGCGGTTTATCGTATCATGAAATTGCTGCTCGCGTTGGTCGAGATCCAATGACTGTTAGCAGAATGTGGAATCGGTGGGTTCAGGAGGGTAATATGGAACGCCGTGTTGGATCCCAACGGCCTCGTATCACTAGCTATCGAGATGGCAGGCATCTTATCCGCATGGCTGTAACGGATCGTGCAGCCACGTCTCGATCCCTGAGTCAACAGATGGGGACGTTTCCAAGACAACAACCATCTGCACGAACAGTTCGACGACGTTTGCAGCACCACGGACTATCAGTTCGGAGACCATGGCTGCGGTTACCAAAAAAATGTTTAAATGAATGTGAAATGTTATGGGACTCAACTGCTAAGGTCATCAGACCCTAAGCTTACCCACTACTTAACCTAAATTATCCTAAGGACAAACACACACACCCGTGTCCGAGGGAGGACTCGAACCTCGGCCGGGACCAGCGGCAGAGTCCTAGACTGCAGCGCCCCTAGACCGCTCGGCTAATCCCGCGCGGCGCTGCGGTTACCCTTGACGCCGCATCACAGACAGGAGATCCTGCGATGGTGTACTCAACGTCGGACCTGGGTGCACGAATGGCAAAACGTCAGTTTTTCGGATGAATCCAGGTTCCGTTTACAGAATCATGATGGTCTCATCGGTATTTGGCGTCATCTCGGTGAATGCACATTGGAGGCGTGTATTCGTCATCACCATACTGGCATATCACTCGGCGTGATGGTATGGGGTGCCATTAGTTACAAGTCTAGGCCACTTCTTGTTCACATTGACGGCATTTTGAACAGTGGACGTTACATTTCATATGTGGCTCTACCCTTCATTCGATCCATGCGAAACCCTACATTTCAGCAGGATAATGCACGACCGCATGTTGCAGGTCCTGTACGTGCCTTTCTGGATACAGAAAATATTTGACAGCTTCCCTGGCCAGCACATTCTCCAGATCTCTCACCAATGAAAACATCTGGTCAATGGTGGCCGAGTAACTAGCTCGTCACAATACGCCAGTCACTACTCTTGATGAACTGTGGTATCGTGTTGAAGCTGCATGGGCAGCTGTAGCTGTACACGCCATCCAAGCTCTGTTTCACGCAATTCCCAGGTGTATCAAGGCCATTATTACGGCCGGAGGTGGTTGTTCTGGGTACTGATTTCTCAGGATCTATGCACCCAAATTGCGTGAAAATTTAATCACATGTCAGTTCTAGTATTATAAATTTGTCCAATGAATACCCGTTTATCATCTGCATTTCTTCTGGGTGTAGCAATTTTAATGGCCAGTAGTGTAGATAATACTTTAGGCGCTGATGTTTGCTCATAGAGCACATATTTCGGTGGAGCCAGTAAAGAGTATTCTCAGGTTGAGCTGCACAAGACACCGTCCGCACTTGCACTGAATTGGCGACTGGGTTGGTTAAGCTTATAGGTGACAGTATATTACAAGGATTTTGGCACATTCGAGGATAAATTCCCGTGTTAACGTGTGTAAGTAGTAGAAAATGTGAACTATGAAGTCGGGTATGAGATACCTTCCTCTTCAGGAAGGTTACTTCAGTGCGGGTAGTTAGCTCAATAAATGAGGAAGTACACCAGAAGGATTGTTGAGTGACAATATTAAGAGTATCACAGGTAAAATAGATAAATTGCTAATTGATATTCATACTGATAGTATTAGTATGTCAGAGCATGATTTATATAACGAAGAAATGCTTAATGCTTCCCTTTCAGGGGAACATCATACTTGATTTCTATCATAGAATTTTTTTGTAGGAGGAAGAAGTGGCCATCTACGCCAAATGTAATACTTTATTCAACAAAAGTGATGTATTAGAAACACTGTAAAAACAGTCTATTCGAATGTTGGGCAGGACAGTTGAAATGTTCCAGGAAAGTACCATAGGTAACGGGCTTTTGCAGATCCCCCAGTTCAGAAGAGTTGACGTTGTGCGAATATCACCGCCATCCACACAGTGTTGCCTAGGTAAATTTAAGATCTGTGGAGGAAAGAAACGAATCTTACAATAAAGCTACACAAAATGTTGCTGGTTGCTACATTTCGTCACATAATTCAGATCTCAGAAAAGCAGCTCAACCAGCATTAGCATAGAAAAATTTAGACAGCTAATTAGTCTTCGAATCAGGTTTATTATGTATGAGACGAAACAGTAAATAAAAACTTATAAACAACTCAGAAAAAATGGGCTTTCCAGAAAAAGAATTATGGTAACAACTTTTGCAGAACAGGTCTCAAGAAAATAGACAGACATTTAGTTTGGTTAAATAACAGCAATATAAAGATTGTCTGACAGTAATCCATTGTGGACAGAATGATTCTAGACAGAAGTTAAATTTGGCTATACAAATAAAATCCACAGATTTTCCAGTAGCACTGCGCAGTGGAAACTTAATGACTTTTGGAAGATAGTATTAGTCTGTGAGTAGCCCAAACCACTTTATAGTTATCCATGATACCAACACTAAATAAGTATTGTTACAGATAGTTCAACGCCTCTACAAGCTGAAATATATAAAGTTACTCAAGATAAAAGATCGATGTATTAATTCCGAAAGTTTCACACCTGTGTCGACGATTTACGGAGTACGTGGAAGGAAGATAGTTCCACATGTTTACGAAAACTGGAAACCAGTGAATACAGAACTGCGAAATGTCTCTGGCTGCGGGAACACAGATTGTTCTAAAGACCTTAAACGGCTTATCATAGCACATAAAAATGGTTCAAATGGCTCTGAGCACTATGGAACTTAACATCTGAGGTCATCAGTCCCCTAGAACTTAGAACTACTTAAACCTAACTAACCTAAGGACATCACACACAAATCCATGCCCGAGGCAGGATTCGAACCTGCGACCGTAGCGGTCGTGCGGTGCCAGACTAATGCACCTAGAACCGCTCTGCCACTTCGGCCGGCTATCATAGCACATAACCGTCGTGGGATACAACCTAATGATAATTATAAAATTTTAGAAATCAAATAATAGCGCAAATCATTACAAAATTGATGATGATTTCGACTGTCCACAAAAGATAATTTCCTAAAACAAAGCAAATAATTTTATAAAATGGTATTGTCTGATATCGTGTATTGTTTCAGGCAGCTGCTCATTATGACGGTGAATCGTTTATAATGTGGATGCGCAAATGTTACCGCTGCCTGTAATTAACGCGTGCATAAAGATACCACTTTCCTTTGTCTGTGACAAAAGCAAACTTTCGCCTTAAAGAAACAACTTCGCTTATCACTTTAAAAAGGTGAGAAACAATTGTGCTGTAATTACTGGACACAGAAGTCACTCTTGACAATACAACCGCGATTGAAAACATCAATGCATACCTCTGGTTGCATAAGTAAAAGATACACAATAGATCGGATAACGCTGAAAGTACTTAGACAAATACAGCATTATCACACAAGATGAAAGTAAAAGTTTCTTAAATGTGAAGATTTAATTAATTATTCTTGTGAATTTACCGAAACAGTAATTCGATATAGGAATAGCATCCAACCGGAAATCTTGTTGTAACTAGTAAAATAGGATTTCAATTACACTGCAAGCTATCAAGAAAACCCTTCGTTTGTATATTAATTAATTTTGATACCGTTTTCCAGTTATTCACATAACTTAATTAGAAACTACCGGCTGGATCCCGTATCTGAAACGATAAACAAGTAAAAAGTCTGTGCTGCAACAAGCCACAGATACAGGTTCATCTGCATTAACGTAAATAAGTTATTCACTCCGACTTCTATCCAGCAATAGAGCATTTCTTCAGTGTTACCACTATACTGCTGAATTGATTATATACATATTAGCAGTGTAGTGCTAAGACTGAAGATACGCTGTATTGACACAGCAGTCGCAGTGAATAATAGATATGTTCGTTGGTATCATATTGCTAAAAATTTTAGTGCTCCTCTAGGACGTCTAGTTCACAGTCGCTCTCAGACCCCGTACAGCGGCATACGACAAACAAAATCTTTCGCATAACAACAAGTTTCTCGTTTCAGCGCGCGAAGTGTCATGGCCGAGAATGTACCCAAGTTCACCATGTGAGAGTTAGCAGCTACTTTGAAGCAGTGCACTCACTTTCTTGACATCCCTTTCCAGGGAACAAAGATGTGCACACGTGTTTTATGGCATCTGCGAACCAGATTGTTTTTCTGCATGTTGTAATTAATATTAATAGCAGTTATTAAGTATATTTAAGTGCAAATTTATGTATTATTTGTAATTTGCATTACTAAATTGATATGCCGCTTGACACAGTATAAATATACATTGCAATAGTTTCATTTACACAAAATGTATGTGTTTCTAACCACAGGTACAGTGATAGCCGATAACCTTTATAAAATTCAGTCAGAAAACGAATATCACGGTTGCATATTGAACAGGAGGTTATAATAATCCCTTTTTAGTAACAGTCTCAGTGTCTTTGATCTCTGATCCTATATGGTATTTTAGGTATAACTTTGAGGCAAACAGGCTATCGGCAGATAGACTATTTGTGGAAGTGCAGTTACGTGTGACTTTACAATTTGATGACAGGCCTGTCGGTAGCACTGTTGTTGCACATCATCCAGCCTTAATCTCTCAGAAACACGGCAATTTGGCAGTGGTCCGTATCATGTACCATTACACAAATCTGAGAGAACACTTCTTAGGCAACGGACACAATTTTGCTACGGGCCTCTTAATCTACCCATTAGCAGTTCTCACCATCACCACACACACACACACACACATACACATACACACACACACACACACACACACACACACACACACACACACACACACACTTGTCAGGACTGGGAAACAGCTGGTCAATGACAACCAGCCTCCAAACAAAGGGAGACAAGTTATCCTCCTTGACCAGCACATGATCACCGATCTGGGGTTGCCATGCTGCTTCCAGTGCCGACTTCCTGCGTTTCTGCAGATCGTGCATGTATTCTGAGGACCACCTCTTCCAAAAGAACCGATGCAACTGCTGTACAAGTTCCCATCTGTGCAACAAGTAGGCGGGAACACCAAGGACAGAGGGTTCTGGATGAGCACAAAGGGGCTGTCCGATTAGGAAATGACCAGAAGTGAGAGCCGCAGAAGAATCTAGATTATCATGGAGAAAACACAAGGGCCTTGGATTCAAGCATGGTTCTGTCTGGATTAATACAGCAGTAGTCAGTTCTCCAAATGTCAGCACCGGATTGCCGATGACGTGTTTGAGATGTGACTTCATGCATTTGCTTTGTGCCTCCCAGAGTGCACCTTAGTGAGGGGCACTAGGTGAAGTGAACCTCCAATTGAATCCCTCTAAGGTCGAAAAATTTACCACACCTTCAACAGTTGCATCGTCCGCAGCTCGTGGTCGTGCGGTAGCGTTCTCGCTTCCCACGCCCGAGTTCCCGGATTCGATTCCCGGCGGGGTCAGAGATTTTCTCTGCCTCGTGATGACTGGGTGTTGTGTGCTGTCCTTAGGTTGGTTAGGTTTAAGTAGTACTAAGTTCTAGGGGACTGATGACCATAGATGTTAAGTTCCATAGTGCTCAGAGCCATTTTCAACAGTAGCATCATTAGAGAAAAAGGTTTAAGTTCAATACAAAATTGTTGAGGCTTTCGTGGCCACTTGTTGACAAACTGCCTACTGGCTTCTGTCTCGGGTTCTTCGGCCGACGTTCATCTAATGATTTTTCTGACGTTTCGCCAGCACGAGTGGCTGGCATTGTCAAAGCATCACCCTCCATTGCCGGTGGTGAACTGGAGCCGAGCTCGCGGGCGCAGACTATATGTACCTGGCGCGCCAACGTCCGAGGGCTCCTCCGCGGTCATTTCCGGTGCGGTTCTCCTCTTGCTACCTGCGACGGTCGTTCGCTGCAGTACGGGAAGCCAGGATCCGTTTACCTTAAGGCTTTCCTCTTTCTTGTTAAAACTGTTCGCGTGTTTTTGTATTTCCACAGCTTCTCTGAACAAGCGCGTGTGATAGTGCTTCTCTACAGCCAGAACTTACGTGTCGGCGAATTTTATTACGTGGTCGGTCTCATTCAGTGCGTGCTCTGTCACGGCCGATTTCTCCACCTGCCCCAACCTGCAATGTCGCTTATGCTCTTTGATCCTGGTGTTAATGGATCGTCCAGTCATTCCGACATAAACTTTTCCGCATGTGCATGATATACAGTGTATTCCCGACATTGCAAGTGGGTCTCTTTTCTCCTTCGCCGATCTAAGACACTCTTTGATCTTCCTTGTCTGTTTGAAAATCGTCTTTACGCCATGTTTTCGCAATATACGGCCGATTCTGTCCGTCACTCTGGGAATGTAGGGCAGAAAGGCCGTACCCGACATTTCCTTTTCTGGTTCCTTACTTCACCGAGTGTTACACTTCTAATATAATTTGTGGAGTACCCATTGCTCCTCAGGACAGTTTCCAGGTGTTGCATTTCTCGTTTGAGGTGTTGCGGCTCACATATTCGTCCTGCTCTCGTTACGAGGTCCTGATCATGCCTCTTTTCTGGATGGGGTGGTGGTTTGACCGTTTGTGCAGGTATCGGTCCGTGTGTGTCGGTTTTCGATACACACTGTGTCCCAAGTTTTCGCCGTCCCTTGTGACCAACACATCTAGAAATGGCAGTTTCTTGTCCTTTTCTACTTCCATGGTAAATGCTATGTTGGCATGGAGGCTGTTCAAGTGTCTTAGGAAGTCACCGAGCTGTTCTTCACCATTGGTCCACACCACGAAAGTATCATCGACGTACCTGTACCACACCTTGGGTTTGCAAGTCGCCGAGTCCAGTGCCTGTGCTTCGAATTGTTCCATGAAGAAGTTGGCCACCACTGGACTGAGAGGACTACCCATGGCGACGCCTTCCAGCTGTTCGTAGAAATCGCCATTCCACGTGAAATAGCTCGTGGTGAGACATCAGAAAGCTCTTCCATGCATGCATGTCTCCTGAGGGCGGCCAACAATGAACTTGTTACCAAGTCACTAACGAATTCTAACTGGATGGTCTTGGTTGCCATGCAAATGAATAGAGCAATATAAGCCTTGGTGGTAACCTTACTCCGTCTTCCACCATGCTTTAAAGCAATAGGGCCTACATAATATACTCCACAGTGCTGGAATGGACGAGACTGGTTTACTCTAGCTGCAGGTAGCGGACCCATGAGTTGAACTGCTGTCTTGGACTTAAGCGTAATGCATTTTGAACATTTCCTGATAACTTCCTTGACTATGTTGCGTCCATTGGGGATCCAAAACCTCCCACGCAACATAACCAACAAAAGTTGTGACCGTGTGTGCAACAGATATTCATGTCCATATATTATGAGAATTTTTGTCAAATGATGCTTAGGCGGTACGATAATATTGGTGCATCAGCATTCATTAATCTCCCTCCCACTCATAAAATGCCATCAACAAATGTTTGCAAATCCCTTAATTTGCGCCGGCCGGAGTGGCCGAGCGGTTCTAGGCGCTTCAGTCTGGAACCACGCGACCGCTACGGTCGCAGGATCGAATCCTGCCTCGGGCATGGATGTGTGTCATGTCCTTAGGGTAGTTAGGTTTAACTAGTTCTAAGTTATAGGGGACTGATGACCTCAGATGTTAAGGCCCATAGTGCTCAGAGCAATTTGAACCATTTGAACCTTAATTTGCTATTATGTTGAGTAGGGGAACTGGCATTCAACAAAGAGATCTCATTACCATATTCACTATGTTGAGCTGTGCCACATGCCCTTTTGATAGCGTTTTGGCATTCCTGAGGAGTGAGTGGCCCGGTTATCCTGTCTGATTGCTGATTATTATCAAACCTGAGTGCATAGGCCAAAACTGTAAGTTTTCTTGAATGATTAATATTTACGTAGCAGTTCATCATGAAATTTAATGACTGACACCAAGGATACTCGTATACATCTTCTGTCAGGCGCGTCTTCTACACTGAGTGATGTACAGGTGATGCAGCAGAGGTCGCAAGTGGGTAACCATGACAGGATACACCATCACTGAACAAGTGAACCTAAAACAGCTGGATTAATTCCACGTGATAAGTGGCCAGCAGGTTATCCTCTGATTGGAAATGTCTCCACTTGGCAACTTAACTCAGTTCCTGTATTTCAGGGACTGTGTTGGCAACAAAAGTTTTCCAACGACCGGTACTACACTGCAGCTGTGGTGTCACCGCTAGACACCACACTTGCTAGGTGGTAACTTAAATCGGCCGCGGTCCTGTAGTACATGTCGGACCCGCGTGTCGCCACTGTGGGATCGCAAACCTAGCGCCACCACAAGGCAGGTCTCGAGAGAATGAGGAGACCTCGCCCCCAGTTGTACGGACAACATAGCTAGCGATTGGACGTACTAAGCCTTGCTCTCATTTGCCGAGAGATAGACAGTAGAATAGCCCTCTGCTAAGTTAACTGGCGACCACCTAGCAAGGCGCCATTTGTATCAGTGCCTATAGCTTACTAATATTCAAGAGAGATGTATTCCAAGGACTAATTAAAAGTTAAGTAACCAGTATCTACGTACTTTTCTTCTTATTCATTGATAAGTTCTCATGTTCCAGACTTCACGCCCGTCTGCGTTAGCCTCGCGTGCCCTATCGGCTACAGCATTGTGTCTAGGCTGTATGGTCTAGACACAACAGCAGCCAACAGAGAACTATTCTGGAGTCCATCCACAGATGAATGTCACCACTATCTATGATGTCTAAGGCATTGGCCACCTTGTCAGTGAGTCAAACAAGAAGCAGAGCACAACATAATTCCAGTCGTGGAAGAGACTGTTGTTTTACAGGGGCAGCCCGAGATTTGGCTGCAACCAAGAGACTAACACATTGCTATTGGGAAGAACACATCTGATATGTACACAAGCACCATTGCCAACTGTGAAGCATCACAGATCACATGAATTTCTAATTTAACATACTGGTGGCAAGGAATGATCCTCCTGTTAATCAAAATACCATTTAGGGAAGGCAGATGCACACAAACGGCTTTCTATTTATCAGTCATGTTGGACGGAAGAATTTCATCCCAATCAAGGTTTAGTTGCCACAAGCGCTAGAATAACAATTTGCATCTTATGACTGCGGGGCATAGAAGTCCCGGTGGGTCACAGATTGATGTTATAGTAGACAGGACATTGAACCTGGTAAACGTTGAGAGCCAGTGACTCTTCAGCTGCACATGGCACTGGAATGTGTCACAGCCGGGGTGCCATAATATCCCTAACTTTTTTATGGCTTGTTCACCAGTAAGATGACAAGGCAAAGACGTTTCTCTGTCCTGCACAGGAATATTTTTCCATGACCATGTGACTATTGGAACACCATTTCCTCAGTGGAAACCTCCAGAAGCAAGTAGTTGAGTCAGCTGGGTTTGAAGTTCCTGAGCTTCATCTTCCGTAGCTGATCCACCTAACAAGCTGCCCACATAAAAGCTAGACGTCAACGCTTGTGATGCCATTGTAAACCTGTTTTGATTTTCCTAAGCCGTTGAAGACATCTAGTAGCAAGAAAGGCAGAAAAAGCGGTTCCATAAGTGAGTGTATACAGTGCATATTCTTGCAATGTTTCAGACGGTGATTCTCGCCACAGAATTCTCTGGAAGTTCCTATCATCAGGGTGAAGAGACACTTTGCGATATATTTTTGCTATCTCAGCTGACAGAACCACATTAAATGAGCGAAATTTTATAATAATGGAAAATAAATCTGACTGGACAGTGGGACCAACCATCAAGATATCATTGAGATATACTCCATTAGAAGTGGCAGCAGAGACATCAAATACTACCCTCAGCGTAGTAGTGGAGTTGCGTCCCTTGAAGACAACAGGATGCGGAAGGTAACACCTTGGATCAATAATACCTTGAGAATTAGAGACCTCCATCTGTCCCAGTTAAACATATTCGTGCATGAATGCAGTATATTCCTTCTGCAGATTCGGTTGCCTTTTAAATCGCCTTTCAAGATGCGCCAGTCTCTGAGTCGCTTGTTGTCGTGATTCACCTAAGGGTTTACAGTCAGGCTTCACTGGCAGTCGAACCACAAATCTCCCTTCTTCATCTCGTGCCGTGTGATGCTGAATGTGAGCCTCACAAATTTTAGCCTGCTTACTTATCGTTTTCTTAAACAGTGCCTCTAGCTCCCAAAACGTTTGCAGTTTGGCATCTAAATTATCACCTCTAACAAAGCACGAGGTCACTGTAGAACGAGACATGTTGAATGCAGCTGAAGGCATCCTACCAGACAAAATCCAGATAATTTTTTTTTGGATTAGTGAAGGTTGACTTGGTTTCCTTACATACAACATCAAAGGAAACCTCAACATCAATATTTAAATCTACTGTGGCAAGCTTGCTGAATTCTGGATCAGCGGAAGACTACACGGGACACTCCAGGACCTTGTGTCTATCTTGCTGGCTGGTAGGTTACTGGTGACATTGTGTACGATAGCACAAGTGGTTCTAGCATGAAAGTTACAGGTGTAAGACATTGAGGCTGCGAAGACATTGTTTATGCCTTTCACGGGAAACGAATGATAACTACATTTCAGTTTTAATTTCTCTGCCATGCCCTTAGATATAATGGGTATCTCATTCACAGCTGTTGCCAACAAAACTTTACAATGGATGTTTGTTTTCCCTTTGGTAGGTTTATGGACCAAGGGATGGCCTCCTGATTCACTCTTCTGCCCATTGGTTCAAATGGTTCAAATGGCTCTGAGCACTATGGGACTTAACGTCTGAGGTCATCAGTCCCGTAGAACTTAGAACTACTTAAACCTAACTAACCTGAGGACATCACACACATCCATGCCCTAGGCAGCATTCGAACGTGCGACCGTAGTAGCAGCACGGTTCCAGACTGAAGCGCCTAGAACTGCTCGGCCACACTGGCCGGCTCTCCCCATTGGATCAGCAGGCTTGTGGAGCAGTATGTTGTGCCTTCCCTTACAGGTCTTACGAGGAGAAATCATTCATTGAGTCTAGAAATGACCAAAGTGGATTCACAAAGAAGAAAGCTTATTTTTTGTCACATATGCCCGCCGCTGATCGACATTTAGTGATTCAAACCCCCTGCATTTCGTGACAGCATACGGTTCACTACCAAAATTACATGACTCCTCATTATCAGCATTAGCTAAATCAGCCATACTCACATATCTTGTTTAATTTGAATTATTGGCTTTTCCTTGAGGTGGATCCCTTGAGGTGTTATCCCTGAAACTGATCAACTCAGATGCCTGAAATTTTGTTTCCAAAAAATCTATCAGTTGATTTAATGTGGTGAATGTCGAGTAGACATCTTAACCTCCCACTCATGACGATCTGTGAATCGCATACTAGACAGAATCTCTTCCGAAAGAATAACTTCATGTAGTGGAACATCAGGTTTGTGAGCTTCTAAGGCCTTCTAATCGCTACATACGTGATTAATTAGTTGCCTATAATCGCTCGCTGCGCCAAGGCCGCCTTTAGGTAAGGCCAACAAAGCCTTAGCATGTCTGGCAGCAATTATTTTTGGGTTATTATACCTCTGCGTAATAAGTCCCCAGGCTGGTGATAGGTTTCCTGCTGTGGCAGGTATATGTTTCAATAGGTCTTCAGCTTCACCTCGCAAAGGCGAATGGAGGTAATGAAGTTTTCGAACGTCACCAACTGAATTGTTATTCATAATTAGACTGAAAATGTGTCCTTGTATGACCACCACTTAAGGCAGTCGCCTTCAAAATTTGGCAAGTTAATAGCGGGTACTTTCAAAGAACTGACACTGCATGACGGATCCAGCCCGAAGACTGCGAAAGCTGGGTGTACCTCTTCAATGAAACCTTGATAGTGGATTCAACGAAGTCCAACGAGTCTTCGAATTCTGCCCTGTCCTTACTATTATCTGCTGATTCGTCTTCAGTTTCCAGTTGTGTTGGAGACGACTCAAAAATCAGTATGAATCCGAGTCAATCGACTTAATTTTTATTCCAGCGTTTCGATGCTGGCACGACTGCACAAAGCTCGCTAAGCGAGCGAGAGCGGCCTTTGCTACACCTCTCTGCTTGACTAATTTTGTTTTCTCTGAGGGCTTCAATTTAGGACTGGGGAGATGATAGCAGGATTCCAACAGTTGCACTTACCAGGTTGCAGCGGCAATACGAGGCAGTGCGGACTGGAACAGCAGCGACGCCAAGGTTACTGGCAGCTGGCGTGGCAGGCAGGCGTTGCAGTCTCCGACGACGCGAGGTTTCGGTGGGAGCACGAGGTGACGTCACCGACGACGCTGGCACTGCCACGTTTCTGTGTCTCTCGCGCTTGAGTTCGAGACAAATTAAACGTTCACAGTGTAAGACGTGTATATTTCTATTGTCTATTGTCAAACCACAATTTATTAAAGATGTTTATATTTTATTAATAGGATTAAGTAGAAATAATTAATATTTGTCATTCTGGAAATAATTGTGGTAGCAGCGAATGTATGCGCCAAAGTATTGTTGGCGGGAGAGACCGCACATTGATATAATGTAGTAAGGTCGGGAGAGACCGCATATGGATACATTTTAAGAAAAGAGCGGGAAAGACCGCGCATTGATACATTTTGTAATGGTAGCAGGGATTGTCTGCACCAGAAAGCATTGTTGGTCGGAGAGATCGCACTTTAGCATTCATAGGAAGTCAGTAGTAAGCGAGAAGCGAAACTAGTCCGTAACAGGTCTGAAGCGAGAGATTGAGAGGAGCGGTGTGCCTGCCAGCCACCAGCTATGATTCACAAGAGATTATAAACGGATGTACAGAGACATCAGCTAGTTATTATCATAAGAGGAACTAATATTATTGAATTATTTTTTTGATAAACTCAAGACTACTGAAGGTATGTTTGCACAATGCTAGTTGTAAGATTATTGTAAAAAGTTAGTCCCATTTGAACGTTTGTAAAATCATTTCATTCACTATAAAATTAATTTTTGCCAGCAATATTGCATTACTGATTATAATCCA
The DNA here is from genome assembly GCF_023898315.1 of Schistocerca nitens. Lineage (NCBI taxonomy): Eukaryota > Metazoa > Arthropoda > Insecta > Orthoptera > Acrididae > Schistocerca > Schistocerca nitens. The sequence goes on along the minus strand of NC_064620.1, from coordinate 470,164,669 downwards.
TCCCAAAAACCATCAACGTAAAACTTTGCAAAATTTTATTGTTGTCAAGAGAAAGTTTAACTATGAATTACGTAACCTCAGTCAAATTAATTAAAGAATAACGTCAGCTTTGCTATTAAAGAATAACGTCAGCTTTTTGTAATAAATACAGCCACTTATTATGACAGCCCACTAGCAGCTAATAAAGTATAGCAAAACAGAGTAAGTATATTCATGTCACATTTCGATGTAGCATTCACATGGCGATCCAGTAACAGTAAAACAGGCAAGGAACAGTTTTGGGTTATAGCAGATAACGACTGAGGACCACGACGACGACACATTCTATGTTTCGTCCAAATAATCAGAAAATCACTTTTAATAAGCAGCAATTAAATTTGTATGCGAAGATTGAGAAAGAGAATAAATTTCAAAGGGAAGATTTCATTTGTTATTATTAAGCAAGAGATAGAAATCCTAAGGGAAGGTTTTATAGGTTATTGAAGAAGGGAAGGTTGCGTAACAAAAGACATATAGAGGAGACGGGAAGGTCTCAACAGATATCTCCCCGACCACAGTTGTTAAGGATGTGACTGTCGACGTCCCGAACCGGCCTTTGGACAATCGATAGTGACCAACAACCAACCCGATAACGTGCGCAGCTCACACGTGGTTTTTTAAAAGTTCACAAACGCCGGAAAATAAATCCGCGCGAACGTAAATTCCGCGTGGTCACTATATCCGACCCGGAGGACCAAAAAATGTACACCCGGGTGATTCCTCTAGTGGTGGTACATTGGCGTTTGAGTGTATTTTGCGAGAGGACTCACTGTCCTCCCCTTATTTCGATTCACAATAATAGGACGGAACAAATTATATCGTATAAGTGTTCATTATAATGAACTTTACAACGTGCACAGGCAGCGCGTCAACTGCGGCTTCTGGCTTAGCTGAGAGACATACATGTCCGTCTGCTACAGGGTCTCGAAGCTACCTGCTCGACCGTTATAACGGCGCTATATTTAATAAGGACCTAGGAGATACACTTCTGCACGTAGGCTGCAAGGTCTCTCGACAGGGAGCAGCCTATACTGGTCTGACCTGCCCAGATTGGAAGCTGCCGCGAGATGGCAGTTCAAGGGAGTTGCAGAGTCTAAACAACAGCCTTTTCTTCTATTCGTATCAAAGTGGTACAGACGTGACTTTCCTGAAAACGATTCTGATAGCTACGTGCAACGACTCTGATACTTTGCTCAGAACGAACGTAGCAAACGATGTGTGTGCTGAATGGCTAGCTTGAAGTACTCTCCATCTGACCAACAAAGTTATTTATTGCCAGCACTAGTTGATTCTGGATGACTCCCACTTTTCCCACTCTAGAAGAAACACATGTATGCTAAGAATTTTTGTTCTCGGAGTATTGCTGCGTAGATTTTGATACTAATTAGTTAATCCAGTAACCAAAAACTCACTATCCTACTGAATCGTTAATTGATCAGGTTCTTCATTTGTACTACTGTCGACCCGGTCGACAAACGAAAAGATATGTTGGTTTCCATTAAGGACTTCGAACTACAACAACAGTAATGGAGACAGCTATACTCAGGTGACATTTCATGGGGAGTAGCTTTTGTCTCCCTGTCTCTGTCTTGCTTGATAGTCCCACGTTAAAGAAGTATAACAAACTGGGCTCCTAACATCAGGGTACACTTTGCCCTTTGTGTCTCCCAATGATAAGTAAAATTTATGTACTGTTCTATGTATTATGTACATAACATCTGAAATAAGATTTCGTGTATTTTATGCATTCACGCAATATGAAAATCACTGTGTATGTCATTAAGTAAAAATCTACAAAACTATTCACTTGCGATAGATTGTGAGATGCTAATGATGGAAATTCCCTCCACGTAAGTAACTATGATAAGTATCTATCTAAAAAAAACTAGAAACAAGAGTGATACAGGGAGGATTTAACGAATGAGACCCCTGATATGTTCGATGAGTGACACACCAGGCAAACATGCAAGGCTGGGTAGCATCATATATGACAGAATATTGTATCATGAAAATATATCGTACAGTTGGCTCAAGATGGGCGAACACATTCTGCTCTAATGTTCCCACAGTAATGATTAATGCTCAATGTTATCCTCAAGACACATACAGCATGTTGTGCCCCAATAGTTAGTTACATGTTTCGTGGCTCGTGTTAACTGTATATAATGGTATAAAGTGAATTAACTTACAAGTTATTAACCTAGTTATAATTTAAATTGGTTTCAGGTTGTACATTTCCAGATATCTTGTCTTCTCAGAAAATAATAATATTTAATTTGATAACATTAAGCGAATATGATAATTTTCCGTTAAAAAAGTTACAGGACGTTAAAAAACTATTACACAGAATGTAAAACTTGCCCAGAAGGAACACTCTTAGTTTGCGTTCAAATTCGGCTTTGTTATCAAGCAAAATATTCATATATTCATATCGTTCCCCAGGCGAAAGATTGTCTTAGTGTTGGATCAGTCTCAGCTAATTTATTAGCTACGGTCAGTTAATAAGCAGAATTAGGGAAGTCAGTATTTCTGATAGAACTCTATTCATGGACGTCGGTACTCCTTCTTAAGGCTAAAGGATTTCTCAAAAAAATCTTCGTGAGAGAAACACGTTGTATTTATAGTATTTAAGACTATCGCTGATGAGCATTTTACGTTAATTCCAGATAAAAAATGTATTGTATTAAATTTCCTGAAAATAGATGGTTTCAAACAGACTCAGCCAGTGGTCAGGAAAATAACATTTGCAAGACATGTATTAACTTGATGACACGCTTTAGTAAACAAACAACTTTCATTCATAGGAAGGAGTTACCTCAGAATTTAATTCCACCTTCTCTTACTGAATAAAACGCAGAATATGCGAATTTACTGTTTTTTTTTCTCTCAGAATCATATTGCGAGAAGAATTGCATAAACGGTAGAAATCAGAAGTTTAACTAGCTGTAACACACGATGTTTTTCATTTTTAATTCAAGAACATTATTTATTAACTCCTGCCAATGCTTTAAATTTGCCACTTGTGTCCCAAACTATCAAACTTAACACTGGAAAAAGTTGAAAAACAATGCAGTCAGCTATATTGTCACCATTTTACCATTCATACCTTGTAATACGTAAACAACTGTCATTTTAGGACACACTGAAATAGTGGCTTGCCCAAGAACAATATATTTTACACTCATAATTCACCGACAGCGTCCGCGTTCCTATTCCAGTCTCAAGTTATATGATTCTGGACAGGGGAAGCTGATGTAACAGTGAGCATGCAACTTTGTAGCTTGAAACACGTAGATTCAAACTTAAATGAAACCCGGGTTCACACTCGGGGTAATGCTCGGTGCAACACTCGACGAAGCTATCCTCTACATCAATGTGGACAAGAAGGCGGTCGTTCTTGTCACCGTAGTCCACAAAACAGAAACGGCTGCTAATGTTAAGTGAATACACTGTCTACACAATGATTATGTATCGTTGAGACTCTCTAGTATTTCCTGATTTAGTTTCATTTGATCGTTCATTTTGTGCATAATACAAACATTAGAATAGGTTATTAACGTAACTGATATTTAGCAGTAGATACAAAGTAAGATTACAAGCAAAAGCAGGGAAAAAGAGCAAATCACACAAACGGATGGCTGCCTCTACGTTACTGCATGCAACCGAGTTCTGAGTCATCTGTAAGAAGAACCTGGAAGGTATATGAACGTCTTAAGTTGATATTCTCTGAAACGTAGAATGTTGCTGTAGACAGAGAAAATAAGAGAAGGGGCTGGTTCAGAGCAGGATTCTGTGAACTAACAATAAGAGAGAAAGATGTATGATGCATAATTCTATGCAAAGAGCACGTTCTGTGGACACAAGTTAAGAAAATGGAAGTCACATACTGCATAAATAATAAGCAGCGAAATGCAGACACTATTTAAATACAAATTATCTGATAACGAACCACTGTGTTTAACTTTGGACAAGGCATGTCAGCACTGCATTAGAACGACATGTATACCAAAACGCGTGAATGTATTAGTTTCGTTGTTGAATTTTTAGATAATTCACTTAGGAATATCTTAAGTGCACTTTATTTCAGAAAATGAATATCAGAGAAACTTGATGAATACGAATCTTTAATTTGTTACCCCGTTTTTCTTCCTGAGACCAGCGCCATAAAAGTTCTACTGCACGTCCCTCAATATCGTTAATTGGGCCACTGAATTATCTTGCCAGTGTCTTTCAGTTTTGTGATATACTCTAGCGTGTCATACTCTACCGCGTTATTCCTCAGTCTGAATGCAAATGAAATCAATTTTGTAAAGCTCTGCAGTGTTTTCCATCTTCTGTTAACTGTTGTTAATTATTGGGGAACAGACCATAGAAAGTAAATTAACAACAATCAAATTTAGTTTAGGAATAGGTTACATATACGTAGGAAATGCGGATAATCTGGGTAGTGTTAATAGGAGAAAATGTACTGTTACTGAATGTAGCATCGTCTAAGTTGTTAGTCTGTCTCATGACCCAGTGCAATTCCTTCTACACGATCGATGTTACGGCTCCTCTGCAGGGATCGTCTTCAGAATTTTCTGGGCTTACGGTTAACTGAATAATGTCAAAGACCAGTGTCACATTGTCCTACAAAAATGACTTTTCCCACATTTATTGTGAAGAAGTGGGGTAATGGGGCAAACTTCTTCAGGTGATGTTTGTGGGCTATCGTCAGTGGATGAAAAGTGATAGAGGCAGAACAAGAGAGGGGGAACGTTTGCCAAAACATTATTGTCGAGCCGCAGAGGTAGCTGAGCTGTTCCGGCCCTTTCTGATATTGCATGCGTTTATACTCTCTGGCTCTTACCTGACAACGGCTATGCACCTGAAACCCGAGTGGGACATTTGCAGCGACTTTTGAGTCATATTTCCAGACGTACCGTACTCGCTATCTGGCGGGCAAAAAAGAAAGTTGCTCTGATTCGGGCGAAGAATCGTCGTGTCGCGGGGCTCGACCAGAGGAAAACTGATTTATCAATTATCAATTGGAACAGTCCCTATTCAGTCAAATGGAACTGGATTTGGTGAGCACATTTTAGAACATTTCCTGTTGGTCCCATCTTATGCGGCAGAGCCAAATTCAGCATACAGTCTGGTTTATGGCTGTTTGTCAGAGCTTCAGTGCTATTTGTCGCAAGTCGATTTCTTACTTGGTGTTTGTTATTGGCAACGATAGACTTGAAAGGAGTATATTATTTATTGTTTAGTGTTAAATTGCTCTCTCTCGTTAAGTTGGGCCGGCCGTTGTGAACGAGCGGTACTAGGCACTTCAGTACGTAACCGCCCTGCTGCTACGGTCGCGGGTTCGAATCCTGCCTCGGGCATGGATGTGTGTGCTGTCCTTAGGTTAGTTAGGTTTAAGTAGTTCTAAGTTCTAGAGGACTGATGACCTAAGATGTTAAGTCCCATAGTGCTCAGAGCCATTTGAACCATTTGAACAAATATTCCCAATGTCCGACTATACCTATTTCACTTTCCTTCCAACGACGATGCGTAGCTAGAGCTGTTCTCTACCAAAACTACGATTTGGTACATCTGGTACACTACATAAATGATGCAGCAAATGCTAAGATTACCAAAAGAATTGGTAACAATTGTAGGGAAAGAAACATAAATGAAAAAGAGAAACTGGGAACCAAAGACTTCTCTTTGCTTTTCGCATAATTAGAATCGCACGTCATTTAGCGTTAGTCCATTGTGTATTTTATACATAACACAGAATATAAATGTAATTTTATAAGTAATAAAAATGAGCTCTTTTATGTAACCGAAGCAATTACTTTTGATTATATTAAAACTGCAACGTTCTTTTATAAAAGTTTTGTTATTACGTTCTTTCCGGGGTCATATTCAGTACCTGTTGCGCAATGCGTGCCTTCAATGCAACGAAGTTTGCAATCGGAACACTGGACACAGCATCTTTCAGGTAGGACCAGAAGTCACACGGATTAAGATCAGCCGATCCGGACGGCCAGGCTGTAGGGAAATAGCGGCTAGACACTCATAGCGCTTACCAGTGACGGTACAGGTAACAGGACCGGAAGCACCTGTCTCTTCGAAAAAATATGGCCCTATGATAAATGGTGAAGTAAACCCGCACCACATAGTGACCTTTTCAGTGGTGCTGGTTAACCTGCGTGTGGATTTTCCGTTGTCCATATTCGCTAATGCTGTGTATTGACACATCCTGTCACATGGACCTGCGCTTCGCCTGTCCACAAAATCTTCCACGGCCGATGATTGTCCACTTCCATGCCAGCAAGAAATTCTAAAAATGGCTCTGAGCACTATGGGACTTAACATCTGAGTTCATCAGCCGCCTAGAACTTAGAAATACTTAAACCTAACTAAGGACATCACACACATCTATGCCCGAGGCAGGATTCGAACCTGCGACCGTAGCTGTCATCCGGTTCGAGACTGAAGCGCCTAGAACCGCTTGGTCACAGCGGCCTGCAAGAAATTGTAAAGCAAATGTGTTTTTTGCTGGCAGGCCAACAGGAAGCAACTTGAGTACATGGGTAATTTTGAATGAACAGCAAAGAAGGACATTTCGTAGGACTTTACGCAGCATGCTCACCTTATATCCAATGTGCGGGCGATTCTCCGTGCACTACACGTTTACACACCACCACTTCTCCTGCATTGTTGTGCCCACTGCTTCCATTGACATCGAATCAATTCATTTCCTTCCTCTACCAGGTTGCACAGCAAAAGTACCCGTCTTTTTGAATTTCGAAATCATTTTCTCCAGACCCACGGCAGTCATTGAACCAACGCCTTTTTTCAAACATTTCAGTGTCCGGAGCTTCTGCAGAGCGGCTTGTGCACAGTCATCATTCTTGTAATACAGCTTTACAAGCAGAGCGCGATACTGCATTAAGACAGTCATGGGGAACGTCGCAGAAGCGTTAGGAGGAAAAGCCGTGTACCCGGCGTGTTTACAGCAACTTCAATGCGTCGTGGGCGTGACAGGTGTTTTCATTTACGTTGTCTGACACGTGCAACCAATCTATTGATCAATTTTCACAGTATTTTTTCTACTGCCATACTTTTCCCCCTTCTCCGATAATATTTGACTTCATTCTGACCAGTGGTGTTATTTATACAGCGTTTTGGAAGTTTAACGTTAATTATAATAACCCTGTATTAAACGGCACGATAGCCACATGCAGTTAAAACAAAGCGTGAAAGCGGGGGTATCGGAGCATCAAGTTAAAAGCAACCAAGACATTGAATCAACAACGTATGTGTGGTGGCAACTGAAACCAACGTTTATAAATGGAAAATCTGAGAAGCGGTTGGGATTTCAACATAAAACACCGCTATAGGCTTCCATCTTCTTGGCTTCCCGGTGACAGCGAAGTAAATACGCAGTCACGTTCTGCGAGGAATACAGACAACGATCAGGAAGCCACCTCTGCATCGCGGCAATAACATTTTGACAAATATTCCCGCCGGCCGCTGTCGTCTTGCGGTTCTAGGCGCTGCAGTCCGGAACCGCGGGACTGCTACGGTCGCAGGTTCGAATCATGCCTCGGGCATGGATGTGTGTGATGTCCTTAGGTTAGTTAGGTTTAAGTAGTTCTGAGTTCTAGGGGACTGATGACCTAAGATGTTAAGTCCCATAGTGCTCAGAGCCATTTGAACCATTTGAACAAATATTCCCAATGTCCGACTATACCTATTTCACTTTCCTTCCAACGACGATGCGTAGCTAGAGCTGTTCTCTACCAAAACTACGATTTGGTACATCTGGTACACTACATAAATGATGCAGCAAATGCTAAGATTACCAAAAGAATTGGTAACAATGGTAGGGAAAGAAACATAAATGAAAGAGAGATACTGGGAACCAGAGACTTCTCTTTGCTTTTCGCATAATTAGAATCGCACGTCACTTAGCGTTAGTCTATTGTGTATTTTATACATAACACAGAATATAAATGTAATTTTATAAGTAATAAAAATGAGCTCTTTTATGTAACCAAAGCAATTACTTTTGATTATATTAAAACTGCAACGTTCTTTTATAAAAGTTTTGTTATTATGTTCTTTATAAAAGTTTTTGAGGTTTTGTTTGCAAATGAATATGCAGTGCGTAATGTTTGTCTTACGCAGATTCCCTGTGTGGTGTGTTGTTGAGCAGATGGTGTGCTTAATCAGTTTTATTGTAATCAAAAAATTGAAGAACTTAATCTGGAAAACCAGTATAAAATGCCTATAATGAAATCAGTCACTCTGAAATTTACCGAGTCTCGTGAGCACCGAGTTCTATGGCCCGGTGCAATAAACTGATAAAATTCCCTACGCAGATAAACAATAGATTAATTTTTCTTAGCTCTAGGCTCTGCTCTGTCCACAGTAGGTACAGAAAATATTCAATCTTGGCACGGCGAAGTGCAATCTTGATACACGTAATACCAATAGATTGGTTTGTAGATGAAGAACCTTGCAAAAGTTCAGTGAAAATACTGTATATTGGCTCAGCGCTGTGCAATGCAGCCCGAATTGAAGCTGTTACAAACATTAACACTTTTTCTGATTCTGGCACATAAATATTTTTCTGAATCTGATTGAAAACAAAATATTCAATGGGTTCAAATAAACGCGACACGGAAGAGGATGAAGAACTGATGAGGTGATATCCTAAGACCAAATACTTCAGTTTGAAAATTGTACTCAAAATAAAGTTTCTCCTTCACAAAATCTGATATGAAACATTTTACTTTAACTTCAAAATCAATGAACTTCTTAACTGTCCTACAATTCTCACTTACTGACGTAATTAAAAATACATAAGAGAAAGTTTGACATCGTTTGACAAAATAGATTCCAAAATTTAACTTCTCTGTATCAGGATTATAAAACACACAAAATATTACCAATCAGGCATTCCTAATGACCCTATACATTATATCTGATGGAAAATATTTGGTTCCTACATTCAAGGGTCAGTAGTGTAAAAATTAGCAAAATCCACCTTGAGTTTCTGCATACTTAAAAAAAATGCACAAAATTTAATTACATTACAAATGTGTTCCAGTTACTTTACCTTTGAGTTACACTATCAATTTATTACTCTTCTCTAATTGACATGGACAATGGTCAGTATTGTTAACGATCAGTGTCACTTCAGTTCTTGATAATCTGACACCCTCACAAATAAATGATACACGCTTGACTTTTATAGAAATAACTACAACCTAACATGTACGGGCTTTTATAGACATTTGACTTTTATAGAAATAAAAGACCGTTTGGATGTGCACTGGACACCAAACAAAGGGCAAATTTTTACATCAGTATTTAAAATATGAATTATTAGTGTTACATAATTATTACAATATAATCCTAAAGACAAGACAAATCATTGAGCTCTTGAGCAAACTGGTGCTCTGGTGTATAAGTGGTAAATTTAAAGTCTGGTCAAGTCATATACAAAATGTTCAAAATTCATATTGCTGGAAGGTGAATAACATTAGTGTAATTAAGAGGAAATTATATCCCTAGTTGTCAAGAAAATAATTGGAAAATGGTTAAGGAAATTTCGGTGCACAACTGAAGCTTAAACCATATGGAAGTGATTGCATTGTTAAGTCCTATTCTTTACAGTATCACATTTGAGCATTAGCCATAGTAGGTTGGTCCAGCGGCCAAGAACAACTAAACAAGTCACCATAGTCTCATTCCAGTACAAAGGTACAGTTGGTACCTGGAACCATATTTACCAACACCCAAAGTTGTTTAATCTCAGTATATTAATATTATAATGATCATCATCATCATTACATTTGAAATCGATGATTCTTCATGGATCCATTTTGTGCATAGCCACATTGAAGTATGAATGCTGATATCCAATAGCTCCAATGCGATGAGTAGAGGGAGGAAATTGGATGATGTAAGGTGGGAAGCGGTGAGGCAGGTCTAAGTAAGTTCTAAATCAGCCTTTACTTAGTGTTGCAACCTGACAACTTCAAGTAAATGTGGGAACAGTTAACAGTAAAGACACAATAGCCTGCTAAAACCATGAACTAGACTAAACCATAGCGCAGTACAACAAGCCAAGTTAATTCTATACAATATGATGAGAAGTGCGGCAGCAGTTTGACTATAAGTATATTAACTGTCAAGAAGTACGACGTTACTCTGTCTGTGAGTATATCAATACTAGCATACATGCTAAATAAACAAGACAAAGATTTAAGCCAACAAGGCAAGACAAAAGTATTGGTAATGGATAATGCTACTTAGTGACCTACAATGGCTTATACACCTATCATAATGCACATAGCTTTGGTTAGACATAATAGGAAAATAGTGAGGTGGCTACAATTTCATTTTAAATAGCGTACATCCTGATAAAATATTCAAGTAGGTAATGGTATGGCTGCATGTGGCCATTATATGAAGTATTCATATTAATGGAAGGTTGTAGGTTGGCTACAAGTCGCCATTATAGAGTATGCATGAGTACATAGCTACCTAAAATTATAGTGTAAATTTAAATTTCTTGGTCCTAAATGGCAATTTGACATAAATGCTTGCACAAACTCCGCATAAAATGTCATGAAAATCAGCCTGCTGGCTCTCAGTGGTCTTGTTTATGCAATGTTGTGACAAAATTACTTGAGAAAATCTAACTGTAAAACCAAGATTTGAATGGTTCCTGGTGGCCTTCTACTTGTAATACATGCAAATCTTAATGTTTAAAACAATCACATAGAGAAAATCAGTCACAGGCTCAAAGTGCCCTTCCTACATACATAAATGCTGGTGTTAATAGCTATAAAATGACAGAGGTTCCAAATGGCCTAGTCCATGAAATAAATGCAAATGTTAATATCTAAAACACTTGAATAGAAAATATCAATCAGAGGCTACAAATGGCCTTTCTACTTACATTAATGCTGATCTTAGTAGCTATGAAAAGTTTGGGGCTCCAAGTGGCCTTTCCGACACCTGCATGTTAGCAATATCTACGTCAGCGTCGTCCACTACGTCGGAGACGACAGTCTGAGCAGATGGTAAACTAGGTGAAACGGTACTGCCAGTAAAAAGACATTACTCTGGGAAGCGGAACTTACGTTTTCTGTGGTGCTTTGCAACTATTGCAAAGCAGAGTGGTCACTGTCATTCTCAACATTGCTATCAACAATCGGAAAATCGTCTATTTCGCTATCTCTAATTGTTTAAATACGCGCTGGAATCTTAACACTTCTGCGCGGCATCGTATATCAGATATAGAGTACAAAGACAAAAGTAGTGAACAATAAAATCAAGGGGTAACAAAGCGGAGCATAAGAATGCCGCTGAAGCGTGGAAGATTTTTTGTACAAGTTAGTGAATTGCTTTGCACAATAAAAACACTACTATTATATATATATATATATATATATATATATATATATATATATATATATATATATATATATATATATATATATCCTAACACTTCTGCGCAGCATCCTGTATCAGATATAGAGTACGAAGACAAAAGTAGTGAACAATAAAATCAGTGGGTAACAAAGCGGAGCATAAGAATGCCGCTGAATTGTGGAAGATTTTTTGTACAAGTTAGTGAAATGCTTTGTGCAAAAAAAAAAAACCGAAAAAACACTACTATTATAGCTACAGAGTGGTTGAGATAAGAGAATATATATATATATATATATATATATATATATATATATATATATATATATATATTCTCTCAACCGCTCTGTAGCTGTAATAGTAGTGTTTTTTCGGTTTTTTTTTGCACAAAGCATTTCACTAACTTGTACAAAAAAATCTTCCACAATTCAGCGGCATTCTTCTGCTCCGCTTTGTTACCCACTGATTTTATTGTTCACTACTTTTGTCTTCGTACTCTATATCTGATATAGGATGCCGCGCAGAAGTGTTAGGATTCTGGCGCGTATTTAAACAATTATTTCAAAAGAACGTTGCATTTGGCGACAGCTCTGCCAGTCGTTCGATTAGTTAGATCTTTTAAATTTAAAATAATATTTTGAATTTAAAAGATCTAACAAATAACTAATAATATTTTAAATTTAAAAGATATAACAAAGCGAACGATTGGTAGAGCTGTTGCCAAGTGCAATGTTCTTTAAAAAAATGTTTATTGAGTTCAGATAAACGTGACACGGAAAAGGGTGAGGTAATGATGAGGGGATATCTTAAGACCAAATGCTTTAGTTTGAAAATTGCATTCAAAATAAAGTTTCTCCTTCACAAAATCTGATAGGAAACGTTTTACATTAACTTCGAAATCCTAATCAACCTATACATTATATCTGATGGAAAGTACTTGGTTCCAACATTCAAGGATCAGTACTGTAAAAATTAGCGAAATCCACATTGCGTTGCTGCATACATAAAACAAAAATTTCATTACCTTACAAATCTGTTCCAGTTGCTTGACCTTTGATTTACAGTATCAATAAATTACTCTTCACTAATTACCGCATACAATGGTCAGTATTGTTAACGATCAGTGTCACTTCAATTCTTTATAATCTTTCACCCTCACAAATTAATGATACACACTTGACTTTTATAGAAATAACTACGACCTAACATTTACAGATTCTGTGGGAGCACAAACAATGCCATGCGTCACTACATTCTGTGACCATAGACTAATAACTAAATTCTCACAGCTATCCACTAGTTTTAAGTCGTACATACTACCTATAATAGAGTGCAACGGCAACTGCTACTGCACTCCACGGTTCTGCAGCTCAGGCAACATCTTTTGTTCAGTGATGTCAAATATACAGTCTCTTATTCATATGACAATCGTTTCAGGTCATTTTTCATTAATTATATTACAAATTTCGGCTCCAACTACAAGTGGACCCCTCACATAACCCTCCAGCGGAGTTTTTCAAACTTGCCAGGCCCTTTGGATGTGCACCGGACACCAAACTTAGGCCAATTTTTATATCAGTATTTACAATAGGAGTAATTGATAGTACACAATTATTACACTATAATCCTAAAGGCAGTACAAATTATTGAGCTCTTGAGCAAACTGGTGCTCTGGTGCATAAGTAGTAAATTTAATGTCTGGCCATGTCATATACAAAATGTTCTACATTCATGTTGCTAGAAGATGCATAACATTAGTGAAATTAAGAGTAAAGTATTTCCCGAGTTGTCAAGAAAATAATGGGAAAATGCTTAAGAAAAGTTCGGTGCAAAGCTGAAGCTTATAACCATGTAGAAGTGGTTGCAATGTTAAGTCCTATTCTTGGCAGTATCACATCTGAGCATTAGCTATAGTATAGGTCGGCCATCGTCCAAGAACAGCTAAACAAGTCACCATAGTCTCAGTCCAGTACAAAGGTACACTTGGTACCTGGCACCGTATTTACCAACACCCAAAGTTCGTTGCTCTCAGTGCATTAGTATTGTGATGATCATCATTATCACTACATTTGAAATTGAAGATTCTTCATCGATACATATTGTGCACAGCCACAATGAAGTATGAATGCTGACATCCGATAGCTCCAATACCATGAGGAGAGGGAGGAAACTGGATGATGGAAGGTGGGAAGTAGTAAGGCAGGTAAGGGCGAAGAGCTTATTCTAATAAATGTAGAAAAAAGCCTATGTAAGTTCTAAATCAGCCCATACACAGTGTTGCAACATGACGACTTCTAGTAAATGTGGGAACAGTGAACGGTAAAGATACGGTATCTTAATAAAACCATAAACTGGACTAGGCCATAGCGCAGAACATTATGACATGTAAATTCTATACAATACGATGAGAAATGTGGCAACAGTCTGTCTGTAAGTATAATAATTGTCAAGAAATATGGCAGTACTCTGTCTGTGCGTATATCAATACTGGCATACATGCTAAATAAACAAGACATAAAGACTTATACAAACAAGGGAAGCCAAAATTATTGGCAATGGACAATGCTACGTAGTGACCTACAATGGCCTATATACCCATCATAATGCATATTGCTTTGGTTAGACATATTAGAAAAATAGTGACATGACTACAAGTTCTTCTAAATAGCGTACGTCCTGACAAAATATTTGAGGTATAAATAAGAAATACTCGTGGTATGGCTGCATGTGGCCATTATATGAAGTATTCATATTAATGGAAGATCATAGGTTTGCTACAAGTGGCCGTTATAGGGTATGCATGAGTACATGGCCACCTAAAACTGTAGTGTAAATTTGAAGTTCCTGGCCCTAAATGGCCATTTACCATCAATGCTTACACAAACTCCTCATAAAATGGCCTGAAAATCAGAATGCTGGTTCTCAGTGGCCTTGTTTATGCGATGGTGTGACACAATTACTTAAGAGAACCTAACAGTATAATCAAGATTTCAGTGGCTCCAGGTGTCCTTCTACTTGTAATACATGCATATCTTAATATTTAAAATAATCATATAGAAAATACCAGTGAGAGGCTCAAAGTGTCTTACAATACCATTCATCGCATCACTTTATAGAGAACTGTATTATGCTGCGGCCATAGACCAACAACTATATTGTCACAGCTAGCCACTACTGCTGCTTGTAACAGAAGGCAACGGCAAATGCTACTGCGCTTCGCGCGCCCACACTTAAAATCGATTGCCGGTCGGAGTGGCTGAGCGGTTCTAGACGCTACAGTCTGGAACCATGTGGCCGCTACGGTCGCAGGTTCGAATCCTGCCTCGGGCATGGATGTGTGTGATGTACTTATGTTAGTTACGTTTAAGTAGTTCTAAGTTCTAGGGGACTGATGACCTCAGAAGTTAAGTCCCATAGTGCTCAGAGCCATTTGAACCATTGTTAAAATCGATTCTGAAACTCAGAAAACATCTCTGGTTCAGTGGTGTCAAAAATACAATCTGTTCTGCATATGACAATCGTTTCATGTCATTTTTCTTGAATTACACTAAGTGATCAAAAGTATCCGAACAAACATACGTTTTTCAAATTGTGTGCACTGTGCTGCCACCTACTGCCAGGTACTCCATATCAGCGACCTCAGTAGCCATTAGACATCGTGAGAGAGCGGAACATTGCGCTACGCGGAACTCACGGACGTGGTCTGATGATTGGGTGTGACTTGTGCCATACGTCTGTACGCGAGGTTTCCACACTCCTAAGCATCCTTAGGTCACTGTTTCCGATGTTACTCTAAAGTGGCAACGTGAAGGGAGACGTACAGCCCAAAAGCGTACAGGCCGACCTCGTTTATTAACTGACAGAGACCACCGACAGTTGAAGAGGGTCGTAATGTGTAATAGGCAGACATGTATCCAGACCATCACACAGGAATTCCAAACTGCAACAGCATCCATTGTAAGTACTACAACAGTTAGGCGGGAGGTGAGAAAACTTGGACTTCATGTTCCAGTGGCTGCTCATAAGCCACACATCACGGCAGTAAATGCCATACGACGCCTCACGTTGTGTAAGGAGCCTAAACATTGGAACTGAACAGTGGAAAAACTTCGCGTGGAGCGACGAATCATGGCATACACTGTGGCGATCCGATGGCAGGGTGTGGATATTGCGAATGCCCGGTGAACGTCATCTCCCAGCGTGTGTAGTGCCAACAGTAAAATCAGGAGGCGGTGGTGTTACGGTGTGGTCGTGCTTTTCATTGAGTGGGCTTGAACCACTTGTTGTTTTGCGTGGCACTATCACAGCACAGGGCTACAGCGATGTTTTAAGCACCTTCTTGCTTCCCTCTGTTGAAGAGCAATTGGAGAAATGGCGACTGCATCTGTCATCATGATCGAGCACATATTCATAATGCACGGCCTGTGGCGAAGTGGTTACACGACAATAACATCCCTGTAATGGACTGTCCTGCTTTGAGTCGTGACCTGAGTCCTATAGAACACCTCTTGGATGTTCTGGAACGCCGGCTACGTGTCATGCCTCAGCGACCGACATCTATACCTCTCAGTGCAGCACTCCGTGAAGAATGAACTGCCATTCCCCAAGAAACCTTGCATCACCTGATTGAACGTATGCCTGCGAGAATCGAAGCTGTCATAAGGGCTTAGAATCGGCCAACACCATACTGAATTCCAGAAGTACCGACGGAGGACGCCACGAGCTTGTAAGTTATTTTCAGCCAGGTGTCCAGATACTTTTGATCACATAGTGCATATTACAAAATCGGGCTCCACGTACAAGTGGAACACTCACAAAATTTACATGTGCAATCATAAAAAATATTAAGTTATTGTTATTTTGTGCTTAGCAGAACGTTCTTCGTCATGATCAAAGGCGAAAGTTGTATATGAATAATGGAAACATGTTTTATACAAGTTCGTCGAAGTATTGAAGCGATGTTCGATGTATTTCTGTTTCATGATTCTTTTTTAACCTTTCCGTTCTGTAAATTGCGTCTTCTAACGCTGTTTGATAGATATGTACACTCCTGGAAATTGAAATAAGAACACCGTGAATTCATTGTCCCAGGAAGGGGAAACTTTATTG
Organism: Schistocerca nitens; assembly: GCF_023898315.1. Lineage (NCBI taxonomy): Eukaryota > Metazoa > Arthropoda > Insecta > Orthoptera > Acrididae > Schistocerca > Schistocerca nitens. The sequence goes on along the minus strand of NC_064620.1, from coordinate 470,148,100 downwards.
ACACATTCCTGGGGTTAGATACATCACATGATCACACTGACAGAACCACAAGCACATAGACACAGGCAACAGAGCATGCACAATGTCGGCACTAGTACAGTGTATATCCACCTTTCGCAGCAATGCAGGCTGCTATTCTCCCATGGAGACGATCGTAGAGATGCTGGATGTAGTCCTGTGGAACGGCGTGCCATGCCATTTCCACCTGGCGCCTCAGTTGGACCAGCGTTCGTGCTGGACGTGCAGACCGCGTGAGACGACGCTTCATCCAGTCCCAAACATGCTCAATGGGGGACAGATCCGGAGATCTTGCTGGCCGGGGTAGTTGACTTACACCTTCTAGAGCACGTTGGGTGGCACGGGATACATGCGGACGTGCATTGTCCTGTTGGAACAGCAAGTTCCCTTGCCGGTCTAGGAATGGTAGAACGATGGGTTCGATGACGGTTTGGATGTACCGTGCACTATTCAGTGTCCCCTCGACGATCACCAGTGGTGTACGGCCAGTGTAGGAGATCGCTCCCCACACCATGATGCCGGGTGTTGGCCCTGTGTGCCTCGGTCGTATGCAGTCCTGATTGTGGCGCTCACCTGCACGGCGCCAAACACGCATACGACCATCATTGGCACCAAGGCAGAAGCGACTCTCATCGCTGAAGACGACACGTCTCCATTCGTCCCTCCATTCACGCCTGTCGCGACATCATTGGAGGCGGGCTGCACGATGTTCGGGCGTGAGCGGAAGACGGCCTAACGGTGTGCGGGACCGTAGCCGAGCTTCATGGAGACGGTTGCGAATGGTCCTCGCCGATACCCCAGGAGCAACAGTGTCCCTAATTTGCTGGGAAGTGGCGGTGCGGTCCCCTACGGCACTGCGTAGGATCCTACGGTCTTGGCGTGCATCCGTGCGTCGCTGCGGTCCGGTCCCAGGTCGACGGGCACGTGCACCTTCCGCCGACCACTGGCGACAACATCGATGTACTGTGGAGACCTCACGCCCCACGTGTTGAGCAATTCGGCGGTACGTCCACCCGGCCTCCCGCATGCCCACTATACGCCCTCGCTCAAAGTCCGTCAACTGCACATACGGTTCACGTCCACGCTGTCGCGGCATGCTACCAGTGTTAAAGACTGCGATGGAGCTCCGTATGCCACGGCAAACTGGCTGACACTGACGGCGGCGGTGCACAAATGCTGCGCAGCTAGCGCCATTCGACGGCCAACACCGCGGTTCCTGGTGTGTCCGCTGTGCCGTGCGTGTGATCGTTGCTTGTACAGCCCTCTCGCAGTGTCCGGAGCAAGTATGGTGGGTCTGACACACCGGTGTCAATGTGTTCTTTTTTGCATTTCCAGGAGTGTATTTTGTAGAGCACTTGCCCGTGAAAGGCAAAGGTCCCGAGTTCGAGTCTCGGTCCAGTACACAGTTTTAATCTGCCAGGAAGTTTCATATCAACGCACACTCCGCTGCAGAGTGAAAATCTCATTCTTGTCCTTTTTTGTTACCACAAAATCACATTATTTCGGGTTAAAAAATCAACATTTTACCAATGAAATCTGTATAAAGCGTTGACAATTTCAATAGTGCTACAAATACTGTTTAATTTCAGCTATAAGACAGGAGGATAATTATGTAAAACAAAAGTCTTCCGAAGGTTCCTCGCCATTTATATATCCTCATTTAGTTTCTAGACGGTTCACTGCTAACGGGTTTTAGGGGAATCTTGTATGACAGTGAACGAATACGCAAGGAAAGCGAGCGTTTTGAATAACGCCTTATTGGTATACAGCACATCTAACGGAAAAGCGGGTACGACTTTAGCTGACCAAAGCTAGGAGAAAAACTTTGGTAATCTACGCTTACTTACGATAGTCTACCTTAACTTATTATTGGCAAAAATTCTTTCGGCTGCTACAATAGTTTTGCAACTCTAGTAGCAGCCGAAAGAATTTTAGCCAACAACAGTAAGCGCGGGAGAATATTCAGCAGCCGGTCAGAGTGGTTCAAATGGTTCAAATGGCTCTGAGCACTATGGGACTCAACTGCTGTGGTTATCAGTCCCCTAGAACTTAGAACTACTTAAACCTAACTAACCTAAGGACATCACACACATCCATGCCCGAGGCAGGATTCGAACCTGTGACCGTAGCAGTCGCACGGTTCCGGACTGCGCGCCTAGAACCGCGAGACCACCGCGGCCGGCCTGGTCTGATTGGCCGAGCGGTTCTAGGCGCTACAGTCTGGAACCACGCGACCACAACGGTCGCAGGTTCGAATCCTGCCTCGGGCATGGATGTGTGTGATGTCCTTAGGTTAGTTAGGTTTAAGTAGTTCTAAGTTCTAGGGGACTGATGACCTCAGCAATTAAGTCCCATAGCGCTCAGAGCCATTTGAATATTCAGCTATCTGCCAACACTGGAAAATCGTGAAGGAGGTCGCAGCAGAGGGGTTAAAAAGTCGATCACGTAGAAGATACTGGAGAGAATCATGGCGCTCCCTAACAGCCTAGTATATTTTACTTTCAATTTGAATAGCAACGAAAACCAAAAGATTTGGATGCATGGATTGTTACTTTCCGTTTTTAATTCGTCAAGTTCAAGTTATTTGTTACTACATCGCAATTTTCCTGACCTTGATGGAACATGAATATATATTAATTACTTCATGTGGACCGATGAACGCCATTGTTTGTGACCATGTATAAGTGTTTCACAGGTAATACTTTTCTTAATGAGAATTCCTAGTGTCACTGGCATTGAATCAGTGTGCGATTTGCAGGGGTGGATGGGGGGGGGGATTTCCCCCCCTCTGCATCAGACCATCCCCTCCTCTGGTTTTAGTTTATGCGTCCCAACCTGGGATGTTTATTTCCCACGCACTGGAGTAAAACTTTACATATAATTTAAATTTGTGGAGCCGAACACTGAAAGTTTTTAATAAGTCTTACTATTAATACTATTAATATGTTTCAGTTTTCTATCATCAGAATAAGTACAGCTCTTCACAAATGTGCCTCTACTTTTTGAATTCCCCTCGTATACTTGTATGTAGATGATTTTGTAAATAAGCTTTACCTATAATGCACTTTTAAAGATATAACCAGGGATGGCTTTTCTGATAGTGCATATGCGTGAATAGTGAGTTTCGGCATTAACATCTATTTATAAATAGCTGTTTAACCATGCGTAACGCCACGGTCCAAGCTAGTAACATGCATAATTCTAATAGCCCCCGAAGACATCCCCCCCCCCCCCCCCCCACACTGGTAAAAGCACAAATCGCACCCTGCATTGAATGCAAAGAGTGATCCCCAGGCATGGTTACAGTTTGCAATGTTTGTCTCGCCACGGTCGCCAAGAAGACTGGAGAGGTAGTGTATTGCAGTGATATCGCACGATGAGTCCAGGAATAACCGAACCTTTTCCGGCACCTGTCAGCAGAAATCCGCTTCTTGGGATCGTACCAGCGAGTCTGGTGCTAATCTAGGCCGTCCATAACTGATATTCCAGTTTCAAAACGCTTTAGAAAGACAACCACTGCTCGGAATTACGTCAGATTTGAACGGCATATTATTGACGTAAACGAAAACAGAATGGAATTAGACAAAAAACTTAAGGAAAATTTTACAGATAGACAGCACTGTAAACGTTAAAATATGAGCACTAGCAGACGCCCAGCACACAGCTATCCCTCAGTTTGCTCCGAGACGCTCAACATGACTACATGAGGATCGCGCGAAGCTGGTAAAGTTCTTTATAAGCACTGAGACTGCACCAGTAGCCCTGCAGAAGTTTGGGTCACTCAAGTGTATGAAAAAAGGCAATGGTCGGATGTCTGCTAATGGTATTTAGAAAATTATTACAAAATTCGAAAAGACAGGCTCATTTGAAGCGCAGAGAGAGGAAAGCTGTTGACCCGAAGTCTGTCGAAGATGTGCCCACAGGGTTGCAGGAGGGGTCGAGCTATATTGCGCAAACGTGCAGTTCACGGGGAATGGCTCAAACTTGGACATGCCTGCGATCACGGTGCAACAAATCGTACGAAACGTCCTGCATTTTGTCCGCATCTCGTGATCGTGCGGTAGCGTTCTCGCTTCCCACGCCCGGGTTCCCGGGTTCGATTCCCAGCGGGGTCAGGGATTTTCTCTGCGTGATGACTGGGTGCTGTGTGATGTCCTTAGGTTAGGTTTAAGTACAGGGTTATTACAAATGATTGAAGCGGTTTCACAGCTCTACAATAACTTTATTATTTGAGATATTCTCACAATGCTTTGCACACACATACAAAAACTCAAAAAGTTTTTTTAGGCATTCACAAATGTTCGATATGTGCCCCTTTAGTGATTCTGCAGACATCAAGCCGATAATCAAGTTCCTCCCACACTCGGCGCAGCATGTCCCCATCAATGAGTTCGAAAGCATCGTTGATGCGAGCTCGCAGTTCTGGCACGTTTCTTGGTAGAGGAGGTTTAAACACTGAATCTTTCACATAACCCCACAGAAAGAAATCGCATGGGGTTAAGTCGGGAGAGCGTGGAGGCCATGACATGAATTGCTGATCATGATCTCCACCACGACCGATCCATCGGTTTTCCAATCTCCTGAAATGCCAAACATCATGATGGAAGTGCGGTGGAGCACCATCCTGTTGAAAGATGAAGTCGGCGCTGTCGGTCTCCAGTTGTGGCATGAGCCAATTTTCCAGCATGTCCAGATACACGTGTCCTGTAACGTTTTTTTTCGCAGAAGAGAAAGGGGCCGTAAACTTTAAACCGTGAGATTGTACAAAACACGTTAACTTTCGGTGAATTGCGAATTTGCTGCACGAATGCGTGAGGATTTTCTACCGCCCAGATTCGCACATTGTGTCTGTTCACTTCACCATTAAGAAAAAATGTTGCTTCATCATTGAAAACAAGTTTCGCACTGAACGCATCCTCTGACATGAGCTGTTGCAACCGCGCCGAAAATTCAATGCGTTTGACTTTGTCATCGGGTGTCAGGGCTTGTAGCAATTGTAAACGGTAAGGGTTCTGCTTTAGCCCTTTCCGTAAGATTTTCCAAACCGTCGGCTGTGGTACGTTTAGCTCCATGCTTGCTTTATTCGTCGACTTCCGCGGGCTACGCGTGAAACTTGCCCGCACGCGTTCAACCGTTTCTTCGCTCACTGCAGGCCGACCCGTTGATTTACCCTTACAGAGGCATCCAGAAGCTTTAAACTGCGCATACCATCGCCGAATGGAGTTAGCAGTTGGTGTATCTTTGTTGAACTTCGTCCTGAAGTGTCGTTGCACTGTTATGACTGACTGATGTGAGTGCACTTCAAGCACGACATACGCTTTCTCGGTTCCTGTCGCCATTTTGTCTCACTGCGCTCTCGAGCGCTCTGGCGGCAGTAACCTGAAGTGCGGCTTCAGCCGAACAAAACTTTATGAGTTTTTCTACGTATCTGTAGTGTGTCGTGACCATATGTCAATGAATGGAGCTACAGTGAATTTATGAAATCGCTTCAATCATTTGTAATAGCCCTGTAGTTCTAAGTTCTAGGGGACTGATGACCATAGACGTTACGTCCCATAGTGCTCAGAGCCATTTGAACCGTCCTGCATTTTATCCATACAAAATCAGCTATAATGAAGAGTTGCTTACTGCTACCTACCGGCAAGACAATCGTTTGCTCTGGAATTTACTGATCACGTGAAAGTGGACGTTGAATGGACATGAAACATTCTGTGGACAGACGAATCGCATTTCTGTCTCCAAGGACAAGTCGATACGGAAAATTGCAGAATAAGGGCAACGGAAAATCCCCACGCATATCCTCCGGTACCACCTTGTTCTGCAAAGGTGACTGTGTGGTACAGATTGATGGTATAGCTTATTGTAGGGCCGAGTTTTTTCGAAGCGATGAATGAGTCATGCGGTTCCTGTTATCTGTGTCATCTCTAGTAAATTCTGTGAGAGATTTTTGTACACCAATGTCATTCCAAGCCCTCAACAGAGTGAGTGTGTGGGTAGCACAATTTATGTGCCAGAAAATGCTCCTCTGCGCATTGCCCAACCAGTGAAGCGGCTGCTGCAGAGGCATTTCTAACATGCTAGAATTATCAGGCGACATTTCGCTACACCTGTCTGTCCAGATCACGTGATCTTAATTGGTATGACATCTGGCTGTGGGATTACCTGAAAGATAACGAAGTATTTTACAGCTGTGGCAGAGTTTTTTTTACCATGTAAGGGTCTACGGGTTGCACGCAGCCGTACGGTACGTAACACGCGCTCGCCAGCCGACTTATCGGGAATGCTGACAATTTGTTTGGTCAGTACACGTGCGTCAGGCCGCAGTGCGACGCAGGGAATAAGCAACTGGCCGCCGTCCGCAGAGCGCCGTATAATAGCGCGGCCTCTGGCGCGAAAATGTCTCTTTTCTTAGCTCACCGTGGAGCCTTTCGATACGACCGTAATTAGCTGGCGTTAGAAAGTCAGACACGTGATGATGGGTGCGCGTAGCGTGCTTGTTTTATAATCAGCCTTTTGTTATTAAAACTGTTTAAACTTTCTTCTCGGTGTTCGCATATTACCGTACCGCAAGGACCCACCGCTTACAAATCCTGACAAACATTTCCTCTAATTATCATCCGGGGCAACAACCGAAACAACCCCTTATAACCAGGAACATATAGCAGAAGAGTTGTGGATGACCCACAAACGCCGGCCGGAGTGGCCGAGCGGTTCTTGGCGCTACAGTCTGGAACCGCGCGACCGCCTCGGGCATGGATGTGTGTGATGTCCTTACGTTACTTAGGTTTAAGTAGTTCTAAGTTCTAGGGGACTGATGTCCTCAGAAGTTAAGTCCCATAGTGCTCAGAGCAATTTTTTGACCCACAAACAAAATTTTATGCTATCTGAAAGATGTCGTGTTCAGTGGTCCAATTACAATCGTAGCTGAATTGAAAGCACGCGTTGCGTAACACATTCTGAACGTGGTCCCTTACAGACTTCGATATATTGTGGAACATGCTGTTACTCCATTTCAGCTTCTGGCAGAAAACGGTGAACAGCATGTTGAATCTGTGTTGCGTCAGCGTCAAGACAGTTACAAACTGATGTCGCTTTGCTTTATTTGCAGGTTTTTTTACCAAGGACAATTAAAAACCGTTGTCATTGTGCTTTTTTGTGCCGTTTCTGACCTGAGAACAATTAAAAACCGTTTTTCTCATCCAATGTGGCACGACCTTGTCGTGGTGGATGAGCTTACCTAAGAAACTGTGCAACAATTGTTGACTGTTGAACTTGTGCAGTCATGCACATTGAACACCACGGATGGAATAACGTGCATCTCAAACTGCAGACGTCGTATTAATCGGTCATTTCTAGCTGACCCCATTTACGTTAAGACACTTTCAGCGCCATCTACAGGTAAAATACTCGTCATATATATATTTTTTGTTCCATGACGTTTTACGATGGGTCAATAATATTGTGTTCAAATTTGACATCATTCTGAGATCTGTTTCTATTTCTACAGCATTGTGAAATTGAGACTTCCATTACGGACAGCCTGCAATTGGAGTTGATGATACATGCTGCTGGTTAGGATCGGTAAAGGAAGAAAGCTGTGACAAATCAGGGAGCTAACGGAAATAAGTACTGCAGTTATGTGAACAACCGACGTCACAAACAATTGTTTTTCTCCTTTCTGTTACATCTGACACACCAGTATTGTTTGGGTTCGTGCAATTGTTCGGAAGAAAATCTCTCTTCTGTCAATGTCAGAGATTGTTAGCGGCGCTTCAAACTTCATAGTCAATACCAGTTTATTGGCAATTTTCTGCTATTTCTGCTGTTCGTCAGACTATACCGATGTGTGTGAAAGTGTTTCCCAACGGTTATCAGGAGTGATGCATCAAATCCGGAGCTACATCCTTTTTCGCAGCAGCCGACAACGTTCTGCAGTCCAACACCGCAGGTAAAGCACCCATGGTATCTGTGTCATCACTCCTCTCCAACACCTTGGGAATCAATAAACCGTTTCAGCTGTATTTAGTCGCCGGCCGAAGTGGCCGTGCGGTTAAAGGCGCTGCAGTCTGGAACCGCGAGACCGCTGCGGTCGCAGGTTCGAATCCTGCCTCGGGCATGGTTGTTTGTGATGTCCTTAGGTTAGTTAGGTTTAACTAGTTCTAAGTTCTAGGGGACTAATGACCTCAGCAGTTGAGTCCCATAGTGCTCAGAGCCATTTGAACCATTTTTTGTATTTAGTCATTTATTACTGGACTACTGCTCTAAAAGCCACATCTTCAGGAGGACACATAACGAAAACATTACAGCTGAAAAACTCGGCACTCTTTACCCAAAAAGGCAACGCTAAAGGCGGCACGTTATAGAATAAAAAAGCTGGATTCCAATACAATAAACGGGTAGGCTTCTCCGGTACGCAACTGAGTCTAGACTGGTGAGAAAACCCATCTACTATATTTGAATCCGGCTGTTTCATTCTATGAAATTCCGCCTTTTAGCGGACACCTGGCTAAAAATGACTTACAAGTTTGTGACGCCCTCCATCGGTAATTCTGGAATTCAGTGCGGTGTAGGCCCACACTTAGCCTTAATGACAGATTCCACTCTAGCAGGGATACCTTCAAAGATGCTGGAAGGTTTCTTGCTCAATAACAATAGTAGCTCATTCTTAACGGAGTGCTGCACCGAGGAGAGGTATCGATGTCGGTGGGTGAGGCCTCGCACGAAGTTGGCTTTCCAAAACATTCCAAAGGTGTTCTCAGGACTTTGTGCAGGCCAGTCCATTACAGGGATGTTATTGTCGTATAACCATTCCGCCACAGTCCCTGCATTATGAACAGGTGCTCGATAATGATGAAAGATGCAATCACCATCCCCGAATTACTCTTCAACAGTGGGGAGCAAGAAGGAGCTTAAAACATCAATGCAGAACTGTGCTGTGATAGTGCCACGCAAAACAACAAGTGGTGCAAGCCTCCTTTGTGAAAAACACGACCACATCATAACACCACCGTCTCCGAAATTTACTGTTGACACTACTCACGCTGACAGATGACATTCACCAGGCATTCGCTATAACGACACCCTGCCGTAGGATCACCACATTGTGTACCGTGATTAGTGACTCCACACAATGTTTTTCCACTGTTCAATCGTCCAATGTTTACGCTCCTTGCACCAAGCAAGGCGCCATTTGGCATTTATCGGCGTGATGTGTGGCTCAAGTGAGGCCGCTCGACCGTGAAATCCAAGTTTTCTCACCTCTCGCCCAACTGTCATAATACTTGCAGTGGATCCTCAAGCAGTCTCGAATTCCTGAGTGATGGTCTGTGATGGTATGTGTGATGTCTGCCTATTACACATTACGACCCTCTTCATCTGTCGGCGGTCTCTGTCAGTCAACAGACAAGGTCAGTTTTTACGCTTTTCTGCTGTACGTGTTCATTCACGTTTCCACTTCAATACTGAGACGCCCTGCTAAACCCGCAGGACAGGACAGGTAGTTTATGTTATGGAAAGGGGCTAAAATAAGCGGCTGTCAATTACACTCGAACATACAACCGTTTATTTGATCAAACATTAGAAGAGCGAAGAAAATTTTTAAAAAAAGGAACACAGCTTCGGATTTGGAACATAATTAGCGGCTGAATGATCTGTACAATCTCATGCCTTAAGGGCAAGATCACTTTAATTTAAAAAGGCTGACAGTCAATAACTTATAGCTCAACCAAAATCAGAAATTTAAAAGGCAAAGCCCTGTCTTAAAACAGTTCCTGCAATAGGCTGAAGGCCTAAAGAATCTGACACTTTAAGAGCAAAACAACTTAAATTCAAAATCAGCTGCAGGCCCAACACTTAAGACTCAATAACATTGATTTTAAAAATACCAAAGGCTTTATGTCAAACAGTTCTTAAAATACGCCAAAGGCCCAAACCCTCTGACAGCCTAAGAGCAGAAAAACTTAAGTTCAAAAACGGCTGAAAGCCCAAACCATCTGACACTTTAAGAGCAAAACAACTTTAATCTAAAAGAAGCCATACAAGAGCACCCAAGGGCGCTTAGAAGTTCCGTGGGTCGGCCTGGAATAAAAACACTAAAGCTCGCTTAGGTGAGACAGGTAGTCAGCCCAACCATTGTCTATCCAACGACAACCCAACCGACAAAGAGTCAATGGACCCACCGACAAGATAACTCCACTTCATCTGACCAGCACACAACAGGGAGTTCAATGGAACAATGTAGAAGGTATTGGGGCCCACAACCAGTTATAGATTGAGCTGTCAAATTATACACCACGCTGGACAGCGACAACAGGATGAGGAAATTACACCGCCTGAATTTACGTTAACGGCCAGGACAGGTAACCGGAACGTTAATTGCCACAAGGCAGAAGATTCCACTAGTGCACTTAAAAAAAATTGCTCTGAGCACTATGGGACTTAACATCTTAGGTCATAAGTCCCCTAAAACTTAGAACTACTGAAATCTAACTAACCTAAGGACATCACACACACCCATGCCCGAGACAGGATTCGAACCTGCGACCGTAGCAGTCCCGCGGTTCCAGACTGCAGCGCCAGAACCGCTAGACCACTGCGGCCGGCTGGTGCACTTCAGTTCAAATCACCAAGTACAATTAAACTCCACCAGAGGGTGGCTAAAATTTGCGAACTTGAAAACACACATTGTTGCTCGCGAGAATATCGCAACAGCCGACAACGAACTCCAAAGGACACAATGTCAAAAGTCGTGACTTGCTGGTAGATTAAGTCAAAACTCAACTTTCATGTCCAGGATTGGTGAGCCACCAACCTCTTAGCAATGGGAACAGCACCACGCAGTCCGACACCATGTAGAGGCCACCAGCGGGCCATGGCCAAACAATCCGCCACGGAGATTTCCTCGCTGCTCCAAGCCAACCGACCAACTGCCCAGGCCCGGAAAAGGTGAAAGGACCAAATATACGTCGGCCAATGAGACGACCAACCGAACGACCAACGAACAGTCGTCCTAATCCAATCTCCCTCCGTTGGACAGTTCATGTGTGTCGCTAGCGGTCGGCAAGAGCTGCCAGTCTGCGCCTCACCGGCGCTCCATCCCTGACTTTGTAAGTAGGCTGTTTAGGTTTTTATGTTGGTAGCGCCGTGTAGTACACTGTATGAAACCGCTGACTGCGCTGTGTGCAGTCTGCTGCTGGTTGGACTCATTGTTGGAATATTCGCTAGTGTAGTGCTGGGCAGTTGGATGTGAACAGCGCATAGCGTTGGGCAGTTGGAGATGAGCCGCCAGCAGTGGTGTATGTGGGGAGAGAGATGCCAGGGTTTTGAGAGCTTACTATGAGCAGATGACCTCGACGTGTGTCCGTCAGAAAAAGGAACTTTGTAAGACTGGATGTCATGAACACATATATTATGACGCTTGAAAACTATTAAGGTAAATACGTTGTTTGTTCTCTATCAAGATCTTTCATTTGATAACTATGCCTATCAGTAGTTAGTGCCTTCAGTAGTTAGAATCTTTTATTTTGCTGGCAGTATTGGCGCTCTATATTGCAGTAGTTCGACTAACGAAGATTTTAGTGAGCTAAGTGATTCGGAGGAAAGGTATAAATTATTGTTACGCAGGGTTATCCTTTTGTAGGGATGATTGAAGGTCAGATTGCGTTGCGCTAAAATATTGTGTGTCAGTTTTGTGATGATCAGAGTAAGTAAAGAGCATACTGTCTGAGTACGTTGAGTTCTGCTCAGCTGCTTGAAAATCAAATAACGTAAGATATTTTCCAGCACTGCAGTTCTTTAAATAGTAAGGGGAAGTTTCATATGTCGTCCTTTAGTAGAGGATATCTCACTGGGATCTTTTGATATTTTTCTTGTAGTTTGAGTAATTAGTGTAGTTATTGTTTATTGCTAGCTCGTAATAGTAGAGAGAATTTCCTCTGTGGTTGTAGTTTTTCATTGTTGTGCTGTGAAACAATTGTGACATGCATGTAGTTTTGAACCAAGTATTTCGCAGCCGTGCTTACAATTAACTGGATATTATTTTTCGTGCTGTGTTAATGTGTTTACTTATTTTGCTATTCAAATTGTGCTTTTCTGTATTATCGTGTGAAATGTTTTGACAGTTATGGCGTGTGAAAACTGTAACACTAAGCTCCTAAGTGAACTGAGGAGTGATAGTGGCGTAGAGCGTAGCTTATCAGCACTACCACGTAATGAATGAACAAATATTCAGAATAGTAATTGGGTAATTGTGCACAGGGATATGGAACAGGCAGTAAATAACGTTGTAGACAGTGAAACAATTTGTGAACAGGGAAGAATTGTCGATCGATTGGTCGGCAATAGCTCGCCTCAGTATTCTTAAATGACAGGACAAAATCTTGCCAATACCTTAGATTCAGGTTTTGCGTCCTAAACTTTTTCTCAATTAAGTCAAGACTCACACTCTGCTTTTCAAAATGCGAATGTTGCCGGTGAAAATGCACTACCGAAAAGCACATAAAGAACATGTTGAAGACACTAATACTTTGTTATTGCAATTCGTGCAATGAATGGAAGAAAATCAGAAACAAATGGGGCAACAGCGTCAAACGTTAGACATAATGGAATAAAATCGGAGACAAACACAGCAAAAGCTTCAATATTTATACTCAGTGAAACAAATGCTTGAACAAACGTGTGAAGATTTAACTACTGAGTTACATAACATCGAATCGAAATGTCAAAAAGTTTGTAAACACGTAAAAATACAAATTTGTGAGCATTTTCATCCTATTCCTTCGCGTCTTGAAAATGCATTACAAAATCTCGAAGCAGCCACAAAAGAACTGTAAATTATTGTTCATGAAAATCACTACACCTTGCAGGCTAAAATAGACTCAGTTGCATCTACCGATGCAGTTTCGCAACTTGCAAAAATCTGAGGGTAACTTAAAGAACACAGTAGATACGCTTTCGACACAAATGGATACTCTGAAGCTTGGTTCAGAAATACACACGGAGGAAATCAGTTCATTATCGCAGAAAGTAGTCGAACTTTCGGATCAGTTCACTAACTTATCTACAAATGTAGATGATGATCTGAACGACACAAGACAGGTAGCTTTCACTGACACAGAAGAGTATGAACAACTTAAGAAATTTAAACAAAATCAGAAACAAATTAAGACACAGTACGAAAGAGAAATGGGGAAGGTACAAGATCAGTTGACACACGTAATGCAAGAATTACATATTTCAGGGGCACTTGCGCTCCGACACGGGAAGAGAGACTTAGAAATACGGAAATGCCACAAAGTAATAACACAGGGCATTTTGGATATTATGTAAGAAATTGGCCAACGACACGAAGTAACAATGACCGATATGAGACTCGCCGACATGACGATTTTGACTATAAGCTGTTCATTACTCGCCGACATGATGATTTTGACTCTAACCTGTTCATTACTACACGTAAATTCAATACATTTAAGAATTCCGGCAAAGTCATTCATCCACAAGCATGGCTTCATGAATTCTCTCATTGTTTTCCTCCCAACTGATCATTAGAGCACAGAATGGAATTTATGTGTGGCTATTTGGAAAATGAACCTGCTGTAAAAATGTGTTCGGTCATTCGAGATTGTCCCACTGAAGGAGAAATTTATCATGCCTTCCTCTCGGCGTATTGGTCTCAAGTTACTCAAGACTGAGCAAAACATACCATCATAATGATTAAACACTTTGAACTATCTGAATTCTCCAGTCTTGTCAAATATTTTGAATACATGTTGCACAAGAATCAGTACCTATCAAATCCATTCAGCCCCTCAGGACACATCCGCATTTGCTTAATCAAATTGTCTGAAGATTTAAGACATATTATTTTGGCCGGACGTTGCAAAGAAGACATAGAAGATTTTTGGGGACTTTTACAAGAATTAGGAATCGACACAGACTGTTGTGGGATGCGAAAATAGGAAAACAACAATTACAGGTCACATCCATCGCAATTTCATGATGACAGAATAATAACTGGATACGACAAGGCCATTCTTAGAACGCAAATCGTGACCAAAACAAACACCATCTGTATGACAACCATTGTCAGAATAATAATAATTACAGGGAAAGATCACCTCTCTGCTGTAATGACTGTGGTAGAGACAATCATAGAAACAGACAATATGGGAAACAAAATAATTATTATCAAGGGAGACAGAACAAATTCAGTTGCAACAGCCCACCGCACAGTTACGACTCCAGGAGAAATTCTCCATCACATGACCGACAGGAAAGAAACTACAGAAATTACCAACATCACAACAGACGATATAATCATTACGACGGACCAGAATTTAACCAAAATTGGCCTGATTCAGAGAGGGCTGGGGCCTCTCGACAAGTTGAATTTATAGAAGTTAGATCTCCAAATCCCAGTAATGACGCACGACAACGAAGAGACAGTAGACAATGACTTGCACTGCAGGCAGCCATGTGTGACAGCTGGGCTTGAGAAAAATGGCATAAACTAACCTTGAGAAAAATTCCAGTAACCTTTACCGACATATACCACATGATAATTGCACTAAAGTTGAAACTTGTGTTCTAGGAAGAGTAAAGGTTTACACCACGTTCCACATGTAAAACCATTTATTTATTTTTCTGAATTAGTCGTTGCTATAAAATTTCTACTCCATGTTACTAATACACTTTGTCACACTTACAAACTATTAATATGCAACAATGTTTTGAAGTTAACTATCCAGGCAAGAACCTAGGGAACTTATTTAAACAGTAATTACGAATTTATTGTTATAGTGAACAGACAAAACAGTGTTAATGTGTGTACGTTTTGTTTGTTAGTTGCACGATTATGTAACGACTATAAGGCGTACATATTTGGAATATATACTGCTAATGAGACTTTAATGCCACATTTCAGCTTAGTTGAAAAGACATTCCTTATTTAAAGTACTTTCTGAGAGATTACTGATGACTTAGTATTTGGTATTTATGACAGCTACACGATTATATCACTAATGAGTGACACAATTTACATTATTGCTTTTGTTCTGTATCTGTTTTATATCTGCACAGTTGTTCTGTATTCTTCTGGAAAGTAAAACATGTTTTAGTAGTAACTTTTGTGGTATATCTACAGTGAGACAGCCATTTCCATAACACAACAATATGTTGCAGTACAGTATTTTCTTGATCACAGCATTCAGTGTAATAATTACGACAGCTAACGCATAGTATTCCAGTTTTGTTTATGACGAGGTACATAAATTGACTTCTGCAGAACTTTGCTTATGGACGACGATAGCTACGACACTTGGCACATTTTTACCATCAAGTAATGACAGAACTTATCTTACAGCAAGATGCACAGTTTACCGCTACAGGAAACCCATTTGAGTGATTAAGTACTTGGAACATTTTTAGAAAGATTCTTGAATTACAAAGAATGTTGTCAGTGAGACATTTCATTCCGTTGCTGCAATCTGTAACACCTGAGGGTATAATTACATTAACCCTCAGGGAGTACACGTTACCTAGAGTACCTAGCGTGTGGCAAGCGCTAGGACCCCTAGCTAATATGGTATTTGCTTATATAACTTTAAACATCATCACCTCATTTCTCTAATGCAGAATTACACAGCTATCTGATTATTTAACAGAGAGACAAACATCTTTTTTACTATGTCAGTGTCACAAGTTTACACAATTACACAGTTGGATAACTTCACATTTATGAAATTGTGTTTTGTCTCTACTTTGTGAACTGTTCATACATTTTCGGAACCATTGTGATACAATGAGAGCTTTGAATGATGTATTTTGTATGGGATCATGTTCTTTGAAGTACGTTTAAGGTAGATGACAATATTGTAACAAGCAGGGAATTTTGTTTAGGTACTGAAATTATTGAAATAAGCTACGACGATTTTGAGAAATGATTAATGTGTTATGATGATGTTATTATGATGACGATGTGTATTATGATGTTTATGATCAATAAGGTGATGCTATATGAAGAATGTGGTTACGTGTTTATATGTATATGATTAATGAGTAGGCGTTAGGGGCTCCTGTTTGTGATAAAGGATGTTGGAAACCAAGAATCATACTTTAAGAGTTATGAAATGTGTGTACATACGTGAATGTGAATACCACAATGCTAAAAAAACTATTTGGACACTGTTAAATATGAGAATTTGTTTCTGCACCCTTCTAAAACATGTTTTCAAACAGTGAAAATTTTTATATGGGGCTGTCACTGTAATGGAAACCACTGTTGTAAATGTTTCAGTAAAGAAGGTAAGTGACCTTGACGTAATGCACTGTGGACTCCCAGATGTGCCACAGTCATCTGGACAAAAAGCATTAGTGTGTGCCTTTCAGTGGCACAGGTGTAGGATAAACAGGCCATTAATCTCGCTAATTGACATTTCGTTGTATAAAGCATCGCAAATATGACACATTCATACATGAAAACATATGATAACACTTTGAAGCTCGTGATTTCTAATATTTATCGAAATGCCTTTGAAATCATGACAAGTATTTTACGTCTGCACACCTGATTATGACAACTATCTTTCTAGCTGAGAGATTTTTTTTACTACCTTATGAAATGCCGTATGGTTAGTGAATGTTTCCTGCTTTGCTTTATATATTTGCCTATTTTGTTTAATATCTAGTTTCTAGCTTAGCTGCAGCATTTGTAACGTTCCCTGGCAAACTCACACATCAACAAACTAAAATTTATTTGTACCATATACGACGCTCTGAGCAAGTTGTATATGCCGTAATTTTTGAACAAAAATATTATTGAATTTTTTGTAAAAGACATTTGTTATTATCGTAATATTTTTGTAGTAATATTCTTTCTGTATTTAGGATAGTAATTTTTCTATATTTATTATGTGATTGTAAAATGTGTCAGTATCTGCGATAACAGAGATGTGAAATTTAGCCAGAGGAGGATAATATTGTCAAATTACAAAGAAATGTTAATAGTCAGCAGTAGTATAAAAGAACCCTGTACAGCGTATTCTTTGGTCTTCTCTGTGTAGAGGCGAATGCGAGAGGAAGCTGTGTTGAAGCGATTCGTCAATGGGTAGATGTCTTTTGTCTCTGTCTAGATTTAGCCGCCATTAGAGGAGGCGTTACGAATTAATGTGAGTTCAATTATTGTTTGATCTAAATATATCAGAATTTATCAACAGTGTGTATTATTAATGTAAATTAGCTTGCCCATGTCATCTATAATATTTCTTTAAAGAATTTTCAGCATTTTTAGCGGTGTTGCTGGGCTGTGCCGTGACCGATCGATTTGCAGCGGCGGCACATTTAAAAAATTGTTCCGCTAAAGGAAAAATCAACCAAACCCGTAAATCGGGAACAGATAGATAAAAATTAACAATGAATTAAGAAATTGTTCTTCTTTTACAGTGATCCTGAGACTGATGAATTTTTAACCTAATAATACATTTGTGCATTCGTAGGCGGATAGTTAATGTTAGTTAATATTGAAATTTAACAATTTTGGTTTTTTCAAATAGCTTAAATGTATAGCGAAGTAGGTTTGATCAGTGATAATTAAATGTCGGCTTGGCAATAATTAATCATTTTCTGCTAATAGAGATAATCTTGTGTTCTATAGTTAACGCCGGGATAGAATTCAGTAATTATTTAACAAAAAATCCACTGCATTTAGAAAATGTGTGCCAAGGCCGAATGATGTAAAGGATTTAATTCTCAACTAAATATTCTTTATCAGTTAATATGAGTTCACGTAATTTTTAAATGTACGTAATTCTTTTGAAAGTGAATTTTTTTATTACCACACGTAAATAAGAGAGAGGTTCTACAACAAAGTTCGTACTTACAGAAGACAGTAAAAGAAAGGCAAATTAAATAAAGCAAAAGCAATAATAATAATTAATAATAACTATCTTTAACGAAAATAATAAGAACAGTAGATTTCGTTAAATTGGCGCCCAACGTGGGGCCCGAATATGCAGTGGCCACTAAATACCCATGAGATAACTAGGGAATTATTATAGTCGAACTTTGTTGGAGAACATTTAATAATTTTTCCATGTATTGTATGTATTGCATAACCAATATTGTGTGGTAATACCTGTATATGATTTTTTGCATGAGAACACTATATACCCAGAGGCAAGCTGAAGAAGAGAGCTCATTATTTCGAAAAATTAATTACCTACCACAATATCTGGGGGCAGCTGCACCCAAGATAGATCACCAAAAGGTAAAGCTACAGTGTAGTTGTCCTGTGGGTAGTAAAGTAGCCTCAGTGCAGTGTTCTCGGATCATTAGTGGTGTGCTTGTTGTTAGTGCTTTGTTTTAAAATAACAGGACATTTGAGTAGTTAGTCACTGTAGTATATAATAAGTGTGTTTTAACAAATGACCATTTCTTGTGTGATTATGTCAGTGAAACCTGAGTGTTAGGATATTTAGTTCAGATTTTATTTCTTTTGTTTACTATGGTTAGATTGCGTAGTCAGAAAGATATCAACATGGATAATGAACAACAATTAGTAAGTAGTGATACCGAGTTAGAAAGTGGGACACAAAGTAATGTTAGTGACGTAGTTCAGGAAGTACAGTGTGAGAATCTGGGGGCAGAAGGGCAAGAAATGTTGCCACTGCCACCCAGTGATTCAGTTGATATCGGAAATACTGAGCCACCCGCAAGCACTGGACATGGACCAGAGAGTGGTGAGGTGTCAGAAGTGCAATCATTAAGAGTTATGTTCGAGCGCATGCTCAATTTCCAAGCTGAATTTGTACGTATGCAAGCAGAGCGTGACCAGAGATTGGTAGCTGAATTTGCATGTAAACAAGCAGAGCGTGATAGAGAACGTGATGCTGAACAAGCAGAGCGTGACCAGAGATTGGTAGCTGAATTTGCATGTAAACAAGCAGAGCGTGATAGAGAACGTGATGCTGAACAAGCAGAGCGTGACCAGAGATTGGTACCTGAATTTGATGCTAAACAAGCAGAGCGTGATCGAAGCCTGCATGAGAGAGACTTGCAGTTAATGCAATCTTTGGAAGCTATGCAAAGTGAGATAGTTAGTTTGAAACAAAACTATGAAACCATACCCAAAACGGTGCAAGAACTAAGCGAAAGAGTAGATAGTATCCAAGTGGCTAACGCCAGTATCGTAGAGGAAATCAGTGTACTGACCAACAGGGTGGAACAATTAGAGATTGACACAAATCAAGTAATTGAGCACAAAGTGTCCGAACAAGTGCACGCCGCGATTGAAGCCAAAGATGTGGGCTCAAATGCGGAAGTGCAGAACCTGAAAAAGGTGGTACAGCTTGCTGCACGGCGACGCACAGGCGTGTGTCACGCCAGCCAGGTCCAACAATGATAGGCATATAAATACAGCAGTTAAAAATTGCGACTGCGAGACAGAACAGGCAACCAATGTAAGCGAAACAAATAAATGTCATTCCAAAGTAGTGATTGAAGAAAGCCTGATTAGAAACCGACAGTTTCAGATCTTTACAACGGAGAAGAAATCTGTTCACCCTGTAGTGTTTATCAAGGGATTTAGAAACATTTTGCCTAGCGTTTGGAGTCATACACAGAAAATACAGTTCGTTATGTCTTACATACAAGGAGATGCTGCATTATGGGCAACCGAAGCAGCTGACAGTTGCGATACATATGAGCAATTTGAAAAGGCATTCTTGGCCAAATATTGGTCAACATGTATCCAGGAGAGATTACGGAAGGAGGTATATAATCCAGAGCCGTATTCTCCACGATTAGGGAATTTGCGAAAATATTTTGAGAAGTACATTAATAAGACCCGTTATTGGGACGAGCAGATTTCATCCCGGGATTTGATCAGACTTCTGAAATCACACTTGCCGATACACGTAAAGGAAAAACTTATACACGTGCCCGAAAATGACATGGAACATTTCTTTTCTGTTCTGGACTCAATTGACCTGATTCAGGAGGATGTTAAGGCAGCCTCTGAACAGGCTAGAAGTAACGGAAACGGTTACAGAAATGGTGGAAATAACACGCCTCCACCAAATAATGGAAACGGCGGAGGTAACAATAGGAGACAAGATTATGTACAAAACGGGAATAGAGGTAGAGACCGGAACGGCAATAGTCCGCCGGTGAATAATGACCGGAAAAGGAGGTCTGATGACCGATATGAAACAGGCCCACCAAGCAATAGTAGATGGAAAAATGCCAGGGGGCCGTGGAACACTAATACCTATAATGATGCAAACCGAACTTGGCCAAAGAACCAGAGGCCCAGTCCGGACCGGCAAAGCAGTGAAAGATATGACAATAACCGACCGCCACCACAAAATGCGCCAATTGCGCAACCGTGGCGGCCGACGCAACACAACTTACACATAGTGGAGGTCAGTGACACAGTGCAGCCACACCCATCCACCAGCAATAATCCAACAAACTAGATTCAGCCGAGATACGCTCTCCATCGTCGGCTGAGGTTTGGAGTGAGAGCAGCCCGACACCGAACAAAACATTGGGAATCTGTATCCTCAGGTATAATGACGGGGTACAGATGGGACATGAATTGATAACTGAACCATCCACGTGCATAAAGGAGCACAAAGACAAAGTACAAGCGATAATAGAGATCAAAATTAACAATATTGATGTGCAAGCAATCGTAGATACAGGTGCTACTGTCAGTGTCATGAGTATGGACTTATTCGAAGTACTGGGGAAAGAAAGGCGTATGCTGACTTTTCCTGTGAACAATTGTAAAGTCACTGGAGCCATAAGTGCACAGCGACAAATAATTAAACTCCAAGTGCGGGCAGAAATGTAAATAGGGGAAGAAGCCATAGCGTGCTCATTCCTGGTAGTAAAGGGTTTAAGGGTAGCCTGCATTTTGGGGGTAGATTTTTTGAGAGAAAGGGACGCAGTAGTCGACCTTTCTCGGGGAAAATTAAGTTTGATGAACGCTGGTAGGAGGATAGAATTGTCCATGCTCAGATCTGAAGAGGTACCTGTGCCTAATTGTAATGCTATTAACATAAAGTGTAGGAATCAGTGAATACTACATTTAGACAATCATTCTCTAGGACAAAATCTCTATTATCCAGACGTACAAAGTGATCAATTAAAAGCAAATGTGGACGCACTAGTCAACAAAGTATCACAGTCCGAAAATTTGAACTCAATTCAACAGCAGGATTTGGTACAGTTATTAACTAACTATGCAGATGTATTTTCAGAACGACCAGGAATTGTTAAGGGATATCAGTACAATATCGAGGTGAAGCCTCACAAAACCTACTGTCGAGCCTCATACTCCATTCCTTGGTCCAAGAAGGAAGTAGTAACTAAGGAAATAAGAAAACTGATCGAGTGGGGAATAATAGAACCGTCTTTGTCCCCTTATAGTAGTCCTTTGGTGGCGGTAGCAAAAGCAGACGGACAGGTACGGTTAGTATTAGATGCGAGAGACATAAACGAAGTTATTGTACCTGTCAGGACTTATCCGGAAAACTTAGATGAGCAAATTCAAAAATTCCATGGAGTGCAATATTTGACATCTATTGATATGAAAAGTTCATTCTGGCAAATCCTGCTCACACCCGAGTCGAGGAAATATACTGCATTTATATTTGGGGGAAGGAGCTACCAATTTAGGGTACTACCTTTCGGCTTAAATGTAAGTGCAGGAGTTTTCATAACAGCCCTCGACGCGGTTTTAGGTCCGGATTTGCTGCAGAGGGTAACAGTGTATGTAGACGATCTGGTGATTGCCACTGCCACCTGGGAGGAGCACGTAGAACTACTGGGTAGAGTCTTAGAAAGGTTTAAGCAAGCGGGAGTAACAGCGAATCTTGAGAAATCCAAATTTGGACGTAATCAGATTAAATTTCTAGGTCACATAATAACACCACAAGGCATCAAACCTGACAGCAAAAAACTTGACGCAATTCGTGGGTTTCCTAGTCCGAGAACTAAGAGACAACTCAAAGCGTTTATAGGTCTTGCATCCTTTTTTAGACGGTTTGTTCCAAACCAATTAATGAATAACGAATCTTTATTGAGCCTGTTGCGTAAAAATGCGCACTGGGTGTGGACAGAAGAATGTCAACGCGCATTTGACGCTATCAAAAACGGCTTGGTGAATGCAAACATACTGCGACACCCAGACATGACAAAAGATTTTTGCATAGCGACAGATTCGAGTTCATACGGTCTGGGCGCTTGTTTATTTCAGTGGGACAGGAGCAACGACCCCACAACAATCAATGTAATCGGATTTGCCAGCCGCACACTAAACAGCTGCGAGAGAGCATATTCCGCTACCGAATTAGAGGCTCTTGCAGTGGTTTGGGCGGTAAAGAAATTCAACTATTACATCTATGGTAAAGAAGTCAAAGTATTCAGTGACCACCAGGCTCTGAGCTATTTAATGTCTTGCAAATTATACCATACCCGCTTGCTAAGATGGAGGTTAGCATTACAGGAATATAAAATTAAGATTATGTACCTAAAAGGACAAGATAATGTTGTGGCTGACGCCTTGTCGAGGCTTCCACTAGGGCAATCTTCAATGTCAAAGATTTTGGAACAATCGGAGGAATATCGAATACTCTTAGTACAAGATAAGGTACATAGGAGGGACTTTTTACATATGTGTAAGAATATGTCTATATTGCAGGAAACTGATCCGATTTGGCGAGATATCATTAGCAAAATTAAAGAAGGAACCAATCTTAAAAGTGTTCAGAATTTCAAAATAATAGATGATATTCTGTATTATAAAACGGGTGTGTCAAATGACCATGGAGTCGTGTGTATACCGCAACAGGATATCCCAGCTGTAGTGTGGCACACGCATTTAGCATGGGGTCACGCTGGGATAGGCAAAACAATAAGGATTTATCCAGATTCTGTTACTTTAAGGGAATATGCCAGCAGACTCGCACCATTATCAGGACTTGTCCTCTGTGCCAAAAAGCTAAGTTTCAAAATAAGTCCACAAAGTTTGAACTGCATCCTATAGTGCCTCATCGGCCACTTCAGTTAGTATCTATAGACATAGCAGGACCCTACCCACGAGCCAGGGGTGGATTAAAGTACATTTTAGCGGTGTATGACCTTTTCTCTAAATACTTAAAAATATACTGCCTTAAATCAGCCACTGCTCGTGGAATAGTTAAATGGTTAGGGAAAGAATATTTTACACAAGTGGGTAAGCCTGAAGCGATAATATCGGATAATGCTTCCTATTTTACAGGCCATACCTGGAAAAACTATTTACATGAACAAGATATAAAACTCATACTAATATCCCGTTTTCACCCACAAGCAAGTTTAGTAGAGAGAACATTTGGAGAGTTAAATAAATTTCTCAGGTTATACATTGCATATAAGCACACAAGATGGCCAGATCTGATAACTAAGTTTGTGGAAATTAACAACGCAACCCCGCATGCTTCTACGGGGTATCCACCAAACGAGATTATAATAAATAATAATAGAGTTCTGAATGAGTGGCTGGCACCTTTGCCTAAGGTCCCAGTCATTCCTGAGCCTAAGGAAGAGAGGATAAGAAAAGCAGGGTGCAGCCTTACCAGGTGCGCTCAGGAAAGGAAAGAAAAATATAATCGACATGTGACGAATAACCAAAAATTTAGTGTTGGGGACTTGGTACTCTTACGCAATCATCCTAAGTCCTCGGCATCCATGAAACAGAATAGCAAGTGGCAATTGGTGTACAATGGACCTTTTAGAGTAGTAAGTGTGCCACATGAGTGTAGCTATCTCTTAGCAGATCCCCACTCAGGGAGAGTAAGGGGCTGTATCCGCGTAAGGATGTAAAATTATTCCTACAGTAAAAGACTAATAGTCATATGTGGACAACGTTCTTTTGAAATGAATGAACATTAATGACGTGTGATCTTAGAGTTAATGTACTAGTGTAGAAGTATTTAGTTATAAGAATATGATTGACTTCCTCATGTGTTTATGAATATTTGTGTTATGTCTTCTTTTAATTTGTGTTATCTAAAACATGCTCTAAATGTCTGCACAGATAACCTGATTAATGCAATTATTTGTAGTGTTAATCTGTGACAGAGTTCAGTCAAGAGAAACATTTTAGTAATGATTAGTTTATGTACTGCATGATATTCTATATGTGTGTCAAACTTGAAATATTTCTTCTACAATCTTTTCTATTATATGTGTATATATGTACACTCCTGGAAATGGAAAAAAGAACACATTGACACCGGTGTGTCAGACCCACCATACTTGCTCCGGACACTGCGAGAGGGCTGTACAAGCAATGATCACACGCACGGCACAGCGGACACACCAGGAACCGCGGTGTTGGCCGTCGAATGGCGCTAGCTGCGCAGCATTTGTGCACCGCCGCCGTCAGTGTCAGCCAGTTTGCCGTGGCATACGTAGCTCCATCGCAATCTTTAACACTGGTAGCATGCCGCGACAGCGTGGACGTGAACCGTATGTGCAGTTGACGGACTTTGAGCGAGGGCGTATAGTGGGCATGCGGGAGGCCGGGTGGACGTACCGCCGAATTGCTCAACACGTGGGGCGTGAGGTCTCCACAGTACATCGATGTTGTCGCCAGTGGTCGGCGGAAGGTGCACGTGCCCGTCGACCTGGGACCGGACCGCAGCGACGCACGGATGCACGCCAAGACCGTAGGATCCTACGCAGTGCCGTAGGGGACCGCACCGCCACTTCCCAGCAAATTGGGGACACTGTTGCTCCTGGGGTATCGGCGAGGACCATTCGCAACCGTCTCCATGAAGCTGGGCTACGGTCCCGCACACCGTTAGGCCGTCTTCCGCTCACGCCCCAACATCGTGCAGCCCGCCTCCAGTGGTGTCGCGACAGGCATGAATGGAGGGACGAATGGAAACGTGTCGTCTTCAGCGATGAGAGTCGCTTCTGCCTTGGTGCCAATGATGGTCGTATGCGTGTTTGGCGCCGTGCAGGTGAGCGCCACAATCAGGACTGCATACGACCGAGGCACACAGGGCCAACACCCGGCATCATGGTGTGGGGAGCGATCTCCTACACTGGCCGTACACCACTGGTGATCGTCGAGGGGACACTGAATAGTGCACGGTACATCCAAACCGTCTTCGAACCCATCGTTCTACCATTCCTAGACCGGCAAGGGAACTTGCTGTTCCAACAGGACAATGCACGTCCGCATGTATCCCGTGCCAGCCAACGTGCTCTAGAAGGTGTAAGTCAACTACCCTGGCCAGCAAGATCTCCGGATCTGTCCCCCATTGAGCATGTTTGGGACTGGATGAAGCGTCGTCTCACGCGGTCTGCACGTCCAGCACGAACGCTGGTCCAACTGAGGCGCCAGGTGGAAATGGCATGGCAAGCCGTTCCACAGGACTACATCCAGCATCTCTACGATCGTCTCCATGGGAGAATAGCAGCCTGCATTGCTGCGAAAGGTGGATATACACTGTACTAGTGCCGACATTGTGCATGCTCTGTTGCCTGTGTCTATGTGCCTGTGGTTCTGTCAGTGTGATCATGTGATGTATCTGACGCCAGGAATGTGTCAATAAAGTTTCCCCTTCCTGGGACAATGAATTCACGGTGTTCTTATTTCAATTTCCAGGAGTGTATATATGCGTAGCTGTCAGATTGACAGATTCGAACCCAGAATAATATCAATAATATGAGGCCCTGAGAACTTTATTTTCAAACCAGTGTTATTAAAGAGAATAATGCACCCAGTAGTGACCCGAGGGCACCATGGGAGGCAAACTTATTGCAAATTTAAGTAGTGCAAAGTTACGCACAAAGAAGCTTCAATTGAAGAATGTGCATATTCAATTAGTAAAAAAAAAGGAGCTAGCCTGATACAGTCCAAGTCAATTTTAGCCTACAGAGACTACACTGTAGTTACGTAGGACCTTACAAGTGAAGTAAGACATAATTTCAAAGGAGTTATTGAACAATATGCCTGAATCCGGCTGGAATGCACAAATAAAATCTACTCGAATACGAATATAGATGATTTTTGGGCAAACTAATACGAAATTTTAATATTTGTTACCATGTACGCAAATATCACACACCTTGGTAAAGAGTTACGAATGTGCTGTTACAAAAATTGCACAACGGACATTGTAAATAAAAATAAGGAACTTAAACAAAAGTGCAGTATTGTGTGGCAGAGACAGACAGTGACTGTTAAACCTGCAGCAATACGTCACGAAGTTGTTGTGTATAAGTAATAAAAAAAACTGTATCATCGCTGTGTGTGCAAGTGGACAAGGAACTAGCACGACACGAACAGTGAGCCGATAACGGACGGTGGACCAAGTTAGTGTCAAACTTTAATTCTTTGTGTGTCAAGGGACGCTAGGAAAGCGCATTGACTACAGAGATACATTTTGTCCTAAGGTGAAAACTTGCGTGTGACTAAAGACATGACATGGTGAAAAATATTGTGTGCCCATAAAACGTGTTACTGTGACAACGAAACATTGTGCAAACCAGACTAGTGAAGGCCTACTGAATAATAACTGCCAATAACTGTGTGCGTTTTTTCCCACAGCAGGAAAAATGCCCATAAGGATAGTACACTGTTTGTGAACTTGTTGCACGTTTGCTGGAGCACTACAAGAAGACGTCACACGGCTCGGGCGAGCTGATATACAACGCGCATCCGGCTACATCATCCATGCAGCGGCCGCAGCAGCCCGTAGCAGACCAGACAGCCACACGCCTCTCCGCGCCGTAGCTGTCAACACCGGGGGCGGTGACCTACACGGAGCCGAGACGCCGCGCCGAGCGCCGCTCAACAATCACTCCGCACCGCACACCAACAGCATTATTGACTTTTTCCAAAATATTTACATAAACTGCATAACATGTCAATGACTTCATTTTAATAAACATTGAACATTTATTATGTATGTCCGTAAACTGATAAGAGAAAATGAACACTAACAAGTGCAAGAGATGAATTTGTAACACGTACGTAGTGGAAACATTATGAAAAGTGATCCTGTGACTGTGATATTATATAACCGTTGGTGACAAACTGCTAAATTAATTCAAATGAATGACAGTTAAAGAGACAATATTAATCATGAACCAACTGGGATGGCTGGGCTCCGGCACAGTTTTGCCCAGGTTTCCTGTCTGCCTTCGCCCAAATGGGGGAGCCATGAACATATATAACCCTGGGACTAGTTAAAAAAGCCATTCCATAAAAAATACATAATTGTAAAGAACGTTACTGGCTCCATTGTGTCAAAGTATAGAAACTCTTTGCCAAATGCTGCCAGGGGGCAATGTAACGTTCCCTGGCAAACTCACACATTAACAAACTAAAATTTATTTGTACCATATACGCCGCTCTGAGCAAGTTGTATATACCGTAATTTTTGAACAAAAAATATTATTGAATTTTGTGTGAAAGACATTTGTTATTATCGTAATATTTTTTGTAGTAATATTCTTTCTGTATTTAGGATAGTAATTTCTATATTTATTATGTGATTGTAAAATGTGTCAGTATCTGCGATAACAGAGATGTGAAATTTAGCCAGAGGAGGATAATATTGTCAAATTACAAAGAAATGTTAATAGTCAGCAGTAGTATAAAAGAACCCTGTACAGCGTATTCTTTGGTCTTCTCTGTGTAGAGGCGAATGCGAGAGGAAGCTGTGTTGAAGCGATTCGTCAATGGGTAGATGTCTTTTGTCTCTGTCTAGATTTAGCCGCCATGAGAGGAGGCGTTACAAATTAATGTGAGTTCAATTATTGTTTGATCTAAATATATCAGAATTTATCAACAGTGTGTATTATTAATGTAAATTAGCTTGCCCATGTCATCTACAATATTTCTTTAAAGAATTTTCAGCATTTTTAGCGGTGTTGCTGGGCTGTGCCGCGACCGATCGATTTGCAGCGGCGGCACATTTAAAAAATTGTTCCGCTGAAGGAAAAATCAACCAAACCCGTAAATCGGGAACAGATAGATAAAAATTAACAATGAATTAAGAAATTGTTCTTCTTTTACAGTGATCCTGAGACTGATGAATTTTTAACCTAATAATACATTTGTGCATTCGTAGGCGGATAGTTAATGTTAGTTAATATTGAAATTTAACAATTTTGGTTTTTTCAAATAGCTTAAATGTATAGCGAAGTAGGTTTGATCAGTGATAATTAAATGTCGGCTTGGCAATAATTAACCATTTTCTGCTAATAGAGATAATCTTGTGTTCTATAGTTAACGCCGGGATAGACTTCAGTAATTATTTAACAAAAAATCCACTGCATTTAGAAAATGTGTCCCAAGGTCGAATGATGTAAAGGATTTAATTCTCAACTAAATATTCGTTATCAGTTAATATGAGTTCACGTAATTTTTAAATGTACGTAATTCTTTTGAAAGTGAATTTTTTTATTACCACACGTAAATAAGAGAGAGGTTCTACAACAAAGTTCGTACTTACAGAAGACAGTAAAAGAAAGGCAAATTAAATAAAGCAAAAGCAAATAATAATTAATAATAACTATCTTTAAAGAAAATAATAAAAACAGTAGATTTGGTTAAATTTGTTTAAAGTAAAATTTAATAGATGTACTAATGTAAATATTTTCTGTTTAGAGATCCATTAAATAATAATTTTATAATCTACTTTCTTAAAAAAAAAGGGAACACAAATAGACATTTCCCCTCACAGGAACTGCACACATATATATTTTTTTTTTTTTTTGCGACTTGGTAACTTGTTTGGTAGAATAAGTTATTGTGATGTGTAACTCTAGTATTAAGATGTGACATAGGAATTAGACGTGGCTATCTCAACTGTAATATTTTTTCTGCTTGAGCTTTGTCATGTTTAGGTATAAGTTATTGCATTTGCTGCTGCTGTTTGTCAGGCATTGTCCTACTGAGTTTCGCTTTGTATTACTCTGCTAAGCCAGTTTTTGATTTATTTTTCTTGTTGCTGCACATTGACTCATAATAGATGTAATGTTGCATTTGCTATGCTAATTTATATTTATTGCTGCTTGCTTTGCCCCTTTTAATTGTTTTCTTGTTTTTGTTTGTGTTAAAGTTCGTGCTGCTGCATTGCTTCATCCCTTAGTTTATGTAGGTGAGCTCAGTAGACTTAAGTTAGCGTAAGATGGGGGGATACTATAAAAGGGGAAAGACTGCATTGAGAAGTTATAAGAAAAGATTTGGTTAAAAAGTAGTTTACAATGACGAATAATTATTTTGAAAGAAGGGATGAACAAAAAAAAGTAGGGTTTAGGGATAACAAGTTTCGGTACAATTTTCTAGAAACAAATGATGAGGTAAGATAATGAAAAATAAATGTTGAGGTAAGACAATGGAAAATACAGAAAGCAGGCTTAAATAGGACCTTTTTGCGAAAAAAATGTTGAAATAAGTGGAAAAATCTATTGAATGAAGTTTAGGGTTGAACTGCAGTCACAAATTTGAAACTGAAAACAAAACCCGTCCTTTCCTTTTGTGTTATTATGCTATGTGTATTTGTGCAACCTTGTGTATTTATGTTCTTCCTGTGTTTATATCATAGGGTTTATGTTGTAGAATCTTCTAATACTAAGCTACATTCGCTATGATGAGGAGTACTGTTATCATCAAATTCTTTGGAAAAATTTATTTATTCTGTTATGTTTTCCATTAATGATCATATGTCAAATTAATGTTTGAATATTCTTATTTCTCACTTATTTACTTATGTCAGAATTCCTATAATACTCACGTATATGCTTATTTCTATTCTTTTGTAAAACCTTTATTACTACAAAAGTTTTATGTATTATTATGTTCTTTAATGATGTTTTCTGTACCTTTATAATTGTACTCTTATACCATAAATTTATAATTGTATAGACACCAGTTCTTCAAATTAAGTGAATAGTAGGGATTCATTTTACTTCACACATTTGCGTTCATATTGTATGTGTAAAATCTCAGATGCTAAATTACTCTCTTAGTGTTTAGATGTGTATTGATAATTCAGCAAGGGACTGGTTAACAGCATTGCTGGTTCTAAGGACATTCCAAAAAGTTTGTGAATGAACAAGAAGTGGTTCATGAACTTGCTATATGATCGGCAAAACTCTTCGATGGTGACTGTGCACCCATACAGTCGCAACGGATGGATGCTGGCCTTCTCTACAAGGACTACAGTGGGTCTGCAACTTTGATGGCACACCAGTACCATAATTCTTACCAGGACTACAGTGGGTCTGGACCTGTGGTGGCCCACTGATATCATTATCTCTACAAGAAATACTGTGGGTCTGCTCTGTAATGATCTACCTACCAACATTCTTCAAAAGTTCGCTTGACTCTGCTGTGGGTTTGCTCTGTTGTGGCCCCTTACGTGTGTGCATGTCAAGAGTCTGCACTGTCTTTCCGTTGGTAGGACACACTACTTCTCCAAGACTGCATGGAATTTCACTTCCGTGTGCATTTTCTATTTCTGCTCAGACTTTGAGAAAAAAAACACTCCAATTTTACTGTGATGAATGATCAGGACTGCGTTTATGGACTGTGAGAACAATTTTTGCTTTTGACCAACAGTGTGTCAATAAGTGTGTGCATCTGATATATTCCTTATTGTTAATATAAGAAAATTTTAACAAATAAGTAATGGCCATTTTAAAATGAAATAACTGAAGAGTTTTTCCAGCATTGTCTTTCTTTACATACAAAGGGGAAGTTTCAACTTCACTCCTGCTGCGTCCCGACTCCACTGCTGGTCCATTCCGAACTGACTGCCAGACACACGACGACCCGGAAATAATATCACTTGCTCCAGAGATGGTACGACAGTGCACTTATCGATACGCGCTGCTGCTGCCACTCACGGGCAAGTAATGCAGGAAGTTAGTGATGCCAGTAAATGGAATAAGAGAAAGAGGCGGCAGTAACGTAATAGAAGATGACAAACGGTAAATGGGATAAACGCGAGCCGTCCAGGGCTCAACTATTACAGTATTACGTATTCAAACAAAATCCTAACCGTAGCATCCAAGGCAGTTACTACCCCATAATCATAAATGTAGTCGTAAACGTGTGGTACATGTTGCTCATCAGTCAACAATTAGTCACATATGAGCTTTATCTCTCTTGCATTTAGACATTTCTGATGTGACGATCTGTTCTTCATAAACTAGGTTGTTAAGCAATGATAAATATACAGGTTACAAGTTACGTGAAAGTTAAAACAGCAACCAGCCAATGATAATGCTGTTCATGAAGAACAAATTACGCAGTTACTAGTTTCGAACTGACAGGTTAGTCAGAAGACGCCTGACGACGTTACACTACTTTACGATGTACATACAATGTCAGTTGTCTTTGATGTGGCAAAAGTTGCCTTTGATTAGGGTATCATCGAAGTTTAGCATTCCTTTATGACAGTATAGTGTGTTTTTGAAATACATATTTTCGTGGAAATCCAAATAACATTATTCATTTTTCTGAAGTTTTAAGACATGAAAATGCAGAGAACGATACACAGCCGTACATAATTCTGGAGCACGGAGGTCTCTATACAAAGTTGGAGATGTTGTTGTTGTCTTCAGTCCAAATACTTGTTTGATGTAGCTCTCCATACTAATCTATCATGTGCAAGCTTCTTCATCTCCAAGTAACTACTGCAACCTACATCCTTCTGAATCTGCTTAGTGTATTCATCTCTTGATCTTCTTCTATGATTTACACCCTTCACGCTGCCCTCCAAAGCTAAAATGGTGATCCCTAGATGCCTCATAGCATGTCCTATCAACCGATCCCTTTCTGTAGTCCAATTGTGCCACAAATTCCTCTTCTCCCAAATTCTATTTAGTACCTCATTAGTTACATGATCTACTCATCGAATCTTCAGTATTATTTTGTAGCACCAAATTTCGAAAGCTTCTTGTCTAACCTTTTTATTGTCCATGCTTCACTTCCATATAAGGGTACACTCCACACACGTTTTTTCAGACAAGACATCCTGAGACTTAAATCTATACTCGATGTTAAGAAATTTCTATTTTTCAGAAACACTTTTCTTGCCATTGCTAGTCCATATTTAATATCCTCTCTAGTTCGACCATCATCAGTAATTTTGCTCCCCAAATAGTAAACCTCATCTACTACTTTAAGTGTCTCATTTCCTAATCTTATTCCTTCAGCATTCCTCTTATATAATTCGGCTGCATTCCATGAACCTCGTTTTGCTTTTGCTGATGTCCCTCTTATATTCTTCTTCCAAGGCACTCTCCATTCCGTCCAGGACCTTCGCTGTTTCTGTCATTGGCAAACCTCAAAGTTTTAATATGTTATAAATTGTTCTTTTGTTTCCTTTTCCGTATGTTCAATATGCAGATTGAATAATATCGAGGATAGGTTACAACTATGCCTCACTCCCTTTCCAACCACTGCTCTCCGTTCATGCCCCTCGACTCTTATGAGTGCCATCTGGTTTCTGTAAAAACTGTGAATAGCTTTTCGCTCCCTGTATTTTACCACTGCCACCTTCAGAATTTGAAAGAAAGTATTCCAATCAACATTGCCAAAAGCTTTCCCTAAGTCTACATATACAAGAAACGGAGGTTTGCCTTTCCTTAATCTGTCTTCGAAGATAGGTCGTAGGGTCAGTATTGCCTCATGTGTTCCAACATTTCTACAGAATCCTAACTGATCCTCCCCGAGGTCGGCTTCTACCAGTTTTTCCATTCTTCTGTAAAGAATTCGTGGAAATATTTTGCAGCCATGACTTATTAAAATGATAGTTCGGTAATTTTCACACCTGTCAACAGTTATTTTGATTGTGCTTGGAATTATTATATTCTTCTTCAAATCTGATGGTATTTCGCCTGTCTCATACATCTTATCCACCAGATGGTAGAGTTTTGCCAGGGCTGGCTTTCTCAAGGATATTAGTAGTTCTAATGGGATGTTGTCCACTCCGGGGGCGCTGTTTCGTCTTAGGTCTTTCAGTGCTCTGTCACATGCTTCACGCAGTATCATATCCCCCATTTCATTTTCATCTACGACCTCTTCCACTTCCATAATATTGCCCTCAAGTACAGCACCCTAGTATAGACCCTCTATATTCTCCTTCTACGTTTCTGCTTTCACCTCTTGGCTTAGAACTGGTTTTCCGTCTCAGCTCTTGGTATTCATACAAGTGGTTATCTTTTCTCCAAAGGTCTCTTTAGTTTCCCTGTAGGCAGTATCTATCTTATTCCTAGTTATATATACTTCTATGTTCTTACATTTGTCCTCTAGCCATCCCCGTTTAGCCATTTTGCACTTCCTGTCGGTCTCATTTTTGAGACATTTGCATTCCTTTTCGTCGGCTGCATTCACTGCATTTTTATATTTTCTTCTATACTCAGTTTCATTCAGTATCTATTCAGTTACACAAGGATTTCAACTTGTCCTCGTCTTTTTACCCACTTCATCCTCTGTTGGCTTCACTATTTCATCTCTCAGTGCCACCCATCCTTCTTTTACTGTATTTCTATGCCCCGTTCTTGTTAATTGCTTACTAATGCTCTGCCCGAAACTCTCTACAACCTCTAGTTCTTTCAGTTTATTCAGGTCCCATCTCCTTAAATTCGCACCTTTTTGCAGTTTATTCAGTTTTAATCTGCAGTTCATAACCAGTAGATTGTAGTCAGAGTCCACATCTGCCCCTGAAAAGTCTTACAATTTAAAACCAGGTTCCTAAATCTCTGTCTCACCATTATACTGTATAATCTATCTGATACCATCCAGTATCTCGAGATCTCGAGACCTCTTCCACGTATAGAATCTTCTTTCATAATTCTTAAACTAGGTGTTATCTATTATTAAGTTATGCTCCATACAAAATTCTACCAGGCGGCCTCCTCTTTCGTTTCATACCCCCTTTCCATGTTCACCTACTACTTTTCCTTCTCTTCCTTTTCCTACTATCGAATTCCAGTCCCCGGTGACTACTAAATTTTTGGCTCCCTTCACTGTCTGAATAATTTCTTTCATCTCATAATACATTTCTTCAATCTCTTCGTCATTTGCGGGCCTAGTTGACATATACACTTCTACTGCTGTGCTAGGTGTGGGCTTCGTGTCAAGCTTGGTTTCAATAATGCGTTCACTGAGCTGCTCGTAATTGCTTACCCGCGTGCCTATTTTTTTATTCACTATTAAAACTACTCCTGCATTACTCATATTTGATTTTGTGGATATAGCCCTGTATTCAGCTGACCAGATGTCTTGTGTCTCCTGTTACCGAAATTCACTAATTCCCACTACATCTAACTTTATCCAATCGATTTCTCTTTTTCAATTTTCTAACCTACCTGCCCAATTGAGGGATCTGATATTTCACACTCCAATCCGTAGAACGCCAGTTTTGTTTCTCCTGATAACGATGTGCTTCTGAGTAGTCCCCGCCCGGAGATCCGAATTTTACCTCCGGAAAATTTTACCCAATAGTACATCATCATCATTTAACCATACATTAAAGCTGCATGCTCTTGGGAAAAATTACGGCTGTAAGTATCCCCTTGCTTTCAGCCGTTCGCAGTACCAGCACGACAAGACAGTTCTGAATAATGTTACAAGGTCACATCAGTCAATCATCCAGACTGTTTCCACTGCAACTATTGAAGGCTGCTGCCTCTCTTCAGGAACCACACGTTTGTCTGGCCTCTCAACAGATACCCCTCCGTTGTGGTTGCATCTACGGTACGGCTATCTGTGTCGCTGAGGCACGCAAGCCTCCCCACCAACGGCAACATCAATGGGTTCATGGAGATATATCAAGCCAAAATCGTTCCAGAAAGTTTGTGTGTTAAAAGCGGATCTCCAAAAAGGAACTTGCGAGATTACGTAAGGCAGCCAACATCGCAGGTTCCACGTAAGTCGAATGTAGCTTCAAAGGCGGACATATCGGCTCTAAACCTAATGCCGAAATCTACTTTTAATAACAAAATGTTTAAGCCTTTTTCACTTTCGTGTATGAATTAACTAAAATTTCTCCACAGCCACGATCCCAGCGTACCATATGACGACCTGACGTCATGATGGGAAGTATGGTCGTCACACGTAAAGTCTGCCATATTCTTCGAAAATGTTTTCATAACAGGGTGTACCTGCCTAATCTTTACACAGCGGCAGTATTTCGCACAAAGTACAATACTTACTATGTTTTTGGCACATTCTGAGTGAAACATACATTAGCTCAATGGTAATAACACAAATGAAGCAGGAAATGCTGAACCATAGTGTGAAGAATTACACTGACGAAAAAAAGATTATAACACTAGTAAAGAACTGTGAGACATAAACGGAAGCTGGTAGGCGTGTCTCTAAAGCTGAAAGATTATTCAAATTTCGTGACAGTCGCATAATAGTGGCTCTAGTAGTGCCACTATGAGGATGAAAAACAATTTACTTAAAATACACGCTGTAAGGGTCGTGAGCGTCAGTTGGCTTTGAGATTGGACATGGTGACTTCATGGTAGTAAAGAATGCCTTTAAATCGGCAAAGAGTTACTGCCTGTTGAGCTAGTCCTTACTACTGTATCATAGCCTCTGAGTACTTCAAGAATGTCTCGTCATCCCTTAGTGTTTCTGCATCCCACTTCTTCACGTATTGATCCCTCCTGACTAATCTGTTGAACTTCAACCTACTCTTCATCACTACTACATTGTGATATGAGTCTGTATCTGCTGCTGGGTACGCCTTACCGTCCTGTACATCATTTTGGAATCCCTGTCTGACCAGGATGTAATCTAACTGAAATCTTCCCGTATCACACGATCTTTTACAAGTATACCTTCTCATCTTGTGATTCTTGAAAAGACTATTTGCTATTACTAGCTAAAATTTATTACAAAACCCAATTAGTCTTTCTCCTCTGTCATTCATTGCCCAAAACCCATATTACCCTGTAACGTTTTCTTCCCCTCCTTCCTCTACAACTGCAATCCAGTCCCCTATGACTATTAGATTTTCACCTCCCTTCATGTAGTGCTTTACCCTTTCAATATGTTCACATAAATTCTCTGTCTCTTCATCTCCAGCTTGCGAAGTCGGCATGTATACCTGAACTATCGTTGTCGGTGTTGGTTTGCTGTCGATTCTGATAAGAACAACCCTATCACTGAACTGCTCTCTGTAACACACTCTCTGTCCTACCTTCCTATTCATAATGAACCCTACTCCCGTTATGCCATTTTTCTGCTGCTGTTGATATTACGCTTTACTGATCTAACCAGAAATCCTTGTCTTCATTCCATGTAAGTTCACGACCCCCACTATATTTAGATTGAACGACTGCATTTTGCTTTTCACATTTTCTAGGTTCCGTACCACATTCAAGCTTCTCACATTCCACGCCCCGACTCACAGAACGTTATCTTTTCGTTGATTATTCAATCTATTTGTCACGGTCACCTCACCCTTGGCAGTCCCCTCCCGGAGATCCGAATGGGGACTATTCCGGAATCTTTGCCATTGGAGAGATCACATACTACTTTCCCGATTACAGGCCACATGTCCTGTGGATACATGTGATGTGTCTTTA
Source organism: Schistocerca nitens (assembly GCF_023898315.1). Lineage (NCBI taxonomy): Eukaryota > Metazoa > Arthropoda > Insecta > Orthoptera > Acrididae > Schistocerca > Schistocerca nitens. The sequence continues at coordinate 470,111,464 of NC_064620.1, read as the reverse complement.
AAGGAGAGGTTTCCACTGCCTTCAGCATCCTCATGGCGTTGATAATTGCTGATTCTTCCCAGTAAAAGACAGTCTCTGAACTGTTACGAATCGGTTACTTGAAGGACAGCTCCGTGCCAGGCGCCCCGTAGCGTACATTCCACTGTCCCCAAATTGCCGTCATTCGTGATTTCAGTGGTGTCTAGGGAGAGCTCTTTGGTGGGCAGAGAGGACAATTTTTGCTGATGAAACCTAATTCTGCCCCGTCGCCAGTAACAGACGTGTGTTGTTTAGAAAGAGCCCAGATGAGAGCCTACAGCCAACCGGGCTATGTGTAGACACACTTGACGTACACTTGGAGTTATTGTTTGGATGCGATTTCGTATGGCAGGTGGTTATCCTATACACTCTGCAAATGTCTTCGTCAGTCTGTTGATTTAGTCTACTGTGTTGCCTTTGATGAACAACATTCCAAAGGGTGTTTTCCAACAGGATTACGCCCGGCCACGTACCATTGCTGTACTTAACATACCCGATAGGCTGTCGATACGCTGCCTTGGTCTGTTCGACCACTAGATTCATTTGCAATCCAACACACATTAGACATCATCAGAGGACAACAGCAGCGTCATCCACAACCAGCATTAACAGTCCTAGTGCAACAGGCATGGAACTCCACCCTAGAAAGTGACATCCAGCACCTGTACATCACAATACATCCAAGTTTGCATGGTTACATTCGACAGTCTGGTGGTTTCACTGGTTATTAATTTACGAGCCCTTCACATTTACACTTATCTAGCGCTTACATAATCCCTGATCTTCCAGTGTTAATCACTTACGTATGTTACCTACACAAATGTATTCACAAAAATTTCATTCCTCTACATTAATTATTTTCTAATTTTGCCATATTTTTTTCCGTCATTGTAATGCAGAATGCAACGTGGAGCGAAAACACACCCGGGTATAAAATATCTGTATGTTTATGGTTACTGTAACAAAGAACTGTGTTTAGCTTAAGATAATTTGTTATAGCAGTCATATAAAGAAGAGAAAAACTAGTTCCAGATTGGAGAAATTTAGGAAGACAATTGTTTGTGACGGGTTGTGAACAAATTACAATGGTATGTTACATGGATATTCTTTCGCAATGTCGAGCTTGCGAGAGAAAAATCAAGCCAGGTCATTAAGTAGCATACATTCAAAATAACTCTTCTACATAGATGTTGCAGTGACGTTTTTGAAGATTATGGCAAAACTATTAATTTAGAAAGATATTTTATTACAAACGCTTAGAGTAGAACATAGAAAGACAGAATCTATCCATCCATAAACTGCCAGTTAGTATATACCTTTTCCTAGCGAAAGTGGCAAAGTATTTTCATTATTCACTTCAGCACGTTTGTTCAACATTCTCTTCTGGTTACTTTCGATGGAGAGACTTTATTCGAGACCCATGCTAGTGACGTTTGATAGTTCAAGTCACTGCTTGCTCGATTTGCTCGTAGGTTAGAAAATATCGCCAGTGCTGCCTCTTTATAATACCGCGTTGACATATCAATAATTTGGAATGCTATATTCGGAATGTGCATGTCAAGGGAAGAAAGCACCAAATGTATCTTAGCCAACTGATTCTGAGAAGTTCAAGTAGGGCTAACACTGGAATTTTAATCAGGCATTGATGCATTTCATTTCATTTCCTTAAATTATGCGTACTCGAGGAATGATTATGCGCTAAATCTGGTAAGAAACTAATTATGTGGTTGCTGTTCATGTATACAATTAATATGAATGTTATTATCGATAACTTCTAAAACCTTTGTTTGTCGAGAACAATAATAATAACAATTGTTACTACACCACATTACATATTGTTAAGGGGCTCCGGAAAGACTCAAAATCATGAAAAGTTCAATTTTTACTTTTTTGCATTTTCTGAATCTGCAGACTATTACCTTTTAATAGATATATAATTTATTCAATTCCGAAGACTACAACTATTTTTAAATTTTTTTTGAAATGTGTTCTACATGGGCGTGACCCACTGTGGCGCTGTTAAACTGCTGTCAAATGGTGTTATTATTAACGTCCGTGTTCATCAGGTACATTTTAGTGATGTGAGATAAAGTATGTGTTGTGGCTAACCTGTGATGGTTCAATATATATCGCTGGTGTGATTGTCGATTGTTTCATGTTTATTTATTCTGTCGTTATCTCGAAAATATTCGTAATTAATTCTGTTTCTTGAGTCTCTGTTTTGTTGAAGTATAATAATGAGTAAAAGTAAAGTTATTAGAAATCCTCTGAAGGCTTTTAAGAAAAGGAGAAATGTTGGAAAGCCAAAGGTATGTGTTATTACTGTAAACAATAAAGACGATGAAAATCCCCCACATAGCTTGTGTCCCAAAGAAGAAGACAGTTGGTGTAAATATAACAAAGGATTGCTAACTGGTGAAGTGTACACTCATAAGCATAGTCTGCCTCATGCAATAATGGAGGTGATAAAACCTATTTTCAGAGACTTAGCAGCACCTGAACTGTTGAAAAAGTGTATTCACGGAAAAACTCAAAACCCCAATGAAAGTGTAAATAGTGTTATATGGTCGAGAATCCCCAAGACTGTATTTGTTGGAATAGAAACACTTCACTTTGGTGTGTATAATGCTGTTGCGACTTTCAATGATGACAACATTGTAAGGTGCAAGGTATTTAGAAATATGGGAATGAAGATAGGTTCTAACATGGTACGAGCGATGCTTGCATTAGACAAGGAACGCCTTCGGGCTGCAGACAGGGCTGTAAAGAGTCTAGAAATACAAGCAAAAGTAAACAGGAGGAGGAACAAGAGGAAGCTGGAGGAGGAGTTTGCAGAGGATGAAGATAATCTATCCTATGGACCTGGAATGCACTAATAAGTTAATCCAATCTTTGTCGCTCGATTCCCAAAACGTTTATTTTCTCATACTAATTACATGTTTTCTAAGGATCTTCCAAACATATTTGTTTCAAACTTTCAGTAAATGTTACACAGTACCTTCTGCATAATTTAACACAGCCTTTTTCCAAAAAACTGTATATTTTTGAATATATAAATAAAAAATTGCAAAAAAAGTTGTGAATTTTCATTACAATTGAAAAAAAATCATCTTTAATAACTGAACTAAAATTTTGTAAAATCCCTGTGTTAAGTTGTAGCCCATATTCCAATAAATAATCTGTAAAAAGTTCAACTTCCTACCTCAAATACTTTGTGAGGAAAGATGTAATTTATAAGCGTTATTTTAACATTGCAAGTATAGGGCGTTCCGGAGCCCCTTAACTCATAGAAACATTGTTTCGCCATTCTTTTATCTCAAACGTAAATGGGTTTTGAGAAGCACCAAACCTTTTTTCCCTAATTGCGGTAAATTTGAAATTATCTATTACTACGTCGCGTCCTTCCCCCTTTCTAATTTCCTTCCAGCAGTTGTGTCTGAAACAATCTCTTACTTTCTGTACATATGTTCCTGAGGAAAAAGCATCCACTGCACGCGGTTTACGCATCGCGGACACAGTACCCCTTAAAGGCGCCGTAAAAGCCAGCGAAACGACTCCGTCCTTATAGCTGCGGCGTCGTTGCACGTGCGTACTTTGCTGTAACACAGGGAAAGAGGAAACGCTATTTCAGTAGGCAAACGGTGTGGATATTTCGAAAAAGAAGAAATGGTGCCTGCTGCACCACACAAATTTCCCATTTTCTTGTGGATCGCTTTGCCCTTCACAATAACTGTACACAAGTAATAAGTTAATCATTTAATACGAAATGTATCATCCAACGTGAATATTCGTGATAATTCTAAAAGGGTCTCAATACATTGTTAACACTGAAATAAACGGTAATTACGCTGTATAGATTTCAACTAATGGGATTAGAAGCAAATGACACTAGTTTTACGGATTGTCTTACTTGTTCAATGTCTCAGTAGTTCTCGGGAGGTAATCAAATAGACGTAAATTTTTTTGCCGCGTTTCATTAGAAAACAATGTGACCACTGCACAGTAGCACGCAGAAGTAACGAATTAAACGCAACTCGTCCGAAGAGCATTTTATATCAGAAACGACGAGAGAAATAGAAAACTCCGCAAACAGGTATTGATTTTACCTGCTCAGTTGAGATATATTATATGCTTGTGGTGATTGTTTGGTCTCCTGAACTGATGATAGTCATTTAAACTCAGAATCAGAGACATTAACACAACCGAAGACTAGAATTACAAAAATAAAACAGTCTATGTGGTATTTATTTATTAACGTTTATTATCATTATCACCTTGGTAATTATGGTGTGCCGTTTGCTACTGTAAAATAATAACAGGCTGCAGAGACAGACTCTTCGACTTTTTCTGCAGCTTTTCTCAGTTTTCTCACTTTTTCTTAATTTTTATGTAATTACACTGCTAATTTAGAGTGTCATCCATGCAAAATATATTTTGGAAAAGGAAAACAAATTTTATTATATTATTAAGAAAATATAACAGACGAAAAGAAAGATTTAAAAAATGAAAGAGGTCCCTTTATCTCACTGTTACTAACTGGAAGCCTTCGGTAAACACTTTGAACCAGTTTCACCTGAATTAGCATATTCTGTTCTACTGTTGTTATTACTATATGTATATATGTGATGAGATTAACTTTATGTTGTTCGTGTCCGAGGTATGAGAATACTATCTGTAAGTTAAGGAATTCTGCTACCCATGACAGACGGAGCAAGGAGGTCATAAAAAGCAGACCATGTCAGGCAAAAATGGCATTTCTGGAGAAGCCAACTAGTATGCAATGCCGGTTTTAATTTTAGGAAGAAATTTATGAGAATGTACGTTTGGAGCACAGCATTGTAAGGTAGTGAAACATGGACGGTGGGAAAACCGGAAAAGAAGCAATTGAGATGTGGTTCTATGGGAGACTGTTGAAAATTACTTGGATTGGTAAGGTAAGGAAAGAAGAGCTTCTCTGGAGAATTGTCGAGGGAAGGAACATATGAGAACCACTGACAAGATGAAGGGACAGGATGGTAGGACGTCCTAACGAATTTGTAAGTCCGTGTGACGTTTCTTGTGATTCGTCTTTTCCTCATAAGGGAGAAGCTTATTCAACAGATACTCTGCTTAACATCTGTAGACCCTTGTAACAGTACCGTCTCAGCGCCTAGGAGTTGTCAGTACTGTTGTCGTCTTTGCCTTACCTGTTTGAAGATCGAATGCTCTTCCACCTCATATTATTTTGTAGCTGAGTTTTGACTAATCCGTTCTACTGATCCTCTTTGGTATTGTATAGTTTTTCTTCATATTTTTGTTTTGAATCGCGACATAGTTCCAGACTTACTTCCCTCCTTTGCGGCGTTTTTTTTATTTTTGGTAATGTTTTCTTTTACTCCTAGCCTCATTCCTTAGTTTTGTTAACTCAGTGGACTAGAGGAGTTTCTGTTTCAAAGCACCATTAGACTTCGAGATAGCTACATGTTGTTCTTTTTGTAGCAGGTACGTCAGAATGTGTGCATTCTAATCTACGTTACAACTGTCTGTACGGAGGGAAGCTTTTTCAAGCACGTCCATTAATTTTTGACAGTCAGCCTTAATTAGAAGAAGTTGTTTATTTGATGTGAATGTGTGTGTTCGTGTTTGCGTATTTCTATGTGTGGACGAGTATGGCATTGTGGTCACTGTGCGTGGCATTTCCTAGCACTTCCCATCTGTTGACTAGCCTTACAGATTTCGCATTTGCTAGTGAGATATCTGTGTTGCAGGTTCCTCCTGCATTTTTGCAGTATATAAGTGTTCGTCCTGCTTTGTCAGGGACAAAGAGACTGCATTCATTTATTCTGTTAAATTAGGTTTGTCCACTATTGTCCGTTCTGTCTGCAAGCCATAGCCAGGATCGTCCATTGACGTAACTAAGTATGAGTAGTCTTTTGTCCCCAGAGAATTGTGCTACATCTCTCACTTGGTCAGGAAAAGGCACTATGTTACAATAATACTGTGTATACATGAACGTCATGAGCCAAGATTCTCGTCAATGCGTAATTTCAGATGTGTCTACATGATCAGGAAAATGTTGTGCTATTTTCGTGGCTGTCTAACTTCGCAATTACAATTTCACTCTTAGTATCTTGTGTCCCACTAACTGTTATAAGATGCGAGATATTCTCATGGTATGTTCAACAGATTTCTGGAAGTACGGAAAAAAGAAAATCAAATGTTATGACAACGTTAAAATCACGACGGAATTTATTAGGTTCGTTACCATGCAAATACTGAGATTTTCTTCATGACTGACTTGTTTTTGATAATTACTGTGTCAAAAATGGAGACCTTTGTTGACTGATTCAGTTATTGTAAATGATTTCTACAAAATACTTTACTGTATTATCTAGGTTCGGAACTTCATGATTAATGCGTTAACGTTTCGTCTTATAACAAAACAAGATGGGAAAAACAGATAGCACTGTAAATGAGCATGTATATGATATTAATAAGCATATGAACCTCATAGCTACTATAAGCATACGTTAAGTTAGAAAGCGTATTGCAATTTAATTTTACATTTTTATAGGGCTCAGGCAGATAAAATTACGAACTGACAAATTTCAAGAACTGAAGCATTTAAAAGCTGTATCGGCACCTTCTCACTGTTAGCAGTGAACATTGACAAAAGAATGCCTGTCATATGTAGATGTAACTCCGAGATCCGGTGAAACGACTGTGCCAGTAGGGACTGTGGGTGTGTTGTGGAGTTCATGAGAAGAGCAATTTCACAATTGTCAATAATAACAGTTTAGCAGCCATCTGATTTTCAATGCATCTGCAAATAGGGAAAAGAAATCTTTTTCCCTGTGAATCACGAGAGACGTTTACAAGTTCTCGACTTCTTTTAAAGCCACTCTTCGACACTCTAATAACGTACTCTGATCAGCCAGAACATTGTGGCCATGGATTTGCTACATGAGCGATCTAGGCGATAGCAACGTCATCTGGCAAGGAATGAATGCTAGTCATACAGACACCAGTGCAATTAGTATCAGTGAGCGTGACGTCCATGAGCAGAATGGGGATGGCGTAGTAATCTTCTGAGACTGACACATGGCGCATTGTGATGACTCGGACGCTCGGATTGAGCATTTCTGACACTTCACAACTTTCAGGGTGTTTTTGTAGGAGTGTTGTGGTAAGTTCCTCAACATGTGGCGAAACCAAGCTGAGATCATGTCCAAAAGTCGTCTGGTTGGGCGAGCACACATCATTACAGATATCGTACAACAAAGACTCAGCAGACAGGTAAACCAGGACAGACGGCGACCTGTGTTGGAACTAACATCAGACTTTAATGCTGGACGCGTACAAGTGCGTTTGAAAGCACAGTGCACCGAACACTCCTAACGATGGGCCTCCGCAACCGACTACCCATGCATGCGCCTATGTTAACACCACAACAATGGCAACTATTACTGAAATGGATAAATGACCATCGACTCATGTCGTTGGTGCGGTGGCAGAGCATTGCATGATGTGATGAGTTCCGATACTTTCATCATCATGCTCAAGGGAGGGCGAGAATCTGTAGTCTTATATGAAAACAGCTCCGTGACACCTTCACTGCGGGACAGAGACAAGCTGGCAGCGGCTCCATTATACACTCCTGGAAATGGAAAAAAGAACACATTGACACCGGTGTGTCAGACCCACCATACTTGCTCCGGACACTGCGAGAGGGCTGTACAAGCAATGATCACACGCACGGCACAGCGGACACACCAGGAACCGCGGTGTTGGCCGTCGAATGACGCTAGCTGCGCAGCATTTGTGCACCGCCGCCGTCAGTGTCAGCCAGTTTGCCGTGGCATACGGAGCTCCATCGCAGTCTTTAACACTGGTAGCATGCCGCGACAGCGTGGACGTGAACCGTATGTGCAGTTGACGGACTTTGAGCGAGGGCGTATAGTGGGCATGCGGGAGGCCGGGTGGACGTACCGCCGAATTGCTCAACACGTGGGGCGTGAGGTCTCCACAGTACATCGATGTTGTCGCCAGTGGTCGGCGGAAGGTGCACGTGCCCGTCGACCTGGGACCGGACCGCAGCGACGCACGGATGCACGCCAAGACCGTAGGATCCTACGCAGTGCCGTAGGGGACCGCACCGCCACTTCCCAGCAAATTAGGGACACTGTTGCTCCTGGGGTATCGGCGAGGACCATTCGCAACCGTCTCCATGAAGCTGGGCTACGGTCCCGCACACCGTTAGGCCGTCTTCCGCTCACGCCCCAACATCGTGCAGACCGCCTCCAGTGGTGTCGCGACAGGCGTGAATGGAGGGACGAATGGAGACGTGTCGTCTTCAGCGATGAGAGTCGCTTCTGCCTTGGTGCCAATGATGGTCGTATGCGTGTTTGGCGCCGTGCAGGTGAGCGCCACAATCAGGACTGCATACGACCGAGGCACACAGGGCCAACACCCGGCATCATGGTGTGGGGAGCGATCTCCTACACTGGCCGTACACCACTGGTGATCGTCGAGGGGACACTGAATAGTGCACGGTACATCCAAACCGTCATCGAACCCATCGTTCTACCATTCCTAGACCGGCAAGGGAACTTGCTGTTCCAACAGGACAATGCACGTCCGCATGTATCCCGTGCCACCCAACGTGCTCTAGAAGGTGTACGTCAACTACCCTGGCCAGCAAGATCTCCGGATCTGTCCCCCATTGAGCATGTTTGGGACTGGATGAAGCGTCGTCTCACGCGGTCTGCACGTCCAGCACGAACGCTGGTCCAACTGAGGCGCCAGGTGGAAATGGCATGGCAAGCCGTTCCACAGGACTACATCCAGCATCTCTACGATCGTCTCCATGGGAGAATAGCAGCCTGCATTGCTGCGAAAGGTGGATATACACTGTACTAGTGCCGACATTGTGCATGCTCTGTTGCCTGTGTCTATGTGCCTGTGGTTCTGTCAGTGTGATCATGTGATGTATCTGACGCCAGGAATGTGTCAATAAAGTTTCCCCTTCCTGGGACAATGAATTCACGGTGTTCTTATTTCAATTTCCAGGAGTGTACTTTGGGGTACGTTCACGTGGGCATCCATACGACCAGTAGAGCTCGTGCAAGGCGCCCTGATGGCCAGGGAGTATCGCAAACTATTTGTAAATCTTTCATGACGATAATGTTTCCCGACGGCAGTGGCATTTTTGAACAAGATAATGCGCCATGACACAAGGTGAGAAGTGTGATGGAACGGCTCGAGGAACACAGTGGCGAGTTCCAGTTGGCGTGCTGACCACCCACCTCGCCAGATCTGAACCCGATCAAACACATCTGGGATGTGATTGAACGTGGCCTCAGAGATCATCGTCTCCCTCCCCAGAATTTATGGAAATTATGTGAATTGTGTGGGCAGTGTGGTGCTACGATGAGTCACCGATGTTATCTGTTCCAAAGGTGGACGTACCAGCTATTAGGTAAGTGGTCATAATGTTCTGCCTGATCAATGTATATGAACTACCTCACACATACATTTTATCTTTTGTTACATAATTCAGCACTACCAGCACAGCAACTATTTTAAAAGCAATCAGTGGATGGCCAGATTGAATCAAACGCCATGTTCCTTTTCATCTCTTAAAAGACACACAGCTACAAAGCACGTAATCAACAAGAAAAGCCAAAATTAATATTAATTTGAAACAGGGGACAAAAGAGGAAGAATCGTAACACCCAAAACAAACCCTTTTACTTGTACTATAGACAAATAAAGTAAGATACACAGTTTAACAAAAGACGAGCTCACGCTAGGAGGCAATTTTAGACGGCTCAATCCCTGGCACAAACATGACTGGAAAGTCAGTTAAAAATGATAACATCGTAGGAAATCACAGTGACAGCTTTAAACACCGTCGATCATACACCGATCAACTATAATGTCTCCAAACAGCGTCACTCATATAATGATCAGCGACAATGTCTATCTATGTCTGAGAAGCGCTGAAGAAACACACTTCATGTTCACCTGTCTCACTACTTCACCATTCCACAGCAGTGAAGAGGAAAACAGACAAAACAACTGTGTTTGACATTGCTTCAGTTTAGGGGCGATCTGAAAGTGATATTGTTGTTGAAATACCAAGTTTTCCAAGATCGCTAGCAATTCTATTTATTCCATTATTATTTATAATAATAAAAAAAGAGTTGCTAACTAACTTGACAATCTTGATTCTTCAAGAACAATGTGGTCAAAATTGCCTCTGCCAGAACTGAATGCGTACCGAAGCATGGCAAACCAACGACAGTTACCACTCCGGTGATCACTGAAAACCATTCTAGCATCATATCCCATCCGCATCCATCCTTATCGGAACGTGACAGGCATAACGTCCACCAGGGCGCCGTACTGTGTACAACGCAGTGAGGAAGGGAAACACACAGACAGAGCCTATACTTGTTGCTTGTGGCTCGGTACTGCTCTCGTCGCTCACTCGTTGCGCATCTGTGACTGGTAAAACGACTGGCTGGTCGCCTTCTCACCCCAGCAGCCAGTGTGTTGACTTCCTTATCCCCAGTCAGACTGCTTGCCGTGATAACGCATCAGAAGATGCTCATCAGCTTCCTCCTTCGCCACAGATACCATCATCCGCGAAGCACCTATAACAAACCTTTTCTGACATGGACAGCAGTGATATTCTTGGAATGACTCGTACAGCTCGCGCAGGATACGGCAGCCGATGCAAGGTGACCAGTTTTCGATCAAAGCCCTGGGCGAGTTCATTCGTTTGTTCGGAAGGGGAGGACGATAACTGTTTTCCACCTTTCGGCGGGTCAGCGATGGCATAATCAAGATGCGCACCCTATATTCTTTCTCAAAGATTTTACAGAAACCATTCCGTACAAGAATTTCATTTTTGCTTTACTCATAGCTTTATATGTCAGGTTCATGACGACACACACACACACACACACATATATATATATATATATATATATATATATATATATATATATATATATATATTATTTCGTTAATTGTCATAGTAATTGTGATATTTACGTGTAAGTAAGACATTTCTTGAAATTCGGAAATGTGTGCAATGAAAAATAAGGGTCGTGATAATCTTGTTGCCGGCCGAAGTGGCCGTGCGGTTAAAGGCGCTGCAGTCTGGAACCGCAAGACCGCTACGGTCGCAGGTTCGAATCCTGCCTCGGGCATGGATGTTTGTGATGTCCTTAGGTTAGTTAAGTTTAACTAGTTCTAAGTTCTAGGGGACTAATGACCTCAGCAGTTGAGTCCCATAGTGCTCAGAGCCATTTGAACCATTTGATAATCTTGCATTTGCTGCACATTACATAATATGTTGCATTTAGCTAACATATTGAATTTTTATTTAGGCTTAGGTCGTCACCAATCTCGAGAAAAGTGACCTGATGTATTAGGTCTACAGCTCTGCTTCCGCCGTTTTGCAATAGACGGCAGTAGCGGCAATTGCGGTTTAGGTGGTTGGTCAAAGGTGTAATACAATAAGCTTAGGCATCTGTAAACATAATGTCATAAAAATATTGGTTGACTTCTGATTTCATCATAAGGTTATTAGCGATTAAGTACGTCAACTTACGTACCCATTACTCGCCATTTGCGGGAAGTTTTAATTTTCTGCTTTAACATGAAGAAATCTGCGTAAGACCAATGGCGAGGGGACTATTAGCGGAAGAACGTGCAGAGAATATGTTCAACGCCTTGATAACGGTGATTTTGATGTCGGAGACCGGCATTTCGGTGGAAGACAGAACGTTTTCGTAGCTACTGAAACAGACGGTCACAGGACATCATCATCGAAAGCAGTTGATGCGTTCGAGCCCAGCACTGAAACACAAACGGCCACAATACAGCGATAGACACGTAAAGGTAATTTTGCAGCAGGTCAGTGGTCGACTCCATGTCGCAAAACCCGTCAAAATATACATGGAAACGTTGAAATGAGAAGTCCTATCCCTCCCGCCGTATTCTCCATACGTTGCTCTCTCTACCACCATCGTCGATCATTGGCATACAGCCTCGCCGACTAGCACTTCCGATCATATGAACAAGCGCAAAATAGAATCGATTCATGGACCCCCACAAAAGACGCCCAGTTCTTTCGCTATCCGAAAGATGGGAGAATGTAATGGTCAGCATTGGGCAATACTATGAAACATAATTTTTTTGTACGTTTTTCATAATAAATCCCCGAACTTCGAGAAAAAGCAGCGGAACCAAAGTTTTAGAGCTAGCAGCACACACATTTGGGATCGTGCCGCGTCAGCGATAAGGCCAGTGTGAAATATCGACAACATTTCTCATATTTCATGAGCGGTTTCAGGTATCGACATGAGGTTTTGGCATATGATAGCACGCAAAGTGGAGAATACTTTAGCCTATCGTTATTACGTAAAACTTCATTATTCCAATACATACAGACTTTTACGTTGAAAGAATGTAATTTTAAGGGCCGTCGATAGCTGGCGGAAGAAGAAATGCTACAGGTTTTGGAACAACATATATGAAGATATTACACTTTTTTTGTAGCAAGGATGTGGTTTTTCATAAGCTACTTACTTTACTTTTCCTCAGTTCCTCACTTAATGAACGTAATAAATTACCGTTTAAGATTTTCTCGCAACTGTCTGCACAACATGTTAGTGAGATGAGGAAAAAGTCTGTCGTATTTTCACAGAAGAAGCAAATTTTAACGTGACAACCAGAGAAATGTGTAGTTTTTACTCAAAATTAGACACTCATGATGCTTCTCCAAAAGTTACAAATGATTGACAAGCCAGACGAAAATAAATGAGCGGAATTCTTTTTAGATACTGACAAAAGCAGAGGTGATTAGTAAGTCTGTTTGAATGGTCACCGTGCAAGTGGGGGTGTGGAGAAGACCCCTCCCTCCCCCCCCTCCCCACGAATATTCAGGATTCAGTTTAGGGCGGCACTACCCCTCCAGCGCTTGGTATTTGCCCCCAGCGCTCTGAGCGATCACCCACCATGGCCACTCTCCCCACACTTCGCCAGCCAGCTGCGCATGTAGCGGCCATGGTATTTTGCGCATACTATTACACAGGTTCATAGATCCATGACCACGTACATATAGTTCAAGTTATGCTGAGCCAGATCGTCTCAGCCCTACATTTGGCATTTCCAGGTATTTTTCGCAGACTGACGTGGGAATCTTCCAGATTCTCAGACGTTGTACATCAATAGAGAATGATCAACATGCGTATACAGTAATTAAATATAACACCAGAACTGTGGAGCACAGTGAAAGCGTATCTGTGAACCGCTATGTTGAACATCTCACGTGGGTGAGTTGGTAGAACGTGAGGTCGTAGCACCCACGGTCTTGTCATCAAATCCCACTGATGACAATATTTTTAAATGTTTACGTGTGAAACTGTTAAGTGGGAGAACTCTTTCCTGACATGTAAAAGGTCTTTCAGAGGTTATAGCAATGTTCTTTTGGCAGTCAACAAGCAGACAATATTTTTAGGTGTTTACTTGTGAAACTGTTATATAAGAGATCTTTTTCCTTACATGTAAAAGGACTTTTTGGAGTTTGTAGCAAGATTCTTTTGGCAGTCTACAAGCAGACTGTCAAAGAAACATTGCTACGAACTCCATAAAGTCCTTTGGTGCGATGACCACACGCTCTACCAATTCATCCACACAAGATCTACGAAACAATTACTCACAGATAAGCTTTTCCCTTTGCTCAGTAGTTCTGGTGTTACTTTTAATTACCGTTTACGCATGTTCTACGCGAGGACGGCACATAGCACGAGCGAAATCGGTGTTTCCGTTGTTACATACAAAGTTTGGTACTGATCTAAGTGTCTGACATCTAGAAGTTTGGGAATCAGCTGCATGTGGGCATTTCATGTGACATATGACCATATGAAAGTCTTTGCCAGACCGGGACCCGAACCAAGATGCTCAACTTCTCTTTAACGGTTGCTTTAGCCGCCTCGGCCATCAGACCACTCCTTCCGTCTAAACCAAAATCCCACACGTCGCACACTAGAGATGTAGAGTCCATCGTCCATTATCACATATTTTCTCTCAGCTATTCAGCTGAGTCCTGCAAGAGACTCTGAGGAGGATAGCTGGTGGCTGTCAAGCTGGTCGTGAGGTGAACTGTTTCACATCGATCGTTCTTGGTTTCTAATATTACAAATTGCAACGTTAGATCGGCCCAACAATATGTGTAAATCTTGTAAGTTTGTCGGCCTCAATGTAAGTGTTCTCAATTTGCCTCTTCAGTGGGATGTTAATCACTATCAATCAGTTCAAGCAAATCAAATTACTCTTCTGGCTTTCTCAACGATCCTTTTACCATTGGTGACCATCGTTACTGTAATGCCATCATAGTTGCGTGTGGGCACCCGGAGTACGAGATAGTTGTCTGTTGATAAGTTCAGAGTTAGTTGGCTTGGTTCAAATGGCTCTGAGCACTATGGGACTTAACAGCTACGGTCATCAGTCTCCTAGAACTTAGAACTACTTAAACCTAACTAACCTAAGGACATCACACAACACCCAGCCATCACGAGGCAGAGAAAATCCCTGACCCCGCCGGGAATCGAACCCGGGAACCCGGGCGTGGGAAGCGAGAACGCTACCGCACGACCACGAGATGCGGGCTCAGAGTTAGTTCGCCGGCCGGAGTGACCGAGCGGTGCTAGGCACTACAGTCTGGAAATGCGTGACCGCTACGGTCGCAGGTTCGAATCCTGCCTCGGGCATGGGTGTGTGTGGTGTACTTAGGTTAGTTAGGTTTAAGTAATTCTTAGCTGTAGGGGACTGATGACCTCAAAGTTAAGTTCCATAGTGCTCAGAGCCATTTAAACCATTTTTAGAGTTAGTTCGCATTACCATCTGCTTTCATCACCTTAAAACGCGTTCATAGTTTCTCGATCAGTTCTGGGTTGGTTAAACTATCTTCCACGAATCACGCTTCAGCGGGAAATTCCTGTGGTGTTCCCCTTAAAGTAGCTTTGGGTAACTCTACAAGTAATGTTTACGAATCTGGTAGCACGTAGATATATCCAGTTATCCACCGACGCCAGTGACACACACTGTAACTGGTTCTGGACCTTGACGGACGTAATGTTTGTTCTTCTTGCTACAATTTCCCATTTCCAGGGTATTTTTCAGATTATGTTCCACTTGGTGTAGAATAAGTACTTGCACTCTGATTCCAATCAACTCTCTATTCCCATTATTACAGTTTTTTTTATATAGACAATTTCTAGAATTTGGTTGTTGACGCTTCATTAGTTAATAACTAGTCTTTAATATACTCGTATGTGACCTGTTTTAACAGTTCATTTCTCATGCAATGGCCTTTCGATTCGGGATATGTCGTTCCGTCTAACCTGAAAAGAGCCTTGCACATTTCACACATATTACGCCACTCGAGTCGGCATTTATGGTGTATAATGGAATTATTGACACTTTACACCTCTGAATTAAACTTCTGACTCTAACATAGAGTGCGCGGTCAACTGAAGACACATGGTTGACAAGACTCCCTTTTACTGTTGTGGTTTACTTCTACTACTACTCTGTCTAACCAATGAGAAGTAGTTACAAAACCTACAAATGTGAGACAATTCCTAGTTCAGTATGAGGAAGCATTTACAAAAAATTCAATGTAACTTTGTTTATTACTAGGTGGATGGATCATGTAGGCAGAGCAAGGTAAACTACGGTTTCCTTTGTTCAGAAACGTGTTTTTCCTGACAGTGAACAGTTGCAGTCACTACCGACTACTGTAGTCGGCATAACATGTTACAGATCATAGTTAGTGGTGCGAAAAGTACCCTCCGCCACACAACATTAGGTGGCTTGCGGAGTATGATGTACACTCCTGGAAATGGAAAAAAGAACACATTGACACCGGTGTGTCAGACCCACCATACTTGCTCCGGACACTGCGAGAGGGCTGTACAAGCAATGATCACACGCACAGCACAGCGGACACACCAGGAACCGCGGTGTTGGCCGTCGAATGGCGCTAGCTGCGCAGCATTTGTGCACCGCCGCCGTCAGTGTCAGCCAGTTTGCCGTGGCATACGGAGCTCCATCGCAGTCTTTAACACTGGTAGCATGCTGCGACAGCGTGGACGTGAACCGTATGTGCAGTTGACGGACTTTGAGCGAGGGCGTATAGTGGGCATGCGGGAGGCCGGGTGGACGTACCGCCGAATTGCTCAACACGTGGGGCGTGAGGTCTCCACAGTACATCGATGTTGTCGCCAGTGGTCGGCGGAAGGTGCACGTGCCCGTCGACCTGGGACCGGACCGCAGCGACGCACGGATGCACGCCAAGACCGTAGGATCCTACGCAGTGCCGTAGGGGACCGCACCGCCACTTCCCAGCAAATTAGGGACACTGTTGCTCCTGGGGTATCGGCGAGGACCATTCGCAACCGTCTTCATGAAGCTGGGCTACGGTCCCGCACACCGTTAGGCCGTCTTCCGCTCACACCCCAACATCGTGCAGCCCGCCTCCAGTGGTGTCGCGACAGGCGTGAATGGAGGGACGAATGGAGACGTGTCGTCTTCAGCGATGAGAGTCGCTTCTGCCTTGGTGCCAATGATGGTCGTATGCGTGTTTGGCGCCGTGCAGGTGAGCGCCACAATCAGGACTGCATACGACCGAGGCACACAGGGCCAACACCCGGCATCATGGTGGGGGAGCGATCTCCTACACTGGCCGTACACCACTGGTGATCGTCGAGGGGACACTGAATAGTGCACGGTACATCCAAACCGTCATCGAACCCATCGTTCTACCATTCCTAGACCGGCAAGGGAACTTGCTGTTCCAACAGGACAATGCACGTCCTCATGTATCCCGTGCCACCCAACGTGCTCTAGAAGGTGTAAGTCAACTACCCTGGCCAGCAAGATCTCCGGATCTGTCCCCCATTGAGCATGTTTGGGACTGGATGAAGCGTCGTCTCACGCGGTCTGCACGTCCAGCACGAAAGCTGGTCCAGCTGAGGCGCCAGGTGGAAATGGCATGGCAAGCCGTTCCACAGGACTACATCCAGCATCTCTACGATCGTCTCCATGGGAGAATAGCAGCCTGCATTGCTGCGAAAGGTGGATATACACTGTACTAGTGCCGACATTGTGCATGCTCTGTTGCCTGTGTCTATGTGCCTGTGGTTCTGTCAGTGTGATCATGTGATGTATCTGACACCAGGAATGTGTCAATAAAGTTTCCCCTTCCTGGGACAATGAATTCACGGTGTTCTTATTTCAATTTCCAGGAGTGTAGATGTAGATGAAGAGTTCGGACGAGTGAGTGCAGCCACACGGAAGATATCATTTCGTCTTTAGAGCGCATATACGTTCAGATTTATATATAAGATGTTCCACTAAATGTGTTTGCCCCTGTGAGTTATGAAGTAGTAATCGATGTAAATATTTATGGCAGTAGGTCACCATAAGAAACGTTACACTGTCTGCGGAGCTATAAACATAGTTTACCGCGTTATTATCCAAAGAGTTACAGCAAAAAGATAAAATTTTTAAATGTAACAATAGTGATTTCTATCAAACACTGGAATCAGCAACAACAGCTGTGTATACATCAATTTAAATTACATTCCTATCACTATTAGTTTGGGATCTACAACCCTTCAAAGTTTCAGGGGGAGGTACCATACACGCTCCGCATAACGCAACTGGCATTATAAATGGGGTGTGGCTGCATTGTAACGTCGCCGGTGTCACGGAGCGAGAAGCTTCCTCGATGGGCTGTTAGACAGCCGACTGTCGCCACCCACGGCCGTATACCCGACAGTTGAAGCCACGCAAACGGAGCTCAATATACCACAGTTACTGACATTGGATGAAGATGGGATACACGAACAACGAGTACGTTGACATGTTGCTGATGCTCGGCGAGTGCCGACACGATCCCACTGAGCAGCCACGGCGTAATCCGTGAGGTATCCTAGGCGAAGAGCTCCGGAAGCTATTACGTTCTTACGTGCCGAACAACGACTTCGGGAAACTGGTAGCTTGGTAATGCGCCGCAGTAACAGACGAAGAACTGCAAGAAGTGAGGAGACAGGTGTTTGTTTTAGCTGCAGTACACCAAGATCCTCATGTTAGCTCACGAGCCGTTGCTCCAGTCGCTGGTGTCTCTCACATCTGTGTGGCGTATAGCACACGGCCACAAGTTTCACCCGTACCACCTATCACTGACCCAGGAGCTGCATGGGAACGATTTCCGTGCGAGAGTTACATTCTGTGAAAGGGCCGTGCGTAATTTCACACTGGAGTCTTTACAAGATGTTATTTTCTGTGATGAGGCCACATTCACAAATTATGCTGCAGTGAATCGCCATAATGTGCACTACTGGGCCGCAGACAATCATCGGTGGGTGCGAACTGTCGACCGTCAACGCAGGTGGTCTATTAATGTATGGTGTGGAATCCTTGGGGATGAAATCATCGGTCCACACTACTTCCCAGGTACACTGTCAGGTGAGCTATATCGCGCGTTTATAGTCGACGGTTTGGGTGGTCTCCTTGAACATGTGTGTCAACACAAGAGAGTCCGTATGTGGATGCAGCACGATGGACACCCAGCCCATTCTGCGCGTGCTGTTGTGGAAGAACTAAACAACAGGTTTGCAGGAAGGAGGTAGGTGCGCCATGGTCCTCATTCATGGCCCGCAAGGTCTCCTTATTCAACACCATTAGATTTCTTTTGTGAGACTATCTAAAGCATCGTGTTTATGTCACTGAGACAACATCCACAGATGATATAAAACGGCGCATCGAGGACTCATGTTGCTCCGTGACATCGGCGATGTTACATCTCGTCCGCAGATCCTTTAAAAGGCGAATTGCATTGTTCATTCAGGAACATGGACACACATTTGAATATCTCGTTTAAATCAACTTCCCACCGCCAGAACATCCATCACCCTCCACACAGCCATGTAGTATCTGCCCCTGAAACTTTGAAGGGTTGTAGCTCCCAAACTAAAAGTGATAGGAATGTAATTTAAATTGATGTATACACAGCTGGTGTTACTGATTCCAATGCATGATAGATACAACTATTGTTCCATTTAAAAATTGTATCTTTTTGCTGTAACTCTTTGGATAATAACACAATAAACTATTTTCATAGCTCCGCAGACAGTGTAACGTTTATAATGGTGAACTACAGCAATAATTATTTTCGTCGCCTATTACTTAGTAACTTACAGAGGTAAACACATTTAGTGAAACACCCTGTATACGTTATGGCTTCTTTCGGACATGTGCGGAAGAACAGATAGCACATACATACAAAAATGTCATGAAAACGTTGGCATGTACTCACGTTAAGGAAATGATCTCCCACATACCCTCAACAAAATTTCTAGATATGTTTAAATTTGACGATGCTGCCCCTATTGCTTCTGATTAAATGGTTCAAATGGCTCTGAGCACTATGCGACTTAACTTCTGAGGTCATTAGTCGCCTAGAACTTAGAACTAATTAAATTTAACTAACCTAAGGACATCACACACATCCATGCCCAAGGCAGGATTCGAACCTGCGACCGTAGCGGTCACTCGGCTCCAGACTGTAGCGCCTAGAACCGCACAGCCACTCCGGCCGGTCTCTTCTGATTAAAAACAGGATTTGTAACGAAACTGCAGCTATTTAATTCACAGCGTACTACTACTGATTAAATCGGAAATACGTTTTAAATATGTACAGGCATGCTAGTACCATATACATTTCGAGGAAACCTACAGTGACAATTACTTCCTCACTTTTCTTTGTCTCTATAACTACTGATCCTACTCAGAGGCTGTGTGACCCTCAGACCTGTAATGAGAGACTGTCACACAGGCTAAATACGAGATCTGTTCAAGAAATACCAGGACAATCGCAATTTCGCGCCAGTGTTGTGTTGTGGGAAAATGTAGCATGCATCCCTGCACACGCTTCGTTTTAATGTGTAAATGCCGGAAGTTTCATTGATGTATGTGCTGCCTTGAGTAGAACGTTGTGCCGCACAGTTTGCGAATTTCGAGATGACAGAGTTAGAGGACCAACGCGTCTGCATTAAAATTTTGCGTGAAACTCACGAAAACCTTTACACAGACACACCAAATGATGCAGGAAGCCTATGGTAATGAGTTCTTAAGCTTTATTCGGTGTTACGAATGGTTCTTGCGGTTTAAGAATGGTCTGACTGAAGTTAAAGGTGACCCTTCGACGTCTACCGACGACGCGGTTGTCGGAAACGTCTAAGAAACTCTGAGTGCCAGTAGAAGACTGAGTATCTGAGAGATTGAAGAAGAATGTAACATTTCAGTTGGATCATTTCATGAAATTATGACATGGCATCTTGGAATGCATTGTGTTGCTTTCAACTTCGCCCCGCAGCTCATGAGTCAAGATCAGAGACCCCACTGCCTCTCAGTCGGTAGAGAGTTTTTGGATCGCTAAAAACCAGCTTCCCACTGGATGACACTTAAGGAAACGGGAATACAATGCAAACGTCGCTGTTCTGGCTTTTGTTGCAATCAGTCGACTGTACACGATGTCCACGACTATGATTTGACGCAACGTAATATTGCGCTGACGATACTGATTTGATGCGATTTGATATGAGTTATGTAAAAGATGATAACAATTGTAACACTAATACCCAAAAATCGATATTGTGACGAAAATTATGTATATCAGGTACTTTTTTTAGGTTTTACATGTTACGGAATACGATTTTGATAATGACGGCACGGTCGAAAATAAATTATTATATTTCATAAACCAGTAATTTTACAGGCAAACAGTCCATGATGTCACATACAGAGTGTTCGGAAATTCCCGTTACAATCGTCTAGGACTTATTGAGGGAAATGACTAGATAATAAAAAATGGCTCTGAGCACTATGCGACTTAACTTCCGAGGTCATCAGTCGCCTAGAACTTAGAACTAATTAAACCTAACAAACCTAAGGACAGCACACACATCCATGCCCGAGGCAGGATTCGAACCTGCGACCGTAGCGGTCGCTCGGCTCCAGAGTGTAGCGCCTAGATCCGCACGGCCACTCCGGCCGGCGACTAGATAATATTTAGAGTGGTCTCATGTCCAGTAATCTATCGTTTCCATGCTATAATCATTGCAAAACATGTTCATAACCTGACCGGGTTTACAAGTAATTGACTGGGCTTGACCAAGTACATCATTTGTTTTACAATTCCACTCATTAATAGCCAAAGAAATTGCTCGTGTACTCATTGACGGGTTCTCTTCAACGTGATGCAGTACGGTCTCTCCAAACTGTGGTGTGTGGCGTCTCCGTGGAGCACCACAGTCACGCCTGCTGAGGGTGAAGGCACCATTTCTCGAAACCGTTGCGTAACTGTGGCGAAAAGAGTATGCGATGGAATCGGACGTTGTGGAGAACGGTCTTGATAACGGCGAGTAGCAGACTTTTCATTACCGTGAGCTTCGCGTCCAGAAGGGTCATGTCGGCGTATTTTACAAACGAGTGCTGCACCGTGTTGCTCCAACATTCAGAACACATGAATAAGGTTCGAACCAGATCACAGAGGACAGGCGTCAAATGACACCAACCGATCCGACGTAACTACCCTCCACCATGATTACCCTGTAGCATACCTACCTAGGAAACATGTTTTCAAACGGCTATAGCACAGCAGTGGTATACTTTTCGACATGCGTTACTATTCAAAATACTGTGAACTCACTCCCATTTACAAGTGCTAAAAGTTTGTAACGGGAATGTCCGAACAAAAGGTACAAAATTTTACATGACTGTGAACCCCAGATATGAGAAATTAACTGCACATAGCATTGTTTCTTGATTTCTTGTAATTCACTTTAGCAGGCAAGTCTGGTATCAGCGATGAATCCTTTCATCCAACACCTCTACGGGCGTAGCAGTGTCTATGGTACCAACGTGAGCACTTTAGAATGATCTACCACTTCTTGTGTCCCGATGGGTAACAGCATAACTACAAAATTATGTTAAAGATCCATGTAACTGTTTCTTAATATTTTGAACGTTATGGTTAAATAAATACGTCACACGTTTTTGAAGAGGTCTTGAGTGAGGAAATGGAGTGCTGAATTAACGAGATACACTCATGTTTACAAATTAAGGATAATTGCAGAATGTGGTGCCACAGAACGTGGCACTACACAAAACTGGCGGTAATAGCATAAACACATATGGAACACACACGAATCAGATCTGTAAGTACGCGGTATTGCTGATAAGTTGAGAAAATCGTCCTAGAAACACTTGTGCTACAAAACTCCACTGTTTCCTGCGCATATACCCCGACATCAATATGGGATATGATCACCATGCACACGTACACAGGCCGCACAACGGGATGGCATACTCTGGATCAGGTGGTCGAGCAGCTGCTGGGCTATAGCTTCCCATTCTTGCACCATTGCCTGTCTGAGCGCCTGCATTGCCTTAGGGGTTGGAAAACGTGCAGCGATACGTCGACCGAGAGTATTCCAGACGTGCTCGATGGGGTTTAGGTCTGGAGGACAGGCAGGCCACTCCATTCGCTTGATGTCATCTGTTTCAAGATACTCCTCCACGACGGCAGCTCGGTGGGGCCGTGCATTATCATCCATCAGGAGGAAGGCGGGACCAACTCCATCCATGAAAAGGCGGACGTACTGGTGAAAAATGACGTCCCGATACACCTGACATGTTACAGTTCCTCTGTCGATGATATGCAGGGGTGTACGTGCACGAATCATAATCCAACCCCATACCATCAAACCACGACGTCCATACAGGTCCCTTTCAAGGACATTCAGAGGTTGGTATCTGGTTCCTGGTTTACACTAGATGAAAATACGGCGAGAATCACTGTTCAAACTATATTCGGACTCGTCCTTGAACATAACCTGAGACCACTATTCCACTGACCATGTAATTTGTTCATGACACCAGGCTTTACGGGCTCTCCTGTGACCAGGGGTCAGTGGAATGCATCTTGCAGGTCTCCGGGCGAATAAATCATGTCTGTTCAGTCGTCAGTAGACTGGAGACAACAGTTACAGGAGCTGCGGTAAGTTCCCGATCAAGGCTACCTGCAGTACTCCGTGGCCGTCTGCGGGCACTGATGGTGAGATATCGGTCTTCTTGTGGTGTTCTACACTGTGGTCGTCCCGTACTGTGGCGCCTGGATACGTTTCCTGTCTGCAGGAATCGTTGCCATAATCTTGAGATCACATTTTGTGACAAACGGACGGCACGTGCTACGACCTGATGTGTTTGACCAGCCTCCAGTCACCCTAGTATTCTACCCCTCATTTTCAACACACAGTCACCATTACCACGTCTGAAAACGTCTGCACACTTACTCGCTGCACCGTATTCTGACATGCACCAACAAACCTCTGCGTACGTGGACTGCTGCCAGCGCCGCCGTGCGAAGACCGCAAGTCAAATGCACCGCATGGTCATACCCCGAGATGATTTAAACCCGCAAACAGCCCACCAGAGAGTTAATACACCATGTATCAGCATTATCCTCAATTTATGAGCATGAGTTTAGAACGCTATTTTAGAAAGTCCAGCTCCTGCTCATACTTCCGTAACGAATGAATATAGAAGAAAGGCAGTCGTGCTGGTTAACGTTTCTGTGGTAAGTAAATACAAATTGCTTGTTAATTTTTTTTGTTTAGGGTGATAAAATAAATAGGCAGCCTGTATACAGAAAGTAGGTGACGTTACTCACACGTTCCCCATGCGGCTTTGCTGAAATGCTATAAATTTGCATGACCAAGCATGAAGTGGCAATCCTTCAAATATGAAGTTTGTTGTACGCCTTGTAAGTAGGCTATTTAGGTTTTTATGTTGGTAACGCCACGTAGCGCTCTGTATGAAAATCAGTGACTGTGCTGTGTGCAATATGTGGCTGGATGGCATTGTTGAAATATCCGCTATTGTAGTGTTGGGTAGTTGGATGTGAACAGCGCATTGCGTTGTCCAGTTGGAGGTGAGCCGCCATCAGTGGTGGATGTGAAGAGAGAGATGGCAGAATTTTGAGAGCGGACGATCTGGACGTGTATCCGTCAGAAAAAGGAAATTTGTAAGACTGGATATCATGAACTGCTATATATATTATGCCTTTTTGAACACTATTAAGGTAAATACATTGTTTGTTCTCTGTCAAAATCTTTCATTTGCTAACTGTGCCTATCAGTAGTTAGTGCCTTCAGTAGTTGGAATCTTTTATTTAGCTGGCAGTATTGGCGCTCGCTGTATTGCAATAGTTCGAGTAATGAAGATTTTTGTGAGGTAAGTGATTCATAAAAGGTATAGATTATTGTTAGTCAGGGCCATTAGTTTGTGGGGATTAGTGAAAGTCAGATCACGTTGCGCTAAAAATATTGTGTGTCAGCCAAGTGATGATCACAATAAGAAATGAGAGAAATGTCTGAGTACGTTCAGTTTTCCTCAGCTGTTTCAAAATCAAATAACATAAAGAGTTTTTCCAGCACTGTCAATCTGAATTTTTCAAAGGGGATGTTTCATATGTCGACCCTTAACCGAGGACGCCTTTTTTGCCCAACATTGTGATTGCAGAAGACAGCTATTCACTCAGGAGAATGCTCAATAGTGGTCAGCGATAAAAATTTTTAGAAGTGATCAGCGTTCGATGATTACGTCTGTACCAAACGAAAGATGTTGCACAAGTAAACACACCCTTATCTCCTACTGATTCACTGTCTTCGTCAGATTTTTAACTTTAGACGTGCTAAAAGAAAAGTTTGCTTATATTCGGATGGGGTTTGCGCTGTAATCCGCCATGTTCTACACTGCTGGCGGCGGTAAGGGAGTTGGGAAGAGCCAGCCAAGTGCACTGAGGCGAGAGCTAATGAATGGCACCGCCAGCTGACACCGCGATGATAGCGCGCTACCAAAGCGTTTTTCCCATCTCTGCTAGAGATCACACTGCTCTCTGTATACCGGTATTGGACGAATATGGGTACTGGTCTCCGATAGAACGTTTTAATACTAATGGATGACAGTGCAACCATAAATCATTCATTGGGTTATAATGTCACACAGGAATACCATTTATCTAGGAAGAGAGTTTGGTGTTGGTAGTTTTGGAACAATCACAACAAGCTTCTCACGTGTCATTCGCATAGTTAGGTTCCACCACATGCGGCAGCCCGTATTGGCGGAATTCGTTGTTAATGCAAACTTGTGCGGAAATACATGGCTTGCGGGACGGATATTCTCGAAGTGCTGGTGAAAATATTTTCATAGCTGCAATTAATTGGGGAAGAGAAGAAAGGTAGTGGCGTAGAATTCCTGACTTTGAAACCTTTCGACAATGTTGTTGTTGTTGTGGTCTTCAGTCCTGAGACTGGTTTGATGCAGCTCTCCATGCTACTCTATCCTGTGCAAGCTTCTTCATCTCCCGGTACCTACTGCAACCTACATCCTTCTGAATCTGCTTAGTGTATTCATCTCTTGGTCTCCCTCTACGATTTTTACCCTCCACGCTGCCCTCCAATACTAAATTGGTGATACCTTGATGCCTCAGAACATGTCCTACCAACCGATCCCTTCTTCTGATCAAGTTGTGCCACAAACTTCTCTTCTCCCCAATCCTATTCAATACGTCCTCATTAGTTATGTGATCTACCCATCTAATCTTCAGCATTCTTCTGTAGCACAACATTTCTAAAACTTCTATTCGCTTCTTGTCCAAACTATTTATCGTCCATGTTTCACTTCCATACATGGCTACACTCCATACAAATACTTTCAGAAATGACTTCCCGACACTTAAATATATACTCGATATTAACAAATTTCTATTCTTCAGAAACGCTTTCCTTGCCATTGCCAGTCTACATTTTATATCCTCTCTATTTCGACCATCATCAGTTATTTTGCTCCCCAAATAGCAAAACTCCTTTACTACTTTAAGTGTCTCACTTCCTAATCTAATTCCCTCAGCATCACCCGAATTAATTCGACTACAATCCATTATCCTCGTTTTGCTTTTGTTGATGTTCATCTTATATCGTCATTTCAAGACACTGTCCATTCCATTCAACTGCTCTTCCAAGTCCTTTGCTGTCTCTGACAGAATTACAATGTCATCGGCGAACCAAAAAGTTTTTATTTCTTCTCCATGGTTTCTAATACCTACTCCGAATTTTTCTTTTGTTTCCTTTACTGCTTGCTCAATATACAGATTGAATAACATGGGGGAGAGGCTACAACCCTGTCTTACTCCCTTCCCAACCACTGCTTCCCTTTCATGCCCCCCGACTCTTATAACTGCCATCTGGTTTCCGTACAAATTGTAAATAGCCTTTCGCTCCCTGTATTTTACCCCTGCCACCTTTAGAATTTGAAAGACAGTATTCCAGTCAACATTGTCAAAAGCTTTCTCTAAGTCTACAAATGCTAGAAACGTAGGTTTGCCTTTCCTTAATCTTTCTTCTAAGATAAGTCGTAAGGTCAGTATTGCCTCACGTGTTCCAGTATTTCTACGGAATCCAAACTGATCTTCCCCGAGGTCGGCTTCTACTAGTTTTTCCATTCGTCTGTAAAGAATTCGTGTTAGTATTTTGCAGCTGTGGCTTATTAAACTGATTGTTCAGTAAGTTTCACATCTGTCAACACCTGCTTTCTTTTAGATGGGAATTATTATATTCTTCTTGAAGTCTGAGGGTATTTCGCCTGTCTCATACATCTTGCTCACCAGATGGTAGAGTTTTGTCAGGACTTGCTCTCCCAAGGCCGTCAATAGTTTCAATGGAATGTTGTCTACTCCGGGGCCCTTGTTTCGACTCAGGTCTTTCAGTGCTCTGTCAAACTCTTCACGCAGTATGATATCTCCCATTTCATCTTCATCTACATCCTCTTCATTTCCATAATATTGTCCTCAAGTACATCGCCCTTGTATAGACCTCTATATAGTCCTTCCACCTTTCTGCTTTCCCTTCTTTGCTTAGAACTGGGTTTCCATCTGAGCTCTTGATGTTCATACAAGTGGTTCTGTTATCTCCAAAGGTCTCTTTAATTTTCCTGTAGGCAGTATCTATCTTACCCCTAGTGAGATAAGCCTCTAAATCCTTACATTTGTCCTCTAGCCATCCCTGCTTAGCCATTTTGCACTTCCCGTCGATCTCATTTTTGAGACGTTTGTATTCCTTTTTGCCTGCTTCATTTACTGCATTTTTATATTTTCTGCATTCGTCAAATAAATTCCATATTTCTTCTGTCATCCACGGATTTCTACTAGCCCTCGTCTTTTTACCTACTTGATCCTGTGCTGCCTTCAGTACTTCATCCCTCAAAGCTGCCCATTCCTCTTCTATTGTATTTCTTTCCCCCAGTCCTGTCAATTGTTCCCTTATGCTCTCCCTGAAACTCTGTACAACCTCTGGTTCTTTCAGTTTATCCAGAACCCATCTCCTTAAATTCCCACCTTTTTGCAGTTTCTTCAGTTTTAATCTACAGTTCATAACCAATAGATTGTGGTCAGCCGGCCGCGGTGGTCTAGCGGTTCTAGGCGCGCAGTCCGGAACCGCGCGACTGCTACGGTCGCAGGTTCGAATCCTGCCTCGGGCATGGATGTGTGTGAGATGTCCTTAGGTTGGTTAGGTTTAAGTAGTTCTAAGTTCTAGGGGACTGATGACCTTCAGATGTTAAGTCCCATAGTGCTCAAAGCCATTTGAACCATTTTTGATTGTGGTCAGAGTCCACATCTGCCCCTGGAAATGTCTTACAATTTAAAACCTGGTTCCCAAATCTCTGTCTTACCATTATATAATCTATCTGAAACCTGTCAGTATCTCCAGGGTTCTTCCATGTATACAACCTTCTTTCATGATTCTTAAACCAAGTGTTAGCTATGATTAAGTTGTGCTCTGTGCAAAACTCTACCAGGCGGCTTCCTATTTCATTTCTTAGCCCCAATCCATATTCACCTACTACGTTTCCTGCTCTCCCTTTTCCTACTATCGAATTCCAGTCACCCATGACTATTAAATTTTCGTCTCCCTTCACTATCTGAATAATTTCTTTGATTTCATCATACATTTCTTCAATTTCTTCGCATCTGCAGAGCTAGTTGGCATATAAACTTGTACTACTGTAGTAGGTGTGGGCTTCGTATCTATCTTGGCCACAATAATGCGTTCACTGTGCTGTTTGTAGTAGCTTACCCGCATTTCTATTTTCCTATTCATTATTAAACCTACTCCTGCATTACCCCTATTTCACTTTGTGTTTATAACCCTGTAGTCACCTGACCAGAAGTCTTGTTCCTCCTGCCACCGAACTTCACTAATTCCCACTATATCTAACTTTAACCTATCCATTTCGCTTTTTAAATTCTCTAACGTACCTGCCAGATTTAGGGATCTGACATTCCACGCTCCGATCCGTAGAAAGCCAGTTTTCTTTCTCCTGATAACGACATCCTCTTGAGTAGTCCCCGCCCGGAGATCCGAATGGGGGACTATTTTACCTCCGGAATATTTTACCCAAGAGGACGCCGATATCCACGCTAAAATTCCAAACCTGCCTGAAGCATCGCATGAAGAGAGGAAATGTGAAATTTTTTAAAGTTATTCGTGCATTTGGTGGGACGTCAAGCCCAGTGGGGCTCAATCGAGCAGAGTAAGCTAGGAGCAAGCACTTTTCCATTCCGCTTTCTAGCATCGCCATAGTCATCAGAGTCATTATCATTATTAGTATCAGCAGCAATAACAACATAAGTACTAACACAACACAGGTATTCAACAAAATCACCAACTCTATAAGTTTTTAAAATACGAAAGCCGTTCAAATGGCGCTTCGCTCGATGAGGTCAGAGAGAGCAGTCGGTTTTACACGAGCGTGTCTTCTCCCAGCTAAATTGCGAGGGGAATGCAGCACTTCTTTCTCCGTCGTCTCGGCCAGATTTGAATGAAAAAAGCGAATTTGTTGTGGAACATCGTTGAATATTCCCGCTTCGGCCTCTATAGTTTCATGAAGGTACATTAAGTCACGGTGCTATACGTGGTCATCAAAATGGCGTTCCAAGCATACAGCTATCATTGAGTTTCTTTGGGCAGAAAACCAGAGTATCGCACATATTCATAGGTGCTTGCAAAATTGTACGGAGATCTGAAAATGAACAATAGCACGGTGACTCACTGAGCGAGGCGTCTGCCATCAATGCAACGATGTTACGCAAACCTGTCTGATTTCCCGGGAGCTGGCCGCCGCATACAGCCGACTCCTGCAGCGTTGAAAAATGTAGACACTCTTAGTCGAGGTTATCGATGGATCACAACGCTTCGCTGCCCAGCTGGACGTCTCTTGTGGTAGAACCGACACATTCGTCCACCAGCTGGGGCAACGAAAGACATGTGCCCACTGGATTCCTCGCCGCCTAAACAGAAAACTATTAAGAGCAACGAAGCGCCATCTGTGCGGAATTGCTCATGCGTTACGAGGCTGGTCGCGACAATGTTTTGTCGAACATCGCCACAGGCGATGAAACACTGGTTCATCATTTCGAACCGAAAGAAACACCAGTCCAATGGAGTCATGCTACATTACCGCTTCTCCGAATAAAAAGGTCAAGGCCGCACCCTCAGACGATAAAATCAGTGCGACGGTCTTCTGGAACTCTGAGGTGGTTTCTCCATTTGATGTCCTCCCTCATGGCTCAACGATCATCCATGAAGTGTACTGTGCGACCTTCACGAAATTGAAGAAAAGACTTCATAGTGTTCGTCGCAGCAAAAATACAAACGAACTTCTCCTTCTCCATGACAACGCAAGGCCTCCTACAAAGGAGATAACAAAATTTTATCGAATACTCTTCCTTATCCACGGCACAGTCCAGACCTCTCACGTCCCGACTTCCATGTGTTTGGGACCAATGAAGTATGGACTCTGCGAGAAGCAGTACATGGATGATGGGAAGGTTATTGACCCAGCAACACGTTGTCTTCGACGTCGACCAGCAGCAGCATGCGGGCTTACAGGTTCCCCCAGTAACGTGGCAAAGGCCGTGTCACTGAACGGCGGCAATATCGAAAAAATAGGTTTTGTAACCAAAAGACTGGGACTAATGTGGTGTATTGACGTCCTGAATGAAACCTACATCTACATCTACATGGATACTCTACAAATCACAGTTAAGTGCCTGGCAGAGGGTTCACCGAACCACCACCACAATTCTCTATTATTCCAATCTCGTAGAGCGTGTTGAAAGAATGGAAACCTATATCTTTCCGTACGAGCTCTGATTTCCTTCATTTATCGCGCTGATCGTTCTCCCTGTGTAGGTCGGTGTCAACAAAATATTTTCGCATTCTGAGGAGAAAGTTGGTCATGGGAATTTCGTGAGAAGACTCCTCGACAACGAAAAACGCCTTTCTTTTAATGATGTCCAGCCCAAATCATGTATCATTTGAGTAACACTCTCTCCCATACTTCGCGATAATACAAAACTTGCTGCCCATCTTTAAACTTTATCCATGTACTCCGTCAGTCCTATTAGGTAAGAATCACACACCGCGCAGCAGTATACTAAAAGAGGACGTACAAGCGTAGTGTAGGCAGTGTGCTTAGTAGATCTGTTACATTTACTAAGCGTCCTGCCAATAAAACGCAGTCGTTGGTTAGCCTTCCCCACAACATTTTGTGTGTGTTCCTTCCAATTTAAGTTGTTCGTAATTATAATTCCTAGGCATTTAGTTGAATTTACGGCCTTTAGATTTGACTGATTTGTCGTGTAACCGAAGTTTAATGAATTCCTTTTAGCACTCATGTGGATGACCTCACACTTTTCCTTATTTAGGGTCAATTGCAAATTTTCACACCATTCAGACTTCTGAATAGTTTTGCAATTTGTTTTGATCTTCTGATGACATTATCAGTCGATAAATGACAGCGTCCTCTGCAAACAACCTGAGACGGCTGCTCATATTGTCTCCAAACTTGTTTACATAGATAAGGAACAGCATTGGGCATATAACACTGCCTTGGGGAACGCCAACAATCACTTGTGTTTTACTCGATGACTTTCCATCAATTATTACGAACTGTGACCTCTCTGACAGGAATTCACAAGTCCACTAACATAACTGACACGATATTCCATAAGAACGGCCGGCCGGAGTGGCGGAGCGGTTCTAGGCGGTACAGTTTGGAACCGCGCGACCGCTACGGTCGCAGGTTCGAATTCTGCCTCGGGCATGGATGTTTGTGTTGTCATTAGGTTAGTTAGGTTTAAGTAGTTCAAAGTTCTAGGGGACTGATGGCCTCAGAAGTTAAGTCCCATAGTGCGCAAAGCCACTTGAACCATTTTGAACCATAAGCACGCTATTTCACTACAAGCCGCTTGTGTGGTACAGTGTCGAAAGCCTTCCGGAAATCCAGAAATACGGAATCGATCTGAAATCCCTTGTCAGTAACACTCAACACTTCATACGAATTAAGAGCTAGTTGTGTTTCACAAGAACCAAGTTTTCTAAACTCATGTTGACTGTGTGTGTCAATACACCGTTTTCTTCGAGGTAATTCATAACGTTCAAACAATATATGTCCCAAAATCCTGCTGCATATTGACGTTAATGATATGGGCCTGTAATTAAATGTATTACTCCTGTTACCTTTCTAGAATATTGGTGTGACCTCTGCAACTTTCCAGTCTTTGAATAAAGATCTTTCGTCGAGCGAACGGTTGTATATGATTGTTAAATAGGGAGCTAATGAAACAGCATGCTCCGGAAGGAACCTAATTGGTATAGTCTGGACCAGAAGACTTGCTTTTATTAA
Source organism: Schistocerca nitens (assembly GCF_023898315.1). Classification (NCBI taxonomy): domain Eukaryota; kingdom Metazoa; phylum Arthropoda; class Insecta; order Orthoptera; family Acrididae; genus Schistocerca; species Schistocerca nitens. The sequence continues at coordinate 470,079,577 of NC_064620.1, read as the reverse complement.
GTGATTTAAGTTGCTTCACTACCCCGAGGATATTTACTTCTACGTTACTCATGCTGGCAGCTGTTCCTCCTTCAAATTCTGGAGTATTTACTTCGTCTTCTTTTGTAAAGGCATTTCGGAAGGCTATGTTTAGTAAATCTGCTTTGGCGGAACTGTCTTCGATTGTATCTCCACTTCTATCGTGCATGCAGAGAAGACATTGATCGTTTCTTGCCGCTAACATACTTCACATACGAGCAGAATCTCTTTGGATCTTCTGTCAGGTTTCGAGACAAAGTTTCGTTGTGGAAAATATTATAATCATCTCGCACTGAAGTCTGTGCTAAATTTCGAGCTTCTGTAAAAGATCGCCAATCTTGGGGATTTTGCGTCTGTTTAAATTTGGCATATTTGTTTCGTTATTCAGTTTTCTAACCCGTTTTGTGTGCCAAGGAGGATCAGCTCCGTCGTTTGTTAGTTTGTTTGTCATAAATCTCTCAATTACTGCCAATTCTACTTCGTAGAATTCAAGCCATATCTGGCCTACACTTATATTATTAATTTGGAATGAGTGGAGATTGTCTGTCAGGAGTGCGTCAAGTGAATTTTTGTCTGCTTTTTTGAATAGGCAGATTTTTCGTTAGTTTTTGGAGGATTTGGGGGCGTTCTACGGATCGGAGCGTGGAATGTCAGACCCCTTAATCGGGCAGGTAGGTTAGAAAATTTAAAAAGGGAAATTGATAGGTTAAAGTTGGATATAGTGGGAGTTAGTGAAGTTCGGTGGCAGGAGGAACAGGGTTATAAATACAAAATCAAATAGGGGTAATGCAGGAGTAGGTTTAATAGTTGAATAAAATAATAGGAATGCGGGTAAGCTACTACAAACAGCACAGCGAACGCATTGTTGTGGCCAAGATAGACACGAAGCCCACGCCTACGACAGTAGTACAAGTCTATATGCCTACTAGCTCTGCAGATGACGAAGAAATTGAAGAAATGTATGATCAGATAAAAGAAATTATTCAGATTGTGAAGGGAGACGAAAATTTAATAATCATGGGTGACTGGAGTTCGATAGTAGGACAAGGAAGAGAAGGAAACGTAGTTGGTGAATATGGATTGGGGCTAAGAAATGAAATAGGAAGCCGCCTGGTGGAATTTTCCACAGAGAACGACTTAATCATAGCTAACACTTGGTTCAAGAATCATAAAGGAAGGTTGTATACATGGAAGAAGCCTGGATATACTGATAGGTTTCAGATAGATTATATAATGGTAAGACAGAGATTTAGGATCCAGGTTTTAAATTGTAAGACATTTCCATGGGCAGATGTGGACTCTGACCACAATCTATTGATTATGAACTGTAGATTAAAACTGAAGAAACTGCAAAAAGGTGAGAATTTAAGGATATGGGTCCTGGATAAACTGAAAGAACCAGAGGTTGTACAGAGTTTCAGGGAGAGCATAAGGGAACAATTGACAGGACTGGGGGAAAGAAATACAGTAGAAGAAGAATGGGTAGCTCTGAGGGATGAAGTACTGAAGGCAGCAGAGGATCAAGTAGGTAAAAAGACGAGGGCTAGTAGAAATACTTGGATGACAGAAGAAATATGGAATTTATTTGACGAAAGCAGAAAATATAAAAATGCAGTAAATGAAGCAGGCAAAAAGGAATACAAACGTCTCAAAAATGAGATCGACAGGAAGTGCAAAATGGCTAAGCAGGCATGGCTAGAGGACAAATGTACGGATGTAGAGGCTTATCTCACTAGGGGTAAGATAGATACTGCCTACAGGAAAATTAAAGAGACCTTTGGAGAAACGAGAGCCACTTGTATGAATATCAATAGCTCAGATGGAAACCCAGTTCTAAGCAAAGAAGGGAAAGCAGAAAGGTGGAAGGAGTGCATAGAGGGTCTATACAAGGGCGATGTACTTGAGGGCAATGTTATAGAAATGGAAGAGGATGTAGATGAAGATGAAATGGGAGATATGATACTGCGTGAAGAGTTTGATAGAGCACTGAAAGACCTAAGTCGAAAGAAGGCCCCGGGAGTAGACAACATTCGTTTAGAAATACTGGCCGCCTTGGGAGAGCCAGTCCTGACAAAACTCTACCATCTGGTGAGCAAAATGTATGAGACAGGCGAAATACCCTCAGACTTCAATAAGAATATAATAATTCCAATCCCAAAGAAAGCAGGCGTTGACAGATGTGAAAATTACCGAACTATCAGATTAATAAGTCACAGCTGCGAAATACTAACGCGAATTCTTTACAGACGAATGGAAAAACTGTTAGAAGCCAACCTCGGGGAAGATCAGTTTGGATTCCCTAGAAATATGGGAACACGTGAGGCAATACTGACTCTACGACTTATTTTAGAAGCTAGATTAAGAAAAGTCAAACCTACGTTTCTAGCATTTGTAGACTTAGAGAAAGCTTTTGACAAAGTTGACTGGAATACTCTCTTTCAAATTCTGAAAGTGGCAAGGGTAAAATACAGGGAGAGAAAGGCTATTTACAATTTGTACAGAAACCAGATGGCAGTTATAAGATTCGAGGGGCATGAAAGGAAGCAGTGGTTCGGAAGGGAGTGAGACAGGGTTGTAGCCTCTCCCCGATGTTGTTCAATCTCTATATTGAGCAAGCAGTAAAGGAAACAAAAGAAATAATCGGAGTAGGTATTAAAATCCATGGAGAAGAAACGAAACCTGTAAGGTTCGCCGATGGCATTGTAATTCTGTCAGAGACAGCAAAGGACTTGAAAGAGCAGTTGAACGGAATGGACACTGTATTGAAAGGAGGATTTAAGATGAACATCAACAAAAGCAAAACGAGGATAATGGAATGTAGTCGAATTAAGTCGGGTGATGCTGAGGGAATTAGATTGGGAAATGAGACACTTAAAGTAGTAAAAGGGTTTTGATATTTGGGGAGCAAAATAACTGATGATGGTCGAAGTAGAGAGGATATAAAATGTAGACTGGCAATGGCAAGGAAAGCGTTTCTGAAGAAGAGAAATTTGTTAACATCGAGTATAGATTTGTCAGGAAGTCGTTTCTGAAAGTATTTGTATGGAGTGTAGCCATGTATGGAAGTGAAACATGGACGATAAATAGTTTGGACAAGAAGAGAATAGAAGCTTTCGAAATGTGGTGCTACAGAAGAATGCTGAAGATTAGATGGGTAGATCACATAACTAATGAGGATGTATTGAATAGAATTGCAGAGAAGAGGAGTTTGTGGCACAACTTAACTAGAAGAAGGGATCGGTTGGTAGGACATGTTCTGAGGCATCAAGGGATCACCAGTTTAGTACTGGAGGGCAGCGTGGAGGGTAAAAATCGTAGAGGCAGACCAAGAGATGAATACACTAAGCCGATTCAGAAGGATGTAGGCTGCAGTAAGTACTGGGAGATGAAGAAGCTTGCACAGTATAGAGTAGCATGGAGAGCTGCATCAGACCAGTCTCAGGACTGAAGACCACAACAATAACAATATTCAATCTCTCTACGACAACCCTGTGTTCACTAATCCCTGTATCTGTTTTGATGCTCGTTATTAACTCGGGATTATTTGTTGTTAACAGATCAAGTGTGTTTTCACAATCGTTTACCATTCGCGTGGGATCATGAACTAACTGCTTGAAATAATTTTCAGAGAATGCGTTTAGCACAATTTCGGATGATGTCTTATACGTACCTCCGGAATTAAAAATGGATTTTCGCCAACATATCGATGGTAAATTAAAGTCCCCATCAGCTATAATCTTATGAGTCACGTATGTGTTTGTAATAAATCTCAAATTTTCTATGAACCTTTCAGCAACTGTATCATCTGTATTGGGAGGTCGGTAAAAGGATCCCATTATTATTTAGTTCCGGTTGCCAACAATGACCTGTGCCAGCCAGTACTAACTCAAAGCAACTACCTACTTTAATTTCGCGACAAGTTTAACTACTTCTAACAGCAACAAACACTCCACCGCCAACCGTGTTTAGCCTATCATTTCGGAACACCGTTAGGTCCTTCGCAAATATTTTGGCTGAGCTTTTATCCAGCTTCAGCCAGTTTTCAGTGCCTATAACGATTTGTGCGTCGGTGCTTTCGGTTAGCGCTTGGAGCCCCGGTACTTTCCCAACACAGCTACGACATTTACAACTGTTACAACGATGGTCCCTGTATCTTCGTTGTTCCTGTGTTCGGACTGCACACTTCGTGACTAAGTCGTTCTTGTGTCTTCCCGAGACCCTCTATCCTAAAAAACCGCCCAGTCCACGCCACACAGCCCTTGCTACCCGTGTAGCTGCCTCCTGCGTATAATGGGCACCTGACCTATTAAGCTAAACCCGAAACCCAACCACCCTTTGGCGCAAGTCGAGGAATCTGCAGCCTACACGTTCGTAGAATCGTCTGAGCCTCTGATTCAGACCCTCCACTCGCCTCTGTACCAGAGGTCCGCGATCGGTCCTATCGACTATGCTGCAAATGGTCAGCTCTGCTTTCATCTTGCAAGTAAGAGTGGCAGCCTTTACCACTTCTGTTAGCTGCTCGAAACCAGAGAGAATCTCTTCTGATTCAAAGTGATACACATCATTGGTACCGACTTGAGCAACCACCTGCAGTTGGCTGCACCCTGTCCTCATGGCATCCGGGAGGACCCGTTTCATATCTGGGATGCACACGGAGTGTACATTGGTTTTGTTTCAGAAAAAATCTGTTGCGTTACTTGCTGAACGCCCTCGTACGACCAAGTTTATTTGTTTCCCTCGCTGCACTCTCTCGGGAGGTTTTAGTGCACTAAAATAAGAGTATTGTGTAATTATCGGTCCCAAATATCTTTACTGATGCTGATGCTGATATCGAGAAGTAAAGCAACAGTCAACACGAGATTTCATGTATCTTCTCGCTAGCATTAAGTATAGCCTATAGCGCAGCATTTTTTCGCCTACACTACGAAATGTTTGTTTTATTTCAAATTTCAAGAAGCTAATTAGTGATCTTATAACACCCCCCTACTTCCTACTTGCCGCAATTTGCGAAATTACAAGTTAACAATGACCGTGAATTATGAATTTAGTTCGGGATAAGGCTTCCAAACCCGAAGTGAATAATGATTATTGCGCGGGGAACAGGAGACGTTATAATTTGTTCGTTACTGAATAAGTAATTTCATTCAATAACGATCGGTAAATGAAATAATGGAAATAATTTGGAAATAAATTTCGCCAGTGGATATTTTGCCGTAAGAAATGATTGAGTTGTAAAAGCAATTAAAAAACCGGTCGCCAGCTCAACTGATGAGCGACAGTACTGTTAAGTACGTGAATAATTGTGTCAAATATAAAGTTTACCTGTTTGTAGCGCAGCAGGTGGAACGGGAACATTTACGTATCTGCTGTGTCAGCCTCAGTAGTCATATAAAATAATGTCATAACAATCTAACTACACTTGAATATTAATGGTTAACTTTCAATAAGTATTTTGATAATTATTTTGTTCATAATTTGTCAGCTAAGTGCAATGCTGACAACACAGATAATTATGTATCGAAATTTTGAATAATGGACTGTCATTCTGTCTTTAACATTACGTACTTTGCACAGTTTAGTCTACTGATAATGAAATATATTGCCAATAATTGATTAACTAGGTTTTTAATGATAATAATTCATTAATTGAGCGATTGTCAGGCGGAATAAGCTTTATAGTTTCATGAAATATCCTTGAACTAACTTCAGCTGAATATGCATTGAAATAAATCTTAATACTCAAATTTATTACTTCAGTCTGTTATTAACTTATTACGGTTGGCGTAAGCTTATTAAGTGCAACAATTAACTACGATAACCAATCGTACAAAACAGTCTGAAATTTACTCTTCACCGTCTATGCAAATAATTTGATAATTAACATATTTTCTCTTGATAATGGCGTGACACACTCGGTTCAATAAGGTAAGGATCGGAAGGAACCTACTTGGTGTTATTGTCAGGTGGAATATAACTGTAACACTTGGATTATAAAGTGCTTGTTATTAATTGTTCAACTTCAGAGAAAAGCACAGTCATTGGAAAGCCTTGTACAACTTTATCCTACGAAAATTACGTAGATCGTACTTCCCTCGTTGCCGGTGGATCGGCGGAAGTCCACGGCAGTGACCCAATGTGGCAGCGGGCTTTTACTGTTGCGACTTGGGACCACAGTGCGCTTCACACTTAAGCCCTCGTTTCTTCAGCACTATGCCCATTAATCCATAATAACTTGCCCGGCCATGCTTCCAGATATGCCGGCCATTACTTTCCCGTCGTACTTAGATCCACACACTAGCCGTTAGATGTAACACAGCTAGGAATAGCAGCACTCGACTGTACGTCTTACTCCGAGCACGGCGTCATTGCTACTACTGCCCGCTGGCGCGCTCCCGCGCCCAGCGGCACGACAAAACAGTCTCTGTGACTTCAACGTTAACTAAATATGCCCTGACTTGCCAGTGTTAAATATTACATAATTTAAACATAGTATTTACAATACATATTTACACTAGACAATACATCGTATACAAACAGTTTCATGTGTTAAGTAAGCGAAAAAATTCATAGCAAAGACTGCGTTGTAGCGTCACAATCTCTCCAAAGAAATCGCCTCAGTTGCTACGCCCTCAGAGCAGGAAACTAATGTATAACGTTTTTGAGATCAATGAACGAAAGAAGCAAAATCTACTTCCACTTCGTTATAGAAGTCTAATGAGATTGAGATTTACAATAAGTGTGGCAGGATTGACTTCTTCGATGTCTACAGGATTGATTGTTGTGCTAGGCAATGTTCCACGACACATAACCAAAAAGTATGAGACGAAATCCTTCATTGCTCAAAAGAAAATACGGTGAGAGGAAAAGACATGTCAATGACAGATGAAATGCTGCAAGAAAACCTAAGTAAAGGCAAGTAAAGTCTAAATTTCCTTATTCTGAGGGTACAGAAGGATCGATCAGTTTAACTTTCTAAAATCATTCAAAAGCCATGATAACATACATTTCTTTATTGAAAACAATCGGTTTCGACAGTCTTTGCTGTCATCTTCAGATCTTGAAAAATTTTTGTTACGAAATGTGTTCGTCTTAAAATAAACATGTTTCATAAGAAAAATATTTTTCAAGATCTGAAGGTGACAGTATAGTCTGTCGAAAAAGAAAGAAATATTTATGCGACCTTGGCATTTGAAAGTTTTAGCAAGTAAAAAGTTTGTGGAAGGAATTTCGAAGGTCAACCGGTTTTCAGTTCTTCTATTAGTTCCATAATTTTTCGATTTTAATCCAATCTGACTAGATAGGAACGTGAAAAAGCAGAAATACACTGACGAAAAAAATTACAACACCAAGGAACAAGTAATGTAGAGTAATTAAATACAGGGAATATATTTATCTACGTTACATGTTTAGCAGCTTAATTTTGCATGATCGTGGGGTAATGTAAACGTGACATTAGGCATTACCAACGCATTGTATTGTGTAGAGACGGCCGCGGTGGTCTAGCGGTTCTAGGCGCGCAGTCCGGAACCGCGCGACTGCTACGGTCGCAGGTTCGAATCCCGCCTCGGGCATGGATGTGTGTGATGTCCTTAGGTTAGTTAGGTTTAAGTAGTTCTAAGTTCTAGGGGACTGATGACCACAGATGTTAAGTCCCATAGTGCTCAGAGCCATTTGAACTTTATTGTGTAGACGCCGAATATCAGACCATAATCTAAGATGTACACTGATGAGCCAGAACGTTATGACCACCTACCCAATAGCTAGTAAGTCCACCTTTGGCACAGATAACAGTGGTGAAGCATCGTGGTATGGAAGCAATGAGGCCTTTGTAGTTCGCTGGACGGAGCTTGCAGAACATCTGCACACACTGGTCACCTAATTGCAATAAATTCCGGGAGGGGGGCAATGAACTCTAACTCCACATTCAATCACATCCCAGATGTGTTCGATGGAGTCCAGATCTGGAGAGTTTGGGGAACAGCACACTCTCTTCCTCGACCCACTCTGTCACACTGCTGGCCATTAAGACGACGGTTTCGCGAACTCCTATCCGCGTGATGAAGAAGATATCGCGATATATCAGACTACGCAACGCTCTGCCACTGCACCAACGTCAAGCGGTGATGGTTACAAGTCCATTTCAGTCGTAAGCATGGTGTTATCATTAGTAAATGCATAGGTCTTCGGCTGCGGAGGCACACCGTTGTGAGTGTTCGGTGCACTTTACTCTCCCCAGTGTTAAAGTCTGATGTTAGTTCTGCCCTGTTTTACCAGCCTGCCCAGCCTATGACGTCCGACATGTGTAATGAATGGTGGCCACCCGACCCCACGACATATGGATGTGGTTTCAAATTGGTTGCACCACGTGTTGAAGATACTCACCACAGCACGCAACAAGTTGTGCAGTTACCGATATGCTCGTACCGCGCCTCCGGGTCACCTGGTCGATTTCTATCGATATTAAGTTGGTGCTACCTCACTGATCAATAGGTCCAGTGTGTGTTGGCCACAGACGGGTTGACTGCAGTTGCTCACCTGGTCTCCTCCCAAACAACACACGGCCATCAATTACAACGTGGTAGAACCGGACATCATCGGAAAACACAACAGACCTCCAGTTCACTCTCCAAAGAGCTGTCGCTTGACACCATTGAAGTTGCAAACTTTGGTGGTTAGGGGTCAGTGGAACGGACGCTACCGGTCCTTGAAGTAAACGATTTGTAACAGTTTATTGTGCCACTGTGGTACGAGATGCTGCTCGAATTGTTGCTGCAGACGCAATACGATGCGCAACAGCCCTTCGCCGAACATGACGGCCTTACCTCTCGACATTGCCAAGCGCTGTCCAGAGTTTAGTCTTCTTACGACCGCACATTCTCGCGACCACCACTGCCAGTAATATTGTACAGTAGTTACATTCCTCCAAAATCTTTCTGCAATACCACGGAAGGAGCATCCAGCTTCTCGTAGCCCTGTTACATGACCTCGTCCAAATTCAGTGTGCAGTTGACAATGGCGTCGTAGTTGTCTTAAATACATTCTTTATTAACATCAACTCATTACGTCTAATATCAAACATAAGAAATGCTCATGACCATTACAGTATGTATTTAAAGCCACCCTTATTTGCACAGTCATCGTGGCGCCATTCTTAGGCGACTGATGTAGAAACATGCCTACCAACATTTGTTTACCTGGCACAACTCTTTCTTGGTCTTGTGATTTGTTTTCTGTTAGTGCATGAAGACATAATAATAGCCCTTACCTGTTTGTTCGGCAGTAAGCTGCACAGAATCAACGACAGCATTTCGTTCTGGTGAAAGTGTGTACACGAGATAACATTATCGAAAAGACACATTAGTGTCATGTTATATCAGTGGTAAATAATATTGAGTAAATTTTAATACTGTTTTAACGTAGTAGCAAATAAAATGACCAAAACAGCAACGTTTTCATATCCAGCGAGCAGGAAGAAATTTCTTCATACCTACATATGCATTCACACCGATACTCCGCCAATCACAGTACCTACAGACGGTTCATCGAACCACCTGTACAATTATTCCCTATTATTCCAGTCTCTGACAGCGCACCGAAAGAACGAACACCTATATACACTCCTGGAAATTGAAATAAGAACACCGTGAATTCATTGTCCCAGGAAGGGGAAACTTTATTGACACATTCCTGGGGTCAGATACATCACATGATCACACTGACAGAACCACAGGCACATAGACACAGGCAACAGAGCATGCACAATGTCGGCACTAGTACAGTGTATATCCACCTTTCGCAGCAATGCAGGCTGCTATTCTCCCACGGAGACGATCGTAGAGATGCTGGATGTAGTCCTGTGGAACGGCTTGCCATGCCGTTTCCACCTGGCGCCTCAGTTGGACCAGCGTTCGTGCTGGACGTGCAGACCGCGTGAGACGACGCTTCATGCAGTCCCAAACATGCTCAATGGGGGACAGATCCGAAGATCTTGCTGGCCAGGGTAGTTGACTTACACCTTCTAGAGCACGTTGGGTGGCACGGGATACATGCGGACGTGCATTGTCCTGTTGGAACAGCAAGTTCCCTTGCCGGTCTAGGAATGGTAGAACGATGGGTTCGATGATGGTTTGGATGTACCGTGCACTATTCAGTGTCCCCTCGACGATCACCAGTGGTGTACGGCCAGTGTAGGAGATTGCTCCCCACACCATGATGCCGGGTGTTGGCCCTGTGTGCCTCGGTCGTATGCAGTCCTGATTGTGGCGCTCACCTGCACTGCGCCAAACACGCATACGACCATCATTGGCACCAAGGCAGAAGCGACTCTCATCGCTGAAGACGACACGTCTCCATTCGTCCCTCCATTCACGCCTGTCGCGACACCACTGGAGGCGGGCTGCACGATGTTGGGGCGTGAGCGGAAGACGGCCTAACGGTGTGCGGGCCTGTAGCCCAGCTTCATGGAGACGGTTGCGAATGGTCCTCGCCGATACCCCAGGAGCAACAGTGTCCCTAATTTGCTGGGAAGTGGCGGTGCGGTCCCCTACGGCACTGCGTAGGATCCTACGGTCTTGGCGTGCATCCGTGCGTCGCTGCGGTCCGGTCCCAGGTCGATGGGCACGTGCACCTTCCGCCGACCACTGGCGACAACATCGATGTACTGTGGAGACCTCACGCCCCACGTGTTGAGCGGTACGTCCACCCGGCCTCCCGCATGCCCACTATACGCCCTCGCTCAAAGTCCGTCAACTGCACATACGGTTCACGTCCACGCTGTCGCGGCATGCTACCAGTGTTAAAGACTGCGATGGAGCTCCGTATGCCACGGCAAACTGGCTGACACTGACGGCGGCGGTGCACAAATGCTGCGCAGCTAGCGCCATTCGACGGCCAACACCGCGGTTCCTGGTGTGTCTGCTGTGCCGTGCGTGTGATCATTGCTTGTACAGCCCTCTCGCAGTGTCCGGAGCAAGTATGGTGGGTCTGACACACCGGTGTCAATGTGTTCTTTTTTCCATTTCCAGGAGTGTATTTCCGTACGAGATCTGATTTCCCTTATTCTGTTAGGATGATCATTTCTCCATATGCAGGTCGGTGTCAACAAAATATTTTCACATTCGGAGGTGAAAGTTGGTGATTGAGATTTCGTGAGAAGATTTCGCAGTAACGGAAAACGCATTTGTTTTAATGATTACCATTCAAAATCCTGTATCACGCCTGTGACTCTCCCTCCCATATTTCTCGATAACACAAAACATGCGGCCCTTCGTATTCTATAACCACATAATTTCACTACAAGCCGCTTGTGTGGTACAGTGTAAAGAAGCCTTCTAGAAATTTACAAATGCGAAATCAATTTGAAAGCCTTTGTCAATAGCAACAACAAATCGTGTGTATTTCACAAAAGCGATGTTTTCTAAATCCATGTTGACTGTGTCAATCGACCGTTCTCTTCTAGGTAATTCATATTCTTCGAACATAATAAATGTTCCAGAATATTTCTGCATATCGACGTTAATGATATGAGCCTGTAATTTAGTGGATTACTGCTACTACCTTTCTTGAATATTGGTGTGTCCTGTGCAACTTTCCAGTCTTTGGGTACGCATCTTTAGTCGAACGAATGGTTGTGTACCATTGTTATGTATGGAGCTACAGCATCAGCACACTCTGAAAACAAACTAATTCATATACACTCTGGAACGGAAAACTTGCTCTTATAAGATATTCAATTGGCGTCACTACTCCGAGGATATCTCCTAAGATACTAATATTGGCAGCTGTTATTGATCTGAATTCTTGAATATTTATTTCGCCTACTTCGGTACTTCGGCTTTTAAGGTGAAGGAATTTTTGCAGGAGTTACTAAACACTTGGTAACTCTGCTGTCAAAAGTACACCAATTGCTATTGCACAGAGGAGGCACTGATTGTGTCTTGCCGCTAGCGTACTTTACATACGACCAGAATCTCTTTGGATTTTCTGCCACTATTCGACACAAAGTTCCGTTGCCGAAACTATTGTAAGCGTCTCGCACAGAAGTCCATTCTAAATTTCGAGCTTCCGTAAAAGATGGGCAACCTTGGAGATTTTGAGTTCGTTCAGCTTTGATGTGATTTATTTCGTTGTTTTAGCAGCAGTGCTCTGAAAAATTTTGTGTACCATGTTTGTTAATTTGGTATAAATCTATCAACTGCTGTCGATACTACACTGAAGAGCCAAAGAAGATGGTACACCTGCCTAATATCATTAAGGGCCCCCGCGAACACGCAGAACTGCAGCAACACGGCGTGGTATGGATTCGACTAGTGTCTAAAGTAGTGGTGGGAGGAACTGACAGCATGAGTCCTACATAGCTGTCCATAAATCCGTAAGAGCACGAGAGGCTGGAGAACTCTTATGAACAGCATGTATGCTCATATCCGGGGTACTTCGGAAGAGTGTTCCTTGAGCCACTCTGTAGCAATTGCGGACGTGTAGGGTGTCGCATTGTGCTGCTGGAGTTGGCCAAGCCCTTCGGAATGCGTAGTGGACATGAAAGGTTGCATGTGATCTGACATGATGCTGATACGTGTCACCGGTCAGGGTCGTATCTGGACGTGTCAGGAGTCCCATATCACTCCAACTCACACGCCCCACCGCTTCACAGAGCCTCCGCCCCTTTGACAGTCCCCTGCTGACATGCAGGGTCCATTGATTCGTGAGGTTGTCTCCATACCCGTACACGTACTTCCACTCGATAGAATTTGAAACGTGACTAGTCCCACCAGGCAACACGTTTCCAGTCATCAACAGTTCAATTTCTACGCTGACGAACCCAGGCAAGGCGCTAAGCTTTGTGTCGTGTAGTCATCAAGGGAGTACGAGTGGGTCTTCGGCCTCGAAATCCCATATCGATGATGTTTAGTTGAATGGTTCGCACTCTGACACTTTTTGATGGCCCGGCATTGAGATCTACAGCAATTTGCGAAATGGTTGTACTTCTATCACGTTGATTGATTCTCTTCAGTCGTCGTTGGTCCCATTCCTGCAGGCTGTTTTTCCTTCTGCAGCGATGTTGTACATTTGATGTTTTATCGTATTCCTGACATTCAAAGTGAACTCGTGAATGGTCGTAGGGTAAAATTCCACTTCATCGCTACCTCGGAGATGCTGTGTTCCATCGCTCGTGCGCCGACTGTAAAACTACCTTCAAACGCACTTAAATCTTGATAACATGCTATGGAGCAGGAGTAACCGATTTAACAACTGCGCCAGACACTTGTTGTCTTAGACAGGCTTGGCAGACCGCAGCGTCATATTCGGCTTGTTCACATATCACTATATTTGATTAAACATGCCTATACCAGTTTCTTTGGCGCTTCAGTGTATTTCTTTGAAATCAAGCCACATTCGGTCTACATATACAGTGTTAACTTGGATGGAGTGGTGAGTGTCTCTCAGGAAGTTGCCAAGTGAATTTTTACCTGCTTTTTTGAATAGATATATTTTTAGTTTTTTTTTCTGTCGATCTGATAGTTGAGGTATTCAGTCTCGCTACGACAACCCTCAGATCACTAATTCCAGTATCTGTTCTGCTGCTCGTTTTTTAGCTCAGGATTATTTATAGATAAAAGGTCAAGTGTGTTTCCACAACTGTTTACTATTGGCGTGGACTCATGAACTAACTGCTCGAAGTAGTTTTCAGAGAATGCTATTAGCGCAATTCCTGATGATGTTTTATGTTACCTCCTGGTTTAAACATGTATTTTCGCCAACACATCGAGGTTAAATAAAAGTCACCACCAGCTATAACTCAACGAGTCGGGTACGTGTTTGAAAGCAAACTCAAGTTGCGTCTGAACCTTTCAGCAATTGTATCATCTGATTCGGAAGGCCAGGAAAAGGATCGAATTATTATTTTATTCTGGTTGCCAAGAATGACCTCTGCCCATACTAACTCAATTCGTCAATTTGTATGCAAGGTAGACTACTTCTAACAACAAGAAGCGCAACACTGCCCTCTGTGTTTAGGTTATCCTTTAGGAATACCATTAGGTTCTTCGCAAAAATTTCATCTTAACTTATGTCCGGCTTTAGCCATCTTTCAGTGCACACAATGATTTGAGCATTATCTTTCTATTAACGCTTTAACCTCTGGTACTTTCTCCAACCCAGCTACGACAATTCATAACTTTTGTACCTATGTTTATGGTGTCTACGTTCTTCCTGTGTTCGACCTGCACCCCTTGAGACTGAAACCCTTTTGTTTTCCCAAGATCCTCTAACCTAAAAAACCACACAGCCCACACCACGCAGCCCCTGCTACCCGTGTACGGACAGTCATCATGAAGCTGACCAAAACGCAATCCCAAAGACACAGAATCAATTACCATGTGCTCTGTAAGAAGAAGCATTGGTGTGAAATGCATTCGTTCTCGCAATCATCTGTTGTATACACGTATGTATAGTTGCTCCATATGAGTAGCGTTCCGAAACAGAGTATTAGCAGTACCACCTATCTAATATGATTACATTACCTATCTAATGTCAAACAGCAGCAGTCCATTCGCTGTTCAGTAGTAAATTGGTCGCGCGTGTAATGCTTGTAGTCAAAATCAATTAAAATCTTTGATGCATCTTAAAATAAGACAGCCCAATTCTTGCCTTACGAGTCACTTATTAAGCTCTATCGTAATAGTTACAGCGAAATCAGTGTGAAGTACTATAGGGTGAGGCTTTTGTCTCGACAAAACTGAAGAAAATATTACGTCAAAAATTAAGTCAACTACATGGGACGGACAAAAGCAGGGACCCATTGGGTCTACAATGCCCAGCACTATGTAGGAAAACGGTTGCTATTCAAAATCGCATATCCCTAAATGGATAAATAGTGCTCCTGTGTAGTTTCTAAGGTTATCTTATGCTGTTCTTCCGGCAAAAAATTGCATGCTCAGGTGACAATGATTAAGATGAATAGCATTTATGTACCATTCTCGCAAAAGTACACCACGAAGGTTCAATAATATTTAAATGTAGTGGCTGTGGTAATCAAATGATATGCTTCATTTCACACTCGTGCTAACAAAACTGTTCCTTGATTATGTGACCCGTGTGAACAGGCGCCCTGTCGACTTGGAACAAAGTGTCGACAGTGGTGAACTACCATTGTTCTTGAACAGGACCTGATCAGCCAAAATGGTCACAGTATCCTTGAAAGTAAAGCTAACTTGTAGAGTAACCATGGGGGTCCAGGGAATATCACGGTATGACTGACCAATTCATCACCGAATCTCCTCTTTGCCATGGTTCGCGCGGCTGCCCCCATCCAAGGTTCGAGTCCTCCACCGGGTATGTGTGTGTGTGTGTGTGTGTGTGTGTGTGTGTGTGTGTGTGTGTGTGTGTGTGTGTGTGTCTTTAGGGCGAATTAGATGAATTAGATTAAGTAGTGTATAAGCCTAGGGACCGATGATCTCAGCAGTTTGGTCTCATAGGAACTTAACCATAAATTTCCAGTTTCTGCCAGAAGTAGGAAGCATTGTGAAACAAGATCAACTGACATTCTTCCAGTGCTTCAAAGTCCAGTTTTGCTTCGGCCTCACGCTCTGCTTTTGCTTTCGTGTTGTTCCGATGCTGACAGGGTTCGGGAGTGCAACATTGAGTTCTTTATGATTTTTACAGCTGCCGACCTCTTATTTTTCGTCACAAGTGTCTTGACTGGCTGTGTGTCACTATCACACCACAAAAAATTTAGTCCGCATTATGATTTAGCAGGTGACGTTTTTCCGCTTTTCCTGTCTGTGGTATACATCCGCGTAATGACTTAGTGGGTGATGTTCTTCCGCTTTCCTTGTATGGGGTATAAATGTTAGATATGATTTCTCTTGAAACATCAAACACCTCGCTGCCTTAGTTACGGAAGCACTCACTGTACTAGCACCAACAATTTCCCACGTTCGAGCTCACTTAACTCCGACATAACGCACTCACAATTACACAGAACGTTGTTCATATCGAGAATGACACTTACAGCGTATTGACGACATTACACAGGTGCCGTTCCTAGTCAAATACAACAACGCAACCTGGCGACTTGGCTAGCATGTGTTTCTCGTGGTGTTTACATACTCTTTCTACCCACTGTACTTTACATTATCAGAGCGTTTCAGTATCCAATTACTAATCACTATTTTTTATCTGTTGCCGCACAACTTCATCTAATCTCTATTAGGTGTACAGGAATCATAAGAATCAAGTCGCAACAATCCATAAAAATATTCGTTTTTCAATTCCAAACACACCTGACCACCTGGGCACAAGGGATATTAAATACAGAAGTACTGCAACAGGGCAATAATTTTTTTGATTGGCGACTCCGTGGAGTGCTGGGTGCACAACGACCATATATGTTAAATTAAAAGGAAGGTCAGCGTTGGCCGTAATATTGATGGTTTATTGATTCCAATATCGATTTTCAATCACATAGTGATCATCTTCGGTGCTGTGGTGTACAAATTAAACTCATAGGCACTGGTATCAAGTTATTATCAGTAACCAAAACTGAGAAACGATCACAATAACAGTTATTTGGTTACTGATAATAACTTGATACCAGTGGCTATGAGTTTACTTTGTACACCACAGCACTGAAGATGATCACTATGTGACTGAAAATCGATTTTGCAATCAATAAACCATCAACATTACGGCCAACGCTGACCTTCCTTTTAACTTAATAATTTTTTTCTCCTGAAATATAAATCATTTCTCTTCTCACAATGACAAATGATTATATAAATATAGTATCAAATCAATAAATATTACATGGTGGACTAGAAATAGTCATACTATTGCCAAATAATTAGTTATTTATTTATAAATTAGACAATTGAAAATTATGTACTAGCGCTAGAAACCGATCTTGTAGGGCCAGAATCTTTACCGCACTACGTTCGTAGAGAGCTGTATCACGTTATGTGACTTTATGTTATTGTTAAGTAACCTTTATTATCTTAGGGTCAATGTACCAAATTAATCTACGTAACTGTGTCTATTTTGGGTGTTGCATGTTAGTGACGTAATATAGAGAATAGCGGCGTCAAGCACTTCCGTTGTAACGTGTCCGATTAGTGCAGCGGAAAGCTTACCAGATAACCGTGGACATCGACGCCATCAGGAACGGCTTCAGGTCGTATTGTTGAAGGATGGGGAACTGTCCCAAGATTTTCCTTAACCACTTTAGGGAAATCACGGAAAACCAAAGTCGTCAGTCCACAGGAAAACATGCCACTGCTCTCCTCTACGCCACTGGTTTTTAATTACTAGAATATGTTAAAGATGGAAAATGTGTTTTTTTTCTGTTTGTTTTTTTTAAGTGGATCAAATGATGTTAGATTGTAGCACGTATCCATCTGCCGAAAACCAAAGTCGCCAGTCCACAGGAAAACATGGCACTGCTCTCCTCTACGCCACTGGTTTTTAATTACTATAATATGTTAAAGATGGAAAATGTGTTTTTTTTCTTTTTGTTTTTTTGAAGTGGATCAAATGATGTTAGATTGTAGCACGTATCCATATGCCGAACTGTAAACTTTCACATGTCAAGCTTTGAAGTATTACATTGGATTATGACAGAAAGTTTTATTCCATATTGTGATTACCTATGAGGAATGTAATGCTGATTTTTAACAATATACGATTTGTGAAACATGTGTTGAAAGCATTAAAATTTATTGCAAACAAGCACATAAAATCTTGATGATAGTTACTTAACGACTTATTTTCGTAATCTAACACGACCAATGAAATATGTAACTGCCAGGATGCAATTTTAACCATAGGTAGAAAGTGTATTCTTCCCGCGAACAAGGTACATTATATTGTCGGCATGAGGAGCTTGCATGTCTCAATGATACAGATAGTCATATCATAGGTGTAACTATAGTGTTTGCTATATGTGGATAGACCATATTAATCTGTGGCTTCTGAAGAGGGGAAGGGGCCTTTTCATTCATTTTTAAAGGTAACAGTCTGTATGACGAACTGATCTCACCTTACGACATCAGCCAACATGGCGTTGCTGTGGCGGTAGTACGGACGGCTGAAAGGAAGCAGAAGTACAGCCGTTACATTTGTTTCTGAGAGCATGCACCTCTACTGTGTATTTTAATGATGACGGCACCCGCTGGACAAAATATTCCGGAGTTAAAATAGACATAGATTCCATTCACTGGACCGAGATAACTTAGGAGGATGTTCCTAACAGAAAAAAAACCTGGCATTGTATGGTTCGGAGCGCGGAATCCTATATCACTTAATTGCGTAGGTTGTTGCTGCTGTGGTCAACAGTCCTAAGACTGGTTTGATGCAGTTCTCCGTGCTACTCTATCTTGTGCAAAGGTCTATGTCTCTGAACAACTACCGCAACGTACATGTTTCTGAATCTGCTTACTGTGTTCTTTTCTTGGCCACCCTCTACCATTTTTACCTCCCACACTTCCCTCCAGTAATAAATTGGTCATCCCTTGATGTCTCAGAACGTTTCCCCTCAACAGATCCCTTCTTTTGGTCAAGTTGTGCCACAAATTTCTTGTCTATATTCAGTATATCCTCCGTTGGTTACGTGATCTACCCATCTAATGTTCAACATCGTTCTGTTGCATCACATTTCGAAGGATTCTATTTTCTTTTCGTCTAAACTGTTACTCGTCCGCCAGCCGAGGTGGCCGAGCGGTTCTAGCCGCTACAGTCTGGAACCGCGCAACCGCTACGGTCGCAGGTTCGAATCCTGCCTCGGGCATGGATGTGTGTGTTGTCCTTAGGTTAGTTAGGTTTAAGTAGTTCTAAGTTCTAGGGGACTGATGACCTTAGAAGTTAAGTCCCATAGTGCTCAGAGCCATTTTTTTTTTGTTACTCGTCCATTTTTCACTTCCATGCATGTCACACTCAAGAAAATACCTTCAGAAAAAGCTTCTTAACACTTAAATTTATAATCAACATTAAAAAATTTCTGTTCTTAAGAAATGCCGTCCTGGCCATTGCGTCTACATTTTGTATCTTCTCTACTTCGGCCATTATCAGTTATTTTGCTATCAAAATAGCAAAACTCATCTACTAATGTGTCTCCTTTGCTAATCTGATTCCGTCAACATTACCGGACTTCATTCGACTACATACCATTATCCTAGTTTTGCTTTTGTTGCTGTTCTTCTTATATCCTCCTTTCAAGACAACGTCCGTTATGTCCACCGCTCTTCCAAGTCATTTACTGCCTCTGACAGAATTACAGAGTCAACGGCAAACCTCAAAGTTTTTATTTCTTTTCCATAAACTTTAATTCCCACTCCAAATTTTTATTTGGTTTCCTTTACTGTTTGTTCAATACACAGATTGAATAACATCGGGGATAGGCTACAACACTGTCTCACTCCCTAGTCAACTGCTGCTTCACTTTCATGCCTCTGTATTCTTATGACTGCCGCCTAATTTCTGTACAAATTGTATATAGCCTTTCGCTCCCTGTATTTAACTCCTGCAATTTGGAAAAGAGAATTCCGGTCAATACTGTCAAAATCTTTCTCTAAGTCTGCTAATTCTGTAAACGTAGGTTTGTGTTTTCTTATCCTATCTTCTAAGATAAGTCGTAGGGTCAGCATTGCCTCCGTATTCCTGCATGTCACCGGAATCCTAAATGATCTTCTCCAAGTTCAGCTTCTACCAGTTTTTCCATTATTCTGTACAAAATTCTTGTTAGTATTTTGCAGCTATGACTTGTTAAACTGATAGTTTAGAATTGCAGTTATTACATTATTCTTGAAGTCTGAGGATGTTTCGCCTGTCTCATATATCTTGCATACCAAATGGAAAGTTTCGTCATGGCTGGCTGTCCCAAGGTTTAATTCTGGCGAAGTATGGTCTAATTCCAGGACCTTGTTTCGAATTAGGTCTTTAAGAACTCTGTTGAATTCTTCTCGCAGCATCATATCTCCCGCCTCCTCTTCGTCTAAGTCCTCTTCTCTTTCTATAACACTGCCTTCAAATTTATATCCCTTGCATATACTGTGCAGTCCTTCCACCTATCAGCTTTCCGTCCTTTGCTTAGGACTGGTTTCCCATCTGAGCTCTTGGCATTCATACAGCTGCTCCTCTTTCCCAAAAGGCCTCATTAAATTTCCTTAGGTGGTATCCTGATCAAATTTCTAAATTCTTACATCTGTCCTCTAGCCATTCCTGCTTAGCCATTTTGCACTTTCTGTCAATTTGATTTTTAAACTTTTGTATTCCCTTTCGCCTGCTTCATTTCCTGGACTTTTATATTTTCTCCTTTTATCAATTAAATTCAGTATCTCTTGTGTTGTGCAAAGATTCCTGCTAGTCCCTGTCTTTTTACCTATTTCATCCTCTGCTGCCATCACTGTTTCATCTCTTAAGGCTACCCATTCTTCTTCTACTGCATTTCTTTCACCTGTCCTAGTCAACCGTCGCCTAATGCTCCCTCTAACACTCTCAGCAACCTCAGGTACCTTCAACTTTTCGAGGTACCATCTCCTTCATTTCCTCAGTTTTAATGTACAGTTCATGACCAATAAATTGTGGTCAGAGTTCACATCTGCCCTTGGATGTATGTTACAATTTAAAACTTGGCTTTTGAATCTCGGTATTACCATTATGTAATCAATCTGACACCTTTGGATGTCTCCAGGTCTTTCCCCCTTATACAACCTTCTTTTACAGTTCTTAAACTAGGTGTTAGCGATTATTAAATTGTTGTCTTTCCAAAATTACCAGGCGGCTTCCTGTTTCTTTCGTTTCCGCCAGTCCGTACTTACCTGCTGTTTTTCCTTCTTTTCCCTCTGTTCCTTTTCTTACTATCGTCTCCTTTAACTGTCTGAATATTTTCTTTTACCTCGCCACATATTTCTCCAATCTCTTCATCATCTGCGGAGCTAGTTGCTATATAAACTTGAACTACTGTGGTGGGAGCGGGCTTCGTGTCTATCTTGGCTACAATGGTGCGTTCACAGGCGACGTGGGTTTGCATCCACTGGCACTGTATTTATACCCGCTTATTGCTATTGCATTGCGGAGGGACCTGGAGCGAGCTAGAGAACATAATCACTTCAGTACTTCTAATGAGATACCATATCAAAATCTATGTGTAAGTTTTTTATTTTTCTGAAGGATAACAAGCTAAAATACAGTCGAAACGTACATGAAATTTATTTAACGTCCGGCGTAAAGCAGCAAATGGGAGTCAACTGTTTGTTCGTGGAAACCGAGTAGTATAAACTTCTAAGATAACAGATAACGACGAATCTTTTAGTGGCCACTATTAATAAAATATTTATTCAGAAATGTGAGCCGTACAGTAGAGAAGCAAAACAATTTTATACAGTATTATTTCATTAATTAATTTTCTTATTGCCGTTTCTTATCTAAGACCTATTCAGCGAGTAATACAGGAAAGTTTCTGTCAAGTTTGGAAGTAGCAGAGACGTACTGTCAGATATGAAGCTGTAACTAACTTTCTCAAAGTAGCTGCTATCGTATTGATTTCACAATGCTGAGCTCAACCTGTGTAAACAACAGAGTAATAAAGTGGTGTCGTACGAACTTCTACATCTGAATGTACATCAGCATGTCTACTCTGTAAATCACACTAAAGTGTTTGGCAGAGGGCTCATCGAACCGATATATTAATAATTCTCTATTATACTATTCTCGACAGCATGCGGAGAAAACGAACACCTACATCTTTCCTTGCTAGCTCTGATTTGAAATTTCCCTTATTTTATTATGATTATCGTTTCTCCCTATGTAGGTCGTCATCAACAAAATATTTTCTCATTCAGAGAAGAAAGTTGGTGATCGAAATTTTATGAAAAGATCTCGCCGCAACGAGAAACGCCTTTGTTTTAACGATGCCCGTCTCACATCCTGTGCACGTCAGTGACACTCTCTCCCCTATTTCGAGATATTACAAAACGTGCTGCCCCTCTCGATGTACTCCGTTAACCCTATCTCGTAAGGATCCCACTCCGCGCAGCGGTACTCCAAAAGAGGACGGACAAGCGTAGTGTAAGCAATCTCTTTGGTACATTTGTTACATCTTCTAAGTGTTCTCCCAATAAATCGCAGTCTTTGGCTCACCTTCCCCACAAAATTTTCTATGCGTTCCTTGCAAATTCAATTGTTCGTAACTGTAATTGTTAGTTGTTTAGTTGAATTTATGGTCTTCAGATTTGATGGAATTTATCGTGTAACCGAAGTTTAACCGATTCCTTTTAGCACTCAAGTGCATGACCTCACACTTATCATTTTTTAGACTCAGATGCCAATTTTCGTACCATAGAGACATCTTATCTAAATTATTTTGCAACTTGCTTTGATTTTCTGATGACTTCGTTAAACGATAAACGACAGTGTCATCTGCAAACGACCTAAGAAAGCCGCTCAGATTCTGTCCCAAGTCGTTTATACAAATAAAGGACATCTGAGGGACTATAACACTATCTTGGCGAGCACCAGAAATCACTTCTGTGTTAGTCGATGACTTCGGCAGCTACTGCGAACTGTGACCTCTCTGACAGCAAATCACGAATTCAGTCAAGTATCTAACACGATATTCCATAAGCACCCATCTTAATTACAAGACGCTTGTGAGATAGGATGGAGAAAGTCTTCTCGAAATTTAGAAATATGTATCAATTTCAAAAACCTTGTGGATAGCCCTTAACACATCGTGCCAGGAAAGCCATAGTTGTGTTTCACAAGGAGTTTTCTAAAACCGTACTGACTGTGTGTCAAGCGACGGTTCTCTTAGAGGTTGTTCACGATGTTCGAACACAATATATGTCCCAAAATCCTGCTACCTTAATAATACGGACCTGTAACTTAGTGGGGTATTAATAAACCGCTTCAGCTGCTTAATTTTTACGTCACTACCGGTTTCATGTGAAATAAAATCCAATTCTCAGTAAACATATAACTTAACATCAGAGATGAAAAGTTCGTATTTTTGAACCCAAAATTCCAAGCTTTCTAGTTCTAATGTTTCCGTTATACGTCAACATGACAATTAACATTAGAGATGAAATGTTCAGAACCTTTTACTCAACATTCCAATGATTCCGTTATACGTGAATTTATAAATTAACTTTAGAGATGAAATGTTCAGAACTTGATACCCAACATTCCAAAGTTTCTAGTTATAATGTTTTCGTTACATGTTCTCCTGGAGATCTGATTTCTGTGACATGAAACCGATAGTGATGTAAAAACAAAGGACTAAATACAGCTGAAGCGGTTTATTAATACCGAAAAGGATTACTCATATCTGCGGTTGCCCTCTATACAAGACTGTCTGGTGTAGTAATGCATCATCCATAATAATAAAAAATAATATTAAGAAGAAAGTCACTCCGTTAGGTAATATGTGTCTCTCAATACTGAACTTCAAGATCCAAGCAACAGAAAAAGATGGAAGACTGCTTGCATGATGATAAACGTAAATGAAAATGAACGTTAAGCTGTAATTAAAGTGAAGAGTTTCAAGAAGGTGCTGTTTAGCATTAACAAACAGAGAGAGGTACTGGTGTCACAAGAGAGTTATCATGACTTAGGACTTTCTTAATTTGCTTAACAGCAGGCCATACGATCAATTTCGTTCGCCAGCATTATAAATAGAAGTTGATATTCAATCATGTGTTTTGGCGAATTGTGATTTCGTGTAATACTGCACTTTCATTTGGTTGTTAGAATGGATAATTTCAATCTCTGTGCGTCTTAAGAGAGTATAACACCTGTAGCTGACACAACCCCTATAGCTGAGTGGTCAGCGCGACGAAATGTCATACCTAGCGGCCCGGGTTCGGTTCCAGCCTGGGTCAGAGATTTTCTCCGTTCAGGGACTGGGTGTTGTGTTATTATCATAATCATTTCATCCCCATCGACACGCAAGTCGCCGAAGTGGCGTCAGGTCGAAATACTTGCACCAGGCGAACGGTCTACCTGACGGGAGGCGCTAGCCACATGGCATTTTTTTATTACTTTTTGTAGTACTGATCAACCCTTCAACTGTATATATAGGTCTTATTTTCTTGGCAGTCAGTTTCATTGTTCAATTCAAAGGTTGAGGCTCGCCTGGAAACTTGAAAATTGTGTAACCTAACACGGAAAACTTCTTTACAAAAATGGTTCAAATGGCTCTGAGCACTATGGGACTCAACTGCTGTGGTCATAAGTCCCCTAGAACTTAGAACTACTTAAACCTAACTAACCTAAGGACAGCACACAACATCCAGCCATCACGAGGCAGAGAATATCCCTGACCCCGCCGGGAATCGAACCCGGGAACCCGGGCGTGGGAAGCGAGAACGCTACCGCACGACCACGAGATGCGGGCAAACTTCTTTACAGAGTAAAACTCCGCTTAAGTTGACAGTAATTTTTTAATTTATTCCACCACCGGTTTCAAGGCGTAAAGCTTCATCTGCAGGTGCCACTGACTGCAAAAAAGAGGAAGAGCTACTAGCGTACAAATACCATGGGGCTCAAGTACCAAAATGAAAGCAATAGTTGTGAAAAGAGGTATACCACGTAATTATGGAAACATAAATGTGTGGAGGTCGGGCCAGTCATGGTGGGGGGAGAGGGGGGTTGTCACACCCACGTCAAACAAACGCATGGGACTGGAACACTAACTTTGGAGCGGGTTTCGGACAGAAATGAACTCAATACTAGAATAAATAAGAGAGTAACTGAACTCCTGTAAAGGACCAGCAGCCAAGAAGCCCAGCTCGGCAAAACGACACGGAAGTGGTTACTGCAGACGGCCCAGAGGTCAGCTGACTGCGGCTGACGTAGGAGCCAATGAGCGGCTAACGGGGTTCTGACTGGTCAGTCTGCTTATGTAAGTGTGGTTCATTCATTGTTCATTATTTCATTAACAGTACAGACTAATTCACCGTCTTGAAATGTAACGTGGGTCGGATGCTTCTGAATCTAACAGCGAAGACCTCATTGTTGCAATCTTATTGGTATACAGTTGTTAATGCTTTTTTTAAAATAATATAAAGAGCTTAATATACGTGTGGTTCACAAGATCGATACAAAATAGAACTACAAATATAAGAATAAATATAATAACACACAAACATGAGCAATCGGCAAAAATGCCTGAAAGCCGTTGTAACATAGCACACCGGATCAAAGAGATAAAATACAAAAATGCAACTAAATCTGTGGGTACTGATTATATACAGGGTGTTTCTCATTTCGTGTTACACACTTATAGAGGTTGTGTGTGGGAGACTTAGTATATGAAAATTTACACAGGAACCAATGTCCGGAAACGTCAATTGATGACGCTACAGTGTGTCAAAGTTACACGCGAGGCGCCTGTAAATGTTTGTCATACAGAGGATTATTTCGTGATGATGTTGCAGCCGCATCGGCCGGTACCTGGTTACTCCTCCGCGTTTCCAACAGCCGCCACCGTGGTACGAATGCGCGGCCACGAACGATTACGTCGCTGCCAATGACATGCAAGCATCCCCTCTCCGGAGCTCCAGCGTTGGGTGTAGTGAAATTTGAACATTTACTCACTGACCCCATTTTTTGTGTTTGCCAGTTAGTAAGCTCAACACGTCATTTTGATTTGTCTATGTTACCCAGATGCACGTCAGAAAGAGAGCAAGTTACGTTAGTGTTAATAATTCTTTGGTCTTGTCATGGCACAGTCTTTGCCTTTGCGCCGTCTTATACATCCTTCGCTGAAGTGTGGTAGATGATGGATGTATTCGGTAGTGCTGTGTTGATTTGTGATTCTATCTGTTAGATGAAGAAACATTTACTGTAAACTACAGCAAGGATAAATATGACGTACATATTGAAATGTGAAAGGAATACAAATTTTTAATAATGTCCTTTTTTTTAAGAGAAGAAGTTTGATATAAGGCTGCAGCACTTCCCATTTAATTTATAGAAATGAATATTGACAGCTAGTTAACTTTGTTCACTAGCTCACAGCTGAAAGAAAGACCACTCGACTTCCCTGAGTAATGTGATATCAACTGATTAAATTGTTTATTTTTTTATATAAATTCTTTGTTAACATTATACCTTTTTCAAATCATCGCTCAGTTTGTAAAGCATAGTATTGTTCAGCCCAATGCTTTGTTTGAAGATCACGAGGAGCTTTACTCTGTCTTTTTGAATACATACTTCACTGTAAAATCGTTTTGGAATATCGTTTCATAATAATAGTTACTCTCCGCATTCCATTTTGTAAACGTTTATCATTACACATTACCACATCACACCATGTCGTACGCAACTGTCTGAATATTTATTTAGAAGTTGAAAAACAGCTTAACTGCTGTCTGCTTGATGTTTGTTGTTGTGCTTTCGAGAAATCTGTTGCAGTGTTGTCAAGATACGAGGTGGAAATCGTGATTAGGGTCATTTAATGTTTTACTTTAGTTGCGCATTTATACAAGTACAAGTTGTATTCAGACCAGTTCTAGTTCAGTTCAAATTAGTTTCTGTCCGGTCAAAGGTTAGCATACGAATTTAAGTTGTGTAACAGTTTTCGAGAGCATAGTTTTGGTAATACGTAGACTTTTATAGAGTGGGAGGTAACGCTGGGCTAAATTCGGTACAGAAACACATGTAATGGGGAGGTTATAAATTGAATACATTCACAAACTTTCCTAGTGGACAGGGCTCGTGATCTTCTGAATAGACATTACATTGAAGACTGCTTGAAATGTGACTTATTTGTGTCGACAGGTATCTGAACATTTAAATGTTGCAACAACGGCAACTAAGTTATGTATAACTTTTACTATTTCATATTAGCTGCAAAATAAATTAATATATGAATTCACTGTTCATGGACAGCATCTGTTTCTCGTTCCTGTACCCATTAGAGAACCTCCCCAGCATAGAAACGAAGTCATAACAGTTAAAAACTTTCAGAGATGGTGGAGACGGGTAAATCTGTCAATTTGAGCTAAGGGTCCCTGTTTAGGACACGAATGAGCCGAAAGTTGAAAGAGAAAATCTTTTTCATACCTCAGACAGTGCAGTAATTGAACCGGTACTCCTGTTGCTAAGAATGTAGGGTAAGCATCTTTCAGAGGTGTAAGTATGGACCAAAACAAGAAAAAACGTCCAGTAAACATGGATTCTGAAACGCATACCCGAGGAGCTATGACCACTTGTTCATCAAAACACATGTCCTCTACTGAACAAGTGCCCATAACTCTTGAGTCTTAAGGTATGCATTTTAGAGCCCACGTTTACTAGATATTTTTCTTGTCTTGTACACCACGTCTGAATGTTAGCTAATCTACAATCTTAGCAAAACAGTATCGGTACATGTGTTTCACTGTTAGAGGCATCAGAAACGTCTTGATTTCCGATACCGGGACCCTTCCATCAAATTGATACGTTTAAGACTTCTCCATCATCCTTGAAAGTTTGTAATGTCATCACAACATCATCCTGTATGTACATGCATGTACAGGTGCCGTCGCATCTAACTTTTACAATCTTTTTTCTGTCGTCAGTTGACGTTTCCCGACAAGGGTTCCTGTTCAAAACTTGATACTAAGAACCGCCTAAAACCCCTAGACTTAAGTAACATGAATTGTGAAACACCCTGTAGAAAAAAATCTATAAAAACTGAGCAGGAAGACAACGAGAAATGAAGTTTGGTAGGAGAATGATGCCAACTGTTAAGACTGTTACTCATGTGCGTACTACATGTCCTAAAGAGCAAAAATATGTAAGTATAAAACGCATAGCTGCGATTAAAATCATAAACTTAACCGGAACAGCAGGTAAACGTATAAGACACCACTCTGCATCCGCAGATTATCAGGCGTAATAAATAAAAATAAAAATGTTTAAGAGCCAAGAGGAAATAATAGGAATGGACAACCAAGAACAAACTACTCTGATTAAAAAGTATGTAAGGGTTGTAGTCTTTCCCCCTACTGTTAAATATGTACATCAAGAAGCAATGATGAAAATGAAAAGAAAGGTTCAGGAGTGAAATTAAAATATAAGATGAAAAGATATCAATGATACGATCCGCTGATGACATTGATATCTTGAGGGAAAGTGAAGAAGAATTACATGATATCGTGAATGGAATGAATAACCTAATGTGTATAGAATATGGATTCAGAGTAAATGGAAGAAAGACGAAAGTAATGAGAAGTAGCCAAAATGAGAAATTTAACATCAGGATTGAAGGTCACGAAGTAGATGATGTTAAGGAATTCTGTTACCTAGGCGGTAAAATAACCAATGACGGACGGAGAAGGTAGGACATCAAAAGCAGACTAGCTATGGCAAAAAGGGCAGTCCTGGCCAAGAGAAATCTGATAGTATCAAACATACGCTTTAATCTGAGGAAGCAATTTCTGAGGATGTATGTCTGGAGCACACCATTACATGCTAATGAAACATGGACTGTGGGAAAACCAGAACAGAAGAGAATCGAAGCATTTGAGGTCGTGCTAAAGGCGAATGTTGAAAATTAAATGGACTGATAATGTAAGGAATGAGGAGATTCTGCGCAGAAACGGAGAGTAAAGGAATAGGTGGAAAACACTGACAAGGAGAAGATGATTGTACCTGTTAAGGCATCAGGCAATGACTTGCATGGTACTAGACGGAGCTGTAGAGGGCAAAAAGTGTAAAGAAAGACAGATATTAGAATACATTCAGCAAATAATTGAAGACGTATGTTGCAAGTGGTAGTCAAAGATGAAGAGGTTGGCACAGGAGAGGAATTTGTGGCGGGCTGCATCAAACCAGTCAGAAGACTGATGACCGAAAAGAAAAATAGCACTACAGAAAGCGAATGAAGAAATGAAGCCTATGAGTAGTGGATGAGATCCGTGAAGTTGGGGTACAATACGGTTAAAGCAACGACGGAGTAGCTGAAATGAGGTAACGTAAACTATATTCGATACAAGGGAGCGTCACGTTTAAGACACCGAATAGAATAAAACGCAGACGTAAGTGTTCGGGGAAGATGTCTGAAGGTCAACGTGACAAAACACATGACAATAAAAGATAGAAGATAAAAATAGAACACAAAGAAGCGGTATGTATGTATTGTATTGTATTGTATTGTATGTTAACCGGGGTTCTAGAAACGAAGGAGAGGCTCCGTCCCGGCCGCAGCCGCAGTGGACCACATCACCACGACGACTACCTCAGTCCACTTCACCCCTCCGTCGCTCCACACCGAACCTCTCTTTCATGGTTATTGTGCGGTTCAGCCCCCAATAGACCCCCGCAGGGAACGTCTCACACCAGAAACGTGTAACCCCTATGAATGAGCGTATGGCATTGGTGGCCGGGAGACTCCTCGCGGGGCGGTTTGGCCGCCGCTCCACAAGTTCTTTAACGCCAGTACGGCGACTTGCGAGTGAATGAGGATGAAATGATAATGAAAGACACACAACACCCAGTCATCTCGAGGCAGAGAAAATCCTTAACCCCGCCGGGAATCGAACCCGGGACCCCGTGCGCGCGAAGCGAGAACGCTACCACAAGACCACGAGCCGCGGACAGTGTAGGCCCTATGTTTGCATTGTAGAGTAATGGTGGTGTGCGCGTAAGTGGAAAACTTGTTCTAGGGGACTGATGACCTCAGATGTTAAGTCCGATAGTGCTCAGAGCCATTTGAACCAGGCGCTCCTTCCCAATGGCCCAAAAAGAAGGAATACTTAAGAGTATACAAAAAAATCCAGAAATTAAAATAAGACCACAGCTGAAAGCTGGCAAGAATATGAAGCTTTGTGCTTAGAAACCGGTCGTGAAATAATTTTTAAATTACTAACAAGTGAAGTGGATTTTTTATTTACAAATATATTCCCGGGTTGCGGATGTTCACTTGATCAGATATAAGATATGTAAATATAACTGGAAGTGTCATTCCTACTGTATAAAGAGAATGAGTTGAGACCATATGACGACCGGCTGCAGTCCGCTGCGGTTGGATAAATTATAGCGCCTCTTCCACCGCCGACACTTATGTGGCAAGCTCTGCAACGGCGAGCTCACCGTCCCGCGCAAAGCGGCATTAATAGCGAAACACGAGAGAGGCCGAGAGACCGCAGTTCAAAGAAATCAGACATGTAGATTAATGCGACTAACACAAAAGTAATGAATGCTCCGGAAATATGAGACGGGAAGGGCGCCGGAGATAACGGAGTACGCGGAGGATTTGGCGCTCGAATTGAGATCAAAAAGCCGGAGCGCGCCCGAGTGGATCCGTCGCGGGACTCTGCTCATTGCGACGAGTAATCCAGAGGGAGTGAGAGGGGGTGGGGGTTGGAGGGTGGTGGGGGAAATCAGAGCAAAATGAGGCGGGATAGGGGTGCTGGGGGGGGGGGGGGGTTGGAGGAAGCAAGGGCTAACACGAATGGGGCCTCCGAGAACGGGGACGTTGCTTTCAGCAGCGGAAGATCACTTGCGACAGACAATGGACAAAAAGAGACAAGACAGCGGCTTAGCGAGTAGTCAAGGGGAGGGCCTGAATGTAAGCGTGCAGCCCTGACGAGATGAAATGGCTCGAGAGGAAGTGTGTTGCGCCAATAGGAAGGACGTCAGCGGCTGTGGGTGAGGGATGGTGAGATTTCTTGTGGGAATGCTTGAGCGGTGAGGAGGGCTGCTGAGTCTCTGCGGCCTGTCATTGAAGGTCTCACTGGCAGAGCTCGCGATGAAATGTCAAGTAGCTTACTTGCTTGCAAAATTCACAAAGATGGGTTAAAGCTAATCATCTGCACTGAGCAGAGGTATTTTGTGTGTTAATTGTATGTGAATACACTGTTACACTTAGGAATATTAAGGAGGTTCGTTGGTGAAGTTTAGCGTTAAGATAAAAATCACTCAGTAATTACCTGGATGAAGAAAATGATAAGACCACTGCCCACTAAAGGTAAGTCACCTCATTCGAGTACAGATCTGCCCAAAAGTTTTGGTCTCCCAACAGAGTTTCGTAACAAAGCATTCTCTGCTGCAGAGTGGAAAATTAGCTTCAGAAACGGTCCCATAATGTGTGGTTAACGAGGGCAGAATCAGACCTGTTAATCACGTATTTATATTACTCTTAGGTATGTTATAGAGCGGCGTGTCCTGGGTACCAGGCTAGCGATTTTTAGTGCGACGGTCCCTAGTTTCCGACAAATTGATGTTGACGTTTCGTATGTACTTTCTATATTACACTACTGGCCATTAAAATTGCTACACGAAGAAGAAATGCAGATGATAAACGGGTATTCATTGGACAAATATATTATGCTGGAACTGACATGTGATTACATCTTCACGCAATTTGGGTGCATAGATCCTAAGAAACCAGTACCCAAAACAACCACCACTGCCGGAATAACGGCCTTGATACGCCTGGCCATTGAGTCAAACAGAGCGTGGATGGCGTGTACAGGTATAGCTGCCCATGCAGCTTCAACACGATACCACAGTTCATCAAGAGTAGTGACTGGCGTATTGTGACGAGCCAGTTGCTCGGCCACCATTGATCAGACGTTTCAATTGGTGAGAAATCTGGAGAATGTGCGGACCAGGGCAGCAGTTGAACATTTTCTGTATCCAGAAAGGCCCGTACAGGACCTGCAACATGCGGTCGTGCATTATCTTCCTGAAATGTAGGGTTTCGCCGGGATAGAATGAAGGGTAGAGCCACGGGTCGTTACACATCTGAAATGTAACATCCACTGTTCAAAGTGCCGTCAATTCGAACAAGAGGTGACCGAGACGTGTAACCAATGGCTCCCCATAACATCACGCCGGTGATACGCCAGTATGACGACGACGAATACACGCTGCCAATATGCGTTCATCGCGATGTCGCCAAACACGGATGCGACCATCATGACGCTGTATACAGAACCTGGATTCATCCGAAAGAATGACGTATTGCCATTCGTGCACCCAGGTTCGTCGTTGAGTACACCATCGCAGGCGCTCCTGTCTGTGATGCAGCGTCGAGGGTAACAGCAGCCATGGCCTCCGAGCTGATAGTCCACGCTGCTGCAAACGTCGTCGAAGTGTTCGTGCAGATGGTTGTTGTTTTGCAAACTTCCACATCTGTTGACTCAGGGTTCGAGACGTGGCTGCACGATGCGTTACAGCCACGCGGATAAGATGCCTCTCATCTCGACTGCTAGTGATACGAGGCCGTAGGGATCCAGAACGGCGTTCCGTATTACCCTCCTGAACCCACTGATTCCATATTCTGCTAACAGTGATTGGATCTCGACCAACGCGAGCAGCAATGTCGCGATACGATAAACCGCAATGGCGATAGGCTACAATCTGACATTTATCAAAGTCGGAAACGTGATGGTACGCACCTTACACGAGGCATCACAACAACGTTTCACCACGCAGGGCCGGTTAACTGCTGTTTGTGTATAAGAAATCGGTTGGAAACTTTCCTCATGTCAGCACGTTGTAGATGTCGCCACCGGCGCCAGCATTGTGTGAATGCTCTGAAATGCTAATCATTTGCATATCACAGCATCTTTTTCCTGTCGGTTAAATTTCCCGACTGTAGCACGTCATCTTCGTGGTGTAGTAATTTTATTGGGCAGTAGTGTAGTAACGTTAATCATGTTTCGACCATGAGAGCGTAGCTTAGGTTGACAGCATGGTACCCGTTCAAATCATTGATTCGTGGAGATGGCAGCCATATCAGACAAATCTTTATAAATGAGAAAATGCGTGCATCTGCACCGTTAAGCTATCCCACCCAAGTATGCTCCACTTTGCCATACACGTGGTCTTAATTTTACAGGCTAGCTAATATTTTCACGAAAAATATCATAATGCTTCCGACTTGCTGTAGACTAGCAGAGAAATCGATTCGCGGCAAGGTTAGATAAAAATGTACTGTTTAATTCTCCATCAATTTAGTGTATATTCTTTCAAACGAATGATAAACTAAGCCTAATTCTCGTCGAGGTTGGTCGAAGGAAGAACAGTCTTTTTGAATGAAAACAAATTGTGTTTTCCTGTTTTGCTTCTGTAAACTCCTAGTGTTTCCGCGTGTCTTTCATGAAATGTGCGTGTTGTTCCGCAAATGTTGTCCTCGTTTACCTTCTACGACGTATACCATGAGGAATATCCTTCTCGACAGAAAGTGATGCAAACAATAGCGAGTAGACCTATTCTGTAACGTATTCTGTAACAGACGGAATACACATTTTTGAATAAGTTTGATTTGTAAATATAGTTACAAGGACGAAAATGACTACCATTGAATAATTTTGCAATACATATACTATTTAACGACATCGTACAGAGTGAAACTGAAAATACCCCAGCAGGTTTCCAATCGCAGCCGCTGAGGTCTGATCGTTTGATTGAAACGAGAAAAACGTTACAGGATTAGGAGGTATGCATAAAACTGTAACGTCGATTTTCTAGGAAACTAGGAGGTGTCGCAGAACCCTCTACAACGTACCTAACACTCACCTAAATTCGTCATTACGAAGTCAGATGCTCCCCTTGTAAGTCATTTTTACGTACCACAAGAGTGTCTCTAGCCCATGGTATGAGAGGGATATTTGGTGAAGTTTGGAAAGTGGGAGAAAGCTACTGGTAAAATTAAAATTGTAAGAACGTGTTGTGAGTTTTATCTGGATAGCTCAGTCGGTAAGATCACAGGCCGCAAAATGCAAGGTTCCTCGTTTGAAACCCAGTCCCGCACACAGCTGGGATCAGAAAGAAGAATAGTTAATATCGGCGTGTAAATGGTATTCAGGAGACTTAACACGGTTCTTTCCTAGGTTCACCGTATTCCTATGTGTTTGAAACAAATAAATCGCAGTTTATTTTACATCATTTAGTTTCGCAAATTCGATGGTACCACCTGAACCACAGCGACTTACTCACAAAGATGGATCAATGCATAGATAAATCATGTAAAATTTGTTTTGAATAAATACTGTAATAAAGCGAAAAAATCGAATAAAAATTTCTGATAGAATATACGCTGAAGAGCCAAAGAAACTGGTACACCTGCCTAACATCGTGTAGGTCCACCTCGAACACATAGTGGCATGGACTCGATTAATGTCTGAAGTATGTGCCACAGGTAATTGACACCATGAATCCTGCAGAGCTCTCCATAAAGCCTTCATAATACGGTGGACTGGATATCTCTTCTGAACAGCTCGTTGGAAGGCATCCTAAATATGCTCAATAATGTTCATGTCTGCCGGGTTTGGTGGCCAGCGGAAGTGTTCAAACGCAGAAGAGTGTTCCTGGAGCCGCTCTATAGCAAATCTAGACGTGTGGGAGTGTCGCATTGTCCTGCTGGAATTGCCCAAGTTCTTGGGAATGCACAATTGACATGAATGGATGGATGTGATCAGACTGGGTGCTTAGTACGTGTTGTAACGCGCGCGCGGAGCACACGGTACTCCTAAAAGCCTGTACTATGGTAAGTTGACGGGCTTCACCTTAAGATAAAGGATTTTTGTATAGATATTGACCGCGTGTACCTGAATGGAGGCAAATCAGACTTACACTCTCTTTGTAATAACAACTGTACGTCAAGCAAGTCCGAAATGCAACTACACGTCAGAACGGACAAGACACAACACAGAAGATGCTACCAATTTGTTAATAATACGGTCGCCAGCCTAATGAGCCATTAACTGAGTTTCTTCCCTGTACAAGTTGATGTACGTGCATGCTAAACAACACGTAATAACACTGCATAATATGGTAAATTTTGGAACCAGAAAATCTACTGAACTGATAATTTCACTTTCTGTACTAATATGGATAAACCATAAATACATAACATTACACTATAATGTTTACTACAAAACTTCGTACTGTTTATTGATCTGATTAAAATCGGGCATAGGTTACCCTAGAAATAGCACTTTCGAAACACACACACAATGTCAATTTTGATAAAGGTAAAACACTGATAAATTTTGGTTTTTATATTGGCTTTAACTTTGCTGGTCTAATCAGTTTAGAACACTTCAGGATTCAAAAGAATAAAAAAGGGTGGGGGGGGGGGACCCTGAAACTGTTATGATCACTGTATAAAAAAAATTTAATCACTGAAATCATTGTGTGCTCAAAATTTCCAATATATGAGTTACTACTCTTTTTATCTAATTTCCTGCTCATTTAAATACCATTATATCTGTCTCGAAATAGTTAAGCTTCATTACTAAATCAATATCAAAATTATGTTCCAACTTTGTCAGAGCTTGTTATTCGTCTATTAGTTCATTAACCAAAAAAAAGTTCTTTAAACATCATTCTAACATAGCTAGGTCTGCAGGTAATTATTATTAACATAAACTTTAATTCTTCATTTCGGGACTCTCGGATTGCACAACATTTGGAAAGGACCCTGTCTAGGTTAGTTGTGAGGATAATTAAATGATAGGACAATTCTGGTAAAATTTAAGTTGTTATAGAACAGTATGGAACAAAAGTAACACTGGTCCACACGAATACAGTACAAAAAGTTTCAACCTATTCGTATCGATGCGGCGGGTGGCGGGCGGCGAGATGGCGAGGCACAGAGCACACCTACAATCACAGCAATGGCTCGTGATGTATCGGCACTTTACTTCTTCTTAGCGTCGCAATACTTTTCCAATTAGTGCCTATGGAATTTTGCCATGCTGTATAGGCGTCAGAACGGCATATCCGAGGCTCGATGAAACTACGTCTTCCAGGAGAGCCTCCTCGATCCAGATCGTGTTGCTCAGATCAATGCCCAACTCCGACTACTACTGCGGAGCCCGTTATACCGTGCAGCGCCCGTGTGCATTTTCCCGCGCTCGACTGCCATCCACCTTTTACCGCTCACTTACAGACAGGGTATTCACCAGAGGTTTTGCATTCTACATATCCTAATACACTCCTGGAAATTGAAATAAGAACACCGTGAATTCATTGTCCCAGGAAGGGGAAACTTTATTGACACATTCCTGGGGTCAGATACATCACATGATCACACTGACAGAACCACAGGCACATGGACACAGGCAACAGAGCATGCACAATGTCGGCACTAGTACAGTGTATATCCACCTTTCGCAGCTATGCAGGCTGCTATTCTCCCATGGAGACGATCGTAGAGATGCTGGATGTAGTCCTGTGGAACGGCTTGCCATGCCATTTCCACCTGGCGCCTCAGTTGGACCAGCGTTCGTGCTGGACGTGCAGACCGCGTGAGACGACGCTTCATCCAGTCCCAAACATGCTCAATGGGGGACAGATCCGGAGATCTTGCTGGCCAGGGTAGTTGACTTACACCTTTTAGAGCACGTTGGGTGGCACGGGATACATGCGGACGTGCATTGTCCTGTTGGAACAGCAAGTTCCCTTGTCGGTCTAGGAATGGTAGAACGATGGGTTCGATGACGGTTTGGATGTACCGTGCACTATTCAGTGTCCCCTCGACGATCACCAGTGGTGTACGGCCAGTGTAGGAGATCGCTCCCCACACCACGATGCCGGGTGTTGGCCCTGTGTGCCTCGGTCGTATGCAGTCCTGATTATGGCGCTCACCTGCACGGCGCCAAACACGCATACGACCATCATTGGCACCAAGGCAGAAGCGACTCTCATCGCTGAAGACGACACGTCTCCATTCGTCCTTCCATTCACGCCTGTCGCGACACCACTGGAGGCGGGCTGCACGATGTTGGGGCGTGAGCGGAAGACGGCCTAACGGTGTGCGGGACCGTAGCCCAGCTTCATGGAGACGGTTGCGAATGGTCCTCGCCGATACCCCAGGAGCAACAGTGTCCCTAATTTGCTGGGAAGTGGCGGTGCGGTCCCCTACGGCACTGTGTAGGATCCTACGGTCTTGGCGTGCATCCGTGCGTCGCTGCGGTCCGGTCCCAGGTCGACGGGCACGTGCACCTTCCGCCGACCACTGGCGACAACATCGATGTACTGTGGAGACCTCACGCCCCACGTGTTGAGCAATTCGGCGGTACGTCCACCCGGCCTCCCGCATGGGCACTATACGCCCTCGCTCAAAGTCCGTCAACTGCACATACGGTTCACGTCCACGCTGTCGCGGCATGCTACCAGTGTTAAAGACTGCGATGGAGCTCCGTATGCCACGGCAAACCGGCTGACACTGACGGTGGCTGTGCACAAATGCTGCGCAGCTAGCGCCATCCACGGCCAACACCGCGGTTCCTGGTGTGTCCGCTGTGCCGTGCGTGTGATCATTGCTTGTACAGCCCTCTCGCAGTGTCCCGAGCAAGTATGGTGGGTCTGACACACCGGTGTCAATGTGTTCTTTTTTCCATTTCCAGGAGTGTACATTGCCTACGTATGGACCAGACGCACAATTACAACTTTGACATCTTACAATAGTTTCAACGTTTCTTACATTTCAATTCTGTTATAATATTGCTTGAAATTTGACATAAACATTAATATTCACATTGAAAATTGTTTACAGCTTCCTTAACATAATGGCATGAAACAAAAAAGAAATGAAATCAGAACATCGATTACACTAATTTATCAAAAAATCAGAAGAGAAAAAAACATAATATTTATATGTACAATAGTACAGCGTTGCTGTTGTTACACATGCCCCTGTTTCCAATAAATTTCACTAAGTGCAAATTTGATGGGAACATTGAACTTCATATTTATACAGGGGTTCGGAATCTTTGCATGAATGTGCCATCATAAAACTTTATACCACAACTTCCTTTCACTAACATTATATAGATCTATACTTTTTAACATATGAAGATCATTTACCTATCATTTGCTCAAGTGCCTTCGGCACAGTCCAACCTCCTATCACAACATGATTTAAATAGCAAATAACTCATTATTATTAAATTTCTCAGAAAAATAAATTCAAATTTTTGATCACAAACACTTAGCTACAAAAGCAAATACAAATACCTATACACACTATAAGAAAATTTGTTGCTGCTTGCATTGAATGGCAGTCCATTTCCTTATTTACTAATAAACAAACAATAATATTTAGAAAAATCACTACATTTTTGCTGCCTATTATTCAGATTTGGGCAGTCCATTTCACACCATTTTATCACATCACCTGCACCACACTTACAATTCTCCTTTGACTATTTATCTGCCCTCTTTGATTTTTGGCAGTCCCATCTTTTATTTGGCTTGCAGCATTTACCCTTTCTTTTCAGCCCTTTTCTCCATACATCTTTACGTTTATAGTACATTTGGTAATCTGAAACTCACATAAGTACATTAGCACACTGTCAATGGTATATATACATTTACAAAGATTTATTACATTTAGAATAAAATAGTTTCAGCATGAGATACAGCATATTTACTGCAGATTGCTTTCTGAGTGTACTTAGGTCACTCACTCCTAGGAACATACAGTTTCAGGTCCACAACATTTCTTACACCTAATGATCTTTTGCATTTTGGGTAGATCAGGTAGTAAGCATTATCGTGTGGAATGTTCTGTATTATATACGGCCCATTATAAATATATTTAAATTTGGAAATTTCATGGTTCAGTTCACTAGATTTTTCGTGGGGTTTTAAAAGAACATAATCTCCAATTTTAAATTTTGAAACATTCAGATTTTTATCATGTCTTTTAGATCTAGATTCAGCTTTTTGCTTTGCCCTTTTTCTAACCAAATCTTTCTTTTGACTCAACCCCAAGCTTTTACAAGGTGGAAACTCTAGTTTGTCCTCAATTAAATTTTTGCTTCTGCTACCTAACAAAATTTCTTCCAGAGGGAACCCAGTAGATTCATGATGTAAGGTGTTCATGACATTCTCAAAATCCGATATAAATCTACCCCAGGCTCTATGGTTATGACTGCAGTACATTCTACACAATCTCCTGATTTCTCGCATGTACCTTTCAACTGGGTTGCTAGCTGGGTGATATGCTGCGATATATTTAACCTCCACACCAATTTGCTCCATTCCTTCCTTGAAAATTTTGGATATAAACTGGGGCCCATTGTCAGATAGTACTGCCTTGGATTTCCCGATGGTTCTGAAGTATTCGATCATCCTACTAAATACAGATTTGCTGTTGCCTTTTTCAAGGGGTATAATTTCACAAACTTTGGGAATACTTCCAAAATTACTAAAATATATGCACAATTTCCCGAAGTCTTTGGGAGGGGACCATACAAATCTACTGATAATAATTCTAGGGTGTCTTCAGGTAATGTACTTTGCACTGGACCTCTACTAGTTCTGTTCGGTACTTTGGCCCTTTGACAGACATTACACGACTTAATTCGTTCCTTTACCTTCTTACTGACACTACCAGCAATCACTACTACATTATTAAATATATCCAAACATTTCTTTGGCTCACTATGCCCCAATGCTAAATGAAAATAGTCTATGACATCAGTATCAAACTGGTGTGGCCAACATACTCTCCATCCCTCAGTGACTAAATCTTTCCTCCTATATAAAATGCCTTTAAAGATTTTGTAATACTTCTTAATTTGACGATACTGCACACTGTCAAAATTTACCTTCACAGATTTCCATGTCGGATCCTCATTCTGATGGTATCTCATATTTTTACATATTTGCTCAATTTTCTTTTTTCCTGAAACCTCTTTCATATACCTTATCTGAAAAGTACCCTCTTCACCATTTTCATTGGGCACTTCACTCATACCATTAGGCAATCGAGATAAAGCATCTGCCACATAATTCTCAGTACCCTTAACATAGCAAATCTCGTAATCAAATTGTTGCAGGTACAAAGCCCAACGAGTTAGCCTGCCATTAAGTAAACGACAATCTTTAAGAAAAGTTAAAGCTTTGTGGTCAGTATGTATGATGAGTTTATGGCCCCACAGATAATTTCTGAATTTCTTTAATCCCCATATAATGGCTAAAGCTTCCTTTTCTGATATAGTGTAGTTTCTCTCGTATTTTGTTCTACTTGCAAACGCAATAGTCCTGTGTTCGATTTCTTTGCCATCACAGATCTCTTGGAAAACTTCTATACCATTTCCATAAGCACTGCTGTCAGTACTCATGTGGAAATGTTTTGACAGTATGGGGTGATGCAAAATATTGTCTTTCATAAGTTCACTTTTTAAATTTTCAAAATCTCTCATGCACCCTTCAGTCCACACAAAAGCACTATTTTTCTTAAGTAGATTATTCAAATGAGGACTATTAAAAACTTGCCCCTTGACGAATTTTTATAGAACCCACATAAACCTAAAAAGGCTTTCAACTGTTTTCTATTTCTAGGAGCTGGACGTCCTGCTATTGCACTTAACTTTTCCGGGTCCTTGCCAATACCGGTTGTAATAATAATGTGCCCCAGAAACTTTATTTCCGACTTCACGAATTCACATTTTTTCCACTTAAGTGTCATGCACCCTGCTTGTAGAGCAACAAAAACTTTCTGCAATAATTCACAATGCTCTTGCCATTCTTCTGTAGCAATCAGTAAATCATCTACATAAACGGTTAGCTGGGAACTCAATTCTCTCCCTAATACAAAATCCAGTGCCCTAATAAATACTGCCACAGAAGTGCTAAGCCCAAATGGCACTACTTTATACTGATAGCATTTCCTGGCGAGTAGAAAAGCGGTATATTTACGGGATTCTTTACTCAATGGGATTTGCAAGTATCCGGCGGTCATGTCCAGACTGGTTAAATACTTCACGTTATAAAACTTTTGAAGCATTTCGTTCAGATTTTCAGGTCTGTCTATTTCCTTCTTTACAATTTTGTTTAAAGTCCTGGCATCAATAACTACTCTTACTCCCCCATTCCTTTTATTCACGATGATAAGGGGACTATTAAATTCGCTGTTACTCCGTTCGATTACACCCCATTCTAGCATTTTATCTATTTCCACTTGCACAGCCTGCCTCTTTGATATGGGTACCGAAAACGGTCTTACAAAGAAAGGTTTATGCTCTATTGTCTCAATCTGGTATTCAAAGTTCTTAACTAGGCCAGGTTTGTCCGAAAATACGGTGCTATTACTTTCTAAAATATCAAGCAATTCTATTTTATGATCAGGAGATATCTCCTTCAAATTTTCCACAATATCTTTAAAATCATGCCCCTGTTTATCACTCTCATCTATTAACCTCTTGACATGGTACACCTCATACATGTTTGTCAAACCATCATTCCCTTGGTCGATCTCCAATTTCCGAATCGAACACCTCCCCATTTTCCTCAAATTTTAATTCCAAAGTCATAAATGCATTATTAATTTTGATCACTTCCTGGCTACAATCAATAATAATCTTTTCTTTATCTAACCAATCTATTCCCAGAATCATTTCAGTACTCAAGTCTGGCACAACCAAAGAATCGTGTTAAAATTTTTGTCCTTTTATACTAAATTCAACCAAAATCTGGTTCTTCACCGGCTTGCTAGTCTTGCCAGTAGCACCAACAATTTTTACACCCGTCACTGACATAATTACTAGTCCAGGCTTATCACAAATGTGTTCGAAAAACGACTGGGAGATTGCACTTATCTGAGATCCAGTATCAAGAAGTACTTGCAATTTCACATTATAAATTTCAACTGGTATTACGGTTTGTTTAACCGTCAAATGCTTT
The DNA here is from genome assembly GCF_023898315.1 of Schistocerca nitens. NCBI lineage: Eukaryota > Metazoa > Arthropoda > Insecta > Orthoptera > Acrididae > Schistocerca > Schistocerca nitens. Next base: position 470,037,937 of record NC_064620.1, on the reverse strand, counting down.
CCATTGTTGTGGTCTTCCCTAAGCAAATCCGGGTCGACGATAACATCGTCCCAAGATATGCTTTTAACATTTACAGCACCTATATCTGGCGGTTTCTTTGGTTCCGGGAGTTCAAAGTCATTAATTACTTTCTAAAATAGACCCTCAGTCGTCAGGTGGCTCTTTCTTTCTTTGTTCAGTCTCAATATCTGGGTTTTTTTTTGAAACTTCATCATCGGTAGGTTGTGTTGTTGTTGTTGTTGTGGTCTTCAGTCCTGAGACTGGTTTGATGCAGCTCTCCATGCTACTCTATCCTGTGCAAGCTTCTTCATCTCCCAGTACCTACTGCAACCTACATCCTTCTGAATCTGCTTAGTGTATTCATCTCTTTGTCTCCCCCTACGATTTTTACCCTCCACGCTGCCCTCCAATACTAAATTGGTGATCCCTTGATGCCTCAGAACATGTCCTACCAACCGATCCCTTCTTCTGGTCAAGTTGTGCCACAAACTCCTCTTCTCCCCAATCCTACTCAGTACCTCCTCATTAGTTATGTGATCTACCCATCTAATCTTCAGCATTCTTCTGTAGCACCACATTTCGAAAGCTTCTATTCTCTTCTTGTCCAAACTATTTACTGTCCATGTTTCACTTCCATACATGGCTACACTCCATACAAATACTTTCAGAAATGACATCCTGACACTTAAATCTATACTCGATGTTAACAAATTTCTCTTCTTCAGAAACGCTTTCCTTGCCATTGCCAGTCTACATTTTATATCCTCTCCACTTGGACCATCATCAGTTATTTTGCTCCCCAAATAGCAAAACTCCTTTACTACTTTAAGTGTCTCATTTCCTAATCTAATACCCTCAACATCACCCGACTTAATTCGACTACATTCCATTATCCTCGTTTTGCTTTTGTTGATGTTCATCTTATATCCCCCCTTCAAGACACCATCCATTCCGTTCAACTGCACTTCCAAGTCCTTTGCTGTCTCTGACAGAATTACAATGTCATCGGCAAACCTCAAAGTTTTTATCGGTAGGTACAATATCGCAATTAGCTGTATTCCCATTATTTTCACTAGTACAGAAATACTCGTCATCTGAACTATCGTCCGAATCCGACCATTCTGGATCGCTTTCAGGTTCTAACATAAAAGCTTTTCTGAGACAGGCACTAAGTTCTTCCTCTGCATTTTCATCATGCTTTGATTTTAACTCAGTATCTTCTTTTGGCAAAACGGCCTCATTATCAGCTTTACTCACATCCACTGTTACTTCATATTTAGTGTAATCCTCGTGGACTTCAATTACTTTTTGGTAATCACTTGCCCCTTCCCCACGGTGCCTTTCGGTAGCAGCTTGTACTGTTGGCGGATCGTTAACAGAAGTTACTTCCTCGACAATGCTTAGGTTTTCATCCTCCAATTACTTCCTATCTTTAACCTTCGTCCTATCGGCAGCACGCGAACTTTGCGCGGCGCTATTTACTCTCTCCTCTTCAAATTTGGGCCACGTCACCTTATCGACGTCCCTACTATTTCCTTTTCCACTAATTAACCTCCTTGCCTCATACTGCTTCTTAAAATCCTCCCACTCACATTGCTTGAGGCCCTTGTACAGATCGTCGATCTGCACACGCCAATCAGTTACTTCTGCTAATTCATTCTCGCCATTTACTTCATTGCTAACACTGCTAAGCGCACCTCTCTGTGTATAAACTGTTTCATCTACTATTTCCTTCGCCACGGAATTACCACTCGTAATGTATTCACCAGCTCTTACGGCAATGTTCGTACCTAATGCTGCTGCATTGCTAGCGGCTTCTCTCTGAACAGCTGTTTTGCTAGGCTGGGCCGTTGCCCTCTGATGCTCCACTCTCCTGTTAACAAGTATCGCTCTGCGCGGCGAAGATGACTCATCCGCGCTTGCACCTGACGCTTGTTTCGCAACAACACGTTGCGTCGTTCCACGCCTGTCTCTAACCTGTCTCATAACTTTACTGTCGGCCCAGTAACTTTTCTTAAATCGGGGCCGGTATATACTGTCCACTTCCGTTTGGCCCGCAACGTTCGCGGAAATCAGTTTCCCGATTCGTTATTATTTTGCGTGGTGTACCCTCTACCGCGACCTGGAAAACTCCCTCTACCTCTGCCTCTGCCTCTTCCTCTCTATATCACGTTGATGCGAAAACCTTCGCCGTCATTTCTCTCGTCATTATTGCGAATATTTCTGTTTGCCAAATTCTGATAATTGGCACGACTTTCGCGCCACTGGTCTTCACTTCGACCCTTTCGAGAAATGCTTGGAAGCTACGATGATTGTTTCCCATGTATCTCTTTGAATCTTCTGGAAGCTTTTTATATAGCTCCCATATGATTTCAGAATCTGATCTGCTCCCTCTTAAATGTGTCAATTTTTGGTACCAATGTTCGCAGAAACCTTTCAAAGAATTCCTGCCCGTGTTATCATGAAGTTTGACCATGATAAACTCGCGCCACAAATGATCCTGTTTTTGTTTGGACCAATATTCTTCCGTAAACTTTTGTTTAAATTCTTCGAACGTCATTTGTTCGGTATTCAAATTAATTCCCCAGCGCTTAGCGTCACCTGCTAAGGCGTTAATTACTACGTTTATCTTTTCCTGACCAGACAAGTGTTCAGGAAACATTCACTCGCAATGTTTGATGAAATCCAACGGATGCCATACGTTATGTTTCTTGGCGGGATCGAAGCGTTCCTCACCTTCCAACAGCTTCGTAAGTGTTGTGTCATTACAGACAACACCAGGCCTATCTTTGATTTTACTCTCGAGATCGAAAATTTTGCCTTCAATTTTCGATGTATTTTGTTCACACTTTTGTACACATCCGGTCACTTTTTCGCCTAAATCTCTTTCAGTGTCTGAAACTGCCTTTTTCAACTGTGATATTCCATGTTGGCATTCGTTTACGAACTCAGTTTTGAGACCGAAAACTTTTTCGTCTACTTTTGTTTCAACAAGAGGCTCTACTTTCTCTTGGATGTTGAGAATTTCAACACCAAACCTACTGTTAATGTTGTCAATTTCCCCCTGCATAGTATCCATATTTTTATTAATTGTGTCAATTTCAAACATCATAGTATTTACTACAGAGCTTAAATTACCCACTTTTTGTTCTACCTGTTCTATTTGTTTACTAATTTTAATTCCTTGTTCTTCAACCTGTGCTTTAAGCTGACGAACTTGTGTTTTAAGCTGCTTGTCAACGTGTTTTTTAAGCTGATCATTCTTTGTTTTGAACTGCTCACTCTGTCCTGAAATTTGTTTGGTTAATTGTTCTAATAAATCGTTCATGCTTAAAATCTTCACACTGTTTTGTTCTACGGAATCGGTGTGTTCCGATCCTACCTCAAAATTTTCTTTCGATTCTTTCTTTCTCTGTGGTGAATCAAACATGTCAGTGGATTCATTCACATACCCACTATCATCTACAAAGTCACCCTCTACTTCCTGTTTTATTCCTTGCTGTGTTCGAGGCGATCTCGACATTTCAATCTGCTCGTTAAGATGTTCGTGATGTATGTACGCCAATTGTCTTCCGCTAACGCCATCTGTTATCTGGCCGCGTACACTCCTGTCATTCCCAGCCGCATTTTCCATTATGCTCGGCACATCTACTGTGGCTACGTTCTTGTCCATACTGAACGCAAATTACACCACACTACCGTACTTGACGTTCACTGCTATTTACTTTACTAAATATTATTGCAATTCGTGCCACAGAACATCCACTGTTCGGTATTCACATTAATTTGTGACCGACAACAACTGGATGTCCTGTCACCGGGAGCCACTTGTAACGCTGCGCTTGGGGCACACGGTACTCCTAAAAGCCTGTACTATGGTAAGTTGACGGGCTTCACCTTAAGATAAAGGATTTTTGTATAGATATTGACCGCGTGTACCTGAATGGAGGCAAATCAGACTTACACTCTCTTTGTAATAACAATGGTACGTCAAGCAAGTCCGAAATGCAACTACACGTCGGGACGGACAAGACGCAACACAGAAGATGCTACCAATTTGTTAATAATACGGTCGCCAGCCTAATTAGGCATTAACTGAGTTTCTTCCCTGTACAAGTTGATGTACGTGCATGCAAAACAACACGTAATAACACTGCATAATATGGTAAATTTTGGAACCAGAAAATCTACTGAACTGATAATTTCACTTTCTGTACTAATATGGATAAACCATAAATACATAACATTACACTATAATGTTTACTACAAAACTTCGTACTGTCTATTGATCTAATTAAAATCGGGCATAGGTTACCCTAGAAATAACACTTTCGAAACACACACACAATGTCAATTTTGATAAAGGTAAAACACTGATAAATTTTGGTTTTTATATTGGCTTTAACTTTGCTGGTCTAATCAGTTTATAACACGTCAGAATTCAAAAGAATAAAAAAGGGTGGGGGGGGGGGACCTGAAACTGTTATGATCACTGTATAAAAAAAATTTAATCACTGAAATCATTGTGTGCTCAAAATTTCCAATATATGAGTTACTACTCTTTTTATCTTATTTCCTGCTCATTTAAATACCATTATATCTGTCTCGAAATAATTAAGCTTCATTACTAAATCAATATCAAAACTATCTTCCAACTTTGTCAGACCTTGTTATTCGTCTATTAGTTCATTAACAAAAAAAAAGTTCTTTAAACATCATTCTAACATAGCTAGGTCTGCAGGTAATTATTATTAACATAAACTTTAATTCTTCATTTCGGGACTCTCGGATTGCACAACATTTGGAAAGGACCCTGTCTAGGTTAGTTGTGAGGATAATTAAATGATAGGACAGTTCTGGTAAAATTTAAGTTGTTATAGAACAGTATGGAACAAAAGTAACACTGGTCCACACGAATACAGTACAAAAAGTTTCAACCTGTTCGTATCGATGCGGCGGTTGGCGGGCGGCGAGATGGCGAAGCACAGAGCACACATTCAATCACAGCAATGGCTCTTGATGTATCGGCACTTTACTTCTTCTTAGCGTCGCAATACTTTTCCATTTAGTGCCTATGGAATTTTGCCATGCTGTATAGGCGTCAGAACGGCATATCCGAGGCTCAATGAAACTACGTCTTCCAGGAGAGCCTCCTCGGTCCAGAACGTGTTGCTCAGATCAATGCCCAACTCCGACTACTACTGCTGAGCCCGTTATACCGTGCAGCGCCCGTGTGCATTTTCCCGCGCTCGCCTGCCATCCACCTTCTACCGCTCCCTTACAGACAGGGTATTCACCAGAGGTTTTGCATTCTACATATCCTAATACATTGCCTACGTATGGACCAGACGCACAATTACAACTTCGACATCTTACAATAGTTTCAACGTTTCTTACATTTCAATTCTGTTATAATATTGGTTGAAATTTGACATAAATATTAATATTCACATTGAAAATTGTTTACAGTTTCCTTAACATAATGGCATGAAACAAAAAAGAAATGAAATCAGAACATCGATTACACTAATTTATCAAAATTTCAGAAGAGAAGAAAACTTAATATTTATATGTACAATAGTACAGCGTTGTTGTTACAGTGTCACCTGTCAGAATCGTATCTAGAAGTATCAAGGGTCACATATCGCTCCAATTGCACACGCCCCACATTATTCCAGAGCTTCCGTCAGCTTGAACAGCCCGTGCTGACATGTAGGGTCCATGGATTCATGAAGTTGTCTCCGTATCCATATACGTCCACCCGCTCGACAGGATTTGGTACGACACTCGTCAGACCAGGCAACATGTTTTCAGTCATCATGTTGATGTTGACGGCCCAGGAGAAGCGTAAAGCAGTTATCAGGAGTATACGAGTGTGTCTTCGGCTGAGAAAGCCCATATCGATAATGTTTTGTTGAATGTTTCGCACGCTGTCACTTGTTGATGGACCAGCATTGACATCTGCATCAATTTCCGGAAGGGTTGCACTTCTGTCATGGGTGAACGATTCCCTTTAGTCGTCGTTGGCCCCGTTCTTGCACAATGTTTTTTCGGCCACAGCGACGTTGGAGATATGAAATTTTAGCGGATTACTGATACTGACGGTACACTCATGAAATGCTCGTAGCAGACTCCGCCAAAGAAGGTCCCACGGCCGACGAACTGTCTTCTGCGTTGGAGACACAACTTTATAAGACGACAGGTTGGTGGTAAGAACGGTCAGAGGCTATTATTGAATCTCTCCAGATCTCTCCAGCTACCGGATCTGACTTCCAAAGAAACACATAATTTATACACGGCATCCCTTGCGAGGAACGTGTACTTAAAGAAGAGGCTACTATCCGTTAAGAGAACTGTGAACTTTTTGAGGTGAAAATCATACTGAGAACAGTGGACTGTAATGATTATCATAAAATGCCAGAATCAGTAGTGTATGAAGAGTGAGAAAGACAAAAAGCGACACTGTGTGAACCGTGAAATTATGTCCTGTTTGACCTTTTGTAAGTTCCTTTGAACTTTTAGGCAACAACATTTATAAATGCCGCTAATTAATCCACTAAGTTGTAAGTGTGTGCGCGGTCTAAAGGGGTTACGTTTTATTTCACCGCTACGAGAAAAAATGTCGCAGAGAGCAGTTAGCAGAGCAGCATACAGCAGGCGAGGAGGATGACATGGAAGCAACACATGTCACCTCCAGCTGCTGCAGTCCAACGTCAGCTAGCGGCGAACGACAGAGACAGACATCTGTGATTGCCTAAGGCAGCCAAAGACCCCCAACACGACAAAAACAATGCACCGAGCAGCAGATCGCGCCATAGAACAAGATAGCATGTATGCTAATCACTTTACAGCTAGCGAGAGGAAGCTAGTATTGACAACTGTAGGGATTTTTAAGAATATTGTTAAAAAATTGTTTGGTAAGAATTTCTTTAATAACAAAATGTCGGGGGAAAGCAGAATCGGTACAATCATAGAAGTAGAGAAGCAGTGCAGCCTCTACGTAGTGAAATGAAGAGGCAAGCCAATTACATAGTATGCCAGATTAAATTAGTCGTATAAGTAAAGAACCTAAATTCATCGATGGAGAATGTAAACTAAAATGGTAGATGAGGAAAGTGTAGAAAACCAAATGGATGATAGCTATTTACCGGTATATCATCTGATGTAGAAACTGAAGTTTTCCAAGAAAACATAATTTCAGATAGTAGCAATAGTGAAATTGGAGAGGTGGATTCTAATGTAAATGACATGAATGTTACTGATAAGTTAAATAAGGTGAATGGTGATGTCAGAGTTAATGACTCTGACACTGCCATCGCTAATGAATCAACAAGTAGAACAAGTACATTAAGCCATGCAACAGCATAAGCGGATACATTGTCTACAAAAGATAGTAATAAAAGGGTGGTTGTAATATTAATGGAGATAGCATCTGGGCAATAAGAATTAAAAATAGGCTTAGAAGTAAAGATAGAACAGGGTCAAACAGAATTTAAAAAGTGTCAAATTAATTAAAGAAAGGGCAAAAGTTAATCTTATGTTCAAACATTTAGAGACCAGGGTTGATTCACATGGAACTAGAATAGGAGCTTGGGAGAAAAGAATGGAACATGAGAGTAAAGAATGGGGTCAAAAATTAGGTAAGTGTATGCAAGAGGTAAGATTGATGATGAAGTAGTGAGAGTAAATGATCTCACGCAAGCTCAGGATACTTTTGTATTGTCAGATAGGGATGAAGTCATAAAATTAAGTAATAATCAGAGTAAAATATACAAAATCTGAAAAGACACTCATGAAAGGCAAAACAAAGAAGTCATAGACTTAAAGGACGAAAACGCAGTCCTTAGCCATAAATCAACACGAATAGAAGCTATTTGTAATGGTAATACAAATACTATTCAGGGTCGTTTGAGATAAGTGCAACAGAAGGTAGAAAACATACCTCAACTAAGTGAGGTGAGCAAAAATATAGATAATACGGAAGTTGTGTTAAAACAGAAACTCGAAACGTGGGCTGAACAGGAAAACCGTGAAGGTGTTGTTCATATTAACGTAATAGTCAATAATGCCAACGCTTACAAATTTCATAACTTTTCTAGCAAAGGTAGTACACATCCTGCTGCTTTCATTCGTCAATTTGAGGGCATCATATTTGATAACATGATAGAAAAGCAGAAAATCACATTTGTAGCCAGTCGTTTTGAAGGGGACGCAATGTCATGGGGAACAGGAGCCAGTAAGGCATGTAAAACATACCAAGAATTTGTTAGAGCATTCTTAAACCAATACTGGTCCACAAGTACACAAAACCGTACAGGAACAAAAATATTTAAATCTAGGAGCTTTGAAAACAGTAGCTGCGCTAGTTATAATGAGTTATATCAGCACTACTGGGAAAAGAACCAGTATTTAACTGATCCTTTACATGAATCTCACTTAGTAGAAATACCTTTCCAGTGTTTGTACAGGAGACACTAATTCATGTCAACAGGACTTAATTTAACAACCTCCTGCATATATTAGAACAATTGGACCCGCTTTCAGGCAACAGACAAGTGCCGGAAGGCTGGCGTAAAAACAGGTGGCGTACAGACCGCCGCAACGACCGTGACAAACAGAAATAGCTTGTCGAACAGTAATAACGAGGAAGGTAGAAGGGAGGAAGACAGACCTCACGACAGTAATCGTAGTCCATCTATAATGGGGAGAGGTGGATTACGAAGAGGTTTTAGGGAAGGAAATAACCATAATGGTAGCATGGAATATTACAGTGATAAGGATCAGTTTCGAGGCAGAGATCGTACCCCAGAGAGGGAAAGAAATCAAATGTGTAGACGGTTCGGACATGAACCTGCCGCAAACGACTGAAATAAGTGGAACACTAATGAGATTCTTGGGTTATGAGGACAGGTATAACATTAAAGATGCACTTACGGAAGAGGATAGGCCAGAGGTAGAGGAAACGCACCAACCAGCTATAGAAATCGAAGTTCAGAATATTATTAAGACAGTTGCGATTCTGGACTCAGTTAGCGAAGATAGTGCAAACTCAAGTGACTTTTACCAGAGAACAAAGAAAAATAAGCAAGTACCAGAGTTATGTGTACAAATAGTAACGGTAGTTACTTCTTGTGGGGCCACAATCAGGGTTATAAAGATGCAGATTTTTTTTGGAATTTACATTGCACGAAAAGTTATTCACAGTTAATGACATTGTAGTGACCGGCCTGTGTGTCAATTTAATCATGAGAGCAGATTGATTAATTGCTAATAAAGCAATGCTAGATATTGCTGAACGTGTAATGAAAATGAGAGAGGGACAGGAGGAAAAAGTAATAAAATCTGTAGGGAACAGCGTAATTAAAGTAACGCCAGAATACAAATACTCAGGGAACAGATGTGTTGAGACCTCAAATCGAGAGAAACTCGTAGTTTATTTACCAGAGTAGTTACACGAGGATGAAACATCGAGAAGAGGGTCAAAGGAAAGATCGCAAGCAATAAAGGTTTAAATAACCAACAGGCCTATGAGTTAGAACATATATTACTGCAGCACACGAGAGCGTTTTCAAAGGGTCCATGAAAGACTATGAGTATTGTTTTTAGTAATTCCATAGGATCCCTTTAGGTTTAAGCCCTATTCCATTCCACTGCTAAAAAGGGAAGCCGTGGACAAGAAAATTAAAAAAATTATAGAATGGAAAGAATTAGGGTGCTCCCAAACCCATTATAGTAGCCCTCTCAACATTGTATCAAAGAAGGATAACCCAGAATTACGCTCGATGCCAGGGCATTGAACAAAATAATGCAGCCCCAAATGGTTCGGCCTGAAGTATTAGAGGAATTGGTGCAGAAGTTTAATGGCGTCAAGATATTGACAAGCGTAGGCTTGACTGCCAGCTTCTGGCAAGCACCTCTAGCTCAGTAATGTAAAAAATATATAGCGTTTTTATACGGAGGAAAAAGTTATCTCAGTGTGTTGCCATTTTGTCTGAAAATATCGACATCAGCCGTCATATGCATATTGGACAAAGTGCTAGGAGCAGAACAGCTACTAGACGAAATCACAGTCTACATCGATGACATTCTAATTACTGCCAAAAGTTGGAAGGAACATAATTAAATATTGAAAAAGGTTCTCGATAAATTTGACAAGAATAATATTAGTACCAACCTAGACAAGTCCAAATTCGGAAAAAGTGAAATTAAAATTTTAGGGCATGTCATTTCAGCGAAAGGCAACAGGCCTGATCCTGACAAATATGAAGCCATTAGAAATTTCCCACAGCCTAAGACCAAAAAGCAGATTAAATCATTTTTAGGGCTCACCGGATTCTACTTTGCTAACAAGAATGCACTCAGTGCTCAGACATTACAGGGATTAACTAAGAAAAGAATTCCACTTGGGTGTGGACTAAAGAGTGCGAGGAAGAGTTTCAAAAGGTCAAAGACGAATTATGTAACAGTATCGTGTTAGCCCACCTGAACTTAAATGAGCCATTCTGAATTTTTGCAGACAGATCCGAATACAGTTTTGGGGCTCATCTCTGCCTTTTTATGGAAAATAGTGGGAATATGGAAAAGAGGACCATATGTTTTGGCAGCAGAGTATTAAATAAATGGGAAAGAAAATATACTGTCACAGAAAAGGAGGCTTTGGCAGTAGTCTTGGCATTTAAAAAATTTAGATATTATGTCTTCGGCAGAGAGGTTAAGGTTTACACGGATCACAAAGCATTATCTTCCCTTATGGATTGCAGACAGCCACAACAGGCTGACCAGATTGGACATTGATCTCCAGGGGTATGATTTTACTACCGAGTACCTTCCTGGAGAAAATAATATAGTGGCAGACGCCTTATCTAGGTTACCTGCTGGAAAGGCCAAAGCGGACTATAATGATTCAGGCCAAAAGAAGGTATCAATTGTGTACCTCACGCAAGTGAAGAATGAGAATAGAATTCGAGTCATCCTACAAAACCTAAGAAGGGAACAAAAGAAGGATGATTATATTAAGCTTATCAAAGCATAGTGGCGTAGGAATACTAACAGTAAAATCAGGAACTATTATATGATGTATGAAGGGCTCTTATATAGGAGAGCAGGTCCTGAGAAAAAGCAATGGAAAGTCTATGGGACAAAACAGTGTATCAGTAACCTAATTTCGTTTATACGCTACATATTTGCACACTTTGGCTCGAAAAAGTGCGCAGATAAAGTAAAGGAAAGCTGCTACTTCCGAAATATTGAAAACATGTTCAGGGAAGTATTGAAAACGTGCATTAAATGTCAGAAGTGCATTCTAGCAATAGAATGGAAATGCATCACATAATCCCGATCAAAGTATTGGAAAGTGTCTGTGTTAATTTATACGGCTCCCCTCCATTCTGTTTGTGGTGTTGGATATGTTGTCAAAGCATGTGAAATAGTATCCGTTGAGAAAGGCCACTGATAAGTGAGTAACAGGTGAAATAAAGAGTGACTACGTTACCTAGGTAGGGAAACCCGAGAGAGTCATTAGCAGTAATGGAAAGCTGTCGACTTCAGTCTACTGGATGCGATTTTTAAATGACTTAGATATAAAACCTATTTATATTTTAAAGTACCAACCTCAGTCTAACATGGACGATAGAGTAATGAGAGAACTCAATAGATTATTTAGAACCTACTGTGGTAAGAATCATTATACTTGGATAGAATATGTGGAAGGGTTTGAAAGAATAATCAATGATTTACCTCCTTCGACTACAGAACTACCTCTGCAGGCACTGTCTCCACATAAGCGTATACCATAATTACTCTACCAGGAAAACATTTGGGGCTACACTCACCTGGTATGAGACGTTCCTAGTTGGGGTGGGTCCGCTGGTGGCCGAACCGCACAGTAACCCTGGATTCGGTGTTGGGCGGCGGTGGCGTGGGTGAACTGCTGTGGCTTATTGAGGGGTTGTAAACCTCTGAGGGCTACGGCAAGACAAAGCCTCTCCGTCATTTCCACGTACCCAGTTTAAATACACAATACACAACACACCTCCGCAGCAACTGATGACAGGGGAGAGGGTGCCCAGTATTACCGAGCAAACAATTGGCTTTCCACCCCGAGATGAATTATCTACTCAAGAGAAAAGAGATCTGGCATTAAAGAAAATAAGAAAAAGGCAGCTAAACGTAAGAGTAAACATGATCTGCAAATCAGACATGTATTGCACCAAGTTGATGAATTGGTGCTAATTAAGTCCAGACCCTTCACCCTAGTGCTATGGAGATGGGCAACCTAAAGACAGGACAGAGCAAACGATTGTTTAACATCGTTGATATCAAAAATTTCATCAGAAAAAGGGAAACCTCAGGGAGCAATATCACTATTTGCATTGTTAAGTATCTGAGGCCTATAAGTTACCGAGTTGACTAACAGTTTACTTCCTTTCTTTTGACGCTGTTGGTTCTTTGCTCTTCATCATTCCGAACTAAAATCTGTCAAGTATCCTCCTCCACTATTCAAGATAAAGCGAAAAAAACATAAAAATGAGAAAAAAGGCATCAGTTGCAACAAAAGACATACTAATTGTCTAGTTAAGCAACCGATTTTAGACTATACTCTGTAACAAAAGATAACATGCAGCATAAAATTTGGAAAATAAGTACGGAACCCAGACTACGCGTCTTGTCGCGGTCCGCGCGGCTCCCCCCATCGGAGGTTCGAGCCCTCCCTCGGGCAATGGTGTGTGTTTTGCCCTTAGCGCTAGTTAGTTAGATTAAATAGTGCGTAAGCTTAGGGGACCGATGACCTCAGCAGTTTGGTCCCATAAGACCTTACCACAGATTTCCAAATTTCCTAAAAATCATCATCAATACAGGCAGGAGAACACCCTATAAACTACGTACAGAATTACACACGCATGTATACTGAGCCGACGTAAAAATTGCTGTTTTGAGGAGCGCGCCGCAGCGCGTTGTGTGAAGCAGTCGCCCTCCGTTTCTGTCGGTGGCGCCGCTGTGGAAATCGCAGCTTTGGTGTCTCCCTCTGGTGGTAAAGGGGAAAGGTAGACTGTTCACGTGCATTTAAGTGGCACGATGAACCCGCTAGGCGGTGAGTCTAGGCGGTTGGTCAGTCGGAGTGAGTCTGGGTCAGTCTCGCGTCACTAGTTGCTGGTCTGTCTGTCGTTCGCATTTGTGCGGCAGTTAGTGTCTGTCGTATGGATCAAACTTTAAAGCCGGCATATGAGAGTCTTGCCACACCGCCAGTAACAGAACTTAACTAGTGGTCGCCCGGTCGGGGCTGAGTTCCTGCATCTGCGTCTGCGCGTTAGGCCGCCAGTCTGCTCGAGTTGCTCGGGCAACGGTCGTTGGCGGTTAGATCGGTCGGTTGGTCGGTCACGCACGGAGACACAAGAGGACTTGTCCGCCTTGAGCGTCGGCACATGTGAGGTCGCCACGTGAGTCCAGTGGGCCGCGCCGTATAGCGAGGGGTAATGGCTTCGCGGTCGACACGAGAGCAACAGGAGTCAACCCACGACATCGGGCTGGCCGGTGCGAGCTGCGACGCCGTGAGACGGGAGATCGGCCCGCCTTCCTGCGTCCGTTGAAGCGGCTGGCAGCGGACGATTCGGGAGAGCGTTGGGGGTGCTGCGCCAGGTCTTCGCCAGAAATCGCAGTTTATTAGAAGTTAAATGATTGGAGATATGTTGTTTCATTTACTTGTTAAATTCGACTTGTTTTCTTGGTGAGGTCACCAGCCTCTTGGTTTTGGGGTCGTTCCACCATTCTTCTCCGTTTGCCCACCCGCGGGAAGGTGGTTAATTATGAATTGGGTGGTCAGTTTCTCCCTTGTGGAGTAGGAGCGGGTTAGAACAACCTGCGGTTCGGGTTGTTCAGTAATCTCCCTGTCAATCTGCCATAGGTTAATATCTGCCTCTGTCATGTTTGTCAGATTCGGTGTTAACGAATTTATACCTTAAAGTGTAACGGCGGAATTCCTGAAATACACTCCTGGAAATTGAAATAAGAACACCGTGAATTCATTGTCCGAGGAAGGGGAAACTTTATTGACACATTCCTGGGGTCAGATACATCACATGATCACACTGACAGAACCACAGGCACATAGACACAGGCAACAGAGCATGCACTATGTCGGCACTAGTACAGTGTATATCCACCTTTCGCAGCTATGCAGGCTGCTATTCTCCCATGGAGACGATCGTAGAGATGCTGGATGTAGTCCTGTGGAACGGCTTGCCATGCCATTTCCACCTGGCGCCTCAGTTGGACCAGCGTTCGTGCTGGACGTGCAGACCGCGTGAGACGACGCTTCATCCAGTCCCAAACATGCTCAATGGGGGACAGATCCGGAGATCTTGCTGGCCAGGGTAGTTGACTTACACCTTCTAGAGCACGTTGGGTGGCACGGGATACATGCGGACGTGCATTGTCCTGTTGGAACAGCAAGTTCCCTTGCCGGTCTAGGAATGGTAGAACGATGGGTTCGATGACGGTTTGGATGTACCGTGCACTATTCAGTGTCCCCTCGACGATCACCAGTGGTGTACGGCCAGTGTAGGAGATCGCTCCCCACACCATGATGCCGGCTGTTGGCCCTGTGTGCCTCGGTCATATGCAGTCCTGATTGTGGCGCTCACCTGCACGGCGCCAAACACGCATACGACCATCATTGGCACCAAGGCAGAAGCGACTCTCATCGCTGAAGACGACACGTCTCCATTCGTCCCTCCATTCACGCCTGTCGCGACACCACTGGAGGCGGGCTGCACGATGTTGGGGCGTGAGCGGAAGTCGGCCTAACGGTGTGCGGGACCGTAGCCCAGCTTCATGGAGACGGTTGCGAATGATCCTCGCCGATACCCCAGGAGCAACAGTGTCCCTAATTTGCTGGGAAGTGGCGGTGCAGTCCCCTACGGCACTGCGTAGGATCCTACGGTCTTGGCGTGCATCCGTGCGTCGCTGCGGTCCGGTCCCAGGTCGACGGGCACGTGCACCTTCCGCCGACCACTGGCGACAACATCGATGTACTGTGGAGACCTCACGCCCCACGTGTTGAGCAATTCGGCGGTACGTCCACCCGGCCTCCCGCATGCCCACTATACGCCCTCGCTCAAAGTCCGTCAACTGCACATACGGTTCACGTCCACGCTGTCGCGGCATGCTACCAGTGTTAAAGACTGCGATGGAGCTCCGTATGCCACGGCAAACTGGCTGACACTGACGGCGGCGGTGCACAAATGCTGCGCAGCTAGCGCCATTCGACGGCCAACACCGCGGTTCCTGGTGTGTCCGCTGTGCCGTGCGTGTGATCATTGCTTGTACAGCCCTCTCGCAGTGTCCGGAGCAAGTATGGTGGGTCTGACACACCGGTGTCAATGTGTTCTTTTTTCCATTTCCAGGAGTGTATGTTTTTACCTTCCTATCATCTTGAGAGGCGGTATATGTGTAATGTAGAGCATGTTTGTGTATTCTATGGAAGACTGCCTTTCATGGTTTGTTATTTAAATGGTCATTTTAGAATATAAAGTTGCCACCCTTCCACCGTAAGTTTTTTACTTTTTTTTAAAGATTAAGTTGCACCTTCGGTGGCAAGTTAATTTTTTTAATGTTAGTGTTTTGTACCGTTTCCATCCCCCCTACGGGGTGCATAGTTTATGTGCTTGTGTGAGCTGTTAAAGTTTTTAATTTAAAGTAATCTGGTGTGTTGCAGATTTGCACTAGTGTAGTCTTTTAGAGGTTGTTGTGAGCGGTCGTGACTACGGCCATGTCAAAAGGGAGCGGCAAGGTTCTCAGCCCGAAAGCTCATACTGTCCAAATTTGTTCTTTCTGCCTCTAAATAAATTGGAACTTGATATTTAGAGGCTGCTTTCTGATTATAATTTTAAATCTGTTTAAAAAAAGGGGGCTTTTAGGAATAAAATTTCCATTTGTTGAAAGAAATTTAATTTGTTTTCGGCAACTACTTCCACCCTCACATAGTGTGATAAAATGTGTTAATGTTCTTGATGAATCGCTAGTAAATAAAGTAAATTCTTAAGAAAATGTTTTGAAAGTAAATTCACGGTTCATATACAGAGAAAACAATCGTCTATATTTCTTCATTTAGCTGCTAACACAGAGGAAGAGGACGACGCCAAACCAAGTAAGTGGACACAATTAGAATAAACAACATGCAATGGTCCTGAGACGATTAGATTAAATTTTACTAGCATCAATTGGTAGGTGATCTGCTAGTGATTACAAGCAGTGATTAGGTTTCGGCTGCAATACATAAAATATAGATTTAGACTAGGATGAGTCCAGTCGAACTCAAAATTATTATTAAATCTCTCCAGATCACTCCAGCTTCCAGATCTGACTTCCAAAGTGACTCATAATTTATAAGCAGTATAATTATCCATGTCTCGGAGCCAGAACAGTGCTACAGAGCTATGAGGAGCTTTACAGTGAACTCAATTTGATGTCCCGGTGACCAAATGCACCTAATGTAGAGACTATGGAACACTTCAGTGTTGCTCTAGAGTGCCATCACTGCACACACAAATCATTGGATCCTTGATATGTAGAATCAGTGATGCATTTCGCTCGAAAGACGGACAAAAAAGCTGTAAAGCAAGTGGTCGTAGTATTTTGGTTCATCACTGTATGTTGGAGTAGATCTATTAAATGGTCTTATGGATCTAGTTACAAGGTCACATGGCGATGTTTTACATGGAATCAAACTATACATAACAGTCCATAACCTTTGAGAGGTTACTCGCCCTCCTAAACACCAAGAAAACTCAGGCATTTATCCTACTCTTACCTTGCATGGTTGTTTATATTAAACATTTTTTACTTACTAATTTTCATTGTATATTCGAGTGTAAGCAGCTACCAAACTTCCAGGGATATCAAAATTTTAAGCTACACTGGTACCCGAACCCAGATCTTAGGTTTTCACGTGCAGTAGACTTACGACGTAGCTGAGTCGTATCTGGTTAGCTCAGTCGATTAGAACATTACCCAAAGTTTGGTCTTCCAGGGAGCAAAAAAGTTTATCTTGTTAGATAAAAATATTTATCCTAAAAGACTAAAAGAAATGTCAAGTTCATGTTCCTGTTCTTTGAATCTGTAGTTCATGTATTTCAAATCTCTATTTCTCTGGAATGTTTTGTATTTTAATCGTAAAATCACGAGCCTCAAACTATGTTCGTTTCAATAGCCAAATATTAATGTTTTAAACGCTCCGAGTTACAGAATTACGTTGCTGTCCATTGAATCTGTAACACCATCAAATCTACACACATACTGAGGTATGCAAAAATTCAGCATTTCAGAGCTGACGCACACAGTAGGTTCGAATAACACCATCTACATTCCTTACATAATAAAAGATTATTGTAGGGGTTGGTATTCAGAAGTCGCGCTTGAATATTGGTTGTTCCTGAGCAGATCGTCTTAAGGGTCGTACAAGAAGTAGCAACGTCTTTCAGTACCAGTCGGAATTTGACAGCGGCTGGATCGTGGCGTGTCCAGCCCATATATCTTCCAGCGACATTGCTGCTCGCGCTGGCCATTGAACATAGCCAAAAAAAAAAGCCACACAACGACACCACGTGACTAGGAGGCGACGTACTTTAAGTCAGGAAAGACAACAAATGCCCGTTTCGTTGTAGCACTATAATACAGATGTGCTACCTAAAACTTTTTCCAAATATGTATACAGCAAATATGAGTACTTGCTCAATTCTGCAAAACGTTATATACTTTGTCTTAACTGAAAACGTAAGATGTACTGTAGCCTGTATAAATTATTCTATATTATTATATAATTATTCCTCTTTAACGCCGTTCGCGAAAGTTAGGAAAAGCAACATCGCTGACAGAGAGCGAAAATTTCTATAGGAGGGCTGTCTCCGGAAGCGAGTGTGACGTCAGAGCAGAGCGCGCAGAAGACTTACTTGGTGGTGAGACATGAGAACGAACACAAGCAAGTGACGTATACGGTAGGAAGTCGGGCCTTCATGAGGCGAAATTGTTACTAGCGAGGCACCTTCGCATGTCAAGTGTAGGCAGATGTAAGAGGCTCTAATTACACGAAAATCCTACACCATAACTGGTCTTTGCTGAACAAGGTGTGCCCGCAATATTACATGAAACAGCGAGGGCATAGTCCGCGACAACGAACTGTAACATCGTTTCATTTTCGTTTATTTTTGTGAGCCATTACTCGATGGCATAATTTGAGTTACTTTAACTGAGTAATAAGTAACATACATAAAAACTGTAGGTACGCAATTTTGTGATCTTAGTCATTGCCAAATATGTAGCATCGAATTTCTTTCTAGTTATTGAGTACCAGAGTGTCGTTGTTTGATCATAAAGGTAGACTAATAAGATTATCTTTGAAAGTTTTGTTTGCTTGCTGGAAAAATATTTAAAAGTAATTAATAATAAAGCCTCAATAAGTTAACTCTTTTCTTCAAAGAAGAAAAGTTATTCCTGAAACTTCTACGTCTGCATCTGCGTGGATACTCTGCACATCACATTTAATTGCCTGACAGAGGGTTCATCGAACCACCTTCACAAATCTCTATTATTCTAATCTCGTATAGCGCGCGGTAAAAACGAACACCCATATTTTTCCGTGCGAGCTCTGATTTCCTTTATTTAATTATTATCATGGTTTCTCCTTATGTGGGTCAGCGTCAACAAAATATTTTTGCATTCGGTGGAGAAAGAAGTTGATTGCAACTTCCTGAGAAGATTCCGCCGATACGAGAAATGCCTTTGTTTTAAAGACGTCCACCCCAAGTACTGTACCATTTCAGTGACGCTCTCTCCCCTATTTCGCGATAATACGAAACGTGCTGCATTTCTTTGAACTTTTCCGATATACTCCGTCAATCCAAACTGGTAAGGATCCCACACCGTGCAGCAGTATTGTAAAAGAGGGCGGACAAGCGTAGGGTAGGCAATCCCTTAGTAGATGTGTCACATTTTCGAAGTGTCCTGCCTATAAAACGCAGTCTTGGGTTAGCATTCCCCACAAACTTTTCTGTGTGTTCCTGCCAATTTATGTTACTCGTAATTGTAATTCCTAGATATTTACTTGAATTTACAGCCTTCAGATTTGACTGATATATGGTGTAACCGCAGTTCAACGGATTCCTTTTAGCATTCATGTGGATGACCTTACATTTTTATTATTTAGGGTCAATTGCCATTTTTCGCACCGTACAGATATCTGATCTAAATTATTTCTCATATTTGCTTTTATATTCTAATGATTTAACTAGTCGATAAACGACAGGATCATATGCAAACGAACTAAGGCGGCTGCTCAGATTGTCTCCGTAATCGTTTATATGTATAAAGAACAGCAAATGACCTATAACGATTCCTTGGGGAATGCCAGAAATCACTTCTGTTTTACTCGATGACTTTCCGTCAGTTACGACGAACTGTGACCTCTCTGACAGGAAATCACGAAGTCACATAACTAAGACGATATTCCATAAGCACGCAGTTTCGCTACAAGCCGCTTGTGTGGTACAGTGTTAAAAGCCTTCCGGAAATCCAGAACAATGGAAGTAATTTGAAATCCGTTGTCAATACACTCAACACTTCATGCGAGTAAAGAGCTAGTGTCTCACTAGAGCGATGTTTCCTAAATTCGAGTTAACTGTGTGTTAATAGACCGTGTACTTCGAGGCAATCGTAATATTCGAACACAATACGTCTTCCAGACCACTGCTGCATATCGACGTTAATGATACGGACCTGTAATTTAGTGGATTACTCCTACTATTTTTCTTGAATATTGGTATGACCTGTGCAACTTTCCACTGTTTGGATACGGATCTTCCGTCCAAAGAACGGTTCTTTATGATTGTCAAGTATGGAGGTATTGCATCAGGATACTCTGAAAGGAACTTAATTGGTATACAATATGGACCTGAAGACTTGCTTACTTAAGTGATTTAAGTTGCTTCACTACTCCGAAGATATCTACTTCTAAGTTACTCATATTGGCAGCTGTTCTTGATTCGAATTGTGGAATTTTTACTTCGCCTTCTTTTGTGATGGAATTTCGGAAGACTGTGCTTAGTAAATCTGCTTTGGCAGCACTGTTGTCGATAGAACATCCATTGCTCTCGCACAGAGCAGGCATTGATTTTGCCTTGTCACTAGCATACTTTACATACGTCCAGAATCTCTTCGGATTTCCTTCCTGATACATTAAAACTTATCCATTGTGGAAAGTTATTCTTGTTAGTTAAAGTAAAGAAGATAAATTAAGGTAAAGTAACCTATAGTAAATTAATTCTGGGGATCTCAAATCTAAAGAAAGAATAAGTGAGGGAATTAAATTTTATACCGTGACAGTTCCAATAGTATAATTGTGCGACATTATAATTATGCGCAGATTTCTTACATATTTCGCCGTTGCCAATCTATTGAAAGCCAACAGCGGCTTATTCAGTCCAGTAAAATTTCATAGTAATTACGATCCATAGGTAGGACGAGACTTGCAATATCCAGGTATCTAATGAATGCAAGTAAATGTTAATCTGAGGTAAGGTAAATTACAGTCGTAAAAAAGAGCTATCTGTAATCGTTTAAATATCTTTTCCAAATTAACATATCCGAATATTAATGGTATAATACATGAAAAGCACCAGTTTGCTTTTGTTCTACATATTGTAGAACAAAAACAAACAGGTGCTTTTCATTTATTATAATGTTGTTCTACCAAGGACCGACGGAAGATTCTGTTAATATGATATAATACAATTTATAACACATTACGAAACAACAGTGGACAAAGAAAGCATGATGATGACTATGACGATGTCGACGATGATAATGCTATCTTTGTTCAACCTTCTGCAGTCACACGTACAGTCAAACCGTTACGGATTCATCGCTATCCACGTTATCGCTCAGATACTGAATAGGCAATGCCCAGTTGTCTGGTCACCGTATTAAATAATTTTTATGTTATTTCGCATAGGATCGTAGTGGACTATTTGAGTTACAGGATACCCATTTTCCTTTCTACTTATGTGAGTGATGGCACTGTTTTAAGTATCAAATAAAATCTAAATAAGTAGAAAGTGCAGGAGCTGAATAGTTTGTTCTTTATAATAACTTGTTGTATACTGCCCTCCACTAACCAGAGAAACTTGTTTCGTAGACGATAGCCTTATCCAAAGTGAAGTTCATCAGGAGTATACGATCTTTTTATCACATTAACCGATTAGTAAGGCGGGGGTTACACTGTCTTGATTTACCTCGATACAAAGGATGTTCGTCTGCTGATTTGGCAGTACGTTCTGCAGATGTCTCACACATTGAAAATACGTGGTCAAAACCCTGGAAGAGTTTTGCTCGCCAGCCACTGGAAATGGTGAACTGTGACATACGGGGGGGGGGGGGGGGGGGGGAGAAAAATATGGGAACAACAAAAACACGACACATTACCATGCGTAATACGGTATCGGAAAGCAATTAGCACTCAAAACAGCTTTCTGTCACCTCAGAATTGATAAATTCAGTCCATGTATGGTTTTCAAGGGAATGTTAGTCCAATATTCGTGCAAAAATATTGCCAAGTTCTATGAACGATGAGACAAGTGTATACCGGTCACACACAAACCTTTCTAAAGCAGACCATAAGGGCACAGTAATATTCAGGTCTGGTAACCATGATAGCAGCCAACGGCCGTGAAGCAGTGGTAACACCGGTCCCCGTCAGATCACCGAAATTAATCGCTGTCGAGTTGGGCTAGAACTTGGATGGGAGACCATCCGGTCTGCCGAGCGTTGTTTTCAAGCGGCAGTCAGCCCTTGTGAGGCAAACTGAGGAGCTACTTGATTGACAAGAAGCGTCTCCGATCTCATAAACTGACATACGGCCAGGAGAGCGGTGTACTGACCACATGCCCCTGCATATCCGCACCCAGAGACCCCTGTGGGCTGAGGATGACACGACGGCCGGTCGGGTCCGTTGGGCCTTCAAAGGCCTGCTCGGACAGAGTTTAGGTTTAGTTTGATTCTGATAAACAGGGGAGATGCGACAATTCATCTTCGTTCTCACAATACCAGTCCTGTACGATGTGAACTGTGTAAATAGGGGCCTTGTATTCTTGGAATACAGGGTAATCACCGGGAAACAATCATTTCACCGCGATCGCCCAAAATGGTCACAAAATAGTAGTGCGACCTTGCAGAGAAACCACGAGAAACTTGGAGTATCTCAATATGGCTGCCTGTATCACCACCGAACCCCCGCCATGATTCACTCTTGGGACAACTCGGTCAGAAGTTAGGAACAGTGTGAAGTAGGACTCATCTGACCACACGACGTTCTTCCATTTCTTCATAAACCAGGTATTTGCAGCTGACAGGGTTCGTGAGGGTGACATTCAGTTCTGCAGTGACTTTCGTGGCTATCGTCGTCTTCTTTTTTTATCACCAACCACTTTAGTGACTGTCCGTGACGACCACGTGAGAGATACTTACGGGTCGCATTGTGACGGACACAAATAACACCGACAATGAACAGACAGTCCATTCCATCAGAACCACCTGATGATGGCAAAAAGGGTATTCGCCGAAATATCGTGGGACTTCAACGATCGCATCCGGCTGGACACCCGAGAGTCCTGCAAACAACATATACACCGGGAAAGCCTCCGATCACACTGTTCTAACCACGACTGACACGTGTGACGTATTGAAGACGTTGCGAAGGTGCCGTTCAAATACAACAGGGAAACCTGTAGGCTTGGCTATCATCTGCCTTTATGTTCAAGAACGCATTTCTCGTTGTGTTTTTATCCACCCCCGTAGTCGAAGCAGCTTAGAAACACGTACCACCAACTTATCCGAGCTCAGTTTGACTCGATGCCCGACTGACCCAGATCAGGGTTTGCTATCAGAGGTGGTAGCTCTTCGAAAAGAATTTCGCTTTCGGTTTATCCTAAAAATTTAACCACGTATTCCTCCTGCTTTACTGAACACAATCAGCAGAACTTCGTTATTTACAATCCATAGTGATGCTGAGATTTTAATGACCAGCGGTGCAAATAAGCACGTTATCATTTACTCCTTTCTCGCATCAATTCATACATCTTATATTCGTAGTAGTCTTTTCCTCCTATACAGGTAGGAGATGCTCGTATTGTGGTGCCATCAAAGATTGTAAATAATTAAATAAGCAGACAAGGTACGAAGTCAAGAAGCACTAAAATGGGTGGAAGACCCATTTACCAGAAGAAGTGTGACGGGAATTAACACTTGGCACTCGAAAGAGGAGTAGGACGGGAAAGGGAGGTGGAGGGAAATTGGTATTTCATGCTATGGTCAGACCGAGACTACAGTGTGAGGAATAGTGTAGAGGAAATTAGTTGTGGAGAGCTGCATCAAACCTCTTGTACTGAAACAGACTGATGATCACAACAACACAGTCAAGCCGAGATAAAAAAAAATCGGAAGATAATGAAATATGTTCACCATAAATCCCTTTGAAAGACTAATGAATTTAAAAACAAAGAATGGCAAACATATAATGTCGACATCGAGACAGATACCCGCGTTTAAAAACGTGTTTGATAACTCTTCCGAATGTCCACTGTACAAAACTAGTAAAGAAGGAAATCAGTTTAGGTTCCACTTTTCGAAAAACGACAGACTGGTGAAACAGTAACTACTTTACATCACCGAACGTGAGATACAAAAGAAAATGAATGGTTTCTTTAGCAACTTTAGAGAAGGGGGAGTGAATTTGCTGGTAGATTACCTTCTCTTCACTTCTTTCTTATTGCCAAAACGCTGATGGTCCGATATATCCGTACGTTAAGCAGAAACATAGTATCACCACCCAGGATTAAGTCCTTGAAAATTACGTAAGGTACCCAGTGACAGAAACTGTAAGACATTTGGTCACTTTCAGTGGCATTTATCGGGCAGTTTCTACATTCACGCAGCAATCAATCGAATTGTGCATGGTTAAGAACTGGATATTTAATATAAATATCCGGTTCCTAAGTCCTCAGCCCATGAACCATGACCCTTGCAATTGGTGGGGAGGTTTGCGAGTCTCAGCGATACAGATAGCCGTACCGTAGGTGCAACCACAACGGAGAGGTATCTGTTGAGAGGCCAGCCTTTTCAGTAGTTGCAGGGGCAACAGACTGGATGACTGACTGATCTGGCCTTCCAACATTAACCAAAACGGCCCTGTTGTGCTGGTACTACGAACGGCTGAAAGTAAGGGCAAACTACAACCGTAATTTATCCCGAGGTCATGCAGCTTTACAGTATGGGTAAATGATGATAGCATCCTCTTGCGTAAAATATTCCGAGCTAAAATAGCCCCCCATTCGGATCTCTGGGCGGGGACTATTCAGGAGGACGTCGTTATCAGGAGAAACAAAACTGGCGTTCTGCGGATCGGAGAGTGGAATGTCAGATGCCTTAATCGGGCACGTAGGTTAGAAAATTTAAAAAGGGAAATGGATAGATAAAAGTTAGTTACAGAGGACATTAGTGAAGTTCGGTGGCAGAAGGAACAAGACTTCTGGACAGGTGAATACAGGGCTATAAATACAAAATCAAATAGGGGTAATGCGAACAGCATAGTGAACGCATCATTGTAGCCAAGATGGACACGAAGTCCACGCCTACCACAGTAGTACAAGTATATATGCCAACAAGCTCCGCAGGTGACGAAGAGATTGAAGAAATGTACGATGAGATAAAAGAAATTATTCATATAGTGAAGGGAGCCGAAAATTTAATAGTCATGTGGACTGGAATTCGATAGTAGGAAAAGGAAGAGAAGGAAAAGTAGTAGGTGAATATGGAATAGGAGTAAGAAATGAAAGAATTTTGCACAGAGCATAACTTAACCATAGCTAACACTTGGTTTAAGAATCATGAAAGAAGGCTGTATACGTGGAAGAGACCTGGAAACAATGGAAAGTTCCATATAATGGTAAAACAGAGATTTAGGAACCAGGTTTTTAAGTGTAAGACATTTTCAGGGGAAGCTGTGGACTCTGACCACAATCTATAGGTTATGAACTGTAGATCAAAACTGAAGAAACTGCAAAAAGACAGGAATTTAAGGAGATGGGACCTGGATAAACTGAAACAACCAGAGACTGTAGAGAGGTTCAGAGAGAGCATTAGGGAACGTTTGGCAAGAACAATGGAAAGAAATACAGTACAAGAAGAATGGCTAGCTTTTAGAGGATCAAGTAGGTAAAAAGACGAGGGCTGGTAGAAAGCCTTGGGTAACACAAGAATTTTGTTATTTTGGGATCAAGATAACTGTTGATGGTCGAAATAAAGAGGATACAAAATTGTAGACTGGCAATGGCAAGAAAGCGTTTCCGAAGAAGAGAAGTTTGTTATCAACAAGAATGGATTTAAGTGTCAAGAAGTCTTTTCTGAATGTATTTGTATGGTGTGAAGCCATGTATGGAAGTGAATCATGGGCGATAAACAGTTTACACAAGAAGAGAACAGAAGCTTTCGAAATGTGGTGCTACAGAAGAATGCTGAAGATTATATCGGTATACCACGTAACTAATGTGGAAGTACAGAATAGAATTAGGGAGAAGAGGAATTTGTGGCACAACTTGACTAGAAGGAGGGATGGTTGTTAATACATGTTCTGAGGCATCAAGGAATCACCAATTTGGTGTTGGTGGGCAGCGTGGAGGGTAAAACTCGTAGAGGGAGACCAAGAGATGAATACACTAAGCAGATTCAGAAGGATGTCGGTTGCAGTAGGTACTAGGAGATGAAGAAGCTTGCACAGGATAGAGTAGCATGGAGAGCTGCATCAAACCAGTCTCTGGACTGAAGATCACAACAACAACCTTTAACATAAATTACTACGTATAAAAATGGCCAGTCTTAGTTTAGACATTGATTTTCAGACTAAACTGGCAAAAATTACGGCGATTGATGAATCTGATTACAAATTCGCTGTGACATTTTTATTGTAATGTATTTTACGGTATTACGCGGAAAGCTATAACAAACCGATTTCAATGACCGACGAGTAGTTCTGTTTGACATCTCGGCCACTGAAACTGTCTTAGGCAGGACTGCTACCTGTTGTTCATGGTTCTCCAAGGACAGCTCCTGTACTGGGAGAAAGATTTACCATTAATAAATCAAGGCCCTTGGCTCACAGAACCAAGTTTTCAGGTACTGATTGTCCTTTAAACTGCACTACATCAATTTTTTCAGATTCACAAAATATGTCTTTTTCTGTAATCAAAATGTTTCGTAACAAGCGCTGCAGGTAATCAGTGTTAACAGGTTCATTCCAGACACGAATCTCAAGTTGTCAGCGATGGGTACAGACCTTTCTGCATTACGGGTGAGAGGTTGTAGAGGGTCGTGAAATTGAAGCGTCACCCACCCACCAGTGTCAGCCCGGTTTGCAGGTGAATATAAGTTAATTTACTGTTTTGTTTATGTATTTTTGTAATATTTGTAATGGCTGTGAATTCTCTAAAGTTTTGTATTTATTTTTTATGTTTCATGTACGGAGAGGGCGGCGCAACGAATGGAAACAGCATCTTCGCTGCCGGGACCAGAGAGAAAATTGCTGGCCACTATACGTCGCGCCGGCCGAAGTGGCCGTGCGGTTAAAGGCGCTGCAGTCTGGAACCGCAAGACCGCTACGGTCGCAGGTTCGAATCCTGCCTCGGGCATGGGTGTTTGTGATGTCCTTAGGTTAGTTAGGTTTCACTAGTTCTAAGTTCTAGGGGACTAATGACCTCAGCAGTTGAGTCCCATAGTGCTCAGAGCCATTTGAACCATTTGAACTATACGTCGCGGGTCGACAGCCAAAGAGCAACAGAAGATCCTGAAACCGAGTTGTTGCGTCGTGCTTCTAAAAATTGAAAATTAAGAATTTGTAATGTTTCTATAACAATGACGTCATAGAAAGTTTAATCATGTTGTAAATGTTCAGTTCTGTCTTGTCAAGGCTCAGGTTCACGTCTATATGTAGGAAGATAATAAACTAGTGGATGCTACTAAAGTTTAAATACGTGTTCCGAGAATTTATTTATGAAGAATTATGTTACGTAATTTATTTGACAAGATTATTCATTTTTCACAACGTTCATCGCGAGTTTGAATCTCGAAAGTTTATTCAATGTGGTTCTAATATTTATTAAAGCAGATCACTTGCATTAATATAATTTCTGAGAAGAAAAAAACGACATCTAAATTGAAAACGTTTGCGCAAACCAACTGGACTAAGTGACGTAATTCTGCGCATACGACTCAAATGATGATGTTTTAATTTCAGTTTCGTTCAAGAACCATTCAGAGACAAATTGAAAAAGAATTTAAATAATTTTCAAGTGTGTTGTAACTGACGTAGGTGACGAAGTCTGCACATGGTCATATGTCAAAAGAAAATCATTTATACAAACTTACGTCGTTACACTACACCGTGGCGACCTTATAAACAGGACTTGTGTGCAACTAAGACACACAGGTACGAAACAAAACATCAAGAGTCCTTCGGAAGTCAACGCGAGTTTTCGTGGAGCCTCGACCAGCCAGCGGCGACTTCGCGGGTGTGGGCATCTGACGGAGCGCAGCCAAGCAGTACGGTCACGCAGTTATACCACGAGAAGGCGCATCTGTTGGGCAGCAGCTGAACGCTGCAAACTCCGACAACCTTTTTTCTCCCTAAACTAACGAGCCCAGTACGTCAGCTGGGGGGCATTTCTCCGGCTGGTATTAGAGGTGTTGCTGAGGGCTTCGCCTGTCTACGGTGCGGCCGGGCGTGGTTGCAGCCAGTGACGTCTCCGGTGTTCGACTCAGCGTCCTGCCGGTTGCGGAAGCGGGGTCGCAGCATCTCAGTGGCTGCATCGACGGCTGCCCATAACAGCATACTGATCACCGAGAACTACAAACTACAATATTAGTGTCCGGTGAGTCTGTTTCAAGTTGGAAGTGGAGTGTTGTACACAGGGAGTGTGCTTTTAATAGGATTGTTGATTACAAGTCTGCGTGTGTAACTAGTTAATATCTTACAATAATGTCGGGAAGTGAAATGTCAGACGAAGAGCAGTCTGTGTCCGATAGGAGCATGAGATCCCTTTTTAGGGCGATCGCTAAATTAAAACAGTCTAACGAAGAATCTACTGCTAGATTAAAACAGGAATTAAAACAGTCTAACGAAGAATCTACTGCTAGATTAAAACAGTCTAACGAAGAATCTACGGCTGGATTAAAAGAGGAACTAAAACAGGAATTAAAACAGTCTAACGAAGAATCTACTGCTAGATTAAAACAGGAATTAAAACAATCTAACGAAGAATCTACTGCTAGATTAAAACAGTCTAACGAAGAATCTACGGCTAGATTAAAAGAGGAACTTAAAGGGGAGCTAACAAAATCGACAGACAGGTTACAGTGAGAATTAAGTGATAAAATAGAGGCTTCTAAAGTTGAAATGCAGGAAAAACTAGTAGGACTTAGTAATAAGATTGCTGATAATTGTAAAAGGTTAGAAGAACATATCCAGGAATCGCGTGAGGAAAAAGCTCGTATGTGAAATGATATTACTGACTTAACCAAGAGACTTGATAATGTCAATGTCTTAGTTGCAAATGAAATAGAGAAAAATATCGATAAGTTACGAGATGAATTTTCTATGCAAACAGAAACTGTTCGTAGAGAATTATTAGAATCCATTACAGAGGTTTCTACCAAACCTGTAGAGATTTCTTCAATAGATAATGTAGAATTAGAGATATTAACTCATCGAGTAGAAAAAGATCATACTGAAATAGAAAACATGAAATTTTTAATTACCGAAATATGCAGTAACCTTGAGACTTCCAAAGATAATAACATTGACGAAGGTACAGAGCGTTTACATCGTGAACACAGTGAAGAATCGATATTAGCTAATCGCGTATCCAATACAGAAATGCGAATACAGGAAATTACTAAACGGTTATCGGAATTAGATAATAATGAAAACATTTCAAGTAGTAGAAGTAATAACGTAATCAGAGACAACAGTCGCATCGTGTTTGCTAGCTCGGCCGACAACAATACGAATAAAGAAATCACGATAAGCCAATTCGATGCAACTCCGTCTCTACAACGTAAACAAAATCCAACTATGTCTCTCGCAGAACGTTGGGATGATATAACGGCATATTCAAATGTAGCAAGTCGATTTCCTGTATTCAAACCAGGAGGCGAACTTCACCCTATAATCTTTATAAAAGCTTTTGAAACTTCATTATCTCCTAAATGGAGTAATGAAAAACGGATTCAAATTGTAATAGGACATTTAGAAGCAGAAGCTGCGGAATGGGCAGTACTGCATAGAACTGAATTTAGGGACTGGGATGATTTCGTTAAGCAGTTTAAACAAAATTATTGGTCAAGAGGAAAACAACAACACTTAACTTTACAGTTGTTAGACTCTCCTCCATATTCTAAACGGTGGGGAGGTTATAGGAATTATTTCAAATGGCATTTAAACCGTGCTAAATTAATTGAAGAACCAATTATTGAAAGTCAGCTAATACGAGTCCTAATTAGTAGGTTACCGTATTATGTAAAGGAAAGAAAAATGTTATTCTACGAATTGTCTATCCAAACGAAAACATTTGCGAACAGATTGTTAAAAAATGCTGAACGGAGAATTAAAAGTTATGATCAAACATGCTATAGAACCCTCACTTCAAGTAGGAGATCTTGTATTAGTACGATCTCATCCTAAAAGTTCGAAGATCAATAAGGAATGTAGAAAATTCTTCTTTATCTTTGAAGGTCCATATGTTGTACATAAGATTGTACATCCCAAAGCGTTACTTCTTATGGAACCTTCATCAGGTGTAATTAAAGGATTATATAGTGTCGATGAAATGAAACCCTTCATTCCTAAATAAGTTAATATTTAGTATATGCTACATACGGAAGACCGTTCATAGTTTATTCATGTGAAGTTTTCGTGATAGTTACGTGTTATTTTTAAGGAAATAACAGAAAGTTTAAACAAGTGTTCTACAATAATCTACCGGTACTTCAAAAACAGAAAGATAACCAAAAGGGGATTTATATGGAAGAAATTTTGTTATTAGGTCAGAAGGAATTTTGTATATTTATATTTACTCGGATAGTAGGAACCAAAGGGGATGGTTAATAATTTTAGGGACCATGGGCGTCCAGAGCTGTATGGCTCACGAGAACATAGCAGAGTGCCTTTAATAGAGATTTGTAATAGTGTTAATGTAGAACACACCAAACGGGGCTCTCTCGCTTGCTTCTCCTAAATAAATTGCCATTGCCCAACAAAGTGTCCGAAGGTAAAGAAAGCCGTGCCGAGATTCTAAAGAAAGTTTTTCTTGATTTCTTCTTGACCTCAAGCATAAATAAAGCATTAGGGAATAGAACGACGTAAAGTAAATAGTACTATTAGTTATTCTGAGAAACTTATTACTAATATACATTTTTGGAAAGAATAACTCTAGTAAATGAATAAAACGGAAACTAACCTATCACAATTTGAACGTTCTGTCCTAATGTAACAACGTTAAAGAACATACTAAATTGTTATTTACTAGCAACTATTAAATGAAAAGGAGTAATCTCCATATATTCGGTTGTGAATTATCATAATAGCATAATTAAAAGTGAATGACAAATAGTCACAGCAATATTGTCATAAAAGGATTGAATCTATCGAAGAGCAAGGACTCTAGATTACGGAAAATGTGAGAAAAATATATAATATTAACAGTTAAATATTGTATATAGAAGAAGTTTTATTTTCGGTTAAAACCTGACAAACTGAGCTTGTGGCTGGGGTATGTAGTGGGACGTGAAATTGAAGTGTCACCCATCCACCAGTGTCAGCCCAGTTTGCAGGTGAACATAAGTTAATTTACTGTTTTGTTTATGTATTTTTGTAATATTTGTAATGGCTGTGAATTCTCTAAAGTTTTGTATTTATTTTTTATGTTTCATGTACGGAGAGGGCGGCGCAACGAACGGAGACAGCATCTTCGGTGCCGGGACCAGAGAGAAAATTGCTGGCCACTATACGTCGCGGGTCGACAGCCAAAGAGCAACAGAAGATCCTGAAACCGAGTTGTTGCGTCGTGCTTCTAAAAATTGAAAATTAAGAATTTGTAATATTTCTATAACAATGACGTCATAGAAAGTTTAATCATGTTGTAAATGTTCAGTTCTGTCTTGTCAAGGCTCAGGTTCACGTCTATATGTAGGAAGATAATAAACTAGTGGATGCTACTAAAGTTTAAATACGTGTTCCGAGAATTTATTTATGAAGAACTATGTTACGTAATTTATTTGACAAGATTATTCATTTTTCACAACGTTCATCGCGAGTTTGAATCTCGAAAGTTTATTCAATGTGGTTCTAATATTTATTAAAGCAGATCACTTGCATTAATATAATTTCTGAGAAGAAACAAACGACATCTAAATTGAAAACGTTTGCGCAAACCAATTGGACTGAGTGGCGTAGTTCTGCGCATACGACTCAAATGATGATGTTTTAATTTCAGTTTCGTTCAAGAACCATTCAGAGACAATTTTAAAAAGAATTTAAATAATTTTCAAGTGTGTTGTAACTGACGTAGGTGACGAAGTCTGCACATGGTCATATGTCAAAAGGAAATCATTTATACAAACGTCGTTACACTACAAGGTACGTTATGTGACGAAGGCGTGGGCACTCCAGCATGGAAAGTAAGTTGTTCTCAGATAACCTCAGGTTAAACTTGTGATCAATATTGACTCAATGAGACAGTACTTAAATGACTGACGTAAATTGTAAGCACAGTATATCACGCACATACATCACGCTTACATAACCAGTGCGCACAGGTGCTATGCAAATATCTTACATTCGCCTTGTTTGCTTGGCCTCTGCAATATTCATGGACGAGGAAATGGTACAGGAACGTTTTTGGCCACTGACGAGTACATTAGTGGTCGTACCTAGGTACACCGCTGATTGGTGGTAACGAATTGGGATGGCAGCAAGCTGCTTGCTAGCAAACATCTCGGGTAAACACGAGCGTTGCGGTTTGAACGACGAAGTGCTGATGCGGCGTAACATGGAAGTCCGATACCACCGCCATCAGCGTTAGGACCTTGCCGCTGCTACCGCAGTACGACACAGGAGTGCGGTAGAAGATTAAAGCTTAACCCAAATATCTGGGACCAGAAGAGCAATACCGCGCTCTAGATGTTTAAATTTAACGGAAATATTAAGTGGACGAAGCTGGAAGACGCGATTTGACGCAATTGAGAGCTCAGGCAGAAATTACGACAGAGAGCAACCTTTCGAGCAGCAGAGTGGTTAGGTTTCATAGGAAGATTAGGTACAGCGCCAGCTGCTGCGGATGAACGCAGCCCCGTATATTTACAGCGCACGTCGAGCTTTGTCTCTGGCTTTAAATCGTGTATGCGAGACAAGAACTGACACTTGTCTGCCCGTTGACCGTCACTTTGACCACTGAAATATTATGTCGTCTTGATATCAATATCCATCGACAAAATCGCAACAAATACAGCGAAATAGAATATTTTTCCTAAATTAGGTACTTCTTAGCATACAATTTACTTCCCTGGTATCATTTCTCGCGTTAATACAATATTAAAAAGGTAAGTCGTCAACTGTAACTGACAGTTCAGGCATGAAGTTTTATCACATCCCATACCCGCGAGCGTGAATTTCTTTGCTGTTTTACACTCAGTTGGAAAAAGGACGTTTTACAGACACTGTATCGAAAAGATAAAATTAAGAAAAGCTGGCCAGGGATGCACTGAGGATTCCGTACTAATTTCATTTTGTAAACAGACAGTTCGTCAGTTACGGGAATTGAGAATGTCGACCATTTATACCCGTTATTAACATTGGTCTCAAGGATTCGAAGATTTCCGTAAATATTTTATTTTCAGTAATTTAAATGTGAATTAAAGTCATGCAGGAGGCAAGTGACCACTTTAACAATAGTCAGTAACTCTCCTCCCGTGGTGACAGGGTCGCAATGGTAAAAGTCAGTCGTCAAGCTAGGAGTGACTTCATTGCTCACATGATGCGTTTCCGAATTAATCCATCATTAGATATCCAGGAGCGATTACTGTACTTATATATGTTTTTTCAAGTTGTATGTCAAACAAAAACATTCACAAATAGTCTACGAATACTTTTTACATACAACTTGGAACGACATATAGACCTGCAGTAAACGCTCCTGGATATCTGATGATGGATAAATTCCAAAACGCGTCAAGTGAGCAATAAAGTCATTCCTTGCCTGATGTTAGAGTTTTACCATTGCCTCCCAGTCAGCCTGAATGCTGAACTACCCATAGTTCTGATTTCGAGTTTGATATCGTATAACGAAAAACGAAAGAAATATTTTGTCACGTGATATTATTACAAATTAACAATTGTCCGATTTTTTTCCTTTACTTATACTGAGAAGCATTACTTCTTGCCAAAATTCATCATTTTCGGCTCCTCTATACATTATGATAAATACGTTTGTGAGAAATGGCTGTATCTTGTGATTGCATTGACTTAGAAGCTAATGTTCATTTTACCGTAAAGCTACTATACATTTCAACATGTGAAATAAATTTCAACTTGATACGTTTACCCCTTCCTGAGAAAAAGAGGTCTTAACAGACGGATGAACAGACAGAGTCAGATAAGAAATGAAGGGGAAAAAAAGATTTGTGTCTGATATAGTTATAAATTTAGAGTTTTCGGGTTTCTTCCTTTGATTGTATCGTGAAATTTTCCTGTTTGAAAAATATCATGATTCCAGGCCAACGGGAAGTTTTGATGATTGAGCTTGCGAACATTAAAATATGTGACATAAATCGGAGTACCTTTTGTTTGCACTGACTTAGAAGGAACATTTTACACGACCATCAGACCATAGACCCCAGTACGTGGCACAAATTTCAACTTTATACGTCCCACCCTGTTCTGAGTGAAATGGCTTTCAACAGTCGGACAGACAAGCGGACAACAAAGCAGTCTTAACAAGAATTCCCTTTTTAATGACTAAGGCACGGAACCCTTTGGTTCGAATACTTATTGGCAAAAACTGTAATATGATCTGAAGTTTACGCCTCTTGTTCGAATTCAAGGTGGTCCTTGAATGAGATTGCATTCTGAATTCACATTCACTATAAATGTATGTTGTGAGCATATTTAGAGATATGTTAATCAATATCTCCTCATTTCTTCTTTAATGCTCTTCTCAAAAGTACTGGAAAAAGGAATATGTCTAAGAATTCGGAATTAGTTTTCCAGAAGCAGCTTTGAAGTCATCTACCACATCATCGACAACGCATTGTGGTATTAAAGAAAGGTTTCACATGTCACTTTTTCTTGTTTATAATCGATTTGTCTGTGTGAATAACGACATCCATAAATTTGATAGGTTAAAGTTACAATGAGCAACTGAATTATTTCGTATGGAGCTGATAAGAAGTGGAGAGGGCTGTTAGGGGTTTAAGCAAATTTTAGTGATGAACCACCTCCTGTTTAATGACATAAATCTGCTGCTGTTCACAGGGTTTCTTTGCTGGGTGTCCTATTATTTTTGTGGGCAGATGACCGACATACACAAGTTATGTTCAAATATATTTCACATAAGATACAGACGTCTCGATTAGCATAGCAGATAGGCAACAGCTGAAGTAAAAGAAACGAAACTTTCATCAAAGACATTAGTTCGGTTTCAGCAAAAATTATGCAACATGTGTAAGGTACAGTTCAATCAATTCTATGCTATGTGAAACACGAGTAGAATATCACCAATAACAACGAGTAGAATATCACCAACAACGATACAGCCAGCCAGAAAGGCGATATACAATAATAAATGTCCAGAATTCTTGGGCGTGGTAAACAGTAGACATAAATTGGAAGTTACATGATGTCGATCTTCTAGGTTAGCAACATTGCGTATGTCTAGGCGGAAGCTTAGCATTATTCGAGCACTTTGACCCACTAATATGACAATCCTACATCTGTGTCCTCAGACACGCCGATCGATAGTTAGCGATATACACTGTCAAAGAGTTCACCACCAGACGATAAGAGAGGCTGCGAATAATGACATGGGCATGGACTCTGACGTCTTGCGGGAAATAAAATCAGCCATCCTGCCAACATATACTCGCTTCGCAATGTTACTGTGCTTTTGTATCTTCCTCACTGTCACTGTGCATCCTAGGGACGGCGGTTATCGCTGAAACATCTGGTTTCCGGTTATACCGTTTTTTTCTTCACGTTAGTATAACCTGACTGTGAACACTGCTCAAAATAACCATTTCCTGAAATAACCGGTTTTCGGTGCTTTATTCCCATTATTTGATGTGTTTGATACTCGTTTCTGTCGACATTGTTTTTAAAATAGCACTGATCACATTCCCCATTTTCTATAATAACGCAATATTTCAAACCAATGCATATTTTACAAATAGAAATTACTCTTTTTACCAAAAATGGTTTCTTTAAAAACCAAAAGCTTTGGCATGCCGCTATGGCGTATTCATACCCTTTATTACCCTTTATTACTAAAGAAAGCCACCTGTTATAATCTAGACGAAACAAATACAGGTAACTACCCTTCATTCATCACTAAACTACCAGTGTTGGTTTTAACTGGTCGGTTTTTCCAATCCCTAGTGCATACATCGTCAGGCTGCATGAATACACTGATAATGACGGACTTTCCTGACCTCTGAGTATCTGGATTCTTGTGTTATCTCGTGTGTCCACCAGGTTCTGACGATGCAGTGTGGACTGGCTTTGTGGACTTCTTTTAATCTAGAATCGTGAAATTTGGCAAGAAGGAAATTTTCGCGGTACAAGTAACGGAAAAAAATCCGAAAATGGTTAATCTGAAATTATATCATATATATATATATATATATATATATATATATATATATATATATATATATATATATATATATATATATATATATATATTGCATTTTTGTGTAGGTCTTTCTGCCTCTCGGTCTGTTAAGGCCTCTTTTTATCAGGTATGGGTAGAAGTATCAAGCTGAACTGTATGATGTCAAATACAAAGGTCTACCATCCTTTGCCGATGTAAAATACGTAAGCTTCTAAGTCAACGAAGTAAAGAGGTACAACCGTTTATGTCACATATTTTGATACTCGCAGACTCACTCATCAAAATCTCCAGATGAACCATCTGTATACATAATTAGATCTGTACGGAATCCAGAACGAGTCTTACTCGCATCTGTCCGGTTTTCTTACCTTACTTTAGCACTTTTCCTCTTCTTTTTTTCATCCGAGATTTGCACATAATTATTGTAACAATGGCCTCTATTTTTGGAAGCATATGTCTATTCCATAGGCATTTCACAAACTCCTATTGTCAGTAACATTCTCAAGGTGAAAATTTACAAACAAACAGAGCTTGTGAACAATCTCATAGATTAGTAATATTTAGTTTCCAGAGTTTTATTCAAAGCCACTAATTTACTACCGAGTCCTGTAAGATATATCAGCCTGAACATCTTGTCCAAGACCTCTCCGTGTCTGGGCGGTGAACCGTACTGCTCGTTCGCTTGTCCACACCTCGTGGTGTATCCAGCACGGTATCACGGCGTGTATGGTCAGAGGACTGGCCACAATCTGTAATAAAACAAAACTGAATAACAGACCTTTTCGTAGGCAGCTGAGTACAGCCCTTAAATATTTTTAAAAACACGTTTGTGTTCCATCAGCTGTACAATTGTATGATTGTTCTCTACCAGTTTAGATTACTACAGCCATCTTCACAGTGGAAAAACAGTGTATATCAAAGGGTTTTTGATGTATTGACGTACATTGTTTTTGTCCTGCGAAGATGATTATAATAATCAGAACCAGTAGATAATTAGCACGGAATTGTACAGCTCGTGGCACAATTTTCCTTTTTTCGAAACACAACTCAGTATTGTTCCACATGTGTCTGGATACTTTTGCCAAACCATTTTGTGTTATATCCGAAATCACATTGCGAATATTTGTTTTTAACTCTTCAGTTGTATGTGATATGTTACTGTAGACTTTATCTTTTAAATTCCTCATAAATGACAATAGAATGTAGACAAATATGGTGATCTGAGAGGCCATAATCATGCTGAAACTGTGCGTTCTTCTGAAGTTTCATGGACGTATGATTATGCAAACAGTGAAGTACGCGCTCTGTTGCCATCTAGCTGGAAAAACTCATACTCTAGTTCTTCCTGTGACAGGTGGGCTATAAATGGTTGCAACAACGCCGTTTCATTGACTTGAGAGTTCACAGTGCTGTTAAAGAAAATGGGGCCTACATTACGTTTGTCTGAAACTGAACACAAAACACTTACATTCAAATCATGCAGAGGCACCTGACAAACAGCGATTGCTTTAAGAGTTCATGTACCCGCTAAGATAAAATTATGCTCCGTCTGAGTTGAAGTAAAGGTTTGGATACAGATAATCATGAGAGACATGCGTTAAGTAACCATTCGTTGTGAGTAATCCGTAAGTTTCAATGTTTTCATCACTCTTACCCTGTATAGTCACATACGCTATGCGATCAAAAGTATCTGGGGAATGGCAGCTAATTTTTCTCAGAGTGCTGCACTGAGAAGGGGTATCGATGTCGGTCGGTAAGGCCTGGCACGAGGTCGGAGTTCAAATGGTTCAAATAGCTCTGAGCACTATGGGACTTAACATCTGTGGTCATCAGTCCCCTAGAACTTAGAACTACTTAAACCTAACTAACCTAAGGACATCACACACATCCATGCCCGAGGCAGGATTTGAACCTGCGACCGTAGCAATCACGCGGTTCCAGACTGAAGCGCCTAGAACTGCACGGCCACACCGGCCAGCGAGGTCGGAGTTCCAAAACATCCCAAAGTTGTTCTATAGGATTCAGATCAGGACTCTATGCAGGCCAGACCATTACAGGAATATTATTGTCATGTAACCACTCCGCCACTTCCGTGCATTATGAACACGTGCTCGATCGTGTTGAAAAGTGAAATCGCCATCCCCGAACTGCTCTTCAACAGTGGGAAGCAAGAAGGTGCTTAAAACATCAATATAGGCCTGTGCTGGGATAGTGCCACGCAAAACAACAAAGTATACAAGCCCCCTCCATGAAAAACACGATTACACCATAAAACCACCGAATTTCACTGTAGGCACTACATACGATGGCAGATGACGTTTATCGGGCATTTGCCATACCCACACCCTGCCATCGGATCGCCACATTGTGTAACGTGATTCGTCACTCTACATAACGTTTTTTCCACTGTTCAATCGCCCAATGTTTACGTTTCTTTCACCAGGCGAGGTGTCGTATGGCATTTACCGGCGTGATGTGTGGCTTATGAGAGGCGGCTCGCCCACAAAATCCAAGTTTTCTCACCTTCTGCCTAACTGTCGTAGTACTAGCAGTGGATCCTCATGCAGTTTGGAATTCCTGTGTGAGATCTGGATTGCCCATTGCACATTACGACCCTCTTCAACTGTCGACCGCCTCTGTCAGTCAACAGACGAGGTCGAGCTGTACGCTATTACGCTGTACGTATCCCTTCACGTTTCCACTTCGTTATCACAACGGAAACAATGGACCTAGGGATGTTTAGGAGTCTGGAAATCTCGCTTACAGACGTAGGCCTATGACACAAGTGACACCCAATCACCCGACCACGTTCGAAGTCCGTGAGTTGTGCGGAACGCCCCATTCTGCTCTCTCACGATGTCTAATTACCACTGAGGACGCTGATGATGGAGTACCTGGCGTTAGGTGGCAGCACAATCTACCTAATACGAAATACGTATGTTTTGGGGGGGTGTCCGTATACTTTTGATCTCATAGTGTGTGTAATACCTTCAGCATGTCCTGCCATGACGTTCGTTTGATGTTTAGTTGGGAGCATAGACGTCTGTTTCATTTCGGTGGACTTCTTATTCTTACCACAGTCTTGAGAATACGTCCAATTTTTTCGGGCGAAGAAACTTTAATAGTTACATTGGCGTTAGCAATTGAAACATCTGCTCTAAATTTAGTGAGCAATTTCACCACAACACTTTTGGTAGGGGTAAAGTTCTCATAGTGGGATCTTGAGAGATGTTATGCAGCGTCCGCACAGAACAACAAAAGAAAAACGCGACGAAGAAACAGATTAGAAAGAGAAAAACAAAAAGTGGTTATCGTCGCTGGGTCTAGATATGAAAAACAATAGTTTTTTCTCTCTGTGTTGGGTTCCGGGTTCGAATCCCAGACGGGTTGTAGATTTACCACGCTTGGGGAATGTGTGGGTGTGGGTGTGCGTATGCATGTGTGTATGTGTGTGTGTGTGTGTGTGTGTGTGTGTGTGTGTGTGTGTGTGTGTGTGTGTGTTTTGTTCTAATCGCTTCATCTCACTCATCACAAAAACTCACAAGCCCCAGGAGTGGCGTCAAATAGAAAGACTTGCACCAGGTGGCCAAATTACTCTGGGCAGGGCTCCCAGCCAAAACTTTCCTTACATGTTCTCCTTTTCCATTTACATGATTACTTTTCTCCTTCTGCTTACTATTTTCCCGCACTATTTCTAATTATGTGCAGTATAAGAGCTACATTACACCAGAAAACAGGGTGGCGAAAATAAAAGAGGCCCCACGTCCTATAAGCAACATACAGATAATTTACTCGTTTATTGTAAATACTGAATAAATAGTAGTCAGTTATTAAGAGAAACAACGGACTGAAAATTAAGTAGGTCATTTAGTTCAAAGGAAGCTCTGAAAACGTTTGCCATGACCTGCGATACACAACTTAGCAATTCTGAGCATGTCTCTGGATACTTTTTCCAAACCATTTTGTGTGATATCCGAAATCACATTGCGAATATTTGTTTTTAACTCATCAGTTGTATGTGGGATGTTACTGTAGACTTTATCCTTTAAATTTCTCACAAATTAAAAAATAAAATTTAGACAGAGTGATCTGAGAGGCCATAAACCTGCGGAAACTGTGAGTTCTTCTCCTAAAGTTTCATGGACGTATGACTTTGAAAACCGTGAAGTACGCGCTCTGATGTCATCTAGGTGGAAAAACTCATACTCTCGTTCTTCCTCCGGCACTTGCGCTATGAATAGTTGCAAGAATTCCGTTCTATATACTAGAGAGTTCACTGTGTTGTTAAAGAAGAGGGGGCCTACAAAGCGTTGGTCTGAAACTGTACACCAAACGCCTTCATTCAAATCATGCAGAGGCACCTCAAAGCTTTCCCTTAGGATTGTATGTTGACCGATAGCGGGTGCATTGAGAGTTCATGTACCCATTAAGGTGAAACCTGCTCCGCCTGAGTTGAAGTAGAGGTTTGAGTCCTGATAGCCGACAGCGATATGCATTAAGTAACGATTCGTTTAGCGTAACCCGTAGGTTTCCATGCTTGCATCACTCTTAGTTTGTATGTTCACATATGTAACACATTCAGCATGTACTGGCACGACGTTAGTTTGTTGTTTAGTTTGGAGGATAGACATCTGTTTCACTTCGGTGGACTTGTTACCACAGCCTTGTGAACACGTTCAATTCTTTCCGGTGAAAAAGCTTTAACGCTTACTTTCGGCGTTAGCGACTGAAACTGTTGCTCTAAATTTAGTCAGCACAACACTTTTCACAAGAGTAGCAGTCTCTGGATATTTTATCGTGCACCTTTCAATTAACGTTTTAAACGCTTTACGTCAAAAATAAACACACTTCGTTTGACTGAAAATAGCGTTCTGCAGAACAGTATTCACAACAGGCTTCCAATTGACTACTGACAACGGAGCACAGATTATTAAAGCGACGCTCGACATCACGTGACCACGGTCGATCACTGCCCTAGCGTTAAGAATTAAATGCTCAGATGGCTTCGTATATCATGTTGACTGTAATACAGGGCCTCATTTGTCTTGGCGACCACGTATAAGGGAAATCAGTAATTAGTATTTCATACCCAAGACCTTGTTTCTTTCTTAATAGGCCTTAACATTGTAGAATAAATGACAGGTAGTGTCAAACGGTGAAACATTTGCGTTACTTGCACTTTTAAGGTACCAAGTAGGTACACAGCTGACAACTATGCATAAAGTTAAAAACAAAGTAAGCCAAAGAAATTCTCGTAATGGTTTCTCTCACTAGCAAAGAAAAAGCTACGTAATAAATTTACATGTAAGTAAACATGTGTTAAATTTAATAGAAACCATCATCTAGCAATAGACGGAGGGCCTATTGATACTAAAGTTTAAATTTCAGCGTGCATTAACGCGCCACTGAATTTGTAGGTATATCTACAGGAAAAGCGTGCAGTCGGATAGAGAGAAGTATGTGGTAATAACAGGCGAAATGAGTAGGGGATTGTCTCTAAGTATGTTAAGTCTCGGTGGGCTTCGTACATACTGATCTGCAATACGTCACAATATTTTATCTACAATAACATTATAGGATCACGATGATCAGAACAAGAGTTTGTTACTTGCATAGTTTTCTGTGCATTGCCAATGAACTATAGCTGCAGCTGAAGGAGATGCATTGTTGCTACAACGTGTATATATCATTTCCCAAGTACATGCCCTATTTAGACTTGTCAGTCATAAAGAATAATTACAGCCAACGATGAAACGCAAGATAACGTCTCCCTCCTCCATTCCACCTCTCATTACTACATCGGTAAAACGAAAGAAAGACATGAAAAAAACCATAGCTTTTTCTTTCAGTGTTCTAACCTGATACAGAACCACATTGATAATATTAAATACGTACCATGAATGATTAATTCTATTCAGTGAGAATTCATCTACATGTATTCGTTCAGAAGGAGGTGGTAACGATTGTGCGTTATGAAGTGTGCAGTAAAATGGAAGGAGGGCAATATTTCTCCTTATTTTCCAGTCAATATGCTACACCTCTGAAGAAGAGTGTAATTTATTAGTTCCAATTTTTCGCAAGGCTGTATATTAGCCGTGGAAGTAGGTGAAGAATTTGCCGAGAACAGAAAGAAAAATTGCCACCGCCAACAAGTTAACACCGTATTCCGCATTCCAGGCGCCCTCTTTCTGCGAAAAAGTTTTAACTCACGTCCCGAGTCCCCTCGTTTCACACTTTAGTGGCCAGCTAATTGACCGTGACACACTATCACATTCACCGCCCGCATTTGCGTCCTCTGGCTCGCCAAAGCCTTTGCACTGCATACAGTTTCGTGTTGCTAATTAAGCTATCTTTTGTCTTTGTTTTGTAGGTGTCACTTTATTTTAACTCTGCTGAACCACAGAAGCCGTCTAGCAGTCTCTTACAATTCCCTCTCCAAATTTATACCGAATAGTTGCATGGCCTTTAGCACATGTCCCTGTACAGAGCAAACCATGTGCTTTGTTCAGATTTTGCTGCTGCTTGTAGAGCTCTGTACCTCATCACCACTAGACTATAAGTTATAATCCGAGTGCTTCTTCTGCTGAC
This sequence comes from Schistocerca nitens, assembly GCF_023898315.1. Classification (NCBI taxonomy): domain Eukaryota; kingdom Metazoa; phylum Arthropoda; class Insecta; order Orthoptera; family Acrididae; genus Schistocerca; species Schistocerca nitens. The sequence goes on along the minus strand of NC_064620.1, from coordinate 469,995,374 downwards.
GTAAGTAATAGACTTAACCTGTTTCTACTTATTTGCATGTTCCATGGTCCATGAATCCGTTCTCTCACTCGTAAACCGTCGGTTGACTTACTAAAGCATAAATTTTTCTCACAAGGAAGCCCTTGAATGCGAGGTTGCAAAAGGCCACATGGGGGCTTAAGTAAAAAGAAAGGACTAATATTAATGAATAAATGTAATAATTTAAGTAGCTCTGTGACCGGTTACGAAGTCTCATAACCGGTTGGCCCTGACTAGTATTAGCACGCAATCTGACTGCATAAAATAAAAATAAAGAATGACAAGGAATTTCCATTAACACAATTGATTAATTAAGTCCCCAGCAACTATAAAAGCTACGAAACAATAAAGCACAAGTGTAACTGTTCTGTGTGTGGTAGTGTGACTCAACGGACATGTATCTGGCTCGGTACTTTCTCAGTACGACCAAATATTTTAAACATCATTTACAATGAACTAATTGAAAAACCATAAATATTATAATTGCACATAGAAACCAGAATTACAGGTCTAATAAATGAACACGAGCCAGATGCTTTGTTGACTGTACCTGTGAGCAAGAGGAAATGTCATTAAAGAAAACTGTAATACATGTTTACCTCTTTATATATTGACGAAAATATTCCATTACACCAGCATCATAAATCAAAAGTCCATATCCTTTCTCAAACATATTCTGACAATTACAATTTCTTCCATCTATACATTACACCAACCGAAAAGCGTCTACTCTCTCGCCCAACAGAACAACTGCACTCGACATCCTCTGAACTACTATTGCCCAGTGCAGGCGGCGGAATAATAAACTTGGGCGCAATCTCTGGCGCTGTGACTCAGTGTAGCCACCTTTCAATATTTACGGCGTTCGGCGCCCCACGTATCGTTTACCATGCAACCACAATACTGGCTGCTAATGGCAGCGGTAGCGTAGGACTGTTGGTATCTAATGGTGAGCACAGCATGAGGCTATGGACTGTAGTTGAACTGCTTAATCAAACAAGTTACATTGTTAGAGGTGTTGGTACAAAGCAGAGCAATGGGAACAATAAACTAAAACAAAAACATTGCATCATATCTACAACAACAGTTGCTGGAGTTGACATTTCGTCAGAAAGAAACCGAATGAATCTTTAGAGCCAGAAAGAATGGAAATATAAAATATTAGCATTTCTGTAAAACGAGTCAGTGGAATGTATGGTGGCTCGACTGTATGGAGAATGTACATGAGTTCAATGATGGCGATATATGCTTAACAAGTGAAAGATGTACTGAAACAGTTGCCGAGCCATGTAGTTCATTATGGTCATCGGACAGGGAGCCCTTAATCCCGTCTCGCGTGAAACGTAATAAAGGACAATCCTTATCCAAAGAGCGGGTACTGAACATAATTATGTACCTCGAAGATCATCCGCGGCATACTTATTAAAAAAATAGTTAGGAACAGTATGACAGTGTATTACATAAGAAAAAATACGGATACTGAAGGGAGAACAAGGCGCACTTGAAAGAAAAGCTGCTCTTTGCTTGTTTCAAGGATGCTCTATGTAATTTACAGGATGCGTACGATAGTTGTTGTTGTTGTGGTCTTCAGTCCAGAGACTGGTCTGATGCAGCGCTCCATGCTACAGTATCCTGTGCAAGGTTCTTCATCTCCCAGTACATACTGCAACATCCATCTTTATGAATCTGTTTAGTGTATTCCTCTCTCGGTCTCCGATTTTTACCCTCCACGTTGCCCTCCAATAGTAAATTGGTGATCCCTTGATGCCTCAGAATATGCCCTACCAACCGATCCCTTCTTTAAGTCAAGTTGTGCCACAAACTCCTCCCCAATTCTATTCCATACCTACTCATTAGCTTTGTGATCTACCCATCTAATCTTCAGCATTCTTCGGTAGCATCACATTTCTAAAGCTTCTATTCTTTTCTTGTGTAAACTATTTATCGTCCACGTTTAATGGCTACGCTCCATACAAATACTTTCAGAACGACTTCCTGACACTAAAATCAATACTCGATGTTAACAAATTTCTCTTGTTCAGAAACGCTTTCCTTGTCATTGCCAGTCTACGTTTTATATCCTCTCTACTTCGACCATCATCAGTTTGCTCCCGAAATAGCAAAACTCCTTTACTACTTTAAGTGTCTCATTTCCTAATCTAATTCCCTCAGCATCACCCGATTTAATTCGACTGCATGCCATTATTCTCGTATTTCTTCTGTTAACGTTCATCTTATATCCTCCTTTCAAGACACTGTCCATTCCGTTCAGCTGCTCTTCCAAGTCTTTCGCTGTCTCTGACTGAATTAGAATGTCATCGGTGAACCTCAAAGTTTTTATTTCTTCTCCGTGGATTTTAATTTCTACTCCGAAGTTTTCTTTTGTTTCCTTTACTGCTTGCTCAATATACAGATTAAATAATATCGGGGATAGGCTATAGCCCTGTCTCACAACCTTCCCAACCACTGCTTCCCTTTCATGTCCCTCGACTCTTATAACTGCCATCTGGTTTCTGTACAAATTGTAAATAGCCTTTCGCTACCTTTATTTTACCACTGTCACCTTCAGAATTCGAAAGAGAGTATTCCAGTCAACATTGTCAAAAGCTTTCTCTAAGTCTACAAATGCTAGAAATATAGGTTTGCCTTTCTTCAATCTATTTTCTAAGATAACTCTTAGGGTCAGTATTGCTTCACGTGTTCCAACATTTCTACGGAATCCAAACTGATCTCCCCCGAGGTTAGGCTTCTACCAGTTTTTCCATTCGTCTGTAAAGAATTCGTGTTAGTATTTAGCTGCCATGGCTTATTAAACTGATAGTTCGTAATTTTCACTTCTGTCAACACCTGCTTTCTTTTGGATTGGAATTATTATATTCTTCTTGAAGTCTGACGGTATTTCGCCTGTCTCATACATCTTGCTCACCAGATGGTAGAGTTTTGTTAGGCCTGGCTCTCCCAAGGCTTAGTTCTAATGGAATGTTGTCTACTCCTGAGGCCTTGTTTCGACTTAGGTCTTTCAGTGCTCTGTCAAACTATTCACGCAGTATCATACCTCCAATTTCATCTACATCTACATTCTCTTCCATTTCTATAATACTGTCCTCAAGAACATCGCTCTTGTATAGACTCTGTATATACTCCTTCCACCTTTCTGCTTTCCCTTCTTTGCTTAGACCTGGTTTCCCATCTGAGCTCTTGATATTCATACAAGTGGATCTCTTTTTTCCATAGGTCTCTTTAACTTACCTGTAGGCAGTATCTCTCTTAGCGCTAGTGATATGTGATTCTACATCCTTACTTTTGTCCTCTATCCATCCCTGCTTAGCCATTTGGCACTTCCCGTCGATCTCATTTTTTAGACGTTTGTATTCCTTTTTGCCTGCTTCATTTACTGCATTTTTATATTTTCTCCTTTCATCAAATGAATTCAATATCTCTTCTGTTACCCAAGGATTTCTATTAGCCCTCGTCTTTTTACCTACTTGATCCTCTGCTACCTTCACTGTTTCGTCTCTCAAAGCTACCCGTTCTTCTTCTACTGTATTTATTTCCCCAATTTTTGTCAATCGGTCCCTAATGATCTCCCCAAAGCTTTCTACAACCTCTGGTTCTTTCAGTTTATCCAGGTCCCATCTCCTCATTTTCCTACCTTTTTGCAGTTTCTTCAGTTTTAATCTACAGTTCATAACCAATAGATTGTGTTCAGAGTCCACATCTTCCCCTGTAAATGTCTTACAATTTAAAACGTGGTTCCTGTATCTCTGTCTTACCATTATATAATCTATCTGATACCTTCTAGTATCTCCAGGGTTCTTCCATGTATACAACCTTCTTTCATGATTCTTGAACCAAGTGTTAGCTATGATTAAGTCATGCAAAATTCTCCCAGGCGGCTTCCTCTTTCATTTCTTCCCCCCAATCCGTATTCACCTACTACGTTTCCTTCTCTTCCTTTTCCTACTATTGAATTCGTTACCCATGACTATTAAATTTTCTCCTCCCTCACTATTTGAATAATTTCTGTTATCTCGTCATACGTTTCATCAATCTCGTCGTCATCTGTGTAGCTAGTTGGCATATAAACTTCTACTACTGTGGTAGGCGTGGGCTTCGTGTCTATCTTGGCCACAATAATTCGTTCAGTATGCTGTTGGTAGTAGCCTACCCGCATTCCTGTTTTCCTATTCATTATTAAACCTACTCCTGCATTACCCCTATTTGACTTTGTATTTATAACCCTGTATTCGCCTGACCAAAAGTCTTGTTCCTCCTGCCACAGAACTTCACTAATTCCCACTATATCTAACTTTAACCTATCCATTTCCCTTTTTAAATTTTCTAACCTACGTGCCCGATTAAGGGATCTGACATTCCACGCTCCGATCCGTAGAACGCCAGTTTTCTCCTGATAACAATGTACTCCTGAGTAGTCCCAGCCCGGAGATCCGGAATTTTTTACCCAAGAGGACGCTGCAATCATTTAACCATACAGTAAAGCTGCATGCCGTCGGGAAACCAGACTGTTGCCCCTGCAACTACTGAAAAGGCTGCTACCCCTCTTCAGGAACCACACGTTTGTCTGGCCTTTCAACAGATACCCCTCCGTTGTGGTTGCACCGACGGTACGGCTATCTGTATCGCTGAGGCACGCAAGCCTCCCCACCAACGGCAAGGCCCACGGTTCATGGGCGGGGGGGGGGGGGGGGGGGTATGATAGTTACCTGATACGTTATGCACATCAAACTGCGTACGACAAAAATTATAGCGATTTCAAGGCAAGCAGTGGGCTGTCACATAACTTCAAATGGTGCCACAGATTTTGAAGACGTAAGACGACGAAATTTTTAAAATAGCGTCAATATGGCGCTGCACAGCTAACGGAAATGGTCCAAAAATTTGTAGATGAGACAAACAGACTTATCTCATGGTTAAGAAAGGAATTTTTTTCAACCCTGACCAATCGGGTTTTAAAAATGGAACGCATATGAAAAAAAAACCTGGAGATTAGAAATTCGGAAGTTGCATCAAGTAACATGAAGGTCTTGACAAATTCCTATAAAATTGTGTCGACTATTAATGTGGATGGTAAATTGGCTAGTAATATATTTACTGTGCGGCAAAAAGTTGGAGATGCTCTGCTCCCTTTGATTCTTTCTCGTGTGCATCATCCTGCAAGGGCAGTCGGGAATATTTACTTCCCAGCAAGTAAGGGTGATGAAATGGGTGTAAGAGAACTACAGATGTGGTATGAGCGCTGCTTTTGGCCAATAGCTGGTCAAAACTTCATCTACATCTACATCTACATCTATACTCCGCGAGCCACCTTACGGTGTGTGGCGGAGGGTACTTATTGTACCACTATCTGATCCCCCCTTCCCTGTTCCATTCACGAATTGTGCGTGGGAAGAACGACTGCTTGTAAGTCTCCGTATTTGCTCTAATTTCTCGGATCTTTTCGTTGTGATCATTACGCGAGATATATGTGGGCGGTAGTAATATGTTGCCCATCTCTTCCCGGAATGTGCTCTCTCGTAATTTCGATAATAAACCTCTCCGTATTGCGTAACGCCTTTCTTGAAGTGTCCGCCATTGGAGCTTGTTCAGCATCTCCGTAACGCTCTCGCGCTGACTAAATGTCCCCATGACGAATCGCGCTGCTTTTCGCTGGATCATGTCTATCTCTTCTATTAATCCAACCTGGTAAGGGTCCCATACTGATGAGCAATACTCAAGAATCGGACGAACAAGCGTTTTGTAAGCTACTTCTTTCGTCGATGAGTCACATTTTCTTAGAATTCTTCCTATGAATCTCAACCTGGCGCCTGCTTTTCCCACTATTTGTTTTATGTGATCATTCCACTTCAGATCGCTCCGGATAGTAACTCCTAGGTATTTTACGGTCGTTACCGCTTCCAATGATTTACCACCTATGGCATAATCGTACTGGAATGGATTTCTGCCCCTATGTATGCGCATTATATTACATTTATCTACGTTTAGGGAAAGCTGCCAGCTGTCGCACCATTCATTAATCCTCTGCAGGTCTTCCTGGAGTACGTACGAGTCTTCTGATGTTGCTACTTTCTTGTAGACAACCGTGTCATCTGCAAATAGCCTCACGGAGCTACCGATGTTGTCAACTAAGTCATTTATGTATATTGTAAACAATAAAGGTCCTATCACGCTTCCTTGCGGTACTCCCGAAATTACCTCTACATCTGCAGATTTTGAACCGTTAAGAATGACATGTTGTGTTCTTTCTTCTAGGAAATCCTGAATCCAATCACAAACCTGGTCCGATATTCCGTAAGCTCGTATTTTTTTCACTAAACGTAAGTGCGGAACCGTATCAAATGCCTTCCTGAAGTCCAGGAATACGGCATCAATCTGCTCGCCAGTGTCTACGGCACTGTGAATTTCTTGGACAAATAGGGCGAGCTGAGTTTCACATGATCTCTGTTTGCGGAATCCATGTTGGTTATGATGAAGGAGATTTGTATTATCTAAGAACGTCATAATACGAGAACATAAAACATGTTCCATTATTCTACAACAGATTGACGTAAGCGAAATAGGCCTATAATTATTCGCATCTGATTTATGCCCCTTCTTGAAAATGGGAACGACCTGCGCTTTCTTCCAGTCGCTAGGTACTTTACGTTCTTTCAGAGATCTACGATAAATTGCTGATAGAAAGGGGGCAAGTTCTTTAGCATAATCACTGTAGAATCTTACGGGTATCTCGTCTGGTCCGGATGCTTTTCCGCTACTAAGTGATAGCAGTTGTTTTTCAATTCCGATATCGTTTATTTCAATATTTTCCATTTTGGCGTCCGTGCGACGGCTGAAGTCAGGGACCGTGTTACGATTTTCCGCAGTGAAACAGTTTCGGAACACTGAATTCAGTATTTCTGCCTTTCTTCGGTCGTCCTCTGTTTCGGTGCCATCGTGGTCAACGAGTGACTGAATAGGGGATTTAGATCCGCTTACCGATTTTACATATGACCAAAACTTTTTAGGGTTCTTGTTTAGATTGTTTGCCAATGTTTTATGTTCGAATTCGTTGAATGCTTCTCTCATTGCTCTCTTTACGCTCTTTTTCGCTTCGTTCAGCTTTTCCTTATCAGCTATGATTCGACTACTCTTAAACCTATGATGAAGCTTTCTTTGTTTCCGTAGTACCTTTCGTACATGATTGTTATACCACGGTGGATCTTTCCCCTCGCTTTGGACCTTAGTCGGTACGAACTTATCTAAGGCGTACTGGACGATGTTTCTGAATTTTTTCCATTTTTGTTCCACATCCTCTTCCTCAGAAATGAACGTTTGATGGTGGTCACTCAGATATTCTGCGATTTGTGCCCTATCACTCTTGTTAAGCAAATATATTTTCCTTCCTTTCTTGGCATTTCTTATTACACTTGTAGTCATTGATGCAACCACTGACTTATGATCACTGATACCCTCTTCTACATTCACGGAGTCGAAAAGTTCCGGTCTATTTGTTGCTATGAGGTCTAAAACGTTAGCTTCACGAGTTGGTTCTCTAACTATCTGCTCGAAGTAATTCTCGGACAAGGCAGTCAGGATAATGTCACAAGAGTCTCTGTCCCTGGCTCCAGTTCTGATTGTGTGACTATCCCATTCTATACCTGGTAGATTGAAGTCTCCCCCTATTACAATAGTATGATCACGAAACTTCTTCACGACGTTCTGCAGGTTCTCTCTGAGGCGCTCAACTACTACGGTTGCTGATGCAGGTGGTCTATAGAAGCATCCGACTATCATATCTGACCCACCTTTGATACTTAACTTAACCCAGATTATTTCACATTCGCATTCGCTAATAACTTCACTGGATATTATTGAATTCTTTACTGCTATAAATACTCCTCCACCATTGGCGTTTATCCTATCCTTGCGGTATATATTCCATTCTGTGTCTAGGATTTCGTTACTGTTCACTTCCGGTTTTAACCAACTTTCCGTTCCTAATACTATATGCGCACTATTTCCTTCAATAAGAGATACTAATTCAGGAACCTTGCCCTGGATACTCCTGCAGTTTACCAATATTACGTTGACTTTTCCTGTTTTTGGTCTCTGAGGACGGACGTTCTTTATCAACGATGATGATGTCCTCTCTGGTAAGCCGTCAGGTATTTTATCGTTTCGCCCAAGGGGGGGTCCCTCTAACCTAAAAAACCCCCGTGTGCACGCCACACGTACTCTGCTACCCTAGTAGCTGCTTCCGGTGTGTAGTGCACGCCTGACCTGTCTAGGGGGGCCCTACAGTTCTCCACCCAATAACGGAGGTCGATGAATTTGCAACCATTATAGTCGCAGAGTCGTCTGAGCCTCTGGTTTAGACCCTCCACACAGCTCCAAACCAGAGGACCGCGATCGACTCTGGGCACTATGCTGCAGATATTAAGCTCAGCTTGCACTCCGCGTGCGATGCTGGTTGTCTTCACCAAATCAGCCAGTCGCCGGAAGGAACCAAGGATGGCCTCAGAACCCAAGCGGCAGGCGTCATTCGTTCCGACATGTGCTACTATCTGCAGCCGGTCACACCCAGTGCGTTCAATAGCTGCCGGAAGGGCCTCCTCCACATTACGGACGAGGCCCCCCGGCAAGCACACCGAGTGCACACTGGCATTCTTCCCCGACCTACCCGCTATTTTCCTAAGGGGCTCCATAACCCGCCTAACGTTGGAGCTCCCTATAACTAATAGGCCCGCCCTCTGTGACTGTCGGGACCTTGCCGGAGAATCGGCCACTGGCCCAGCAGGCGAGGCATCCTGTGGTGGCTCGGAAACGATGTCATCACCACTAGGAAGTACCCCGTACCTGTTGGAAAGGGGTAAGGCAGCTGCCACGCGGCCAGATCCCACCTTCGCCTTTCGGCCAGGCACGCGCGAGCCCACCACTGTCCGCCATTCACCCTGGAGTGATGGCTGACCGGTAAGATGCTCACTGCCGGAAGACGCAGCGACATCAGGGGTTCCATGCGATTCCAAGGCCACCGAAGTAGGCATAGGTCTCACCACAGTTGCCCCAACGCCACTACGAGCCGACGCCTGCGCCTCGAGCTCGATGAGCCTAACAGACAAAGCCTCCACCTGCCCCCGAAGAGTGGCCAATTCTCCTTGCGTCCGCTCACAACAACCACAGTCCCTACACATGACTATGTTTACCCTACAAGCGAACGGTGTACTCGCCTTATTAGCAGCAGGAAATCGAAGTGCTCTCTCACTGACGGTCTAACCGACACTGAGCTGTTCTAACCAAACAAACAAAAGCCTGTACGATACGAGGGTCGATAGCAACGGCGATACTGTACACTACACTGTTATTAAAATAAAAGGTTGTGTCTAGTAGGCACTCAAACACGCAAGAAATTACAAAAATAAAATAGTAACTACCCAGATAACTGAAATAAGTTGTACCTGTTTGAAGCTCGTAAAAATGTGTAACAAGCGAACGGTGTACTCGCCTTATTAGCAGCAGGAAATCGAAGTGCTCTCTCACTGACGGTCTAACCGACACTTGATTTTGCTTGATTCCTCAGGATCAGAACTCAACACAGCTATACTTTAAACAAATGGCCTCGCAAACACAGAAATGCTACCTCAGAAGTTTCGAGTTAAATACGGTTCTAGGAAGGAAGGAAGAAATTACTGTTGTTGTTATGAATCTATTAATCTGGATATATCATAATACAGTAGGAGAAGCTCTACAAGGTTTGCATTGATCACAATACGATCGAAGACAGAGACGAACCTTGGCCATTGAAAATGGTGCAACAAGAAGCAGATGGACCGTTATTGTCCCAAACATTTCAATAAACGACCTCGCAAACATAGATATGCTATCTCCGGAGCTTATAAACTGGAGTGCAACGCTTATAAAAAATTTTACATAACCCGGACTGGTAGGATCTTTAACACTGCTTTCAACGAACACTTGTGAAACAACAAACGGCATAAAGCGGAACTGAGCTTTTGCATAGCATTTGAAAACAACATGTCACCAACCACCCACGCTGGATGATCTCCAGGTTTTGCGTCATGTTGTTGTTGTTGTGGTCTTCAGTCCTGAGACTGGTTTGATGCAGGTCTCCATGCTACTCTATCCTGTGCAAGCTTCTTCATCTCCCAGTAGTTACTGCAACCTACATCCTTCTGAATCTGCTTAGTGTATTCATCTCTTGGTCTCCCTCTAGTACAATGTTTTGCGTCATAGCCTACCCAAAAAGGCAAGAAACTTTACCTTGACGAATTGGAAATTCTCAAATATTCGTGAACAGTTAATGATCAACTGCCTAGCGATGAGCTGATTTGTAAAAATCGGAACTACTTCCACTCTATTACGTCAGGTTTAAAATATTAGCCGTTATTTTTGTTTTCATTGTTCTACATTTATTTTCTTATTATTTGTACATTTTTCTGTGTAATTTAAATGATGCATTTCCCGCCACTTGTATGATGAAGCTTGCTTTGCTTAGCGTAACAGTTTTAATCATGGGTTCTTGTTTTTATGAATTTAACTGGTATGCCCCTTTGGTATCGATTTCTTCCTAATGATGTCTGTTCTATTATGCCTGTTTTCTTGCTGTTTATATACGTAGGTTATATTACAATTTTCATTTTAAGAGAATCTTCCGTCGGTTCCTGGTAGAACAACATTATAACAAATGAAAATCACCAGTTTGCTTTTGTTCTAGAATATTACTTTTATTGTTAACCGACTTTCGGCTCACAAGGCCATCTTCAGACATTTACTGAGTGTTATCACCAAAGAAGTTACAATGTTCGCAAGTAACATTGGAAGAGAAGTAACAATCTAGACTGAAGTAGAAGCATATAGTAAGTAGCATCTTTGACAGTGTAGTGATAATGCAATGAAAAAGTAAAAATTGAATTGTACATAAATAACAACAGAGTAGACGGGAAAACATTTAACATATAATAGGAATGTCATCCCTACATACCAGTCTCTATTAATAAACACAACTAATAAAATAAAATAGAATTAGTACTAGGCAAGGGTACATCAGGAAGTATGAAACATGGAGAGTGATACACAAACCAATTAAAAGAAGAGACCATTATCATTCTAACTACAGAATACATAAGGAAGTTAAGCAATATCAACAACATAAACAGAAACAAATAAATGCAGGAAAGTGGAGGTGTTTGAGGACACCTACAGTAAATGCAATCTTTGAGAGTGTAGTGGTATTGCACTTTAACATTAAAATCAAAACATTGGCTGTGTAACAGTTTGCATTAAATAAATGAACAAAGTAAAATATGAACATTATTGATGAGACAACTATCAGGGGTGTTAAACAGGGACAGTAATACGAGTACCAGTTAAAAGAAAGCCTTAAATTTTAAAACTACAGTGTGTATGGAATACAAAGACAACTTCAACAAAACAAAAGAACTTAATGAATACAGGAAAATGGGAATATGTAGGACGACTAGGTGTGGGAAGTAATGAACAACATAGAAGATTGTATGAAATTTAGGAGAGGGGAAGTGTTGATCTCTGTATGGTCATTTAGGATTAGATCTGGACAGTGAGCAAGGTGTTTGTTAATTTCCACGGCTTTCAGCAGGTTGAATATATGGCCTTACTTTGCTAGGTGAAGTACACGGGACACTGGCTGGTAGTTGTGACCCTCACTCACAAGGGGAGGCCACAACGTTTGGAACGCGGATTTACTGTGAACTTCGTACACTCGTAGTACTCCATCAGGACAACAAAATGTGGAAGCACTAGCGCGTACTTCTCAAGCGTTACTGAGAAAATCGCAAGATGATTTCGGTCGTCAAATATATATTGTGCGTGGCCATTTTTACCATGAAGCGACTGCAGTGAAGTGGTGCCGGTACGGTAGCTCAGCGTGTCCTGTCAGAGCGTTAGCTACCCTTCCTAATAAAAAAAAAAAAAAAAAAACTGAGAGAACGGATCAACGAACAAACTGAACGGGTGTCATCGGACGTCCGCCCTGAACAAATTCAACGAACATTATAGAACAATGTTTTTCTTTTGTAAAAAGTGGTTGGCGCTCAAGCCACTGGATCGCACGATCGATTTCCGTGCGTCAGTATTTTTTATTTTAAACACAGTCATTTTCTTTACTATTTATATTACAATTGATATAATGGGAAAAATACGTATAATCTGATGAACTTTTATTAAATTTAAAATGTTATTTGGCAATCTACTAATTTTTATTAACATATAATATAATATTCATAACTATCGACTAGTAAAGTGATACTGAAAATGTATGCTTGTCCGTGTCTTCAAAACTGTTCGTATTCAATCGAAAGAGAACGAGAAATTGCTTTTCGGAAGACGCTATTAAAATACACTCGATACTGCATAACCAATTATCAGCGCCGATTTTTAAGGAAATAGTGCGTTATGCATGGTTTGCTTCCAAATTATCGTCTGAAAGAGAGGTTTTTGAAAATGTTAACGAGGTTTTTTTTCCACGGAAAACGTCAAAGGACCTTGCATACGCGGAAACACAGCATTTATTCAATGCTGCTGGTGCCGTTTAACTTAACGTTTTCCACGTTTTTACGAAAAATGCTATCCTGCTACTTGCACTCGTAATGTCGAAAGCGACGATTAATTATACATCTTTCGAAAGCCGTCTGTGCCGGTCAATACTTGGAGGTAACAAGTCGTTTCGGGCTCCTTCCAGGTATAAGGGATTTCTCAAATCACGAACAGGGATACATTTTCAGTATCACTTTATGCGCTTGGTCGTTTACATTATTTGTGAATATAAAAATTAGTAGACTGCCAAATAACATAGTAAATTTAATGAAAGTTCATCCGATTACACGTATTTTCCCCATTATTTCTATTGTAATATAAATAGTAAAGAAAACGACTGTGTTGAAAATAAAAATAAAAACAGACGAACGGGACTTGATCCAGTGATTACGGGGCTTGAACGTTAACCACTCGGCTGCCGCCGCTTCATGGTAAAAATGGCCACGTGCAGATACACATTTGATGACCGAAATTATCTTGCGATTTTCTCAGTAACGCTGGAGAAGTACGCGCTACTGCTTACACATTTTGTCGTCCTCATGGAGTACTACGAGTGTACGAAGTTTGCTGTAAATCCGCGTTCCAAACGTCGTGGCCTCCCCTTGTCAGGAAGTGCTCAGCAAATGCAGAGTCTGAATTCTGCAACCTCCATCTGCGTTCGTGTTCAGCCAGCCTAGTTGCTATGTCTCTGTCTGACTGACCAATGTAAAATTTGTTACAATCAGAACGGGTGATTTTGTATACCCCACTGTTTGCTAATACCTGAATCTCATCTTTGCTATTAAAAACACACTGGGCTCTCGTTCGTGTTCCTGACACAGTAGGAAAGCCTATACGTGCAGGATTTCAGTGCTTTGGCTACAATCTGTGATACCTCATCTAGAAATGGTAGTGCACACTATTAATTACACACAGTGGATGGGGAAGAAAGTGGGGCATAGAGGAGGGGTATAATTTTCCGTTTCTGTTTCCTGTGCAAGATGTGGTCAATAAGAACTGGACTGTTGGCTTTTTCTGTGGCAATAAATTTTATTGTATCTAACTCTGCTTTAAAATCATCTCTCGACATGGGGATGGATATGAGACGGTGTACCATTGTGTGGAAAGCTGCATGTTTGTGAGCTATGGGATGTTTCATTCCTCCTGATGTAACCTTGTCTACTACTAATTTTATTTGATTTTATTAGTTTTGTTTATTAACAGAAACTGTTATGTAGGCATGCTATTCCTATTTCATGTTAAAGGTTTTCCTGTGTACTCCATTGTTATTTATGTACTGTTCAATTTTTACTTTTTCATTGCATTACCACCACACTGTCAAAGATGTTACTTACTGTATGTTTCTACTTCAGTCTAGACGTGTTACTTATCTTCCAATGTTGTTTGAAAACATTGTAACTCCTTTGGTGATAACACTCAGTAAATGTCTGAAGATGGCCTTGCAAGCCGAAAATCGGTTAACAATAAAAGTAATATTGTAGAACAAAAGCAAACTGGTGATTTTCATTTATTATACCTTTCTACACTTCTTGCGATTTAACTCTCCTATTTTAGATGGGAAACAGTGTTCTCGTCGTAATTATTGTTGATGTGGCGATACTGTCAAGTTTTGCTCCATTTTCTCCACTTTTTTTGCTCGTATCACCTGCTATCGCGTGGTGCCATGCGCCCGGCACATGGGTGCATTATACAAACTTGTTTCTTTTCAATCTTTTTAATTTTTTTATGTGAAACTTGTTAACTCACTATTACACTTTCGTCCATAGTATTTCTGCAGCCTAATTTTGGAGTTTTTATTATAAAATTTATTTGTCATGTGAACCGTTTATGAGCACCACCTGCATGTGTTTCCGCTGCTTGACTGTACATGGTGCTTATTCTACTTCTCAGTTGCACACATGATCGACGTCTTTTACTGAGATAGGTGGCTATCAATGCACTATGTTCAATGAAGCAAGATGCGTGCAATTCTGTAATTGTGATTTTATCGCTTCACTACTGCACCTGTCGTAATACCTCTATCGTAGGTTCTGTTGAGTATTTTAACCCTTTATTGACTTACTACTACGTCATTTATTCTTTCCTTATTTTCTTAGGCAGCCGTACTCGATAGAGCTGCACCGTAACAACTATTTTCCCTTTATTCTCTTTGCAGACAATGTGATGATGCCCTACAAAGACAAAACGCGTCGTTAAAGCTATATTTTTGCGACCAGTTCAAAAACAATCTTACGCGTTTGCGGCACCACTCCGTCAGATGGAATGGGACATGATTTTTAACTGATGATGACTTAAATCTGTGTGATGGCAAGGAACATCATTGCTCCAAAAATTTAGCTGATGTGCAGCAATCATAGAAGTGGTCATCAAAGACTTTGATTGGAAACTGCTTGACACGTTAGAGAAGGCAGTTGAAAATATGGTTATTGATGACCCCGTGAAGCTAATTCCAGTGTAACTCTAAGATTATTATTAGCTGGAAGCATACAGAGAAAGATATGCTTAAGGCCCCTGTACAGAGTGAAATAAGCCACCCTGTTAAAGAGTTAAATATTTCAGGCGTAACGGTGTTCTCCTGCTCGCCACCGTTAAAACCTCAGTAAACTCACCTGGCAACTGTACAACTGCGCGGTCTCCTTTTCGATTAACTGAACCACGTCAAATTTAGTGCTAGCCTTAGACCCTAAATTCATCAGCAACTGCAGCATGGCTACAGAATCTGTATCCCTTTTCGTCCTGTAATTTTCAGAAAAAAGCTTTCCCTGCTTAATCCTGCACACAGTGAGTACCAAACAAAGCCATAGCCCAACTAAACCTTAGTAGTAAGACATACGACTACAGTTAACGTGAAAGGCCACGTTATCAGTCCTTAATTTAAAATACGCCAGCCCTACAACATTTGAAGCATCATCTAAAACAGGACGGCAGTTTCTGCAAGCGATCCGCAACCTAGGAAAATTCCATACCCGGCAATACTTACAATACTAGCGGAAAATAACAGAAAACACAAACTGGTTAGCGAACTAAAGATGGCGCGAACCCACGGGGACGTACTTTATCAATGGCGTAACGCGGTAAAGCTTTAAGACAGCCGAAGTGCGACGATAAATACGACTAATGCAATTCGTCTCCGCTAGGTAGAGTCATCATCTTGGGCGCTGGTCCCGTGGATGCTCACAGCCTTTGACAATGTGATCCTTCTTGCCACAGTGGAAACACGCACCCAGAGGCAAGTTCCGCGTTCTTTCCCGGTCGGCAGTTGCAACCGCCATGTTTGGTCTTTTCTCACGACTCTGCCCCCGCTTTTCAACACTGAATCAGACATTCTCAATGTCGACGATCATTTTGTCTAAATCAGCAAATGTGTGTGACTTACCAGTACATAAAAGCCTCAAGAGGTTTTCTGGTCCCATCCATTCTAAAATATTACGCACCACTTCGTCTTCGGAAATATCTAAGCTGAGGATCATCATTGTCGCTCATATACCCTCAATACAATCGCCTACAGCTTCATTTAGCACTTACACCCTCATAAAAGTGCTGTTCAACTAATTTCGTCTAAAGGGCCCCAAAATTTCCAAAAGAGCTCTGATCTCGATCTCATCTGGTGAGCCACTGGTCTACAGAGCCATTAGCCCATTTAATTGGCCGACCGCTAATGGATAAATTACTTGGAACTCAATGGAACGCATAATTTGCAATATACCAACCAGCCTCTCTCAAAACGCATCAGTTAACCACAATAATTCGAAAATTTGATTAATATTTCGGGCAGATAACACCCGAGCATTGTGAATAATCTCTGTGAGAGTGTTTGGCAACTTAGTAAATTGTTTCCACACAACTAAGTTCTTATTTGGCCCGTCAATCCTATTTAAGTTTTGATCATGATCAATTCTAAATGCTTCATTCTATGGCTGGCAATTAAGAAAAGAAATAACAACACACCCTTAGTAATTCATGAATGTTCGGTCGCAGGTTCGAATCCTGCCTCGGGCACGGATGTGTGTGATGTCCTTAGGTTAGTTAGGTTTAAGTAGTTCTAAGTTCTAGGGGACTGATGACCTGAAGAGCCACGAACTAACACTGATACGTTATCTTGCACATCAAGGAATAACGCCTAGTTAACGGCACAAGTGATACCTACCTTGCCCATTGTCTTTATGGTGATGTTTAGCAGACGACTGAACGCTACGCACTACCACTAACATAAGTTTATGGCACACTCCTCCTCTGGTTCGTTATGAATCTCTGACTGATATTGCAGGAAACCCTTTCTCAAATACATTAGCTACAGAGTACTTCTGACCCTCATGACCATATGCTTTGCAATATAATTAAAACTATGTTACATAAAGCTCCATTTGCATATTACCAGTGTGTGGAACTGCCGACCACGTGAATAACTACACACTGCCGCCACTAAAACGATATAGGATTTGGGGACCCAGGGAGTGATAAATTATTGAGGCCACTAGCAATCTAAATTCTACAGTTTTATTTGACTTTAACATTTTACACAATGCACAACCTTGTAGCATGTGCATATTTAATCATTCAGTTCAGCAAATGTAAATTATCATCAGACTGGCTACCATGCATAAAACGATCTGATATGGTGACACCCAAATCATTTTGATTGAAACATCAACTCCACGTCACAGTATATTTAAAACCCCAAGTACTTAAGCGTACAATTTAACGCTAAAATTATGTAAAGAAGAGTAAATAATTGGATGAGAAGTCGCTTTAACAAATTACTTTTCAGACGTCACTAAAAGGATAGGTTGGCTAATGTGGTCTTTCATGTATTCTTTAAAGTTTTTGAGGCCAATGCAATATCGAAAGGACATTTTAAAAGGTGCCAATAAGAAGACTGCAAAGGCCAAATAAACCAATGTAATATCAAAATTTGTTTTACAGGTGCCAATAATCAGATCAGAAACAATATAACGATCCATGTATTTAAAATTATTGTAGCGTATCGTCCTTACTCAGTCGAAAGAGTATGCAAGGGAAAAAGTGAATTGCAACAGGAGCCAGCTGCATACAGGCAAGAGAGTTATGCGTTGTGAAGCAAAACAGTGCCGACGGGCCTTACGAAGCAGAGCCAGGTACGTGGGTATAGCAACAGTTGTTGCTGCAATAAGCAAGCTGAAACGACGGAAGCCTTTCCTCGCCTGCAACCACGGAGGTGTTTAGAGTACGTACGTTAAGCCCTAAATGAACACAGTCTGGAGTACATAAATATTCAGCCATTCGTTTGCTAAAATATTGCCAGCCGCAGTGGCCGAGCGATTCTGGGTGCTTCAAGTAGAATCATTTTGCAGATTCTGGGACACTAGGACAATTTTATAAAAAATAAAAAAATCTCTCGTGACTGCGTCACTCACGATTTTCTTATTTTTTATAAAATTGTCCTATTCTCCCAGAACCTACAAAAATGATTCTACTTTCCCTTTTACCTAATAATAATTTAATACAATAAAATTTTAAAATCGTGAGTGACGCAATTATTATAAAATTGTCCTATTCCACCAGAACCTACAAAATGGATCTACTTTCTCTTTTACCTAATAATAATATAATAGTAACTATAATAAAATATCATTTATTTTACATACATTCCCCATAGGTTAATGTAATCTAATTAAATAAATTAGAGAATTAACTATTATTTTAAAAAAACAGTTTTTAAAAAGACATTTAGGTGCTCTGTGATTTCCTAAATCATTAAGGCAGATACCAGAATGGTTGCTTTGAAAAGGCACAGCGATTTCCTTCCGCATCCTTCCCTAATCCGATCTTGTACTCAGTCTCTAATGACCTCGTTGTCGACAGGACATTTAACAGAAATTCCCCCTTTTTTGGCCGTTAGGCCATGAAGAGTGCTGTCAGTTTGAGAACTTGGTAGTGTCAGATGCGTTGTTGTTGAGCAAAATAATTTATTAGATTTTTTGTGGTTACTTACTTTGTGATATTTGTATTCAGTAAGGAACTTACTCAGTATTATAAGTTGAAACTAAAAACACAATGAACAACATTTTTAACACGCTTTATGGATGTATGCCATGTTAAACGATTCTTCACATACTTATTTATGCAGAATGAATTATATGGATAAGATACAGTTGGGATAAAACCGAGTAGAAGGAATTGGGTAAAACTACCTGATATTGCCCCATGAATTCAATACATATAAGTTATATGTATAATGCAAGAGGTACATACATTTAAAAGAACGCTACTTGTATGTACTCGTTGCAATAACTTCAGTTAAATAATTACACATGAAATTTACAATTATGTGCCAGTGTTTAGATTTGATCATTTATCTGTTATTGAAGAGGTATATTTTCATTTGAGATGGGACCATTAAGAGCTTTATAAGGTCAAGTAATTAAGACAGGACTCAGCAGCCACCCTGTAACAATGCTAACTCACTACCAAATAACTCAGTTGCTTGGACTTGTGTATATTGGAACAGCACCAATGCAATATGACCTATTTCGGTTTAAAAAGACAAGTATTTTCCCGCTTTATGCAAATGCATTTGGTGAAGAGGAACACTCACCATCAGACAGAGAACTAAGAATAATGCCAGATTCCCAGAACTAAACGGACTCAGTTACTGCATCTTTTCCACGCCCTGGTCTGCCAACTGATGTGCAGCAGATTCTTCATTTATTGTATCTCCGGAGAGTGTAAAACCAGTGCCTCATTATGAGAGACCATCGTCAAGTATGTGAACAGGAAAGTATGCAGTTATCACGATCTCCCTACAAAAATAAACCCAACAGAAAAAAGCATCTTCCTAGCTGGTTGACGAAACTTGGTGTCTAGACCATAAAAAAGAGTCAGAAGAGGCTGAAGAGGCAAACATCTCTTCTATAAATCTAAATGAAATGTCTTGTCTTCTTTGCAAAGGGACCTAATTGTCAACAAGAAAACTGGGTGATTGGGTTAAATATTTAAAGTATGGGAAGTGGGGCCATAAGGATTATGCAGGGAGGGCTTGAAGGTGACTTGCTTGAGTATAGGTTTGTCCAATGCTTCAAACGGAAAATATAACATTGCTCGTTTGTGCCCTACAGAGTAGCTGCTTTTACCTCAAGGTATGGAGTACAATCGTACATTGCACAATGCTGATTTATATTAAATGTAAATAAAAGCTTCAAAGACAAGTCTTCGTAATTCACATAAGTTGTTGGGGCCTTTCTCTATCTTTCACTGAAATACATTTGATGTTCCAATAATAAAAAATTGTCTGTGTCATCTAGATTCTTCCTTGGCTACCCGATTACCCCCGAGCTTCTCCCTATTTCTCGGTCGAATTTCCTACTTCGCTGACGCAAGCTGCAACCCTCTAGCGAATTATAGCGTTCAACATAGCGATAATGAACCTAAATATGTCGATGCGTCAGAAACAGCGTGTAGTAATTCAGTTTGTAACAGTCTACACGTAGAGCAAGCTCTCCTTCAGTATGACAATGCGTGAACACTCACAAGTGCTGCGACATCAGCAACAATCCGGCGCCTTGAGTTCAGTGACGTCAGTTATCCTCCATACAGTTCCGACATGGTCCGATCCGATTTTCATCTGTTTCCGAAACTTAAAGAACACCATCGACGGCTTCACTTTGAGAGTGATGAAGTGGTGAAAGCAGAGATCGAGTTGTGGATCCGTGGACAAAGTCAAATATTCTGCCGTGATATCAACTAACTGGTCTCTCCTTGTGAGTTGTGTTCGTCGCCACGATGACTACGTTGACAAGTAAATTGTAGCAATGAAGAATAAAGATTTAGAATCTTAATAAAGTTTGTTTCATTTAAAAAGCTGTATAAGTTTTTGCATAAAAAATCTGAGGCATTACTTTTCAGCATACCCTCATGCTTTTCCAGACATGCAATCAAAGATGGAAAATGAAATATTAAAAACAGTAAACCTCAAATTACTTTGTTTTATTGTCCCTATTACCACGTAACATACTTTCATAGCAATGCTTAAACTCATCCAGACTTGTGTTAACAATTGAGTGTTTGTTACTTTCATACTGAAGAAAACTTTACTATACTGTTTTTCTAAACGGGTTATTACGTCCTCATATCAATATTTGTCTCCACGAAAGTTACAGGTTCACAAACACGACAAAATCTCAGTCATAAATCTCGTAACTAACGCAGTGCATCCTTCCCTGAAATAAATTTTACTCAGGCAGTTTTCTCCAACGAACCGAAGTACCACTTTCAACTCTTAATTATATATTCTACCAATTTCTTCATACTATCTATTCGCGACATGGTTGCGCGCGACCGCTGGGAGCTGAAGCCCAACAACGACTCTAGGACACACCAAGACGGCGCGCGACCACATGTGCTGGGGCATTGTTGGCATGAAACAGCAAGACATGGCTCATCAGGGAAAAGGCGCGCTAGGCTTCGGAAGTTTCGGAACCCTGCGATAAACAAGGAGCACAATATCGATGCGCTATAACGACAAGCATAACAGTACTCTGTCTCATTTTCGCTACTGTTACGCAGTTAAATCCCGAAGCGTATGTATATTACTTGCCTTGCAATTGGACCTCTTTCTGTAAAAGTGTAACATTGACTTGTAGAACTAACAGGTCATTTGTTCCAGTACTGACTAGTACTGCACTAAATATGGTGCTAAGAACAAGCTGATAACTCACTTCAGAGTGCCGATATCACATATTATCAGTTATGACACTGCTGATAATACATTAACGAATCCGGTAGATTCTCAGAGAAGAACACGTGAAGGAGCAATCAAGTTTAAGCCCAAGCATTCATTGACATCATTACGGACAAGACGATTTATCATTTCTTTTGAAGGGAGTGGGATGAAATTGATTGTACCACTCGTGGTTTAAAGAAGCAATGGGATACCTAGGTAAGAATAGCAGCGTAGGATGTTGAACCTGTCTGCCACCTATGAACGAGCGCTTAGAGCGATGAGCAGCCTGGTTTTGTAGATATTTTATGATATTATAGAAATCAACATACGGATCAATTTATTGGTAGATGAAGTATATAGGATTCAGATTCCAGCAACATCGTTTTCTTCGATGTATTTATTGGGATTAAGTATAACTTAACCGTCTACACATTGGAAAAGAAGAAACTTGAATAATTTGTGTCACTGTGCTACTAAAACAATACAGAACAAAGAGGAGCTGTTCATATTAGGAGTGAAAAGACAGTCACCAACATCCCCTCCTGGGAGAAGGGAATGAGTAGTGATACAGACAGAATGAGATCCTTTTACAATTAAACTAACCAAGGAAGAATCAGTTCAAGGGAAAAATTTCAATATATAGAGTACAATTTCAAGGTAGATGTACATAGTTAACATAATGCTGTAGAGATAATTTGAGTGCTTTAAACCAGGAATTACAACAGGATCAAACAAATTAACAACGCAACTAGTAAATGCACATGAAAACTGAAGAGCGAATAAATAAAACGCTTCTTGAGGAACAAAAAAGAATTTTTGCTATTACGCCTGTAAAAAAGCAGTCATTAAGGGCCACCAGCCACAGAGGTTAAATTTGCAAGCAAACAAATGCAATGCAAACTGTAATTTGGTTTGCTTCACTAACCGACCAGGCACGTAATTTACCGCAAACATGATTACCAACGAATCGGAATGTAAAACATTTAAAAATCAATTTGAGATAAAACGTTGATTACCCGCCATGTGAAAGCGATTGAACCAAGTTGAAAATAACTCAAGGCTTCAAAGCTTTGCTGACTACAAATAATTCGCTTCTATTGCATGTTAAAACTAATATAAATACACTACTTCTAGTGAGAGGATGGTTTCAGAAGTGAGATACGAGGTAATTTACTAACAGTATTGGATGGTACATATTGATGACGGTATTTAATTATGAACTAGTAACATTTTTTTAAATAAAACGTTATTATTGCCGTCTGCAGAGCAGTACATCAGAGAGTAATAGCTGCAAAGGAAAGGGGAAGTACCGTTTTGACAAACTAAACAATTTATTCCTAATAGCTTTATTATTTTAATTTACGAGTGGTAGTAATTGATACAGTTCTTTGTTCTCGTACGTTAGAACTTAACTATACTTTCTTTTAACAACAGAACAATTGGAGGTAGGTTATGAATACGATTATCACTCCATACTTTTGATGTACTGATTATATGAACTTCATAATTGTATGAAGTATACGGCATTTTAAAAGCTTTCCTGTACATAATTTATATCAGCTCACAATATAGGCCAAATAGTTCCGACGAACGTTTATCACTGTAATGCAATTCCTTTCCTGGAAAAACTTGCGATCCATTCGGTGACTGAACTCTTCGGTTAAGCAATGCTGACATAGCGTTGAGATGACAGTATATTCAAAATGTAACAGTGTACCAGTCATTCCTTAGTACTAAGGATGACATGCTTACTCATGCTTGTTGTACAAATGTTGAACATCCAGAGATGCTTGCAGCTGGTAGCTAATCACTCTGTCCTCTAGTGAAAGAATCGTGAAACTGTGGTAATATAGTGCCTTTATCATTTCCCTTGTTTCCTCCACTGTCCTGGACTCAGACTTCACTCGTTTCTGGATAGTCTTTTCGTATATTTGACACGATTTTCGCATTCCAGATATAACCTTTTACTGTCCTTGACTCAGCTGCTTTCGTATCCGGCGCCCTTGTCGGCTGTGCCTTCCACCTTCTTGCGTGTATCAACAGCTATGCTTTCACCGCCTGCTGGTGAGTCCCTGACCCGCGCTACTGCATCTACGTCTGCCGTTTCCTGAAGTAGGCTACTGTCGCCTTCGGTTCGGTTACCAGCTACCCTGACTCATTTGAGCAGTAAGAGTGCAACGGTGACATCGTTTCGGTTGCCAGTCATGTCCATTAGCTGACAGTCATATTCCTCCAGCTTTAAACAAAACTTGGTGTACCTGTATGACAGGTTAGATATATTAGCTACCCATATTAGGGATTTGTGATCAGTACATACTTTCTACCAAATTCATAGGGTCTAAAGCATTTCAGTTCCCAACAAATGACCAATGTCTCCCTCTCAAATGTACTGTACCATCTTTCTACCTTGTTCAGCGTTATCTATGCGTACACGACATGCAACTCTTTTCCGATTTTTCTCTGGCTGAAAACAGCTCTGATACTTGTCTGGCTAGCTTCTGTGGTGATTATGAAATCCTTTTCAAAGTCCAAATATTCAATATTGGTAGACTGATCAGCTTCTTTTTCAGATGCTGAAAAGCGTTTTCCCGTTCGACACCCCAGGTTTAAGGCAATTCTTTCTTTAGTAATTCATACAGAGGCTTCACGATTTTGCTGAAATTGCTTATAAAACGTTGGCAGTGCCCCACAACTCCTAGATATGCCTTTGCCTGCTTTGTTGTTTTAGGCCGGACGGGGTGGTCGAGCGGCTCTAGGCGCTACAGTCTGAAACCGCCCGACCGCTACGGTCGCAGGTTCGAATCCTGCCTCAGGCATGAATGTATGTGATGTCCTTAGGTTAGTTAGGTTTAAGTAGTTCTAAGTTCTATGGGACTGATGACCTGAGAAGTTACGTCCCATAGCGCTCAGAGCCATTTCAGCCATTTTTTGTTGTTGTTTTGGACCTTGGATACTGCTTTATCGCTTTAACGTTCTAAGGGCGTGGTCTCAAGCCCTCAGCCGATAGAAAATGACCCAAATTACACACTTCCTTTCGCAGAAATTCACGTTTATCCACCTGAAACTGAACATCGTGGAGTACCTTTTCAATGTCTTGCTGGAGTACCTCTTTCTGTGCTTGTGGTGTTCTGAAGGGGCGCGAATTAACTTCCCCTACCGGAATCAGTTTCATTTCGTGCATGATACTATCTGCGTCATATAATTTATCTTCTGACAACTGGAAGACATCGTTGTAAATGGTGCACAGCTCTCTAATTGCTGCCTCCTCTTCGGTATTCAAGTGACTTACTCGGATTTTCTCCTTTAGTGTACTTATTCTTCCTTTCAGCTGGTGCCTATTTTCACTGACATGATTCATTCTGAACGATTCCCTCAACAATGCTCGCTCCGGAATTACTTCCTGCCACCAACTGTAGGCATTCTAATACTTCTACTGTTCATCACACCTGTTAAGCATTCTCCTGATTCTGCTTTTACTAATGTCTCAGGCGGATACACGCCATTTGTGATCTGTTTAGGAATGATATACTCTGTCATTTCGTTCACTTCTGTTTTTATTCAGCCTACCCGTCCCTCTCGGGGTCCGATTTTGAGGCCTCTTACACCCTTGGCGTCGCGGCACAGTAGCGTTCTTCGTTTAACACGCTGTTCACATAACGCCTTACTTGTGATTCGACCGTGCGACCCACTGTGCACCCGTCGGTCACCGCGGCTGGCTGAGGCTATTTAGCCGTGGGAGGGGCGTATTAAAAAAAGAGAACCAGAGAAATCGGCAACCGCGGAGCACAACCTCACTAACAAACACTGATGGAACAAAAAATTTTATCCCAAGCCTCCACATACTGGGGTTTTGTTATTAAGGAGGCTGTTGAAATAAGAACAAGCGAGAAGAACTTTAACCGTGATAGCGGATATTAACTGAGCGGTGCATGGAGCGCTCGATGCAGAGACATTCGTTGCAGTGTTTACGTTCCCACGGAAGCGGTATCGCCACCAGCGCAGAGATTAACACCGTCAGCGATAGCAGTACGTAATCGCCGACCATCAGAGGGCATCACAGCAGCAAAGAAGACATACAGTTACTCCTGACGATTACGATAGAGGCTGTCGTCGAAAGCTCGAGATTTTATTCCGAACTGACGCGGCAAGGAACCCGAGAATGTTTTACACATCAATGCCGTCGTGAAAGACTTCCTTCTCATGTTCAGGACGGAGTTGCCTCCAGTTCTCGTAAGAGTCAGAGGGTGAAACAGGACAAGTAACTGAAGTACTTGCACCAAAACACCAATTAGAACAATCCGCAAAGCCTGAAGCAGATGACACTGTCAAGAGTTTTCTACTGTTATTATTAGATAATGTGAAAACTATGCCATAGCTTTTGAATAAGGACGTCAAATTTGAAATAATGTCACTTTTGAGGAAATACAGCATATATTACGGCTAACTTTCTTTCTTAGTCATCTTTCTTCTGTCTGCGTCGATATGACATGCCACAGATTCCTTTCCTGTGACTACCTCTTCATCACAGAGCAGCATTTACAACTTACATCCGCAATTACTTTGCTTGTAGGTTTATGTATTCCAATCGCTGTCTTCCTCTACAGTTTTTACTCTCTACAGCTCTCTCTAGTTCCACAGAAGTCTTCCGTGATGTCATAACAAATGTCCTACTATCCAGTCTATCTTCTTGTCAGTGTTTTCCACACAATCCTTTCCTCACCGATTGTGCGGAGAAGCTCCTCATTGCATACCTTAACTCTCCACCTAATTTAGAGTATTCTTCTATAGCATCTCATCTCAAATGCTTCTATTGTGTTCTGTTCCTGTCTTCCTGCAGCCCATGTCACGCTGTCGTACAATTCTGTGCTCCAGACGTATATTCTCAGAGATTTCTTCCTCAAAGGTACATGTTTGACACAAATGGACTTCTCTGGGGAAGTAATGCCCCTTTTGTCAGTCCTAGTCCGCTTTTTATGTCCTCATTGCTCTGTCCGTCAAGAATTAGTTTGCTGCCTAAGAAGCAGTATTTGTAAACTTCCTCTTGATCTCCAATAATGACGTTAACGTTCTCGCTGTTCTCATTCCTGCTATTTCTCATTAGGTTCGTCTTTCTTCGATTCACTATCAATCAATATTCTGTACTAATTAGACTGTTAATTCTATCCAATAGGTTCTACAATCCTTCTTCAACTTAATTTAGGATAGCAATGTCACAAGCGAATTTTATAATTGGTATTTTTTCACCTTGAACTTTTATCCCACTCTTGAAAGAATGTTTTATTTCCGTCTTTCTTTCTTCGATTATAGACTGAACAGTAGGGGCGAAAGACTGCAACCATGGCATACACCCTTTTTAATTCAAGAACTTTCTTCTTGTCGTATTACTATTTTCCGTCTAACCCTACAACTTAATCCAATTATTTTGAACGTTTCTGTCATATGGCACCATTTGACGTTTTCGAACACTTTCTTCAGGACGATAAATCCAATGAATGTGTCTCCGTGTTTCTTCGGTCTCGCTTTTTTTATCAACCGAAAGGTCAGAATTGTCTCTCTGCCACCTTTACGTTTCCTGAAGCCAAAATGATCGTCATCTAACAGTGCCTCAATTTTCTTTTCCGGTAGAAAACTGTAATTTTCATTTCGCTCCACACATACCAGTATCTGTGTATTCAGATCACCAATGACTGTTCTTGAATGCAATGCAGGCACAGGTACATCAAATCGCGATGCCACACTTTTACCTGTATCACCCCATTCATCAGTTGTCACTGATTTATTCTCAGATTATCGCTAATATTAGAGTTAGTTCATTGTATTTTAATATTATACATTGGGACAAATTATTGTTAAAGCCACCTTGACAATTAGTGAACACGAAAAATAATCATTTTATTCACCTTAAAGTAATAAATAGTTTTTCCTATTGCGATAGAGTATTCCTCATTGGTGTACTTCCCTCTAGTAGATTAGCGTAGAACAAAAATCATCAGACGTCAGAGACACTCTGAAGTAGAAGAATTTTGCTCAGCATTCTGTTATTTCCTCATATACAGTTAAAAAATGCGATGTTTCCCTGTAGTAGTTAACATACAAAAAATATACGATTTGCGTGATGGGGTTGGTGTCTCTACTTTCTTTTCAATAGCAGAGCAAAAAGCAACGCTTCATCTTCAGAATCCCTTTCCCAACTGGATTCTACAAGCATACAGACAGCTCTTGTCACAGAGCTTCTGCTGCGCAGTTCATATGATTGCCCAGCGATTCGGCCGCGCGGTTCAAACGCGCGGTAGTTACGCATTGCAGAAACTGAATCGCACTAGTGTTGAAACATGGTTAACAACCGGCCTGCGTCCTTTCTCCTTCTCTGCAGCTATCCTTGTTGCCTGTCCCTGTTGTGTTTCGACAGTTAATGACATTGTGTTCACACTCTCGTTCTCATCTTTCGAAATGTTCCTCGCTTTGTGCTTATGCCTTTCTCGAAGGAGCGTTATGTTTCCTTTGAATGTACCGAACGGAGCTAACCCTTTGACTCTTTCTTTACGTTTTACGCATCTTCCGTTCTGCGTCTGAGCTTTCTCTGAAAGCCCTGTCACTTGCTTGTACTTCCGCAACTGTATTAGGACTTCTGACACCTAACTGCAGCCGGCCGGAGTGGCCGAACGGTTCTAGGCGCTACAGTCTGGAACCGCGTGACCGCTACGGTCGCAGGTTCGAATCCTGCCACGGGCATGGATGTGTGTGATATCCTTAGGATATTTAGGTTTAAGCAGTTCTAAGTTCTAGGGACTGATGACCTCAGAAGTTAAGTCCCATAGTGTTCAGAGCCATTCGAACCATTTGAAACTAACTGCACTGTGAGGACCTCACACTCTGGCTCCGTCTTCGTTGCTAAGCATCATCCGGGGACTGACAGGCTTCCGGTGGTGTGAGCCATTACGACTGCGTTTTCCTTCAGAAAGTCTCGGCCCATCACCCATCAAACGGAGGATCCACGTCTACCCCAATTACAAGGAAGCACTGCTTCACTTTCATTCCGCTTCCCTTTAGTAATACGAGCGTGACAGAACTCTCCGTCCTCCCCACCGTATTAGCGATGGCCCATATCCTAATACGTTCGGCTGGATTATACTTTCCGCTGTTTCCCGTACTATTTCGCTGAACTAATCTTTGTCTGTGCACCGTTATCCAGGAGAAAACTGAGGCGACTGTAATTGCCTCGTGACACACCAGTTCTGTTAACTCATTTTTGTTTTCGCAGTCGACTGTTGATATCTTTCCAGGCATGGCCAAATACTATAGCTTTCGTACGACATTACTTAGTTTTCCTGGCTCTTACATTTCCTATGCTCATTCTGTGCATGGAAAGCGCTCTCTTGACAGTCTCTCGCATAACGACCAGTTAATTTGCATCTGAAATAAGTTATGAATTTTGGCTGCACTCTTTCGCCTTTATGGCTTCGCAAATTACACTCCTGGAAATTGAAATAAGAACACCGTGAATTCATTGTCCCGGGAACGGGAAACTTTATTGACACATTCCTGGGGTCAGATACATCACATGATCACACTGACAGAACCACAGGCACATAGACACAGGCGACAGAGCATGCACAATGTCGGCACTAGTACAGTGTATATCCACCTTTCGCAGCAATGCAGGCTGCTATTCTCCCATGGAGACGATCGTAGAGATGCTGGATGTAGTCCTGTGGAACGGCTTGCCATGCCATTTCCACCTGGCGCCTCAGTTGGACCAGCGTTCGTGCTGGACGTGCTGACCGCGTGAGACGACGCTTCATCCAGTCCCAAACATGCTCAATGGGGGACAGATCCGGAGATCTTGCTGGCCAGGGTAGTTGACTTACACCTTCTAGAGCACGTTGGGTGGCACAGGATACATGCGGACGTGCATTGTCCTGTTGGAACAGCAAGTTCCCTTGCCGGTCTAGGAATGGTAGAACGATGGGTTCGATGACGGTTTGGATGTACCGTGCACTATTCAGTGTCCCCTCGACGATCACCAGTGATGTACGGCCAGTGTAGGAGATCGCTCCCCACACCATGATGCCGGGTGTTGGCCCTGTGTGCCTCGGTCGTATGCAGTCCTGATTGTGGCGCTCACCTGCACGGCGCCAAACACGCATACGACCATCATTGGCACCAAGGCAGAAGCGACTCTCATCGCTGAAGACGACACGTCTCCATTCGTCCCTCCATTCACGCCTGTCGCGACACCACTGGAGGCGGGCTGCACGATGTTGGGGCGTGAGCGGAAGACGGCCTAACGGTGTGCGGGACCGTAGCCCAGCTTCATGGAGACGGTTGCGAATGGTCCTCGCCGATACCCCAGGAGCAACAGTGTCCCTAATTTGCTGGGAAGTGGCGGTGCGGTCCCCTACGGCACTGCGTAGGATCCTACGGTCTTGGCGTGCATCCGTGCGTCGCTGCGGTCCGGTCCCAGGTCGACGGGCACGTGCACCTTCCGCCGACCACTGGCGACAACATCGATGTACTGTGGAGACCTCACGCCCCACGTGTTGAGCAATTCGGCGGTACGTCCACCCGGCCTCCCGCATGCCCACTATACGCCCTCGCTCAAAGTCCGTCAACTGCACATATGGTTCACGTCCACGCTGTCGCGGCATGCTACCAGTGTTAAAGACTGCGATGGAGCTCCGTATGCCACGGCAAACTGGCTGACACTGACGGCGGCGGTGCACAAATGCTGCGCAGCTAGCGCCATTCGACGGCCAACACCGCGGTTCCTGGTGTGTCCGCTGTGCCGTGCGTGTGATCATTCTTGTACAGCCCTCTCGCAGTGTCCGGAGCAAGTATGGTGGGTCTGACACACCGGTGTCAATGTGTTCTTTTTTCCATTTCCAGGAGTGTATTTTGTGAGTTCCATCCCGATACAACCTGCCCTACCTTTCGTATTCTTCTAGCCGCTCGACAGTCTTGCACCATAGGGCCTGGCTTTCCACACATGAAGCACATCGTGGCCTTCATCTCGTTCACCGGCACCACACCAAGCCTCAGGCAAACATCTTCTCTCTGGCCGATGGTACGGCACTCAACTCTGTCAGAGAGATCTTCATGGTCTCTGCTAGCTTTAATTGGTCACCGTACTAGTTCTTTATACTGTCTTCGTAAATGTCTTGGATAACCACTGCTCGGCTTAATTTTCAAATGAGTGCAAGGCTTCTTTTTAACTCTGATTCTCGCATTGTACCTCTTATACCTTCCCTGAAGTGGTGCCGCATTGTATTGAACCTCGAGCCCCACTGTGCCACGCTTTCCGCACGTTCTTGCCAACTTTCTAAGACCTGACATTAGTAGAAACTGAGTGTCCTTTTGCTGGCAAAGTTTTCTACGAATATGGCATGCGCGTCTCTCCTACTGGCGCCTGGGTCTCTATCAACATCTTGCTACGTGCTGAGACTATTGTTTTAGCTTTTAACCAATTTCAGAAGGATCTGGGTCACTAAGTTTAAACGCATTATCATAGTTGTCGAGCAATTCATTCACAGTGTTCTTAGTACCACAGAACGACTGTGTTATTAATTTCTAAACATCTGAAAATCAAACGAATTGACCAGTGATTGGCTCATGCTCGTCAGTGCTGGTGCTGAAACATATCCCCGTCGTGTGACATTCCTATTGACTTTCTAACTCACCGCAGGATTTCTTAGTGCTACTGCTGTTTCTGTGCGCCGCTGCAAAGCGTTGCCCTCGCGCCACCGTTCGTCGCTGCTGCCGCCGCCGCCGCCGCCGCCGCTGCTGCAGGTGTCCGTCTTCCACTGTCTCGCGCGGACATCTGCGACCTCGTGCCCTGTCTACTCAGCTGCCGCTGCTGCAGGTGTCCGTCTTCCACTGTCTCGCGCGGACATCTGCGACCTCGTGCCCTGTCTACTCAGCTGCCGCTGCTGCAGGTGTCCGTCTTCCACTGTCTCGCGCGGACATCTGCGACCTCGTGCCCTGTCTACTCAGCTGCCGCTGCTGTCTACAGTCGCGCCGTGTGTGACTCGCACCGCTGTCCATCGTCGCCGGTGCTGCCGTTGCCCCGCCTTCGCGTCGTCTGCGACTCCATGCTGCCCGCCGTGGCTGCCAGTTCTCCTATTCGTTCTCACACAGTCGTCCGCGACCTCTCGTCGCTGTCTGCAGCTGCCGCTATGGCCAGACCCTGGCCGTCTTCCGGGATGTCTACCTTGACCTCAGACGCCGTCCATCCGCTGCTGCTGAGGCTGCTGCACCCCTGGCCCGGGACGACCACTCCATC
Source organism: Schistocerca nitens (assembly GCF_023898315.1). Classification (NCBI taxonomy): domain Eukaryota; kingdom Metazoa; phylum Arthropoda; class Insecta; order Orthoptera; family Acrididae; genus Schistocerca; species Schistocerca nitens. The sequence continues at coordinate 469,963,794 of NC_064620.1, read as the reverse complement.
CCCAGGAGCCGTCTATCTGCTAGGATGGTTATGGCTCCATTTCTGTTTCCTCCCGGCGCTGTCCGTTGCTTGGCACTGGGTAGGCATCTCTTCTTCATCTACATCTACATGGATACTCTGCAACTCACATTTAAGTGCCTGGCAGGGGTTTGTTTTTCGAACCACCTTCACGGTTCTCTATTATTCCACTCTCGTATAGCACCCGGAAAGACTGAACACCTCTATCTTTCCGTAAGAGCTCTGATTTCCCTTATTTTATCGTGGTGATCGTTCCTCCCTATGTAGGTCGATGTCAACAAAATATTTTCGCATTCGGAGGACAAAGTTGGTGATTGGAACTTCTTGAGAAGATTCCGTCGCAAAGAAAAACGCCTTTCTTTTAATGGTGTCCAGCCCGAATCCTGTATCATGTCTGTGACACTCTCTCCCATATTTCGCGATAATACAAAACGTGTTGCCATTCTTTGAACTTTTTCAGTGTACTCCGTCAGTCCTGTCTGGTAAGGATCCCACACCGCGCAGCAGTATTCTAAAAGAGGGCGGACAAGCGTAGTGTAGGCAGTCTCCTTTGTAGTTCTGTTACATTTTCTAAGTGTCCTGCCAATAAAACGCAGTCTTTGTTTAGCCTTCCCCACAACATTTTCTATGTCTTCCTTCCAGTTTAAGTTCGTAATTGTAATACCTAGGTATTTAGTTGAATTTACGGCTTTTACATTTGACTGATCTAGCGTGTAACCGAAGTTTAACGAGTTCCTTTTAGCACTCATGTGGATGTCCTCACACTTTTCGTTATTTAAGGTCAACTGCCACTTTTCGCACCATTCGGATATTTTTTCTAAATCGTTTTGTAGTTTGTTTTCATCTTCTGATGACTTTATTAGTCGATAAGCGACAGCGTCATCTGCAAACAACCGAAGACGGCTGCTCAGATTGTCTCCCAAATCGTTTATATAGATAAGGAACAGCAAAGGGCCTATAACACTACCTTGGGGAGTGCCAAAAATCACTTCTGTTTTACTCTATGACTTTCCGTCAGTTACTACTAACTGTGACCTCTCTGACAGGAAATCACAAATCCAGTCGCGTAACTGAGACGATATTCTATAAGCACGCAATTTCACTACGAGCCGCTTGTGTGGTACAGTTTCTAAAGCTTTCTGGAAATTCAGAAATACGGAATCGATCTGGAATCCCTTGTCAATAGCACTCAACACTTCATGAATAAAAAGCTAGTTGTGTTTCACTGGAACGATGTTTTCTAACCCATGTTGGCTGTGTGTCAATAGACCGTTTTCTTCGGGTTACTCATAATGTTCGAACACAATATATGTTCTAAAATCCTGCTGCAAATCGACGTTAACGATATGGTCCTGTAATTTAGTCGATTACTCCTACTACCTTTCTTCTTCTTCTCGAGAGCTTATTTACTTTTCTGGCTCTGCCGCGATGGCCTGCGTGCGGGTTTACCAGTTATTAAAGTAATGCAAAAGGGATTCTCAAACCCATTCCTTCGTTTGACGTTACGTCAGGCTGAGCAGATTCGTTATTCCAAAGGGAGTGGACCTATTGCTGTAACCCATGCCGTTCCAAACGCACGTTAGTCCACGACCAGCTAACACCATACATGGCACCAGAAGAATGATTTATCTTTAAGGTCGCTTCCAGCAATCGGTCCAGGTCGGTTTTAGTCAACTTGGTCACTACCGCCCACTGGGGCGTTCCAGCTTTTATGGTTGGGCGTAGGAGTTTTTGAAGATTTTCATTAGGTTTCAAAATAATTTTCACATAAGGTACATGGTATGTCATTATTGTGATACACAGAGGCGTATCTATATACAATGTGGTTATCTATTACTTTTACAGTGGGGGGGGGGGGGGGGGGGAAGGTTGCAAGTCCCATTCATTTTACAATAGCTAAAATTGAAAATAAATTCTGTTGATCCATACTCATAAAAGTAAAGTGAGTTACTAGCCTACATTTGTTTAATAAGAACCCTAATGAAGATTGAATGACTTTAATAAAACATAATACAGTTGCTAAGAGAGTATTCTGCACCGATTCTATTAATTATAGTCTAGGCCCGTATTAATTTACTTGGAAGTGTATAAAGTCTGCTTTTTCTGTGATAAACAGAACAAATGGTGAGACTATTTTCTAGAAAAGTTCTAAAGGAAGACAGCGGCCTCTTTATCTTACCGTATCATGATCACAGTTTGGACATCAATCCTTCTCGAAGAATTGCTCTCATGGTCAGTGCACTTAGACATGCTTCGCTAGTTGTATTACTTAGCTATATGTTAATTCTCTTAAGGGTGCAAACAGTTGGCAGTCGTGTTGAAACGTCCCCTTTGAACAATTATACATGAGTGTGCTTAAACTGACACACAATATTTTTTTAGCGCAACGCAATCTGGCTTTCAATAATCCCTACAAAAGAATGGCACTGACAAACATTAACCTATACCTTTCACAAATCACTTACCTCACAAAAATCTTCGTTACTCAAGCTACAGCAATACAGCGAGCGACACTACTGCCAGCTAAATAAAAGATTCAAACTACTGAAGGCACTAACTACTGATAGGCATAGTTAGCAAATGAAAGACTGTAATAGAGAAAAACCAATGTATTCACCTAATAGTCATAAAATATATATATATATATATATATATATATATATATATATATATATATATATATATATATATATATATATATAGCAGTTCATGACATCCAGTCTTACAAATTTCAAAACTCCGCCATCTCTCTCCCCACATCCAGCACTGCTGGCGGCTCACCTCCAACTGCGCAACGCTACGCGCTGTTCACATCCAGCTGCCGCTGCCCAACACTACAATGGCAGACAACAATGCAAACTAGCCACAGACTGCACACAGCACAGCCAGTGATTTTCATACAGAGCGCTACGTAACGTAGCCAATAAGAAAACATAAACAGCCTACTTACATAGCCCCCATGCTCCCCACAAAAAATTTTACAAATTGTTTTGGGCAGTGGCCAATAATGATTTGAATAAATTTTTCATAATTACAATAACAAAGATATCAAATGCACACACTTATTGATACAGTGTTGGTCAAAAGCTAAAATTTTCTCACAGTCCATAAAGACAGTCCTGATCATTCATCACAGTAAAATTGCAGTTTTTTTTTTTTTTCGAAGTCTGAGCAGTAAAAGAAAATGCACACGGAAGTAGTGGATTTCCATGCTGTCTTGAAGAAGTATTGTTGTCCTTCCAACGGAAAGACAGTGCTGACTCTTGAAGAATATTGGTAGGTAGGTAATCACAGAGCAGACCCACTGTCGTCCTGGTAGAGACGGCCAGCAGCCATCTGTTGCGACTGTGCAGTTGCACAATCACCATTGAAGAGTCTTATGGACAATATAGCAAGTCCATAAACCACCACTTGTGCACTCACAAATTTTTTGGCATGTCCTTAGAACCAGCAATGCTGTTAACCAGTCCCTTGCCGAATTATCAACACATGTCCAAACACTAACAGTCCTCTTTTTTTCACGTATTGTGCATATACTATGACCAACAGAAACGTGTGCAGTGAAATGTAACTTAATTAGAAGAACTGGTGTCTATACAATTATAAATTTACAACATAAGAATACAATTACAAAGGTACAAAATACATCATTAAAGAACATAACAGTACAGATAACATTTGTAGTAATACAGGCTTTACAAAAGAATAGAAATAAACATATACGTCAGTGTTACAGGAATTATGACATAAGTTCATACATAAAAGATCAGAATAACTTTTGAAACATCAACTTCACACATGAGCATTAAAACAAAACAGAATAAATAATGTCTAAACATCTTTACGAAGTATATAACATATTATTTGAAAAATTCTACAACATAAATCTTATTAGCTGAACACTTAAAGACAGGAAGAACACAAATATACAAGAGTACACAAACACATAGCGGAATAACAGAAAGGGAAAGGACAGGGTTTGTTTTACTGCAGTATCTTGCAAACAAAACTTTCTTTACTTCTTGGAGATCTCCCTCCGTTCTTAATTATTTCAAAAAGTGCTATCTATACCTGCTTTCTGTACCTTTTTTGTAAAACTTCTCAATGCATTTCTTCCAATTCATCATTTCTTATATAGTCTACCCCTCTTAAGCTAACTTAAATCTACTGAGCTCAGATTTATACACCAAGGAACGAGGCAATGCTGCAGCACATAACAAATTAACACAAACATCAATGACAAAAAATGCAGATTTGCAAAGCAAGCAGCATTATAGAAATTAGCAAAGCAATTGCAATATTACAACTAATATAAGGCAATGTGCAGCAAACAAGAAAAATAAATCAGTAGTAAACTGACTTAGCAGAGTAACACAAATTAAAATTCAGTAGCACTATGCCTGGCAAACAGCAGCAGCAAATGCAATAACTTATATCTAAACATGACAAAGCTCAAGCAGAAAAAATATTAAAGTCCAATTGGCCATGTTTAATAGCTATGTCACATCTTAATACTAGAGTGATGCATCACAATTTATTCTACAAAAGAAATTACCAAGTACTTGAAAACAAAATTATGTTTGCAGTTCCTGTTATTAATCCCTTCTTATTGTTCTTTCCATTCCAAGTGCTCCTTTTTCGAAGAATATGGATCATAAAATAATTATTTAATACACTCCTGGAAATGGAAAAAAGAACACATTGACACCGGTGTGTCAGACCCACCATACTTGCTCCGGACACTGCGAGAGGGCTGTACAAGCAATGATCACACGCACGGCACAGCGGACACACCAGGAACCGCGGTGTTGGCCGTCGAATGGCGCTAGCTGCGCAGCATTTGTGCACCGCCGCCGTCAGTGTCAGCCAGTTTGCCGTGGCATACGGAGCTCCATCGCAGTCTTTAACACTGGTAGCATGCCGCGACAGCGTGGACGTGAACCGTATGTGCAGTTGACGGACTTTGAGCGAGGGCGTATAGTGGGCATGCGGGAGGCCGGGTGGACGTACCGCCGAATTGCTCAACACGTGGGGCGTGAGGTCTCCACAGTACATCGATGTTGTCGCCAGTGGTCGGCGGAAGGTGCACGTGCCCGTCGACCTGGGACCGGACCGCAGCGACGCACGGATGCACGCCAAGACCGTAGGATCCTACGCAGTGCCGTAGGGGACCGCACCGCCACTTCCCAGCAAATTAGGGACACTGTTGCTCCTGGGGTATCGGCGAGGACCATTCGCAACAGTCTCCATGAAACTGGGCTACGGTCCCGCACACCGTTAGGCCGTCTTCCGCTCACGCCCCAACATCGTGCAGCCCGCCTCCAGTGGTGTCGCGACAGGCGTGAATGGAGGGACGAATGGAGACGTGTCGTCTTCAGCGATGAGAGTCGCTTCTGCCTTGGTGCCAATGATGGTCGTATGCGTGTTTGGCGCCGTGCAGGTGAGCGCCACAATCAGGACTGCATACGACCGAGGTACACAGGGCCAACACCCGGCATCATGGTGTGGGGAGCGATCTCCTACACTGGCCGTACACCACTGGTGATCGTCGAGGGGACACTGAATAGTGCACGGTACATCCAAACCGTCATCGAACCCATCGTTCTACCATTCCTAGACCGGCAAGGGAACTTGCTGTTCCAACAGGACAATGCACGTCCGCATGTATCCCGTGCCACCCAACGTGCTCTAGAAGGTGTAAGTCAACTACCCTGGCCAGCAAGATCTCCGGATCTGTCCCCCATTGAGCATGTTTGGGACTGGATGAAGCGTCGTCTCACGCGGTCTGCACGTCCAGCACGAACGCTGGTCCAACTGAGGCGCCAGGTGGAAATGGCATGGCAAGCCGTTCCACAGGACTACATCCAGCATCTCTACGATCGTCTCCATGGGCGAATAGCAGCCTGCATTGCTGCGAAAGGTGGATATACACTGTACTAGTGCCGACATTGTGCATGCTCTGTTGCCTGTGTCTATGTGCCTGTGGTTCTGTCAGTGTGATCATGTGATGTATCTGGCCCCAGGAATGTGTCAATAAAGTTTCCCCTTCCTGGGAAAATTAATTCACGGTGTTCTTATTTCAATTTCCAGGAGTGTAGATCTGTTGACAGAAAGTGTTCACATTAGCAAATGCATTTATTTTATTTTATAAAACCAATGCTATAACACAGCTGGAAACCAGATATCAAATGAAATAACCAACTATCTAAAGCGAAGCATAAAAATATCATTCAATAGTCATGTGGCATTTCATAAGTTAGTAGAAATTCTCTCAACTCTTGTAGAAAAACACTTGTCATAATAAGGTATGCAGATGTAAGAATGTTTCCCATCAGTTCATAAGCATTTCAGTAAGTAGCACAAAGTACGAGTAATCATATGTTTCCAAGTAATGAGCGTGTCGTATTTGAGATGCTTTCTGCAAAGAAATGTCAATAGCGAGGATAATGGCCTCTTTTTTTTCCACCTGTGCCTCTGAAAGGCACACACTAATGGCTTTTTTCCAGGCGGGTGGTACAGCTGGGCGTCCACGATGCATTACATGAAGGTCACTTAACTTTCTTACCGAAATATTTATGACAGCAGTGACAGTCTCATATAGAAATTTCACAGGTCGAGAATTTGCGTTACAAATGTGTAGAAACAAAATCCTGTAAATATAACAGTGTCCAAAAACTTTTTGCCGGCGTTGTGATACATTCACGCATTTACACACATTTCATAACTCTTAAAGTACCATTCTTGGTTTCCAAAACCCTTCTCCACAAATCAGAGTCCCTAACCACTACTCATTAATCCTTACCTTATTATACATATACATATTCGTCGACACTTCTTCAATATTTCAACATAATAAATATGTAGCATAATCAAATTCCTCATATAGCATCAGGTTATTGATCATAAACATACCGCAACAGCGTAATACACATCGTCGTCGTAATAATGACATCATAACACCTCAGTCAAATCTCAAAATCGTTGTAGCTTCCTCCAATAATTTCAAAACCCAAAAAAAATTCTCTGCTCATTTCAATAGTGTCATCTACCTCAAACGTACTTTAAAATCATGCTCCCTTACCAAATACCTCATTCAAAGCTCTCATAGTATCACAATAGTTCCAAAAATATGAACAGTTCACAAAGTACACACAAAATACAATTTCATAAGTGTGAAGTTATCCAACTCTGTAATTGCGTAAACATGTGTCACTGATGTAGTAAAAAATCTATATTTGTCTCTCAGTTAAATGATCAGATAGCTGTGTAATTTATGTGTCGGAGAAATATGGTACCGATGTGTAAAGTTGTATAAGCAAATACCATATTAGCTAGGGCTCCTTGTGCTTGCCAGACACATGGTACACAAAGTAGGCGTGTACCCCCTGAGGATTAATGTAATTATACCCTCAGGTGTTACAGATTACAGTAATGGAATGAAATGTATCACAGAACTCAAATGCGTGTCCTGTAGCGCTAAATGTGCGTCTTGCTGTAAGATAAATCTGTGGAAGTGTCGTAGGTATCGTCCTCTGTAAGCAAAGTTCTTCTGAAGTCAATGTACTTACCTCATCATAAACGAAAGTGAAATGCTTTGCGTATATATATCGTAGTTATTACGTACCTTACCATGATCAAGAAAGTACTATAATGTGACGTATTGTTGTGCTACGAAAAAGGCTGTCTCATTGTAGCAATACCACAAAAGTTACTACTAAAACATGTTTTACTTTCCAGAATAATTCAGAAAAACTGTGCAGATATAAAACAGAAACACCGCCAAAGTAACAATGTAAATTGTGTCACACATTAGTAGCGTCGTGATATAATCGTCTAGCTGTCAAAGAAACCAAATACTAAGTCATCTTTAATCTCACAAAAACTACTTCAGATAAAGAATGTCTTTTCAAGTAAACCAAAATGTTGCATTAAAATCTTATTAGCAGTATATGTTCTAAGTATGTAAGCCTTATAGTCGTTACGTAATCGTGCAACTAACAAGCAACAATGTACACACACAGTAACACTGTGTCCTCTGTTCACTATCACAATGCAGTGGTAATTTCTGTTTAAATAAGTTCTCTTGGTTCTTGACTGGATATTTAACTTCAAACATTGTTGCATGTTAACAGATTCTAAGTCTGACAAAGCATACTAGTAATGGAAAGTGAAGAATTTTATAGCAAAGACTAAGTTAAAAAGCAGATTATCTCTCAATAAACGGTTTTACATGTGAAATGTGGTGTAAACCTTTACTCTTCCTAGTACGCAGAGTTTCAGCTTCAGTGGAATTATCATGTGGTATATGGTACATCGGTAAAGAATGCTAAAATTTTTCTGAAGGTTAGCGTCTATGTAATTTTTCCCTGAGCCAGCCAGCGCACGTGGCTGCCTGCAGTGCGAGTCATTGTCTGTCCCTTTGTTGGCGTGCGTCGTTATTGGGATTAGGAGACCTAACTTCTACAAATTCACCTTGTCGAGAGTGCCCTGCTCTGTTTGAATCCCGCCAGTTCTGATGCAATTCAGGTCTGTCGTTACGATCATATCGTCTGTCGTCATGTCTGTAGATTCCATAGTTTCTTTCTTGTCCGTCACGTGGTGGAGAATTTCTCCGTGAATCGTAACTGCGCGCTGGACCGTTGCGTCTAAAGTTATTCTGTCTCCCTTGATAATAATTATTTTGGTTCCCATACTGTCCGTTTCTCTGATTGTGTCTGTGATAGTCACTACCGTGAAGAAGTGATCTTTCCCTGTAATTGTTACTACTGTGCCAACGGTTGTCATACAGGTGGTGTCTGTTTTGGTCACGATTTGTGTTGTGAGAATAGCCGTGTCGTATCCAGTTATTATTTCTTTCATCGCGGAATTGCGACGGATGTGACCTGTAATTGTTGTGTTCATGTTTTCGCGTTCCGCGATTGTCAGTGTCAATTTCTAATTCTTGTAAGAGTCCCTGAAAAGCTTCAATGTCGTCTTTGCAACGTCCTGCCAAAATAATATGTCGTAAATGTTCCGGTAATTTGATTAAGCAAATGCGGATGAGTTCTGAGGGGCTGTATGGGTTTGACAGGTACTGATTCTTGTGCAACATGTCTTCAAAATATTTCACAAGACTGGAAAATTTAGAGTGTTCGAAATCTTTCATCATTATGATGCTATGTTTTACTCGGTCTTGTGTAGCTTGATACCAATATGCTGAGAGGAAGGCATGGTAAAATTCTCCTTCACTGTGACAATCGTGCATGACCGATTGCATTCTTACAGCTGGTTCTTTCTCTAAATAGCCACACATAAATTCTAATCTGTGCTCTAATGACCAGTTGGGAGGAAAACAATGAGAGAATTGATGGAGCCTTGCTTGTGGATGAAAGTCGTTGCCAGAATTCTTAAATGTTTTGAATTTACGTGTAGTAATGAACAGCTTATAGTCAAAATCACCATGTCGGCGAGTAGTATGTCGGTCATTGTTACGTCGTTTCGGCCGTTCCATCTCAAAATTCGGTGCACATTGCCAGTTTCTTTCATAGTTTCCGAAGTGCCCTGAGTTATTATTTTGTGGCTGTTCCGTATTTATATGCCCTCTTCCTGTATTGGAGCATGAGTGGCCTCTAAAATATGTAATTCCTGTATTACCTGTGTCAACTGATCTTGTACTTCCCAGATTTCTCTTTGGTGTTGCGTATTAATTTGATTCTGATTTTGTTTGAATTTCCTAATTTGTTCGCACTCTTCTGTGTCATTAAAGACTACCGGTTTTGTGTCATTCAGATTATCATCTACCTTCATAGATAAATTATGTAGCTGATCAAGTAGTTTCTCTGATAATGAACTAATTTCCTCCATGTGTCTTTCTGAACCAATTTTCAGAGTATCTACTTTATCCTTTAAGTTTTCCTGAGTTTTTGCAAGTTGCATAACCGAATCGGTAGATGCAACTGAGTCAATTTTAGATTGCAAGGTGTCGTGATTTTCATGAACTATAGTTTGCAGTTCCTTTATGGCTGCTTCGTGATTCTGTAATGCATTTTCATGACGCGAAAAAATAGGTTGGAAATGCTCACAAATTTGTGTTTTTACGTCATTACAGACTTTTTGACATTTCGATTCGATTTTATGTAACTCAGTAGTTAAACCTTCACGTGTTTGTTCAAGTGTGGTGTCTAACTTTTGAAGATTTTGTTCCATTGTGTCTAACTTTTGAAGATTTTGTTCCATTGTGTCTAACTTTTGTAGCCTTTGTCCCATTTGTTGCATTAACTGTAATAACAATGCACTGGTGTCTGAAACATGTTCCTCAGTGCTTTTCGGCAGTGAAGTTGAACCGGCAACTTTCACATTTTGACAAGCAGAAACTGTGTCTTGACTTATTTGAGAAAACCGTGAGGACCCAAAACCTGAATCTGCAGTATTTGCAAAATTGTGTCCTGTCATTCCAGATTCCTGAGGCGGGCTGTTGCCGACCGATCGATCGATAATGCTTCCCTGTTCACTAATTGTTTCACTGTCTACACCATTGTTTGCCGCCCGCTCCATTTCCCTATGCACAATTACCAAATTACTACTTTGAACATTAGTTAATACATTACACGGTGGCGCTAAGACACTGCTTTCGTCTTCACTGTCATTTCTCAGTTTACTTTGCAGCCTAGTATTACGTTTTACACACGCCATTATTGTCACAATATTTCACACGACAACACAGAAAAGCACAATTTGAAGAGCAAAATAAGAAAACACATCAACATAGCATTGAAAATGATATCTCGTTAATTGCAAGCGCAGCTGCGAAATACTTGGTGCAAATCTACATGCATGCCACAACTGTTTTACTGTACAAGAATGAAGAACTACAACTACAAAGGAAATTCTCTCTACAATTACGCGCTAGCAATAAACAAAAGCTACACTAATTACACAAACTACAAGAAAAAATCAGAGGATTCCAGTGAGGTATCCTCGGCTAAGGGTCGACATATGAAACGTCCCCTTAGAAAAATTATACATGACTGTGCTTAAACTGACACACAATATTTCTTTAGTGCAACGCAATCTGACTTTCAATAATCCCTACAAAAGAAGAATGGCCCTGACTAACATTAACCTATACCTTTCACAAATCACTTACCTCACAAAAATCTTCGTTACTCAAGCTATAGCAATACAGCGAGCGCCACTACTGCCAGCTAAATAAAAGATTCAAACTACTGATAGGCATAGTTAGCAAATGAAAGATTTTAATAGAGAAAAACCAATGTATTTACCGAATAGTCATTATATATATATATATATATATATATATATATATATATATATATATATATATAGCAGTTCATGACATCCAGTCTTACAAATTTCAAAACTCCGCCATCTCTCTCCCCACATCCAGCACTGCTGGCGGCTCACCTCCAACTGCGCAACGCTACGCGCTGTTCACATCCAGCTGCCGCTGCCCAACACTACAATGGCAGACAACAATGCAAACTAGCCACAGACTGCACACAGCAAAGCCAGTGATTTTCATACAGAGCGCTACGTAACGTTGCCAATAAGAAAACATAAACAGCCTACTTACAGTGTAACCTCTCACTGAAAGAGTTACCAAGACCTGTGGAAGCCGAAACAATTAAGACAGATCTGACAGTCGCAGTCAGACAAACCTTCCATAGCGTTTTGAGGCAAACACTACATTCACCTCACCTATTGATGAAAGAGTTTCAGTTGTTGTCTTTAAATAGGCGACTAATGGATCAGAAGCAGAAAATGAATGGAGTTCCGTAACTCCCTCGATGATACCTATGCCATCAGTTTTTCTTCGTAGAACGCGATTATGGCTGTTAAAAGTCCACAATGTGTCAATAACCGATCCTTCAGTCACCTAATTAAAGCACCCAGGCAGGGTATGAACACAGACATCTCATAGCAAATCTCAAAATCATCACCGGTATCCTGATTTGCACGATATGCTTGTTCGGTTGAAACGCGTGGTTTGCTAGAGTTAAATTACAACGGTTGAAGCTAATTCCTTGGTTTCCAAGAAAAATCGGCTAAATGTACCATTAACATTTTCTCTCATTGTAAGTGCTTCCCGTTTGAGATCCCTAGCAACGTTAATTAACTCTGCAAATTCCATGTCTTGCCGCTGAAATTGATGACGGGTGGACTCAGCCAGTGCAAACAGCTCAGAAAGTATAACCGAGCTAACGACAGTATCTCCCATGTTGTTGGCTGCTAAAAGAATCGTGGCATCGTGGGCTGTGATCTTGTTGTCATATTCTTAAACCTTCCTCAGACCCGAAACAATACAGCCATGTATTTCATTGAAGTTTTTTGCGCTGCGAAGACGCTCAGTTCATCTAGGGAGAGTGGTACATGTCAAACTATTGATTTGTAATTATTTAATGATTCAAGTGTATCGTCCAATATTTGCGTATGCTTTGGTGGCCCAAAGAAATTTCATACTTCTTCCTGTGTTCCTAGAACTCCTGATAAGTGGTATGTTGTATTTTCCGGTGACTACCAAATTGAAATTATGAACTGCACAATGAAAATATACAGCTAAAGAGTTGTTGCTTTGTATGAATTCATGAGCCCCATGGGCTTTTCAAAATTGTTCAAATGGTTCAAAACGGTTCAAATTGCTCTGAGCACTATGGGGCTTAACATCTGAGGTCATCAGTCCCCTAGAAGTTAGAACTACGTAAACGTAACTAACCCAAGGACATGACACACATCCATGCCCGACGCAGGATTCGAATCTGCGACCGTAGCGGTCGTGCGGTTCCAGAGTGAAGCGCATAGAACCACTCGGCCACAGCGACCGGCCATAGGCTTTTCCCGATATGGATGCAGAATTGTCAGGGACCTGTCCTGACACATAAAATTTTACCCAAGTTTTCAGTTATACATACAGCTAACCCTTTGCCATTCACAACAAGTACTGGGAAAATTCTCACGAAATCTTCAACAACCTCGAGATCCGGGGAAATAACAAAAGACACGAAGAAAGAGTTGCTCTATTCCAGTAACATTAGCAGTTGCATCCGCAAGAACCCTGAAACCTTTGGCATCATGCACTGAATAATCCCTCCCAGGATCTGGTTATTAATGGAATTGGTGACTTTATTTTGGGTTGGGGTACTAATGTACTTGTAGCGTTTAGCTGTTCCTTCCAAAATTACTCATAGGTTTTCCTCATCTTTCGCGCAGTATTTTAGAATGGTGCGAAACCTACCCAGGTACTTGTCATCTTGTCCATCAACCTCAATAGGCCTAAGTCCCTGTGTCACCTTCATGCAATCTCCTGACATCCACACAGAATCTTCACCTCAGTGGCAGGGACTCTGTTTTCTATTTTTTCCCACCTGCTCTACCAAACCTTGGTCCTGGCAGTGTTTAATATACACTCCTGGAAATTGAAATAAGAACACCGTGAATTCATTGTCCCAGGAAGGGGAAACTTTATTGACACATTCCTGGGGTCAGATACATCACATGATCACACTGACAGAACCACAGGCACATAGACACAGGCAACAGAGCATGCAAAATGTCGGCACTAGTACAGTGTATATCCACCTTTCGCAGCAATGCAGGCTGCTATTCTCCCATGGAGACGATCGTAGAGATGCTGGATGTAGTCCTGTGGAACGGCTTGCCATGCCATTTCCACCTGGCGCCTCAGTTGGACCAGCGTTCGTGCTGGACGTGCAGACCGCGTGAGACGACGCTTCATCCAGTCCCAAACATGCTCAATGGGGGACAGATCCGGAGATCTTGCTGGCCAGGGTAGTTGACTTACACCTTCTAGAGCACGTTGGGTGGCACGGGATACATGCGGACGTGCATTGTCCTGTTGGAACAGCAAGTTCCCTTGCCGGTCTAGGAATGCTAGAACGATGGGTTCGATGACGGTTTGGATGTACCGTGCACTATTCAGTGTCCCCTCGACGATCACCAGTGGTGTACGGCCAGTGTAGGAGATCGCTCCCCACACCATGATGCCGGGTGTTGGCCCTGTGTGCCTCGGTCGTATGCAGTCCTGATTGTGGCGCTCACCTGTACGGCGCCAAACACGCATACGACCATCATTGGCACCAAGGCAGAAGCGACTCTCATCGCTGAAGACGACACGTCTCCATTCGTCCCTCCATTCACGCCTGTCGCGACACCACTGGAGGCGGGCTGCACGATGTTGGGGCGTGAGCGGAAGACGGCCTAACGGTGTACGGGACCATAGCCCAGCTTCATGGAGACGGTTGCGAATGGTCCTCGCCGATACCCCAGGAGCAACAGTGTCCCTAATTTGCTGGGAAGTGGCGGTGCGGTCCCCTACGGCACTGCGTAGGATCCTACGGTCTTGGCGTGCATCTGTGCGTCGCTGCGGTCCGGTCCCAGGTCGACGGGCACGTGCACCTTCCGCCGACCACTGGCGACAACATCGATGTACTGTGGAGACCTCACGCCCCACGTGTTGAGCAATTCGGCGGTACGTCCACCCGGCCTCCCGCATGCCCACTATACGCCCTCGCTCAAAGTCCGTCAACTGCAGATACGGTTCACGTCCACGCTGTCGCGGCATGCTACCAGTGTTAAAGACTTCGATGGAGCTCCGTATGCCACGGCAAACTGGCTGACACTGACGGCGGCGGTGCACAAATGCTGCGCAGCTAGCGCCATTCGACGGCCAACACCACGGTTCCTGGTGTGTCCGCTGTTGCGTGCGTGTGATCATTGCTTGTACAGCACTCTCGCAGTGTCCGGAGCAAGTATGGTGGGTCTGACACACCGGTGTCAATGTGTTCTTTTTTCCATTTCCAGGAGTGTATTTTGTTTCGTTCATCATCATTTGAACAAAATTGTCACTGTCGATTACAGCAGTCTTATGACAAGTATTGCTCGTGTGGATATTGGAGTCTTAGTGAAAAACGCACAGTACTTACAGAAGGCATCACCCGCTGGAGAGAGTCTACTAACCAAATGTATTTCTACATCCAACTTACATTGTACATACGATATTGGCTACTTAGCAAAGTAAGAGGAAATTTGTAAATTGGTCGGACACAAAAATGTTTTGGAAACGTTGTAGCTTCGTGTGATCATGAAATTTTTCGTTATTTGACAGGAAACAGTCACTTATGTCTTAGTTAAAGCCTGCTGGTGAACTGTCAGATTTTGACATATAAACAAAGATGTCGACTTTGCTTCAGGACCTGACAAAGATGATTCTGAATTAGGAATAATGCTTCTTTCGTTTGAAAACAGCAGCGGCAGCAATTGTGGTGGGCTATCCACTTTCCTCGCCTAAGTAAAACAGTTTCTTCTGGTCGTGACGTTTTTGAATGTGATGTCGTCAGTCAGACGACCACACAGCTGCCTGAGAAATCGATCCGCCGGATGCGATTCTCTCGATAAATGGAACAGAAGAACGGCTTTGTAAGCCAAAGAGTACACAGCCTGTCGCAGTACTTATGCTAGCCGCGAGGCGCCGCTAGGCCACTTCATGTGTAGCAGAAGAGCAGTGCAGTTGTGCCAGTCTACAGTTCGTAGCCGCGCTCAGTGATCAGTCAGTGGTCAGCAGCTCAGTCATTGATACCATCAAGTCTTTGTAGCTCCGTTCCAAGTTAGTCTTCAAATTCACCGAATTAGACATTCAAGATTACGAGAGTTTAATTCGTCACTGCAAGACTTGTGACTTGTAAATTATGTCATTCTACAGACGCTTAGTCTAGTTGCGTCTTCTATAATTGTCAACCAACTGATGACGGTGAAAGGTCTCTGTTGGATTCCTTTCATGTTAATTTCTTAAATATGTCGTCATTTACGGCATAAATTCCTCTTCTAAATTTACTGTGGTGTTTCTGACTATCTGGGAGGAGACTGAGCAGTGAAACGTGTTACTTTTACACATAAACAAGAACGATCTGTCACACTACTACACTTTAAAACACAGTTTATATGTAATTCATGTCACACAGTCTCATACGGAAACTACATCCGCTTTCTTTTATATACTGTATATGATAAGATACTGTCATCCCCCTTCCCTTCTGTGTGAGAGGATGAATGAGCAAATGTATTTCTAGTTTCATGGTGGATGGTAGCAGACAAGCCTGTCTGCTAGAGAACAGTAGGACCAACGTCGGAACAGGTAGCTACGCTTTCTAAAAGCAAAGAGGTTTCTACCCTTAGTATGGTCCTGTCCGTCCCTTGTCATGTTGGTATAGGAAGCTGCCTCTCTGGTCACTTCCGTTTGTATTTGTGAGGCACCCCTCAGGAAGGGACCACGGCAGTCTGTCCGCGGCGAGCGTCTGAAGTGGTAAGATCTCCGGCTAAGCGCGTGTCTGCTAAATCCGTAGGACAATGGATTTCTTAAGTTCAGCCTAACTCAAAATCTAATCACCTTTATTTCATGTTTAGCTCTAAAATATCTAATGTTATCTTAAATTGCAACGCAGTGTATTTCGAGTGTGAAGTTCAGAATATCTTCCAGTAGTTGCTTTGTCACTACTTTGTGAGTAAAGTGGAACCACGTGTTGACCAGTAACTCTAAGATCATCAATCTTAAATGTGAATGTACGTGAGATTATAACGTCTCGTCTTGACAATATTTTTCAATATAGCAACTTTTCTTTATGTTCAACCCACGTGGGGTGTACTTTGTGAGACCAGTACCACGTGCTTATACAATTGTTTGACCCATCAGGTTAATAGTAAGACGATAGTAACCAGTTCGACGTTTTTCTTTTGTAAATTGCTTTTCGATCTAATTTACTTTAATTATCAAAATTATTGTGGAGTTACACTCTTTGGGTAAACCAAATTGACCACGTGAAGCATGTGGTGTAATCATCAAAGTAGCCCTCACCTATTCTTTTAGGGAAGATTTCACAGAGAGTTAGTATGAATTTAGTATACCAGTGTGTGGTAATTACAAGACGGACAGGATTGTGCTACGAACGTACCTTCTTTGGGTGAAAATTGAATCGGTTGGTTGTGGTTAATTTCCTCTTGCATATGTTTCAACGTTCTTCGAGTGTTATTTTATGAATGCAGTGTTGTATGCAGTCTCCCAATCTTGGCTCCATATTTGATGTGTTCTGTAAGATTACAATCTCACATTTTCACAGTCCTAAATAAGGCACCAGTTATGAATCAAGTTTAATATGCTGAAATTTCAATGATCTATGTTGAAATAAATTTCCAAATATAAACTGATTTATTTCTTTTTATTTAAATTCGCTTTTTTATATATATGTCACCGGTTGTCGTATGACTATTAAAAGATTATAATTAATGTTAGTCTGGTCGGGAATTTGGTAAGCTAGACTGGATACCTGGTGAAACAGTTGCGCAGTAATGCAAGGTTAACTTCCCCAGACAGCTCACAGCTTTTAACCCACTTTTATAGTCTTGAATAGCAGCACCGCTTTCATAGCAAATCAATGCAACAACATTACACATGGCGACCCTGTTCTGTGATTCCGCTAGACTCTGGACTCTCTGAAACGTTAGATTGCGAGCGATATATAATCTTAATTTTTTTGCCAGCAGCGCTCTAACAACTTCTGCGTTGTTTCTGAGCAGACTTCCAAATGATTCACAGCGTTGTTGAGCGGCGTTCTGTTTTTTGTCTTGTTCTTTCGTTTTCTATATTTGTGTGTTTTATATGTGCGTGTGGTTTTTAATTTTTCTCGCTTGTAAATTTTACTGCTTCGATCAAAGATAAAAATTTGTTTTGCGTGTGAAAAAGTGCGTACTAGGTTGGGTACCTTTCGTGTAACTTTCTTAATTTTTGGGGGATATATTTATTGAGATTAGTGTGTTGCATACCGGGTATAAATTGAACTAATGCAGACACGTAACCAAGCTTGAGTCTTTGGTGTGACGTCATAAGCGCGTGACTGCGTGTGAGATCGCTCTCTAAGTTTTCATCTATTTTTAGGTTTCAGATATATATTTTAACTGTTTTTGTGATAATATTTGCTATATAAGTGACTTATTAGTGGTTTCTTCATTCACCTCTGCATTTCTTGTGTTGTGACCTGATATTTGTGAGTGTTTCGTATCGAGCAACTTAATCTCTTACCTGTATTTACATTCCGCGCTGACCAGTTGCAGCTGTAGCGGCGCATCGAAAGCTAAGTACAAATTAATTGTTTGTGTATAGTGGTTTATTTAGGAACTTTAGTAGTCTTCAACCGGTGTTCTTGGTGTTTTCTGGTGAAATAATTTCAGAAGAACTTTTGGGAACTGTTCTCAGTTTCGTTACTGTGTCATTAGACGTTTGATTTTCTTTCTGTATTAGTCTTTTGTTATATTCTCATTTGTTGTTGATTAATACTGTTAAAAATAGTAGTTATTTCCCTTGTAGAGTAAGTTTGTCATTATTGTAATCAGGTTTTTAACATCTTCTTATTGTAGTAGCGGAACTTAAAGTAGTTTTCTTGTTTCAATAACTGTAAAATTTTAACATGAGTGAGAAGTGTGGACTTTGCCGTAGGTTCGTGAGTAGTGGATTGCGGTGTGAGACTTGTTCGAAGTATTTTCACTGGGGGGAATGCAGTGGGGAAGCCAGTGGGCATTCTGGTGAGATCCTCTCCTGGATCTGCAGGTTATGTAGCAAGCGTAAGTTGGTAGAGGAGCAGGAGCGTAAGATCTGTGCCCTTCAGGTGCAGTTGAAAAACGCACAGGAGGAGCTAGATAGGATGAGGAGGAAGAAGGGGGTTGGGGAATGGGAGCTGGCTGTTGGCAAGAGATCTGCTAGGAGAAGAAGATTTTCAGATAGTTTTACTATTGGTGTTTGCAATAGATTTGACCAACTGTCAGAGTCTAGTGGAGAGGAATCTCTAGTAGCTGTAGATGTAGGAAGTATGCAGCAGACCTCAGCAGTTACGGTGGCTAGGACAGTTGCAAAGTCGAAGAAGAAGGTTCTGCTGTTAGGTAGTTCTCATGGTAGAGGTGTAGGCCAGCAGTTGCAGGAAGCGTTGGGGAGTGAGTACCAGGTCACCAGCATTGTGAAGCCTAATGCAGGATTGGCTCAGGTGACTGTTAACATAGGGGGGTTATGTAGGGATTTTACTAAAGAGGATCAGGTAGTGACTGTGGGTGGGGCTGGTAATAGTATTGATAGGGATGGGGAGTATGACATAGATGGTGACCTGGAAAAGAAAGCCACTCAGACTGGCAACACGAATGTGCATTTCGTGGAACTGGTTCAGCGTCACTATCGGCCTCATCTTAATACAGCCGTCAGGCGTAATAACATGAGACTTGGGGGTGCGCTGATGACAGAAGGCATGGGTCACATTTCAGTGGTATTTCATCAAAATATGCAAGGTATTAGAGATAAAGTTAGTAAACTGCTTATAGATGTTGACTCTGAAATTATTGGTATATCTGAACACTTCTTAAATAAGGACATAATTCAGAGGCTTCCTTTACCAGGATACAGGTTGGCTGGCAGCTTTTCTAGGAGCTCTTTGCGGTGTGGGGGAGTAGCCATGTATGTGAAAAACGGTATCCCATTTGAGTCAATTGATGTTTCAAAGTACTGCACTGAAAAGGTGTTTGAATGTTGTGCAGGTGTGGTTAAATTTAGTGGAGCTAAACTTCTTACTGTTGTTATTTATAGATCCCCAGACTCCGATTTCACAACATTTTTGCTAAAGCTAGAGGAGGTTCTTGGTTCACTTTATAGGAAATACAAAAAGTTAGTTATATGTGGTGACTTCAATATTAATTGTATAAGTGATTGTGCAAGGAAAAGGATGCTGGTAGACCTCCTTAATTCATATAATCTTATGCAAACCGTATTCTTTCCAACGAGAGTGCAAGGGAACAGTAGAACAACCATAGACAATATTTTTGTTCATTCGTCATTATTAGAAGGGCATTCTGTTAGCAGAAAGGTGAATGGCCTTTCAGATCATGATGCACAAATTTTAAGTCTAAAAGGTTTTTGTGCTGCAACACATGTTAAATATAGTTACCAACTTTTTAGGAAAGCTGATCCAGTTGCTGTACAGACTTTTGTAAACCTTATCAAGGAACAAGAGTGGCAAGATGTTTATAGTGCTGATACAGTAGACGATAAATATAATGCTTTCCTCAAGATTTTTCTCGTGCTCTTTGAAAGTTGCTTTCCGTTAGAACGTTCAAAACAGGGTACTAGCACAAACAGGCAGCCTGGGTGGCTGACTAATGGGATAAGAATATCTTGTAGAACAAAGTGGCAATTATATCAAAACGTTAGAAACAGTCAAAATCTAAATGCAGCAGCCCATTACAAACAGTATTGTAAGGTGCTTAAAAAAGTTATTAGGAAGGCAAAAAGTATGTGGTATGCAGATAGAATAGCTAAGTCTCAGGATAAAATTAAAACCATATGGTCAGTCGTAAAGGAAGTGGCTGGTCTGTAGAGACAGGTCGAGAATATAGAATCAGTGTGTAGTGGGGATGTCCATGTTACTGATAAGTCGCATATATGTACAGTACTTAATAATCACTTTCTGAATATAGCAGGTGAACTAAATAGAAACCTAGTCCCAACAGGGAATCATATAGCGCTCTTAGAAAAAAGTGTTCCGAGACTGTTACCTGAAATGCTCCTCCATGATACTGACAAGAGGGAGATTGAGTTAATAATTAAATCACTAAAGACCAAGAACTCTCATGGATATGACGGGGTATCTAGCAGAATACTGAAGTATTGTTCCATGTATGTTAGCTCAGTACTTAGCCATATCTGTAACTTTTCCTTTAGGAGTGGTCGGTTTCCTGACCGATTAAAGTACTCGGTAGTGAAGCCACTTTATAAAAAGGGTGACAGGGATAATGTTGACAATTATAGACCTATTTCTATGCCATCGGTGTTTGCTAAAGTTATCGAGAGGGTTGTATATACAAGGTTACTGCAGCATTTAAATTCACATAATTTGCTGTCAAATGTACAGTTTGGTTTTAGAAATGGCTTAACAACTGCAACTGCTATAGTCTCTTTTCTCTGTGAGGTTTTGGACGGATTAAATAAAAGGTTGCGAACGTTAGGTGTTTTCTTTGATTTAACGAAGGCTTTTGACTGTGTTGACCACAAAATATTACTGCAGAAGTTGGAACATTATGGAGTAAGGGGAGTAGCTTACAATTGGTTCGCCTCCTACTTTTAGAACAGAAAGCAGAAGGTAATCCTCCGCAATATTGAGAGTGGTAA
Organism: Schistocerca nitens; assembly: GCF_023898315.1. Lineage (NCBI taxonomy): Eukaryota > Metazoa > Arthropoda > Insecta > Orthoptera > Acrididae > Schistocerca > Schistocerca nitens. The sequence goes on along the minus strand of NC_064620.1, from coordinate 469,942,568 downwards.
TGATGTTCAGTCCCAATGCGGCACTGTTAAATGGGGCGTTCCCCAGGGGTCGGTGCTGGAGCCACTGCTGTTTCTTGTTTATATAAATGTTATGCCTTCTAGTATTACAGGTGATTCAAAAATATTTCTGTTTGCTGATGACACCACCTTGGTAGTGAAGGATCTTGTGTGTAATATTGAAACATTATCAAATAATGTAGTTCATGATATAAGTTTGTGGCTTGTGGAAAATAATTTGATGCTAAATCACAGTAAGACTCAGTTTTTACAGTTTCTAACTCACAATTCAACAAGAACTGACATTTTAATCAGACAGAATGGGCATGTTATAAGCGAGACGGAACAGTTCAAGTTCGTAGGCGTACGGATAGATAGTAAGCTGTTGTGGAATGCCCATGTTCAGGATCTTGTTCAGAAACTAAATGCCGCTTTATTTACCATTAGAACAGTATCTGAAATAAGTGACATTTCAACACGAAAATTAGTATACTGCGCATATTTTCATACGCTTATGTCATATGGTATTATTTTTTGGGGTAATTCTTCTGATTCAAAAAGGGTATTTTTGGCTCAAAAACGGGCTGTTCGAGCTATGTATGGTGTAAGTTCGAAAACCTCTTGTCGACCCCTATTCAATAGTCTGGGAATTTTGACATTGCCCTCACAGTATGTATTTTCTTTAATGTCGTTTGTTGTTAGCAATATTAGCTTATTCCCAAGAGTTAGCAGCTTTCACTCAGTTAATACTAGGCAGAAATCAAATCTGCATGTGGAATGCACTTCCTTGACTCTTGTGCAGAAAGGAGTGCAGTATTCTGCTGCATCCATTTTCAATAAGCTACCACAAGAACTCAAAAATCTTAGCAGTAGCCCAAACACTTTTAAGTCTAAACTGAAGAGTTTCCTCATGGCTCACTCCTTCTATTCTGTCGAGGAACTCCTGGAAGAGCTAAAAAATTAAGCAAATTCCAGTGTTACATTCTTGATTTTCTTTATTTAAACTAACGACTTGTCGCCTGAATATGTTTCTCATATTTCATTTTATCTGTTTCTACAATCGTGTTATAATTTCATGTATTGACTCGTTCCATGACCATGGAGACTTCTCCTAAATGTGGTCCCACGGAACAATAAATAAATAAATAAATAAAAGTAGGTGGTCCAACAACTTAAGCAGCATGGACCAAGGGGATAATTTGATTTCGAATATTAACGCGTCGGACGGTTCCGAAAATGCATTGGGGAATACTTCAGAGGAAATGCAAATCAGGACAAACGGGCTCACATCAGAGCCAGAAATTAATTTGCCTCCAACTAACCAAATTGATTTGGCAGAACTCATGAAAGCCTTATTGCAACAAAATAAAGAAAACGCAGAGAAATCTAAAAACTCGATCCGAGAGCTAGGCGATCAAATGTCGCAAAAATCTGAAAAGTCGATCCGAGAGCTAGGCGAAAAAAAGACGCAGAAATCTGAAAAATCGATCCGAGGGCTAGGCGATCAAATGACGCAGAAATCTGAAAAATCGATCCGAGAGCTAGGTGAACAAATGACGCAGAAATCTGAAAAATCGATCCGCGAGCTAGGCGAACAAATAGACAAAAAACTAATCCAGCAGACAAATAAAGTCGACAAGTCGATGCAGAGAGTGTCCGATGATATCTCACAAAGAATAAACGATCTGGCAAGTGAAATAAAAAGTGATATTATGAAAGAATTAGGCCGTACATTTGAACAAATCGATGACCGTCTGCAAGCCTTAGAACAGGGCAAGCGGAGTCGCGATGCGGAATCGAAAGAGAGTGACAACAGCTACTTATGAATTTCCAAGCGCTGAGAGAAGAATGCCAAAGGGAACACCAACAGGTACTCTCGAGGGTCCAGGAGGCGGAAACGCATTGTTCCGCATCCGTTAGCAACACAGTAGCGGACAACAGTCAAGCGATTCACGCACTCGAACAGCAAGTAGAACAATTGAAGCAGACTGTGGCGGAGGACAACAGACAAGTACATGATAAGATTGCGGCATTAGCGGACATCATAGGCACGATGAAGATGATGGAGAGCGATAACAATACTACATAGGTAGCGGTCGCAGAGACTGAAGAAGTGCGTTCGCTTCTTAGATGTCAGAAGGGACAGTTAGAAGTGAACAGGCGGCACAAAGCTGGAACAGGCGAATTACAAGAACGCGTGGCGCATCTGGAAAGCCGCATTGGGTGTGATTCCGAACTCGCCAATAGCACTAAAAATAGCCATACGAACAGTGCAGAGAGGGACTCCGGCCACGGGGGAGGTTTTGACGACAGGGAAGAATGTATTTTGAGGGGCAGACATGAGAAAAATAGAAACATTCAAGGGCCTCGCCAGGAGGAAATGCGGGGATATGATTTCAAACATTTCCTTACTGTGAGAAAGTTTGAGATATTTTGAAATTCGCAAAAAGGAATACATCCACGAGCATGGCTCGAGCAATTTGAGTTCTGTCTTCCCCCCCGACTGGGCAAGTTCTCATAAGATAGAATATATGTATGGCTATTTGGAAGGCGAACCAGCGATTCGCATGAGGTCGGCAGCGCGTCACTGCAACTCCACTCGGGAGTTTCGACAAGCCTTTCAGTCCGCCTATTGGTCGGAAGCGGCACAAGGTAGGGTCAAGCATGGCATAATTATGCTGCCAAATTTGAACCAGTCTGGTTTCGGCAGCCCACCACATGCTGCAGGCAAATCAATTTCTATACGACCCATACGGGCCTGCAGAACTAATTAGGATATGCATCACCAAATTGCCGATGCACTTGTGCCACGTCACTCTTGCGGGACGATGCAAAGAGGACGTGGAAACGTTTAAGACACTTCTCCAAGAGTTGGAATATACACTCCTGGAAATTCAAATACGAACACCGTGAATTCATTGTCCCAGGAAGGGGAAACTTTATTGACACATTCCTGGGGTCAGATACATCACATGATCACACTGACAGAACCACAGGCACATAGACACAGGCAACAGAGCATGCACAATGTCGGCACTAGTACAGTGTATATCCACCTTTCGCAGCAATGCAGGCTGCTATTCGCCCATGGAGACGATCGTAGAGATGCTGGATGTAGTCCTGTGGAACGGCTTGCCATGCCATTTCCACCTGGCGCCTCAGTTGGACCAGCGTTCGTGCTGGACGTGCAGACCGCGTGAGACGACGCTTCATCCAGTCCCAAACATGCTCAATGTGGGACAGATCCGGAGATCTTGCTGGCCAGGGTAGTTGACTTACACCTTCTAGAGCACGTTGGGTGGCACGGGATACATGCGGACGTGCATTGTCCTGTTGGAACAGCAAGTTCCCTTGCCGGTCTAGGAATGGTAGAACGATGGGTTCGATGACGGTTTGGATGTACCGTGCACTATTCAGTGTCCCCTCGACGATCACCAGTGGTGTACGGCCAGTGTAGGAGATCGCTCCCCACACCATGATGCCGGGTGTTGGCCCTGTGTGCCTCGGTCGTATGCAGTCCTGATTGTGGCACTCACCTGCACGACGCCAAACACGCATACGACCATCATTGGCACCAAGGCAGAAGCGACTCTCATCGCTGAAGACGACACGTCTCCATTCGTCCCTCCATTCACGCCTGTCGCGACACCACTGGAGGCGGGCTGCACGATGTTGGGGCGTGAGCGGAAGACGGCCTAACGGTGTGCGAGACCGTAGCCCAGCTTCATGGAGACGGTTGCGAATGGTCCTCGCTGATACCCCAGGAGCAACAGTGTCCCTAATTTGCTGGGAAGTGGCGGTGCGGTCCCCTACGGCACTGCGTAGGATCCTACGGTCTTGGCGTGCATCCGTGCGTCGCTGCGGTCCGGTCCCAGGTCGACGGGAACGTACACCTTCCGCCGACCACTGGCGACAACATCGATGTACTGTGGAGACCTCACGCCCCACGTGTTGAGCAATTCGGCGGTACGTCCACCCGGCCTCCCGCATGCCCACTATACGCCCTCGCTCAAAGTCCGTCAACTGCACATACGGTTCACGTCCACGCTGTCGCGGCATGCTACCAGTGTTAAAGACTGCGATGGAGCTCCGTATGCCACGGCAAACTGGCTGACACTGACGGCGGCGGTGCACAAATGTTGCGCAGCTAGCGCCATTCGACGGCCAACACCGCGGTTCCTGGTGTGTCCGCTGTGCCGTGCGTGTGATCATTGCTTGTACAGCCCTCTCACAGTGTCCGGAGCAAGTATGGTGGGTCTGACACACCGGTGGCAATGTGTTCTTTTTTCCATTTCCAGGAGTGTAATACAGCAGAATGCCCGCCTAATCAGGCGCAAAGTTATTACGGGGCACAGAAGCGCGATCGCAGTCGTGGCCGTAGTACTAATCAACGGCGTGACTGGTCGTCGCGACGCGAACGGAACAATAATCGGGAGCGGCCGTATAGAAACTGGGGTAACAGGTGGGACAACGGAAGCGATCGAGGACGTGGACAGGATCGTGAACGCAACAGTTACGGCAACCAGAATCGATACTACAGTGAACGCGGTGGGAATAGGACTGTAGGCGGAGCACCTCATGATGTTGAAATTCGGCCGGCTAACCCTAGACATAATCCGGCAAATGGAAATGAACAAAACCGGCAATGACAAACGATCAGCGCAGAAGGCGCCCAGTCGGAACAAATGAGCGACATGGCAAATGAGTGCATACGGTATGTAGAGAGGGAAGATATTAGAGAGGATTTGTTGCAAGAAACTACGAGTGCTAAAATTTCGGGAATAAATTCAGTCGTGACAGTTGCAGTAAACGAAATATGTGTCGTTGACACTTGAAGCCCTTTCTCCATAGTGAGCGAGGCAGCATTTCAAAAATGCGAAGGGACTGGGACTTGGCCCGTTTTTCAAGTGCGAGGAATAAAGGTGAAGGGCGCAATCTACGGTAAGAGCGTAGAAATCCGAAGGCAGACTCGGCTTCATTTTACCTGCCAGGGAAGAGAGTTTGAGTACAACTTCTTTGTGCTCCCAATGCTGAATGTGGCAATGATTTTAGGAAATGACTTCATGAATGCCCACCAAGCAGTAATTGACATGGGTGGAGGAGTAATTGTGGTGTCACCGCTAGACACCACACTTGCTAGGTGGTAACTTAAATCGGCCGCGGTCCTGTAGTACATGTCGGACCCGCGTGTCGCCACTGTGTAATCGCAAACCTAGCGCCACCACATGGCAGGTCTTGAGACACGGACTAGACCTCGCCCCAGTTGTACGGACTACATAGCTTGCGACCAGACGTACGAAGCTTTCCTCTCATTTGCCGAGAGACAGATTGAATAGCCTTCAGCTTAGTCCATAGCTACTACCTAGCAAGGCGCCATTTGTATCAGTGCTTATAGCTTACTAAAATTCAAGAGAGATGTATTCCAACAAGAGAATAAAAGTTAAGTAACATCTACGTACTTTTCTTCTTATTCATTGATAAGTCTCATGTTCCAGAACTTCAAGCCCGTCTGCGTTAGTTTAGCGTGCACCTAGCTACCTCATTGTGTCTATGCTGTAGGAACTAGACACAACATTATTTGGCGACGAGTAAAAGAGTTTGTATTCATTCGTTTGTGTCATGGCTTCGCCACAATCTCCAGATGTACTGTCCGAATTTTTTCGCTTGCAGAATCAGCAGACGCAGGCGTTATTGGAAGCCCTTGGACAGCTCGTCCAGGGTCAACGTGCGCTGCAAAACGATGCGGCAGCCGCCGCTTCTTCGCTACCGCTGCCACAAAACGCTGCTGCACCTCCCTTTCGGCCATACGTGGCGGCCGAAGAGACCTGGCAAGAGTGGTCTCGCCAGTTCAACTTTCACCTAGCAGCATACAGAATTCAAGGTAAAGAGCGGCAGCCGTTTTTGCTTTCTTGTGTAGGTGTGTCTACCTACCGTGTGATAGTGAAATTGTTTCCCCGACGCGACGTAGCAACTCTGACCTACGAGGAAATTTTGTCTGCTTTAGATGCCTATTTCAAAGAAACAGTAAATGTAGTTGCAAAACGGTATACGTTCTTTCGTACAAAACGTGCGGCCGGTCAGACTAATAGGGAGTGGGTTGCAACTTTGCAAGGACTTACTAGGGAGTGTGCCTTTGAATGTGACTGTGGACTTCCTTATTCAGACACTATGGTGCGTGATGCAATAGCACAGAACGTTTCTGATGCTCGCATAAGGGAACAGATTTTGAAACTAGTAAATCCCTCCCTTCAACAAGTGATAGACATATTGGATAGGCAAGACACACTTGACTTTGCTCAGGCATCTTTTGAAACTTCGCCAGCCGTGTGTCACATTAACCGGCCCGCCGGCCGCGCTGCCCGGGACGCTACAAGGCCCTCGCGCCCGTCCGCACAGCAGCGGCAGCCTAGCTCGCAAACACGTGCGCCGCGTAAGCAAGCAACTGCAGTGAAATCATGCCCGCAGTGTGCAACTAGACATTCGCGTGAAAATTGCCCGTCACGCCAAGCTATTTGCTTTTACTGTCGAAAGAAAGGACATGTTCAAAGTGTTTGCCAGAAAAAGCTTCGATCAGACAATCACATTCATTCCAGGCCTTTTGCTTCGCGCCGGAATCGAACCCAGGACAATCCGGCTCGTGGACCTTCGCCCATGGACATTCATGTAGTTCATTCCCACCCGTCCAGTGACACTTTAGCTAACAGTGACTGTGTTCGTCCCACCAAAAGTGTGCCTCGACGTCGCCGGAATTCCCGTAAAGTCGCAAGTGCTTCTGTACCTGTATCAGTTCAAATTGCAAGTGACAGTCGCTCTTGTCGTCAGCAGGACAATAAACTTTTTGTGGACTTAGACTTTGAAGGCAAAGTGATACCGTTCCAGCTCGATACCGGAGCTGCAGTTTCATTGCTCAATCATGACACGTACAAACAACTGGGCGCCCCGCCGTTGCGTGCTGCAAATGTTAAGTTAACTAGTTACTCAGGACAACAGATCCCTGTGTTAGGACAGTGCAGCCTTCTTGCCACATACAAGGGACAAACGAAACTTGTGTCATTTTACGTTCTTCGTTCTTCTGGTGCAGTGAATTTGTTTGGTTTAGATTTGTTTCAATTGTTTAATTTGTTTATAGTAAATCAGGTCCTATCAGTGAATCAGACTGTGCCTTCCGCCAGTGTTTCTAGTCTTTGTGAAGAATTTGCAGACATTTTTGCACCGGGCCTTGGTTGCGCTAAGAACTATGCTGCACATTTGGAACTGCAAGACAACGCGCCACCGAAATTTTTCAGAGCGCACACTGTTCCCCACGCGTTGCGTGATGAGGTCGCAAGAACATTGCACGATTTAGAATCTCAAGGTGTAATTGAACGTGTGCAGGCTTCTCTCTGGGCCTCACCCTTAGTAATTTTGCCAAAACCTTCCGGAAAACTGAGACTTTGTGTGGACTTCAAGGCCACTGTGAATCCACAACTTGTGACTGCTACTTTTCCTTTGCCCCGCCCGGAAGATCTTTTTGACAAACTGTGCCCGGGAAAATATTTTTCAAAATTGGACCTAGCAGATGCGTACTTGCAGATACCTGTGGACGAAGAATCCCAGCGCGTCTTGGTGGTAAACACGCATCTTGGCTTGTATCGCTTCAAAAGACTGCCATTCGGGTGTGCATCCGCCCCTGCTTTGTTTCAGCAATATTTACAAACTATTTGTGCGTCGGTCCCTACTGCTGCGAACTATCTGGACGATATTGTGATCTCAGGACAGACAGCAGCAGAACATTTGCAAAATCTCCGAACATTATTTCAGGTCTTGCGTCAGAATGGTCTTCGCTTGAGGAAGGACAAATGTGTGTTTTTTGCTCGGGACTTACCCTACCTGGGGCATGTCATAAATGCCCAAGGTATACATCCGAGTCCAGAGCACCTCCGTGCCATACAGGACTTACCTGCTCCGCAAGATTTGCAACAGCTACAGAGTGTGCTGGGTAAAATACCCGTTCATGATTCCTAAGTAGGCAATACAATTTCTCCGACTCCGGGGGCGATTATGGGTTTTACTTACCAATTCAGGGTACGTGACCATCAGAAGTTTTCTGTTAGACCATACCCTATTCCCGTGGCGTATAAAGCCTAGGTGGAGAAGGAAATAAACAAGATGTTAGAACAAGGAATAATTGAGCGGGCAGTAAGCTCGTACAACTCACGCTTGCTTGTCGTACCAAAACGCGACAACTCGGTTCGTTTGGTACTAGACTCGAGACAGATAAACACAATTATTATGTCGGAAACGGAAAGGCCTGAGAGCCTTGAGGAACTTTTACAACGTTTCCACGGGGTAAAGGTACTATCATCTGTCGACCTCCGTTCGAGTTTTTGGCAAATCGTGCTACACCCATCTTGCAGATTATATACAGCGTTCCTGTGTTATGGAAATTGTTTCCAATTCCGGCGTCTCCCGTTCGGACTAAACGTCTCATCAGCTGCTTTTATAAGGGGATTAAATAGCATTTTGCCTGATGATTTGAAACAGCGAGTGACAATTTACGTGGATGACATATTAATTGCGGAAAAGTCGTGGGAGGACCATAATGACGTTCTGAACAGACTACTGGATGTTTTTGAGATGGCAGGTGTAACAGTCTACTTAGATAAGTCACAGTTCGGACGAGAGAACATAAAATTCTTAGGCCATATTGTCTCAGCAAATGGAATACAACCTGACCCGGAGAAAATTGCGGCGATAGCGGAGTGTGCAATGCCGCCAAATAAAAAACAGTTGCCAGCATTCTTAGGCCTATGTAATTTTTATAAGCGTTTTATAAATTTTAGTGTACTTGGTACACCCCGTCTATGTGGACTAACAGGGAAGAACGCTTTGTGGGTCTGGGATCAAGAGGCACAGGATGAATTGAAAAAGGCATTGGTAGAGGCTCCAATCCTCGTGCATCCCGACCTGACACAAGAATTCTGTTTAATGACGGACAGTTCCTTGTCAGGATTAGGTGCAGTACTGTTTCAAACGGAAGGAAATGATGATATTACAACTTGGAAAACAATCTCGTTTGGGGGCAGGGTGCTCTCTCGATGTGAAAAAAATTATTCCGTGACAGAACTCGAAGCACTCGCGATAGTTTGGGCATTCTCAAAATTTAGGTATTTCATATTTGGGAGGAGCATCAGGGTGTACACCGACCATCGTGCACTCCAATTTCTTGTTGTTGTTGTTGTTGTTGTTGTGGTCTTCAGTCCTGAGACTGGTTTGACGCAGCTCTCCATGCTACTCTATCCTGTGCAAGCTTCTTCATCTCAATTTCTTATGAGCACAAAAATCACGCATGGGAGACTAGGACGCTGGGCACTATACCTACAGGAATATAATTTCACTGTAGAATACATTCCGGGACAGAAAAATGTAATTGCTGACGCTTTATCGCGCATTCCTATAGTTTTGGTTCACACAGAAGAAAGGGAACTCGGTGAAAACAATTTTAGCATCCTACACTTACAGAATGTAGCGTTCGTGAACTTTGTTACCACCTCTTTAGGGAGTATAGCGGACGAACAGGATAAGGACGCAGTATTGAAAGATATAAAGAAGAAGTGGGAGGACAAGGAGAATGTAGGAATACGCCAGTACTACTTAGTGCGCAATAGAATACTATTCAAGAAACGAGCCCCGGACGACTCCAGATGGCTGTTGGTGATTCCGGAGGAACTCGTAAACAAAATTATATGGTACATACATTTGAGTTATGGTCACTTCGGAGCACAGAAATGTTGTGAAAAACTGAAGGAGACATGCTATTTTAATAACATGCTACGGCGTATTCGTTGTGTACTTAGAGTGTGCGGACTTTGTCAGCGAGCAAAGGCGGCCACAGTGACGTATGCTGCATCATTGCACCCGATAATACCAAGCAAACTTTGTGACCTCGCGGCCGTGGATCTATTTGGGCCACAAATACGATCTAAAGCAGGTTTTGCATATGTTTTCGTGGCGGTGGAGCTAACCTCCAAGTTTGCGTGTCTGACTCCGTTGTGGGGAGCCACAGGAAGGGCAGTGGTAACTGCATTTGCAAAGCAGTTTCTGCATGAAGTTGAGCGTGTGAAAAGGGTTATCTCGGATAATGGACCACAATTTAGATCGCAATACTGGTAGCGGATGCTTCGAAGGCGAAGAATTAAACCTATATATATATATATATATATATATATATATATATATATATATATATATATATATATATATATATATCACCGCAGCTCGAACCCCAGTGAGCGTATTATGCGTGAATTAGGAAAATTATGTAGGTTATACTGCAGTCGTGATCACCGATCGTGGGACATACACCTAAAAGGATTTCAGAACATAATTAACGAGTTGCCTAATACGTCAACAAAGCTTCTGTCAATCACTGTGCTAAAAAACAAGGAGCCCCCGAGCAAAATCAAACAGGTGGTGCCTTGGCCACTAGAGCCGAGACTACGCCGGAACGCAATTGTTGACTTAGCTTTACGCAACATCAAGCGTGCAGCAGAAGCCAGAGTCAAGGCGTATAAGAAAAACGTAAGAAAAATAGTGTTTCATGTAGGACAAAAAGTTCTTATCAGCGCACACAAGCTGTCTAACAAACGGTCAGGTGTCCGCAAGAAATTTTTTAATCTCTTTAATGGCCCGTATCGGATAAGGAAGATTCCCCATGAAAACGCCATAGAAGTTGAAACTCTTCGATCGATGAAAGCAAAAGGGCTACATCATGTGTCAAACATAAAACCATACATTGAGTAGAAAGGACAGTGAGTAGTAGAGAGGACGGTGAAGAGAAACAATTGATTAGTTTACATTTGTGATAAATGCATTTTGAATAATATGTTGGTAAAAATAATGATACAGATGTTTCTATGTGATTGACTGAAGTGATGTTTTTAATTTTTTTTTTCTTTCCTTGTGCAATTAGGATTTAGGTTGGTTCAAATGTGAAGATAAAAGGTTTCTTTGTGAACGAGTGAAATGCTGTTTATGTTTATTTTGTGTAAATTCAAAAGAGTCGCTCCTGAGAGAAGCAAGATCTGTGTTGAATTAATGCAAAACTCAGGGGAATATCCGATCTGTGGGTATTATGGGTCTGGCAAACCCAGGTCCCCAGCTGTTAGTAGCCTTGTTTCCGATTTTCGGCTCTCAGTGCTACTATCTATCTATTACTATTCTATATCTGTCAGTATAAATGAGGATCTCTTACTATAGTATGCGTGCTGTATGAATATTTTGAGATAGGATAACTCTGAGAAAGGAATGAGTAAGTTTAGAATCTTGAAAACAGGATGCAATAATACAATTGTTTAACCAGTGGCTTCCCAATATGCGATGATTTGTTAATATTGATGATATATGTCTTTTTGGTTCTTTACAGCTGAGTACGTAAAGTGCTATCTGTGGATTTCGTAAGTGGATTGATTCTCTTCAAGGTGAAAGACGAATTGTGGTTTGTGTAATTTACGTGGCCCTGAATTATTATTGTGGTAGTCAAATGACGAGCAGTTTTCCAGCAAATGGAGGATGGAACAGAAATAGGGATCCTTTTTGTAGTCTTCATTGATGTTGAGCCAGAGCCTGAAAAATTACTCTGCGTTAATACTTGTCCTAGAAAAGTGACGTTTATGTGTTTTGCTGATGCTGTGAGCATTACAGCTTACTGTTTTCGCTGGTGCGGGATGCACTGCAGCCTATATGAGTTGTACTGAAGAAATTTCCCTCTTGAAGGTAGAGGACGATTAAATAATTTTGATTATGGGACCGAAGGAAAGCTTGGTTTAAGGTAATAAGGATGAAGCAAAACATTTGTCATTTAAACTACAGGAGGATTCGGATCTTTTGTGTCTGTTGTAAGTTCAATATGTTAAGATGAAACTGTTTTACACAATAGAGGAGACCACAATTTTGCCATTCATGAGAAATGAATCCAGAATAACCACCACAGGCGAAACAACTGATTTGGAAGCGAAAGGTAACTTAAAGAAGGAACGAAATGGGTAAGAAAATGTAGTATAACCTGTATAATGAAAATATTTTTACCCTTCTCAGAGTCATCTGTGTGATTAATTCTTGTGATAACATAATTTTAGATGAAATTTTCTTACTGTTTTATGTGTGAATATATGAGTATGATAAATGTATAATTGCGAGTCTCTTATCAGGTGTGTCAACTGGTATAAATGTTTTGGCGTGTAAATAACCATTGTTCTTTTTACTGTGTATGTTCAAGGAAAGTTTCTCCACATTTATCATGTGACAAGACATATGCGGCGAGCGTCAGGAAGAGGACGAATTAGAACAATGTTGGAGTGGTGGAAACACTTTGTTGAAGTTGCATTGAAGTAGCTTGTTGGATTAACTAGTAGTGGATAGAAGTAGAATTCTGAGTAATACATGTTTATGGCTAGTTAGTTTGTAGCATAGACAACAGGTGTGCATGTGTGTGTGTGTGTGTGTGTTTGTGTAAATAACATGTGAACCCTATGCTGCCCCGACCTATACTTGCACAAGGCATAATCCTATTCATTTTGGTGAATTAATAAGTAGCATTTGTTTTATTAAAACGGAAGTGAACCACATTAGTGATGTGGATTTAGATATTATATTGTCAGTTCATTTAATTTTTATTTTTATACTGTCAAGTCATTTCACTTTTATTTTTTTTTATATTGTCAAGTCATTTAACTTTTATTTTTATATTGTCGATTCATCTAACATTTTTATTCTTAAAAATTGTGAAAGACAATACTAAGTGGTGTTATCACATAACTATTATGAACAATTTCTGTGAATGCAGTTGAGAACGTGAAAGTGAACCAGCTAAACTCTTACGAGACGGAGCAGCGAGGAGGAGGGCTAGTTGTAAATTGGCGGGTTTCCCAGCAGGACACACTGTCAACCGGGCCACTTCGGGAGCGCGGTCGACCACAAAAGAAGGGTACGCGGAAAACACTTTCCCTTGCACCCGGAGCTAATGGCCGACCGCGCCAGTGCCACCCTCCATGGAGGCGATGACCTGAGATGGTCCAGCGGTCCACCGCGCGGAAATCCATCTGCTGGCAGTGCACCACACGTACGCGAACGTGACGTAACGGCCGCGTGAAACGACAAAAGACAGGTGATAAAGAGGCGTGGAGCCTTTTGACAGGTACTGTCCAGAGAAACTTGCAGACGTCAACGACGCCTATCGACATTTCCTGACGGATGCCTACTGTCAAGCGACAGTAAATCATGGTTCGATGTTCTCTGGTCGCTAAGGGTGGCACAAAGAAGAGCCATTAAGTGTCATCCTTGCCCAGGAATATCAAACCGGCGAGCCAATTGAGGATAACTCACCAATGTAACAACACAAGGGGTGTGGAGCCTTTTGACACATACTGTCCAGAGAAACTGGCACACTTCAACGACGCCTATCAACATTTCCTGGCGGATGCCCACTGTCAAGCGACAGTAAATCATAGTTCGATGTTCTCTGGTAGCTAAGGATGGCACAAAGAAGAGCCATTAAGTGTCATCCTTGCCCAGGAATATCAACCTGGCGTGTGAAACGAGGATACCGCGCCCGCATCTCGTGGTCATGCGGTAGCGTTCTCGCTTCCCACGCCCGGGTTCCCGGGTTCGATTCCCGGTGGGGTCAGGGATTTTCTCTGCCTCGTGATGGCTGGGTGTTGTGTGCTGTCCTTAGGTTAGTTAGGTTTAAGTGGTTCTAAGTTCTAGGGGACTTATGACCACAGCAGTTGAGTCCCATAGTGCTCAGAGCCATTTGACCCATTTTTTGAGGATACCGCACGAATTTGACAACACAAACATGGAACCAAATCGAGATGTACGTGACACGGGCCACCAAGAGAAACTTCATGAGAGGGCAGAGACGGCGGGATTGCACGCAACAGATTGACAAAAATCCCTACTGACAGCTGCGGCGACGAACCCCCCCCCCCCCTCCCCCCCCCTTATATTGTGCCTCGGAACAGTGGAACTACTAAATGTTTCAGTGAACAGTGATTATACGGTTCTTAGTTCAATGCATATACGTGTGTTTCTGTCAGAGAAACTTTGAATCGTGTGTTTTGCAGGGGTTCGATTTATTGGTGTTTATTAGACTGACTCTTGTATTTTGCAGGTGTTCTATTTATTGTTTTTTTTAGACTTTGACTCTTGTATTTTGCAGGTGTTTTATTTATTGGTGTTTTTTTTTAGACGTTGACTACTGTACTTTCAGAGCAGTTTTATTTCTCAATGTTTGTTTTTGTGTGTTGTATTAGATTTGTGATATTTTGTTTCGTAAATTCATTCCTGTGGCATTGCCTCGTTTATCAGTGAGATAGCTATTCATGGTCATTGGACAGTGATCGATTAGCCTTTGCATGGGGCATATTTATAGTGAGGAACCCCTTAAGGGTAACAATCAAATAATTAATTGTAGTTTCAGTATAATGACACAGTGATCATTTTTTGCTAACTAACTGAAATATAGTAGACTGATTAAATTAGTGCCACACAGTTATTTTAATTCTACAAATTATTAGTTTTATAAGATATAGAATTTTTTTGCGATAACCGCTTTGTAAAACATTTTGTTTCTCTTATCTTTTTTTTTTGCATTTGCAGATTGTGCATTGCAATGTTCTGCTTTATAATACTGATGTTATGTAATGTTTTTTTAAATTGCTGTGGCACCTTTGCTATTTCCATAAATTTTACTTGTTAATCAACAGTTAAACATTTTCCTGTGATCAGTTGGCTCTTGCAATGAGCAAATACTGGTGAACTCCATAAGGGTAACAACCAGAAATTGTTTTCATATTAATGACACAGGAACCATTGTTTTTACTTGCTGACCGATTTAGATCTACACTATCTTTTAAATAGGTGTCACAGATTGTGTTGTTTTTCTCTTTGAAATTGGTAGATTCTAAAGACATGTTGAAATTATTGTGTTTTAGCAAGTAGCTGATGACCTTTTGCCTTTTCTTTACATTTTTGGTTTAAGTTGGGTGTGAGAAGCCTGCTTGGGAATGTCCTAGCATGGCCAGAAAATTCCCTGCACAGTCTTTTCCCAGAGCGTTGGGGTTATGAAAGGTCTCCGTTGGATTCCTTTCATGTTACTTTCTTAAATATGTCGTCATTTATGGCATAAATTCCTCTTCTAAATTTACTGTGGTGTTTCTGACTATCTGGGAGCAGACTGAGCAGTGAAACGTGTTACTTTTACACATAAACAAGAACGATCTGTCACACTACTACACTTTAAAACACAGTTTATATGTAATTCATGTCACACAGACTCATACAGAACCTATATACGCTTTCTTTTATATACTGTATATGATAAGATACTGTCATCCCCCTTCCCTTCTGTGTGAGAGGATGAATGAGCAAATGTATTTCTAGTTGCATGGTGGATGGTAGCAGACAAGGCTGTCCGCTAGAGAACAGTAGGACCAATGTCGGAACAGGTAGCTACGCTTTGTAAAAGCAAAAAGGTTTCTACCCTTAGTATGGTCCTGTCTGTCCCTGGTCATGTTGGTATAGGAAGCTGCCTCTCTGGTCACTTCCGTTTGTATTTGTGAGGCACCCCTCAGGAAGGGACCACGGCAGTCTGTCCGCGGCAAGCGTCTGAAGTGGTAAGATCTCCAGCTAAGCGCGTGTCTGCTAAGTCCGTAGGACAATGGATTTCTTAAGTTCAGCCTAACTCAAAATCTAATCACCTTTATTTCATGTTTAGCTCTAAAATATCTAATGTTATCTTAAATTGCAACGCAGTGTATTTCGAGTGTGAAGTTCAGAATATCTTCCAGTAGTTGCTTTGTCACTACTTTGTGAGTAAAGTGGAACCACGTGTTGATCAGTAACTCTAACTAAGATCATCAATCTTAAATGTGAATGTGCGTGAGATTATAACGTCTCGTCTTGACAATATTTTTCAATATAGCAACTTTTCTTTATGTTCAACCCACGTGGGGTGTACTTTATGAGACCAGTACCACGTGCTTATACTATTGTTTGACCCATCAGGTTAATAGTAAGACGATAGCAACCAGTTCGACGTTTTTCTTTTGTAAATTGCTTTTCGATCTAATTTATTTTAATTATCAAAATTATTGTGGAGTTACACTCTTTGGGTAAAACAAAGTTGGCCACGTGAAGCATGTGGTGTAATCATCAAAGTAGCCCTCACCTATTCTTTTAGGGAAGATTTCACAGAGAGTTAGTATGAATTCAGCATAACAGTGTGTGGTAATTACATGACGGACAGGATTGTGCTATGAACGTAACTTCTTTGGGTGAAAATTGAATCGGTTGGTTGTGGTTAATTTCCTCTTGCATATGTTTCAACGTTCTTTGAGTGTTATTTTATGAATGCAGTGTTGTATGCAGTCTCCCAATCTTGACTCCATATTTGATTTGTTCCGTAAGATTACAATCTCACATTTTCACAATCCTAAATAAGGCACCAGTTATGAATCAAGTTTAATATGCTGAAATTTCAATGATCTATGTTGAAATAAATTTCCAAATATAAACTGATTTATTTCTTTTTATTTAAATTCTCTTTTATATATATATATATATATATATATATATATATATATATATATATATATATATATATCACCGGTTGTCGTATGACTATTAAAAGAATATAATTAATGTTAGTCTGGTTGGGAATTTGGTAAGCTAGACTGGATACCTGGTGAAACAGTTGCGCAGTAATGCAAGGTTAACTTCCCCAGACAGCTCACAGCTTTTAACCCACTTTTATGGTCTTGAATAGCAGCACGGCTTTCATAGCAAATCAATGCAACAACATTACAATGGACTACAGCAAAGTTAAGTAATAAATACTTTCTTATTGTATACTCCTGCTAATCAATTGTGTTTTCCTGTTGTATCTACCAAGCAGTCTTGGCATAGTAGAAACCACGGTTCCACCTCTTTGGCTACCTCATATTTTCCACCTCATGATGATGGACTCGATTATGGTGGAAGATAGAGAGCCATCATGGAGAAGTAGTTCTAAATACTTCCGCCTTCTGATTTTCGATGCAGTGTCTCAGCTCCCAAAATCAAGATTTCTCTGTGCTAGTTTCAATAATACTGATTTTCGCAAAACTGTCATTTCGACAGTTTACCAGCTGGTAAAGCACAGAATCGTGTACGAGAAGAACACTCCCTAGTCAACGCATGCTCCGTCAATGTATCCACCACCTCTATAATGCTCAAGGTTTATGTATTTGTTAAAGTTCAATTATTAGCACTTTATAAATCTTGTATTTAAGTCATCATTGGTGTTAAGTTGATATACATTATTAAAAGAAAAAGTGTAAAGTTACTGTATAACGGAGCGTGTTGTTTAAATAAATAATCTTTAATGCTTTAAAAAACTCTTTATGCTATTAATCAGTCACAGTGTACAACCACAAGACTCTCTTTCGTGCGGAGATTCGTTCACGAACAGTCTGTCGTTGGATATTGCACCAGCATAAAACACGTTTCTTCACATAATGGAGCAGTGATGTTGTCAGCCATTGTTATATCCATATTTTTAGAATATTTCAGCAGGAGAGTAAGAAAATCATATGTCTATAATTTCACACTTTGGTGGCGGCGGTGGGTGATGGAGTGGGTGGGGGGGTTACGCTTGGCCGCGCACAGTTGCCCAGTGGTTTGAGGCGCCATGACACGGATCGCGCGGTTCCTCCCGCACGAGGTTCGAGTCCTCCCTTTGGCATGGGTGTGTGTACTGTTCTTATCATAAGTTACTTTAAGTTAGTTTAAGCATTCTGGAAGTCTAGGAACCGAAGACCTCAGCAGTTTGGTCCTTTAGGAATTCACACACATTTGAACATTTTTACGCTCGGAAGCCTTCCTCCCTCAACTACGGCACTGATGACTTGTTTTAATATGCTGTAACGCTGCTTTATGAATATTATCAAGTTACTTCCCATTTTTTCAGATCATCATTGCTCTGGAAGTAGTGGACATTTAGAAAGTTTTACTGCCTACAGATATACAAAAGTAGGCGGTAGGTAGAAAACGGTTAACTACCCTCTACGCACAATGACACAGGAAGCAGAGGAAGGTCCGTCCAGTTACCTACATGGAGATGGTTAACTGAAAATTTTAAGGAATTGTGGAACTTGGTCGGGAAATATATGAACAAAAGACAAGGCCTGAACACAATCTTTAATGCTCGTCTGAGCAAGAACAATATGAATGACTTTAGTGAATGCACACATACGCTACTCCTAATTGTCTAATTGCCCTGGAGGTAAGTATGCCGGTAAGTGTGTACGCGAGCAGAGCCAGAGGAAATGCTAAAAGTCCAGGCCATAGGCGTGACATCCACAGGTGTCCCTCCTGCCCGGCTGAACTCCCTTTTTGGACGTCACCGCCTCCTGCTTCTTACTGTACAGCAGACTACATCGCCCCTCCCACGCAAGCGCTTTCGGCCACCGCCCTGCGGCGTCTTGTGTGTCATCATGTACGATTCCAACCAACGCCTTGCCGCACCTTGCGACTTCTTCGCGTGAACTCACATCATGAGTCTACCTAAAATCTGTTGCCAACGCCTAAACCAACGCCCTTCCTGTGCCGTCTCCTTTGTACTCTTGGTAGTTTCTCTAAATCTGATTCGTTTTGGCTTATGTTCTCTGTCTTTCAGGTGTAGCATTTTCTAAATATGCGACAATTTGTATGTAAAAGTCAGAGTACTTAGCACTCATAAAAATATATTACAAAAACTCTTTTAGCACTGTGAGTACGAGAGAAATATAAAGTATTTCGATAGATGTTACAGAAATTCTACAAATGGTGTTCCAGTTCCAAAACTAGTTTTCAAGCAATAGCGTGGACATTGAAAGAGGAGTTTGGTGCTGAACAGGTGAGATAACTGTACTGTGAAAATTTCTGACAGCAATTCTTAGAAATTTAATGATACAAAATCCACAGAATCCATAAGCTTAAAAAGGACTGCGGCACAGAACTCGTTTTAGATATCGACAGGTAGCCCACGAACTGTAAATGAAGTTTTAAGAGAAGATTAACAGTAATTACGTCAGTAATCAAGCAACTGTTACGAATCGAGATTTTTACTTCGATTTTGTCAGTAAATTGATGAACCGTGCAGCCATCTTTGCAGATAGTAAATATGTTTCCATGAGTGGGCAGTGAGGAAAAAATAATCTGGTGATTGCATATTTAACACACTTTATAATTTTCTGTCGAAGTTGCAAATCGTGATTCTCGAGGTCGTAACGAAGGAATCGCTCAAGAAAAATGGTGTAGGGAAATCAAAGACATCCAATTAAAGCAGTAAATCGCCGACATACTGATTTAGTTGAGAATGTAGAGCGGAACAAATACTTGTAATAATTGTTTCGGCTTTGCAAAAACAAACATAATGTCTTACGGGATAACCGCAATCAGTGATTTTATAATGTTACTTAAAATCCGTCTTGATTGCAATTTTTTTTTTTTTTATTATTCATATGACCGGTTTCGGTTCATTCAGAACCATCTTCAGATCTGTAGAAGTAATTATACTAATTTACTATTTCACGAAAGCAAATCTTTTTCATCCTATCTAATCAACATCAAATGTACCAGAACGTACCTGATATTTCAGTTACAGGAGTAACCCCTCCAAATCCAGCAGCTTTCACATGCTACGTCACATAAAATTGGTTGGCAGAGTGCACGTCATTTATATTAATTATAACACTATTACCGACAGGTGGCGTCTGGTACATTTGTTACATTCCATTTGCACGTACTGTATTCAGTAGATCTTTTTTATATTAAAAATATTTAATTAAAATATGTAGATGTCAAAGCTAAAATTCTGTACTTGTCAGGATTAAAAACAGTAAAATTATCTTTTTTATACGATCTAAAAGGCATAGGGCGATTTATATATCTATGGTGCTGGTGTGAACATGTTTTCTTCTACGGTCTGCTTCCGTGGTTCCCGCCACTTTGGTGTTGTGCCGCGGTCCGCTCAGTCGTCTGCTGTCCATCGCCGCGGGCAAGAGGGCCGCACAGGAGGGCCCCGTCAACGACGCCAGGCGTTGCACGCGTCTTCCGGCTTCTTCACCGCGCACCATCTCTCATCCCTCGGCCTGGATCTCCATACGTAACAGTTGTCATCTTAGTAGGTCGTCATAAATGCTAAAATAGGTGCTATGATTGAATTCGCTTTGTTCGTTGAGGATTAAATCTGGATCTTTATTTTTGTGGGTGTATATTTCGATCTCTTCTAAAATATTAAGAAACCGTCCCTTGTGAGCTCTATGCAGGATGTCTAAGTTGTTTTCAATATTCGTGACTGAGTGCTTTGTCGCAGCCATATGCGCCCCAAAAGCTGTTTTGTTTTGAGAGTAGGTGTGCTCCCTGAATCTGGTTTCAAAGTTCCTACCAGTCTGCCCTATATATTGTTTACAGCAGTCATTACATTTGATTTTATATACACCTGAATCCTGAAATTTATTCGTACTATTACATATTCTATGCCGGAGTTTCAATTTTAACGTGTTATTTGTTCGGAACCCTATTTTAACGTCGGATTTACGAAAGCATCTTTCAATTTTGTCTGCAATTCTTCCATTGTAAGTGAGAGCTACATATTTTTTCTTGTTGTTCCTCTTAACTGCTACTTGACTTCCTTCTGTTTGTTCCATTTGCCTCTTCTTTATCTTCCTATAAATATTCATCACCTGCTTACACGTATATCCGTTCGCTACGGCCACTTGTTTTAAAATATTTAACTCCTTTTCTACTTCGTGTTGGCTTAGTGGCAATCTTAGTAGCCTGTATACCATCGAAGTAAAATATGCCCATTTGTATCGCGGTGGGTGACAAGAGCGCTCATTGATAACTAGATCTGTACACGTAGGTTTTCTGAATATGCTAAAATCATGCTTCCCATTTTTCTTTATTAGTGTTAAATCTAAGTAATCTATACGATTGTTTTCTTCAAATTCCATGGTGAATCTAATTTTCGGGTGTTGAGAGCTCATTTTTTGTGCTAAGTTTTCGATATCATTTTTATCTCCTTTGTATAATAAAATGGAGTCGTCCACATATCTCCTGTAATATACAATTTTCTCAGCGATATTAGGATTTTCATCAAAGAATTTGTTTTCTAAGTGATTTATAAAAATGTCAGCCAGCGTCCCAGCTAAACTGTTCCCCATTGCCAGCCCGTCTTTTTGTTGATAAATTTTACCATTGAAAGTAAAGTAATTGAACGACAAGACTTGTTCCAACATTTCCACTAGTTCAATCACTTCCCCCAGTGCCAATTTACCATGAGTGAGGAGATTTTTCTTAATTATCTCAATCGTTTCTTTTACGGGAATGTTTGTGTACAGATTGGTGACATCCAATGAAGCTAGTGACGCATTCTGAGGCATAAGTACGTCTTTAATTTGCTCGGCAAATTCGTAGCTGTTGCTAATGTTGAAAGTCCGACGATATGTATATGCCGCCTTCAATCTGTTATTTAGCTCTTTATTTAATTTATAACTTGGGCTGCTGGTGTTATTAACGATTGGGCGAATCGATTTTTCAACTTTATGGAGCTTTATTTGTGATCGTAATTCGGGGATTCGCGGATTCATTACTTTCAGTTTAAACTTTTCCTCCTCTGTGAATAGAAACACACTGTTGTCTATTTGTTTCCTTATTTCTGTTTGAAATTTCTTGGTTGGATCTTTCTTGACTTCTACTATTCCGCTTTCCATAAAGAACTTTTCAGTTTTCTCTACATAGTCTGTATCGTGTATTAAAACCATAGTGCCGCCCTTATCTGCCTTTGTGATGATAGCCTTACGTGATTCTAACTTCTTATTCAAGCCCTTAAGAGTTAGTAGTTCATTTCTGTTCTTGTGAGCAGAGTGCATTTCATCTATAATCGACTTCTTTACTTTAATTGCCGTGTTTGTCTGTTCGTATCTATTCATATTTGCGATATCACATGCAATTTTCACCTCTGCGACAGTCTTTTTTATTGTATTTGAGTTAATTGCGGGATTTAGGTTATATTGCAGCCCTTTATTTAAAAGAGTATGCTCATCTTTTGTTAATTCTATCTCAGTTAAGTTCACGACCCTCTCACAAAAAGTGTGCAACTTTTTATACGCCGTTTCGTTATCAGTATTAAAATCTACACCTAGGTTAGAAAGCTTCTTCTGATGTCTGTTTAGAGTTAATTCTCGCTCCCTACCAATTCTATTTCCAATCTCTCTGCTTACGTATGTGAACTGTGATGGAGATAAAATGTCACCTAAAATCAAGTGAAGATTAAAAGCTTCTCTATTTAACTTGTTTTTCATTTTATATGCTTCTCGAATTTGAGTTTTAATCCATAATACTTCACTTTTACGTTTTACTATTTGTGCTATGTTTGACATATTCCTGATTTTTACTTTTGCGTAGTTAGGAGTAATCCCTGCGTCTAAGCATGTTTTGTTAAATTTTATTTTCAAGTTTTCTTTCATTATCTTTGTCCTAATACGTAAGAACATCGTAATGTATCCCGAAGCCTGACGTGAACTTAACTGAGATAGAATTAACAAAAGATGAGCATACTCTTTTAAATAAAGGGCTGCAATATAACCTAAATCCCGCAATTAACTCAAATACAATAAAAAAGACTGTCGCAGAAGTGAAAATTGCATGTGATATCGCAAATATGAATAGATACGAACAGACAAACACGGCAATTAAAGTAAAGAAGTCGATTATAGATGAAATGCACTCTGCTCACAAGAACAGAAACGAACTACTAACTCTTAAGGGCTTGAATAAGAAGTTAGAATCACGTAAGGCTATCATCACAAAGGCAGATAAGGGCGGCACTATGGTTTTAATACACGATACAGACTATGTAGAGAAAACTGAAAAGTTCTTTATGGAAAACGGAATAGTAGAAGTCAAGAAAGATCCAACCAAGAAATTTCAAACAGAAATAAGGAAACAAATCGATAACAGTGTGTTTCTATTCACAGAGGAGGAAAAGTTTAAACTGAAAGTAATGAATCCGCGAATCCCCGAATTACGATCACAAATAAAGCTCCATAAAGTTGAAAAATCGATTCGCCCAATCGTTAATAACACCAGCAGCCCAAGTTATAAATTAAATAAAGAGCTAAATAACAGATTGAAGGCGGCATATACATATCGTCGGACTTTCAACATTAGCAACAGCTACGAATTTGCCGAGCAAATTAAAGACGTACTTATGCCTCAGAATGCGTCACTAGCTTCATTGGATGTCACCAATCTGTACACAAACATTCCCGTAAAAGAAACGATTGAGATAATTAAGAAAAATCTCCTCACTCATGGTAAATTGGCACTGGGGGAAGTGATTGAACTAGTGGAAATGTTGGAACAAGTCTTGTCGTTCAATTACTTTACTTTCAATGGTAAAATTTATCAACAAAAAGACGGGCTGGCAATGGGGAACAGTTTAGCTGGGACGCTGGCTGACATTTTTATAAATCACTTAGAAAACAAATTCTTTGATGAAAATCCTAATATCGCTGAGAAAATTGTATATTACAGGAGATATGTGGACGACTCCATTTTATTATACAAAGGAGATAAAAATGATATCGAAAACTTAGCACAAAAAATGAGCTCTCAACACCCGAAAATTAGATTCACCATGGAATTTGAAGAAAACAACCGTATAGATTACTTAGATTTAACACTAATAAAGAAAAATGGGAAGCATGATTTTAGCATATTCAGAAAACCTACGTGTACAGATCTAGTTATCAATGAGCGCTCTTGTCACCCACCGCGATACAAATGGGCATATTTTACTTCGATTGTATACAGGCTACTAAGATTGCCACTAAGCCAACACGAAGTCGAAAAGGAGTTAAATATTTTAAAACAAGTGGCCGTAACGAACGGATATACGTGTAAGCAGGTGATGAATATTTATAGGAAGATAAAGAAGAGGCAAATGGAACAAACAGAAGGAAGTCAAGTAGCAGTTAAGAGGAACAACAAGAAAAAATATGTAGCTCTCACTTACAATGGAAGAATTGCAGACAAAATTGAAAGATGCTTTCGTAAATCCGACGTTAAAATAGGGTTCCGAACAAATAACACGTTAAAATTGAAACTCCGGCATAGAATATGTAATAGTACGAATAAATTTCAGGATTCAGGTGTATATAAAATCAAATGTAATGACTGCTGTAAACAATATATAGGGCAGACTGGTAGGAACTTTGAAACCAGATTCAGGGAGCACACCTACTCTCAAAACAAAACAGTTTTTGGGGCGCATATGGCTGCGAGAAAGCACAGTCACGAATATTGAAAACAACTTGGACATCCTGCATAGAGCTCACACGGGACGGTTTCTTAACATTTTAGAAGAGATCGAAATATACACCCACAAAAATAAAGATCCAGATTTAATCCTCAACGAACAAAGCGAATTCAATCATAACACCTATTTTAGCATTTATGACGACCTACTAAGATGACAACTGTTACGTATGGAGATCCAGGCCGAGGGATGAGAGATGGTGCGCGGTGAAGAAGCCGGAAGACGCGTGCAACGCCTGGCGTCGTTGACGGGGCCCTCCTGTGCGGCCCTCTTGCCCGCGGCGATGGACAGCAGACGACTGAGCGGACCGCGGCACAACACCAAAGTGGCGGGAACCACGGAAGCAGACCGTAGAAGAAAACATGTTCACACCAGCACCATAGATATATAAATCGCCCTATGCCTTTTAGATCGTATAAAAAAGATAATTTTGCTGTTTTTAATCGTGACAAGTACAGAATTTTAGCTTTGACATCTACATATTTTAATTAAATATTTTTAATATAAAAAAGATCTACTGAATACAGTACGTGCAAATGGAATGTAACAAATGTACCAGACGCCACCTGTCGGTAATAGTGTTATAATTAATATAAATGACGTGCACTCTGCCAACCAATTTTATGTGACGTAGCATGTGAAAGCTGCTGGATTTGGAGGGGTTACTCCTGTAACTGAAATATCAGGTACGTTCTGGTACATTTGATGTTGATTAGATAGGATGAAAAAGATTTGCTTTCGTGAAATAGTAAATTAGTATAATTACTTTTACAGATCTGAAGATGGTTCTGAATGAACCGAAACCGGTTATATGAATAATTAAAAAAAAAAATTGCAATCAAGACGGATTTTAAGTAACATTATAATTGTTTCGGCAACTAATCAGCCGTTTGCACCTACACATTGAGTTAATCCACGTAACATATCGGCTGTTACCTGCTCGCTGTTGCAATAACGTCTTCCAATAATTTTAATAAGTTTAATAGTTTAAACTGAAGAAATTTGGATGAGGTTAACATGGTTATACAATGTGTAGAAAGTGATCAATATGTTCCTTCATTGGCATAATTTAGACCTATATGAAGTAATCATGGACTGGCGAAGGGGGTATATGTGTTAGAACATTACGATCAGGGCTTACTTGAAGCTTCAAACTGACATTGTAAAGCAGCTGCATAAGAAAAACTGCAAGTATAATACAGCGAAACAACTGTGGAAGAAAAGCAGACATTTAACCGAAAATACGAGTGTTTTAGAAAACTCCACGTTTTTGTAACTAAAGGGCCATTGTCATACAATTGAAATATATGAAATGAAAAGTGAAAAGAGACTGAAGGACTTAACTGAAAAATAATTCAATAGTAACATGAAGTGATGGAATATCTGATGCACTGGCAAGTAACTTAGGAGAAACTCATCTTAGAGTACATCTACATCTACATTTATACTCCGCAAGCCACCCAACGGTGTGTGGCGGAGGGCACTTTACGTGCCACTGTCATTACCTCCCTTTCCTGTTCCAGTCGCGTATGGTTCGCGGGAAGAACGACTATCTGAAAGCCTCCGTGCGCGCTCTTATCTCTCTAATTTTACATTCGTGATCTCCTCGAGAGGCATAAGTAGGGGGAAGCAATATATTCGATACCTCATCCAGAAACACACCCTCTCGAAACCTGGCGAGCAAGCTACACCGCGATGCAGAGCGCCTCTCTTGCAGAGTCTGCCACTTGAGTTTGCTAAACATCTCCGTAGCGCTATCACGGTTACCAAATAACCCTGTGACGAAATGCGCAGCTCTTCTTTGGATCTTCTCTATCTCCTCCGTCAACCCGAACTGGTACGGATCCCACACTGATGAGCAATACTCAAGTATAGGTCGAACGAGTGTTTTGTAAGCCACCTCCTTTGTTGATGGACTACATTTTCTAAGGACTCTCCCAATGAATCTCAACCTGGTACCCGCCTTACCAACAATTAATTTTATATGATCGTTCCACTTCAAATCGTCCCGCACGCATACTCCCAGATATTTTACAGAAGTAACTGCTACCAGTGTTTGTTCCGCTATCATATAATCATACAATAAAGGATCCTTCTTTCTATGTATTTGCAATACATTACATTTGTCTATGTTAAGGGTCAGTTGCCATTCCCTGCACCAAGTGCCTATCCGCTGCAGATCTTCCTGCATTTCACTACAATTTTCTAATGCTGCAACTTCCCTGTATACTACAGCATCATCCGCGAAAAGCCGCATGGAACTTCCGACACTATCTACTAGGTCATTTATATATATTGTGAAAAGCAATGGTCCCATAACACTCCCCTGTGACACGCCAGAGGTTACTTTAACGTCTGTAGACGTCTCTCCATTGATAACAACATGCTGTGTTCTGTTTGCTAAAAACTCTTAATCCAGCCACACAGCTGGTCTGTTATTCCGTAGGCTCTTACTTTGTTTATCAGGCGACAGTGCAGAACTGTATCGAACGCCGTCCGGAAGTCAAGAAAAATAGCATCATCCTGGGTCTCATGAACAAATAAAGCGAGTTGGGTCTCACACGATCGCTGTTTCCGGAATCCATGTTGATTCCTACATAGTAGATTTTGGGTTTCCAAAAACGACATGATACTCGAGCAAAAAACAGTTTCTAAAATTCTACAACAGATCGACGTCAGAGATATAGGTCTATAGTTTGCGCATCTGCTCGACGACCCTTCTTGAAGACTAGGACTACCTGTGCTCTTTTCCAATCATTTGGAACCTTCCGTTCCTCTAGAGACTTGCTGTACACGGCTGTTAGAAGGGGGGCAAGTTCTTTCGCGTACTCTGTGTAGAATCGAATTGGTATCCCGTCAGGTCCAGTGGACTTTCCTCTGTTGAGTGAGAGTAACAGTTTATTAGAAAAATTAACACATAATACGATGAAGATATTGATATGGATTGTGCGACACTAACAGAAATATCATACCGATATAGAGGAGAGCTCAGACAACGGACTTTCATTTGAAGTACAACTTTTCACAGCCGGCCGCGGTGGCCGACAGGTTCTAGGCGCTCCAGTTCGGAGCCGTGTGATTGCTACGGTCGCAGGTTCTAATCCTGCCTCGGGCATGGATGTGTGTGATGTCCTAGGTTAGTTAGGTTTAAGTAGTTCTAAGTTCTAGCGTACTGATGACCTCAGATGTTAAGCCCCATTGTGCTCAGAGCCATTTGAACCATTTTTTGATCCACTTTTCACTGGACGTTTGCCACACTGGTTTCAGTTTTCTCTTCTTTACCTTTACATTTGAAATACTATAAGGCTATAGAGACTGCGATAATGAATACAATAGTATGCAGTTGAAGAGAATTGAACATCTGTATAAAAGGCCATCACAGAAGTTTGAGAGATGAACACAGGTACAAAGAAAGTAACTGCAAAGAAATCTAGGGGAACAGAATGAGGTATTACAATGTTCACGAAAACACAGGCATACAGTAATGTGAGTTCCTAAGGAAGGAGATAGTTGGGAAATGTAGAGAGAAAAGGCTCCAGCTAAAATGTGAAGAAATCGAAAATGATATGGTCGTCGGAATGACCGATTCAGCATATAGAAAAGTCAAAACAACCCTAAACGGCGACAAAACTTACAGTGAAATGGGGATTCCACAGCTGATCGCTTAGTAGAGCGAAGGTAGCTGTAAAGAATATATTGAAGGGTTCTACGAGAGGGAGGACTTGTCTGTTGACGTAGGAAAAGAATAAATAGTAGTTAATAGGGAACAAACAGGCCATAATGTATCAAAGATTGACATATATTACCAAGAAGTAATGCTGAAGGGTTACACAGCATTCTTTTGCAATTTCTAAAATAATTGAAGGAATTGACAACCTATCGACCGTCTAAGTTGGTGTGTACAGTCTATAAGATTGGAAACATACCATTACACTTTCGAAAAAAAGTTAAGTCCATACGGTTCCGAGGTGACAAGTAATCGTTTGATAATGAGAACACAACTTCAGAAAAAGGAAGACACGTTTATTGGGTCTGTTGACCTAGGAAAACCGTTCGAAATTCCTATAAAAATAGAAATGAGATACTGGGTAAACTGATTTACATACAATATGTACAAGAACATCAGACGGAACAGTAACAATCGAATAAAAAGAAAGAAGTGCATGGATTGTAATAGACGTGACACAAAAATGTAGCCATTCGCACTTACTGTTCAAGCTGTACATTGAAGAAGCACTTATGAGAATAATACAAAGCTTCAGAGGTGAAAATAAAATCCAGGATGACAAGATATCAATGATAATATTCATTAATGACACTGCTATCCTCTGTGAAAGAGAAGAAGAAGAATACGAAATTTTGAATGGAATGGCGAATCTAATGAGTGCAGAAAAAAGGTTGAGAATAATCCGAAGGAAGGAGTGTAATGAGAAGAAATGAGATTAGCGATAAGCATGAAAATTGCTATCCACAACGTGGAAATTATTAAGTAACTTTGTTACCTTGGCAGCAAAATAACACATGTCGGGATAAGCAATCATGACAATGGAAACAGACTAGCATAGGTGAAGAGGGCATTCCTGGTCAAAAAAGTCCACAAATATTAGGAAATTGGCCTTAATCTGAGGAACAATTTTCTATTAATATACACTTGGAGCACTTCATCGTCTCGCTCCATACCATGGGCTGTGAGAAAATCGTAAAAGAAGAGTAAGGGTTTGAAATGTGATACTATAAGAAGATTTTGAAAGATTAGACGGGCTGATAAGAAAATATATGAAGTTTCTCCTGAGGATGGGCAAGGTGAGTAACATTTGAAGATCACTAACTAGAAGACTGGACAAGATGACGGGATATCAAGGAATAACTTCCATGATACTATAACGATCTATAGGGAGTAAAAGGGTAAAAACTGTAGGGGAAGGCAGAGATTAGAAAACCTTGCGAAAATAATTGTGGAAATAGAATGACATGGAGGGATTAGCTCAAGAGCAGAATTCGTGGAGGGTCGCACCAAACCAGTCACAAGACTTCTGACTCTGAAACAAAATTTTATCTTAATTATCGAAAGCAGTTGCAAGGAAGATTCCCATCAAATGGAAATGACCGAAATCCATTTTAACGTTTTGCCGTAATCTCATTAACAGTCTGTTAAATGTAATTTTTTTTAATGAAATCTGAAATTTCGCTCTTCAGTGGAGTGTGTACTCATTTGAAACTTCCTGGTCCCTTTTTTTCGATCACGTTCAGTGATACCACCCGTTCGTTTCATACTATAGTGTGTCACTGTTAACGTATAAGTAACACTGCTCAAAAAGAAACCCAAGACGGAACCCAGAGCTACTGTATGGAAGCTGGAGAATGAACAATAAAGTACCATTCATAAATTAGTCCCTAAAGCTGTGTCAATGAAGCAAATTCGTTTCGAAACAAGACAATGCGTATGGTCGACATTTGCACTGTTGCACATTTCAATACAGATGCCAATAAGTGGTTCTAGTGGTTCTAAGAAATCAAAAGAAATACACTCTGTAACGAGTCTCCGGAGATCACGAATCCCCGCTACGAAAACACTAATATGAGAGCCGGAATGCTCTCGCTGGAGTTCGAGGTCATCATGTGCAGGGTAAGTTAAAGTGGCCAAGGGGAAACACTTGATCTTGGTGACCTGATACGAATACAAAAGTCTCACACCATCGGATTGCTTCACACACCCCTTAGTGATCGAAGTACGTGCTTCACGTTGTCAAGGATATACTATACACGCCATTATAACGTTGAACGGACATGATGTACATTAGGTCTGATAAAAAGGCTGATAAGGATCATGCAATCAAGAACAGCTACTGTAGCTGGTAGAGTTCGTTTAACCGATGTTGCCTGGTTATAGGAAGAAACCTGTCGGATTCATCAGAAATGTGGAAGGTCTAGTAACTGTTAAATAGTTATCAACGTGCTCAGGTGAAAAGGAGTCGTTTCAATTGTGTGACGGTTCCCCGACGACGACCTTCAGTATTCGATTTTAATACTGGTGCACATTATTAAAATAGTAGATTCTATCGATCAGTATTTCTGAGCGACCGGGTGAAACTATAAATGAGGGATTTATCTGTGCTAATATGTGTAAAAATACGTTTCAAAAGCTACGAGAAATGTTTGTTTTTTCACGATCCAATCGGTCACGAAATTAAAACCACACTAAAATCCGTATGTGGTACTCAGAGTCTTTAGTATGCCTGTAGATAGCGTCTCACTTTCCCGTTCTGAGCGCACAGTGAGCACGTAAAAATGCCTTGTACAGCAGAGTCTCCCGCCTAGCGTGACATGCGTGCTGTAATCTTATTTCTTCATGTTGAGCGGTTCTTCCCTATTTCATGCTACCCACGTAACGTAACTGTCACGCATGACAGCAGTGTGCAGCAATGGGCAGGTCTATCGAAGCAACGGGTACATATATTCACGATAAAAGCGGTCAGAGAAGAAAGCGAGTAGCAAGCGATGTTCTTGTTCAGTGAGTGGAAAAGGCGCTTCGAAAAAATTGTGTATGAAGGGCAATTCAGAACGAGCGAAGAGGATGTTTATCATCAGACTTTGTCCTCCATGATAATACTCGCCCACAATCTGAAGCAGCAACAAAGACGCTACTGCAGCGTTTTCGACGGGAAGTGTTAGATCACGCACCGTACTGCCTAGACTTTGCTCCCTTTAATACTCATCTCTTTGCTCGTAGTAACTGCTGACTACAGGACTACAGGATTTTGGCACAGACAAGGAGCTGCAGGCCAACGTAGAGAATTGGAGGAAAGCACAGGAAGCTGTCATCTATGAGGAGATATTGGAAGCTTAGTGCAACGCTACGGCTAATATCTAAGTCCCGGATTACAGTGGAGCGGCGCAACAAAGCAGGGCGGAGCTGGGCTTCGCGCAGGTAACGCAGCGCTGCTTCGCGCCCAGGAATAACAGGGTAGGGAGCGGTGAGGCAGGGGGCACGTTTCTGAACGGCTAAAGTTCACGCCGACCGATCTGCAATCTTCCTAATGCGATTTTAAAGAAACTGATAGCTAAAAAAATTTATTCTCGCACGTCTCACAGCCTTATTCGCGAGCTTTATGGTGAACTGCTTATCATTTTGTTAATCTTCGTAGTTATTGTGATATTTCAAAATTAAGCAAGCCACTGCAAGAAAATCGAATAGTTTGCAACGAAAAATAGAGGTCGCTATGAATTTGCGTTTGGTGCAAGTTACGTCATATGTTTCTGCGTACCAAATATATTTAACATACTGTACTATTCTTTAAAATTGGGATGAGATTTTTAACGCACTCCGTTCTCGAGGAAATGAATCGCATATAGCGCACTCCGTTCCACCCGCATGCCTAGACCATAAAGTGAGAATGAAATATTTGTAGCACCCTAGCCTCTCATAAACGGTTTGCGGTATAGAGAAAAGGTATTGAGAAAATGATAGCACACATGTAGGAGAGTAGGTTGCCATATGGTTACTGTGCATAACTTCATTGTATAGGGTGATACACAAATAACTACAGTTTTTTTTTCTGTGAAGTATTGTATGTTTTCAAGGATCATGGACAACTGATGAAAGGAGAGTTGTAACAGCTTCCTATAAACCAGAAGTAGTTTTCGAGACATGGCTCTGGCATTCAGAATGGAATTCATAATCACTGTAAGAGTTGTAGAATCAACTACCAAAGTATTGTGGGATTGTCTCCAGCCTCAACTCATGAATGCCTTGTGAACATTATTTCCTAAATACTGTAGGTGATTTATACAATTTGTAGAACTTTCCAAATGCAGTCAGTGATATTGACAGAAAATACAGTTGTATAAAACGCTCAGAAAATCCTGGTGCGATATTTGTAACTATAAAACATTTTCATTCCAATCATCCTAAAAGTAATTTCAGATCCTCAAAGGAAATTAATCATAAGCGATGTTCGGAGATAAGGTGATAGATTTTATTTTTCTAATGTATATGGGTTGATGCGAGAAAGGACTACCACAGAAAATACAACTGTATAAAACGCGCAGAAATTTCTGGTACGATATTTGTAACTATAAAACTTTTTCATTGCCCTATCAAAGACATCAGGTATGCTGCCTTTTGTGTTCATTGGAGATGAAACAAGTCCATTTTTGATGCAGTTTATCATTTCTTGCAGTCGATGGGTTTTACATCCAGGGAAAGAATATTTCAGCAAACGCTTTTCCGGAAACCGCAAAGATTAAGTGAACGTCCTTAAGGATTAATGAGCGCCAGGTGGAGCATATTTTGAAAGCCAGTACAAACTTCACCGGAATTTTCTGACGACATTGTGAAATGTAAATGTTTTCACATAATTTTAATTGATCTAAAAGGATCCCTGAGAGTCTACGACCTACATACAATAGAAAACGGGAGTTCTATACATGGCACTTACCAGAGAGGACAAAACATGAACAAAGCTTCAAACGAATCTGCCCAAATCAGAGGTATTTGAAAATATTTTTCACATAATACAGACGATTTTCGTGTGTTTGTCAGCTTTGATATTTGAACTTCATTATAGCTTATCGTTTAAGGATAATGGAAGAAACAGGAGATTAAGGAAACGTATTCTGTACTCGCAGTATACAATACTGCTGCCCCGTCTCAGATTACTTATCCAAAATGAATCAGGTGTTATGACAGTTGTTTTGCTGGTTGCATAAAGGACCCCGAGGCAACAGGAACCTCCAATCAAGGCTTCTTCCATGGCATTTTCTCAATCGTACGACAAAAGAAAATGAAGGCCAGCAACAGTACTGGCTCCACCACCAGCAGTAACAGTCGAATGCTGTCGGCTTTGCCCAAAACAGCCGGAGTCCCTCGAACACCTTGGTCGCCGATCTGAGAAACAAACATGCTTGATTGCCAACATGGGAATCACAAATTGGAAATTTGTGGTACGTTCTTATGGGACCAAATTGCTGAGGTCATGTGTCCCTAAGCTTACACACTACTTAATCTAACTTACACTTAGGACAACACACACACCCATTCCCGAGGGAGGACTCGAAACTCCGACGGGGGAAGACACGCGGACCGTGACAAGACGCGTGAGACCGCGTGGCAACCCCGTGAGGCTGGGAATCACACAGCAAACTTGTTGCAAATAACTGGTTGGTACACTGACCGAGCTTCGACACTTCTAATGGTGTCTCCATCGTCAAGAAATTTTGAGAAACCCTATAAAATAACAAATAGAAAATTAAGTATGAGAAAAAGCATTAACCAAGATGGCAATAGCCATGACGTACAAAAGTTACTTGCATAAAATTACACTGCGAGAAATCATTGGTCAGAATTAAGAGCAGATATGCTCAAATCAAAGCATAAAACACTTTCCAGCCTTTGACATGTTTGTTCAAATGGTTCAAATGGCTCTGAGCACTATGGGACTTAACTTCGGAGGTCATCAGTCCCCTAGAACTTAGAACTACTTAAACCTAACCAACCTAAGGACATCACACACATCCATGCCCGAGGCAGGATTCGAACCTGCGACCGTAGCGGACGCGCGGTTCCAGACTGTAGCGCCTAGAACCGCTCGGTCACTCTGGCCGGCTTTTGACATGTTTGTCTAGCTATAAACAACATCAGACTGATCGGCCCAGTGGGTTACATTCCTGCCGCGAAAACGATACAACAGGTACCGCCTATCGGATGCAGAAGTGACATGTGCCCTTTTGAAACGTTATAACAGAGATAAATGTAAAATACGACAGGTAATTTTAAAAACAAGATACAAAGGAAGAGAGTTAAATGTATTTTTGAAAGTATGCAGTAGTCAAGCAGATGAAGTAAGAGCCATCTATTCGGTTTTACAGAAATTAGTACTATGCAAAGAACAAAATCTTATAGAAAAATATTCAAACAGCTGTAGAATCACCAATAATTAGCTGCATTTTTCTTCGAAGCTCATAGATGTGTGCTATTGAAGTTACTTGATGCAGAAACGTTTTGGATTGTTGAGCTTTTGTATAATTTTTCTATACTATTCTGTCCATTACGTAATAGTAATTTTTGTAAGCATAACAGATGGCTCTTAGTTAACTTCATCTTGTTGACTACTGTATGTTTACAAAAATACATTAGGCTCTCTTCCTTTGTATTCTGTTCATAAATAAGCTGTCTGTTTTTTTTTTTTTCAAATATGTCTATTATAAAATTTCAAATGGGCACATGTCACTGTCCGCGCCCGATAGGCGGCGCAACTTGCATTGTTTTCGTGG
This sequence comes from Schistocerca nitens, assembly GCF_023898315.1. Taxonomy (NCBI): domain Eukaryota; kingdom Metazoa; phylum Arthropoda; class Insecta; order Orthoptera; family Acrididae; genus Schistocerca; species Schistocerca nitens. Next base: position 469,907,917 of record NC_064620.1, on the reverse strand, counting down.
CAGTAGTGTAAGCCGCTGGGCCGATCAGTCTGATGTTGCTCCCAGCTCTCCTAGCTAGGCATATGCCTCAAAGGGTTGAACGTGTTTTATGTTTTGACTTGAGCAAATCTGCTCTTAATTCTGACCATTGCTTTCTCACAATGTAGTTTTACATAAGCAACATTTGTACGTCATGACAATTGTCATCTTGGTTAATGCTTTTTCTCATACTTAATTTTCTATGTGTTATTTTATGAGGTTTCTTAAAATTTCATCCTGATGAAGGCATCCTCTGCTGTGTAAAAACCTAAGTAAATGTACCAAACAGTTATTTGCAACCGGTTGGCTGTGTGATTCCTATGTTAAAACCAACGTACGGTTGCAGAGGAACAGCCACGTTTAAAGCTGCACGTTGGATTCGCACAGCGCCACTCTGTTGTGCATCCCTGCTTGCCCCGCCACTAACCAACACTGGTTTGTTTTGCAAGCGCTGATGTGCTCGCCGCGCCTCACTGCTCTGGTCGTGCCGCTCCATTCCACTGTAACCAGAGCCTAAGTCACAGCGGCGACAGTTTAGAGAAGTACCTGGAAGGAAGGATAATAGCCCTTGTCTTTGCTGTAACGTACCCACGCAGTATCGGGATGCAATTGGAGAGGTGAAAGTACACAGCACTCAGCTGCGTTAGTAATGACAACAGGGAGACAATAGAGTGGCACCTGAAGAACATCGGAACGCTACTGCTTCCTTGTGTGAAATAAAATTAAAAGTGAGATACAGTGAGTCTTTGAACTGTATTCTTTGACTGCCGTAATCAATTTACAGCTCACCAGGCTTTACCCTGAAATTAACTTGAAATGAATTATTTAAAGGATAATGAGGGAATTAGCGGCGCATTCCTGTAACTTATATTTTTCAGAATGTATGTACCAATAAGATACAGCATTTATCGTCTTGTATTTCGTAATCTAAATTTAATGAAGTAGTAGTGTATTACAGTAATTATTGATTGAAGTTCAGTATCAAACAATTTCATTTAATTCAATATGTGAAAATATAATTCTAAACAGTGCTAAATGTCTATTCTGTGGAACTCTAGATATTCCTGGAGAAATTTTAGATTTATCCAGGGACGAATTTTAATTTAACACGGTCAGATACAGATTATTAGTCCAGACAGTCACTTTAATTAACGAGGCATCTGCGTTCTCCCAGCATGTACAATGCTGAAATAACTTACGTGAATGCAGCTCGGTGACGTCATCAGCAACTGCCTTTAAAATGGCATGATGTGCACCTGTCGAAATATCGGTGGTTTTCGTTGTCACCCGGATGCTTTCCCGTGAGTTATCTGAACATTTTAATTAATAACTGTGCATTCACCGGGGATTTATTATAGGCCTCTAATATCCCAGTTTTCACCTCAGCAAAGGACTTCAATAATTTGAGAAGCGATGAGTATTGGGAGTGTGAAAGTAGACAAAGAGCATAAAAAAGTCGGTATTCACCTACCGACACCAGAACACCGCTTTTGTCTCAAGAGAAAACTAGTTACATCTAAAATATGTGAAAAATTTGTTAATTGTAGGGAATAAATCTCCATCAAATAAACCTGGGCCATTGTGACGTCAGTCACCTTAATATGTATTTCGGCTATCATATTTCACCATGGCTACGGTAAGCACCGAATACAATCGGCTTAGCGATTTTACAAATGGGACACCTGCGTATGATCAGAATATCGGAGTCTCATCACTACAGGAAAATAATGGTTGAACGGAAACCCACTTAAAGCTTGTGACTATAAACTCCGTATTCCAAACTTCACGATCAGGAAGACACTGTCACGTTGTAACTTGAATAGAAAAACTATCTTCGTGACACCGGTGCTCACAGGTTACTCCCTGTGTTCTCTCTGTCTCCTGGAGGAAGCCCGTTATTAAATTAGTGTAAATTGATTGTTACGAGATTTGTAATCATGTATCTAATGTGACTGTGCCAGTTACTAAACTATATCAGCACGTAACATACCAACGCTCTCTTTTTCTCTAAAGATCTACTTTATGTTCCACTGCGACAACAGTGTATTGCATTAACCACACTTATCACATTAGTTAGTGACTGTAAGTCACCATCGTTGCTTCAGTCGTTCGACGAAGCAGATGAAGCCTATCACTTTCGTGTTACTGCTTATATCACGAAGCTGCATGTGTGTGTATGATTTCGTGCTAGTACTGATCCCCGCGACTGACTAAGGGTTTGTAAAGTTATTTTATGAACAGACTATATAATTATTATCAGTTGTGGGGAAGTAACGGCGTAATACCTCGAAGTATAGGTGCTGTGGAAGTTTCTTAACACGGGTTATTACGAGTAGACCACTCAAAAAGATACAACGCGTTCCAGAGTGATATTTCGTTCACAATGAGCTGCATTTAAGATTCATTATACCACTCTTCCTTATCTCTGGAAACGGAACATTACGTGACGGAAGCCATCGAAATGAGTTTACCTGCACAGCGAGGACGCTTTTCAGAAGATGCACACCACCCTTTGCAAGTAAAATTCCATTAACGTCATAGTATTCCCTCTCTGATCTACAGTGCGTCCCAAGAGAAATTATAACGCAGCAACTGCAGGTGAAGCCGATGGCGTTTTGCAGCTTTATGGACTGCACTGCAAGCCACTTATCACATTGCTATTTCCATCAAAGTAATCTGTCAGTCGTTCTGTGGCAAAAGGGAACAATTTCACAATTACCGCTACTGAAAGCTTAATCAGCATTTTCACGTAAACCTGAAGTGTCCGTTAGTATTCTCATGCATCACATTACTTGCTAGTTTGCCACTGACACTAAATTTTCGTTAGGCGAAGAAAATTCTATATACTATTAAATTAAGATGAAAACCAACGCACTTATCGGGAAATCCTGATGACAGTCATAACTGCGATGAACATCATTTTGTACGATAGTTCTGGTAAAATGTAAATACTTCTGGATTAAAGGAGAAATAACAATATTCGACGGATGCTGAGGAACGCACAAATGACGAAAAGCGAAGGTTAGTAACGATTCTTGCGTCTGTGAAAAGATCTATGCACGAAGCATACAGCAATTACCACCGTCACGTCTTAGCAAAATATCTGGCAGAGAACCAGAGAAAATTCTGGACTTAGGTAAAATTGATAAGCGGGTCTAAGGCTTCCATTCAGTCACTCGTTGACCAGTCTGGTGTGGCAGTTGAAGATAGCAAAACGAAAGCCGAGGTTTTAAATTTCACGTTCAAGAAAACGTTCACACAGGAGCATCGTACAAACATACCGTCATTGACAGGATTGATTGCTTTATGGACGACATAGTAATAAGCATACATGGCGAAGAGAAACACCTGAAAGATTAGAAAGCAAATAAAACACCAGGTCCGGATGGAATCCCAGTTCGATTTTAGAAAAAGTTCTCTACGGCATTGGCCCCTTACCTAGCTTCCATTTATAGCGATTCTCTCCCCCACCACCAAGTCCCAAGCGACTAGAAAAAAGCGTAGGTGAATCCAGTATATAAGAAGGGCAAAATAACGGACCTGCAAAATTGTAGACCATGATCCGTAACTTCTGTTTGCTGTAGAATTCTTTAAGATAATCTTAATTCGAATATAATAAACATTTTTGAGATTGAGAAGCTTATAACCACGAATATGCATTGCGTTAAAAAGCATCGCTGATGTCAATCTGAGCTTGCCCTTTTCTCACATGATGTACTGAAAACTATGGATGAAGGGCAACAGGCAGTTTATATATTTCTAGATTTTCGGAAAGCATTTAACACTGTGCAGCCATTGCAGGCTATTAACGAAGGTAGGAGCATATGGAATAAGTTAACAGATGTGTGAGTAGCTCGAAGACTTCATAAGTAATTGAACCCTGTATATTTTTCTCGACGGCGAGTGTTCATCAGAGACAAGGGAATCGTCAGGAGTGCCCCAGGGAAGAGTGATAGGGCCGCTCTGGTTCCGTATATACATAAACGATTTGGCCGGCAGAGTTGGCAGATATCTGCGGTTGTTTCCTGATGATGCCGTGGTGTACGGTAAGGCGTCTAAGTTGAGTGACTGTAGGACACGCCCGGGTTCCCGGGTTCGATTCCCGGCGGGGTCAGGGATTTTCTCTGCCTCGTGATGACTGGGTGTTGTGTGATGTCCTTAGGCTAGTTAAGTTCTAGGGGACTTATGACCAAAGATGCTAAGTCCCATAGTGCTCAGAGCCATTTTTTGACTGTAGGAAGATACACGATCAGTTAGACAAATTTTCGGTTGATGTGATGAATGGCAGCTAACCCTAATTGGGGAAAAATGTAAGTTAATGTGGATGCGATTGAAGGAAGACATCAAAGCAGTTGTTACCGGTAGGTTCCAACATCATGTAAGAGCTACGCACATGCTTAGGGTACTCTAATGGGGATATCTGGTGAGAAATCAACGTTCTTTTCGAGCAACACTATTGAGAAAATTTAGGGGATCGTCATTTGAAGCTGACTGCCGAACGATTCTACTGCAGCCAACATAAATTGTGCTTAAGGGCCACGAAGATAAGATACGATAAATTAAGGGTCATACGGAGGCACGTAGACCGTCTTTTTTCTCTCGCTCTATTTGCGAATGGAACATGACAGGAAATGTCAGGTACTAGTACAGGGTACTCTCCGCCACGCACCGTGCGGTGGCTTGTAGAGTACCTGTGTAGCTGTAGATGTACGCACAGAAGGACAATGCTAATCCATTCCTATGCCATTCCCATTCCCACCCCATTGCCATACGGATCCTATCACTGCGTTAAAACAAGACGTAAGACCTGCCCAGGCCATCCACCCAGCTCTTTGAACTCCAATCCCGTTCCGTCACGGGCTTATGTAACGCATCAGAGGTAGGGCGACTTGTGAAAGTAGCCATCTCATTTATCAACTCTGCTGCAAACACTGTACGGCTTTTTATGTCGATATGAATAGCAATCAGAAGTCCGCCTGAATGAATGGTCACAGCTAAACTGTTACCACGTACTCAATTTTAATTGCTGCTTCACAACCCATGACATCTAGAACCTTCCCTCCACTATCAGGTTCTCTGAACTACGCAGTCGTGAATTATTCTCACTACACAGCCTTCGCTCGGGTAATCATCTTGGCCTCAACCTCTGGTAACTCATTGTCCTCACACATTCCACCAAAGAATTTCCCCTTCTTATGACTTGCCCTCCTAACTCACAACCCTACGTCACCTCCAGTATGCGCCGCTCTGCACCGGCTCTGACAACCGTGCATCACATGCTTATCCACAGTACCTGCTACCATTCCCTCCTGCATTCTTTGCCTGTCTCTCTCTATCTCACCATTCCCTCTCCTTCCTGACACAACCCCTATCACAACCTAGTCCTCCTGCCGAAATAAGTACAGTGAATTTTGTGAAGTAGAAGAACTGCTTTCCTATCTTTAAATTCGTGTGTGGCCGTGTTGTAGCGCTGACCAATGCAAATGGTGTAACTACGAAACGCTATCTGATAAAATGAGTCTCCAAAGCACCTGAAGCTCTATAACTGTGCTGCAATTAACTGAAGCTGTAAATTAAAGAAACTGTCCTGTGAAATTCTGTACCGTGCATTGCAATGAGCAGTGCCACAGTGTGTGAACTCACACCATGACTTCCTGTTTCAGCATACGCAACTAACAGAATAAAATATGATATGTAAAATTACAAACTGAATTTTGAAAGAGTAAATAACCAAAATTGTTTCTGTGAAAGTGCCCCGTGAATCTACGTACGGAAACTGACTACATAATATGGCGAACATTTAATGATGGACACTCGAATATAACACTGTACTGTAAGAATGAAATTGCTTCCATATGAAATGAAATCCGAAATGAACTTTACCTAATCTGAACCTGCTAATAATTTTGAAATACAAAGCTAACTGTACACGATCTTGCTATGTTCTGACTGTGATATTATTAAACAGGTCCTAAATAATTTTTGTGGTTCACCTGTGGCAAGACCGCTCGGTACAGCTCAAGCGTAATGAACATTAAAGTACAGCGCAGCAGCAAAGCAGCTAAATAAAAGAAGACCTAGTGCCTAGCGATGAGCACTTTAACGATGTGCATCTATGCTAATCAGACGGTGCTTCACTTTTAAACAACTGTGCTGCTCTCACTGCAGTGCGACAACACACATAAATAACGAAGTTCGTGAGGGCGTGGTGGAAGATATTGCATATACTGATAATTAAAAGGAGACTATGATTCAAAAGTTCTCATACGAGTAATGAAACTCATTGTCTGACTACTATAGTTATATTTCCAAAATTATTTCTTATTAACAATATGGCTCTGGCATGAAATGAAGTACTAGACAGGTTAAGGAGCGGTAAATCTATAACATTTGAGTGTAAGCCATGTGAACAAATACATTTCCTTATTCACCTATGAACAATGAAAACTAACTAACTTGAAACAATAAAGGAAAACCCCAGTAAAACTTTCTGTTTTCCAAACACATAATAATTTACGCACAGGCAATAAAAACAACAACATTAACTGAAAATCTTCGCTAAACTCAAATTCTTTACCAAATCGTATCTTCATTATTCAACATCCTGTGTAGCTTAATCTCTGTCCTCTGCAAAATGTTTCCAGACGTTTCAACAGTGTGAAGTATACCCAATACACTCACTTATTTCTCACAGAAAGCTGCAGAAAGACAACGCTACTAGCAACAGGAGATCGTAGTGTGTGTACTCAGAACCTTTCGGGCCTAACATATCGACTATTGGAAACTACTGTTCAGAAATGGTCCACTGTACAAATATGAGGTACGACACATCACATGAAAGTATAGAACTCATATAAAATTATTGAACACCTTAAAAAATTATAACCAAAATTATTCCTCTTCCATTTACATCAGTTAGAATTTGGCACGATTTTTATTGCAAATAGTAAGGAATTTACAAGATACTGCAGCATATTAGATCATAGAAGAGAGACAAAAGAAGAATTACATTGTAATTCTGTGCAAAAGTATGAGTAGAATGAATCTGACAAGTAAGAAAAATATGTTATATTTCAATACCTAATACTAATGATTTCTGAATTTTGATTACATTGGTTATATGTGCATAAGGCATGGCTTAACCAATAAATATGAAAATAAAGCTAAAGACTTGGATTAATATGGAACCTACATAATGAGCGAAATGTTCTATCTAAGGAGAAAACAAAAAGTGTCTCACACAGCTGGCACTCAAAGTTCAACCACTACGCAACATGGTTCTTCAGAGTTTTCAGTCATGGATTAAATCGGAACAAAATGTTGAAACTGTCCACATGTGAAAACTAGAGGGCAGACTCAGGAAGGCCATTATGTGGTACATCCTCCGTTGACAACCCAGCTAGCATTCTCTCTGAAATAGGAATGACTGAGACATCACACGTAGCACTGATGCATGAAACAACATGTATTTCCAGTAGGTGCAGACTCAGTAAGGCAAGTGAATGTTGCATGGGGGCTTAATTAAAATAGAATGCAAATAATTTTAATTTTTTGATTTTGTAGCTGACTGTTCGATTACGAAGTCTCGTAACGGTTGGCCCTGACTAGTATTATTACGCAATCTGACTGCATAGAACAACAACAAAGAATGAAATGGAAATTTTCATTAACACAATTAATTAATTAAGTCCCCAGCAACTATAAAACCTACGAAACCAAAGCACAAGTGTAACTGTTCTGTATGTGGAAGTATGACTCAACGCACATCTGGCACGGTTCTTCTTCAACAAGACAAGAATTTTTAAATACCATTTATACTGAAGTAACTAAAAAAATAAAAATACCATAATTACTCAAGAAAACCAGATTTACACTCTAATACAAGAACACAAGCCAGATGCTTTGTTGACTGAACCTGTAATGACGCATTATTCAGGACACTGAAATAATGAGAAAGAAAAGGAAAGTAGTTTGTTACCTTAATTTATATTGATGAAAAGCACTCTAGACATTACAATCTCTCCACACCGACTCGCTACTATCACATCTCAACAAGAACTTTTCAGTATCACATCTCAGCAAGCACAGCCTACTAGCTCATCTCAACAAACACTCCTCACTACGACACCTCAGCACTGACTACCACGAGCTCTCCCCAAGCACTGCCCACTACGACATCTCAATAATCACTGCCAGTGGAGGCGGCGGAACAATACTCTCTAGCGCGATCTCTGGCGCTGTGGCTCAGTGTAGCCACCTTTCATATGCCCTTCCTCCACGGGCTAGAATTTGATGGTATTTTTGCCAGCATTGGTGGTGAAAATACCACCAAATTCGTCAAAAAAATACAGACAAAAATAAAAGATAATATTAATGCGTAAATATCATATAACTAGATAAAATTTTGGCTTTGCACTGACCTTTCAATAACCTATTATATAGAATACAGTAAGCAATACAAATTCTTTCATACATGTGACTTTACATAACAGTTTACACAAGTATTATGTGGTTAAACAGTTCAATTAATAGCGTCAGCAATGACGAATATGTGCAGGTAAGTGTCTCATAACTTTTCACAAACAGTAATACACAAAAAAATCAGTTTATACAAATATTCACATAAACGCTTTCCATAGCTCAAGAATAAGCAGTTGACAGTTCCAGCAGTAGCACCCAGCAATGGTCAACAGGTGCAAAAACCAACAAGTGACATTTTTTCAGTAGAAACAGTCCATCAGTGGCACCCAGTAATGTTGAATAGGTGCAGACACCAACAAGTAACACCATTTCAGTATAAGCAGTTCCATTAGTTGCACCAGCAATGTTGAGCAGGTGCACACAGCAACAGGTGACATCTTTTCAGTAGAAGCAGTCCACCAGTGGCACCCAGCAATGTTGAGCAGGTGCCGACACCAACAAGTGACATCATTTCGGTAGAAGCAGTCCATCAGTGGCACCCAGCAATGTTGAGCAGGTGCAGACCGCAGTCCATAATATTCACTTTCACTAATCACACTGTTCATCAGCAGAAATTAAACATGACTAAATGTCACACATCATGTTCTAAAGTGCAGCACCATCACTAATCAGACAGTTCAGGCATGAACAATAGTTTGAATACACATACAATGCTTTTACACTAAACATACAAATCATAACAAACACACAAATGATATCAGATAATTGTCCTATTAACTATTACAATACACAAATACCAGTAAACCTATAATATTTATGGGTGTCAGTGCAAGCCACAACAAACAAGTAAAATAATATTTAGGAGATAGGTTGGGATCACTTCTCTGGGATTATAAAAGGAAAACACACAAAACACACTCACTCATCTTTCATCCACATTAGTGCTACTGTGTAACTGAATAGTGTTAACTGTGTAAATGCAATTCTGTCAAAATTTTATGTTCATCATGTGTATCAAGTAGTAGTGGCAGCAATGTATAACAGTCAATAATAGTTAGTCAACGTCATAGTCATCATGTCAAGACCAATGTTTGCCAAGCCAGATCAAAATGTACGGTTGCTGAACAACTGTCAGTGAGCCAAGATATGCAAATACTTCCTCTCTTCAAAAAAAGTATATACTGCTTAGTGATTTAACAAAGTGTGTGTGTAGACAATCTTCCTTCTACTTGAGTGTTCTAGTCTGCCATCTTTATCCTCCTTGTTCCATATAGACCAACAAAAAAAAATATGCTCCTCACTTACTTTACCTCTTATCCACCAAAACTCCAATAATCATCAGCATCACATAATCTCAATACTTCACTAATACCTCTTCAATACGTCGATACATATAAACCTTATCATCAATATCATTTACCTTACCTCTTGTCCACGAAAACACCAATAATCATCACTTAATCTTAATACTTCAATAATACCTCTTCACTACGTCGATATATATAAACCGCAGCACCAATATCATTTCACTTCCATAACAACTCTTTCCTCTAGTCAGTCTCCTCGAACAAGTACAGACAAAATCCTAGTGCAAACTTCAATTCAGCATCCCATACAATCCAAAGACACAGTGTCCACACACAACCTCTGTGTAATCCATCTGACCCAAATTTTCTACTCATTATTAATTATAAGATACATTTTGGTTCCTTGTCCATCATTAAATAAAAGAAATGCGTACATGACCTCTAACAGACTTAGTTCGAATAAATCTCAGTAATTAATTACGAATACGGAGTGTGAATGATCATAATATTTCACAGTGTGTACACCACTTCAAGAATCATGGCAGAAGCAAACATGTGGAGTATTTCTTGTGTCAAGTGTCACTTCCTATTTCAATTACTCACGAAAAATGCAGTGTAATAACTGTCGATGGTCTAAACCTAGTGTTGGTATGTCATGTCGTTATCTTCCTTCCTATTAGCATAAATTTATACAGCTTCCATAAAACCTCCAGCTCATGCGACTTCTATGAAGTTTCTCGTACTAATGTCGTTCGTCGAATTATAGCACTTCATTTTCTTATCTTAAAAATATAAGGCACTGAGCGTAAGCAAAACATGCAATAGCGAGTAAATATACCAGTAGATAACAGAATGTCAACAAGTGGATGCAGCACAATCCCTATAACGAGGCTCTGCCAAGCGAACAATCTATAATTAATACCACAGTGTAACCTAAACTCTATGTTCGTACACTATACATCAGCATTGCTATATTTTAAATTGAAGAGTAGTTATGACAACAAAACAGAAATGTGTAAATATGCAATCCATACGCAAAGCAGCAAATATGTATCTTACATAATAAACAGGTCATTATCATCATATCAGCATAAGCAAATAAATGTTCATATGTGACCTTAATAAGTAAACATGAAGGCGCAAGCAGATAAATCACAAAGTATAACTTACATACATAACCACAGTCAGCACAATTGATCAGTTGACAATTATAATTTAAATAAATAAGCACAGCAGGCACATAATAAAAAAATATGACATCAGTGAAAAAGCATAGCAGCCAAGCGATGCATAATATACACAAGTAACAAGCCTGTTCATTAATCAATCATTGTCAAAATCAGTAAATGTACGCAAGCATGTCGCTTCGCAAGTAAATTCATAGAACATGAAATTTAGCACAAAGTATGAATCACGTAATCGCGAGCAGCAAATTACATCTAAAATACGTACCTAAGTGGAATTATGTTACCTGAAAAATAAACTCAATTAACAGTTACCTTTTTTTTTAGTTTATTACTTTTTTCTTCGAAATTACATTCTTCCTGAAATTTTCTCCATAGCAAGTCCTCTTAACGTTGGACACACACAGAATTTACCTGAAGGTCTTAAATATTTTACACAACCGTATCCTGAAAAATACTGAACGTTAAAAACATAATTTATAAACTCACCATAGCTTTATACAGAATTTAGTCGGAGAAATTAGACTGTGTATTTGTTTACGTTTGTCAGTGCATTCGCACTGAGCGCTCGATCAGCTGTAGGCGCGTGACGTGGGAAGTGATTGTTTGCGGTCAACGACTGCCTTGTGCGGCGCGCAGACTTCACTGTTGCTTTGAGTACACGCCGCCGCCAGAACACGGCGCGGTATCCTTGTATTCTCTGCATGTTTACATGTAGCTGTTAGTTTCTCTAAAGTATGTCATTCCACAAAAATTTTTACGTTCGATATATGATGTATTCCCTTAGAGCGCCGAGATTTAAGAGTTTCTACTTCAACAGTGTTATCATGAATAATTTTGCGAATCCTATATGGACCGTTATAAAGCAGAAAAAATTTGCGACATAAGCCTTTTCCTTTGTGAGACAAACGATGAGAATTAACACCTTTTGACCAACTGACAAAATTTTTAAACGACCAGGACGTTTAGCTGATTTCTCACTTCTAGCAGCCGCAGACGCATTATTTCGTAGAGCCAGGTTGACAACTTCAGAATGCCGCAGTTTCCGTGAAGGCGGAAAAGGAACGATTTCAGAAATGCGATTTGTTGGTACTTTATTTTTTAATATCAATAGAGGCGGTAAAGAAGTTGAGTCATTAGGAAGTTCATTCAGAATGTTTTGAAAAATATGAAGATACTGATTCCAAGTTCTGTGATTCTGATGACAATAAAGACGGCACAATTTATTGATTTCCTTCATCCATCTCTCTGAAGCATTAGATTGAGGGTGAAAAAGTGAAATAAAATTGGTTTAATCTTACGACGCCGTAGAGTACGAAGCCAAATTTTAGAGCGAAACTGTGATCCATTATCTGATATAACCTTATCAACATGACCAACTTCTTTAAGAAAATGTTTGATGAAAGCATTAGATACTGAACGAGCTGTTGCTTTGCGTAAAGGTGTAAAACACACATATTTTGATGTCAATTCCACTGCTACGAAAATGTACGCAAAGCCATTAGTAGAACGAACCACTGGACCGAACAAATCGACTGCAGCCATGTCCTTTAATTTCGCTGGAATGATAGGAAACAACGGTGCTCTGTGAGAAACAGTTGGCGGCTTAGCCTTTTGACATAATTTGCATTTGGCAATAACAGATCGAATACGTTTTTCCATATTACTGAAGTAGCAATTTTCTCGTAATTTATGAAAGCATATCCTGGGACCAAAGTGTGCATAACTGAAATGCGTAAACGAGGTGTGGCCAAATCATCCAATCTAACAAAGCGTCTAAGAAAATTACAGACACCAAGGAAACTACGAACAGCACGTTTTGTGGAAGGAACAGCATAATTACGAATAGCATCTAGTTTCTCTGGATCAGGAAGAATACCGTCTGTAGAAATAATGTGACCGAGAAATTTCACCTGAGAACGACCAAATTCAGATTTTTCCAAGTTCACTGTAATGCCAACTCTTGCAAAAATACGTAATAATGAATCCAAAATTTTGTTGTGCTCACTCCAAGAACGTTTAGCAATAAGAATGTCGTCAACATATGAAGTAATGTTGTCACGAAGATAATCAGGTAAAATTTCGTTTAAACTACGAATGAATGCTGCAGAAAATATAGTAAGTCCAAATGGTAATTTCCAAAGTCACTTTTGGGTAAAACAGTCAAATCCGGTTAATCTTTACCTACTGTCTAGATAGATGGATAGTAGAAGAATTGTTTTTTATAGATGTAAAGAATAGTGAAAGAGTAGGCAGCGTTGCAGAAAACTAAAAGGGAAATAGCACCACTACAGCTCGGGGCCCTGTGAGCGCTACGGCACATATTCACTTAGTGTAGTCAATCCCCTGAGGACTTTAATAGCTGCACATAAATTTCAGTTTGTGACTTAGTGGCAAATTCGGCGGAAGTGCGTACATAAATTGATCTAATCATGAACATGGATGTATGTCATTCTTAGAATTGCGAAAGATCTTAAATTTCCGAACAGTCAAAAAGTGTTTATAGTCAAAGTTTTCGCCTCGTAGCGACAAAGACCTACCGCGTCTGTCCCAGTCCCAATGTCGATTATTGTCAAGTTCGCGCGTCTGGCGCTCTCTTGTTGCATCTCGTAAATGAAACAAATTACTTTCTTCAAACCCCTCTGCTATCTGTGATTCTAAATTTCTTTTGCTATCTTTTCCTACGATTTCACTGTCAATATGTTTGTCTTGCTTTTGTAATGCCTCAACATCCCTTTTAACGCGTTCATTAAATTTTCCCTGATTTTCAACATGTCTATTTATGTTCTGGTACTCTTCGGTTTCTGCAGATGGTAATGGAGCTGTATCATCCGAATCTCTGTCCCCATTTAAGCTAAGACTTATCGATTTATCTGTAATCTCCTCAACTCTTTCCGATAAGTCACCTATTTGTTCTTTCTGATTATTTACGTCTTCCGTAAGTGTCGCGACTCGGGTTTCGGTATTGTCACATTTAGTAGTTGACTGTTCACACTGTTGCGTTAAGTCATTTGGTACGGATTCCTCGATTCTTTCAAATACTTCATCCTAATCGTGTGCACGTTGTAAATTTAACTCTGAAAATTTTTGAACTATCACGCGATCTTTTTTTTTTCGTTCTCTGTCCTGTTCCTCTTGTCTGATTTCTGTTGGAATTAAGCTATTATTGTGAGCCTTCAAAATCGGTTGTACTTCTTCTCTAATTTCTTTCTTTGATTCGTCTTTCATGTTTTTGAAACATGTCCCTATTTGTGAGCCTAACTGTGTTGTCAAAGTTTCTATCTTTGTGTTAATTCTTCCTATTCCTGTTTTAATTTCAGATCGCAAAGTTAATATTGCACTCATCAACTGCTCCATCTCTTCTGTCGTTAATTTCGTATTCCGAAAATTTTTCGATTGTGAAAAATTTTGAACTGGTTCCGGACTATTTTCCCGACTTATTAAATTGTTTTCCACTTCATTATTCATATCACTGTTCTTCTGTGTTGGCGAGTTCGACATGTTAACAATTTCGTTATTCTGACTATTCATCATTTTTACCTTTTTCATCGATCGCGTAATCATTTACAAAACATACAAAACTCGTCACAATACGAAAATTACAGTGAATATAACACGTTATCACCAACAATACCATTCACACAGAATGCTTCCCTCAAACACGATTGACGAACAATTGAAATAATTGCACTAAATTGTCAAACCCGTAGACAAGACAATAAAAATTAAATTTTGAAAAATCCATCAGAAGAATGCCAATTACCAAATCTACACATGCAATATAGACCACAATTACTAAACTACAAATTACTACAACAATACTACTGTCTACTATTTTTGCAAGCAGAACAATTCCAAGGGACGATCCGAAGCAGCGGTCGCCACGTGCATGGGGGCTTAATTATAATAATATGCAAATAATTTTAATTTTGTGATTTAGTAGCTGACTGTTCGATTACGAAGTCTCGTAACGGTTGGCCCTGACTAGTATTATTACGCAATCTGACTGCATAGAACAACAACAAAGAATGAAACGGAAATTTTCATTAACACAATTAATTAATTAAGTCCCCAGCAACTATAAAACCTACGAAACCAAAGCACAAGTGTAACTGTTCTGTATGTGGAAGTATGACTCAACGCACATCTGGCACGGTTCTTCTTCAACAAGACAAGAATTTTTAAATACCATTTATACTGAAGTAACTAAAAAAATAAAAATACCATAATTACTCAAGAAAACCAGAATTACACTTTAATACAAGAACACAAGCCAGATGCTTTGTTGACTGAACCTGTAATGACGCATTATTCAGGACATTGAAATAATGAGAAAGAAAAGAAAAGTAATTTGTTACCTTAATTTATATTGATGAAAAGCACTCTAGACATTACAATCTCTCCACACCGACTCGCTACTATCACATCTCAACAAGAACTTTTCAGTATCACATCTCAGCAAGCACTGCCTACTAGCTCATCTCAACAAACACTCCTCACTACGACATCTCAGCACTGACTACCACGAGCTCCCCCCAAGCACTGCCCACTACGACATCTCAATAATCACTGCCAGTGGAGGCGGCGGAACAATACTCTCTAGCGCGATCTCTGGCGCTGTGGCTCAGTGTAGCCACCTTTCAATGTGTTCATTAGTCACAGCCCACAAATCTATTATTTTTAATGATGCATCTGCTTATGGCTTATCTGTAACACTGGAGAGGTGTTGTAGATTGTAATGACATAAATGTCCTGTCCCTTCCTGCTAACCACACAGGACATCATATTCCTATTGTAAATAACTCAATGCCCAATTCATTTCAAGTCTTGGCCAAAGTATATGTTCGTCTTTCCTTGAACAGGTGTGTGTGTGTGTGTGTTGTTGTGCTTTGGTAATAATAGTTATCTCCCTGGCAAGCCCAAGAAAACTAATATGAATCATAATGGTACACACCTTACAGTCTAAGACTGAATAAGCTGTTCAAGCCGAAAGGAAATGGTTGGAATACGAGAAGTGACAAGTATGATAACATATATATCTAAGTACATATAACAAGTTTTCTAATAAAATCTTAGTACAAATACATAAATTTAATGTGGCAGTCATTCATAAGATACTAATATAAAGCCCCACATGCATTGAAATCATGACAGTACAAAAGAGCAAAAATTGTATTCCCAGAAATTGTAAAGGTAAAACATTAGAAAACAAAAGGAAATATGGATACCTGTAATCATCAAAATTATTACATGTTAAAAACAAATGAAAAGAAAGAATAAAAAAATATTATTTGTGTGCACACACCTAAGACATTTCACTATTTTACCTAAATACACACACACCGAGCGAGGCAGCGCAGTGGTTAGCACACTGGACTCGCATTCGGGCGGACGACGGTTCAATCCCGTCTCCTGCCATCCTGATTTAGGTTTTCCGTGATTTCCCTAAATCGCTTCAGGTAAATGCCGGGATGGTTCCTTTAAAAGGACACGGCCGATTTCCTTCCCCATCCTTCCTTCACCCGAGCATGTGCTCCGTCTCTAATGACCTCGTTGTCGACGGGACGTTAAACACTAATCTCCTCCTCGTCCTCCTCCTCTAAATGCACACAAAACAAAAAACCACTGCTAACCCACTACAATACACACAAAACACCAACCATACCTAACCCACTAAAAATATACATAACGACAGGCAATACGTTAACTACAAACACATGTGAGGACAGGAAAGAAATAAATAAGAAACTTATATCAATACAGGGAACAACCACATTTGGGCTAACTAAAGTAAAAGTTATTGAATGCATTTAGAGAATTAGCTTCAATAAAAAGGTTGTTAGTGCAAAGTCAATCAAAAGACAAAATCTTGAAATATCATTCATTGCTAACAAACAAAATGACAAAAAAATTAATTTAAATGGTACTCCAAAGCAAACATAACGTACTGATTAAACAGTGTTATAAACGACCTATTTTGTTGCTTTCCTTGAGTATGTTTAATTTCAATAGTATCAGAACACAAAAGTTAGCAGAAAAAAACAGACAGAAATGAAGTAACTAACCAGTACTAAATCTATTGATTGTCTCTAACTAGAAGTTAGTACATATATGTGTACAAGAATTAGCTTATTTTCAATTGATCTAAATTTGTAAGTACTTTGACATGTCCTACATCCTTGTAAAAAGAGATCTACGGATGAATAGTGCTACTACTATTACTACTACTACTATTACTACATTTCCTTTCAGTGCACTGCCCTTATGATTTCCCATGTCGTTACCCAACCCTTATCACTTTACATCCCTTTTCTCTTATTATCATAGCTTTATATACGTTTAGTTTCACAAATATTTAATTGCTACAAACTAACATCTTTACTTTCTTCCCTTGTTTCCTCCATAAACATCAACATCTTATCTCATCAAATAACATCTTAATTCCAGTAGCAAATTTCTGTCCCATTAATACTCATGTTATGATATATCATTCATGAACACTTACGGAATTCTTCTTGCTTCTGCAAAATATAGATAAATCCTGTATCCTCTTCTTGTCCGTTTTCCTCATTCACACATGTTTTCAAATCCTTTTCATGAGTTACTCCCATCATATAAGTGCAGTTATTTCTTTCTGTATAGCATGCTTTAAAATAAACGTTTTAGGTCAACTTTCTTTGGACTTGTACATCCCTGTAACGTACAAAAAGACATTTCAAAACATCTACATAACTCAATATTCTCTGTTACAATGCAGTACATTGGCAAAGAGTGCAAACAGCCAATATACATTCCATAATTATTAAAGAAATAGAAAACTGGATGCAAGGACACAGTTATGTGCAAATATATACCTTCTGTTCATCAAGTAACTTCTTTGCGTTCATTCTTAAAGGTTTTAATTTACATCATTTTTCAGCAGTTTCCATCGCGTTACTCAATGCGAGATCATTTACTTCCATGTGAAGTAATCGTTGCGATGACAGAAAAGGTACAAGTTCTTGAATACAATTTGGTGGCTACTTGAACTTCAACATAAGTGTTGGAGGTAGCGAAATAGAACCATGGAGTGGCGCATTAAGTATATTTTCTAAAATGTTGATGTATTTGTCCCATGCCTGATATTGGTGCTGATAGTACGGTCTACACATTTCTTAAAGTTCTTCCATAATAAATTCCGTCGTATTGGATTCTAGCCAATAAAGAGATATGAAAACAGCTTTCATTTAATGCAACGCCATTTACACAACGAAGTGCAAGACCAAACATCTGAACCACTGTCCAAAATCAGTCTATCCACATGTCCATCTTCTTTCAGAAAATTTATGACCTTTGTTATGGCTTTTCTCAAAGGAATGAGTGGAATAAATTTAAGCATTACTTTAACTGTAATACAAATAATTCATTAATTTTCCTAATGACTTGTCCTCTTAAATGCATGGCAGCCAATTATTTTAGTATAGCTGGGATAATGGGATACAATGGAGAATCATGTGAGATGTTTGGTAGTTCAGCTTTTTCAGAATGTTTGCCTCTATTCATAATATGTTATTAAAATAATAAGTGTCACCAGATTTGTGAAAACATCCGCTTGGATCAAAATGAGCATAGCTGAGATGAGTATACTAGATGAGTTTATTGATGAGATCGTCAGGTATGCTGGAAATCCAAAGAGAACACTCCACACAACGTCTTTTCAAATTAATGTTATTATGCATCATTTAATGTAGTCTTAACGCAATTTTTGTTTTTTCATACCATTTCTCTTGTACATCTTTCCAATATGACAGCTATCTTGCTTTTTTGCAACGTTGTGTAAACAGGACGAGATGAAGTTCCCAAAAACAACCCTTTGGAGTATAAAAACTGATTACTTTGTCTTTTTCCTTCCCTACTATTTCCAACCAGACCAATAAGAGCATTAGACCAAGTATTGGCTACAACGTTCTGCGAACCATGAAACTAAACAAGACTAGAGTGAAATTCTTGTAGATATAGAGCGCAACGTTTGATCCAGACCTTTGTTAACTTGGATATCAAAAATTTTAAGTGTATGATTATTTGTGTAAACTTTAGTCCGTCTTTGATACAAGATGAAACGAAGTTTAGAAAATGCACATTTAGTAGTCAATGCCACTAATTAAGTACTGGAATAAATTCGTTCAGATTTAGTCAAAACACAGGTAGCAAAAGCTACACTTTTTGGTGTTCAACAGTACAATTCTCTTATACTTCTTGAGCATCGACAGCAATTTCTGAAGAATCACGACATAGGTCTCGATGAGGTGGTACAGTTGTAGCAAGAAGTGTTACCATTTAACTTTCAAATTCCATTTGATCTTGATCATTCTAGTGCTACACAATAATTCTTCCAGTAATTTCATACAGTCTCAGAGTTGAAAGAATTTTCGAATTTAGGATAGTATGGTTGAAATGTATTACACCTACAAAACTGTAAATCTAACGCTCAGTAGTAGGAGAAGTAAGCATCGTAATAGTTTCTAACTTCTGTGGTTTGATGCCTGCAGATGGAATGATGTGTCCCCGAAATTTAACTCTCTGTCTGCCAGACTCTGACTTCGCAATGTACGCTGTGGTACTAGATTCTAGAAACAGTCGCAATAGAGGGTTCAAAATACGACTATGTACCGATCAAGACTTTTCAGCGACCGGTGTAGTCAACATACGATGTAATATGGTCCTTTAAATAATCAGGAAAGATAGTGTTGAAGCTCCGAATGAAAGAAAAGCGAAGAATGGTTAAACCCAAGCGTGAATCTATAAAACCAATAAAAAAACTCCAAAACATAGAAATACAGTACATTTTCGACAAAAGCTTGTCGTTAAATCAGTGGAGGGTAGTACCTTCACACCAAAAAAGTTTTGAAAAAGTTCATCTGAAGTTTGCGGTTGGTCAGTCCCAGGCAAAAATATGGTGTTAATTTGTCATGCGTTAAGGCGAAGTCTGATTGATAAATCTTTATTCTTTAGCTCGTGGAAGGGAGTCTTATAAGAACCAACTGCAGTTTCTGTGATGAAACGTTGTCTGAATTTCTGCTCTGGCTTGTTCTCTCTAGTGTATTCGAATAACATATGGTGTGACGCGAAATTTATGATGTTTCCTGTTTCGAAATTAATACTGAAAACTTTTGATAGTGACTGGATGATGATTACAACCGAGGAAATGGGTTTGTAAAATGTAAGAAAGATCTTTTGTTTCATTTTCATAATAATCTTCAACTATCTGCTTTTTGCTGTATCGAGCTATGTATGTCAACGACATGCTCTGTGTCTTCACAGAAAGTATGCGCAAGATCTAGATCGTTACGAAAAAATTCGCGTGGATAATGCGACGTCTGCTGTAAAAGAAAACTACTCCTTCCTACCTAGAAATCCAGTCCTCAAACATCAAACGTAGTGACATTTTCAACCGTTAATCCTACCTCACCATAATTAAAATTCCGAACAGCTTTACGCTCACTCAATAAGTGTACTGTTAACATTATCTCAGTGGACAAAATCCCTACAATCAGAAAACTCCTAGAAAACATAAACCATGACTCTCAAAACCTAAGCAGGTTTGTTTTTTGATATCTACTCACGTTACAAAAACAGAACTTTTCACTTTTGTGTTCTCTAAACTGTAACGTTGGACAGGCAACTGCTTTTTTCACGTTTGCTGAATGGCTAACCACCGAGACAGGACTGCATGAATCCAAAACTACTACAATATCTCGTATGTGTTCCAAACGAACAAAGTTTAACTTATTCGTAGCTGTGTTTTCTATGTGACCTAGTACATTGTTTGCTGTCGGTAGTGCTAATCATTGTTCTGTCGCACCTTTGCGATGGGGATTATCGCATGAGTTAGGCGGCAGAACATCAATCATGCCTCTGTGGAGTCGTTCTACCAGAATAATGTCCACTCGGAAGCGAATCTTGCCTGCAATTACTTTGATAGTTCCGAACGAAGCAATTTTCATTTCTATAATTTATGTAATGCCACATACTACACTCCTGGAAATGGAAAAAAGAACACATTGACACCGGTGTGTCAGACCCACCATACTTGCTCCGGACACTGCGAGAGGACTGTACAAGCAATGATCACACGCACGGCACAGCGGACACACCAGGAACCGCGGTGTTGGCCGTCGAATGGCGCTAGCTGCGCAGCATTTGTGCACCGCCGCCGTCAGTGTCAGCCAGTTTGCCGTGGCATACGGAGCTCCATCGCAGTCTTTAACACTGGTAGCATGCCGCGACAGAGTGGACGTGAACCGTATGTGCAGTTGACGGACTTTGAGCGAGGGCGTATAGTGGGCATGCGGGAGGCCGGGTGGACGTACCGCCGAATTGCTCAACACGTGGGGCGTGAGGTCTCCACAGTACATCGATGTTGTCGCCAGTGGTCGGCGGAAGGTGCACGTGCCCGTCGACCTGGGACCGGACCGCAGCGACGCACGGATGCACGCCAAGACCGTAGGATCCTACGCAGTGCCGTAGGGGACCGCACCGCCACTTCCCAGCAAATTAGGGACACTGTTGCTCCTGGGGTATCGGCGAGGACCATTCGCAACCGTCTCCATGAAGCTGGGCTACGGTCCCGCACACCGTTAGGCCGTCTTCCGCTCACGCCCCAACATCGTGCAGCCCGCCTCCAGTGGTGTCGCGACAGGCGTGAATGGAGGGACGAATGGAGACGTGTCGTCTTCAGCGATGAGAGTCGCTTCTGCCTTGGTGCCAATGATGGTCGTATGCGTGTTTGGCGCCGTGCAGGTGAGCGCCACAATCAGGACTGCATACGACCGAGGCACACAGGGCCAACACCCGGCATCATGGTGTGGGGAGCGATCTCCTACACTGGCCGTACACCACTGGTGATCGTCGAGGGGACACTGAATAGTGCACGGTACATCCAAACCGTCATCGAACCCATCGTTCTACCATTCCTAGACCGGCAAGGGAACTTGCTGTTCCAACAGGACAATGCACGTCCGCATGTATCCCGTGCCACCCAACGTGCTCTAGAAGGTGTAAGTCAACTACCCTGGCCAGCAAGATCTCCGGATCTGTCCCCCATTGAGCATGTTTGGGACTGGATGAAGGGTCGTCTCACGCGGTCTGCACGTCCAGCACGAACGCTGGTCCAACTGAGGCGCCAGGTGGAAATGGCATGGCAAGCCTTTCCACAGGACTACATCCAGCATCTCTACGATCGTCTCCATGGGAGAATAGCAGCCTGCATTGCTGCGACAGGTGGATATACACTGTACTAGTGCCGACATTGTGCATGCTCTGTTGCCTGTGTCTATGTGCCTGTGGTTCTGTCAGTGTGATCATGTGATGTATCTGACCCCAGGAATGTGTCAATAAAGTTTCCCCTTCCTGGGACAATGAATTCACGGTGTTCTTATTTCAATTTCCAGGAGTGTATTTCCTCTGCCATTGCCTCTACCGGGCATGTTACCTCTCTTGTGAAAATTCTCTCTTGCATGCCAGTTGTGTGTGTAGAATGGTTGATTCTGTTTTCGTGTCTGATTTTAACCAGATTTCAAAATTTCTACGCAAATGGTAGCTGCTTCTATGTTCGTTTGGTGTAAAGAATTTGGTCTGTTGTAATTACGTTTGTTGATATTATGACTGTCATTGTGTAACTCCAATTCCTGCAGTAAACCTTGAAATACTTCCATGTCGTCTTTGCATATGCCTGCCAGTATAATGTGTCTCAAATGGACCGGCAGTTTCCTCAAGCAAATACATATGAGCTCAGACATACCGTAAGCGTATGACAAATAATAGTTCTCCCGCACAATCTCATGACAATTAAGTGCTGAGACTGAAAATCTTGACTGAACAAATTGTTTTACGCGATATAGTGTAGCCTGTGACTATTACAGATATAATAATGCGTGACAGAATCATCCATAACTTGTATACCGTCCAGCTACAGAGCGCATCCTTGTAGCAGGTTCACTTTCCAGTTACCTACGCATGAATTCTAATTTGTGACAAGGTTGTAATGAAAAATCAGATTTGTCTATACAATCACAAGCAATATCTTGGAACTAACATTTCAAAACACTTTGATTTTCGTAACCGTAGAAAAATGTTTGTAATCGAAACTGTCACTCTTAAGTGTGTTCGAATGTTGTTTGTTGAACCACATCGGCTGCCAAAAGTATTGCTAGCGAAACTAACATTATTCACTACAATGATACCTAAACTCCATAAGATTTCAAGTTCATAAGAGTTCTCTAAATGAAAATTACCCGAATCCCTAACATCACCACTTCGAGTAAGTTTTCTTTCGATACGTGTGAGCTAATCTCGTATTGTGTTTACTTCCAGTTCTGTTACAGATTTTCATGAACCATCTGTAAATCGTTTCAACGCTTGGTATTCTTCGGTTTCCGAAAAGTAAACCAGTAAGGCATCGTCAGACTCACTGCCTGTGTTGGTTGATAAATTTGTCACTTTTGTAGTCATTTCGTTGACTTTTTCAGAAAAGGTACCTAGTAGTTCTTTTTCTGATTGTAATTTTAATGTTCCTATATGTTCATCCGTTTCGCTAACGTTAGCTTCGAGTTGTTCATTCTGTTCTTTTACTTCAGTGATTACAGCACTTAACATTCCACTTTTTACCTTGGCTAACAGTTTCGGTTGGTCATGAAGTTGATTTTTATCAATAATTGAGATCATTTCATCTAACTTTTTATCTTTTTCTATAGGCGTCTCAGTCTGTAGACGCTGTTATTTCCCAAAATTTCTGCCTCTAGTTTCCAAATTATTCTTTATTGGCGGGAAATCGTCATTAATATCTTGCGTAATTTGAACTGAC
This sequence comes from Schistocerca nitens, assembly GCF_023898315.1. Classification (NCBI taxonomy): domain Eukaryota; kingdom Metazoa; phylum Arthropoda; class Insecta; order Orthoptera; family Acrididae; genus Schistocerca; species Schistocerca nitens. Next base: position 469,884,146 of record NC_064620.1, on the reverse strand, counting down.
AGATTCTGCATCTTTGATTTCATCTCTTACTGTGACCTAGTAATTTCTTCCATTTTCAATTTTTACCTTACCTGTGACATGTTCTTCCAGTTTTTTATGCATTTTCTTCAAATTTTAGTTCATTTTGTTCTTCATTTTTAGCAACTATTCTACAAGATTAACATTACTAGATGCGACATTCGTGCCAACAGAAGTGGATGCAGGTACAGTCTGCACAAAAGAAACTGACATAAGACTGAATCTACCCTTTCTGTCTGCATGGGCTGCGAAATGTGGTTCTTATTCTTCCTCAAAGCCTAAGCTTCCTCCATCAGTGTTCAGTTCAGTAGCTAAATTCGACAATACATTTGTTCTGAGCCTGCATATCTGTAATGTTTTCGAAATTTTCCGTGGCGTCATTAATTTGTGATAAATTTTCAACAAAACTAATTTCTCCTAATGTAGAATCCTCATTCTGAATTTCCCTTATTTCTCTCAAAGGATGACTGGATCTAGTGTTACTAGCCATAGTGCTGGTTCGTAACAAGAATGAAGTACAACAAAAAGGTTTCTCTTGCCTACAAAAACATGAAACTTCCAATCAAAGGATATTCACAGACGGATAAATTGTCCCAGAATGACTAATGAAAATCCTATGTGTTTCAAATAAAGCCTCGTAAAATTTGCATGAAAATGACTTCAGTCTTCACAATCGCTTTTCACCGAAACCATGCAAATGTCACACAAATATCTAACACATTCTCAGAAAATAGCACATATAAAGAGAACACAAGTGATAATTCATACCGAAAAATATAAAAAGTTTTACACCAGCATTACCAGCAAAGAAGAATGTGCGCAGTTTCTTGAACAAATTGGTTGTTATAACTTCACTATTGAGACGGTACCTCCATCTGACTACGATATCACATAGTTCCTAAAACTTAGCATCCTAGGCAAAGAATTAATCAATCGTTTTCTGAATATAAATAAATATAGTGAATTCTGTAAATTAAAATTGTCGTACTGAACTGTTTTCCCACATTTAATTCCATATATGTCTGTGTTGTAATGCTGAACAATCCAAGTGTTGCAATTAGGAAACGCTATCTGATAAAATGAGTTGTAATCTAACTGAAACTATAAAACTATGCTACAATTAACTTCAATCAAATTACTTAGAAAACCTAAAGCTGCAAACTAAAGAAACTTTCCTGTCAAATTCTGAATTATACAGTTAAGGAACAGTGCTACAATGTGTGACGTCACAATACGTGAATTTCAATTTCAACACAAAAAACAAACAAAATGAAAATGCTACATTAAATTAAAAATTCAATTTTGATAGAAGAAATAACCAAAATATTTTTCTAAACGTGCTCTGGGAATCTACGTGCACAAACTGACTAACTAACATTCTGAACACTAAATAATGCATACGCGAATGTAACATTGCACTGCAAAAACAAGACTGTCTGCATAGGAAATGATATCTGATATGAGCGTTACATAAACTGGAACTGATGACAATTTTGAAACGCAAGCTAACTGTAAATGATCTTACTTTGTTCTGACTGTGACGTTAAACTGGACATAGCTAATTTTTATGGCTCACATGTGGCAACGGAAATGCGATATTGCTCGACACAGATGAAAGTTAAAGTACAGCGCAGCAGCAGACCAGCCAAACAGAAGAAAGTATTGTGCAGTGCAATGCAAGGACGAGCATCTGTGTTAAGCGGACGGTGCTTCACTTTTAAGCAGCTGTGTTCTGCTCAGTGCAGTGGGGCCATACATAACCAAATAATGAAATTTGTGAAGAGACCGTGGAAGGTACTGATTTACTGAGGGATTAAAACGAGACTATCATTCAAAACTCTACAGTGACTAATGAAGTTCATTATTTCACTATTAAAGTCACCTTTACAAAATTACTCCTTAATAAAAATATGATGCTGCGATGAAATTAATTAGTAGAATCGTAAATGACTGATAAACCTGCAACTTTCGACTGCAAGCCATGCGAGCATATAACTCTCCTCATTCACATCTGAACAATGAAACTAAATAACCTGAACCACGAAAAGAAAATCCTACTAAAACTTTTCGTTTTCGAAACACAGCATAAATTACGTGCAGGCAAGCGAAGCAGCGAGAACATTGCCTGAAAATTTTTACACTTCTCAGATTAATATCCACAAAATCATGTATACAAAATTCAATACCCTCTGTATCTTTACGTACTGCAGGCTATTCCAGACCGTTCCGTAGTGCGACCGGCAATGACAGAGCCACTGGCAGGCAAATATCACAGTGCTTGTACTCAGAAGCTCTTTAGCCTAACATATCGACTAATGAAAACTATCGTTTGAAAAATGTCCACTGTACAAATATGGAGTGTGACACGTCGAATGAAAATATAGAGTTCATATCACATCCTTGAACATCAATAATAAAGTAGAAAACTTAAAAACTCTACCTTTGCATCAGTTGCCAGTTGCTGCCTTACGAATATGTGGTTACCATTAGGGATCCACCTGGTGTAGCGACAGCACACGAACAATAGGCGTTTAGCTGCTCCTTTGTAACAGGTCCAAATCAGTTACAGTCGCGCGGCGCAACTTTTGTCAGAATCCGGTACTTCACCTCTTACATCGTCCACGGTCGTCTACATTAGGGCATGTGATTGTTTATTTTTATTATATATGCATATGACCATTCGTGAAACACCACATTTACGTGATACCTTCCCATCCCACAAATTTGTGCGACTGCTCCGCTGTATAGCAACAGCAGTGAATACGGTTACCCCAGACATGCTCGCAAAAGTGTGTGAAGAGTTTGATTATTGTCTCGATGTTTGTCGTACCTTCTGTGGGGGGCACAATGAACAGTTCTGAAAGTGAATAACAATTTCGATTCTCAATATAAATGAATCGTGTTAAAGGGGTTAAGAGGCAGTTTTGCATAAATTGTGTACTGGATTGGTTAGGTGGTATTGGAAAAGGGTTTTAACATGCTAAAAGAGCTGCCTCCAGTGGTGGATGATGTAGGTGCTACAAGGTCCGGTAATTGGCATGAGAAGTAACTCCTACGACTTTTCCATGCCAAATGAGATGATTGCAGACTGTGTTAAGCGAGTTATCTGTACTGGACATACGTAAGACATGCTTCCGCTAGCTCCTACCGCTTCGTATCAGGTATCCTGCGTGTCTTCGTTGGCGGCAAGATGGATAGCGAAAACAATATCAATAATTCAGCAGAGGGAGTAACAGAAAAATTGGCAACTCTAAAGGACGGTGTGAGCAGAGACGAGGAAGAATTTTGTTCCTGACCGTGTAATGAACACCATAGCAACAGCTCGCCATAAGTTACCATTTAAATTTCTTCAGATGAAAGACAGCTATTTTATGGACTTCCAGCAAGAAGTTGATATGATTATTGAAGCAAATAAGGTAAATACAAGTTCTGCCTCATGAATTAAACGCCCACGCTTGGGGAAATTCAGATAAAAGAGACATTTAGTGAAGCAGAGAAATGGTAAATTACGAGAATATTGAAAATAGGGTGGCGATGCGAATGTTTCAAAACGGCCACATTGACTGAGGTCACTTCTGCAAATTGGCTGCTTTCAGAGAAGAAAAGGGAAAGTATAATGTAATAACTACCTGAGGTGCACTGTTTTACAGTGAATTGTGCCATAACAGAACAGCAAAATGATTAGTAGAGGTAAAAATATTGCAAAATTTCTTCGGGGGACTTAGCCCGTTTAGCATTTCAACACAAATTTGTTTAGAAAAGTCAGTGTTTATTTGCTGTTCTGATATTATGTGCTGTGATAAACTGGTTTCCTAAAGTTAGTGAGCAATTGTTGACGTGAAGGTAGTGCATATTTACGTTTTTGTTATTCGAATAAGTTTTATTCTGAATAACCTATTCTCTAAAGCATGATGACCCCGCAATTAATTGTGATACGTATCAAAAGATGTACAGAAATGGATATACAAGAAAAACATTTGTAAAACTGGAATGTTATTTTGAAAATAAAATTTTTGTTGACATATGAGTAAATCAAAACCTTTCAAGTTTCTATCTTCATCAAATAGAAGGCACAGCCTAATGAAATCAGATAAATCTGTTGTAGCTGAGAGTGGTAAGAACTGAGTTTTGAGTCTAACGTAAGAAATACGGTCTGCTATGAGCGCCATTCGTAATATATTTGGGTGGAACTTCGTATTGTCTGTCATAGCTGACAATCTACATAAAGCATCGGTGCTGACTGCAGCTAGTCGATGTTGGAAAAATAAGGGCTACTCGTATAGAGCACGGATCCAACGACGATTCTACTTCCAAGCTATTTTCGGAGGTCGTAAGAAAGTTTCGTAGACAACAAGCACCAATCAGTGTGACACCTCTGGTCTAATGCGTTGCGAGACCTGTCAGAAGAACCAACCACCACTGAGTTCCACACTTCACCAAAACTGAGAAAATTTAGATGAGGAAGTGGGAACCAAACATTTATTCACGTAATTATGCAGAATTTATTAGATTGCAGACATACAGGTGTCGTCAGATATTCACAAAAATATCATCCACACGATCCGGAATATAAGAGGGGCAGGATAACTGCGGGAATTGTCGCACAATCTGCTTAACAACTCATACATACTTTCTGACAAGAATAATATACAGGAGAGAGAAAAATAATACATAGTAGTTGACGGATGAGGATCAGTTTGGCTTTCTGAAATGAAAATCAAAACACGATCATAGAGTCTGCGAAACCAGAAAAAGTGTTCGACGACGTAAAATGACACAAAGTTGGAAGTCGTCTGCAGTAGATATCTTTCATACGCTGTGTTAGTACGCATATTAGTAAAGATTATGTCTCAAAGAAACTATTGTCACTTTTTCGTCTGTTGGAGTAACGGTAGTAGTAGTAGAATTCTGTTCATTTGTAGATCACTTACACAAGGGTATTAGACATGTCGTATTAGTACAACTTAGGACCAATAAAAATAACCTAATTCAGATATAAAGACGTTTACATGCTTATAGGTCTAGTTTGACAAGTGTGGGGCAGGTAGCCGCCCGTGGCCTAGTTACAGGAATCACTTCGGATTATGCCTCAAGTAACGTAGGGAAACTTCAGAAAACTTAAGTCAAGATGGCGAGATGAAGACTGGAGCCTCTGCCTTTCCGGAACAAAATGCCAGCCTGTTTACAACAGTACTACCTCATCTGTTTTATCCCTACTGTACAACAGAGTTGTGCAGATAAGCCTTCTAATACTGTAAGCTTGTTCCATACTTTTCATTTACCTCTCACTCCCAGTCACTGCACACACTATACACATATTATTTCATAACACACACTATCTACTAAAGTGAGGACCACGGCAACGATATTTGGTTTCCGTTTGCAAGCCTCAAAAATTGAAACAGAATCCCTCTACAATGTGATGTTGAGCTCAAAAAGAGGATAAGGTGTTAGTTTCATATATTGTGTAGCTTTTTTATCTGAGATGACAGACGTTATTTCTATATTATTGTTATTATTGTGTAATATTATCTAACAAAACGTTCACAGTGTAAAATGTATTGGTTAGCAGATAATTTTAACTCCCTTTTTAAATAAGTTCGTTGTAGTGACCTCTTTAATCTCTTGGGCAATTGATTGTAGAGTTTCATTATTTGTTTGAAAATACTATTTAGAGTTTTATGTTTATTATTTCTTGGTAAATGTATACTCAGTCTCGATCTTGCTCCATGGTCATGGAACGACCTGTTTGTGCAGTAGCTGACAATCTTATTTTTGATGTGCACAACTGTTTGGTGAATATACTCACATAGTGTAGTTGAAATCCGCAATACTTTCAACAGATCTTTAAAATGAACTTGACTACCATTTTAGGTTATTACTGTTATGACCTCTCTCTGTAGGATGAAAAACTGTTTATATCATGTGCATTATAAACGTAGAAAATAATCCCGTAGCTCAGAACTGTGCGTAGGTGCGAGTAGCATGTACTTAAAATATACTGGCTATTTCAGACTGATGCAGGACTCTTAACGGCATAGCGTGCTGGTGACATTCTGCTTCTGCGTTCACGCCTCTTCAACTGAGAATCAATATTCGTCCTAGAAATTATGAGTTTTTTAAGCAGTCTGTAGAGGTGACATCTATACTTAATTAAACTGTGTCAATTTCTCTGTTTAAAGTGAAAATTATTTCTTTTTTCCTTTTTCTTCTTTAAGTAAAATGGCCTTGAGTGTTTCATTCTCTGCATCTGCGAAGCGGTGCCCATTTTTCTCTGTGACAGTAATATTGATTTCAGCACCAATGAGAAATTTTACGTCGTGACTGACATTATTGGGAAAGTCAGTGATGTATATCAGTATTGTTGATGTATATCTGTGTTGGTCCTAATATTCTACCCTGAGTTACTATTACATTAACTTATTTTGGTCCTGATAAGTTTAGCCTTATTTTAGCTGTGTGTTCTCTCAGCTATCATGTAGGCATAATCCAAACCTCTCATTAGTTATATCTTTTATTGCTAATGATTCTAGCTTATTTAGTGGAATCTTATAGTCAGAATTATCAGAAGCCTGAGAAAGATAGTCAGTCGGCTGCTGTTGCTGCCTTGGCTGGCGACGATTGTCTTTCGCTGAGGTGGTCCGTGGAGCTGTGAAGTGGTGGCCTTGTGCCTATTGATATCACTATGTACGCTGCCGGATTGGACCAATTCCGGCGATTGGAAACGGTGAGCCTTGCTGCGCCTCGGTCGACTCTGAGCGTAACGAATGCCCGGGAAGTGGCGAGGTGGATCACAAGCTGATTGTGAATGTTTCTCTCGAATCTGGTTCAATGCGTGGAACTATGTACGCTGGTTAAAGGTGTCACAAATGTAGTGGCCTCTAGCATACGTTTGCATGTGACTTGGTAGCACAGCATGCTCAGCTGAATTACATTGGCTAGTCTCTATAAACGCTTCCTTGCCCTGTGGGGCTTGCTGTAATTACATGCACTGAACAGAAGACTGGTAGTAACTTCGTACATGCAGTTTTCAGATAACTGGGTAACCTTGTGTCAATGCCCATATGCCACGCGCCCCTGTAAGCAATATAAGCTTCGGTTTGGTCAACTGTTACTCCTTAGTAATGTTATAAACTTAGTCTGTTTCGGTGGACTGCTCCTCGGCTCTTGTAATTGGGCGCTTTTCCCGCCATGTCGTCGGCGAAGCAATTGTAGCGTCCACATGGTCTGGGCCGATCAGTTGATGGAGAAAGGAAACTGCCGAATGCAATAAACGTATTTCTAATATTGCTGCTCAAAAGTCAAGGAGCTGGCGCCTTGGTCGTGGATTATGGACTAAGTTATTTACATAACAGCTTATTACAGTTATTACATTTAAAGGTTTCAGAGTGCCTTGCATAATTTGCTTGCCGCTTGGCATTAGGACTGTCTTTAAGTGTGTGCCTAGCACTATTTCCTTTCATTCTGTGCGAGTGCACGAAATTCATTTAATCACATTTTATTAGTCTCTTACTGAATGTCAGTTTTACGATTTTAGCCGGTCGTGTGTCTAGAGAAATCGCAGTTTCTGAAATGAAGTGATCAACAGTCTTCTTCTTGTTATAAATTTAATCAGTCATTTTCTTAACGTCAGTAGTTTTTAGTTTTCGTTTTTGGCACGGATTCAGTGAGTTGCTTGTACTTAAAGATGTTGATTGCCTTAATAATTGATAAATATTTGAAGCAAACATCTTACTTAAAATACCAAAGTACTTATGACACAGTGTGTCTGAGAAAACTTTTATTTTCTAAGGAGACCATTACTTCTACCTTTTTTAAAAAATATCATTATTCTATACGTTATCTAAGACTGTTCAAACTCAGTGATTTGTGACAGAAAAAATTTCATTATCATAAATGCTTGCATTTCCTTAAGGTTGTTGTATGAAATTAAGCTTTCCCATTTTCAAATACATTTTCTTGTAAAAATTTTTAACTGAGTGGTGTTACTGTTGTGTTACACTTCGATTCCCCTTCCACACCAGAGCCCTTGTTCCGGCGTTTAAATTCCACTTAGATGTACTCAGACAGGTGACAGGAATGGCGCTCTGCTGCAAACCAACCTCATAGTTTAACAGTGAAAGAAGAAGAAGAAGAAGAAGAAGAAGAAGAAATGTACTCCGTCAATCCTATCTGATAAGGGCCCCACATAGGGCAGCAGTACTCCAAAAGAGAATGGAGAGCATTGTGTAGTCAGTTCCATTAGTAGATCTGTTTTATCTTCTAAGTGCTCTGTGTTCTGCCAATAAAACGCTCTTTTTGGTTCGCCTTCCCACAGATTTTCTACGTGATCTTTCCTGTTTAAGTTGTTCGTAACTGTAATTCTTAGGTATCTATTTCAATTTACAGCTTTTAGATTTGATTGGTTTATCGTGTAACCGTAGTTTAAAGCTTTCCTTTTTGCACTCATGTGGATGACCTGACGTTTAGCACAATTTAGTGTCCATTGCCAATGTTCACACTGTACTGATATCTTATACCAATCGTCCTGCAACTCCTTTTGATCTTATGGTGACTTTAATAAACAATAATCGACAGCATCATCTGCAAACAAAGTAGGATGGCTACCTAGAATGTCTCCTAAACCATTTGTATAGGGAAGAGACAGCAGATAGCCACACCTCTGTCATGGGGAACACCAGAAAACACTTCTGTTTTATTCGATGACTTCCCGTCAATCACTACAAACAGTGACCTCTATGACAATCAACTTGCTAGATAAGCTGTCATACGTATCCTGGGAATGTAGAGAAACGGAATCCCTTAACGATAGCATTCAACAGGTACTGTGATTAATGACCTAATTGTGTTCCACAAGAACGATGTTTACTAGATCCTTGTTGACTATGTGTCAACAGACCATTCTTTTCGAGGTAATTCGTAATGTTTGAACACAATATATTTTCCAAAATACTCCCTCATATCGACGATAACGATATGTGCCTGTAATTTGTTGAAATACTCCTATTTCCTGTCTTGAATACTGGTGTGATCTGTGCAACTTTCCAGTCTTTGGGTACGGATCTTTCGTCGAGAGGGCGGTTGCATATGATTGCTAAGTATGGAGCTATTGCATAAGCATAGACTGAAAGGAAGGTAATTGGTATATGGTCTGTACCGGAACACTTGTTTTTGTTGTTTTAAGTTGTTTCACTACTCCGAGGATGTCTTCTTATAAGTTGCTCGTATTCGAAGCTGTTCTTCATTCCTTCTTTGCGGAAGTAATGTTGGAAGGTAGTGTTTAGCAGCTCTTCTTTAATAGCACTGTCATCGATACTAGTTCCACTGCTGTTGGGCAGAGAAGGCATTGATTGTGTCTTGTCGCTAGCATACTATACATACGACCAGGATCACTTTCAATTTTCTACCGGGTTTTGAAACACAGTACCTATTACAAGCATATGGCATTGAAGTCTGCACTAAATTTCGACCTTCTGTAAGAAATCGCTTGGCTTGGGGATTTTGTGTTCGTTTAAATTTGGCATGCTTTTTTCGTTGTTTCTGCAACAGTGGTCCGACCTGTTTTGCTTTCCATGGGGATCAGATCCGTCTATTGATAATTTATATGGTACATACCTTTGAAATTCTGTCGATACTACTTCTTTGAACTGAGCCAACATCTGATCTAAACTTAAATTGTTAACTTGGAAGGAGTGGAGAGTGTTTCTCAGGAAGGCGTCAAACGAATTTTTATGTATCTTTTCAAACTGATTCATTTTTCGTTTATTTTTGGTGGATTTAGAATCTAAGGTATTGAATCTCGCTACGACGACATTATGTTCATTAATCATCGTATCTCTTTTGGTGCTCGTTATTAACTCAGAATTATTTCTTGCTAAGAGTTCCAGTGTATTTTCACAACCGTTTACTATAAGAGTGGCTTCATGTACTAATTGCTCGAGATAATTTTCAGAGTATGCCTTTAGCATATACTCGGGTGTTGCTCTATGTGTACCTCCGAGTTTAAACATATATTTTTGCCATCATATTGAGGGTAAATTGAAGTTACCACCAACTATTAGTGTGTATAAGTTCGGTACGTGTTTGAAATTAGACCCAAGTTTTCTTTGAACCTTTGGGCAATTGTTTCATATGAGTTGGGAGGTCGGAAACAGTATCCAATTTTTGTTTTATTTCGGTTGCCAATAATGACCTCTACCCATACGAACTCACAGGAACTATATGCTTCAAAATTACTAAAAGATAAAATACTTCTAATAGCAAACAAACACTGTACTGCCAATTGTGTTTAGCCTATTCTTTCTGATCAGCGTTAGATCCTTCGCAAAAATTTCGGCTGAACGTATGTCCGCCTTTGGGCAGATATCAGTGTCTATAACGATTTAAGCATCAGTGCTCGGGGCTCTGGTAGTTTTCCAACAAAGCTATGAGAATTTACAACTGTTATACTTATTGTTCCTCGGTCTACGTTCTTCCAAGGTTGGACCTGCACTTTTTAAAACTGAAGTTATTTTTGTGTTTCCCCGTGCGCTCCAATCTAAGAAATCGCCCAGTCTAAGCAACAGATCTCCGGCTACCCGTGTAGACGCCGCCTCCGTGTAATCGATTGCTGACCTATTTAGCGGAATCTGAAACACCACCACCCTATGGTGCAAGTCGAGGAATCTATAGCCTACGCGATCGCAGAACTGTCTGAAACTCTGGTTCAGATGCTCCACTCCACCCTGTACCGGAGATCCGCAATCGGTCCTGTCAACCGTGATTAAAATACAGTCCTGACTTGGTTGCATCCGTCTATCATCTGCTTCCAAAACTGAAAGAGCACATTCGAAGAATTCGCTTTGATAGTGACGATGCGTTGCAAGCAGAGGTGAGGTTCTCGCTCTGTGAACAAAGTTAAACATTCTACAGTGACGGTATCAAGTAACTGCTCTCTGGCTGGGAGAAATGCATTCGTCGCCAGGATGACTATGTTGAAAAATAAGTATGTAGACATGAAGAATGTTGTTGTTGTTGTTGTGGTCTTCAGTCCTGAGACTGGTTTGATGCAGCTCTCCATGCTACTCTATCCTGTGCAAGCTTCTTCATCTCCCAGTAACTACTGCAACCTACATCCTTCTGAATCTGCTTAGTGTATTCATCTCTTGGTCTCCCTCTACGATTTTTACCCTCCACGCTGCCCTCCAATGCTAAATTGGTGATCCCTTGATGCCTCAAAACATGTCCTACCAACCGATCCCTTCTTCTAGTCAAGTTGTGCCACAAACTTCTCTTCTCCCCAATCCTATTCAATACCTCCTCATTAGTTACGTGATCTACCCACCTTATCTTCAGCATTCTTCTGTAGCACCACATTTCGAAAGCTTCTACTCTCTTCTTGTCTAAACTATTTATCGTCCATGTTTCACTTCCATACATGGCTACACTCCATTCAAATACTTTCAGAAACTACTTCCTGACACTTAAATCTATACTTGATGTTAACAAATTTCTCTTCTTCAGAAACGATTTCCTTGCCATTGCCAGTCTACATTTTATATCCTCTCTACTTCGACCATCATCAGTTATTTTACTCCCTAAATAGCAAAACTCCTTTACTACTTTAAGTGTCTCATTTCCTAATCTAATCCCCTCAGCATCACCCGATTTAATTTGACTACATTCCATTATCCTCGTTTTGCTTTTGTTGATGTTCATCTTATACCCTCCTTTCAAGACACTGTCCATTCCGTTCAACTGCTCTTCCAAGTCCTTTGCTGTCTCTGACAGAATTACAATGTCATCGGCGAACCTCAAAGTTTTTATTTCTTCTCCATGGATTTTAATACCTACTCTGAATTTTTCTTTTGTTTCCTTTACTGCTTGCTCAATATACAGATTGAATAGCATCGGGGAGAGGCTACAACCCTGTCTCACTCCTTTCCCAACCACTGCTTCCCTTTCATGCCCCTCGACTCTTATAACTGCCATCTGGTTTCTGTACAAATTGTAAATAGCCTTTCGCTCCCTGTATTTTACCCCTGTCAACCTCAGAATTTGAAAGAGAGTATTCCAGTTAACGTTGTCAAAAGCTTTCTCTAAGTCTACAAATGCTAGAAACGTAGGTTTGCCTTTTCTTAATCTTTCTTCTAAGATAAGTCGTAAGGTTAGTATTGCCTCACGTGTTCCAACATTTCTACGGAATCCAAACTGATCTTCCCCGAGGTCCGCTTCTACTAGTTTTTCCATTCGTCTGTAAAGAATTCGCGTTAGTATTTTGCAGCTGTGACTTATTAAACTGATAGTTCGGTAATTTTCACATCTGTCAACACCTGCTTTCTTTGGGATTGGAATTATTATATCCTTCTTGAAGTCTGAGGGTATTTCGCCTGTCTCATACATCTTGCTCACCAGATGGTAGAGTTTTGTCATGACTGGCTCTCCCAAGGCCATCAGTAGTTCTAATGGAATGTTGTCTACTCCCGGGGCCTTGTTTCGACTCAGGTCTTTCAGTGCTCTGCCAAACTCTTCACGCAGTATCTTATCTCCCATTTCATCTTCATCTACATCCTCTTCCATTTCCATAATATTGTCCTCAAGTACATCGCCCTTGTATAAATCCTCTATATACTCCTTCCACATTTCTGCCTTCCATTCTTTGCTTAGAACTGGGTTGCCATCTGAGCTCTTGATATTCATACAAGTGGTTCTCTTCTCTCCAAAGGTCTCTTTAATTTTCCTGTAGGCAGTATCTATCTTACCCCCAGTGAGACGAGCCTCTACATCCTTACATTTGTCTTCTAGCCATCCCTGCTTAGCCATTTTGCACTTCCTGTCGATCTCATTTTTGAGACGTTTGTATTCCTTTTTGCCTGCTTCATTTACTGCATTTTTATATTTTCTCCTTTCATCAATTAAATTCAATATTTCTTCTGTTACCCAAGGATTTCTATTAGCCCTCGTCTTTTTACCTACTTGATCGTCTGCTGCCTTCACTACTTCATCCCTCAGAGCTACCCATTCTTCTTCTACTGTATTTCTTACCCCCATTCCTGTCAATTGTTCCCTTATGCTCTCCCCGAAACTCTCTACAACCTCTCGTTCTTTCAGTTTATCCAGGTCCCATCTCCTTAAATTCCCACCTTTTTGCAGTTTCTTCAGTTTCGATCTGCAGTTCATAACCAATATATTGTGGTCAGAATCCACATCTGCCCCTGAAAACGTCTTAAAATTTAAAACCTGGTTCCTAAATCTCTGTCTTACCATTATATAATCTATTTGATACCTTTTAGTATCTCCAGGATTCTTCCATGTATACAACCTTCTGTTATGATTCTTGAACCAAGTGTTAGCTATGATTAAGTTATGCTCTGTGCAAAATTCTACAAGGCGGCTTCCTCTTTCATTTCTTCCCCCCAATCCATATTCACCTACTATGTTTCCTTCTCTCCCTTTTCCTACTGACGAATTCCAGTCACCCATGACTATTAAATTTTCGTCTCCCTTCACTACCTGAATAATTTCTTTTATCGCGTCATACATTTCATCAATTTCTTCATCATCATGAAGAATAAAGATGTAAAATATTAATAACGTTTGTTTTGTTTAAAAAACTGTGAGAATTTCCACATAAAATTTCGGATGAATTACTTTCAGAATGGTTCAGCATGGCCCTTACCATACTTCAAATACATGGTTTAGTATGAAGAGGTGGGAATCAATAACCAATTTCTGTTCACTCGTCTCGATCTGCAAACTGCTTATCTCGTTGCTTTTCCATTAAATCGCATTGTCATATTTCTTCCGAATATAGGGCTATTTTTGTTGCCTTTCGTAAATTATGGTCATGAAATGTCCGTTAAGGGCCTTTTTATTTAAGTCATTAGATTTTGTATTCATTTTCTACACAATACGTATCTGCATATCTAGTATTCATAAAATATGGGGTTCTTACGAAATTATTTTTCACTCCTCTGATTCCTTTTCAATTCCTCAAGTATCTTCACTTAAGATCTACTTTGGATTTCGTTACATTTAAGGACGACAGAGATTAAACTGCCTACAGCAGTGACAGCAGTATCTCATTCTTTAAAACGAGCAGGATAAGAGGGTCTCGGAGTGGAATTTCAGGGCACGTGGTTCAGCGAGTAAGAGTTTGAATGTAACTATCAAAAGAGCGCACTTCAATATATGAGGTGTAGGTCACAGAAAAAAATGTGTAACCCTTGCTCTATGGATAGAGTTTTGTAATAGAAATGTCCTGGGTTCCGCGATCGAAACCAGCCACTGCTTAAATTCTGAATAAAAATCAACAGCATAGGAAGTCATCTTCGTTCAGCCAGCTCGTTTGTCAAGAGAGCATAAAACCGGACAGAGGTATGAGGTACATTCTAGCTCTTGGGGTGTGAAACTGCCACTAAAAGGCGGAAAAACCAGCAATGATCAATTGGATGAGGATGCAGATAGCAATGGAAGCCACTGCATTATAGACTCACAATATGTATCCGCAGGAAAAGTGAGCTCTGATTTGAAAAGTGTCGTCATGAACTCTCATTGGCAGAAGATTCCGGATTAGTTCCGATTCGTATCTCCGAGAGTGGACTGGGAAGGAGAGGTGATCATGACAAAAAGATAGTATTATCAACTACCGAATCTAAGGTTCGGAGCTTGGAATGGCAGAAGTTTGAATGTAGTAGGAAAGCTAGAAAATCTGAAAACGAAAACTAAAGGCTCACATTAGATATAGTTAGGGCCAGTTAACTAAAATGGAAGCAATGTAACGATTTCTTGTCAGATGAATAGACATTAGCATCAACAGCACCGGAAAATGCTATAACGGAGTAGAATTCGTTAGGATTTAAATAACGGATTTGAGAAGTAGGTCAGGGAATGCGTTACTGTGAATAGTTTGGTGATAGGGGCGTTATCATCAGTTTCAGCAGCAAACCATAGCCGTCAGTGAGAGTTCATGTATAGATGCCAATGTCTCTTGCAGAAGAGGAAGAGAGAGAAAATATATATTAGGATTGTGAACTAGAAACTCGGTATATAAAGGGTGAAGAATCATGAGAGATTGAAACACTGTTGCAGGGGAAGGAATAGTCTAAAAGTTATCTGTTACCGTCCGCCGCGGAATTTGAATCCGCGCCAGACGTCGTGGACGTCAAAGACCAATAGAGGTCTCTGCACCATCTCGCCATAAGCTGTGGCGGCGCGCGTCTCCAGGCCCGCTTTTAGTGTGAGGGCGCCACAGTTGAACAAGCGGCCCCAGCGGCCAATAACGGCGCCCCCGATAGCGCACTTAAGCGCCGGTCTCTCGCTCAGCCAGTCTCCAGAAAATCAATCCTTCCAAGACCCAGGCAATCATCGTAGGTCGTACCACTCGCTCCTTCCGGCTCCTGGATTTCTCCCTTACTGTCTGCGCCCGTCCTGTCCGCCTCACCCCCACCCTCACCTACCTTGGCCTCACCATCGACCGTCGCCTCACCTGGGTCCCTCATCTCTGCTCCATCCAATCCAAAGCCCACAACCGCCTCTGACTCCTCAAACTCATCTCTGGCCGGAAATGGGGGTTGCACCCCGCTACTATTCTCCACACCTACAAATCCTTAATCCGTCCCATCCTCTGCTATGCCAGTCCCGCCTGGATATCTACCCCCACCCCCCACCCCGAAATTCTATAAGTCCCTCCAGATCCTTGATCGTCATGCACTCCGCCTCGCCTTTCGTATACGCCTCCCGTCCCCCACGTGGATCCTCTGTGGTCTCATTCCTTTCCCCCATCTGCTCATATTCCTCGAACATATCTGCATCCTCTACACCTCCCACCGCCTTGATCCCCCTCACCCCATAGTTGCTCTTCTGATCTCCCATCCCTGCTCCCTGCCACATCTTTACTGTTGTGTCCCCCCTACCCTCCATTTCTACACCATTCATCTCCTTTCCCAAGGTGGCTTCCATCAACTACCCTTCCCGGATGATGCCCTCTCTCCCTCCATTTATCCCTCCTATCAACTGTGATCCTCACTCCCCCTCCTTTCCTCTGTCCTTTTTCCGGGCTCCCACTCCCCCCCCCCCCCTTCCATCCTCTATTTTCCCAGTCTCCCCTCTCTCTGCCCCCTTCTCTCCCTCGAGTCCTTTTGCATTTCCCTCCTCTGCCTCTTCTCATTCCCTCTCGCGTCTGCCCTGCCCCTCTCCCCCCTTATGAGTCCTCTCCCTCCTTGGTTCCTCCCTCCCCCCTTTTCGTTTTTTCCTTCCTCCCTCCTTGTTTTTCCCCCTCCTCCAGGTGTTGCGAACGGCCATCATACTGTTGCTGGGTGTGATTTT
Organism: Schistocerca nitens; assembly: GCF_023898315.1. Taxonomy (NCBI): domain Eukaryota; kingdom Metazoa; phylum Arthropoda; class Insecta; order Orthoptera; family Acrididae; genus Schistocerca; species Schistocerca nitens. The sequence continues at coordinate 469,867,823 of NC_064620.1, read as the reverse complement.
TTTATCTCTTGCGAACAGAAACCAGACTGTCGCCATGTTTTTTAATTGTGTGTGTACTAGTCTGATTCCTGTGTCTTTTATTAACATTGCCAACCCCTTTTGCTTTCTGTTTTAACTTTCCGCATTTTTCCGCCATTTTACACTTTAAGTCACCGTTTTATCGCCTGTTTTTCTTGTTTCTTTTCTTCTTCCGTTTTTAAAAAAGTCTACAGGTTGTAGAGCAGCGTACTAGGCTGCTGCCAGCCCGCCGCCTTCGGGGGGAATTGAAAATCAATAAAGAAAAAAAAAATAAGCTCAGCCAGTCAGTCTAATCTCGGTTATGTCGGTTTACACCTCGCTTTGCGTTAGACCTCTTACTTCCTGGTTCGTGTACGAGTGGATGTGTTTGTTTCCTTGTGACTCTGTTGTTCGGTCTTGTTGTATTCGTTCTGTCCTTCGTTGGTCGCGTCCGTCCTCTTCCGTTGTGTTGTTGTTCGCGGGCCTCTCCGCGGGTCCCGCAGTGCTTTCCGTAATTGCTACCCCGCTGCCGTCCTGATCGCAGTTACAACACGTCATGGGTGGGGTATGTGCTAGGAAGTAGGTATGAGTTAGGAGAATGAGTTCTGCATTTAATATCAAACGGTAATTGCGAATACTTTGTTCAAAAATCAGAAACGGTGGAGAAATATTTGGATCAGAGACACGGGAAGATTTCAGCAAGATTACATAATGGTCAAACAGATTCAGAAATCAGATATGGGACTGTTTGGAATACCCAGGAGCACATAAATACTTCTGGTTACGTCAGAGTATTCTTAAAAGTTTCCAGTGCAATAGTCTTTATTGAACACTAAGTATGCTTAATACGAAATATGATTCCTCATTACATTTGCCTCCCACGCTTAGCACGTAGTCGGTATACAGGTTGTACTATTGAAGTTAGTGCGGTATTGAGTATTAATAAGTAAGTTGAAAGTAAATAATATTTCTTTAAAGTTTTGCCGGTCGGGGTGGCCGAGCGGTTCTAGGCGCTACAGTCTGGAACCGCACGTCCGCTACGGCGCAGGTTCGAATCCTGCCTGTGGCATGGATGTGTGTGATGTCCTTAGGTTAGTTAGGTTTAAGTAGTTCTAAGTTCTGGGGGACTGATGACCATAGCAGTTAAGTCACATAGTGCTCAGAGCAATTTGAAATATTTAAAAAAAAATTAAGTTCTGTTTCTGAATAGTATTTTGTGAGATAAATAGGAAATTGCATCCTTTTGTAATTTCAGCACTTCGTTCCTGTAATTCTATTATTTTTGTTCTCTTATTTCTTCTGCTTATTGCGTATTTCCCGTCATTCAATGTACCTCAAATCTATTTTTTTTTTATTTTTTTAGAATTGCAAACATCGTCCACCATTTCACGCCGTCCAACATCTTCTATACTACTAAATCCTACGAAAATATTTCGATTTATTTCCTTCTGTATTTATTGTAATGGACTCAATAACCTACACGAAAGATGAAACAATACTGCGTCCTTCACGAGGCATCAACCTGGAGAACAAGAGTCATAACTTTTGATACCACTAACAATTTTTACGATGCCAATCCACCTACATAGTGTATTTAATTAAAATTCTTCTGCTTTTTGCAGACGAGTCATTTTCCTGGATGACAGAAAAGAACAGAAACGCAAGGGATTTTCTTCGTAAAGGATTAACTTTCCATGATTTCAGAAGCCCTATTACATCACCCAAGTGAAATCACTGCGTGCACATCCTTCTCAGCTAGTTCCCTGTATTCTGAATCATGAGACCTTAAGGGCAAACTTGAGCGCCCATAACACCATATCCACCCACCTTAAGAGCAAACAGTATGTGTGAGCTGTCAGTGAGACAGTCAGTACGCACCACCGGGAGGATCCAACTTGTCCGCGGGTGGTCAGTGGCGGGCAGCTCGTTAGCGAAGTCCTCAGCATGTTCACAACAAGAGTGAGGGTCCCTTCACCTCCTACTGACGACGAACTTGGCATCCTCTGTTCCCTGGCGGCGGTGGCGGCGGCTGCGGCGGCGGCACGCGGTCTGCGGTGAGAGGTAGTCTCCACTGCGCTCGCACGTCCTCTGGAGGTGTGGCTGTGCCCGTTCTCCGTGCACTGCTTCAAACGTCGTAAGAAACAAGACAGGTCAGTTACATACAACCGAAAAAGTCAGCGGAAGATATTTAAGCACGTCTGTTAGTCATTATCTTCTTTCGTTTTTTATCAATTGAAGCTATTAAATATAAATTTTTACTTAAATTTCAATAATTGAGACGGTGAAAATTCAACGTTTTTAATTAAACTGCTGATTGAAACTGAACGCACAATCGCTTTGCTTGTCTTCATCGTTTGAACATTGACCCACAGAATGTTCCCTGACAAATACAACTCAAACTTATTCTATTCATTTATGACCCACAATATACCAGGATAACGCAATCGGACTCCTCAAATAATTAACACAAAAGAAGGACCCTGAACTAGAAAAAACACTAAAAATAACCTACACTTTTTCATAAAACACTCACATCACAGAATATCTTCATAACACGAACTACAGCAAATACAGCAAATATACAACTAACTAAATAAAAAGATTCTAACTACTGTAGGCTCTAACTACTAAAAGGCATGTAGTTAGCGAAGGAAAGATTTGGTTGCAGAGCAAACAATGTATTTAACAGATTTTACCCCAATCATGTGACATCCAGTTCCCAAAATTATGTAATCGTCCGTGACATTCAGTTCCAAAAACTATGTAATCGTTAATAATTCCATTATCGACATTTTGCAATCCATGTCCAACCAATACTAAATCTCCATGACGGACACACGTCCAGACTGACCGCTCCTGCTAACATTGCTGACCTCCATCACTGCTAACAATTAACTTCTCACTGCGAGTCCGACCAGCCACAGAGTCTCTTACAGAGGGTGCACAGCGCTATCAGTGATATTAATGCAGTGATATTAATGCAGAGCGCTGACAACATACAAACATATACACAGGCTATTTAAACTATTTTATGAGAATTTTCATTATCTCCTTTTTGGCATGTCTGTATTATCAGAACTAATGAGTGGACGCTCTCCAGTTTCTTTTGTCCTGTATTTCTTCCTAAATCTGCTTCTAAACTCGTAATTTTTAACGTCATCCAACATTCTTCACACTGTCCCTGAAATCCTTTCCTCAATAAATCTTTGTTGCAAGCACTTTGTTAGCACTACATGTCCCAACCGAGAAGTGTTATTCAGACTTATTATTTCCACACCTTTTCTTCCCTATCCATTCTTCGAAGCAATTCTTCATTCGGTACTTCTGCAGTGCATTCCCATTTTAACATTTTTCTCCACAACTGCATTTCAAACCTCTACACGCAGTTTCTACCTTTGTTTTATACCATAGGCGAATCGCTGCCATGCAGTACGACACTCCACATAAAACACTTGTCGAATGTTTCTTCATTTTATCACATTTCTTTTTATCACCAATAAACCCGTTCACATTTTGAAACTCTCATTTACCGACATATCTTCTACGTCTTACATTCCCTTACAATTTTAATTTTCTGTCAACCAGTTTACAAAGTAGCTAAAAGATTTAACTTCTTCGATGATCCATGTTTCAAATCGTAGTTTGACGGCACGCTGATCTTCGGTGAGTCTAATCACTTTAATCTTTCCTACTTTCGTTTCGTTTTACGCCTTATCCTTTTCTCATTTCTACCAACCATTCCAATTTAAATCTGTAGGCCTGCCCCTTAATCTATCAACAGTCCTTGATTACATACATATTATTCGGTCTTTATCCTTTCTTTACCTACTAAGCCCTTGCGTTTTCTGATACTTTGTTAGTTTCTGAGCATAAGTACTGCAAGTCATCACCATTGTCCAGCGCTTGTTTCCTCACAGACAATCCTTACAACCACTCATTACTAGGTCACTGTGTCTACAGAACTATACGTACGAAAAAATATCTGATACGGAAAGAAGCCATTGTCCTAGTAAAACATGTATTGACTCTCACCTCTGAAGATGAACTGAAAAAAGTAGTATAAATTTACAACAATAAATTTTAGTCCTTCCTCCAATTCACCTCAACGCAGCTGAGTCTGATGCATACTTATTTGTTTTAACTTCTCTCGTCTTATGAAGCCCTATGCGATTTATAATTGTTCTAGAAATCGTTGGTGATGATCAGCACTTTTGTGTAGCATCTCTTCCATTACACGTCATATTTGTTACGCCACCATTACTCCTTAAAACTACTTTCTGTCTACGGATATCTTAACTTAATGCAGGTTAAGCAATGAGACAAATAACCAATGTACAGTGTCTTTCAAGCCAAACGCACAATATAACAACATATACTGACGGAAGCCAAAAATGTTCAAATGTGTGTGAAATATTATGGGACCAAACTGCTGAGGTCATCGGTCCCTGAGCTTAAGCACTACTTAATCTAACAAACTAACCTACGCTAAGGACAACACTCACAACAATGCCCGAGGGAGGACTCGAACCTCCTACGGGGAGAGCAGCGCAGTAATTATGTGAACATAAGCAGAATTTGAACAACGAAAACGCAGAGGAAACTGTATACATATTTAGGATATAGTCCAGGAACAACAGAAAACAAAATTTTGACCCAGAATTCACTGCACATTCCACTCACTTGAACTGAAGGAATTACCGATATTGTCTACAATGAGTAAATATTCCTACAATGGCTCTGGAATAATGTAGTGCGACATATCATAAATATGAAGACATTATAATCAACATATTTCTGTTAGATTTTAAGTTTGCATGTCCTGTTAACTATTCACCAATGTAAATTTCCGTGCTCTTTTCTGATTTGGCAAAACCAACTCAGGTAGACGGTATACGACGCACGTATTTACTGCCACACTGCCTAAGAAACACATATTCGTCTTGAAATTTTGACAAACATATAAAATTGTAGTAGCACACACATAAGCTGAAATGTTTAAATAAACCAAGAAAACATGTAACGGAAAATCTGGTATCACTACAGAAGGATGTGTAACACACGTAAATGCTACAAAGATATGACCTATGAGAGAAAAAAGTATTCGCACGATGATTACAGTGAAATGGTATCGGACGAGTAAGTTAGCTCTATTTTAATAGTAGGAAATTACTGAACGTACAATTTATAAGCAGCGGGAAAAATTTACATTAAACAGAGAATATTTGTACGTAAATTCACCAAATCAATTTTTCCATTTTTAAACAAATCCTTTTCTCAGAATAAGGAGCAATGCTTCAAAAAAATGGTTCAAATGGCTCTGAGCACTATGGGACTCAACTGCCGTGGTCATAAGTCCCCTAGAACTTAGAACTAGTTAAACCTAACTAACCTAAGGACAGCACACAACACCCAGCCATCACGAGGCAGAGAAAATCCCTGACCCCGCCGGGAATCGAACCCGGGAACCCGGGCGTGGGAAGCGAGAACGCTACCGCACGACCACGAGATGCGGGCGGGCAATGCTTCCTACAGTCTAACGTGTCATGGCGTGTCATCTCACTATGACCTCTTCAAATTTGCCAGCTTTATAGCGATGCAGTAAAAACGTATTATTTACAGTCTCCTCGTAGAATGACTTATCAATAGTCCGCTATGTAAAACAAGTGTGTCTCACCCAGAAAAACGTAATGTCTATCAATCTCACTGGATTTAGTAAACGTTCCTGAGCACTGTTCGAACGTTATACGCAGTGCCGTACGATTCTTAGCCGCGCGTGCCGTAGGCCATAGTGAATATACCGAAATGAAACTCAGTGAAATACAAATTATTAATTTATTGAATATTCATTTTTATTTACAAATTTTGACATTAAATGTTGATAGTGTCCCCCCTGTTGTTGAATACACAGTTCAATTCCTCTAATCATGTTTCCAAACACGAGCTGTATCATTTCATCTGTAACAGGAGCAGTAAATGTGGATACTGCAGCTTCCAATTCAACAATGGATTTTGGACGATTTTTATAGACAGTTGCTTTCGCTGCACCCCAGAAGAAAAAGTCAGGTGGTGTTAGGTCAGGCGATCGTGGAGGCCAATTATGCTATCACCAAAAGCATCAGCAAGCAGTGTCATTGAAACGCGAGCTCTATGCGCGGTTGCACCATCTTGTTGAAAATAACCATTGAGTATTTAACTTAACACAAGTTCTCCAATGAATGAGTACAGAATATCACTGTAGTATCGTTGTGCGTTTATTGTTTCGTTGAAAAATATGGGACCCACAACCCGACGTCTAGAAATTTCAATCCAAACTCCTATTTTCAGAGAATTAAGTGGTTCCTCATGAATACACAATGGATTTTCAGTACTCCACACACGAGTATGTTGTGAGTTCATGTACCCGGATAAATGAAACCAAGCCTCATCAGTGAAAAAATTTCATTAAGAATATACCTTGTATTTTGTTAAACGAAATTTTTGAACCATTGACAGTAATGCAGTCTCTTGCCATGATCAATATTTTTCAGTTCTTGCACGACTCTCATTTTGTGTGGAAAAAGTTTTAATTTTTTCCTTACAGCTGTGTGGGCCGTTCCGACACTAACATCGATATCCTGGGAGATTTTTCTTACTGACTTGTTCGGACTCATGGAGATTCAGCGAACCTGTACCACGAAATTTGTTAATCAAATCTCACACAGTTTCACGATGTGGGAATGTTGTCTCCGGAAAAACTGAATTAAATATTTGACGAACTGAAACTGTATTTACCGCCAGCTTTGAACACTAGTTCGACTAAAAACACGTTTTTAATGGTTAGCATTCTAACAGTTACAAAAACAAAACAACGAACAAAGGAACTAAGCTTAAACGTGAAACGTCCCCTTAGAAAAATTATACATGACTGTGTTTAAACTGACACACAGTATTTTTAGCGCAACGCAGTCTGACTTTCAAAAATCTCTACAAAAGAATGGCCCTGACTAACATTAACCTATACCTTTCACAAATCACTTACCTCACCAAAAATCTTCGTTACTCGAACTACTGCAATACAGCGAGCGCCACTACTGCCAGCTAAATAAAAGATTCAAACTACGGAAGGCACTAACTACTGATAGGCATAGTTAGCAAATGAAAGATTTTAATAGAAAACAAACAATGTATTTACCTTAATAGTGTTGAAAAATCATATAATGTACATAGCAGTTCATGACATCCAGTCTTACAGATTTCAAAACTCCGCCATCTCTCTCCACATCCACCACTGCTGGCGGCTCACCTCCAACTGCGCAACGCTACGCGCTGTTAACAGCCAACTGCCCAACACCACAATGGCAGACAACAATGCGAACTAGCCACAGACTGCACACAGCACAGCCAGTGATTTTCATACACGAGTGCTACGTGGCGTTACCAATAAGAAAACCTAAACAGCCTACTAACATAGCCCCCATGCTCCCCACAAAAAAGTTTACAAATTGTCTTGGGCACTGGCCAATACATATTTGTTAAACTTTTTCACAGTTGCAATAACAAAGAAATCAAATGCACACACTTATTGATACAATGTTGGTCAAAAGCTAAAATTTTCTCACAGTCCATAAAGACAGTCCTGATCATTCATCACTGTAAAATTGCAGTGGGTTTTTTTTGTTTTTTTTGTCGAAGTCTGAGCAGTAAAAGAAAATGCACACGGAAGTAGTGGATTTCCATGCAGTCTTGAAGAAGTAGTGTTGTCCTTCCAACGGAAAGACAGTGCTGACTCTTGACATGCAGACAGGTAATGGACCACACCAGAGCAAACCCACAGCAGAGTCAGTTGAAGTTATGAAGAATATTGGTAGGTAGGTCATCACAGAGTAGACCCACTGTAGTCCTGGTAGAGATTACGGTATTGGTGGGCCATCAGAGGTGCAGACCCACTACGGTCCTTGTAGAAATAATGGTATTGGTGAGTCATCAAAGGTGTAGACCCACTGTAGTCCTTGTAGAAATAATGGTATTGGTGGGTCATCAAAGATGCAGACCCACTGTAGTCCTTGTAGAAATTATGGTATTGGTGGGTTATCAAAGATGCAGACCCACTGTAGTCCTTGTAGAGATGGCCAGCAGCCATCTGTTGTGACTATGCGGGTGCACAATCACCATTGAAGAGTCTTGCGGATAATATAGCAAGTCCATAACCACCACTTTTGCACTCACAAAGTTTTTGGAATTGTCCTTAAAACCAGCAATGCTGTTAACGAGACCCTTGCTGAATTATTAACACACGTGCAAACACTAACAGTCCCAACTTCTCACATATTGTGCATTACTATGACCAACAGAAACGTGTGTAGTGAAATGAATGCTTACAAGTTACTTAATTTGATGAACTGGTGTCCCTTGCTGAATTATTAACACACGTGCAAACACTAACAGTCCCAACTTCTCACATATTGTGCATTACTATGACCAACAGAAATGTGTGCAGTGAAATGAATGCTTACAAGTTACTTAATTTGATGAACTGGTGTCAATTACAATATTATAACATGAGAATACAATAACAAAGGTACAAAATACATCATTGAAGAACATAACAGTACAGATAACATTTGTAGTAACACAGGCTTTACAAAAGAATCGAAATAACATATACATCAGTGTTACAGGAATTATGACATAAGTAAATACATAAAAGATCAGAATAACTTTTGAAACATCAACTTCACACATGAGCATTAAAACAGAACAGAATAAATAATGTCTAAACTTCTTTACAAAGAAAATAACATATTATTAGAAAAATTCTACAACATAACTCTTATTATCTAAACACGTAAAGACAGGAAAAACACAAATATACAAGAGTACACAAACACATAGGGGGAGAACACAATGGAAAGGACAGGGTTCGTTTTCAATGTAACATTTTCTACTGCAGTCAAACCCAAAACTTCATTCCATAGATCTTTCGTCTTATTTCAACATTTGTTTCCACCAAAAAAATCCTATCCAAGCATGCTTTATGTATTTATATGTCCACATATTTCTTACCTCTTTATTTATTTTCCATTATCTTACCTCATCATTTATTTCCAAGAAAATCCTACCTAAACTTGTTGTCTCTAGACCCTATTTTTTTGTTCATATCCTCTTTCAAAATACTTTTTTGGCCAAACCATTTTCTTATAGCTTCTCAATACATTTCTTCCAATTCATTACAACTCGTTCTCTCATATAGCCTACCCCATCTTAAGCTAAATTAAATCTACTGAGCTCAAATGCTAAACTAAGGAATGAGGCAATGCAGCAGCACAAAACAATTAACACAAACAGCAATGACAAAAAAAATGGAAGTTGGCAAAGCTAGCAGCATTAAGTCTAAATTAGCAGAGCAATTGCAATATTACAACTAATATAAGGCAATGTGCAGCAAACAATAAATCATTAGTAAAACTGGCTTAACGGAGTAATACGAAGTCAATTTTAGTAGCACTATGCCTGGCAAGCAGCAGCAGCAAATGCAATAACTTAAACCTAGACATGACAAAGATCAAACACAAAAAATATTACAGTAAAAATGGCCATGTTTAATACCTATGTCACATCTTAACACTAGGGTGATGCATCACCTTAACTTACACTACTAAATAAGTTACCCAGTCATTGACAAAAATTATGTATGCAATTCTGTGAAGGGAAATGTCTTTTTGTGCTCCCTCTTTTTTTTGAAGTAGATTATTATTTGCTTGATCTGTAGGTATAAAATATTTATATTAGTACATCTGTAAAATTTTATTTTAACCAGTGCTGCAGTGCAGCTAGAAACTAGATATTAAACAAAATGATCAATCTCTCAACTGCAAAGACAGTAGATGTAAAATGTTTCTCATCATTTCATTAGGCATTTTAGTAAATATCAAATTAAGTGCTCCACAGTGTAATCATATGTTTTCAAGTTTGAGCGTGTCGTATTTGCGATGCTTTCGACAAAGAAATGTCAATAGCGAGGATAATGGTCTCTTTTTTTTTCTACCTGTGCCTCTGAAAAGGCACACACTAATGGCTTTTTCTCCAGGCATCTGACACAGCTGGCCGCTCAAGACACATTACGTCAAGGTCACTTGGCTTTCTTACCGAAATATTTACGACACCAGTTTGCACTACAGTGGCAGTCTCATATAAAAAGTTTCACAGGTCAAGAATTTGCGTTACAGATGTGTAGAAACAAAATCCTATTAATATAACAGTGTCCAAAAAATTTTCGTCGGCATTGTAATACATTCACGCATTTACATACATTTCATAACTCTTAAAGTACGATTCTTGGTTTCCAACATCCTTTTCCACATATCAGAGTCCCTAACCACTACTCATTATTCATATATGTATTCGTCGACACTTCAGTATTTCATCATAATAAATACGTAGCATAATCAAATTCCTCATATAGCATCAGCTTATTGATCATAAGCATACCTCAACAGCATAATACACATCGCCATCGTAATAATAACATCATAAAAACTCAGCCAAATCTCAAAAACGTCGTAGCTTTCTGCAATAATTTCAAAACCTAAAAAAAATTCTTTGCTCATTTCAAAAGTGTTATCTACCTCAAACATACTTTAAAAATCATGATCCCATTCCAAATACGTCATTCAAAGCTCTCATAGTATCACAATGGTTCTGAAAAAATATAAAGAGTTCACAAAGTACAGACAAAATACAATTTCATAAGTGTGAAGTTATCCAACGGTGTAATTACATAAACATCTGTCAATGATGTAGTAAAATAAATGTTTGTCTATCTCAGTTAGATAATCAGATAGCTGTGTAACTCTGTGTTAGAGAAACATGGTACCAATGAGTAAAGTTGTATAAGCAAATACCATATTAGCTAGGGCTCCTTGTGCTTGCCAAACACATGATACACAAAGTAAGCGTGTACCCCCTTGAGGATTAATGTAATTATACCCTCAGGAGTTACAGATTACAGCAATGGAATGAAATGTATCACGGAAAACTTTCTTTGTAATTAGAAAATCTTTAAAAATGAATGTTTTAAGTACAAAATTAATCACTCTAATGCGTGTACTGCGGCGCTAAATTGTGCGTCTTGTTGTAACATAATCTCTGTTATTACTTGAGGGTAAAAATGTGCCAAGTGTCGTAATTATCGTCGTCCGTAAGCAAAGTTCTGTAGAAGTCAATGTACTTAACTCGTAATAAACGAAGTGAATTGCTATGCGTATAGATATCGTAGTTGTTACGCTTATTGCCGTGATGAAGTAAGTACTGTACTGTAATGTACTGTTGTGCTACAGAAAAGGCTGTCTCATTGTAGCTATACCACAAAAGTTACTACTAAATTCCAGAAGAATTCAGAAAAACTGTGCAGATATAAAACACATACAGCGCAAAAGCAATAATATAAATTGTGTCAATCATTAGTAGCGTCGTGATATAATCATGTAGCTGTCAAATAAACTAACCACTGTGTCATCTGATATCTCTCAGAAAGTACTTTAAATCCAGAATGTATTTTCAAGTAAACCAAAATGTTGCATTAAAATCTCATTAGCACTACTGGTAAATGTTCTAAGTATGTGAGCTTTATAGTCGTTACGTAATCGTCCAACTAACAAGCAAGAATGTACACACACAACAACACTGTGTTGTCTGTTCACTCTAACAACGCATTCGTAATTTCTGTTTAAATAAGTTCTCTTGGCTCTTGACTGGATATTTAACTTCAAACATTGTTGCATGTTAACAGATTCTAAGTCTGACAAAGCATACTACCAATGTAAAGTGAAAAGTTATAAGGCAAAGACAAAGTTAAAAAGCAGATTATCTTTCAATAAACGGTTTTACATGTGAAATGTGGTATAAACCTTTACTCTTCCTAGTACGCAGAGTTTCAACTTCAACGCAGTTATCATGTGGTATACGTCGGATTCTGTAAGGTCCATTGTAAACTAGAAAGAATTTGTGACTCAAGTGTTTCTTCTTATGTGACAATGAATGAGCTTTGATGAGAACTTTCTGACCAATATATAATTTCTTTGCATTTGCTTTACCGTGTAGTTTTCTCCTTTTGTCTGCTGCAGATTTTATATTTTTAATAGCCAAATTAATTATGTCTTTGTGTCGAAGTTTACGTGTATTCGGGAAAGGTACAAGCTCTCTGATTGTGTTTGATGGTTCTTCATTCTTCAGTACAAGAATAGATGGTAAAGCAGTGGAGTCATGAGGCATTTCATTCAGCACGTTTTGAAATAAGTGTAAATATCTGTCCCAATGCTGATGCTTTCTGTGACAATAAAGTCTGCAAAGCTTATTGATTTCTTTCATAATCCGTTCGGGGGGGTTACAATGTGGTGAGTACAATGAAATAAACAGATTTGATTTTATGATTCCGAAGCATGCGTGACCAAACAGCAGATCTGAATTGCGGTCTGTTATCTGAAATGACTTCACTAACGTGTCCAACTTCACGTAAAAAATTTGTAACAAAGGCGTTGGATACAGACCGTCCAGTGGCTTTACGTAACGGTGTGAAAGAAACAAATTTTGAATTAAGTTCATCAGCGACTAGAACGTACGAAAATCCATTAGATGTTCTGACAAGCAGTCCCAAGAGATCAACAGCAGAAAATTCTTTTAATTTAGAAGGAATGATAGGAAACAGTGGAGCACGAAGGGAGATAGTAGATGGTTTCGCCTTTTGACAAAGTTTACAAATAGACAAGACTCTTCGAATTCCCTTTTCCATATTGTTAAAATCTTTCCAAGTCGGATCTTTATCTTGTTCATGAGCAATGTCCTTTAAAGATGTGGTGATGAAGTTTTCAAAGGCGACTTTCTGAATGTAAAGAATACTGAAATTTTTTTCGAGGTTGCCTTCTGTGTTACTTTTCTCAAGCCCAGCCGGTGCACGTGACAGTGCGTCCGCAACAATGTTCTCCTTGCCGGGAATGTAGACTATTGTGAAGTGGAATTCTTGCAGAAACAATGCCCAACGTTTTAACCTGTCATGATTTAATTTTGAAGACATAAGAAATTGTAATGCATAATGATCAATGTATACTTTTACGTGCTTACCAGAAAGAAAGAAACGGAATTTGTTAAATGCCCAAACGATAGCTAAAGCTTCTAATTCAGTAACGGAATAATTTTTTTCAGATTTTGTTAGCACTCGGCTAGCAAAAGCAATGGTTTTCTGAACGGTAGTGTCATTTTCTTTGGCTTCTTGAAATAAATGGGCACCAAGACCGACTTTAGAAGAATCCGTGCTAAGGCAGAAATCTTGTGACAGATCTGGATGAGCTAGTATTGGCGCATTAAGTAGCGATTCTTTCAAAGAATTGAATTCCAACTGTGCTTGTTCGTCCCAGTTCCCAATAGTATTTTTTCCAGTGAGAGAACAAAGTTTTTGTGTAACAAGAATTTGCATATTCAGAAAACGACGGTAAAAATTTACGAGACCTAGAAAACTGCGGACTTTTTTTTTTTTTTTTTTTTTGTGGATGGAACTGGAATGGCTCTGATTGCTTCTAACTTTTCAGGATCCGGCTGAATGCCTTCAGAAGAAATAATATGTCCCAAAAACCTCACCTTTGACCTACCCAATTCAGACTTTTCCAAGTTAACTGTAATTCCAGATTCTGCAAAAATACGTAACAAACTGTTGAGGATGCGATTATGTTGTTCCCATGAAGCTTCTGCTATTAGAATATAGTCCACATAAGAGGTGATGTGACGTTTTAAGAACTCGGGTAATATGGAATTTAGCCCGTAAATGAATGCTGCCAAAGGAATGTTCAAACCAAAAGGAAGTTTCCGAAACTGATAACAAACGCCGAAAAAAAGGAAAGCTGTGTATTTTCTAGATTCTGGATGAAGTTCGATCTGATAAAAGCTGGATCTGAGATCAATGGAAGACAACACTTTTACACAATTAAAATTTTGAAGAAGTTCTTCCAACGTTTGCGGCCTGTCTGGTTCAGGAATAATGATAGTATTGATTTGTCTCCAATCTAAGACAAGCCTGATCGATCCATTTTTCTTCTCAACAACATGTAATGGATTGTTGTATGAACTTACTGCAGGCTCAATAATTCCCTCGTCAAGCATAGATTGTATTTCTCTTCTAACACGGTCCCTATAATGTGCTGGAATTACGTATGGTCTAACACAAAATTTAGTATGCTCACGAACACGAAATTGGTATTGAAATCCCTTGATCGTTCCTGTTTTGTGAGTAAAAATTGTGGAATGTGCTTGTAAAATCTCAAAAAGGTCCTGCCTATCACTGTCATTACAATTGTCAATTGTCTGAATTTTATTCTGAATTAACTCATTAGTTTCAAATATGCCGTCGATATCATCCCTGTCAGTACTTGCAGAGTGATTGTTAGTGTCTAGTTCCGTAGAAAATTCCGAACTGTTGTCTAACAGAAGGTAAAGCCGATTAATTTCCTCGTCATGGTTTGAGAGTCAATCTTGAAATTTCAAAGCTATTGACTTACCTTCCTTCTCTAAACTTATTTCAGCATCGTGAAAGTTTAAGATTGCTTTGTATTCATTCAAAAAGTCTACTTCCAGTATAATTTCCGTCGACAATAATGGAACAATAAGAAAGTTAATAGAGAAGCTTTGGCTTTGACAAAAGAAATCTAAGTTGGTTTGTTGGTGTACATCTACACTTTTACCAAAGATTGCACCTTGTAATTTAATCTTATGTAACGGAACTGTGGGGCAATCGTTCGATTTGTTACATTTGCTAAAGGCTGTTTCACTAATTACTGAAATGGGACTGGCAGAGTCATGTACTGTCGTAAATTTTACGTCATTTACTGTAATGTGAATCACAGGATATGCAATGTTGTTATGTTTTACATCGTGTTCCTGGAGTAAGATGTCCCTAATGTCTTCCATTTTTACGTGATTACTAGCTACGGCAGCTGCGTCGTCAGTTTCATACGTACGTTTCGTGGCTGCCAGCGGTATGAGTCATTGCCTATTGTCTCTTTGTTGGCGCGCGTCGTTATTGGGATTTGGAGACCTAACTTTTACAAATTCACCTTGTCGAGAGGGCCCTGCTCTGTTTGAATCCCGCCAGTTCTGATGCAATTCAGGTCTGTCGTTACGATCATATCGTCTGTCGTCATGTCGGTAGATTCCATAGTTACTTTCTTATGGGTCACATGGTGGAGAACTTCTCCCTGAATCGTAACTGCACGCTGGTCCGTTGCGTCTAAAGTTATTCTGTCTCCCTGGATAATATTTCTTTTGGTTCCCATATTGTCTGTTTCTCTGATTTTGTCTGTGATAGTCATTACCACAGAGAGGTTATCTTTCCCTGTAGTTATTACTACTCTGCCAACGGTTGTCATACGGGTGGTGTCTGTTTTGGTCACGATTTGTGTTGTGAGAATAGCCTTGTCGTATCCAGTTATTATTTCTTTCATCGCGGAATTGCGACGGATGTGACCTGTAATTGTTGTGTTCCTGTTTTCGCGTTCCGCGATTATCAGTGTCAATTTCTAATTCTTGTAAGAGTCCCTGACAAGCTTCAATGTCGTCTTTGCAACGTCCTGCTAAAATAATATGTTGTAAATGGTCAGGCAGTTTGATTAAGCAAATGCGGATGAGTTCTGAGGGGCTGTATAGGTTTGACAGGTACTGATTCTTGTGCAACATGTCTTCAAAATATTTCACAAGACTGGAGAATTCAGATTGTTCGAAATGTTTCATCATTGTGATGCTATGTTTTACTCGGTCTTGTGTAGCTTGAGACCAATATGCTGAGAGGAAGGCATGATAAAATTGTCCTTCACTGTGGCAATCGTGAATGACTGACTGCATTCTTACAGCTGCTTCATTCTCTAAATAGCCGCACATAAATTCTAATCTATGCTCTAATGGCCAGTTTGGGGGGAAACAATGAGAGAATGGATGAAGCCACGCTTGTGGATGAAGGTCGTTGCCAGATTTCTTAAATGTTTTGAATTTGCGTGTAGTAATTAACAGCTTATAGTCAAAATAATCGTGTGGGCGAGTAGCATATCGGTCATTGTTGTGTCGTTTCGGCGGTTCCATTTCAAAATTCGGTGCACCTTGCCAATTTCTTTCATAGTTTCCGAAATACGCTGTGTTATTATTTTGCGGCTTTTCCGTATTTCTAAGTCCCTCTTCCCGTGTTGGAGCGCGAGTGTCCTCTGAAATACGCAATTCTTGTATTACCTGTGTCAGCTGATCTTGTACTTCCCGGATTTCTCTTTGGTGTTGCGTATTAATTTGATTCTGATTTTGTTTGAATTTCCTAATTTGTTCGCACTCTTCTGTGTCAGTAAAGACTACCGGTTTTGTGTCATTCAGATTATCGTCTACCTTCGTAGATAAATTATTTAGCTGATCCGAAAGTCAACCACTTTATCTGATAATGAACTAATTTCCTCCATGTGTCTTTCTGAACCAATTTTCAAAGTATCTACTGTGTCCTTTAAGTTTTCCTGAGTTTTTGCAAGTTGGATAACCGAATCGGTAGATGCAACTGAGTCAGTTTTAGCTTGCAAGGTCTCATGATTTTCATGAACAATAGTTTGCAGTTCTTTTATCGCTGCTTCGTGATTCTGTAATGCATTTTCATGACGCGAAAAATAGGTTGGAAATGCTCACAAATGTGTTTTTACGTCATTACAGACTTTTTGACATTTCGATTCAATGTTATGTAACTCAGTAGTTAAATCTTGACGTGTTTGTTCAAATGTGGTGTCTAACATTTGAAGCTTTTGCTGTGTTTGTCTCTGATTTTGTTCCATTTGCTGCATTAATTGCAATAATAATGTATTAGTGTCTGGAATGTGTTTCTCTATGCTTTTTGGCAGTGCATTTTCACTGGCAACATTCGCATTTTGAAAAGCAGAAAATGTGTCTTGACTTATTTGAGAAAACGGTGAGGACGCAAAACCTGAATCTACAGTATTTGCAAAATTGTGTCCTGTCATTTCGGATTCCTGAGGCGAGCTGTTGCTGAGCGATCGATCGATAATTCTTCCCTGTTCACTAATTGTTTCACTGTCTACCCAATTGTTTGCTGACCGCTCCATTTCCCTATGCACAATTACCAAATTACTATGTTGAACATTAGTTAATTCATTACACGATGGCGCTAACACACTGCTTTCGTCTTCACTGTCATTTCTCAGTTTACTTTGGAGCCTAATATTACGTTTTTCACACATAATTATTGTCACAATATTTCAACACAGAAAAGCACAATTTGAAGAGCAAAATAACAAAACACATTAACATAGCATTGAAAATAGTATCTAGTTAATTGCAAGCGCAGCTGCGAAATGCTTGGTGCAAATCTACATCCATGCCACAACTGTGTACAACAATGAAAAACTACAACTACAAAGGAAATTCTCTCTATAATTACGCGCTAGCAATAAACAAAAACTACACTAATTACACAAACTACAAGAAAAATCAGAAGATTCCCATGAGGTATCCTGGCAGGGTCGCCATATGAGATGTCCCCTTAGAAAAATTATACATGACTGTGTTTAAACTGACACACAGTATTTCTTTAGCGCAACGCAATCTGACTTTCAAAAATCCCTACAAAAGAATGGCCCTGACTAACATTAACCTATACCTTTCACAAATCACTTACCTCACCAAACATCTTCGTTACTCGAACTACTGCAATACAGCGAGCGCCACTACTGCCAGCTAAATAAAAGATTCAAACTACGGAAGGCACTAACTACTGATAGGCATAGTTAGCAAATGAAAGATTTTAACAGAGAACAAACAATGTATTTACCTTAATAGTGTTGTAAAATCGTAATATACATAGTAGTTCATGACATCCAGTCTTACAAATTTCAAAACTCCGCCATCTCTCTCCACATCCACCACTGCTGGCGGCTCACCTCCAACTGTGCAACGCTACGTGCTGTTAACAGCCAACTGCCCAACACTACAATGGCAGACAGCAATGCAAACTAGCCACAGACTGCACACAGCACAGCCAGTGATTTTCACACAGAGCGCTATGTGGCATTACCAATAAGAAAACCTAAACAGCCTACTTACAAACGTTTACATCAACACGTAACGACACACACCAACAATAGTACTGACGCTGGCTGAGATGAACTAAACAGTGGAATGTTGGGAGAATCCACTTGAAGGGAAGTATCCCAGGTAGGCAAACAGTCATACGGCACGTGCGGCTAACAATCTAAGCTCCTCTGTGTGTACTTCTGACCAAAAAGCGATTATGATAGCTGGAGTCCAAAGTTTTTGTTAACCATGTCTTCTTATGCAGATACTTCCGTAGCAACTTTGATCCCTTAACAAATATTTCTTTATATCTAATCGAGAAGTGAAATATCTATTTTCACAATCTTAGATTAAAATTTTTTAAATGTAATGAAATATTTCCTTAAAATTTTCATCCCCTATTGTACTCCCTAGTGGTTGAATTTCTAAAAACGCTGATACACCTATTTTTCTTCTTTCTAACCGAGAAATATCAGTTGTCATAAACACAATCCTAAGAATCCTTCCGTAGTTCTTGAGTAACTATTTTCAAAAAACTTTCACCTACTATTTTACCCCTAATGTCTGAATTTCCTAAAATAGTGAAACACATAATTTCTAGTTATTTATTTATTATTTTTGTTTTGCGAAAGCAAATACCACTTTTCGTAGTTCTAGCTTCAAAATTTCCTTAATGGTGACATACTTTCAAAAAGATTTTTCTCGCCTATTTCATACCTTAGGAGTGAAATTTTGGACAATACCTTCATAAACGATGCCTAGAGTATAAGGTCCACAGCCCCCCCAAATTTCAAGTTTCTATCCTTAGTGGTTTAGACTGGGCGATGTTGAGTCAGTGAATCAGTCAGACCCAATTGCAATTCCTTCGGGTTGAGTTCCCAAAAACATCTAAACACTACTTTTTTTCATCTCCATCTGAGAAGCCAAACACCAAATGTCAAAGACTTGGCTTTAAAAATGCTTTCGCAATGATATATTTTCATAAAAGTTTCACGGTCTATTTCATCCCCATAGGAGTTGAATTTCCAAAAACAGTGTAACACGTATTTTCTTCTTTTTTTTTTTGGTGTGTCCATTCTTCTTCCAAGAGGTTTGAGGGACTACGGCCGCTCACTATTGTAAGAAAATGGAACACCTACTACCGTCCCTACGGTGTTACTTTCTTGATCTCTTACTGAGAAACCAAATTTAAATTCTCATAAATTTAGCTTTAAAATGTGTTCCTAAGAAAATAATTGCATAAAAAACCTGATCTCCTCTTTAACCCCTTTACGGATTCAATTTTCAAAAACAATGAAACACGCACTTCTTATTTGTAGCTAAGTAGTCAATGCTTATAGACATAGCTTTAAAAACACTTTAGTATTTCTTTAATAATGACATATTTTAAAAAAGAAATGCTTTCAGCCATTATTTCAACACCAGAGGATTATAATTCCGAAAATGCTGAAACACGTAATTCTTTATTTCTGACCGAGAAACAAAATAGCTATCTTCGTAGGTCTAGCATCAGAATTGCCTTAATAACGACTATTTCAAAAAAAAGAGAAACCTTCATCCCTATTTAAGCTTCTTAGTGTTGGAATTTCGAATCAGTCCCTTCTTAAACGACGCCTACAGTATGAGATCCACACCTTCTGCAAATTTCAAGTTACCATCCTGATGATGAGCCAATCAGTCAGCCACGACATTGCCCTTTATACACAGAGAAGATTTAACATATTTTCTGCACATACATTTCTCAGTCTCAGCTATTTTAAATCATACAACTCCAGGGGGGATGTTAAGTTTACTAGCGGTATTCAAACATGTGACTTGATCCTTGATTCCGAAACATGTTGACAAAATTATTGTTCAGTCTCGCTATCTGTGTGACAGGCTCAACAACAAAAATAGAAAACAAATTGCACTTCATACTTTTAAAACATTTTCAAACTACAAAACACAGGATATAAACGGTGGGTGATTACAATTAAACTGATAGTGTTCCGTGTATGGACTGTATGTATCGGAGGGCGTCGCCGTAGGTATATTCAGTTAATCGGTGCGCTCGCGAACTATCTTGGAACAACAATAGCTACGTTTCTGGCATCTTAACCAGTCAGAATGTGGTGTGGATGCAGAAAAGGGGAAAAATGATCAAACACATGTAGCTGTGGTTTTGGCAAGTTTATTAGAATATAGATACAATGAAAAATATGCGTTCAAAATGGAGTCCGGACTCTGCACCATACTGCATCCGTAACATGGCATCGTTAACAGTGGCTCGCTGCGTATCTGGTGTAATCAGAGAGATACGTCGTCTTACGCTAACCTTCGGGTTGGGAAGTGTCCAGATACATCCCCGTCAGACACAATTAACCAAAAGTCACAGGGAGTTTGGTTAGGTTAGGTTAGGTTAGTGGTGTTTAACGTCCCGTCGACAACGAGGTCATTAGAGACGGAGCGCAAGCTCAGGTTAGGGAGGGATGGGGAAGGAAATCGGCCGTGCGCTTTCAAAGGAACCATCCCGGCATTTGCCTGAAACGATTTAGGGAAATCACGGAAAACCTAAATCAGGATGGCCGGAGACGGGATTGAATCGTCGTCCTCCCGAATGCGAGTCCAGTGTGCTAACCACTGCGCCACCTCGCTCGGTACAGGGAGTTTGGTCGGGGGATCTAGAAAGTCACACATCTAGAAAATGGCCAGAGATGATGCGGTCGTTACCGACGATTTCTCGAAGCATTTCTTTCATCTGGCAAGCAGTATGTATTGCCATCTCATCTTGCATCCAAAATAGTGGTGTTGACAGTTGCGTTCTTGCAGAGCTGGGATCACGAGTCGCACAGGAAAGTCTTTATAACGTGCGGATGTCACTGCGTACTTAACAGACCCGCGAGGTGTCATCTCCTTGCAGGGAAAAAGATCGAGAGCAACGGAGCTTGTGAAACCACTCCACACAGTCTCATATGCTGAACGCAATGGATATCCCTGATGTACTTGCACAACATGCGGCTGAGCAGAACCCCGTATGCGACAGATCTGTGCATTCACAGCGACGCGCAAAGTAAAACGAGCCTCTTCCATCTAAAGAATATTTGCTGGCCAGATGGCATCCATTTCCAAGCGTACAAAAAAACGAACGGCAAAGCCACTGCGTTGTAGGCTGTCTCGGGTTTGGTACACAGTCTAAGTCTTGTAGGGGTACCAGTACAAAATGCCCCGCAAAATCTTTTGCACTATTGATCAGAGGAGATAATTCCCGCGGCACAGCTCGAGCAGTAGTTGCAGAACTTGAGGCTTGTGCTGGGCGGTCGGCTGTAGCTACAGTCGCTTCATCGACGAATGCCATGGGAATGTGCTACCTACTTCTCCTTCCTGCAACAGCTAAATTACCTATTCCGTAAACTTCTTGAACATATTCGTTAGCTCATTTGTTGATAAGCTGCCTCTTCCAGCTATTTCTGTCGTTGATATTTCTGAAATGCAGCGCTGCCATTGCTGTCGTTCTGATAAAATAACTTTATCACAACTTCACCACCAGTACACAGTCTCATCTGAACAGCCATTGCGTTTCGTATGGGAATCTTTAACCTTTTTTGCCCTTTACATCAACTGTCACTTCATAAAAGATGTCAACACGCGCCACGAAGAGACAAACAGCGTACTGATGTAATAGGAAACGTTTCACATTCTGACTGCTTATAACGCCATATTTTCAGGCGGAGGCAGAAAGTATTATTGTTTTTAGCACACTTCGCGAGCTCACCGTTTAGTGAACGTACCTACGGTGTTTCAGGTCCTGCGATGTATACAGTCTGAACTGCAGCACACGGAACACTTAATTGTAACTACCTTGCACTATCATGTTGTCCCTGAAAATTTTTACGTCTCATTTTTCAATC
Organism: Schistocerca nitens; assembly: GCF_023898315.1. Classification (NCBI taxonomy): domain Eukaryota; kingdom Metazoa; phylum Arthropoda; class Insecta; order Orthoptera; family Acrididae; genus Schistocerca; species Schistocerca nitens. The sequence goes on along the minus strand of NC_064620.1, from coordinate 469,845,867 downwards.
CACATCCCACACCTAGTGATAGTGGCGAATTGTAATCTCACAGTATTTTTATACAAATAGTAAGTCAGTTTGGCTGAACTTACACCAGGTGAACCAGAGCTATGCTCCGATGTCACCACGTTATGATTCCCACCCTTATGGGATCTAGGTGGTTCTTAACTCCTAACTGCTCCTTTCTAAATGGTTAGTAGGCAGTGTCCTGTTTATTTAAAGAATCAATATCTGTAGTGTCAAACAGCTACAAAGTACTGATTACCTTACAAACAATTTAAAGGACGAAGTATGTGACGTGAATCAAGAAAGGGAGAAAAATTTGAGGGAAGTGTTGAAGTTATGTTTTAAGTTTGCTGAAAGTCCTTGAGGGTTCTCATTTTCAAACCATGGATGAGTATATTCTGGGTGATTCGAGCTCCGTTTCAAGACAAGCTAAATTTCCGCGCTTTTCAGTTTTATGACGTAGCTTCTCCTGGATTACGTATGATACATTGATATTACTTTTCCAGGTAAACTCTGCAGTATTTGTGAATTCCCATTGCGAAATGTGACGGGAATATAGTTACCGGTATAGATATAATAAAATGAAACCTCAAGCCTAATGTGGAACTTTTACTGCAAGAATAGTGAAATTGCTGTAAGGGATAGAAATTGTTTTCCTTTTCATCGTTCTGCGGTGGGTGTCAGCCGTTTGTTGCAAGTCGCTACGTGCTCACATCCTCAGTACAGGATAAATATATATTGGGCGTTTGCATGCAGTGTGTTACGCTTCATTTTCATCTCTACCCCTAGAACATCAAGAGGTATGTAGTTCTTATCCTCACAGAGCTTCCTCCCGGATGGCTACAGATGTGTACCAAGTTTGGGTGAAATCGATCCAGTAGTTTAGGAGAAGATGTCGAACATACAGCCATATGCAGGTGCGTATGTTTTAAGAAAAAGCTAGAGAATAATATGTTAATTATCTAGGTGCAACTACGGGTTCATCCTTAGATAAATTTACCACTTTGATCGATACGATTTTCTATGCGTTTAATGCACTTATAAGCATTCTCTGGTTTGGTAACTATAAGTCTTACGGTTACTATGAGTTTTACAGTTACCACAGCAGCGAATGATGGATGATCATCATATTTAGACCGCCGGGCGCTCAAAAAGAAAAAGAAAAAGGTAAAAATGGCTGTAAGCACCATGGGACTTAACATCTGAGGTCATCAGTCCCCTAGACTTAGAACTACTTAAACCTAACTAACCTAAGGACATCACACATATCCTTGACCGAGGCAGGATTCGAACCTGCGATCGTAGCAGCAGCGCGGCTCCAGACTGAAGCGCTTAGAAACGCTCGGCCACAGCGGCCGGCCCCGGGTGCTCAACTGCATGGTTGTCAGCGCCCGTACAACTTTCCCAAACTTTTCACTGTCCAGCCTTGTCACTTTCTAGAATGACGACGAAATGATTTGGACAACACAAACACCCAGTCCCCGAGCGGACAAAACTCCCGATCTGGCCTGGAGTCGAACATGGAACCCCAAGATGCAGAGGCAGCAACGTAGCCATTAGACCGCGAGCTGAGGACGCTAATGCTGCAGTACATTAACTCAGTATTCTTGCGGTGGTATATAACAGCGATGAGCCGTGTAAAAATTTGCTGTTGTGAAGAGCGCGTCGCAGTGCGTTGTGTGAAGCAGTCGCCCTCCGTTTCTGGAGGTGGCGCCGCTGTGGCAATGGCAGCTTTGGTGTCTCCCTCTGGTGGAAAAGGGGAAAGGTTGCCTGTTCCACGTGCATTTAAGGGGCACGATGATCTCGCCAGTGGCGGTACGCCGCGGCCGCGGTCTGGCCCCCCTGACCGATCCCGGCAACTCCCACCGCATCTCCTGGCGGCGATAACTACTAAAAACCGCCTCTTTCGTGAGTGGCAGCTGACGCGCAATGCGGCGACGAAGAGGGCTCTCAACAGGATGAGGAGGGACATAACCGTTGCCGTTGCCCGCCACCGCCATCAGGACTGGTCCAACCGCCTGGCCACTCTTCGGGTTGATGATGGTACCGCCTGGAAAGCCACGCAGCTCTTCCTCCGCCGGCGTCAGAAGATTCCGCCGTTGCAAGCTGGTCGCAACATCGTCAGCAGCCCAGTGGACAAAGCCAACGCCATTGCTGACGTTTTTGAACAAAATTTCCAGCCCGTCATGGACCCCACGGATCCGGATCACGTTCGCCTGGTTGCTCAACGTCTTCCGGTGTTCCTCGCTGCCCCTACGGGTGACGACCATATCGCCGAGGTGGATGCTGCTGAAGTCTCCGATCAACTTCGACGGCTCAACACGCGCAAATCAGGCGGCCCTGACCAGATTACAAATGAAATGCTTCGACGAATGCCACCGGCGGCCGCTGAACACCTGGCTCGCCTTTTTAACCGCATCCTCCGCACTGGCTACTTTCCTCAGGAGTGGAAACACGCCGAGGTCATCCCCATCCGCAAGCCTGGGAAGGACCCTCGTCTCCCGAGCAGCTACAGGCCCATCAGTTTGCTGCCGGCTGTCAGCAAAGTCTTTGAAAGGCTGTATCCCTGCCGCCTCCTGCGTCACATCAGGGAAGAACGTCTCCTGCCGGACGAACAATGTGGTTTTCGTCCTGGACACGCGACAACCCACCAACTGCTTCGCCTCGTTGATGCGGCCCTTGATGCCATCGAACGGCGGGAATATTTCGGAGCCGTCTTCCTGGATGTTTCACGGGCGTTCGATTCTGTATGGCATGAGGGGCTTCTCTTCAAGCTTCTGGACCTCGGTGTGCCCCTGCCGCATGTCCGTCTCTTACAATCTTACCTCGCCGACAGAAGCTTTCATGTACGCACGGAGGATCTGTCGACGCGCCGCAGGGTTAGGGCTGGAGTTCCCCAAGGCTCCGTCCTCGGCCCCATACTATACATCCTGTATACCGCAGACATGCCGCGAATGGACAGGGTCCACCTCGCCCTCTACGCGGATGATACGGCGATGTACACGCGCAGCATGAATGCAGCTCTGCTCCAACGACGCATGCAGGCAGCGGCTGACTCACTTAGTCAGTGGGCCAGGAGGTGGCGCCTCAGCTTCAATGGGGCTAAGACGCAAGCCCTCCTCATCACCAAGAAGCATATCCCTGCCGACCTCCCGCAGCTCACCATCAGGGGAACCGCCGTACCTTGGGGCAATTCCGCTAAGTACCTGGGTGTGACGCTGGATCGAGGGCTCACGTGGAGGCACCATATCGACGACGTCGTCAAGAAGGTCAGGGGTCGACTGTCTCAACTCTACCCCTTTCTCAATCCGACACCTGCGCTCCCGCCGGAACTGGGTGTTGCGCTCTATCTTACTCTTATCCGTCCGCTTATCGACTACGCCGCTGTGGTTTGGGGCAATGCTGCAGCGACACATGTCGATCGTCTACAACGCCTCCAGAACCGGATTCTACGTCTGGCATTGCACCTCCCTCGGGACTTCCCGTCGGACAACCTTAACCGCCTCTCCAACATTCCTACTGTTCGAGAACGGTTTCATCAGGCTGCACGGCTCTTTTACGAGAAGTCCGCACAGTCCGAGAACCCGCTCCTTCGAGCCCTGGGCCACCGAGTGCAGCGTCTTAACGCAACCAGATGGCCCCACCTGCTTCGCAACCACTGAGTTGCCAGCACGTCCAGCACACCGTCCCCGCAGACTGACAGGACCTCGCACATGACGTCAGGCCACATCACACGCTCCGTCAGTTTGGAGGCATAGCCTTCCGGCTTGGACTCCACCGGCCCACAGGGGCTCATCTGTCCCTGTCAGGCGGCAGCAGCAGCCAGTGGCGGTTGGTCAGTCTCACGTCATCAGTTGCTGGTCTCCCTCTCGTTCGCAGTTAGTGTCTGTCTGTCGTTTGGATCAAACTTTAAAGCCGGAAAATGAGTCTTTCCACTCCGCCAGTAACAGAACTCAGGGAGTGGTCGCCCGGTCGGGGCTGAGTTCCTGCATCTGAGTCTGCGCGTTAGGCCGCCAGTCTGCTCGAGTTGCTCGGGCAACGGTCATTGGCGGTTGAATCGATCGGTTGGTCGGTCACGCACGGAGACACAAGATGACTTGTCCGCCTTGAGCGTCGGCGCATGTGAGGTCGCCACGTGAGTCCAGTGGGCCGCGCCGTATAGCGAGGGGTAGTGGCTTCGCGGTCGACACGAGAACAATAGGAGTCATCCCACGACATCGGGCTGGCCGGTGCGAGCTGCGACGCCGTGAGACGGGAGATCGGCCCACCTTCCTGCGTGGTTGAAGCGGCTGGCAGCGGACGGTTCGGGGGGAGAGCGTTGGGGGTGCTGCGCCAGGTCTTCGCGAGAAATCGCAATTTATTAGAAGTTAAGTGATTGTAGGTATGTTGTTTCATTTACTTGTTAAATTCTACTTGTTTTCTTCGTGAGGTCACCAGCCGCTTTGTTTTGGGATCGTCCGACCATTCTTTTCCGTTTTCCCACCCGCGGGAAGAAGGTTATTTATGAATTGGGTGGTCCGTTTTTCACTTGTGGAGAAGGGGTTAGAGAAACCTGCGGTTCGGGTTGTTCAGTAATCTCCCTGTCAATTTGCCATACGTTAATAGCTGCCTCTGTCATGTTTGTCGGATTCGGTGTTAACGAATTCATTGCTTGAAGTCTAACGGCCGAGTTTCTGAAATATGTTTTTGTCTTGCCTATCATCTTGCGAGGATGTATATGTGTAATATAGAGCATGTTTGTATATTCTATGTGAGACTGCATTTCATGGGTTTTTATTTAAATGGTCATTTTAGTAAGAGTTTTAAATCAAGTTGCACCTTCGGCGGCATGTCAGTTTTTTTATGTTAGTGTTTTGTACCATCCATCCCTCGTACGGGGTGCATAGTTTCTGTGCTTGTGTGAGTTATTAAAAATTTTAGTTTAAAGTAATTTGGTGGGTTGCAGATTTGCACCAGTGTAGTCTTACAGAGGTTGTTGTGAGCGGTCGTCACTACGGCCGTGTCAAAAGGGAGCGGCAAAGTTCTCAGCCCGAAAGCTCATACTGCCAAAATTTGTTCTTTCTGCCACTGAATCAATTGTAACTTGATATTTAGAGCGTGCTTTCTGATTATAATTTTAAATCTGTTAAAAAAAAAAGGGCGGGGGGGGGGGTAGGAATAAAATTTCCATTTGTTGAAAGAAATTTAATTTGTTTTCATCAGTTACCCACTGGCAACTACTTCCACGCTCACGTAGTGTGATTAAATGTGTTAATGTTCTTGAGCAATCTCTAGTAAAGTAAATTCTTAAGAAAATGTTTTGAGAGTAAATTCACGATTCAAGCGACAATAGCGATACCGTATGCATCTTTATCTACAGTATTAAGGGTGTCTATGATGTTACACAAGGTGCGAGTTACTTGTGGGTAGACTTGTCTCTAACCGGCAGAAGCCTTGCCTCGAACGCAGGCGTCAATCGGACTGTGTGCAGAGCCTAGGGCAAACGCCGTAACCAACTAGCTCGCCACAGTGAACACCGCAATAAGCTGCGTCGTGTTAGTCGGGGCTTAACGCCTCCCCAGTAAGGGAATCAGCCACGCTCTGTTCGAGAGGACGGGCGCTGCCTCCAAAGACAGCCCCTGGTCTACACATCAAAGGACCCCAGGCAGCGGCGTCTGGTTTCGGGGCTGCGTGTGTGCGCAGAATCCATAATAGCGTACACACTGTCTCGCCTTTGAGACGGACAGTGTCTAGCGTTCTCAGAGAGCTTCACCCTTCGTCGCTTTACCACTGGAAGCAGTTTAAAGAAAGTGATTAACAGAGTATCGTTTTCATCAACCAAAACGTCAGTAATTTCACTTTAAAAGTTTCCTCGGAAACAGTGGGTGCAGGACTGAGATTCTTCCTGCTGCTCCAACTTTTTGAAATAGTAACTACTGTGACTACAATTTCTTAGTTGCATACATCAAAGAAGAAACTGTAGATCAAATAACCTACGAAAAATCCGAACAAACGGTTAAAATAAACATATAAAAACACTAGAGTGATAGGAGTGAATATTGAATTAATTACTCAACACTTTGACATAAATATAGGTTCCTGGTCTCAAAGTATGTGTCAGGTAAACGGCTATGTGCTACAACATACCTCAATGCGGAAAGAAATATTCATGAATGCCAAAAACATTTCTGAATAAGTTTAGTGTACTCACCAAAATAAAGCTTTGTTATTTTCGGGAATGACTTTTCTATTCGATTTTTATATTTATGCCAGCAGTTCACTAGACACTCGTTCTTCCTGGATGATAGATAGAAGTTCCATTGTGTAACAAGGAGTAACTGGTGGTAAACTAATAATATTAAAGGTACCTAAAGAAGAGCTTCATTATAACTAGGCTGCATATTTTTATTTTGTTGACTTTAAAATTTCTTGGTTCGAGGCCCTCGGCCGTGAAGTAATTGCCTTTTGGAAACTCGTAGTTCTAAAGTTTCGGCTATGTGCCGTTTTGGTTTAAAGGTGTCATTAAATTATAATAAATTAACATTTTGAGTGAAACTGACCCCAACCTTACTTGGCCGTTTCCACAACCCTAATCACCTGCTCTGCTCACCGGGTTAAGCGGGCGTCTCGCTGACTTTCAACTAGACTTACGCGGCATCTGTGTGGTAGGTATTAGGTAGTGGTTTCATCAACGCTGCCTTACATTGCCTAGCACGTATATGCTAACACAGAGTAAAGGGACATAGGCAATAATCCTATCGAGGCACGTGAAATGAACGATAGCGGTATCAACAAGGCAGACGACCGACCCTGCCCCGCCGCAAGGTGATGTTATTTTTCCATGCGTGTAGCTAATGCAGCCAGTACATTGTCGATTATCACAATAAACACTAGAAAATCAAGATGTTCTCCAGGTGTTTGATTTTCTATAACTTCGAGTGTAGTTGACTCACTAATATGGTCGTACTTTGTATTTCGTTTGTGTCGTCTTGAAGTTTGTTCCTGATATTCTTCACATTTAGTCAGGGATTTGTCTTTTTCCTTGATTTCTGAAAATGTGAACGTCATTGCTTGGATAGATTCGTGTACGGATGGATAAAGCGCATGTCCGGTGCTAAGCTCTTGATCAGATGACTGCAGCGAAACGCTAGTCGCTCGCAAGCGTTCCTGGATTCTATTCCAAGCGACACATATTATTCCCGTTTTCTACTTATTTTCAAAACCAGTTCGTACACCTGATTGCGGCACTCTACCTTTTGAAGCATGTTACTAGATATGTAATTCAAACTTATCTGATCGTAGGAAAACCAAATAAAAGCGCTCTTGTAGCATCAGCTCTGGCCGACCCACTAGTGTTCGATAACTTCAAAATCGGAATTTTAATACTATTATTTTTCAGCGCTTTGAAATCAAGGCCCCATTGATAGGTAGAAGCGGAAAAAGTGTACGGAGGCTTTCAAGGGAATCAAGGAAAACTCACAGTTTATGTCCTTTAGATATAACAGCATGTGTATTTCTATTCTTTTCATCTCTTGCTTTACGCTTTGCACTTCCAGAAGCTCAGTGCCGTCCGGTGTATCTCTGTCTGCTGCTCAAGGTGGTTAGCTCTATCTGTTTAGAGGCGAAAATAAATTACAAAATAAATTGGAATACTACAATGTAATCGGTTTGCATAACGCGAAAGTATCATAAATAATATGTCCATTTTCTATTGAAGTTAGTGCCAGTTGACTAAGCAAATGTTAAGCTATATATATGTATAGTCCAGAGACTGGTATGATGCAGCTCTCCATGCTACTTTATCCTGTGCAAGCTTCATCTCCCAGTACCTACTGCAAACTACATCCTTCTGAATCTGCTTAGTGTATTCATCTCTTGGTATCCCTCTACGATTTTTAACCTCTACGCTGTCCTCCAATACTAATTTGGTGATCCCTTGATGCCTCAGAACATGTCCTACCAACCGATCCCTTCTTCTAGTAAAGTTCTCTTCTCCCCAATCCTATTAAATAATTCATTAGTTGTGATCTACGCATCTAATCTTCAGCATTCTTCTGTAGCACCACATTTCTAAAGCTTCTATTCTCTTCTTGTCAAAACTATTTATCGTCCATGTTTCACTTCCATACATGGCTACACTCCATACAAATACTTTCAGAAATGACTTCCTGACACATAAATCTATACTCGATGTAAACAAATTTCTCTTCTTTAGAAAAGCTTTCCTTGACATTGCCAGTCTACATTTTATATCCTCTCTAATTCGACCATCATCAGTTATTTTGCTCCCCAAATACCAAAACTCCTTTACTACTTTAAGCTTATCATTTCCTAATCTAATTCCTTCAGCATCGCCCGACTTAATTAACTACATTCCATTGTCCTCGTTTTCCTTTTGTTGATTTCATCTTATATCCTCCTTTCAACACACTGTCCATTCCTTTCAACTGCTCTTCCAAGTCTTTTGCTGTCTCTGACAGAATTACAATGTCATCGGCGAACCTCAAAGTTTTTATTTTTTCTCCATGGATGTTAATACCTACTCCGAATTTTTCTTTTGTTTCCTTCACTGCTTGCTGAATATACAGATTGAATAACTTCGGGGAGAGGCTACAACCCTGTCTCATTCCATTCCCAACCACTCCTTCCCTTTCAGGTCCCTCGACTCTTATAACTGCCATCTGGTTTCTGTACAAATTGTAAATAGCCTTTCGCTCCCTGTATTTTACCCCTGTCACCTTTAGAATCCGAAAGAGAGTATTCCAGTCAACATTGTCAAAAGCTTTCTCTGTCTACAAATCCTAGAAACGTAGGCTTGGCTTTCCTTAATCTAGCTTCTAAGGTAAGTCGTAGGATCAGTATTACCTCACGTGTTCCCATATTTCTACGGATTCCAAACTGATCTTCCCCGAGGTAGGCTTCTACCAGTTTTTCCATTCGTCTGTAAAAAAATTCGCATTAGTATTTTGCAGTCGTGACTTATTAAACTGATTGTTCGGTAATTTTCACATCTGTCAACACCTACTTTCTTTGGGATTGTAATTATTATATTCTTCTTGAAGTCTGAGGGCATTTCACCTGTCTCATACATTTTCTTCACCAGACGGTAGAGTTTTGTCAGGACTGGCTCTCCCAAGGCTGTCATAGTTCTAATGGAATGTTGTCAACTCCCAGGGCCTTGTTTCGACTTAGGTCTTTCAGTGCTCTATCAAACTCTTCACGCAGTATCATATCTCCCATTTCATCTTCATCTACATCCTCTTCTATTTCCATAATATTGTCAAGTACATCGCCCTTACATAGACCCTGTATATACTCCTTCCACCTTTCTGCTTTCCCTTCTTTGCTTAGAACTGGGTTTCCATTAGTGCTCTTGATATTCATACAAGTGGTTCTCTTTTCTCCCAATTTCTCTTTAATTTTACTGTAGGCAGTATCTATCTCACTCCTGGTGAGATAAGCCTCTACATCCTTACATTTGTCCTCAAGCCATCCCTGCTTAGCCATTTTGCACTTCCTGTCGATCTCATTTTTGAGACGTTTATCTTCCTTTTTGCCTGCTTCATTAACTGCATTTTTATATTTTCTCCTTTAATCAATTAAATTCAATATTTCTTCTGTTACCCAAGGATTTCTACTAGCCCTCATCTTTTTACCTACTTGATCCTCTGCTGCCTTCACTGTTTCATCCCTCAGAGCTACCCATTCTTCTTCTGCTGTATTACTTCCCCCCATACCTGTCAATTGTTCCCTTATGCTCTCCCTGAAACTCTGTACAACCTCTGATTTAGTCAGTTTATCCAGGTACCATCTCCTTAAATTCCCACCTTTTTGTAGTTTCTTCAGTTTTAATCTAAAATTCGTTAACAATTGATTGTGGTCAGTCCACAATTGCCCCTGGAAATGTCTTACAATTATTACCTGGTTCCTAAATATCTGTCTGTATACAACCTTCTTTTATGGTCCTTGAACGAAGTGTTAGCTATGATTAAGTTATGATCTGTGAAAAATTATACCGGGCGGCTCTTTCATTTCTTACCCCCAATCCATATTCACCCTTTTCCTACTGCCGAATTCCAGTCACCCATGACTATTAAATTTTCGTCTCCCTTCACTATATGAATTTCTTTTATTTCATCATAGATTTCTTCAGTTTCTTCGTCATCTGAATAGCTAATTGGCATATAAACTTGTACTGCTGTGGTAGGCGAGGTCTTCGTATCTATCTTGGCCACAATAATGCGTTCACTACGCTGTTTGTAGTAGCTTACCCGCATTCCTATTTTCCTAGTCATTATTAAACCTACTTCTGCATTACCCCTATTTGATTTGGTGTTTATAGCCCTGTGGTCACCTGACAAGAAGTCTTGTTCCTCCTGCCACCGAACTTCACTAATTCCCACTATATCTGACTTTAACCTATCCATTTCCCTTTTTAAATTTTCCAACGTACCTGCCCGTTTAAGGGATCCGACATTCAACGCTCCGATCCGTAGAACGCCAGTTTTCTTTCTCCTAATAACGACATCCTCTTGAGTAGTCCCCGCCCGGAGATCCGAATGGGGGACTATTTTACCTCCGGAATATTTTACCCAAGAGGCCGCCATCATCATTTAACAATACAGTAATGGTACATGCTCTTGGGAAAAATTATGGCTGTAGTTTCCCCTTGCTTTCAGCCGTTCGCAGTACCAGCAGAGCAAGGCCGTTTTGGTTAGTGTTACAAGGCCAGATCAGTCAGTCATCCAGACTCTTGAAACTTCCTGGCAGATTAAAACTGTGTGCCGGACCGAGACTCGAACTCGGGACCTGTGCCTTTCGCGGGCAAGTGCTCTCTCAACTGAGCTACCCAAGCACGACTCACGCCCCGTCTTCACAGCTTTACTTCTGCCAGTACCTCGTCTCCAACCTTCCAAACTTTACAGAAGCTCTCCTGTGAAATGTGGGCCTCATAGTGAAAGTATGCAGTGAAGACGCGTGCGCATGGGTTGTTCGTCACACGCGCTGCCACACTGCAGCCATTTTAAGCCTAAGCGCGAAGTACCTACGTAACTTTGACTTACCGGCTACCCACGAGCTACATTGCGGCAGTTCCTGGCAAGACTCAGCACAACCAGGAGCACCTCCGAAGAAGTCCAACGTAGCTTTGGACGAAACGTCAGGGATAGAAGAGTTAGACGGACCACGGCCATACAAACCGGAAGAATTCTCGGCAGCTGAAACATACGGTAGTGAAAGCCTTCATTGTATGATGCAACGGTTGAATGTAAAATAGCGAGAGCTAGTAAAGACACTAAAATCATTATTTTCAGGCTATTTCACATGCAAATTGAAGTGTATGGGTAAGAGCGCTCTTATTTATACGTTCCAGTTTCATAGCAGATGTCACAGACAACTTTCCAAATGAAGATGCAAATAATGGACTGACGTTCGGTGCTTCTTTACAACCTCCAATGGCGGTAAGGGCAATGGATACTAATATGAGGAAGTACGTGATAATGAAGACTGTTCGGAAGATTTAAAATCATCAGAAATAGCTCGACAAGAGGACGAAGGCGTATACGAAACGGTCTGTCACTTTCTGGAAGACCAGAAAGAAGAGAATCTTTCAGGGCCGTTAAGAAGATTTTTAATTTTTATAACAATAACGATTTTTAAATTAACAGTAAATAATGTATAAAGGTACGCTTGTGCAAATGTTTTCAAAGGTCAACATAATCGATCTACATGACTTTAATATCGTATGCTACAATAACGTGACGGTACAAGACACTAACATATTGAGCAGTGGGACATTACAGCCAATTTTGTAAAATAATCTGTTATGTAGGCGTACGTATTCTATAAGAGTTCTATTGTGGTGCGAAAGGTAACCCATCTTACTAAAACAAAACAACTAGGTATTGTTACGAAGCAGTTATATTTACTGTGTGTGAAGAATTTTTCAGCGACGCCCTATTTAGATACTATGCCTATGTGAGTTTTCGATTGACAGAATACGTATAAGCGTCTTGTCATTTCAGAAATCACGTATGGTCGTCGTCCTATCAAAATGGGACGAAAGACGGCACACTTGTGGTCTGTGCGTCAGGCATACTATATCAAGATATACAACATGCCTTAGGTATCTGCAGATCGACACTCGCCGTCGCCTTTGTTCCTATTTTAAAAGAAGCGACGTGCATACTAGGGGCTCGAGAAGAGAAAAGTTTGTTTTATGGGGATCATATTTTAGCAGACAGGTCCTTCTATTGACAAGGAATATCGACAGATGCCGCGAGAAGACGTGTTTTCCAAAATCATACAGTAAATTAGTTTTCAAAAGATTTTTTTGGAAATTTGTGGTAAAATCTTGTGGTACCAAACTGCTGAGGTCATCGGTCCCGAAGCTTACACACTACTTAATCTAACTTACGCTACGGACAACACACACACTCATGCCGGAGGGAGGACCCGAATCTCCGACGGGAGGATCCGCGCGAACCGTGACAGAACGTCATAGTCCACGCGGCTACTCCACGCGGCATACTTTTCATTCTGTAATAGTTCTCAGGTCACAAAACGTTGTGGATGAATGAAGAACATGGAACTAAAGAGTCTACTGTTTCCGGAATGACGATAAAACCAGGGTGGAGAAATTTGCCTACTGGTTCAGATTTTTCATAAGTCTGGCTTTCTCCGGATTTGTCTTTTCTTTGACCGCATCCAAGGCTGTCCGTTGCGGGGAGGGACTGAGATAAGCCCGGACTTGTTTCTGTTGTCAGAGAAATTAGAATGATTGAAAACGACACTTGTTGCTAATAATTTACTAAATGGTCACACTTGTGCGCGTAGTTTCCTTCGATGGGCGTTAAAAAAAAAAGCCAGGGCCACGCACAGTTAACTGCTCCCCTGTACTGTTAACGAACTTTATTAGTCCGCAACTGGTGCCAGAGACATCTTGGACTTTGTACATTTTTATCTTTTATCTTTTAGCTTTTACTCGGGACTTCCGCCGCGCGTAAAAGACGCCGTTGTAGGCGGCAGCTCACAAAGCTTTGCTGTCCTGCCAGCACATTTGATCGTTTGCAGCAAGCGACAATGTCCTTTGGTGTGTAACACTCACAACATTCTGCGATAACTTTGATTCTACCCGGCGTGTCAAACTGAAAGCTGTATCACATTTTAAGTCAGACCTGCAAAAATATAACTGAAAATCGCATCCAATTCCGTGCATTAGTTTTTGCGTGGTGTTCGTACAGATATATACACAAAAAATCTAAAAATAGTTTTTTTCCTCTTCGGTACCTGGTATAAAAACACCCTCATAGTCAGTTTGCTTAAATGTCTGCTACGTACACCAATCTTCAAGTTACAATTTTGTTATACGTGTTAGTTCACATTGCAGTGGAAACCACTGAGCGTATCATTCAAGGAGCACTGGCTTATGTACAGGAAAGCTATGTCCAATACTGAATTATTTTCGCTGCCAGTGTCTTGAGTAGCTGGGTGGACGTCACTCCAGATCACCATCCTTCGAAAAATTGTTAGAGGTACTGATAAGGGAACACTTCCTTTGAAATGTAAAGCTGACAGTATTAATATGACGTACAGATTCAAGAGTTACACCATTCTTCAACGCCACGGATTTGTAAATTGAAAATTATTAAACTGTTATTAAAATCATTGTTTAACCAATTAGCTGTGTTCGTACTTCACGCTTTACCGTTAAGAGGATATAGTGGGGTGGGGTAATGCAACGAGCTAATGCTTAAAATATACATCCTCGATGGTCAAAGCTGCGCACTATCAAAGTTATTGCTCAAATTTTGACAGAAAATCGATTACAATGTTATTTCACGAGTGTTCGTTTACCTCTTTAAAATGTGAGAAAGTCGATGACGTTCAAAATGGTTCAAATGGCTCTGAGCACTATGGCACTTAATATCTGAGGTCAGCAGCCCCCTAGAACTTAGAGCTACTTAAACCTAACTAACCTAAGGACATCAGAACGAGGCAGGATTCGAACCTGCGACCGTAGCAGTCGCGCGGTTCCGGACTGAAGCGCCTAGAATCGCTCGGCCATCGCGGTCGGCAGTAGATGACGTTCCATTGTGGTATTAAAAACTCAAGTATATACCATTACTGAGGTTGAACAAACTATGAGCGCTAAATAAATGTCCAGAGTATTAGAAATCATCTAAATAAAAAGTGTTTTATGATGATATCAAACAGCTGATTCCGACATAGTTACATACCGAGAAGCAACATACTTTTTTATTGTTTAAACATCGGGGTATATATCAACAATAAGGACCTCTCCTCATGCTACAGTGGTTCTCCCTTTTCAGTCAGCAACTTTGGAATCACTGTTTAAAATCTGTGTCACCCACTCTGTAAAAGAAGTTGACGTTTGGCGTCCCAGCACCGATTGTTAGATGACTGTACTCTCGGGACTTGTGTCGACTGCCCATTTTGAATCGCTGTTGCCAACGTCAACACCCTAATTTTTGTGCTGTGTGGCGTTGGTTACATGCCAGGCGTTTGTTGCATGAACTAAATGTCTCTCAGAAGCTATTGCTGTTCATCGAGGTTAGCTGCGACACATCTATTACCTCGTTCATCGTGATGCCAGGAACATTATTAATCAGTTGGCAGAATGTTGCGAACTTAACCAAATGGTGAGATAATTCACGTTTTTCACTAGTCTACTTGCTACAAATAAAAACAATACTTGAAATGGCTGTCAAAAAAAGAAAAAAAAACCTCTGACAGGAGCCCAGGCGGGCTCCCCCCCCCCCCCCCCCCCTCCTGCACCCTCCACCAAAGCGAGACGCCCGTAGCGTTTGCTAACTCCTGCTACGTGGCTAATCCGGCACTGGGTTTTGAGCAACAAATTGTAGCGTTTTACGCCGTGATGAAGTTAAGAATATTGCAAGGGTAAATCTTCGTGAAGTTTTAATATTTTACTAAGCAGGACTGTATTTCATACTGAAATCAGTTACGGCAAGTGATCACACGCTCGCTGGTGTCTTGCAAATTGATCGTTTACAAACACATGTTTACTGGCCACATCACTCCACGAATCTCATGCAACAACAGTAATTAATTATTCCTGAAAAGAAACAGGGCATGCTCCAAAAGGCTTCTTTTACAATAACGCCTGTCGTGTATCTTCAGTAACAAAAGTTTTTGTTACGCGAAGCTATCTGGCACCGACAATCAGAGATTGGGGTAATGGTGATGTATAAAAGTTATTGCACTTGCCTTAAGAGTGAAATCCGCATTTGTCAGACAGTCGGTGTGGGGGGGGGGGGGGGGGTTGTTGCGCTGGAAGAGACCAAACAGCCAGGCCTGGAGCGATTTAGGGAAATCACGGAAAACCTAAATCAGGATGGCCGGACGCGGGATTGAACCGTCGTCCTCCCGAATTGGAGGATAGATAGAGGGAAGCCTTATTAAGATGCGGATGAGCCGAGACACGCAGTCATCAAATTGGTACCAGGAGGACAAACTTAGAAATTCAAGATGCATGAAATTATATTGTATTGAACTCTGAATCAAAATAAACCCGCTTGAGTTAAGGAATAAAAATAAAACGAAAGTGAACATTCAGCAAGCAGAAGTGGAAAGAGGTGCAGAGATAGGAAGGCGATCACAAACATATAATACAGCATGTAAACAGCAGAGTTAGTCGACAAGGTAAAGATAATGGTAAAACTAAAACTGTGAAACGGTTAGGAAGGTAGGGATAAATAAAAAAGTGGGGTAGTTAGTGAGAATATCAGAGAATCAGTGAAATTGAATACTCTGCAAATAGAGCCAACGGCAGCCCAATAAAACTGCTGAATATTAGAGTAAAAGTTTAGGAACAATGGCTCTGAGCACTATGCGATTAACTTCTGAGGTCATCAGTCGCCTAGAACTTAGAACTAATTAAAACCTAACTAATCTAAGGACATCACACACATCCATGCCCGGGTCAGGATTCGAACCTGCGACCGTAGCGGTCGCCCGGCTCCAGACTGTAGCGCCTAGAACCGCACGACCACTCTGGCTAAAAGTTTTGGACCCGAAATGAAAGGATGACAGGGAAAGAAAAAAGCAGAGAAGTGGGAAGTAAATCATAAATGGACGGAAATAAGGAATTTGAAGTAAGGGTTGGGGGGAGGAGGGTGAGATAGAGGGGTAATAAAATGAATCTGTAGATAAAGATAGAAAAAATAAGAATAAGAATGTACACGAAGCCACACTGATCAGAGAAATGAGTGTACCCATGGAATGGGCAGTTACGCAAATGTAGATAAAGCAGTCACCGTACTGTCAAAAATTTGACTTCCTGTGTCCATTTGGTCGACGGGACTTAAAACTGTAGAACGCTTAATGAGTTTTGTTATTTCAGACTCTTCCAGAACTGGTACTTTCTTACCTTTAGGGACACTGTGTAAAATCTAGAGGCAATCAGGAGTAGGTTCGCAATGGTCACAAGTACTCAGGTGTTCTCGAGGGAGGATTTGTTTCTTATCACACCCTTTTCGGTAAAAAGAGGATTTTGAAATATTATTTTGACAAAACGATAGGTTTGTTAAGACATTGGGCACAGGTGAGCTTATATACACCTGAGATGATAATCTTTAGTTGCTTCCTCAGTATGGACGAAAAGGTACTGAATCTTACCACAGGTGGAGGAACAGACTAACATGATGCCCTTTGAGGAGGTTGGTTAGTCTATGCATCGTATCACTCAGGATAAGTAGAATGGCGTTGCTGAAATCTGAAGAAGTATTATTATGACTGATCGTGTTATGCACAATAAAATCTCCTTTCGCATGGCGAAAGGAAATTGACCGTAGGGCCGGTCAACTAGGAAACAAGGTTCCTGCATTGGAAGCGGCAGGATGTTTTGACAAAATCTTTTTTATATTTAACACAAGCTACTACATTTGCACTTCGCCACGATGGTTAAGGAAAATAGCTTCCAACAACACACTAGTGTACAACATTCTTAGTATTCGGCTAATTCTTTAACTTAAAATTACATTATAGGCTTAAAATAAAAAAATTGAAATATGCAATATAAAATACTAAATCTATTGCGATATTAAATTACTGCTTGCTCCAGGTCCCCAGGAACTGCTTCAGAAAATTTATAATTTAATACTGAACAGAGTGCGCACACCAAAATCGATATATTAGCGATTGATTCTCAACATCTGACAACTATGGGCGAGCTCGCCCAATATTATTGCTAAACAATAACAGGGTAACTACTGAATTTACATCTGAAACCAGCACTGCCATAGCCGTTCACGATGATTTAGGGTACAGGTTCAAATTGGTTCAAATAGCTCTGAGCACTATGGGACTGAACTTCTGAGGTCATCAGTCCCCTACAACTTAGAACTACTTAAACCTAACTAACCTAAGGACGTCACACACATGTATGCCCGTGGCAGGATTCGAACCTGCGATCGTAGCGGTCGCGCGGTTCCAGACTGAAGCGACTAGAACCGCTCGGCCACCCCGGCCGGCTATGGTACAGGTTAGTATACCAAAATTTTCTACAGACATTTATTATTAGCAACCTAACCATGTTACATATTCGTTTTTTGCCAAGCAGTTAAACGGCGTCGGTTCCCGCAGTCTGTTTATATCAGCGCCGGCCGCGGTCCTCTTCGTACCGGAGCGCTCTTGCCGAATTTTCCTAATTGCAGGATCCCAAGCTGCACTGAGGTGGTAACCACTGTCTCGATTAATTAAATTTTCGTGCAGACGAATCTCTACCGCTTCCGCGGTATGCTTCACATTAGTTAACTCGCGTTCTATTGAATCAGAATCCAAATGAATGTGAATCACTCAGTCATAGAGGAAAAGAAAACAATGTTTGTGTTTGATGGACTGACATGACGAGGTGTGTATAATAGCATCGATTGTAGTTACGTTTATGAAACGTCCCCTTAGGAAATTAATGAATTACTGTGCTGGTAAACTCCTTACGTTATTTGATTTTCAAACAGCTGAGCAAAACTGAACGTACTGAGATATTTCTCTCTTTACTTATTCTGATCATCACTAAACTGACACACAATATTTTTAGCGTAACGAAATCTGACTTTCAATAATCCCTACAAAAGAATGGCCCTGACTAACATTAACCTATACCTTTCATGAATCACTTTCCTCACAAAAATCGTCGTTACTCGAACTACTGCAATACTGCGAGCGCCAATACTGCCAAATGGAAGATTTTCACAGAGAACAAAGAATGTATTTACCTTAATAGTGTTCAAAAGTCATATATATATATATAATTTCATGACATCCAGTCTTACAAATTTACTCTCTCTGACAGACACACGTCCAGATCATCCGCTCTCAAAACTCCATCTCACTCCCCACATCCACCACTGCTGGCGGCTCACCTCCAACTGTGCTACGCTACGCGGTGTTCACATCCAACTGCCCAACACTACAATAGCGAATATTCCAACAACGCCAACCAGCCACAGACTGCACACAGCACAGCCAGTGATTTTCATACAGAGCGCTACGTGGCGTTACCAACATAAAAACCTAAACAGCCTAGTTACACATTCCAGAAAATGTTAAAAATAATTTGTTACTCTATCAAAAGGTTTATGTCAAGGTCATTACGAGATTGATCTGAAGTCGTCAGCTCATACGTAAACATCCATTTAGGATCAAGTTTTCAGATCCCTTCCACAAGAAAACTTATTTTGTTAATTTAGTTGTCAAATACAACGAAGATGTCGTTTACATATCTACAGTTTAAGGAGATTTCTA